>NC_135499.1:47909037-49230287 GCF_052857255.1 Amblyomma americanum | reverse complement strand
GCAGAAAATATATTTGAAATTCCTGCAATGTTCTGTTTACTATTAGTTGTTCTTTTATTACAATTTTTTTCCCCGCACAAAATACGGTTTCTGTGCAAGCACAAGGGCTCATTAAATTACAAATACGATCTTTGCGTCGTTTATACCAATGAAAGTGTGATATTACATAATTCGTTGCTCGAGGGAAGTTGCGTGTAGTAATTTAAGAATATCTAAATGTGAAACGTTTGCACAACACACTGATTTTCATCAGTATAGCATTGCCTGAGAACCAAAAGCCAAGCAGCTTGATATGAATGAACACTTTATTAAATCGAAAGTCACATCAGCATCAGCAGTCTTCTATAGCTCGAAAACTATTTCTGAGCCCAACATAATAAAATGTTATACAACACAAGCAACAGAAACTAAAAATCTAGAAGTCATAGTCTTTCAAAGCCGTTGCGAGTGCAGCCACTCTTGGTGACAGGCAGTGCTGCTTCCCGCCATTCTTTTGCACCTTTGTTCCTCTTGCAGGATTAATACCTGCAATAGCCCTGAAAGAAAGAGCCACGAGCTATCACTAACGACCAGGCACAAAAACTTAATTTTTATAGTTGAAAGACAAAAATATATTCGTTCTACACTTGCACAACCACTCTGACAAGGGCGGATGTGTTAAAAAAATCAGGTCTCATATATGATCCGCTACGTAAGAGGGGTAAAAGCTAAGTAAAAAAAAAACACTAATATCTTACCTGTTCCCACCCAGAAATAAAACTCTAGCTTTGTGAGGCGTCACTTTGCTGCTCAAACCTTCTTTTCAAGCTCCTCATAGCGATAAAGTAGCAAGATTCGTTTTATCAACACCCACAGATCAGCATGACTCACAGGCAGTGCTGGGCGGAAAGAGCATACGATGCTTCTACAATGTCATTGTTTACGAGGCATGTGTTGGAGTTTCCGGTCATACAGGTACCATTGGAAACAGAAGTATCTAGGATGCTACTGAAGTAATTTAAGCACCTTGCTTCTCAGTGATCACCTCATTTTACTACCACATATTGAATGACTTGAGATCGACTTTCATCTCCACAAGTGAGGTTTTGATCCAGTGGGTAATGATAAAAGTGTCAGACTCGTTGGTAGCTTATGCACCCTAGGAACTCATAGCCACTACAGTACATGTGGCCCTATGAATGAGGAGGATTGAACGGATAAAACAAGGAGAAACGTGCTTTAATAAAACGTTAGGTCTCTTTTGCCTACCTTGCTACAACGGTTTGCCATGTCAGGACGCACCCCTCTCTCATAAAAAACAGCCTGAAATCCGTACCCCGATTCCATTACCTCAAGTGTGTGTGTGTGTGTGTGTGTGTGTGTGTGTGAGATGCGGCAGAAAAAGAGCGGGAGAGACATTTTTTCCTTCCGATTGATATTTTATATACAGGGTGATTTTTGTCACTTTTGAAGATATGTTTTAAATACTTAGCTACGTCGGTGTGGTCTTGTGAGCTGGACTGTACAGCAAGGCAGACATTAGGTGCCTCAAATGTATCTGTAGTTACATAATTAACTTTGACTGACTTTTCTATTTTTCATCTCAGAAGCAAGGTAGGTTATGTTGCAAAATTGATGGTCGTCAACTTTGAATATGAGCTGTTTTTAAATACTCCTAAATGGCAGTATCATTCCAGACATCGACCAACAAAAATACACATACGAAAGCTCGTTGAGTCAGCTTTCCACCATTGCATATTCATATAAAAATCTCTTCTCGCACTTCTAATGCATGCAGCAAGTACAGGCACAGTTAGTGTATTTTTATGATGTATAAGTTAACTAGATTTCGGCAAGAATACGATGCGCAGTTACGGCATTGTATAGATAGGTAAAGTGGGCCAGCCAATTGAACAAGCTTTCCTTTGAAATATATTGCCGAGTAACAAAATTTAAAAATAAGCCTAACCTTCGATGTTGCCAGATAAATTTTGCAATACAACCTTCCCTTTAAAAAGCAGAAATAGTAAAGTTTGTTAGCTAACTTAAGCTGATTAATCGTCTAATTATTCATCCTTATGAGGTACATAATGTCCACTTTGCAGTACAATCCAGCACAATAGAAAGCACCGGCGCATTTCTCACACTTTTTAAAATAGAAGGCTGCAAAGGTTAAAAAAAAATTAACGTTTATAATACAGTTGCGTGCTTGTCACTTGCTTTGTTTTTGGTGTTGTGCTTTATTATAACAAAACAAACAAAATACCTGATCTCAGACATTCACCTTTACTAGAATGCATCCTTGTCTGTATGCTCTTGCATTAGCCTTCCAGCAGAACTAATAGACAGCACACAGGCGTGATCCGAAGCTGCTGCTGTACTGTTAACTATAGAGATAAAAGGTTTCTTTATGACGTCTCGCTGTTTGACACATATTTTCGAAAATTAGACTGGATAATGAGGGCATGTTATTACATCAGTCAATGGTAAATCAATTATTAATTTCTTGTACTACAATGTTGCTAAAACTCCCTACCTTAAAGCAAATTTTCTTCGCTGCTGCTCCTATACTACAGCACACTACCAAATATCTTTAGTATTATTGTGTCCAAGTGCTAGTTCAATGCCAAACTGAAGAAATGCCAACTTTCACCTCTATAAGCAAACTTCATTGACAGTATGATATTCTCGATGAACACGCACACTGTTCAAAAAGCTTTTCAGTTGAAGTGAATTTTCTTCACGTACACTCAGTTTAGCAGCGTAGTAACCGCTTTTCTAAATAAGGTTTTGGAAGATTGGCAGACTGCAGTATGCATTTGCACAGGGCGTGCTGTGACGTCAGGCAAGTGTACAGGTGAGTGAACATTGGCTTCAGTTCTTACCTCTGTGTGAATTCCAAGCACAGGCTCGTCTCCTTCTGGTACTGGATGTTAAAAGCAAAATGGGCAAAGAACAGCAGCTTGAAGGCCTCGTCTGGCTTCGATGCATGAAGCACTGGATGGGTGTCCACGCAGATTGTGTATGAATTAGCAGTGAGAAAAGTCCATCCTGGAAAAGAGTTGGAAGGAAGCATTATTATTCGCTTTGTCCTTCTGCTTTTATTATGTCTTTCAGTTCCACGTAAAGTCTCTTTATTCAGAGGGGTGGGTCCATCACCATTAGGTTTAGGAGGATAAGTGAAAAACGAGGAAGGGATAACGACGAAGATTGCATTGACCTATATATGATAGGCACATCGAGCCAGCAATACTCATTAAGCATTTCAATCAGCGGGAAGTATCTTAATAAATTGCATACATTTGTCTAATATAATAAAGATTTGCATTTCGGACAAGGTAGCACCATATAGTGCATTTTTCAGCAATTTTTTTAAGAACTGCCCCTTTAGTCAGTCATCAGTATCTTACCTTTCACGCAGATGAAAGGACAGCTTGGCAGATCCCCCAAGTCATCGTCGCTGGCCATCTCCTTATATGAAAAATCCAATTCACATGTGCATTAGCATTAGGATCAGTCAATGGCATGTAATAAAAGAAAAATGTTGCCTTAAGTCCTCAACACAGACGCCATTTCACTTAAATATGAGTTACCATTGCGTCGCACGCTAAAACACACCGCAGAAAGTCTGCTGGCTTTGAGGATAAATTTTTGTTTATGGGCAAGGTTGACATAAAACTTCCAGATTTTTCTGTTATCTCAGTACAAATGTTAGAGACGTGGGTAAAACAATCACTGCACTACTGTTATAAAAGGCAGTGCTGACTTGGTTATTGAGAGGAATAAATTAATGGGACACTTCACATTGTGCATTAACGTGCGACGACTGCAAGGAAATAATGCAAACTACATTTGTCAGTTTTTACCTCTGTTAGCTTGTAGAACAGCTCTTTGTCTTCTCCGAAGATTGCGAGCAGTAGTAGTGGCATGGCTTCGTATTCAACTGCCATTGACTTCCTGTTAGTTTTGGCAGCTTCTATTTCTTGGAGACAAGACTTCACACATTCTTTTTTTACTTGGCTGTGTGCGTAATGAAAAACTTGCCGTCCAACAGTCTTTAGTCGGTCATCGAAAGTCTTTGCAACATTTGAGCCTAGCAAGATGTTTACGTGGTTGGTCAGGTGCTTTGCCTGAAACAGAAATGGCCAGCTTCGCTCAATGTCTCGAATATTTTTGGATGCATTGATAAGCTGACGTTGTGATGCATAAGTCTCTGACATGAGCTGTGCAACCATGGTCTCATCTGGAAACGCAAGCCTGAACTGCGACAGCAAGTCATCTTTTTTCTTCTCCTGTGAGTCAGCAGTCTCGTCAGATGGAAGCTTTGGTTGCCATGCCACACACCCATATGAGTCTCTCTGAATCTTCACTCGTTTGACACTCAAGTCCAGTTCATCGTCCGGTTCGAACTGATGTGGCTGCTCAGAGCTTGGCCTTCGTTTGTTGTTAACACAGTTTTCAAGTTTCCACAAGAGTGTCTCAATACCCGAGCCAATTACTGCCCCATTTAGGGTGTCCTCGAATGTCTTCGGGTAATGGCTCACAATTTCAGCTGCGATGGCCCTCAAGATCTTGCGACCTGGCTTCCTGTTTATGGCAAGAATATTGTCACTCACAAGTCGTACCATTTCATTCAAGTCGCTCTTTACTGGACGCTTCCCTTCTTGACAAGCCTTCATAAGCTGTGGTGGGAAAACCTCCCAAGGTGTAGAAAAGCTTGCACACTGTGTGCTTGTAGGCGATTGAATGTCGTTGGGAGAAAGTGACACTGGTGGGTTGGGCGTAGCCGCTGAGTGAAACCTTTCAAGAAGAATCCTTCTGCTGATGGGCTTTAAAAATTGCAAATCCTCTTCAACCACATACTTCAGATGTTCCAGGGACTCTACACCACATTGCTGCAGCTTCTGGACTGTCAGCTCTACAATCTCCTTGTCCAGGGCTGGCAGCCAGTTGATAATTAGTTGTTCCAACTCCATTGCAGCTATCTGAAACACAGTTCAAACTCCATCAAGTAATCCATGCTTCAAAACAAAAACAGGATAACTGCAGCGGGCAAGGTTGTACTGGATTAATGGTGTGTTGTCAAGCAAGCTGTCGAGCTCAATGCACTTGATTGGACCGTCATTACTTAAGATGTTAAAATACTGCATTCCTGGTTCATACGATGTACGAACAGTTTTTACAAGAAAAAAATGCCGGGCATCTTTTGACAGGATCAACTGTATTTCCCCAAACTTTAGTTCGCCGTTCTGCCGTGACATTACAACTAGCATTTTGCACTCATACAACAGACCCCGAATAGTTGCTTGCTGTGTTGAGAAAATTTCCCCTTCATCAGAAACAACTTCCCGAACTTTGTTCTGAATTTCAGGACTGCAAAGGCTGATCATGAAAGTAGATGCATTGTCGAGAACGTCAGTATTGCTTCCTGTGTTCTTGTAAGCTTGGAAAAGCTGATGCCGCTGAGATAAAGTCAACGTCAAATTCTTGAAATTTTGACAATTTCTAGCACATTTCTTGAAGTAGCTGTGTTTGCTCTCGCATCGCATTGTCCACAATCTGATCAGGGGACCAAACTGCATAATAAGCATTGGATAGTGAAGAAGGTAATGGTGTTTTGGCCTCAATGGAATATTTGGGAACAGAGCTGCTCTGCTTGTCATGTAATCTTCGATGATATCTTGGAGCCTCATAGCCATTGCACTTGTAACTGCTGGCGCAGTAACTAAAAGAACAATTTCTGACAGCAACAGAACCTGCTTCCAGACCTCATTCTCTGTAGACTGAACAGAACCGACTAGGAAGAGGGGAAGAAAACGAACCATATTCCAGTTCTGAATAGCATGGCCTCCAAGTGATTTCCTTGCAGGAACCTCACATGGTCTGTCATTGAGGTCGCTGTGCTTAAAAGGAAAGCCACCTATACGGTTATTGAGATCCTCTAGAGAAATCCACTCACAAACTGTGACAAAATATTGTATATACAAAGAAAGGTCGAATGACACTATGCCTTCAAAAAGATCGTGTGCCAAACAAGGGGGAAGCCCTGGTGCACAAACGTCGAAATACTTCAGATCGTTGAACAAAGACCTAAACTTTACTCCCTTTTCTGCACTTAAGGAACTATCGGCTGCTAAGGTTAGGACAGCACTGTTGTAATTGTCTGGTGTTCTCAGCTCGAATACACCTGACAATGCAAGTGGAGAAAAGAGGTCTCTTTTTTCCGCCAAACAAAACCTGCAGATGTGTGTTGCATTGCTAAAGTTTTCAACAAAGCCACCAATTCCATGGCTTCCAAGATTGTCACCGAGGATTGCGCACACTGTGCCAATCAGACGTGTGCCCTTTGTAGTGACGACTGTGCCTGCTTCGAGCTTTTTCAGATCATCAATCAGGGGTGCAAATATTTTGTCTTGACCAAAGTATTTAAAGTAAGTCTCACTGCAAAGCAAGCAGAGCTTGATGGAGTCAGTTGAGCATCTCTTCCATGAATAAAGATTGCCAAGAATTAAATAAACTGCAAGCAGCTTGTGCTTCTTCTTCGCAGAACCGAGTGGGTTTACGACTTCGAAAGCATCCTGGAAAAGAATTAGCTTTAACGCTTTTGGATGATCCTTGTAAAGTAAAATAGACTTGAAAACACTGCCATCAGTGAAGTCTTTCATTACTCTGTTGGTGTTTGGTAAGAGTTCATCACACTGCTTAACCACAGCTTCATTTTCTAGCATGGCCTCCAGTGTTTTTAATACTGGCACGTAATAGAATGTTGCATCCCTATTTCTTTTGTTTCTTCCCAGTAGTATTGTAACAGGCTCCACAAAGAGAAAGCGTTTCTTGAAATGTAAATTACGGGTGTGCTTACTGCGGAACACACCACCCGGATCTCTGTGCACAGCTAAGACAAGATCTGCTTCAAAAGCTTCGTCGATTATCTTGTCAACTTCTTCACTGCACACAACATGTTTGAGCCTAGCTTTAAGAATGGAAGTCATCATCGAAACATTAGCGGTCTGAATGTCATATATAGCCTCTGCTATCAGCTGCACAGTGGATGAAGGAACATGACGCTCTGACAGCAATCTCAGGTATAGATGAGCGAAAGCATCAGTAACTTCGTCACTGCATGTTTCCTGGCAGTCTCTGAGGGAACCTTCATGAGTACTTGCAATTGGAGCTTCTTCAAGCTCGTTGTCCCAGGAGTTCTCAGCAGACTGAATATTTCCTGTGACAGCTTCTGAAGCAATTGCACTGACCATAGTTTGAACCTGCGATTGTGGAGCTGAGTTTGTGGCCTTTACGTGGTAGCGTGAAAGGTGGGAGGAGAAAGAAGCCTTGTTCTTGTACACTTTGCTGCAGTTCTGAAATGGGCACTTCACCTCTGTCCCTTCGGTAATGTGACATTTCAAGTGTGCCACAAGAGATTTATAATCTTTGCAGAGCTGAATGCAGGCATCCACAGAGCACACAAAGTCACATCTGTGAACAGTTATAGCACTGCGGCTTTCGCCTTCTGCACGTCGTGCTTGTCTGTGTTCACGGCATATGTGGCTGTACACGCTGCCGACTTTACGGAACGTCTTGCAACAACTTCGAAAAGGGCACTTGACGCGGAACTGGTTCACATTTTTGTGCAAAGCGATGTGCTTGTAGAAGGAAGAGAGGGACGAAGTAATGTTGCTGCATATGCTGCAGGAGTACATCGCTGAAAAAACCAGAATGGAAATAATTAAATTTTTATCCACATAACTTTAAGATTGTTGGCTATACAAGGATAGAAACTGGGAGAGTATGGGAGTATGGGAGATGTGCACTTAACCTGCGCCACTAGTTCTTGCCGCCACAGCAGGAAGTAAGCCACCTTTCTTATTTTTCGGCTTTAACGCGTCGCCTTAATTGTACATTTTTTGTCGATCGTGATGCTCATCCTTCCTGCGCTACCACGATTGTACATACGTTAGATAAAAATTGCCTTGAGCTCAGTATGATCAATCATTAATTGGGAGACGCCTCGCATGCTGACTTTCAACCAATTAGTATAGCAGCACCGTAGATACTAATTTGTACTGTGAACAGCATGCATTTGAATACATAAGCTTGAACACACCTGTACTGAACATGGTAGAAGTCGTTTTCTTTTTTTATACTGAAACCCAAACAGTGCCTTACATAGGAGCTGCTATTTAGGCTTGTTCTCTGATATATGCATCTGTCACGCAAAGTAAATGGATGATCAGTGTTAGCTAGTCCACGTTGTACTTCTATCGTCGCATTTGCTTTGAATACCGCGGCCATGCACTAGTGCGTGATGATTGCGGTTTTATTTTGGCTTAGTTACAGGCTCTCTTGACTGAGCTGCAGCGTGATTGCGGATGCCTTAAGTTAGTATCTACTACTTTACAAAGGCCGGGAGCCTTCCGCTCAGGTTGTGAATGCATTTCTGCCAGTTTTTTAGCGCGAAAGCACTAATCCGGAGGTTCCTACCCCAAGAAAATTCTGCTCTTGCTTACTTGTGAAGCAGCTGCATAGCAGCAGCTGCATAGGAACACTATAACAGTTAGCCAAGCATAGTGATGACACTGTGCCTATACATGATAGCCATAACCAGGGTCAACCATGACCCGAACATGAGTTAACTTGGAATTTGGTGCCCGGGCCACCGCCAGATTTCAGCATGGTTCACCCAAAAATTGACCTCAGCCAAACTGGACCAAAACTGATTATAAGTAATCAGTTTTATTCAATACAAGTATATTTAGTCCTCTGCAATGTCCAGTTCAAGTACTGTTAATTTGATTACATTCGGAGAATTTTGGTTATTTAAGTCACTAATTACTCTTCACTAATTAGCGGTCACTAGTCAGGTACTACTAATTGTTAAATTATTGTCAAGTTCAAGTACTGTTTATTTGGTTGATTTTCTGGTAATTTAATTCCCTAATTGCTTTTGACTAATGAAGGGTCACTTATCAGAGGTCACCATTTCTCCTTTACTACCTCCAGGTCAAATACCGTTCGTCTGATTACATTCGGAGCATTTATAGCCATTTTATTCACTAATTGTTTATCGCTAATTAAGGGTCGGTAATTAAGTGTCAGTATTTAGTCCTTTACTACCTCGAGTTCAGGTAGTGTTCATTTCATTGTAATTTAAGCATGCTGTCAAGCATCTACGCCGTTTGCAATTCTGCTCCAGCCTCCGAAGAGAACTGACACGTGCGGGTGACCGACGACCCGTTCCCCGCATAACATGCATCTCACCGTCCAGAACTGTCCGTAATACGTGATATAGTCCAATATGGTAGTCTCATTAGCCGACAAACAGATCAAACAGCATATTCAACATTAAAATTTTCACAGCCATAGCAAAAGCCGTGTGGAATCTATTTGACGCTTATGCCGATACAGCGGCGGCGACCAGGCCGCCGAGCCTACTGAGGCGAAGACATGCTCCACCGCAATACACGGGGGAGCGCAGGCCGCGTAGCAACCGCAAAGCTGGAAACGAACGATCCACCTCCGGGTCGACGTTGCTTGTCGACAGCTAGGCAAGGGCCAAGACCGCAGCTTTGTTTACTCGAGAAAGTTCGCGTACGCATGCAGAGTCTGAACACTCGTGAGTTCAAAGATACCGTGAGCCGAACGGCCTCCGCTCAGCCGTAGCTCCGCGTGAGCAAGATGCGATGCCGCTGCATTCGAAACAACAAGCTGACGCAGGGCTGGAATCTCGCGAGACTGGTTCGGCTCGCGCGAGTGGCCGATGCGCCGGCCGAATGACGACAGTCGGCGCGGCGGCCAATGCCGCGAGCTGAAGCTCAAGCGAGAACCCGAGCCCAGGCAGACCTCAAATTTAACGCACACACCACGTTAAAACACGCTGCAAAGATTTCAGATAGCCTTTAGAGGCAATCGTGAATGCGATGAAAATTAAGGGCTGCGTGGTTGCGGTAGCGAGGCCGCGGCACGATTTAGAAGCTAGCACAATGAAATATGGAATAGACACACGACGCTTGCCGCTACGGCGGCGTCCGCGGCGGCAAGTGATTCGCACGTGAGCGCTCGTCCTGTTCGTTTTAACTTTTAACTGCGTGTCAAAGCTGCACCTTCACCATGAACAGTTTACGGAGCGTAGGCAGCTTGAAACCGCAAGGCGGAGGATGAAAGTTACGCAGGGCTAGGGCTTTCCCGCTATTTAGTGAGATGCGAGCTATGTGCCCATGCCTTAATATTTCGCTACAGTAATCCACCTCCATCGCACGCAACATCTACAATATAGTTTAGAGATTTCCACCGGTGACACAAAGCAAATCACACTGTCTGTATCAAGTGGCAGAGATTGTTTGTTCACTCACCTTTCCAAATGAAACGAATAAATCGATGCACGAAGACACCAAACCCCTCTTCATGCGGAAGTCATCTTGCGAAGTGCAGCTCCGCATCAAAAGCAATCACATAGTACTAGTTGTGCGAAAAATTTGGTTTACTACACTCTAGGCTTTAAAAAATAAACGGATGTTTTTAAGGTGTTCAGGTGCATTATTCGTAGCTTACTTCTTAATAGAGACGCACGTGACTAGACCACGGCGGTCAAAAACAGAAAATGTCTGTTTTTTTGCTTGATCACCTTTCTGTTTTTTCCAGTAACAGATTTTTTCCGTGCGGCAACAGTAAATTTCTGCAAAAACGCCTGTAATTTTACACACTTTTTTTACAGTGCATTCCCCTTCTTAATGAATCCTATGCAGCATTGAACCAAACAGTGGTCAGAAAATGATACCGGCATAACTACATAACTATTGCATTTAGGTACAGTTTCCGCGGATGCATAAATGTGGTCTAGCCGTGCGTGACTTGTGCCCTGGAATCGTGTGTACCTTACAGCACGCATTCCTTCAAGACACTCTGCTACATCCTCGAGGTTGCAGTTCACAATCATTCGTAACAACACTTCGGTGCTTTTGTCTCGGAAACCTCGGAGGCTTGTCTTGTCGCGCGCACTAAGGACACAGTTGTAATCGCCCATAACAATCAGCTGTCTGTCAGTGCGAAGCCGTTCTTCGACGCTTTCAAGAAACGCGGCTCGGTCATTAACCACATTAGGAGCGTAGAGGCAAACAATGCGCCAGTCTATGTTACTGAGCGAAAAATCAATGGACACGTGTCGACCCGACAAGCACGAATGATGACCGTGTACATCTATTCCCGGCAACTTCTTAACAAAAAGAATACAGCCAGCCGATGTGCCTACAGCATGGCTAACGACGGCAAAATACCTAGACGTGAAACGTCGCACCATGCTCCCGGTCTCTTCCTCACCATCGACTTTAGTCTCCTGCACTGCCAGTATATCAATATCTTGCTCCGTTATAAGTCTGTACAGCTGGCTTTGTTTTCTTTTACCTGCCAGGCCTCTGACGTTTAGGGTGGCGACTTTAAACGGAGTTGCAGAAGCCATTTTAACTTAGGAAGAAGAGACCGAAAGCACGGTGCTTACCTCCCGCGCCTAGCATGTCGCTAGACGATGCCGTCGCCGCCGGTGTCATCCGGCGCGATCACGTGCTCCTGGTCAGGAGGCGCCTTGTCGCCGCCACGCTTCTCAGCCGGAACTTTTGGGCGCGGTCTCAGACCGGCCCGGCGTGCTTGGGGCGTCTTTGCCGGCGGTTCCCCGACGCTGGGCTCCGCTGCCTTCTCCCCGTCGGCCTTGGTCTCGGCGTGTGGCCGCTTCGCAGGTGTAGTCACGCCGACGTTCATGCGGGAGTCGTCCTTTTCGTCGTGGCTCTCGCTGGCGGCCTTCCGTTCCACGTGCACGGACGAGCTCGCTCCATCTTTGGGCGTTTTCACAGGCGTCGAAGATGGGTCAGTAGCTGGCGACCCGCTCTCCTGAGCCACAGCCGTGTCGGTGTTGCTACTCGCAACAGCTGGCTGCACCGCCACCCCCCTCCGCTTTGCCCGTGTCGTCGGCACCGCTCGCTGCCTCCTCTGCTTCGACGACGTCCATCAGTTCTGCGGAGACGCTCGCTGCTACATGCCCGGTGGCCGACGCGTAGTTACGAACGCAGTCAGCCTCCGAGTGTCCATAGCGCCGGCATTTCGAACACCTGGGCACCTTGCAATCGCGGCGAACGTGCCCCGTGCCGCCGCAACGAAGGCACTGCATCGGCCGCCCGGGAACCACCACGAGAGCCAACTCGCCAGCGACTCGTACCTGGTGGGGCAGGTCGTCCACCTTCACACCTGGCTTCAGTTTCAGAAGCACGGTCCTCGTGGTGGACCCCTTCTCCTTCATGCCGGCGACGCGGCAACGCTCCCGAGTAACCTCGGTCACGTTGCCGAACGCTGCGAATGCCGTACGGATGTCCTCGTCGGCGACGCCGTGAAGCATCACTTTACCAACTGAGCTACGGCGACGGCTGTCTAATTTGCTGCTTTCTTGGGTATTTATGTTTGGCAGCAGTTTGGCAGCAGTGCACATCTTGACACAGTCACTAACGTTTCCTGCACTTTGCAGCTACAAATCCGGCATTTCATCGACCCAAGTTCCCGGGATCAGCTGTTCGCCGTAACCGGACACGCGCCAGATCTGACACGCGCCAGATCACCGCCCTGAAGGATCGCGGACCTATCGGTAGCTCCTGCGCCTGCGCCAACTGCTGACCCGCCACCTGGATCACCGTTAAATAGCTGCAGCACGTCGTACGGCACCGTAGTTTGGCAGCAGTGCACATCTTGACACAGTCACTAACGTTTCCTGCACTTTGCAGGTAAGCTGAATCTTTCTAGGCACTCTGTCCGTGGTTTTTGCATGTTTGCACTGCTGCCAAATAGTTTCATGCTCTGCACGTATTTCTTTGTACAATCGTAAACCATCTTAGCGCGAGAGTAGTGTATTTTTCATTGGTGCTTCCAAGTGTGCATCGTTTTCTTTTTCTTTTTTCTTTTTTTCTCGTCATCTGCTGTGAACCATGCCTAGCGAACTTGAGAAATTACGGGTTGAATTAAGGAAAGAACTTGCGAAGGACATTGCGGCATTGCGAAGCGTTCTTGAACGTGACTTGAGGAAGGAGCTGCGAGAAGTTTCACAGAGTATAGATAACAGTAGCAAGCAATACGATGACATGGTCAATGAGTGTGCTGCGCTGAAGGCAGAAAACAAATCCTTAAGGGCTGAAAATGCCGCGTTGACCTCTGACCGTAATGCGCTACAAAGTCAAGTGTCTGATTGTGAACTAAGGCTCAACAGCTTGGAACAATATTCCAGGAACCGAAACGTAGAGATCACTGGCCTGCCGGTAACCGAGAAGGAAAACCTTCCTGAGGTTATTGAGAGGATAGAGCAGGTTTTGAATGTACCCGTGACATCCGACGACATTGAAGTGTGCCACTGTGTGCCTACTAAGACCTCTTCGTGCCAGAACATTGTGCTACAGTTTCAGAAACGTTCAAAACGCGACGCCTTCCTTGAAAAAGCCTGAAAACAAAGAATTACCACAAGCGATCTTGGGCACCCTGATGAAGATGCAAATCCTGTCTATATAAATGAGCACCTGTGCCCTTCACTCAAGAAGCTGATGGGACTCACTGTTGCTCGTAAGAAAGATAAGCAATGGAAGTTTGCGTGGACGAGGAATGGCCGCATCTTTGCTAAGAAGGATGTAACTTCGTCAGTGGTCCGGATCGATTGCGTCAATGACCTGGAAAAGATAGTCTAAAGATTTCGTGCGCCTACTGAGATTTCCCTTTTGATTAGGCATGGCTTCCCAGTTCTTTCTACCTGCAGATATCAATAGCCTTTTTGCAAAAAACAAAAAAGTAACGTCATTCTTTCATCTTAACGCACAATCTCTGCGCAGTAAAGAGGATGAAATAATCGCATTTCTTGGCTTGTTTGATTTCGAGTTTGACATAATATTTTTCACTGAGACCTGGTACCGCACTGATCATGAAGCCCTTATCATGCCGCATTATAACTCATACGTGCTAAACCGCCCAAACAAAAAAGGCGGTGGAGTAATGATAGCTGCAAAGGAATCCGTTCGGTGTTCAGTTCTTCCTGACTTTACTAAATCATATGAAGATTTTGAAATACTTTCTCTAAAGGCTGGGCAGAACATTTTTTCTGTTTTGTACAGACCTCCATGTGGTAGCATCCCAAACTTTCTTTCATTTCTTGACACTTTTTTAACATGGATAACAGAAAACAGATTTTACTTAGTCCTTGGCGGCGACATCAACATAGACTTTTCTACACCCTCAACTCAGCAGCGTCAAATAAATAACCTGTTAGACTGTAACGGTTTCAATAATGCCATCATTGATCCAACACGCCTGTCCACATCGACTGCAACTTCAATAGATGCTTTCATTACAAATTTGCATGACAAGTCAATCGTGTCTGGCGTTATCTCTGGCCAGGTTAGTGATCACCTACCGATTTTTTACTTCATAGATAGTCGTATAACAAAGTCCAATAAAACTACTCCGCAACAGCGACAGTTAGTGAATAAGGATACCTTGACACGCTTTCGGTCTAGACTTGAGCAAATAGACTGGAGTCCAGTTTATGAGGTTACAGATCCTGACAAAGCATATGATATATTTATAAGCATCATAAAACCGGTATATATTGAATGCTTCCCATATCGAAGCACCAGAAAACCACAGAGTGCTCGTAAGCCATGGATAAACAAAGAATGCTTAAAGATGATAAAACACAAAAACTACCTTTATAATTGTTTCATTAAGAATAGAAGCAGTGATGACTTTCTTATATTTAAGGCGTACAGAAACAAGGTGACATCATTTCTGCGTCAGGCAAAGAAAGAGTGCTTCCATAATCTATTCAACAAGGATGTTCTGAAGCGAAGTGATAAGGTATGGAAACAACTTAATACCATTATTAACCCATCCAAGAGCATTAATTAACTGGAAGTCATGATAGATGATGAGACGTTATCAGGAAAAAAGCTGGCTGATTCTTTTAACGATTTCTTTGTGTCTGTTGCGCATACTATTCATGACCCTACCTAAATGAGATATCTTGGTCAATCAAACTCGTTTACCGCTTTCCTGGCTCCAACAGACCAAAACGAGATTATGCGATGCTTTAATAGCCTCAAAAATAGCAAGTCGAAGGACGTGGATGGGTTCCTGATCCTACCGTTCAAACATGCAATTGATGTCCTTTGTCCTATCTTAGACCATGTATTTAACTGCTGTTTCGCCCAGGGCACCTTTCCTAGTAGGATGCAAACTGCAAGGGTCATCGTAATTCATAAAGGAGGGGATACTAACAATTTATCCAATTACCGTCCGATATCTATACTCCCGTTATTTTCCAAATGTTTAGAAAAGCTGTTACATAGCAGGATTCTAGGTTTTTGTGAAAAGCATAAGTTGATCACACCCAGTCAGCATGGATTTAGGAAATTACACTCCACTGAGACCGCTCTTCTTACACAGAAGGAGCTGATTTTAGAATCTTTCGAACACAAAGAACTAACACTAGGCATTTTTATAGATTTTTCTAAGGCGTTCGATCGCGTTAATCACGAAACCTTATTACTAAAACTAGACAGATATGGCTTCCGAGGTTGTTTTTATAGTATCATTAAATCATATTTAGAGGCCCGCTTTCAGCAGGTTGTGATTGATAACACACTATCTGACCCCAAGCATATTGCTGCCGGCGTACCGCAGGGTAGCATACTCGGACCGCTACTTTTTAATCTCTACATTAATGATATTGTAAACATTGACCCTAACACAACTTTTGTTATCTACGCTGATGACACCAGCCTATTTTTCAGGGCACCATGTGTATCGAGTCTGGAAGTAAATGCTACGAGGTGCCTACGTTCGCTACACCACTGGTCACTTTCCAATTCGCTGAATATCAATATAAGCAAAACAAAAGCTGTGATTTTTAGACCCCGTAATAAGTCTGTTTCTGAGTTAACGTTATCGATCGGTTCATCAAAAATACACGTTTCCTCTTCCGTTAAAAGCCTTGGTGTCACATTCCACGAGAACTTATCTTGGGATGTTCATTTTGATAATACAGTTGCCAAAATTTCAAGAGTAGTAGGTATCCTGTCCAAGTTTCGGTACTACTTTCCACAATGCATAAAAAAACATTTGTACGACTCTTTGCTCACCAGTGTTATAACTTATTGTTTGTTAGTCCGGGGTACAACCACTGTCTCCAATATTACAAAACTCCATGCACTACAGAAAAAAGCAGTTCGTGCAATTAACAACATCCCAAATGATGTACACACCAAACCTGTCTTTGAGGCATTACACATTGTACCTATTGTGCAATTGTACTCTGTCATGCTCCGCAAAAAGTACACATCAAATATTAATCAAGGAACTGCATTTCTCGCTGATTTGTCTCGACTAACATGCAGAGAACGCCCCTACAATACGCGCATCGGAGACAACTGGTATTTACCGCGAACGCGAACTAACTACGGCAGACAAATGCTGTCCTATAATATCCCGTCCATTTTAAACAATTTGTGAAAAACTGTAATTAGTGAAGAGTAACAGCATATAGTTTCTTTCTTTAGTGTACTAACTCAGCCTGCTTTTATGCCTTCCCTCTTTACGAGATATGTTTGATGGTTATGTGTTTTTTGATGCCCTGAACGTGTTTTATTTTCGATGCAATGTGCTTTTGTTTTAAATATGTCACAGGCATAACATATAATGTACCGTTGTGTGATTGTGGGTTTTTGTGCACAATGTAGTTGCTGTAGGGGGCGGGGACCTCCGTCAAGCCTCTATAGGCTTTTTGTCCCCGCTCCCCACATCCTTGATGTGAAATAAACCTGATTGATTGATTGCGTGCAAGCAAACCTTGAGAGTGTTCGCCAGCGCCACCCTCGTCCATAGCGGTGGACGTAGCACGTCCTGTAATACCGCAAGTGTGACGTAGAACGTCATCTAACGCCGAGGGCGGAAACTGTGCGTGAGACCTCTTATGCTAGCTATGGCATCAAGACTGCCAGAACCGAGACCCTGGTTAATCTATTAGCAGACAAGGCAATGATGTGAGGGGCTCGTTTGACAATCATATTAAGGAAGCCAATAGACACCGAAATCAAGGAGCGTAGAGGAATGCTTCTTTTTTATATCTAGTGCCAATCAATTAGTTTTTAAAGAAAATTACTTATAAACCAGCAGAAAAAACAACCATGCCGCCGGTTGGATCCGAACCCACGACCTCCGAGTATCGCGTCTGGTGCTCTTACCAACTGAGCTACCGTGACGGCTGTCTAATCTGCTGCTTTTGTGGGTATTTATTTATGTTTCGCGTGTAAGCGAACCTTGAGAGTGTTCACTAGCGCCACCCTCGTGCGTAGCGATGGACGTAGCACGTCCTGTAATACCGCAAGTGTGACGTAGAACGTCATCTAACGGCGAGGGCGGAAACTTTGCGAGAGCCCTCTTATGCTACCTATGGCATCAAGACTGCCAGAACCGAGACCCTCTTTAAGCTATTAGCAGACAATGCAAATGAAGTGAGGGGCTCGTTTGACAAACATATTAAGGAAACCAACAGTCACCGAAAACAAGGTGCATAGGGGAATGCTTCTTTTTTTATATCTAGTGCCAATCAATTAGTTTTTTGAAAGTTGCTTATAATGCAGCAGAAAAAACAACCATTCCGAAGGTGGGATCCCACCCACGACCTCCGAATATCTCGTCCGATGCTCTTACCAACTGAGCTACGGCGACGCCTGTCTAATCTGCTGCTTTCGTGGGTATTTATGTTTTGCGTGTAAGCGAACCGTGAGAGTGTTCACCTACGCCACCCTCGTCCATAGCGGTGGACGTAGCACGTCCTGTAATACCGCAAGTGTGACGTAGAACGTCATCTAATGGCGAGGGAGGAAACTGTGTGAGAGACTTCTTGTGCTACCTATGGCATCAAGACTGCCAGAACCGAGAGCCCCGTTAAGCTATTAGCAGACAAGGCTAATGAAGTGAGGGGCTCGTTTGACAAACATATTAAGGAAGCCAACAGTCACCGAAAACAAGGTGCATTGGGGAATGCTTTTTTTTATATCTAGTGCCAATCAATTAGTTTTTTTAAAGAAAATTGCTTATAAAGCAGCAGAAAAAACAACCATGCCACCGGTGGAATTTGAACCCAGGACCTCCGAATATCGCGTCCGGTGCTCTTACCAACTGAGCTATGGCGACGGCTATCTAATCTGCTGCTTTCGAGGATATTTATGTTTTGCGTGTAAGCGAACCTTGAGAGTGTTCACAAGCGCCACCCTCGTCCTTAGCGGTGGACGTAGTACGTCCTGTAATACCGCAAGTGTGACATAGAACGTCATCTAACGGCGAGGACGGAAACTGTGCGAGAGTCTTCTTATGCTACCTATGACATCAAGACTGCCAGAACCGAGACCCCCGTTAAGCTATTAGCAGACAAGGCAAATGAGGTGAGGGGCTCGTTTGACAAACATATTAAGGAAGCCAACAGTCACCGAAATCAAGGTGCATAGGGGAATGCTTCTTTTTTATATCTAGTGCCAATCAGTTAGTTTTTTGAAACAAAATTACTTATAAAGCAGCAGAAAAAACAACCATGCCGAAGGTGGGATCCGAACCCACGACCTCCGAATATCGCGTCCGGTGCTTTTACCAACTGAGCTATGGCAACGGCTATCTAATCTGCTGCTTTCGTGATTATTTATGTTTTCCGTGTAAGCGAACCTTGAGAGTGTTCACCAGTGCCACCCTCGTCCATAGCGGTGGACGTAGCACGTCCTGTAATACCGCAAGTGAGACAGAACGACATCTAACGGCTAGGACGGAAACTGTGCGAGAGCCCTCTTATGCTACCTATGGCATCAAGACTGCCAGAACCGAGACCCCCGTTAAGCTATTAGCAGACAAGGCAAATGAGGTGAGGGGCTCGTTTGACAAACATATTAAGGAAGCCAACAGTCACCGAAATCAAGGTGCATAGAGGAATGCTTCTTTTTTATATCTAGTGCCAATCAGTTAGTTTTTAAAGAAAATTATTTATAAAGCAGCAGGAAAAACAACCATACCGCCGATGGGATCCGAACCCACGACCTCCGAATATGGCGTCAGGTGCGCTTCCCATCTGAGCTACGGCGACGGCTGTCTAATCGGCTGCTTTCGTGGGTATTTATGTTTTGCGTGTCAGCGAACCTTGAGAGTGTTCACCAGCGCCACCCTCGTCCATAGCGGTGGACGTAGCACGTCCTGTAATACCGCAAGTGTGACGTAGAACGTCGTCTAACGGCGAGGGTGGAAACTGTGCGAGAGCCCGCTTATGCTACCTATGGCATCAAGACTGCCAGAACCGAGACCCCCTTTAAGCTTTTAGCAGACAAGGCAAATGAAGTGAGGGGCTCGTTTGACAAACATATTAAGGAAACCAACAGTCACCGAAATCAAGGTGCATAGGGGAATGCTTCTTTTTTTATATCTAGTGCGAATCAATTAGTTTTTAAAGAAAATTACTTATAAAGCAGCAGAAAAAACAACCATGCCACCGGTGGAATGCGAACCCAGGACCTCCGAATATCGCGTCCGGTGCTCTTACCAACTGAGCTATGGCGACGGCTATCTAATCTGCTGCTTTCGCGATTATTTATGTTTTGCGTGTAAGCGAACCGTGAGAGTGTTCACCTACGCCACCCTCGTCCATAGCGGTGGACGTAGCACGTCCTGTAATACCGCAAGTGTGACGTAGAACGTCATCTAATGGCGAGGGAGGAAACTGTGTGAGAGACTTCTTGTGCTACCTATGGCATCAAGACTGCCAGAACCGAGAGCCCCGTTAAGCTATTAGCAGACAAGGCTAATGAAGTGAGGGGCTCGTTTGACAAACATATTAAGGAAGCCAACAGTCACCGAAAACAAGGTGCATTGGGGAATGCTTTTTTTTATATCTAGTGCCAATCAATTAGTTTTTTTAAAGAAAATTGCTTATAAAGCAGCAGAAAAAACAACCATGCCACCGGTGGAATTTGAACCCAGGACCTCCGAATATCGCGTCCGGTGCTCTTACCAACTGAGCTATGGCGACGGCTATCTAATCTGCTGCTTTCGAGGATATTTATGTTTTGCGTGTAAGCGAACCTTGAGAGTGTTCACAAGCGCCACCCTCGTCCTTAGCGGTGGACGTAGTACGTCCTGTAATACCGCAAGTGTGACATAGAACGTCATCTAACGGCGAGGACGGAAACTGTGCGAGAGTCTTCTTATGCTACCTATGACATCAAGACTGCCAGAACCGAGACCCCCGTTAAGCTATTAGCAGACAAGGCAAATGAGGTGAGGGGCTCGTTTGACAAACATATTAAGGAAGCCAACAGTCACCGAAATCAAGGTGCATAGGGGAATGCTTCTTTTTTATATCTAGTGCCAATCAGTTAGTTTTTTGAAACAAAATTACTTATAAAGCAGCAGAAAAAACAACCATGCCGAAGGTGGGATCCGAACCCACGACCTCCGAATATCGCGTCCGGTGCTTTTACCAACTGAGCTATGGCAACGGCTATCTAATCTGCTGCTTTCGTGATTATTTATGTTTTCCGTGTAAGCGAACCTTGAGAGTGTTCACCAGTGCCACCCTCGTCCATAGCGGTGGACGTAGCACGTCCTGTAATACCGCAAGTGAGACAGAACGACATCTAACGGCTAGGACGGAAACTGTGCGAGAGCCCTCTTATGCTACCTATGGCATCAAGACTGCCAGAACCGAGACCCCCGTTAAGCTATTAGCAGACAAGGCAAATGAGGTGAGGGGCTCGTTTGACAAACATATTAAGGAAGCCAACAGTCACCGAAATCAAGGTGCATAGAGGAATGCTTCTTTTTTATATCTAGTGCCAATCAGTTAGTTTTTAAAGAAAATTATTTATAAAGCAGCAGGAAAAACAACCATACCGCCGATGGGATCCGAACCCACGACCTCCGAATATGGCGTCCGGTGCGCTTCCCATCTGAGCTACGGCGACGGCTGTCTAATCGGCTGCTTTCGTGGGTATTTATGTTTTGCGTGTCAGCGAACCTTGAGAGTGTTCACCAGCGCCACCCTCGTCCATAGCGGTGGACGTAGCACGTCCTGTAATACCGCAAGTGTGACGTAGAACGTCGTCTAACGGCGAGGGTGGAAACTGTGCGAGAGCCCGCTTATGCTACCTATGGCATCAAGACTGCCAGAACCGAGACCCCCTTTAAGCTTTTAGCAGACAAGGCAAATGAAGTGAGGGGCTCGTTTGACAAACATATTAAGGAAACCAACAGTCACCGAAATCAAGGTGCATAGGGGAATGCTTCTTTTTTTATATCTAGTGCGAATCAATTAGTTTTTAAAGAAAATTACTTATAAAGCAGCAGAAAAAACAACCATGCCACCGGTGGAATGCGAACCCAGGACCTCCGAATATCGCGTCCGGTGCTCTTACCAACTGAGCTATGGCGACGGCTATCTAATCTGCTGCTTTCGCGATTATTTATGTTTTGCGTGTAAGCGAACCTTGAGAGTGTTCACCAGTGCCACCCTCGTCCATAGCGGTGGACGTAGCACGTCCTGTAATACCGCAAGTGTGACGTCTAACGGCGAGGGCGGAAACTGTGCGAGAGCCCTCTTATGCTACCTATGGCATCAAGACTGCCAGAACCGAGACCCCCGTTAAGCTATTAGCAGACAAGGCAAATGAGGTGAGGGGCTCGTTTGACAAACATATTAAGGAAGCCAACAGTCACCGAGAACAAGGTGCATTGGGGAATGCTTCTTGTTTTTTATATCCAGTGCCAAGCAATTAGTTTTTTGAAAGTTGCTTATAATGCAGCAGAAAAAACAACCATTCCGAAGGTGGGATCCCACCCACGACCTCCGAATATCTCGTCCGATGCTCTTACCAACTGAGCTACGGCGACGCCTGTCTAATCTGCTGCTTTCGTGGGTATTTATGTTTTGCGTGTAAGCGAACCGTGAGAGTGTTCACCTACGCCACCCTCGTCCATAGCGGTGGACGTAGCACGTCCTGTAATACCGCAAGAGTGACGTAGAACGTCATCTAATGGCGAGGGAGGAAACTGTGTGAGAGACTTCTTGGGCTACCTATGGCATCAAGACTGCCAGAACCGAGAGCCCCGTTAAGCTATTAGCAGACAAGGCTAATGAAGTGAGGGGCTCGTTTGACAAACATATTAAGGAAGCCAAGAGTCACCGAAAACAAGGTGCATTTGGGAATGCTTCTTGTTTTTTATATCCAGTGCCAAGCAATTAGTTTTTTGAAAGTTGCTTATAATGCAGCAGAAAAAACAACCATGCCGAAGGTGGGATCCGAACCCACGACCTCTGAATATTGCGTCCGGTGCTCTTACCAACTTAGCTACGGCCACGGCTGTCTAATCTGCTGCTTTCGTGGATATTTATGTTTTGCGTGTAAGCGAACCTTGAGAGTGTTCACAAGCGCCACCCTCGTCCATAGCGGTGGACGTAGTACGTCCTGTAATACCGCAAGTGTGACATAGAACGTCATCTAACGCCGAGGGCGGAAACTCTGCGAGAGCCCTCTTATGCTACCTATGGCATCAAGACTGCCAGAACCGAGACCCCTGTTAAGCTATTAGCAGACAAGAAAAATGAGGCGAGGGGCTCGTTTGACAAACATATTAAGGAAGCCAACAGTCACCGAAATCAAGGTGCCTAGGGGAATGCTTTTTTTATATCTAGTGCCAATCAATTAGTTTTTTTAAAGAAAATTGCTTATAAAGCAGCAGAAAAAACAACCATGCCACCGGTGGAATTTGAACCCAGGACCTCCGAATATCGCGTCCGGTGCTCTTACCAACTGAGCTATGGCGACGGCTATCTAATCTGCTGCTTTCGCGATTATTTATGTTTTGCGTGTAAGCGAACCTTGAGAGTGTTCACCAGTGCCACCCTCGTCCATAGCGGTGGACGTAGCACGTCCTGTAATACCGCAAGTGTGACGTCTAACGGCGAGGGCGGAAACTGCGAGAGCCCTCTTATGCTACCTATGGCATCAAGACTGCCAGAACCGAGACCCCCGTTAAGCTATTAGCAGACAAGGCAAATGAGGTGAGGGGCTCGTTTGACAAACATATTAAGGAAGCCAACAGTCACCGAGAACAAGGTGCATTGGGGAATGCTTCTTGTTTTTATATCCAGTGCCAAGCAATTAGTTTTTTTAAAAATTGCTTATAAAACTGAAAAAGAAACAACCATGCCGAAGGTGCTATCCGAACCCACGACCTCCGAATATTGCGTCCGGTGCTCTTACCAACTTAGCTACGGCCACGGCTGTCTAATCTGCTGCTTTCGAGGATATTTATGTTTTGCGTGTAAGCGAACCTTGAGAGTGTTCACAAGCGCCACCCTCGTCCTTAGCGGTGGACGTAGTACGTCCTGTAATACCGCAAGTGTGACATAGAACGTCATCTAACGGCGAGGACGGAAACTGTGCGAGAGTCTTCTTATGCTACCTATGACATCAAGACTGCCAGAACCGAGACCCCCGTTAAGCTATTAGCAGACAAGGCAAATGAGGTGAGGGGCTCGTTTGACAAACATATTAAGGAAGCCAACAGTCACCGAAATCAAGGTGCATAGGGAATGCTTCTTTTTTTATATCTAGTGCCAATCAGTTAGTTTTTTGAAACAAAATTACTTATAAAGCAGCAGAAAAAACAACCATGCCGAAGGTGGGATCCGAACCCACGACCTCCGAATATCGCGTCCGGTGCTTTTACCAACTGAGCTATGGCAACGGCTATCTAATCTGCTGCTTTCGTGATTATTTATGTTTTCCGTGTAAGCGAACCTTGAGAGTGTTCACCAGTGCCACCCTCGTCCATAGCGGTGGACGTAGCACGTCCTGTAATACCGCAAGTGAGACAGAACGACATCTAACGGCTAGGACGGAAACTGTGCGAGAGCCCTCTTATGCTACCTATGGCATCAAGACTGCCAGAACCGAGACCCCCGTTAAGCTATTAGCAGACAAGGCAAATGAGGTGAGGGGCTCGTTTGACAAACATATTAAGGAAGCCAACAGTCACCGAAATCAAGGTGCGTAGAGGAATGCTTCTTTTTTATATCTAGTGCCAATCAGTTAGTTTTTAAAGAAAATTATTTATAAAGCAGCAGGAAAAACAACCATACCGCCGATGGGATCCGAACCCACGACCTCCGAATATGGCGTCCGGTGCGCTTCCCATCTGAGCTACGGCGACGGCTGTCTAATCGGCTGCTTTCGTGGGTATTTATGTTTTGCGTGTCAGCGAACCTTGAGAGTGTTCACCAGCGCCACCCTCGTCCATAGCGGTGGACGTAGCACGTCCTGTAATACCGCAAGTGTGACGTAGAACGTCATCTAACGGCGAGGGTGGAAACTGTGCGAGAGCCCGCTTATGCTACCTATGGCATCAAGACTGCCAGAACCGAGACCCCCTTTAAGCTTTTAGCAGACAAGGCAAATGAAGTGAGGGGCTCGTTTGACAAACATATTAAGGAAACCAACAGTCACCGAAATCAAGGTGCATAGGGGAATGCTTCTTTTTTTATATCTAGTGCGAATCAATTAGTTTTTTAAAGAAAATTACTTATAAAGCAGCAGAAAAAACAACCATGCCACCGGTGGAATGCGAACCCAGGACCTCCGAATATCGCGTCCGGTGCTCTTACCAACTGAGCTATGGCGACGGCTATCTAATCTGCTGCTTTCGCGATTATTTATGTTTTGCGTGTAAGCGAACCTTGAGAGTGTTCACCAGTGCCACCCTCGTCCATAGTGGTGGACGTAGCACGTCCTGTAATACCGCAAGTGTGACGTCTAACGGCGAGGGCGGAAACTGTGCGAGAGCCCTCTTATGCTACCTATGGCATCAAGACTGCCAGAACCGAGACCCCCGTTAAGCTATTAGCAGACAAGGCAAATGAGGTGAGGGGCTCGTTTGACAAACATATTAAGGAAGCCAACAGTCACCGAAATCAAGGTGCATAGAGGAATGCTTCTTTTTTATATCTAGTGCCAATCAGTTATTTTTTAAAGAAAATTATTTATAAAGCAGCAGGAAAAACAACCATGCCGAAGGTGGGATCCGAACCCACGACCTCCTATTATTGCGTCTGGTGCTCTTACCAACTTAGCTACGGCCACGGCTGTATAATCTGCTGCTTTCGTGGATATTTATGTTTTGCGTGTAAGCGAACCTTGAGAGTGTTCACAAGCGCCACCCTCGTCCATAGCGGTGGACGTAGCACGTCCTGTAATACCGCAAGTGTGACATAGAACGTCATCTAACAGCGAGGACGGAAACTCTGCGAGAGCCCTCATATGCTACCTATGGCATCAAGACTGCCAGAACCGAGACCCCCTTTAAGCTATTAGCAGACAAGGCAAATGAAGTGAAGGGCTCGTTTGACAAACATATTAAGGAAACCAACAGTCACCGATATCAAGGTGCACAGGGGAATGCCTCTTTTTTATATCTATTGCCAATCAATTAGTTTTTTAAAGAAAATTACTTATAAAGCAGCAGAAAAAAAACCACGCCGAAGGTGGGATCCGATCCCACGACCTCTGAATATCGCGTCCGGTGCTTTACCAACTGAGCTACGGCGACGGCTGTCTAATTTGCTGCTTTCTTGGGTATTTATGTTTTGCGTGCAAGCGAACCTTGAGAGTGTTCGCCAGCGGCACCCTCGTTCATAGCGGTGGATGTAGCACGTCCTGTAATACCGCAAGTGTGACGTAGAACGTCATCTAACGGCGAGGGCGGAAACTGTGCGAGAGCCTTCTTATTCGACCTATGGCATCAAGACTGCCAGAACCGAGACCCCCGTTAAGCTATTACCAGACAAGGCAAATAAAGTGAGGGGATCATTTGACAAACATATTAAGGAAGCCAACAGTCACCGAAATCAAGGTGCATAGAGGAATGCTTCTTTTTTTATAGCTAGTGCCAATCAATTAGTTTTAAAAAACATTTTCTTATAAAGCAGCAGAAAAGACAACAATGGCGCCGGTGGGATCGAGCCCACGACCTCCGAATATCGCGTCCGGTGCTCTTACCAACTGAGCTACGGTGACGGCAGTCTAATCTGCTGCTTTCGTGGGTATTTATGTTTTGCGTGTAAGCGAACCTTGAGAGTGTTCACCCTGCCACCCTCGTCCTTAGCGGTGGACGTAGCACATCCTGTAATACCGCAAGTGTGACGTAGAACGTCATCTAACGGCGAGGGCGGAAACTCTGCGAGAGCCCTCTTATACTACCTATGGCATCAAGACTGCCAGAACCGAGAGCCCCGTTAAGCTATTAGCAGACAAGGCAAATGAAGTGAGGGGCTCGTTTGACAAACATATTAAGGAAGCCAACAGTCACCGAAAACAAGGTGCATAGGGGAATGCTTCTTGTTTTATATATCCAGTGCCAAGCAATTAGTTTTTTGAAAATTGCTTATAAAGCAGCAGAAGAAACAACCATGCCGAAGGTGGGATCCGAACCCACGACCTCCGAATATTGAGTCCGGTGCTCTTACCAACTTAGCTACGGCCACGGCTGTATAATCTGCTGCTTTCGTGGATATTTACGTTTTGCGTGTAAGCGAACCATGAGAGTGTTCACAAGCGCCACCCTCGTCCATAACGGTGGACGTAGCACGTCCTGTAATACCGCAAGTGTGATATAGAACGTCATGTAACGGCGAGGACGGAAACTGTGCGAGAGCCCTGATATGCTACCTATGGCATCAAGACTGCCAGAACCGAGACCCCCGTTAAGCTATTAGCAGACAAGGCAAATGAGGTGAGAGGCTCGTTTGACCAACATATTTAGGAAGCCAACAGTCACTGAAATCAAGGTGCATAGGGGAATGCTTCGTTTTTTATATCTAGTGCCAATCAATTAGTTTTTTTAAAGAAAATTACTTATAAAGCAGCAGGAAAAACAACCATGCCGCCGGTGGGATCCGAACTCACGACTTCCGAATATGGCGTAGGTGCGCTTACCATCTGAGCTACGGCGACGGCTGTCTAATCTGCTGCTTTCGTGGGTATTTATGTTTTGCTTGTAAGCGAACCTTGAGAGTGTTCACCAGCGGCACCCTCGTCCATTGCGGTGGACGTTGCACGTCCTGTAATACCGCAAGTGTGACGTAGAACGTCATCTAACGGCGAGGGCGGAAACGGTGCGAGAGCCCTCTTATTCGACCTATTTCATCAAGACTGCCAGAACCGAGACCCTCTTTAAGCTATTAGCAGACAAGGCAAATGAGGTGAGGGGCTCGTTTGACAAACATATTAAGGAAACCAACAGTCACCGAAATCAAGGTGCATAGGGGAATGCTTCTTTTTTTTATATCTAGTGCCAATCAATAAGTTTTTTAAAGAAAATTACTTATAAAGCAGCAGAAAAAAAATCCATTCCGAAGGTGAGATCCGAACCCACGACCTCCGAATATCGCGTCCGGTGCTTTACCAACTGAGCTACGGCGACGGCTGTCTAATTTGCTGCTTTCTTGGGTATTTATGTTTTGTGTGCAAGCGAACCTTGAGAGTGTTCACCCTGCCACCCTCGTCCATAGCGGTGGACGTAGCACGTCCTGTAATTTCGCAAGTGTGAAGTAGAACGTCATCTAACGCCGACGGCGGAAACTGTGCGAGAGCCCTCTTATGCTACCTATGGCATCAAGACTGCCAGAACCGAGACCCCCGTTAAGCTATTAGCAGACAAGGCAAATCAACGGAGGGGCTCGTTTGACAAACATATGAAGGAAGCCAACAGTCACCGAAATCAAGGTGCATAGAGGAATGCTTCTTTTTTATATCTAGTGCCAATCAATCAGTTTTTTTAAAGAAAATTACTTATAAAGCAGCAGAAAAAACAACCATGCCGCCGGTGGGATCCGAACCCACGACCTCAGAATATCTCGTCCGGTGCTCTTACCAACTGAGCTACGGCGACGGCTGTCGAATCTTCTGCTTTCGTGGGTATTTATGTTTCGCGTGTAAGCGAACCTTGAGAGTGTGCACCAGCGCCACCCTCGTCCATAGCGGTGGGCGTAGCACGTCCTGTAATACCGCAAGTGTGACGTAGAACGTCATCTAACGGCGAGGGCGGAAACTGTGCGAGAGCCCTCTTATGCTACCTATGGCATCAAGACTGCCAGAACCGAGACCCCCTTTAAGCTATTAGCAGACAAGGCAAATGAAGTGAGGGGCTCGTTTGACAAACATATTAAGGAAACCAACAGTCACCGAAATCATGGTGCATAGGGGAATGCTTCTTTTTTTATATCTAGTGCCAATCAATTAGTTTTTTAAAGAAAATTACTTGTAAAGCAGCAGAAAAAAAAACCATTCCAAAGGTGAGATCCGAACCCACGACCTCCGAATATCGCGTCCGGTGCTTTACCAACTGAGCTACGGCGACGGCTGTCTAATTTGCTGCTTTCTTGGGTATTTATGTTTTGCGTGCAAGCGAGCTTTGAGAGTGTTCACCCTGCCACCCTCGTCCATAGCGGTGGACGTAGCACATCCTGTAATATCGCAAGTGTGACGTAGAACATCATCTAACGGCGAGGGCGGAAACTGTGCGAGAGCCCTCTTATACTACGTATGGCATCAAGACTGCAAGAACCGAGAGCCCCGTTAAGCTATTAGCAGACAAGGCAAATGAAGTGAGGGGCTCGTTTGACAAACATATTAAGGAAGCCAACAGTCACCGAAAACAAGGTGCATAGGGGAATGCTTCTTGTTTTTTATATCCAGTGCCAAGCAAATAGTTTTTTGAAAATTGCTTATAAAGCAGCAGAAGAAACAACCATGCCGAAGGTGGGATCCGGACCCACGACCTCCGAATATTGCGTCCGGTGCTCTTACCAACTTAGCTACGGCCACGGATGTCTAATCTGCTGCTTTCGCGGATATTTATGTTTTGCGTGTAAGCGAACCTTGAGAGTGTTCACCCTGCCACCCTCGTCCATAGCGGTGGACGTAGCACGTCCTGTAATGCCGCAAGTGTGACATAGAACGTCACCTAACGGCGAGGACGGAAACTGTTAGAGAGCCCTCATATGCTACCTAAGGCATCAAGACTGCCAGAACCGAGACCCCCGTTAAGCTATTAGCAGACAAGGCAAATGAGGTGAGGGGCTCGTTTGACAAACATATTAAGGAAGCCAACAGTCACCGAAATCAAGGTGCATAGGGGAATGATTCGTTTTTTATATCTAGTGCCAATCAATTAGTTTTTTTAAATAATATTACTTATAAAGCAGGACAAAAAACAACCATGCCGCCGGTGGGATCCGAACCCACGACCTCCGAATATGGCGTCCGGTGCGCTTACCATCTGAGCTACGGCGACGGCTGTCTAATCTGCTGCTTTCGTGGGTATTTATGTTTTGCGTGTAAGCGAACCGTGAGAGTGTTCACCAGCGCCACCCTCGTCCATAGCGGTGGACGTTGCACGTCCTGTAATACCGCAAGTGTGACGTAGAACGTCATCTAACGGCGAGGGCGGAAACGATGTGAGAGCCCTCTTATTCGACCTATTTCATCAAGACTGCTAGAACCGAGACCCTCTTTAAGCTATTAGCAGACAAGCAAATGAGGTGAGGGGCTCGTTTGACAAACATATTAAGGAAACCAACAGTCACCGAAATCAAGGTGCATAGGGGAATGCTTCTTTTTTTATATCTAGTGCCAATCTATTAGTTTTTAAAGAAAATTACTTATAGAGCAGCAGAAAAAACAACCATTCCACCGGTGGGATCCGAACCCACGACCTCCGAATATTGCGTCCGGTGCTTTTACCAACTGAGCTATGGCGGCGGCTATCTAATCTGCTGCTTTCGTGGGTATTTATGTTTTGTGTGGAAGCGAACCTTGAGAGTGTTCACCAGCGCCACCCTCGTCCATAGCGGTGGACGTAGCACGTCCTGTAATTCCGCAAGTGTGAAGTAGAACGTCATGTAACGCCGAGGGCGGAAACTGTGCGAGAGCCCTCTTATGCTACCTATGGCATCAAGACTGCCAGAACCGAGACCCCCGTTAAGCTATTAGCAGACAAGGCAAATCAAGGGAGGGGCTCGTTTGACAAACATATGAAGGAAGCCAAGAGTCACCGAAATCAAGGTGCATAGAGGAATGCTTCTTTTTTATATCCAGTGCCAATCAATCAGTTTTTTTAAAGAAAATTACTTATAAAGCAGCAGAAAAAACAACCATGCCGCCGGCGGGATCTGAACCCACGACCTCAGAATATCTCGTCCGGTGCTCTTACCAACTGAGCTACGGCGACGGCTGTCTAATCTTCTGCTTTCGTGGGTATTTATGTTTTGCGTGTAACCGAACATTGAGAGTGTTCGTCAGCGCCACCCTCGTCCATAGCGGTGGACGTAGCACGTCCTCTAATACCGTAAGTGTGACGTAGAACGTCATCTAATGGCGAGGGAGGAAACTGTTCGAGAGACCTCTTATGGCATCAAGACTGCCAGAACCGAGAGCCCCGTTAAGCTATTAGCAGACAAGGCAAATGAAGTGAGGGGCTCGTTCGACAAACATATTAAGGAAGCCAACAGTCACCGAAAACAAGGTGCTTAGGGGAATGCTTCTTGTTTATATATCTAGTGCCAATCAATTATTTTTTAAAGAAAATTACTCATAAAGAAGCAGAAACAACAACCATGCCGCCGGTGGGATCCGAACCCACGACCTCCGAATATGGCGTCCGGTGCGCTTACCACCTGAGCTACGGTGACGGCTGTCTAATCTGCTGCTTTCGTGGGTATTTATGTTTTGCGTGTCAGCGAAGCTTGAGAGTGTTCACCAGCGCCACCCTCGTCCATAGCGGTGGACGTAGCACGTCCTGTAATACCGCAAGTGTGACGTAGAACATCATCTAACGGCGAGGGGGGAAACTCTGCGAGAGCCCTCTTATACTACCTATGGCATCAAGACTGCCAGAACCGAGAGCCCGTTAAGATATTAGCAGACAAGGCAAATGAAGTGAGGGGCTCGTTTGACAAACATATTAAGGAAGCCAACAGTCACCGAAAACAAGGTGCATAGGGGAATGCTTCTTGTTTTTTATATCCAGTGCCAAGCAAATAGTTTCTTGAAAATTGCTTATAAAGCAGCAGAAGAAACAACCATGCCGAAGGTGGGATCCGGACCAACGACCGCCGAATATTGCGTCCGGTGCTCTTACCAACTTAGCTACGGCCACAGATGTCTAATCTGCTGCTTTCGTGGATATTAATGTTTTGCGTGTAAGCGAACCTTGAGAGTGTTCACAAGCGCCACCCTCGTCCATAGCGGTGGACGTAGCACGTCCTGTAATACCGCAAGTGTGACATAGAACGTCATCTAACGGCGAGGACGGAAACTGTTAGAGAGCCCTCATATGCTACCTAAGGCATCAAGACTGCCAGAACCGAGACCCCCGTTAAGCTATTAGCAGACAAGGCAAATGAGGTGAGGGGATCGTTTGACAAACATATTAAGGAAGCCAACAGTCACCGAAATCAAGGTGCATAGGGGAATGCTTCGTTTTTTATATCTAGTGCCAATGAATTAGTTTTTTTAAAGAAAATTACTTATAAATCAGCACAAAAAACAACCATGCCGCCGGTGGGATCCGAACCCGCGACCTCCGAATATGGCGTCCGGTGCGCTTACCATCTGAGCTACGGCGACGGCTGTCTAATCTGCTGCTTTCATGGGTATTTATGTTTTGCGTGTAAGCGAACCTTGAGAGTGTTCACCAGCGCCACCCTCGTGCATAGCGGTGGACGTTGCATGTCCTGTAATACCGCAAGTGTGACGTAGAACGTCATCTAACGGCGAGGGCGGAAACGGTGCGAGAGCCCTCTTATTCGACCTATTTCATCAAGACTGCCAGAACCGAGACCCTCTTTAAGCTATTAGCAGACAAGGCAAATGAGGTGAGGGGCTCGTTTGACAAACATATTAAGGAAACCAACAGTCACCGAAGTCAAGGTGCATAGGGGAATGCTTCTTTTTTATATCTAGTGCCAATCAATTAGTTTTTAAAGAAAATTACTTATAAAGCAGCAGAAAAAACAACCATGCCACCGGTGCGTTCCGAACCCACGACCTCCGAATATCGCGTCCGGTGCTCTTACCAACTGAGCTATGGCGACGGCTATCTAATCTGCTGCTTTCGTGGGTATTTATGTTTTGTGTGGAAGCGAACCTTGAGAGTATTCACCAGCGCCACCCTCGTCCATAGCGGTGGACGTAGCACGTCCTGTAATACCGCAAGTGTGACGTAGAACGTCATCTAATGGCGAGGGAGGAAACTGTGCGAGAGACCTCTTATGCTACCTATGGCATCAAGACTGCCAGAACCGAGAGCCCCGTTAAGCTATTAGCAGACAAGGCAAATGAAGTGAGGGGCTCGTTCGACAAACATATTAAGGAAGCCAACAGTCCCCGAAAACAAGGTGCATAGGGGAATGCTTCTTGTTTTTATATCTAGTGCCAATCAATTAGATTTTAAAAAATTACTTATAAAGCAGCAGAAAAGACAACAATGGCGCCGGTGGGATCGAGCCCACGACCTCCGAATATCGCGTCCGATGCTCTTACCAACTGAGCTACGGTGACGGCTGTCTAATCTGCTGCTTTCGTCGGTATTTATGTTTCGCGTGTAAGCGAACCTTGAGAGTGTGCACCAGCGCCACCCTCGTCCATAGCGGTGGACGTAGCACGTCCTGTAATACCGCAAATGTGACGTAGAACGTCATCTAACGGCGAGGGCGGAAACTGTGCGAGAGCCCTCTTATGCTACCTATGGCATCAAGACTGCCAGAACCGAGACCCCCTTTAAGCTATTAGCAGACAAGGCAAATGAAGTAAGGGGCTCGTTTGACAAACATATTAAGGAAACCAACAGTCACAGAAATCAAGGTGCATAGAGGAATGCTTCTTTTTTATACCTAGTGCCAATCAATTAGATTTAAAAAAAAATTACTTATAAAGCAGCAGAAAAGACAACAATGGCGCCGGTGGGATCGAGCCCACGACCTCCGAATATCGCGTCCGATGCTCTTACCAACTGAGCTACGGTGACGGCTGTCTAATCTGCTGCTTTCGTCGGTATTTATGTTTCGCGTGTAAGCGAACCTTGAGAGTGTGCACCAGCGCCACCCTCGTCCATAGCGGTGGGCGTAGCACGTCCTGTAATACCGCAAGTGTGACGTAGAACGTCATCTAACGGCGAGGGCGGAAACTGTGCGAGAGCCCTCTTATGCTACCTATGGCATCAAGATTGCCAGAACCGAGACCCCCTTTAAGCTATTAGCAGACAAGGCAAATGAAGTGAGGGGCTCGTTTGACAAACATATTAAGGAAACCAACAGTCACCGAAATCATGGTGCATAGGGGAATGCTTCTTTTTTTATGTCTAGTGCCAATCAATTAGTTTTTTAAAGAAAATTACTTGTAAAGCAGCAGAAAAAAAAACCATTCCGAAGGTGAGATCCGAACCCACGACCTCCGAATATCGCGTCCGGTGCTTTACCAACTGAGCTACGGCGACGGCTGTCTAATTTGCTGCTTTCTTGGGTATTTATGTTTTGCGTGCAAGCGAGCTTTGAGAGTGTTCACCCTGCCACCCTCGTCCATAGCGGTGGACGTAGCACATCCTGTAATATCGCAAGTGTGACGTAGAACATCATCTAACGGCGAGGGCGGAAACTGTGCGAGAGCCCTCTTATACTACCTATGGCATCAAGACTGCCAGAACCGAGAGCCCCGTTAAGCTATTAGCAGACAAGGCAAATGAAGTGAGGGGCTCGTTTGACAAACATATTAAGGAAGCCAACAGTCACCGAAAACAAGGTGCATAGGGGAATGCTTCTTGTTTTTTATATCCAGTGCCAAGCAAATAGTTTTTTGAAAATTGCTTATAAAGCAGCAGAAGAAACAACCATGCCGAAGGTGGGATCCGGACCCACGACCTCCGAATATTGCGTCCGGTGCTCTTACCAACTTAGCTACGGCCACGGATGTCTAATCTGCTGCTTTCGCGGATATTTATGTTTTGCGTGTAAGCGAACCTTGAGAGTGTTCACCCTGCCACCCTCGTCCATAGCGGTGGACGTAGCACGTCCTGTAATGCCGCAAGTGTGACATAGAACGTCACCTAACGGCGAGGACGGAAACTGTTAGAGAGCCCTCATATGCTACCTAAGGCATCAAGACTGCCAGAACCGAGACCCCCGTTAAGCTATTAGCAGACAAGGCAAATGAGGTGAGGGGCTCGTTTGACAAACATATTAAGGAAGCCAACAGTCACCGAAATCAAGGTGCATAGGGGAATGATTCGTTTTTTATATCTAGTGCCAATCAATTAGTTTTTTTAAATAATATTACTTATAAAGCAGGACAAAAAACAACCATGCCGCCGGTGGGATCCGAACCCACGACCTCCGAATATGGCGTCCGGTGCGCTTACCATCTGAGCTACGGCGACGGCTGTCTAATCTGCTGCTTTCGTGGGTATTTATGTTTTGCGTGTAAGCGAACCGTGAGAGTGTTCACCAGCGCCACCCTCGTCCATAGCGGTGGACGTTGCACGTCCTGTAATACCGCAAGTGTGACGTAGAACGTCATCTAACGGCGAGGGCGGAAACGATGTGAGAGCCCTCTTATTCGACCTATTTCATCAAGACTGCTAGAACCGAGACCCTCTTTAAGCTATTAGCAGACAAGGCAAATGAGGTGAGGGGCTCGTTTGACAAACATATTAAGGAAACCAACAGTCACCGAAATCAAGGTGCATAGGGGAATGCTTCTTTTTTTATATCTAGTGCCAATCTATTAGTTTTTAAAGAAAATTACTTATAGAGCAGCAGAAAAAACAACCATTCCACCGGTGGGATCCGAACCCACGACCTCCGAATATTGCGTCCGGTGCTTTTACCAACTGAGCTATGGCGGCGGCTATCTAATCTGCTGCTTTCGTGGGTATTTATGTTTTGTGTGGAAGCGAACCTTGAGAGTGTTCACCAGCGCCACCCTCGTCCATAGCGGTGGACGTAGCACGTCCTGTAATTCCGCAAGTGTGAAGTAGAACGTCATGTAACGCCGAGGGCGGAAACTGTGCGAGAGCCCTCTTATGCTACCTATGGCATCAAGACTGCCAGAACCGAGACCCCCGTTAAGCTATTAGCAGACAAGGCAAATCAAGGGAGGGGCTCGTTTGACAAACATATGAAGGAAGCCAAGAGTCACCGAAATCAAGGTGCATAGAGGAATGCTTCTTTTTTATATCCAGTGCCAATCAATCAGTTTTTTAAAAGAAAATTACTTATAAAGCAGCAGAAAAAACAACCATGCCGCCGGCGGGATCTGAACCCACGACCTCAGAATATCTCGTCCGGTGCTCTTACCAACTGAGCTACGGCGACGGCTGTCTAATCTTCTGCTTTCGTGGGTATTTATGTTTTGCGTGTAACCGAACATTGAGAGTGTTCGTCAGCGCCACCCTCGTCCATAGCGGTGGACGTAGCACGTCCTCTAATACCGTAAGTGTGACGTAGAACGTCATCTAATGGCGAGGGAGGAAACTGTTCGAGAGACCTCTTATGGCATCAAGACTGCCAGAACCGAGAGCCCCGTTAAGCTATTAGCAGACAAGGCAAATGAAGTGAGGGGCTCGTTCGACAAACATATTAAGGAAGCCAACAGTCACCGAAAACAAGGTGCTTAGGGGAATGCTTCTTGTTTATATATCTAGTGCCAATCAATTATTTTTTAAAGAAAATTACTCATAAAGAAGCAGAAACAACAACCATGCCGCCGGTGGGATCCGAACCCACGACCTCCGAATATGGCGTCCGGTGCGCTTACCACCTGAGCTACGGTGACGGCTGTCTAATCTGCTGCTTTCGTGGGTATTTATGTTTTGCGTGTCAGCGAAGCTTGAGAGTGTTCACCAGCGCCACCCTCGTCCATAGCGGTGGACGTAGCACGTCCTGTAATACCGCAAGTGTGACGTAGAACATCATCTAACGGCGAGGGGGGAAACTCTGCGAGAGCCCTCTTATACTACCTATGGCATCAAGACTGCCAGAACCGAGAGCCCGTTAAGATATTAGCAGACAAGGCAAATGAAGTGAGGGGCTCGTTTGACAAACATATTAAGGAAGCCAACAGTCACCGAAAACAAGGTGCATAGGGGAATGCTTCTTGTTTTTTATATCCAGTGCCAAGCAAATAGTTTCTTGAAAATTGCTTATAAAGCAGCAGAAGAAACAACCATGCCGAAGGTGGGATCCGGACCAACGACCGCCGAATATTGCGTCCGGTGCTCTTACCAACTTAGCTACGGCCACAGATGTCTAATCTGCTGCTTTCGTGGATATTTATGTTTTGCGTGTAAGCGAACCTTGAGAGTGTTCACAAGCGCCACCCTCGTCCATAGCGGTGGACGTAGCACGTCCTGTAATACCGCAAGTGTGACATAGAACGTCATCTAACGGCGAGGACGGAAACTGTTAGAGAGCCCTCATATGCTACCTAAGGCATCAAGACTGCCAGAACCGAGACCCCCGTTAAGCTATTAGCAGACAAGGCAAATGAGGTGAGGGGATCGTTTGACAAACATATTAAGGAAGCCAACAGTCACCGAAATCAAGGTGCATAGGGGAATGCTTCGTTTTTTATATCTAGTGCCAATGAATTAGTTTTTTTAAAGAAAATTACTTATAAATCAGCACAAAAAACAACCATGCCGCCGGTGGGATCCGAACCCGCGACCTCCGAATATGGCGTCCGGTGCGCTTACCATCTGAGCTACGGCGACGGCTGTCTAATCTGCTGCTTTCATGGGTATTTATGTTTTGCGTGTAAGCGAACCTTGAGAGTGTTCACCAGCGCCACCCTCGTGCATAGCGGTGGACGTTGCATGTCCTGTAATACCGCAAGTGTGACGTAGAACGTCATCTAACGGCGAGGGCGGAAACGGTGCGAGAGCCCTCTTATTCGACCTATTTCATCAAGACTGCCAGAACCGAGACCCTCTTTAAGCTATTAGCAGACAAGGCAAATGAGGTGAGGGGCTCGTTTGACAAACATATTAAGGAAACCAACAGTCACCGAAGTCAAGGTGCATAGGGGAATGCTTCTTTTTTATATCTAGTGCCAATCAATTAGTTTTTAAAGAAAATTACTTATAAAGCAGCAGAAAAAACAACCATGCCACCGGTGCGTTCCGAACCCACGACCTCCGAATATCGCGTCCGGTGCTCTTACCAACTGAGCTATGGCGACGGCTATCTAATCTGCTGCTTTCGTGGGTATTTATGTTTTGTGTGGAAGCGAACCTTGAGAGTATTCACCAGCGCCACCCTCGTCCATAGCGGTGGACGTAGCACGTCCTGTAATACCGCAAGTGTGACGTAGAACGTCATCTAATGGCGAGGGAGGAAACTGTGCGAGAGACCTCTTATGCTACCTATGGCATCAAGACTGCCAGAACCGAGAGCCCCGTTAAGCTATTAGCAGACAAGGCAAATGAAGTGAGGGGCTCGTTCGACAAACATATTAAGGAAGCCAACAGTCCCCGAAAACAAGGTGCATAGGGGAATGCTTCTTGTTTTTATATCTAGTGCCAATCAATTAGATTTTAAAAAATTACTTATAAAGCAGCAGAAAAGACAACAATGGCGCCGGTGGGATCGAGCCCACGACCTCCGAATATCGCGTCCGATGCTCTTACCAACTGAGCTACGGTGACGGCTGTCTAATCTGCTGCTTTCGTCGGTATTTATGTTTCGCGTGTAAGCGAACCTTGAGAGTGTGCACCAGCGCCACCCTCGTCCATAGCGGTGGACGTAGCACGTCCTGTAATACCGCAAATGTGACGTAGAACGTCATCTAACGGCGAGGGCGGAAACTGTGCGAGAGCCCTCTTATGCTACCTATGGCATCAAGACTGCCAGAACCGAGACCCCCTTTAAGCTATTAGCAGACAAGGCAAATGAAGTAAGGGGCTCGTTTGACAAACATATTAAGGAAACCAACAGTCACAGAAATCAAGGTGCATAGAGGAATGCTTCTTTTTTATACCTAGTGCCAATCAATTAGATTTAAAAAAAAATTACTTATAAAGCAGCAGAAAAGACAACAATGGCGCCGGTGGGATCGAGCCCACGACCTCCGAATATCGCGTCCGATGCTCTTACCAACTGAGCTACGGTGACGGCTGTCTAATCTGCTGCTTTCGTCGGTATTTATGTTTCGCGTGTAAGCGAACCTTGAGAGTGTGCACCAGCGCCACCCTCGTCCATAGCGGTGGGCGTAGCACGTCCTGTAATACCGCAAGTGTGACGTAGAACGTCATCTAACGGCGAGGGCGGAAACTGTGCGAGAGCCCTCTTATGCTACCTATGGCATCAAGATTGCCAGAACCGAGACCCCCTTTAAGCTATTAGCAGACAAGGCAAATGAAGTGAGGGGCTCGTTTGACAAACATATTAAGGAAACCAACAGTCACCGAAATCATGGTGCATAGGGGAATGCTTCTTTTTTTATGTCTAGTGCCAATCAATTAGTTTTTTAAAGAAAATTACTTGTAAAGCAGCAGAAAAAAAAACCATTCCGAAGGTGAGATCCGAACCCACGACCTCCGAATATCGCGTCCGGTGCTTTACCAACTGAGCTACGGCGACGGCTGTCTAATTTGCTGCTTTCTTGGGTATTTATGTTTTGCGTGCAAGCGAGCTTTGAGAGTGTTCACCCTGCCACCCTCGTCCATAGCGGTGGACGTAGCACATCCTGTAATATCGCAAGTGTGACGTAGAACATCATCTAACGGCGAGGGCGGAAACTGTGCGAGAGCCCTCTTATACTACCTATGGCATCAAGACTGCCAGAACCGAGAGCCCCGTTAAGCTATTAGCAGACAAGGCAAATGAAGTGAGGGGCTCGTTTGACAAACATATTAAGGAAGCCAACAGTCACCGAAAACAAGGTGCATAGGGGAATGCTTCTTGTTTTTTATATCCAGTGCCAAGCAAATAGTTTTTTGAAAATTGCTTATAAAGCAACAGAAGAAACAACCATGCCGAAGGTGGGATCCGGACCCACGACCTCCGAATATTGCGTCCGGTGCTCTTACCAACTTAGCTACGGCCACGGATGTCTAATCTGCTGCTTTCGCGGATATTTATGTTTTGCGTGTAAGCGAACCTTGAGAGTGTTCACCCTGCCACCCTCGTCCATAGCGGTGGACGTAGCACGTCCTGTAATGCCGCAAGTGTGACATAGAACGTCACCTAACGGCGAGGACGGAAACTGTTAGAGAGCCCTCATATGCTACCTAAGGCATCAAGACTGCCAGACACGAGACCCCCGTTAAGCTATTAGCAGACAAGGCAAATGAGGTGAGGGGTTCGTTTGACAAACATATTAAGGAAGCCAACAGTCACCGAAATCAAGGTGCATAGGGGAATGATTCGTTTTTTATATCTAGTGCCAATCAATTAGTTTTTTTAAATAAAATTACTTATAAAGCAGCACAAAAAACAACCATGCCGCCGGTGGGATCCGAACCTACGACCTCCGAATATGGCGTCCGGTGCGCTTACCATCTGAGCTACGGCGACGGCTGTCTAATCTGCTGCTTTCGTGGGTATTTATGTTTTGCGTGTAAGCGAACCGTGAGAGTGTTCACCAGCGCCACCCTCGTCCATAGCGGTGGACGTTGCACGTCCTGTAATACCGCAAGTGTGACGTAGAACGTCATCTAACGGCGAGGGCGGAAACGATGCGAGAGCCCTCTTATTCGACCTATTTCATCAAGACTGCTAGAACCGAGACCCCCTTTAAGCTATTAGCAGACAAGGCAAATGAGGTGAGGGGCTCGTTTGACAAACATATTAAGGAAACCAACAGTCACCGAAATCAAGGTGCATAGGGGAATGCTTCTTTTTTTATATCTAGTGCCAATCTATTAGTTTTTAAAGAAAATTACTTATAGAGCAGCAGAAAAAACAACCATTCCACCGGTGGGATCCGAACCCACGACCTCCGAATATTGCGTCCGGTGCTTTTACCAACTGAGCTATGGCGGCGGCTATCTAATCTGCTGCTTTCGTGGGTATTTATGTTTTGTGTGGAAGCGAACCTTGAGAGTGTTCACCAGCGCCACCCTCGTCCATAGCGGTGGACGTAGCACGTCCTGTAATTCCGCAAGTGTGAAGTAGAACGTCATGTAACGCCGAGGGCGGAAACTGTGCGAGAGCCCTCTTATGCTACCTATGGCATCAAGACTGCCAGAACCGAGACCCCCGTTAAGCTATTAGCAGACAAGGCAAATCAAGGGAGGGGCTCATTTGACAAACATATGAAGGAAGCCAACAGTCACCGAAATCAAGGTGCATAGAGGAATGCTTCTTTTTTATATCCAGTGCCAATCAATCAGTTTTTTTAAAGAAAATTACTTATAAAGCAGCAGAAAAAACAACCATGCCGCCGGCGGGATCTGAACCCACGACCTCAGAATATCTCGTCCGGTGCTCTTACCAACTGAGCTACGGCGACGGCTGTCTAATCTTCTGCTTTCGTGGGTATTTATGTTTTGCGTGTAAGCGAACATTGAGAGTGTTCGTCAGCGCCACCCTCGTCCATAGCGGTGGACGTAGCACGTCCTGTAATAACGTAAGTGTGACGTAGAACGTCATCTAATGGCGAGGGAGGAAACTGTTCGAGAGACCTCTTATGGCATCAAGACTGCCAGAACCGAGAGCCCCGTTAAGCTATTAGCAGACAAGGCAAATGAAGTGAGGGGCTCGTTCGACAAACATATTAAGGAAGCCAACAGTCACCGAAAACAAGGTGCATAGGGGAATGCTTCTTGTTTTTATATCTAGTGCCAATCAATTATTTTTTAAAGAAAATTACTCATAAAGAAGCAGAAACAACAACCATGCCGCCGGTGGGATCCGAACCCACGACCTCCGAATATGGCGTCCGGTGCGCTTACCATCTGAGCTACGGCGACGGCTGTCTAATCTGCTGCTTTCGTGGGTATTTATGTTTTGCGTGTCAGCGAAGCTTGAGAGTGTTCACCAGCGCCACCCTCGTCCATAGCGGTGGACGTAGCACGTCCTGTAATACCGCAAGTGTGACGTAGAACATCATCTAACGGCGAGGGTGGAAACTCTGCGAGAGCCCTCTTATACTACCTATGGCATCAAGACTGCCAGAACCGAGACCCCCTTTAAGCTATTAGCAGACAAGGCAAATGAAGTGAGGGGCTCGTTTGACAAACATATTAAGGAAACCAACAGTCACCGAAATTAAGGTGCATAGGGGAATGCTTCATTTTATATCTAGTGCCAATCAATTATTTTTTTAAAGAAAATTACTTATAAAGCAGCAGAAAAAAAAACCATTCCGAAGGTGAGATCCGAACCCACGACCTCCGAATATCGCGTCCTGTGCTTTACCAACTGAGCTACGGCGACGGCTGTCTAATTTGCTGCTTTCTTGGGTATTTATGTTTTGTGTGCAAGCGAACCTTGAGAGTGTTCACCCTGCCACCGTCGTCCATAGCGGTGGACGTAGCACATCCTGTAATATCGCAAGTGTTACGTAGAACGTCATCTAACGGCGAGGGCGGAAACTGTGCGAGAGCCCTCTTATACTACCTATGGCATCAAGACTGTCAGAACCGAGAGCCCGTTAAGATATTAGCAGACAAGGCAAATGAAGTGAGGGGCTCGTTTGACAAACATATTAAGGAAGCCAACAGTCACCGAAAACAAGGTGCATAGGGGAATGCTTCTTGTTTTTTATATCCAGTGCCAAGCAAATAGTTTCTTGAAAATTGCTTATAAAGCAGCAGAAGAAACAACCATGCCGAAGGTGGGATCCGGACCAACGACCGCCGAATATTGCGTCCGGTGCTCTTACCAACTTAGCTACGGCCACAGATGTCTAATCTGCTGCTTTCGTGGATATTTATGTTTTGCGTGTAAGCGAACCTTGAGAGTGTTCACAAGCGCCACCCTCGTCCATAGCGGTGGACGTAGCACGTCCTGTAATAACGCAAGTGTGACATAGAACGTCATCTAACGGCGAGGACGGAAACTGTTAGAGAGCCCTCATATGCTACCTAAGGCATCAAGACTGCCAGAACCGAGGCCCCCGTTAAGCTATTAGCAGACAAGGCAAATGAGGTGAGGGGATCGTTTGACAAACATATTAAGGAAGCCAACAGTCACCGAAATCAAGGTGCATAGGGGAATGCTTCGTTTTTTATATCTAGTGCCAATCAATTAGTTTTTTTAAAGAAAATTACTTATAAATCAGCACAAAAAACAACCATGCCGCCGGTGGGATCCGAACCCGCGACCTCCGAATATGGCGTCCGGTGCGCTTACCATCTGAGCTACGGCGACGGCTGTCTAATCTGCTGCTTTCATGGGTATTTATGTTTTGCGTGTAAGCGAACCTTGAGAGTGTTCACCAGCGCCACCCTCGTGCATAGCGGTGGACGTTGCATGTCCTGTAATACCGCAAGTGTGACGTAGAACGTCATCTAACGGCGAGGGCGGAAACGGTGCGAGAGCCCTCTTATTCGACCTATTTCATCAAGACTGCCAGAACCGAGACCCTCTTTAAGCTATTAGCAGACAAGGCAAATGAGGTGAGGGGCTCGTTTGACAAACATATTAAGGAAACCAACAGTCACCGAAGTCAAGGTGCATAGGGGAATGCTTCTTTTTTTATATCTAGTGCCAATCAATTAGTTTTTAAAGAAAATTACTTATAAAGCAGCAGAAAAAACAACCATGCCACCGGTGGGTTCCGAACCCACGACCTCCGAATATCGCGTCCGGTGCTCTTACCAACTGAGCTATGGCGACGGCTATCTAATCTGCTGCTTTCGTGGGTATTTATGTTTTGTGTGGAAGCGAACCTTGAGAGTATTCACCAGCGCCACCCTCGTCCATAGCGGTGGACGTAGCACGTCCTGTAATACCGCAAGTGTGACGTAGAACGTCATCTAATGGCGAGGGAGGAAACTGTGCGAGAGACCTCTTATGCTACCTATGGCATCAAGACTGCCAGAACCGAGAGCCCCGTTAAGCTATTAGCAGACAAGGCAAATGAAGTGAGGGGCTCGTTCGACAAACATATTAAGGAAGCCAACAGTCCCCGAAAACAAGGTGCATAGGGGAATGCTTCTTGTTTTTATATCTAGTGCCAATCAATTAGTTTTTAAAGAAAATTACTCATAAAGAAGCAGAAAAAACAACCATGCCGCCGGTGGGATCCGAGCCCACTACCTCCGAATATCGCGTCCGGTGCTCTTACCAACTGAGCTACGGCGACGGTTGTCTAATCTGTGCTTTTGTGGGTATTTATATTTTGCGTGTAAGCGAACCTTGAGAGTGTTCACCAGCGCCACCCTCGTCCATAGCGGTGGACGTAGCACGTCCTGTAATACCGCAAGTGTGACGTAGAACGTCATCTAAAGGCGAGGGCGGAAACTGTGCGAGAGCCCTCGTATGCTACCTATGGCATCAAGACTGCCAGAACCGAGACCCCCTTTAAGCTATTAGCAGACAAGGCAAATGAAGTGAGGGGCTCGTTTGACAAACATATTAAGGAAACCAACAGTCACAGAAATCAAGGTGCATAGAGGAATGCTTCTTTTTTTATACCTAGTGCCAATCAATTAAATTTAAAATAAAATTACTTATAAAGCAGCAGAAAAGACAACAATGGCGCTGGTGGGATCGAACCCACGACCTCCGAATATCGCGTCCGATGCTCTTACCAACTGAGCTATGGCGACGGCTATCTAATCTGCTGCTTTCGTGGGTATTTATGTTTTGTGTGGAAGCGAACCTTGAGAGTGTTCACAAGCGCCACCCTCGTCCATAGCGGTGGACGTAGCACGTCCTGTAATTCCGCAAGTGTGAAGTAGAACGTCATCTAACGCCGAGGGCGGAAACTGTGCGAGAGCCCTCTTATGCTACCTATGGCATCGAGACTGCCAGAACTGAGACCCCCGTTAAGCTATTAGCAGACAAGGCAAATCAAGGGAGGGGCTCGTTTGAAAAACATATGAAGGAAGCCAACAGTCACCGAAATCAAGGTGCATAGAGGAATGCTTCTTTTTTATATCTAGTGCCAATCAATCAGTTTTTTTAAAGAAAATTACTTATAAAGCAGCAGAAAAAACAACCATGCCGCCGGTGGGATCCGAACCCACGACCTCCGAATATCGCGTCCGGTGCTCTTACCAACTGATCTACGGTGACGGCTGTCTAATCTGCTGCTTTGGTGGGTATTTATGTTTTGCGTGTAAGCGAACTTTGAGAGTGTTCACCCGCGCCACCCTCGTCCATAGCGGTGGACGTAGCACATCCTGTAATACCGCATGTGTGACGTAGAACGTCATCTAACGGCGAGGGCGGAAACTGTGCGAGAGCCCTCTTATGCTACCTATGACATCAAGACTGCCAGAACCGAGACCCCCTTTAAGCTATTAGCAGACAAGGAAAATGAGGTGAGGGGCTCGTTTGACAAACATATTAGGGAAGCCAACTGTCACCGAAATCAAGGTGCATATGGGAATGCTTCTTTTTTTATATCTAGTGCCAATCAATTAGCTTTTTGTAAAGAAAATTACTTATAGAACCGCAGAAAAAACATCCATGCCACCGTTGGGATTTGAACCCACGACCTCCGAATATCGCGTCCGGTGCTCTTAGCAACTGAGCTACTGTGACGGCTGTCTAATCTGCTGCTTTCGTGGGTATTTATGTTTTGCGTGTAAGCGAACCTTGAGAGTGTTCACCCGCGCCATCCTCGTCCATAGCGGTGGACGTAGCACATCCTGTAATACCGCAAGTGTGTCGTAGAACGTCATCTAACGGCGAGGGCGGAAACTGTGCGAGAGCCCTCTTATGCTAGCTATGGCATCAAGACTGCCAGAACCGAGACCCTCGTTAATCTATTAGCAGACAAGGTAAATGATGTGAGGGGCTCGTTTGACAAACATATTAAGGAAGCCAATAGGCACCAAAATCAAGGTGCTTAGGGGAATGCTTCTCTTTATATCTAGTGCCAATCAATTAGTTTTTTAAAGAAAATTACTTATAAATCAGCAGAAAAAACAACCATTCCGAAGGTGGGATCCCACCCACGACCTCCGAATATCTCGTCCGGTGCTCTTACCAACTAAGCTACGGCGACGGCTGTCTAATCTGCTGCTTTGGTGGGTATTTATGTTTTGCTTGTAAGCGAACCTTGAGAGTGTTCACCAGCGTCACCCTCGTCCATAGCGGTGGACTTAGCACGTCCTGTAATACCGCTAGTGTGACGTGGAACTTCATCTAATGGCGAGGGAGGAAACTGTGCGAGACCTCTTATGCTACCTATGGCATCAAGACTTCCAGAACCGAGAGCCCCGTTAAGCTATTAGCAGACAAGGCAAATGAAGTGAGTGGCTCGTTTGACAAACATATTAAGGAAGCCAACAGTCACCGAAAACAAGGTGCATAGGGGAATGCTTCTTGTTTTTTATATCCAGTGCCAAGCAATTAGTTTTTTTTGAAAATTGCTTATAAAGCAGCAGAAGAAACAAACATGCCGAAGGTGGGATCCGAACCCACGACCTCCGAATATTGCGTCCGGTGCTCTTACCAACTCAGCTACGGACACGGCTGTCTAATCTGCTGCTTTCGTGGATATTTATGTTTTGCGTGTAAGCGAACCTTTAGAGTGTTCACAAGCGCCACCCTCGTCCATAGCGGTGGACGTAGCACGTCCTGTAATACCGCAAGTGTGACGTCTAACGGCGAGGGCGGAAACGGTGCGAGAGCCCTCTTATGCTAGCTATGGCATCAAGACTGCCAGAACCGAGACCCCCGTTAAGCTATTAGCAGACAAGGCAAATGAGGTGAGGGGCTCGTTTGACAAACATAATAAGGAAGTCAACAGTCACCGAAAACAAGGTGCATATGGGAATGCTTCTTGTTTTTTATATCCAGTGCCAAGCAATTAGTTTTTTTTGAAAATTGCTTATAAAGCAGCAGAAGGAACAACCATGCCGAAGGTGGGATCCGAACCCACGACCTCCGAATATTGCGTCCGGTGCTCTTACCAACTTAGCTACGGCCACGGCTGTCTAATCTGCTGCTATCGTGGATATTTATGTTTTGCGTGTAAGCGAACCTTGAGAGTGTTCACAAGCGCCACCCTCGTCCATAGCGGTGGACGTAGCACGTCCTGTAATACCGCAAGTGTGACATAGAACGTCATCTAACGGTGAGGACGGAAACTGTGCGAGAGCCCTCTTATGCTACCTATGGCAGCAAGACTGCCAGAACCGAGACTCCTGTTAAGCTATTCGTAGACAAGGCAAATGCGGTGAGCGGCTCGTTTGACAAACATATTAAGGAAGCCAACAGTCACCGAAATCAAGGTGCATAGGGGAATGCTTCTTTTTTTGTATCTAGTGCCAATCAATTAGTTTTAATAAAGAAAATTACTTATAAAGCAGCAGAAAAAACAACCATGCCACCGGTGGGATCCGAACCCACGACCTCCGAATATCGCGTCCGGTGCTCTTACCAACTGAGCTATGGCGACGGCTATATAATCTGCTGCTTTCGTGATTATTTATGTTTTGCGTGCAAGCGAACCTTGAGAGTGTTCACCAGTGCCACCCTCGTTCACAGCGGTGGACGTAGCACGTCCTGTAATACCGCAAGAGTTACGTCTAACGGCGAGGGCGGAAACTGTGTGAGAGCCCTCTTGTGCTACCTATGGCATCAAGACTGTCAGAATCGAGACCCCCTTTAAGCTATTAGCAGACAAGGTAAATGAAGTGATGGCCTCGTTTGACAAACATATTAAGGAAACCAACAGTCACCGAAATCAAGGTGAATAGGGGAATGCCTCTTTTTTTATATCCAGTGCCAATCAATTAGCTTTTTGTAAAAAAAATTACTTATAGAAAAGCAGAAAAAACATCCATGCCACCGGTGGGATTCGAACCCACGACCTCCGAATATCGCGCCCGGTGCTCTTACCAACTGAGCTACTATTTTTTTCTTTATTGCCTGGCTTTAACACAGAAAATTGCACATAACAAACAATCAACAAAAGACAAACGCTATGGACACCCGACTCGAAGTCAGCCAGCATGAGTCTGGCTGCGTCAACCAACTGAGCTACGGTGACGGCTGTCTAATCTGCTGCTTTCGTGGGTATTTATGTTTTGCGTGTAAGCGAACCTTGAGAGTGTTCACCCGCGCCACCCTCGTCCATAGCGGAGGACGTAGCACATCCTGTAATGCCACAAGTCTGACGTAGAACGTCATCTAACGGCGAGGGCGGAAAATGTGCGAGAGCCCTCTTATGCTACCTATGGCATCAAGACTGCCAGAACCGAGACCCCCTTTAAGCTATTAGCAGACAAGGGAAATGAAGTGAGGGTCTCGTTTGACAAACATATTAAGGAAACCAACACTCACCGAAATCAAGGTGCATAGGGAAATGCTTCTTTTTTTATATCTAGTGCCAATCAATTAGTTTTTTTAAAGAAAATTACTTTTAAAGCAGCAGAAAAAACAACCATGCAACCGGTGGGATCCGAACCCACGACCGCCGAATATTGCGTCCGGTGCTCTTACCAACTTAGCTACGGACACGGCTGTCTAATCTGCTGCTTTCGTGGATATTTATGTTTTGCGTGTAAGCGAACCTTGAGAGTATTCAGAAGCGCCACCCTCGTCCATAGCGGTGGACGTAGCACGTCCTCTAATACCGCAAGTGTGACGTCTAACGGCGATGGCGGAAACTGTGCGAGAGCCCTCTTATGCTAGCTATGGCATCAAGACTGCCAGAACCGAGACCCCCGTTAAGCTATTAGCCGACAAGGCAAATGAGGTGAGGGGCTCGTTTGACAAACATATTAAGGAAGTCAACAGTCACCGAAAACAAGGTGCATATGGGAATGCTTCTTGTTTTTTATATCCAGTGCAAAGCAATTAGTTTCTTTGAAAATTGCTTATAAAGCAGCAGAAGGAACAACCATGCCGAAGGTGGGATCCGAACCCACGACCTCCGAATATTGCGTCCGGTGCTCTTACCAACTTAGCTACGGCCACGGCTGTCTAATCTGCTGCTATCGTGGATATTTATGTTTTGCGTGTAAGCGAACCTTGAGAGTGTTCACAAGCGCCACCCTCGCCCATAGCGGTGGACGTAGCACGTCCTGTAATACCGCAAGTGTGACATAGAACGTCATCTAACGGTGAGGACGGAAACTGTGCGAGAGCCCTCTTATGCTACCTATGGCATCAAGACTGCCAGAACCGAGACTCCCGTTAAGCTATTACCAGACAAGGCAAATGAGGTGAGGGGCTCGTTTGACAAACATATTAAGGAAGCCAACAGTCACCGAAATCAAGGTGCATAGGGGAATGCTTCTTTTTTATATCCAGTGCCAATCAATTAGCTTTTTGTAAAGAAAATTTCTTACAGAACAGCAGAAAAAACATCCATGCCACCGGTGGGATTCGAACCCACGACCTCCGAATATCGCGTCCGGTGCTCTTACCAACTGAGCTACGGTGACGGCTGTCTAATCTGCTGCTTTGGTGGGTATTTATGTTTTGCGTGTAAGCGAACCTTGAGAGTGTTCACAAGCGCCACCCTCGTCCATAGCGGTGGACGTAGCACATCCTGTAATACCACAAGTGTGACGTAGAACGTGATCTAACGGCGAGGGCGGAAACTGTGCGAGAGCCCTCTTATGCTACCTATGGCATCAAGACTGCCAGAACCGAGACCCCCTTTAAGCTATTAGCAGACAAGAGAAATGAGGTGAGGGGCTCGTTTGACAAACATATTAAGGAAGCCAATAGTCACCGAAATGAAGGTGCATATGAGAATGCTTCTTTTTTTATATCTAGTGCCAATCAATTAGTTTTTTTTAAAAAAAATTACTTATGAAGCAGCAGAAAAAACAACCATGCAACCGGTGGGATCCGAACCCACGACCTCCGAATATCGCGTCCGGTGCTCTTACCAACTGAGCTATGGCGACGGCTATCTAATCTGCTGCTTTCGTGGGTATTTATGTTTTGTGTGGAAGCGAACCTTGAGAGTGTTCACCAGCGCCACCCTTGTCCATAGCGGTGGACGTAGCACGTCCTGTAATTACGCAAGTGTGAAGTAGAACGTCATCTAACGCCGAGGGCGGAAACTGTGCGAGAGCCCTCTTATGCTACCTATGGCATCAAGACTGCCAGAACCGAGACCCCCGTTAAGCTATTAGCAGACAAGGCAAATCAAGGGAGGGGCTCGTTTGACAAACATATGAAGGAAGCCAACAGTCACCGAAATCAAGGTGCATATAGAAATGCTTCTTTTTTATATCTAGTGCCAATCAATCAGTTTTTTTAAAGAAAATTACTTATAAAGCAGCAGAAAAAACAACCATGCCGCCGGTGGGATCCGAACCTACGACCTCCGAATATTGCGTCCGGTGCTCTTACCAACTTAGCTACGGACACGGCTGTCTAATCTGCTGCTTTCGTGGGTATTTATGTTTCGCGTGTAAGCGAACCTTGAGAGTGTTCACCAGCGCCACCCTCGTCCATAGCGGTGGACGTAGCACGTCCTGTAATACCGCAAGTGTGACGTAGAACGTCATCTAACAGCGAGGGCGGAAACTGTGCGAGAGCCCTCTTATGCTACCTATGGCATCAAGACTGCCAGAACCGAGACCCCCTTTAAGCTATTAGTAGACAAGGCAAATGAAGTGAGGGGCTCGTTTGACAAACATATTAAGGAAACCAACAGTCACCGAAATCAAGGTGCATAGGGGAATGCTTCTTTTTTTATATCTAGTGCCAATCAATTAGTTTTTTAAAGAATATTACTTATAAAGCAGCAGAAAAAAAAACATTCCGAAGGTGAGATCCGAACCCACGACCTCCGAATATCGCGTCCGGTGCTTTACCAACTGAGCTACGGCGACGGCTGTCTAATTTGCTGCTTTCTTGGGTATTTGTGTTTTGCGTGCAAGCGTGCCTTGAGAGTGTTCACCCTGCCACCCTCGTCCATAGCGGTGGACGTAGCACATCCTGTAATATCGCAAGTGTGACGTTGAACGTCATCTAACGGCGAGGGCGGAAAATATGCGAGAGCCCTCTTATACTACCTATGGCATCAAGACTGCCAGAACCGAGAGCCCCGTTAAGCTATTAGCAGACAAGGCAAATGAAGTGAGGGGCTCGTATGACAAACATATTAAGGAAACCAACAGTCACAGAAATCAAGGTGCATAGAGGAATGCTTCTTTTTTTATACCTAGTGCCAATCAATTAGATTTAAAAAAAATTACTTATAAAGAAGCAGAAAAGACAACAATGGCGCCGGTGGGATCGAACCCACGACCTCCGAATATCGCATCCGATGCTCTTACCAACTGAGCTACGGTGACGGCTGTCTAATCTGCTGCTTTCGTGGGTATTTATGTTTCGCGTGTAAGCGAACCTTGAGAGTGTTCACCAGCGCCACCCTCGTCCATAGCGGTGGACGTAGCACGTCCTGTAATACCGCAAGTGTGACGTAGAACGTCATCTAACAGCGAGGGCGGAAACTGTGCGAGAGCCCTCTTATGCTACCTATGGCATCAAGACTGCCAGAACCGAGACCCCCTTTAAGCTATTAGTAGACAAGGCAAATGAAGTGAGGGGCTCGTTTGACAAACATATTAAGGAAACCAACAGTCACCGAAATCAAGGTGCATAGGGGAATGCTTCTTTTTTTATATCTAGTGCCAATCAATTAGTTTTTTAAAGAATATTACTTATAAAGCAGCAGAAAAAAAAACATTCCGAAGGTGAGATCCGAACCCACGACCTCCGAATATCGCGTCCGGTGCTTTACCAACTGAGCTACGGCGACGGCTGTCTAATTTGCTGCTTTCTTGGGTATTTGTGTTTTGCGTGCAAGCGTGCCTTGAGAGTGTTCACCCTGCCACCCTCGTCCATAGCGGTGGACGTAGCACATCCTGTAATATCGCAAGTGTGACGTTGAACGTCATCTAACGGCGAGGGCGGAAAATATGCGAGAGCCCTCTTATACTACCTATGGCATCAAGACTGCCAGAACCGAGAGCCCCGTTAAGCTATTAGCAGACAAGGCAAATGAAGTGAGGGGCTCGTATGACAAACATATTAAGGAAGCCAACAGTCACCGAAAACAAGGTGCATAGGAGAATGCTTCTTGTTTTTTATATCCAGTGCCAAGCAAATAGTTTTTTGAAAATTGCTTATAAAGCAGCACAAGAAACAACCATGCCGAAGGTGGGATCCGGACCCACGACCTCCGAATATTGCGCCCGGTGCTCTTACCAACTTAGCTACGGCCACGGATGTCTAATCTGCTGCTTTCGTGGATATTTATGTTTTGCGTGTAAGCGAACCTTGAGAGTGTTCACAAGCGCCACCCTCGTCCATAGCGGTGGACGTAGCACGTCCTGTAATATCGCAAGTGTGACAAAGAACGTCACCTAACGGCGAGGACGGAAACTGTTAGAGAGCCCTCATATGCTACCTAAGGCATCAAGACTGCCAGAACCGAGACCCCCGTTAAGCTATTAGCAGACAAGGCAAATGAGGATAGGGGCTCGTTTGACAAACATGTTAAGGAAGCCAACAGTCACCGAAATCAAGTTGCATAGGGGAATGCTTCGTTTTTTATATCTAGTGCCAATCAATTAGTTTTTTTAAAGAAAATTACTTATAAAGCAGCACAAAAAACAACCATGCCGCCGGTGGGATCCGAACCAACGACCTCCGAATATGGCGTCCGGTGCGCTTATCATCTGAGCTATGGCGACGGCTGTCTAATCTGCTGCTTTCGTGGGTATTTATGTTTTGCGTGTAAGCGAACCTTGAGAGTGTTCACCCGCGCCACCCTCGTCCATAGCGGTGGACGTTGCACGTCCTGTAATACCGCAAGTGTGACGTCTAACGGCGAGGGCGGAAACTGTGCGAGAGCCCTTTTGTGCTACCTATGGCATCAAGACTGTCAGAACCGAGACCCCCTTTAAGCTATTAGCAGACAAGGCAAATGAGGTGAGGGGCTCGTTTGACAAACATATTAAGGAAACCAACAGTCACCGAAATCAAGGTGCATAGGGGAATGCTTCTTTTTTATATGCAGTGCCAATCAATTAGCTTTTTGTAAAAAAAAATTACTTAAGAACAGCAGAAAAAACATCCATGCCACCGGTGGGATTCGAACCCACGACCTCCGAATATCGCGTCCGGTGCTCTTACCAACTGAGCTACGGTGACGGCTGTCTAATGTGCTGCTTTCGTGGGTATTTATGTTTTGCGTGTAAGCGAACCTTGAGAGTGTTCACCCGCGCCACCCTCGTCCATAGCGGTGGACGTAGCACATCCTGTAATACCACAAGTGTGACGTAGAACGTCATGTAACGGCGAGGGCGGAAACTGTGCGAGAGCCCTCTTATGCTACCTATGGCATCAAGACTGCCAGAACCGAGACCCCCTTTAAGCTATTAGCAGACAAGGGAAATGAAGTGAGGGGCTCGTTTGACAAACATATTAAGGAAACCAACACTCACCGAAATCAAGGTGCATAGGGGAATGCTTCTTTTTTTATATCCAGTGCCAATCAATTAGCTTTTTTTAAAGAAAATTACTTATAGAACAGGCGAAAAAAACCATGCCACCGGTGGGATTCGAGCCCACAACCTCCGTATATCGCGTCCGGTGCTCTTACCAACTGAGCTACGGCGACGGCTGTCTAATCTGCTGCTTCCGTGGGTATTTATGTTTTGCGTGTAAGCGAACCTTGAGAGTGTTCACCAGCGCCACCCTCGTCCATAGCGGTGGACGTAGCACGTCCTGTAATACCGCAAGTGTGACGTAGAACGTCATATAAAGGCGAGGGCGGAAACTGTGCGAGAGCCCTCTTATGCTAGCTATGACATCAAGACTGCCAGAACCGAGACCCTCTTTAAGCTATTAGCAGACAAGGCAAAGGAGGTGAGGGGCTCGTTTGACAAACATATTAAGGAAACCAACAGTCACCGAAATCAAGGTGCATAGGGGAATGCTTCTTTTTTTATATCTAGTGCCAATCAATTAGTTTTTTAGAGAAAATTACCTATAATGCAGCAGAAAGAACAACCATGCAACCGGTGGGATCCGAACCCACGACCTCCGAATATCGCGTCCGGTGCTCTTACCAACTGAGCTACGGACACGGCTATCTAATCTGCTGCTTTCGTGGGTATTTATGTTTTGTGTGGAAGCGAACCTTGAGAGTGTTCACCAGCGCCACCCTCGTCCATAGCGGTGGACGTAGCACGTCCTGTAATTCCGCAAGTATGAAGTAGAACGTCATCTAACACCGAGGGCGGAAACTGTGCGAGAGCACTCTTATGCTACCTATGGCATCAAGACTGCCAGAACCGAGACCCCGGTTAAGCTATTAGCAGACAAGGCAAATCAAGGGAGCGGCTCGTTTGACAAACATATGAAGGAAGCCAACAGTCACCGAAATCAAGGTGCATATAGGAATGCTTCTTTTTTATATCTAGTGCCAATCAATCAGTTTTTTTAAAGAAAATTACTTATAAAGCAGCAGAAAATACAACCATGCCGCCGGTGGGATCCGAGCCCACGACCTCCGAATATCACGTCCGGTGCTCTTACCAACTGAGCTACGGTGACGGCTGTCTAATCTGCTGCTTTGGTGGGTATTTATGTTTTGCGTGTAAGCGAACCTTGAGAGTGTTTACCCGCGCCACCCTCGTCCATAGCGGTGGACGTAGCACATCCTGTAATACCGCAAGTGTGACGTAGAACGTCATCTAACGGCGAGGGCGGAAACTGTGCGAGAGCCCTCTTATGCTACCTATGGCATCAAGACTGCCAGAACCGAGACCTCCTTTAAGCTATTAGCAGACAAGGGAAATGAGGTGAGGGGCTCGTTTGACAAACATATTAAGGAAGCCAACAGTCACCGAAATCAAGGTGCATATGAGAATGCATCTTTTTTTATATCTAGTGCCAATCAATTAGTTTTTTAAAGAAAATTACTTATGAAGCAGCAGAAAAAACAACCATGCCACCGGTGCGATCCGAACCCACGACCTCCGAATATCGCGTCCGGTGCTCTTACCAACTGAGCTACGGTGACGGCTGTCTAATCTGCTGCTATCGTGGGTATTTATGTTTTGCGTGTAAGCGAACCTTGAGAGTGTGTAACCAGCGCCACCCTCGTCCATAGCGGTGGACGTAGCACGTCCTGTAATACCGCAAATGTGACGTAGAACGTCATCTAACGGCGAGAGGGAAACTGTGCGAGAGCCCTCTTATGCTACCTATAGCATCAAGACTGCCAGAACCGAGACCCCCTTTAGGCTATTAGCAGACAAGGGAAATGAAGTGAGGGGCTCGTTTGACAAACATATTAAGGAAACCAACAGTCACCGAAATCAAGGTGCATAGGGGAATGCTTCTTTTTTTATATCCAGTGCCAATCAATTAGCTTTTTGTAAAAAAAATTACTTAAGAACAGCAGAAAAAACATCCATGCCACCGGTGGGATTCGAACCCACGACCTCCGAATATCGCGTCCGGTGCTCTTACCAACTGAGCTACGGTGACGGCTGTCTAATGTGCTGCTTTCGTGGGTATTTATGTTTTGCGTGTAAGCGAACCTTGAGAGTGTTCACCAGCGCCACCCTCGTCCATAGCGGTGGACGTAGCACGTCCTGTAATACCGCAAGTGTGACGTAGAACGTCATCTAAAGGCGAGGGCGGAAACTGCGAGAGCCCTCTTATGCTAGCTATGGCATCAAGACTGCCAGAACCGAGACCCTCTTTAAGCTATTAGCAGACAAGGCAAATGAGGTGAGGGGCTCGTTTGACAATCATATTAAGGAAACCAACAGTCACCGAAATCAAAGTGCATAGGGGAATGCTTCTTTTTTTTATATCTAGTGCCAATCAATTAGTTTTTTAAAGAATATTACTTATAAAGCAGCAGACAAAACAACCATGCAACCGGTGGGATCCGAACCCACGTCCTCCGAATATCGCGTCCGGTGCTCTTACCAACTGAGCTATGGCGACGGCTATCTAATCTGCTGCTTTCGTGGGTATTTATGTTTTGTGTGGAAGCGAACCTTGAGAGTGTTCACTAGCGCCACCCTCGTTCACAGCGGTGGACGTAGCACGTCCTGTAATACCGCAAGAGTGACGTCTAACGGCGAGGGCGGAAACTGTGTGAGAGCCCTCTTGTGCTACCTATGGCATCAAGACTGTCAGAATCGAGACCCCCTTTAAGCTATTAGCAGACAAGGTAAATGAAGTGAGGGGCTCGTTTGTCAAACATATTAAGGAAACCAACAGTCACCGAAATCAAGGTGAATAGGGGAATGCCTCTTTTTTTATATCCAGTGCCAATCAATTAGCTTTTTGTAAAAAAAATTACTTATAGAAAAGCAGAAAAAACATCCATGCCACCGGTGGGATTCGAACCCACGACCTCCGAATATCGCGCCCGGTGCTCTTACCAACTGAGCTACTATTTTTTTTCTTTATTGCCTGGCTTTAACACAGAAAATTGCACATAACAAACAATCAACAAAAGACAAACGCTATGGACACCCGACTCGAAGTCAGCCAGCATGAGTCTGGCTGCGTCAACCAACTGAGCTACGGTGACGGCTGTCTAATCTGCTGCGTTCGTGGGTATTTATGTTTTGCGTGTAAGCGAACCTTGAGAGTGTTCACCCGCGCCACCCTCGTCCATAGCGGAGGACGTAGCACATCCTGTAATGCCACAAGTCTGACGTAGAACGTCATCTAACGGCGAGGGCGGAAAATGTGCGAGAGCCCTCTTATGCTACCTATGGCATCAAGACTGCCAGAACCGAGACCCCCTTTAAGCTATTAGCAGACAAGGGAAATGAAGTGAGGGGCTCGTTTGACAAACATATTAAGGAAACCAACACTCACCGAAATCAAGGTGCATAGGGGAATGCTTCTTTTTTTATATCCAGTGCCAATCAAGTAGCTTTTTTTAAAGAAAATTACTTATAGAGCAGGCGAAAAGACAACCAAGCCACCGGTGGGATCCGAGCCCACTACCTCCGAATATCGCGCCCGGTGCTCTTACCAACTGAGCTACGGCGACGGTTGTCTAATCTGTCCTTTGTGGGTATTTATGTTTTGCGTGTAAGCGAACCTTGAGAGTGTTCACCAGCGCCACCCTCGTCCATAGCGGTGGACGTAGCACGTCCTGTAATACCGCAAGTGTGACGTAGAACGTCATCTAAAGGCGAGGGCGGAAACTGTGCGAGAGCCCTCTTATGCTACCTATGGCATCAAGACTGCCAGAACCGAGACCCCCTTTAAGCTATTAGCAGACAAGGCAAATGAAGTGAGGGGCTCGTTTGACAAACATATTAAGGAAACCAACAGTCACAGAAATCAAGGTGCATAGAGGAATGCTTCTTTTTTTATACCTAGTGCCAATCAATTAAATTTAAAAAAAAATTACTTATAAAGCAGCATGAAAAACAACCATGCCACCGGTGGGATCCGAACCCAACACCTCCGAATATCGCGTCCGGTGCTCTTACCAACTCAGCTATGGCGACGGCTATCTAATCTGCTGCTTTCGTGATTATTTATGTTTTGCGTGTATGCGAACCTTGAGAGTGTTCACCAGTGCCACCCTCGTTCATAGCGGTGGACGTAGCACGTCCTGTAATTCCGCAAGTGTGACGTCTTACGGCGAGGGCGGAAACTGTGCGAGAGCCCTTTTTTGCTACCTATGGCAACAAGACTGCCAGAACCGAGACCCCCTTTAAGCTACTAGCAGACAAGGCAAATGAAGTGAGGGGATCATTTGACAAACATATTAAGGAAACCAACAGTCACCGAAATCAAGGTGCATAGAGGAATGCTTCTTTTTTTATAGCTAGTGCCAATCAATTAGTTTTTTAAAGAAAATTACTTATAAATCAGCAGAAAAAACAACCATTCCGAAGGTGGGATCCCACCCACGACCTCCGAATATCGCGTCCGGTGCTCTTACCAACTGAGCTATGGCGACGGCTATCTAATCTGCTGCTTTCGTGATTATTTATGTTTTGCGTGCAAGCGAACCTTGAGAGTGTTCACCAGTGCCACCCTCGTTCACAGCGGTGGACGTAGCACGTCCTGTAATACCGCAAGTGTGACATAGAACGTCATCTAACGGCGAGGGTGGAAACTGTGCGAGAGCCCTCGTATGCTACCTATGGCATCAAGACTGCCAGAACCGAGAGCCCCGTTAAGCTATTAGCAGACAATGCAAATGAAGTGAGGGGCTCGTTTGACAAACATATTAAGGAAACCAACAGTCACCGAAAACAAGGTGCATAGGGGAACGCTTCTTGTTTTTTATAACCAGTGCCAAGCAATTACTTTTTTTGAAAATTGCTTATAAGCAGCAGAAGAAACAACCATGCCGAAGGTGGGATCCGAAGCCCCGACCTCCGAATATTGCATCCGGTGCTCTTGCCAACTTAGCTACGGCCACGGCTGTCTAATCTGCTGCTTTCGTGGATATTTATGTTTTGCGTGTAAGCGAACCTTGAGAGTGTTCACAAGCGCCACCCTCGTCCATAGCGGTGGACGTAGCACGTCCTGTAATACCGCAAGTGTGACATAGAACGTCATCTAACGGCGAGGACAGAAACTGTGCGAGAGCCCTCTTATGCTACCTATGACATCAAGACTGCCAGAACCGAGACCCCCATTAAGCTATTAGCAGACAAGGCAAATGAGGTGAGGGGCTCGTTTGACAAACATATTAAGGAAGCCAAAAGTCACCGAAATCAAGGTGCATAGGGGAATGCTTCTTTTTTATATCTAGTGCCAATCAATTAGTTTTTTAAAGAAAATTACTTCTAAAGCAGCAGAAAAAACAACCATGCCACCGGTGGGATCCGAACCCACGACCTCCGAATTTCGCGTCCGGTGCTCTTACCAACTGAGCTATGGCGACGGCTATCTAATCTGCTGCTTTCGTGATTATTCATGTTTTGCGTGCAAGCGAACCTTGAGAGTGTTCACCAGTGCCACCCTCGTTCACAGCGGTGGACGTAGCACGTCCTGGAATACCGCAAGTGTGGCGTCTAACGGCGAGGGCGGAAACTGTGCGAGAGCCCTCTTGAGCTACCTATGGCATCAAGACTGTCAGAACCGAGACCCCCTTTAAGCTATTAGCAGACAAGGCAAATGAAGTGAGGGGCTCGTTTGACAAACATATTAAGGAAACCAACAGTCACCGAAATCAAGGTGCATAGGGGAATGCTTCTTTTTTTATATCCAGTGCCAATTAATTAACTTTTTGTAAAGAAAATTACTTATAGAACAGCAGAAAAAACATCCATGCCACCTGTGGGATTCGAACCCATGACCTCCGAATATCGCGTCCGGTGCTCTTACCAACTGAGCTACGGTGACGGCTGTCTAATCTGCTGCTTTCGTGGGTATTTATGTTTTGCGTGTAAGCGAACCTTGAGAGTGTTCACCCGCGCCACCCTCGTCCATAGCGGTGGACGTAGCACATCCTGTAATACCGCAAGTGTGACGTAGAACGTCATCTAACGGCGAGGGCGGAAACTGTGCGAGAGCCCTCTTATGCTACCTGTGGCATCAAGACTGCCAGAACCGAGACCCTCGTTAATCTATTAGCAGACAAGGCAAATGATGTGAGGGCCTCGTTTGACAAACATATTAAGAAAGCCAATAGTCACCGAAATCAAGGTGCATAGGCGAATGCTTCTTTTTTTATATCTAGTGCCAATCAATTAGTTTTTTTAAAGAAAATTTTTATAAAGCAGCAGAAAAATCAACCATGCCACCGGTGGGATCCGAACCCATGACCTCCGAATATCGCGTCCGGTGCTCTTACCAACTGAGCTATGGCGACGGCTATCTAATCTGCTGCTTTCGTGATTATTTATGTTTTGCGTGTAAGCGAACCTTGAGAGTGTTCACCAGTGCCACCCTCGTTCATAGCGGTGGACGTAGCACGTCCTGTAATACCGCAAGTGTGACGTCTAACGGCGAGGGCGGAAACTGTGCGAGAGCCCTCTTATGCTACCTATAGAATCAAGACTGCCAGAACCGAGACCCCCTTAAGCTACTAGCAGACAAGGCAAATGAAGTGAGGGGATCGTTTGACAAACATATTAAGGAACCCAACAGTCACCGAAATCAAGGTGCATATAGGAATGCTTCTTTTTTTATAGCTAGTGCCAATCAATTAGTTTAAAAAAAATTACTTATAAAGCAGCAGAAAAGACAACAATGGCGCCGGTGGGATCGAACCCACGGCCTCCGAATATCGCGTCCGGTGCTCTTACCAACTGAGCTACGGTGACGGCAGTCTAATCTGCTGCTTTCGTGGGTATTTATGATTTGCGTGTAAGCGAACCTTGAGAGTGTTCACCCGCGCCACCCTCGTCCATAGCGGTGGACGTAGCACATCCTGTAATACCGCAAGTGTGACGTAGAACGTCATCTAACGGCGAGGGTGGAAACTGTGCGAGAGCCCTCTTAAGCTACCTATGGCATCAAGACTGCCAGAACCGAGAGCCCCGTTAAGCTATTAGCAGACAATGCAAATGAAGTGAGGGGCTCGTTTGACAAACATATTAAGGAAACCAACAGTCACCGAAAACAAGGTGCATAGGGGTATGCTTCTTGTTTTTTATATCCAGTGCCAAGCAATTAGGTTTTTTGAAAATTTCTTATAAAGCAGCAGAAGAAACAACCATGCCGAAGGTGGGATCCGAAGCCCAGACCTCCGAATATTGCGTCCGGTGCTCTTGCCAACTTAGCTACAGCCACGGCTGTCTAATCTGCTGCTTTCGTGGATATTTATGTTTTGCGTGTAAGCGAACCTTGAGAGTGTTCACAAGCGCCACCCTCGTTCATAGCAGTGGACGTAGCACGTCCAGTAATACCGCAAGTGTGACGTAGAACGTCATCTAACGGCGAGGGCGGAAACTGTGCGAGAGCCCTCTTATGCTACCTATGACATCAAGACTGCCAGAACCGAGACCCCCATTAAGCTATTAGCAGACAAGGCAAATGAGGTGAGGGGCTCGTTTGACACACATATTAAGGAAGCCAAAAGTCACCGAAATCAAGGTGCATAGGGGAATGCTTCTTTTTTATATCTAGTGCCAATCAATTAGTTTTTTTAAAGAAAATTACTTATAAAGCAGCAGAAAAAACAACCATGCCACCGGTGGGATCCGAACCCACGACCTCCGAATATCGCGTCCGGTTCTCTTACCAACTGAGCTATGGCGACGGCTATCTAATCTGCTGCTTTCGTGATTATTTATGTTTTGCGTGTAAGCGAACCTTGAGAGTGTTCACCAGTGCCACCCTCGTTCATATCGGTGGACGTAGCACGTCCTGTAATACCGCAAGTGTGACGTAGAACGTCATCTAACGGCGAGGTCGGAAACGGTGCGAGAGCCCTCTCATTCGACCTATGGCATTAAGACTGCCAGAACCGAGACCCCCGTTAAGCTATTAGCAGACAAGGCAAATGAAGTGAGGGGATCGTTTGACAAACATATTAAGGAAGCCAGCAGTCACCAAAATCAAGGTACATTGGGGAATGCTTCTTTTTATATCTAGTGCCAATCAATTAGTTTTTAAAGAAAATTACTTATAAATCAGCAGAAAAAACAACCATTCCGAAGGTGGGTATCCCACCCACGACCTCCGAATATCTCGTCCGGTGCTCTTACCAACTGAGCTACGGCGACGGCTGTCTAATCTGCTGCTTTCGTGGGTATTTATGTTTTGCGTGTAAGCGAACCTGGAGAGTGTTCACCCGCGCCACCCTCATCCATAGCGGTGGACGTAGCACATCCTGTAATACCGCAAGTGTGACGTAGAACGTCATCTAGCGGCGAGGGCGGAAACTGTGCGAGGGCCCTCTTATGCTACCTATGGCATGAAGACCGCCAGAACCGAGACCCAGTTTAAGCTATTAGCAGAAAAGGGAAATGAAGTGAGGGGCTCGTTTGATAAACATATTAAGGAAACCAACAGTCACTGAAATCAAGGTGCATAGGGGAATGCTTCTTTTTTATATCCAGTGCCAATCAATTAGCTTTTTTTAAAGAAAATTACTTATAAAACAGCAGAAAAGACAACCATGCCACCGGTGGGATTCGAACCCACGATCTCTGAATATCGCCTCTGGTGCTCTTACCAACTGAGCTACGGCGACGGCTGTCTAATCTGCTGTGTTCGTGGGTATTTATGTTTTGCGTGTAAGCGAACCTTGAGAGTGTTCACCATCGCCACCCTCGTCCATAGCGGTGGACGTAGCACGTCCTGTAATACCGCAAGTGTGACGTAGAACCTCATCTAACGGCGAGGGCGGAAACTGTGCGAGAGCCCTATTATGCTACCTATGGCATCTAGACTGTCAGAACCGAGACCCCCGTTAAGCTATTTGCAGAAAAGGCAAATGAAGTGAGGGGCTCGTTTGACAAACATATTAAGGAAGCCAACAGTCACCGAAATCAAGGTGCATAGAGGAATGCTTCTTTTTTATATCTAGTGCCAATCAATCAGTTTTTTTAAAGAAAATTATAAAGCAGCAGAAAAAACAACCATGCCGCCGGTGGCATCCGAACCCACGACCTCAGAATATCTCGTGCGGTGCTCTTACCAACTGAGCTACGGCGACGGCTGTCTAATCTTCTGCTTTCGTGGGTATTTATGTTTTGCGTGTAAGCGAACATTGAGTGTGTTCACCAGCGCAACCCTCGTCCATAGCGGTGGACGTAGCACGTCCTGTAATACCGCAAGTGTGACGTAGAACGTCATCTAATGGCGAGGGAGGAAACTGTGCGAGAGACCTCTTATGCTACCTATGGCATCAAGACTGCCAGAACCGAGAGCCCCGTTAAGCTATTAGCAGACAAGGCAAATGAAGTGAGGGGCTCGGTCGACAAACATATTAAGGAAGCCAACAGTCCCCGAAAACAAGGTGCATAGAGGAATGCTTCTTGTTTTTATATCTAGTGCCAATCAATTAGTTTTTTAAACAAAATTACTCATAAAGAAGCAGAAAAAACAACCATGCCGCCGGTGGGATCCGAGCCCACTACCTCCGAATATCGCGTCCGGTGCTCTTACCAACTGAGCTACGGCGACGGTTGTCTAATCTCTGCTTTTGTGGGTATTTATGTTTTGCGTGTAAGCGATCCTTGAGAGTGTTCCCCAGCGCCACCCTCGTCCATAGCGGTGGACGTAGCACGTCCTGTAATACCGCAAGTGTGACGTAGAACGTCATCTAAAGGCGAAGGCGGAAACTGTGCGAGAGCCCTCTTATGCTACCTATGGCATCAAGACTTCCAGAACCGAGACCCCCTTTAAGCTATTAGCAGACAAGGCAAATGAAGTGAGGGGCTCGTTTGACAAACATATTAAGGAAACCAACAGTCACAGAAATCAAGGTGCATAGAGGAATGCTTCTTTTTTTATACCTAGTGCCAATCAATTAGATTTAAAAAAAATTACTTATAAAGAAGCAGAAAAGACAACAATGGCGCCGGTGGGATCGAACCCACGACCTCCGAATATCGCATCCGATGCTCTTACCAACTGAGCTACGGTGACGGCTGTCTAATCTGCTGCTTTCGTGGGTATTTATGTTTCGCGTGTAAGCGAACCTTGAGAGTGTTCACCAGCGCCACCCTCGTCCATAGCGGTGGACGTAGCACGTCCTGTAATACCGCAAGTGTGACGTAGAACGTCATCTAACAGCGAGGGCGGAAACTGTGCGAGAGCCCTCTTATGCTACCTATGGCATCAAGACTGCCAGAACCGAGACCCCCTTTAAGCTATTAGTAGACAAGGCAAATGAAGTGAGGGGCTCGTTTGACAAACATATTAAGGAAACCAACAGTCACCGAAATCAAGGTGCATAGGGGAATGCTTCTTTTTTTATATCTAGTGCCAATCAATTAGTTTTTTAAAGAATATTACTTATAAAGCAGCAGAAAAAAAAACATTCCGAAGGTGAGATCCGAACCCACGACCTCCGAATATCGCGTCCGGTGCTTTACCAACTGAGCTACGGCGACGGCTGTCTAATTTGCTGCTTTCTTGGGTATTTGTGTTTTGCGTGCAAGCGTGCCTTGAGAGTGTTCACCCTGCCACCCTCGTCCATAGCGGTGGACGTAGCACATCCTGTAATATCGCAAGTGTGACGTTGAACGTCATCTAACGGCGAGGGCGGAAAATATGCGAGAGCCCTCTTATACTACCTATGGCATCAAGACTGCCAGAACCGAGAGCCCCGTTAAGCTATTAGCAGACAAGGCAAATGAAGTGAGGGGCTCGTATGACAAACATATTAAGGAAGCCAACAGTCACCGAAAACAAGGTGCATAGGAGAATGCTTCTTGTTTTTTATATCCAGTGCCAAGCAAATAGTTTTTTGAAAATTGCTTATAAAGCAGCACAAGAAACAACCATGCCGAAGGTGGGATCCGGACCCACGACCTCCGAATATTGCGCCCGGTGCTCTTACCAACTTAGCTACGGCCACGGATGTCTAATCTGCTGCTTTCGTGGATATTTATGTTTTGCGTGTAAGCGAACCTTGAGAGTGTTCACAAGCGCCACCCTCGTCCATAGCGGTGGACGTAGCACGTCCTGTAATATCGCAAGTGTGACAAAGAACGTCACCTAACGGCGAGGACGGAAACTGTTAGAGAGCCCTCATATGCTACCTAAGGCATCAAGACTGCCAGAACCGAGACCCCCGTTAAGCTATTAGCAGACAAGGCAAATGAGGATAGGGGCTCGTTTGACAAACATGTTAAGGAAGCCAACAGTCACCGAAATCAAGTTGCATAGGGGAATGCTTCGTTTTTTATATCTAGTGCCAATCAATTAGTTTTTTTAAAGAAAATTACTTATAAAGCAGCACAAAAAACAACCATGCCGCCGGTGGGATCCGAACCAACGACCTCCGAATATGGCGTCCGGTGCGCTTATCATCTGAGCTATGGCGACGGCTGTCTAATCTGCTGCTTTTGTGGGTATTTATGTTTTGCGTGTAAGCGAACCTTGAGAGTGTTCACCCGCGCCACCCTCGTCCATAGCGGTGGACGTTGCACGTCCTGTAATACCGCAAGTGTGACGTCTAACGGCGAGGGCGGAAACTGTGCGAGAGCCCTTTTGTGCTACCTATGGCATCAAGACTGTCAGAACCGAGACCCCCTTTAAGCTATTAGCAGACAAGGCAAATGAGGTGAGGGGCTCGTTTGACAAACATATTAAGGAAACCAACAGTCACCGAAATCAAGGTGCATAGGGGAATGCTTCTTTTTTATATGCAGTGCCAATCAATTAGCTTTTTGTAAAAAAAAATTACTTAAGAACAGCAGAAAAAACATCCATGCCACCGGTGGGATTCGAACCCACGACCTCCGAATATCGCGTCCGGTGCTCTTACCAACTGAGCTACGGTGACGGCTGTCTAATGTGCTGCTTTCGTGGGTATTTATGTTTTGCGTGTAAGCGAACCTTGAGAGTGTTCACCCGCGCCACCCTCGTCCATAGCGGTGGACGTAGCACATCCTGTAATACCACAAGTGTGACGTAGAACGTCATCTAACGGCGAGGGCGGAAACTGTGCGAGAGCCCTCTTATGCTACCTATGGCATCAAGACTGCCAGAACCGAGACCCCCTTTAAGCTATTAGCAGACAAGGGAAATGAAGTGAGGGGCTCGTTTGACAAACATATTAAGGAAACCAACACTCACCGAAATCAAGGTGCATAGGGGAATGCTTCTTTTTTTATATCCAGTGCCAATCAATTAGCTTTTGTTAAAGAAAATTACTTATAGAACAGGCGAAAAAAACCATGCCACCGGTGGGATTCGAGCCCACAACCTCCGTATATCGCGTCCGGTGCTCTTACCAACTGAGCTACGGCGACGGCTGTCTAATCTGCTGCTTCCGTGGGTATTTATGTTTTGCGTGTAAGCGAACCTTGAGAGTGTTCACCAGCGCCACCCTCGTCCATAGCGGTGGACGTAGCACGTCCTGTAATACCGCAAGTGTGACGTAGAACGTCATATAAAGGCGAGGGCGGAAACTGTGCGAGAGCCCTCTTATGCTAGCTATGACATCAAGACTGCCAGAACCGAGACCCTCTTTAAGCTATTAGCAGACAAGGCAAAGGAGGTGAGGGGCTCGTTTGACAAACATATTAAGGAAACCAACAGTCACCGAAATCAAGGTGCATAGGGGAATGCTTCTTTTTTTATATCTAGTGCCAATCAATTAGTTTTTTAGAGAAAATTACCTATAATGCAGCAGAAAGAACAACCATGCAACCGGTGGGATCCGAACCCACGACCTCCGAATATCGCGTCCGGTGCTCTTACCAACTGAGCTACGGACACGGCTATCTAATCTGCTGCTTTCGTGGGTATTTATGTTTTGTGTGGAAGCGAACCTTGAGAGTGTTCACCAGCGCCACCCTCGTCCATAGCGGTGGACGTAGCACGTCCTGTAATTCCGCAAGTATGAAGTAGAACGTCATCTAACACCGAGGGCGGAAACTGTGCGAGAGCACTCTTATGCTACCTATGGCATCAAGACTGCCAGAACCGAGACCCCGGTTAAGCTATTAGCAGACAAGGCAAATCAAGGGAGCGGCTCGTTTGACAAACATATGAAGGAAGCCAACAGTCACCGAAATCAAGGTGCATATAGGAATGCTTCTTTTTTATATCTAGTGCCAATCAATCAGTTTTTTTAAAGAAAATTACTTATAAAGCAGCAGAAAATACAACCATGCCGCTTGTGGGATCCGAGCCCACGACCTCCGAATATCACGTCCGGTGCTCTTACCAACTGAGCTACGGTGACGGCTGTCTAATCTGCTGCTTTGGTGGGTATTTATGTTTTGCGTGTAAGCGAACCTTGAGAGTGTTTACCCGCGCCACCCTCGTCCATAGCGGTGGACGTAGCACATCCTGTAATACCGCAAGTGTGACGTAGAACGTCATCTAACGGCGAGGGCGGAAACTGTGCGAGAGCCCTCTTATGCTACCTATGGCATCAAGACTGCCAGAACCGAGACCCCCTTTAAGCTATTAGCAGACAAGGCAAATGAGGTGAGGGGCTCGTTTGACAAACATATTAAGGAAGCCAACAGTCACCGAAATCAAGGTGCATAGGGGAATGATTCGTTTTTTATATCTAGTGCCAATCAATTAGTTTTTTTAAATAATATTACTTATAAAGCAGGACAAAAAACAACCATGCCGCCGGTGGGATCCGAACCCACGACCTCCGAATATGGCGTCCGGTGCGCTTACCATCTGAGCTACGGCGACGGCTGTCTAATCTGCTGCTTTCGTGGGTATTTATGTTTTGCGTGTAAGCGAACCGTGAGAGTGTTCACCAGCGCCACCCTCGTCCATAGCGGTGGACGTTGCACGTCCTGTAATACCGCAAGTGTGACGTAGAACGTCATCTAACGGCGAGGGCGGAAACGATGTGAGAGCCCTCTTATTCGACCTATTTCATCAAGACTGCTAGAACCGAGACCCTCTTTAAGCTATTAGCAGACAAGCAAATGAGGTGAGGGGCTCGTTTGACAAACATATTAAGGAAACCAACAGTCACCGAAATCAAGGTGCATAGGGGAATGCTTCTTTTTTTATATCTAGTGCCAATCTATTAGTTTTTAAAGAAAATTACTTATAGAGCAGCAGAAAAAACAACCATTCCACCGGTGGGATCCGAACCCACGACCTCCGAATATTGCGTCCGGTGCTTTTACCAACTGAGCTATGGCGGCGGCTATCTAATCTGCTGCTTTCGTGGGTATTTATGTTTTGTGTGGAAGCGAACCTTGAGAGTGTTCACCAGCGCCACCCTCGTCCATAGCGGTGGACGTAGCACGTCCTGTAATTCCGCAAGTGTGAAGTAGAACGTCATGTAACGCCGAGGGCGGAAACTGTGCGAGAGCCCTCTTATGCTACCTATGGCATCAAGACTGCCAGAACCGAGACCCCCGTTAAGCTATTAGCAGACAAGGCAAATCAAGGGAGGGGCTCGTTTGACAAACATATGAAGGAAGCCAAGAGTCACCGAAATCAAGGTGCATAGAGGAATGCTTCTTTTTTATATCCAGTGCCAATCAATCAGTTTTTTTAAAGAAAATTACTTATAAAGCAGCAGAAAAAACAACCATGCCGCCGGCGGGATCTGAACCCACGACCTCAGAATATCTCGTCCGGTGCTCTTACCAACTGAGCTACGGCGACGGCTGTCTAATCTTCTGCTTTCGTGGGTATTTATGTTTTGCGTGTAACCGAACATTGAGAGTGTTCGTCAGCGCCACCCTCGTCCATAGCGGTGGACGTAGCACGTCCTCTAATACCGTAAGTGTGACGTAGAACGTCATCTAATGGCGAGGGAGGAAACTGTTCGAGAGACCTCTTATGGCATCAAGACTGCCAGAACCGAGAGCCCCGTTAAGCTATTAGCAGACAAGGCAAATGAAGTGAGGGGCTCGTTCGACAAACATATTAAGGAAGCCAACAGTCACCGAAAACAAGGTGCTTAGGGGAATGCTTCTTGTTTATATATCTAGTGCCAATCAATTATTTTTTAAAGAAAATTACTCATAAAGAAGCAGAAACAACAACCATGCCGCCGGTGGGATCCGAACCCACGACCTCCGAATATGGCGTCCGGTGCGCTTACCACCTGAGCTACGGTGACGGCTGTCTAATCTGCTGCTTTCGTGGGTATTTATGTTTTGCGTGTCAGCGAAGCTTGAGAGTGTTCACCAGCGCCACCCTCGTCCATAGCGGTGGACGTAGCACGTCCTGTAATACCGCAAGTGTGACGTAGAACATCATCTAACGGCGAGGGGGGAAACTCTGCGAGAGCCCTCTTATACTACCTATGGCATCAAGACTGCCAGAACCGAGAGCCCGTTAAGATATTAGCAGACAAGGCAAATGAAGTGAGGGGCTCGTTTGACAAACATATTAAGGAAGCCAACAGTCACCGAAAACAAGGTGCATAGGGGAATGCTTCTTGTTTTTTATATCCAGTGCCAAGCAAATAGTTTCTTGAAAATTGCTTATAAAGCAGCAGAAGAAACAACCATGCCGAAGGTGGGATCCGGACCAACGACCGCCGAATATTGCGTCCGGTGCTCTTACCAACTTAGCTACGGCCACAGATGTCTAATCTGCTGCTTTCGTGGATATTAATGTTTTGCGTGTAAGCGAACCTTGAGAGTGTTCACAAGCGCCACCCTCGTCCATAGCGGTGGACGTAGCACGTCCTGTAATACCGCAAGTGTGACATAGAACGTCATCTAACGGCGAGGACGGAAACTGTTAGAGAGCCCTCATATGCTACCTAAGGCATCAAGACTGCCAGAACCGAGACCCCCGTTAAGCTATTAGCAGACAAGGCAAATGAGGTGAGGGGATCGTTTGACAAACATATTAAGGAAGCCAACAGTCACCGAAATCAAGGTGCATAGGGGAATGCTTCGTTTTTTATATCTAGTGCCAATGAATTAGTTTTTTTAAAGAAAATTACTTATAAATCAGCACAAAAAACAACCATGCCGCCGGTGGGATCCGAACCCGCGACCTCCGAATATGGCGTCCGGTGCGCTTACCATCTGAGCTACGGCGACGGCTGTCTAATCTGCTGCTTTCATGGGTATTTATGTTTTGCGTGTAAGCGAACCTTGAGAGTGTTCACCAGCGCCACCCTCGTGCATAGCGGTGGACGTTGCATGTCCTGTAATACCGCAAGTGTGACGTAGAACGTCATCTAACGGCGAGGGCGGAAACGGTGCGAGAGCCCTCTTATTCGACCTATTTCATCAAGACTGCCAGAACCGAGACCCTCTTTAAGCTATTAGCAGACAAGGCAAATGAGGTGAGGGGCTCGTTTGACAAACATATTAAGGAAACCAACAGTCACCGAAGTCAAGGTGCATAGGGGAATGCTTCTTTTTTATATCTAGTGCCAATCAATTAGTTTTTAAAGAAAATTACTTATAAAGCAGCAGAAAAAACAACCATGCCACCGGTGCGTTCCGAACCCACGACCTCCGAATATCGCGTCCGGTGCTCTTACCAACTGAGCTATGGCGACGGCTATCTAATCTGCTGCTTTCGTGGGTATTTATGTTTTGTGTGGAAGCGAACCTTGAGAGTATTCACCAGCGCCACCCTCGTCCATAGCGGTGGACGTAGCACGTCCTGTAATACCGCAAGTGTGACGTAGAACGTCATCTAATGGCGAGGGAGGAAACTGTGCGAGAGACCTCTTATGCTACCTATGGCATCAAGACTGCCAGAACCGAGAGCCCCGTTAAGCTATTAGCAGACAAGGCAAATGAAGTGAGGGGCTCGTTCGACAAACATATTAAGGAAGCCAACAGTCCCCGAAAACAAGGTGCATAGGGGAATGCTTCTTGTTTTTATATCTAGTGCCAATCAATTAGATTTTAAAAAATTACTTATAAAGCAGCAGAAAAGACAACAATGGCGCCGGTGGGATCGAGCCCACGACCTCCGAATATCGCGTCCGATGCTCTTACCAACTGAGCTACGGTGACGGCTGTCTAATCTGCTGCTTTCGTCGGTATTTATGTTTCGCGTGTAAGCGAACCTTGAGAGTGTGCACCAGCGCCACCCTCGTCCATAGCGGTGGACGTAGCACGTCCTGTAATACCGCAAATGTGACGTAGAACGTCATCTAACGGCGAGGGCGGAAACTGTGCGAGAGCCCTCTTATGCTACCTATGGCATCAAGACTGCCAGAACCGAGACCCCCTTTAAGCTATTAGCAGACAAGGCAAATGAAGTAAGGGGCTCGTTTGACAAACATATTAAGGAAACCAACAGTCACAGAAATCAAGGTGCATAGAGGAATGCTTCTTTTTTATACCTAGTGCCAATCAATTAGATTTAAAAAAAAATTACTTATAAAGCAGCAGAAAAGACAACAATGGCGCCGGTGGGATCGAGCCCACGACCTCCGAATATCGCGTCCGATGCTCTTACCAACTGAGCTACGGTGACGGCTGTCTAATCTGCTGCTTTCGTCGGTATTTATGTTTCGCGTGTAAGCGAACCTTGAGAGTGTGCACCAGCGCCACCCTCGTCCATAGCGGTGGGCGTAGCACGTCCTGTAATACCGCAAGTGTGACGTAGAACGTCATCTAACGGCGAGGGCGGAAACTGTGCGAGAGCCCTCTTATGCTACCTATGGCATCAAGATTGCCAGAACCGAGACCCCCTTTAAGCTATTAGCAGACAAGGCAAATGAAGTGAGGGGCTCGTTTGACAAACATATTAAGGAAACCAACAGTCACCGAAATCATGGTGCATAGGGGAATGCTTCTTTTTTTATGTCTAGTGCCAATCAATTAGTTTTTTAAAGAAAATTACTTGTAAAGCAGCAGAAAAAAAAACCATTCCGAAGGTGAGATCCGAACCCACGACCTCCGAATATCGCGTCCGGTGCTTTACCAACTGAGCTACGGCGACGGCTGTCTAATTTGCTGCTTTCTTGGGTATTTATGTTTTGCGTGCAAGCGAGCTTTGAGAGTGTTCACCCTGCCACCCTCGTCCATAGCGGTGGACGTAGCACATCCTGTAATATCGCAAGTGTGACGTAGAACATCATCTAACGGCGAGGGCGGAAACTGTGCGAGAGCCCTCTTATACTACCTATGGCATCAAGACTGCCAGAACCGAGAGCCCCGTTAAGCTATTAGCAGACAAGGCAAATGAAGTGAGGGGCTCGTTTGACAAACATATTAAGGAAGCCAACAGTCACCGAAAACAAGGTGCATAGGGGAATGCTTCTTGTTTTTTATATCCAGTGCCAAGCAAATAGTTTTTTGAAAATTGCTTATAAAGCAGCAGAAGAAACAACCATGCCGAAGGTGGGATCCGGACCCACGACCTCCGAATATTGCGTCCGGTGCTCTTACCAACTTAGCTACGGCCACGGATGTCTAATCTGCTGCTTTCGCGGATATTTATGTTTTGCGTGTAAGCGAACCTTGAGAGTGTTCACCCTGCCACCCTCGTCCATAGCGGTGGACGTAGCACGTCCTGTAATGCCGCAAGTGTGACATAGAACGTCACCTAACGGCGAGGACGGAAACTGTTAGAGAGCCCTCATATGCTACCTAAGGCATCAAGACTGCCAGAACCGAGACCCCCGTTAAGCTATTAGCAGACAAGGCAAATGAGGTGAGGGGCTCGTTTGACAAACATATTAAGGAAGCCAACAGTCACCGAAATCAAGGTGCATAGGGGAATGATTCGTTTTTTATATCTAGTGCCAATCAATTAGTTTTTTTAAATAATATTACTTATAAAGCAGGACAAAAAACAACCATGCCGCCGGTGGGATCCGAACCCACGACCTCCGAATATGGCGTCCGGTGCGCTTACCATCTGAGCTACGGCGACGGCTGTCTAATCTGCTGCTTTCGTGGGTATTTATGTTTTGCGTGTAAGCGAACCGTGAGAGTGTTCACCAGCGCCACCCTCGTCCATAGCGGTGGACGTTGCACGTCCTGTAATACCGCAAGTGTGACGTAGAACGTCATCTAACGGCGAGGGCGGAAACGATGTGAGAGCCCTCTTATTCGACCTATTTCATCAAGACTGCTAGAACCGAGACCCTCTTTAAGCTATTAGCAGACAAGGCAAATGAGGTGAGGGGCTCGTTTGACAAACATATTAAGGAAACCAACAGTCACCGAAATCAAGGTGCATAGGGGAATGCTTCTTTTTTTATATCTAGTGCCAATCTATTAGTTTTTAAAGAAAATTACTTATAGAGCAGCAGAAAAAACAACCATTCCACCGGTGGGATCCGAACCCACGACCTCCGAATATTGCGTCCGGTGCTTTTACCAACTGAGCTATGGCGGCGGCTATCTAATCTGCTGCTTTCGTGGGTATTTATGTTTTGTGTGGAAGCGAACCTTGAGAGTGTTCACCAGCGCCACCCTCGTCCATAGCGGTGGACGTAGCACGTCCTGTAATTCCGCAAGTGTGAAGTAGAACGTCATGTAACGCCGAGGGCGGAAACTGTGCGAGAGCCCTCTTATGCTACCTATGGCATCAAGACTGCCAGAACCGAGACCCCCGTTAAGCTATTAGCAGACAAGGCAAATCAAGGGAGGGGCTCGTTTGACAAACATATGAAGGAAGCCAAGAGTCACCGAAATCAAGGTGCATAGAGGAATGCTTCTTTTTTATATCCAGTGCCAATCAATCAGTTTTTTAAAAGAAAATTACTTATAAAGCAGCAGAAAAAACAACCATGCCGCCGGCGGGATCTGAACCCACGACCTCAGAATATCTCGTCCGGTGCTCTTACCAACTGAGCTACGGCGACGGCTGTCTAATCTTCTGCTTTCGTGGGTATTTATGTTTTGCGTGTAACCGAACATTGAGAGTGTTCGTCAGCGCCACCCTCGTCCATAGCGGTGGACGTAGCACGTCCTCTAATACCGTAAGTGTGACGTAGAACGTCATCTAATGGCGAGGGAGGAAACTGTTCGAGAGACCTCTTATGGCATCAAGACTGCCAGAACCGAGAGCCCCGTTAAGCTATTAGCAGACAAGGCAAATGAAGTGAGGGGCTCGTTCGACAAACATATTAAGGAAGCCAACAGTCACCGAAAACAAGGTGCTTAGGGGAATGCTTCTTGTTTATATATCTAGTGCCAATCAATTATTTTTTAAAGAAAATTACTCATAAAGAAGCAGAAACAACAACCATGCCGCCGGTGGGATCCGAACCCACGACCTCCGAATATGGCGTCCGGTGCGCTTACCACCTGAGCTACGGTGACGGCTGTCTAATCTGCTGCTTTCGTGGGTATTTATGTTTTGCGTGCCAGCGAAGCTTGAGAGTGTTCACCAGCGCCACCCTCGTCCATAGCGGTGGACGTAGCACGTCCTGTAATACCGCAAGTGTGACGTAGAACATCATCTAACGGCGAGGGGGGAAACTCTGCGAGAGCCCTCTTATACTACCTATGGCATCAAGACTGCCAGAACCGAGAGCCCGTTAAGATATTAGCAGACAAGGCAAATGAAGTGAGGGGCTCGTTTGACAAACATATTAAGGAAGCCAACAGTCACCGAAAACAAGGTGCATAGGGGAATGCTTCTTGTTTTTTATATCCAGTGCCAAGCAAATAGTTTCTTGAAAATTGCTTATAAAGCAGCAGAAGAAACAACCATGCCGAAGGTGGGATCCGGACCAACGACCGCCGAATATTGCGTCCGGTGCTCTTACCAACTTAGCTACGGCCACAGATGTCTAATCTGCTGCTTTCGTGGATATTTATGTTTTGCGTGTAAGCGAACCTTGAGAGTGTTCACAAGCGCCACCCTCGTCCATAGCGGTGGACGTAGCACGTCCTGTAATACCGCAAGTGTGACATAGAACGTCATCTAACGGCGAGGACGGAAACTGTTAGAGAGCCCTCATATGCTACCTAAGGCATCAAGACTGCCAGAACCGAGACCCCCGTTAAGCTATTAGCAGACAAGGCAAATGAGGTGAGGGGATCGTTTGACAAACATATTAAGGAAGCCAACAGTCACCGAAATCAAGGTGCATAGGGGAATGCTTCGTTTTTTATATCTAGTGCCAATGAATTAGTTTTTTTAAAGAAAATTACTTATAAATCAGCACAAAAAACAACCATGCCGCCGGTGGGATCCGAACCCGCGACCTCCGAATATGGCGTCCGGTGCGCTTACCATCTGAGCTACGGCGACGGCTGTCTAATCTGCTGCTTTCATGGGTATTTATGTTTTGCGTGTAAGCGAACCTTGAGAGTGTTCACCAGCGCCACCCTCGTGCATAGCGGTGGACGTTGCATGTCCTGTAATACCGCAAGTGTGACGTAGAACGTCATCTAACGGCGAGGGCGGAAACGGTGCGAGAGCCCTCTTATTCGACCTATTTCATCAAGACTGCCAGAACCGAGACCCTCTTTAAGCTATTAGCAGACAAGGCAAATGAGGTGAGGGGCTCGTTTGACAAACATATTAAGGAAACCAACAGTCACCGAAGTCAAGGTGCATAGGGGAATGCTTCTTTTTTATATCTAGTGCCAATCAATTAGTTTTTAAAGAAAATTACTTATAAAGCAGCAGAAAAAACAACCATGCCACCGGTGCGTTCCGAACCCACGACCTCCGAATATCGCGTCCGGTGCTCTTACCAACTGAGCTATGGCGACGGCTATCTAATCTGCTGCTTTCGTGGGTATTTATGTTTTGTGTGGAAGCGAACCTTGAGAGTATTCACCAGCGCCACCCTCGTCCATAGCGGTGGACGTAGCACGTCCTGTAATACCGCAAGTGTGACGTAGAACGTCATCTAATGGCGAGGGAGGAAACTGTGCGAGAGACCTCTTATGCTACCTATGGCATCAAGACTGCCAGAACCGAGAGCCCCGTTAAGCTATTAGCAGACAAGGCAAATGAAGTGAGGGGCTCGTTCGACAAACATATTAAGGAAGCCAACAGTCCCCGAAAACAAGGTGCATAGGGGAATGCTTCTTGTTTTTATATCTAGTGCCAATCAATTAGATTTTAAAAAATTACTTATAAAGCAGCAGAAAAGACAACAATGGCGCCGGTGGGATCGAGCCCACGACCTCCGAATATCGCGTCCGATGCTCTTACCAACTGAGCTACGGTGACGGCTGTCTAATCTGCTGCTTTCGTCGGTATTTATGTTTCGCGTGTAAGCGAACCTTGAGAGTGTGCACCAGCGCCACCCTCGTCCATAGCGGTGGACGTAGCACGTCCTGTAATACCGCAAATGTGACGTAGAACGTCATCTAACGGCGAGGGCGGAAACTGTGCGAGAGCCCTCTTATGCTACCTATGGCATCAAGACTGCCAGAACCGAGACCCCCTTTAAGCTATTAGCAGACAAGGCAAATGAAGTAAGGGGCTCGTTTGACAAACATATTAAGGAAACCAACAGTCACAGAAATCAAGGTGCATAGAGGAATGCTTCTTTTTTATACCTAGTGCCAATCAATTAGATTTAAAAAAAAATTACTTATAAAGCAGCAGAAAAGACAACAATGGCGCCGGTGGGATCGAGCCCACGACCTCCGAATATCGCGTCCGATGCTCTTACCAACTGAGCTACGGTGACGGCTGTCTAATCTGCTGCTTTCGTCGGTATTTATGTTTCGCGTGTAAGCGAACCTTGAGAGTGTGCACCAGCGCCACCCTCGTCCATAGCGGTGGGCGTAGCACGTCCTGTAATACCGCAAGTGTGACGTAGAACGTCATCTAACGGCGAGGGCGGAAACTGTGCGAGAGCCCTCTTATGCTACCTATGGCATCAAGATTGCCAGAACCGAGACCCCCTTTAAGCTATTAGCAGACAAGGCAAATGAAGTGAGGGGCTCGTTTGACAAACATATTAAGGAAACCAACAGTCACCGAAATCATGGTGCATAGGGGAATGCTTCTTTTTTTATGTCTAGTGCCAATCAATTAGTTTTTTAAAGAAAATTACTTGTAAAGCAGCAGAAAAAAAAACCATTCCGAAGGTGAGATCCGAACCCACGACCTCCGAATATCGCGTCCGGTGCTTTACCAACTGAGCTACGGCGACGGCTGTCTAATTTGCTGCTTTCTTAGGTATTTATGTTTTGCGTGCAAGCGAGCTTTGAGAGTGTTCACCCTGCCACCCTCGTCCATAGCGGTGGACGTAGCACATCCTGTAATATCGCAAGTGTGACGTAGAACATCATCTAACGGCGAGGGCGGAAACTGTGCGAGAGCCCTCTTATACTACCTATGGCATCAAGACTGCCAGAACCGAGAGCCCCGTTAAGCTATTAGCAGACAAGGCAAATGAAGTGAGGGGCTCGTTTGACAAACATATTAAGGAAGCCAACAGTCACCGAAAACAAGGTGCATAGGGGAATGCTTCTTGTTTTTTATATCCAGTGCCAAGCAAATAGTTTTTTGAAAATTGCTTATAAAGCAACAGAAGAAACAACCATGCCGAAGGTGGGATCCGGACCCACGACCTCCGAATATTGCGTCCGGTGCTCTTACCAACTTAGCTACGGCCACGGATGTCTAATCTGCTGCTTTCGCGGATATTTATGTTTTGCGTGTAAGCGAACCTTGAGAGTGTTCACCCTGCCACCCTCGTCCATAGCGGTGGACGTAGCACGTCCTGTAATGCCGCAAGTGTGACATAGAACGTCACCTAACGGCGAGGACGGAAACTGTTAGAGAGCCCTCATATGCTACCTAAGGCATCAAGACTGCCAGACACGAGACCCCCGTTAAGCTATTAGCAGACAAGGCAAATGAGGTGAGGGGTTCGTTTGACAAACATATTAAGGAAGCCAACAGTCACCGAAATCAAGGTGCATAGGGGAATGATTCGTTTTTTATATCTAGTGCCAATCAATTAGTTTTTTTAAATAAAATTACTTATAAAGCAGCACAAAAAACAACCATGCCGCCGGTGGGATCCGAACCTACGACCTCCGAATATGGCGTCCGGTGCGCTTACCATCTGAGCTACGGCGACGGCTGTCTAATCTGCTGCTTTCGTGGGTATTTATGTTTTGCGTGTAAGCGAACCGTGAGAGTGTTCACCAGCGCCACCCTCGTCCATAGCGGTGGACGTTGCACGTCCTGTAATACCGCAAGTGTGACGTAGAACGTCATCTAACGGCGAGGGCGGAAACGATGCGAGAGCCCTCTTATTCGACCTATTTCATCAAGACTGCTAGAACCGAGACCCCCTTTAAGCTATTAGCAGACAAGGCAAATGAGGTGAGGGGCTCGTTTGACAAACATATTAAGGAAACCAACAGTCACCGAAATCAAGGTGCATAGGGGAATGCTTCTTTTTTTATATCTAGTGCCAATCTATTAGTTTTTAAAGAAAATTACTTATAGAGCAGCAGAAAAAACAACCATTCCACCGGTGGGATCCGAACCCACGACCTCCGAATATTGCGTCCGGTGCTTTTACCAACTGAGCTATGGCGGCGGCTATCTAATCTGCTGCTTTCGTGGGTATTTATGTTTTGTGTGGAAGCGAACCTTGAGAGTGTTCACCAGCGCCACCCTCGTCCATAGCGGTGGACGTAGCACGTCCTGTAATTCCGCAAGTGTGAAGTAGAACGTCATGTAACGCCGAGGGCGGAAACTGTGCGAGAGCCCTCTTATGCTACCTATGGCATCAAGACTGCCAGAACCGAGACCCCCGTTAAGCTATTAGCAGACAAGGCAAATCAAGGGAGGGGCTCATTTGACAAACATATGAAGGAAGCCAACAGTCACCGAAATCAAGGTGCATAGAGGAATGCTTCTTTTTTATATCCAGTGCCAATCAATCAGTTTTTTTAAAGAAAATTACTTATAAAGCAGCAGAAAAAACAACCATGCCGCCGGCGGGATCTGAACCCACGACCTCAGAATATCTCGTCCGGTGCTCTTACCAACTGAGCTACGGCGACGGCTGTCTAATCTTCTGCTTTCGTGGGTATTTATGTTTTGCGTGTAAGCGAACATTGAGAGTGTTCGTCAGCGCCACCCTCGTCCATAGCGGTGGACGTAGCACGTCCTGTAATAACGTAAGTGTGACGTAGAACGTCATCTAATGGCGAGGGAGGAAACTGTTCGAGAGACCTCTTATGGCATCAAGACTGCCAGAACCGAGAGCCCCGTTAAGCTATTAGCAGACAAGGCAAATGAAGTGAGGGGCTCGTTCGACAAACATATTAAGGAAGCCAACAGTCACCGAAAACAAGGTGCATAGGGGAATGCTTCTTGTTTTTATATCTAGTGCCAATCAATTATTTTTTAAAGAAAATTACTCATAAAGAAGCAGAAACAACAACCATGCCGCCGGTGGGATCCGAACCCACGACCTCCGAATATGGCGTCCGGTGCGCTTACCATCTGAGCTACGGCGACGGCTGTCTAATCTGCTGCTTTCGTGGGTATTTATGTTTTGCGTGTCAGCGAAGCTTGAGAGTGTTCACCAGCGCCACCCTCGTCCATAGCGGTGGACGTAGCACGTCCTGTAATACCGCAAGTGTGACGTAGAACATCATCTAACGGCGAGGGTGGAAACTCTGCGAGAGCCCTCTTATACTACCTATGGCATCAAGACTGCCAGAACCGAGACCCCCTTTAAGCTATTAGCAGACAAGGCAAATGAAGTGAGGGGCTCGTTTGACAAACATATTAAGGAAACCAACAGTCACCGAAATTAAGGTGCATAGGGGAATGCTTCATTTTATATCTAGTGCCAATCAATTAGTTTTTTAAAGAAAATTACTTATAAAGCAGCAGAAAAAAAAACCATTCCGAAGGTGAGATCCGAACCCACGACCTCCGAATATCGCGTCCTGTGCTTTACCAACTGAGCTACGGCGACGGCTGTCTAATTTGCTGCTTTCTTGGGTATTTATGTTTTGTGTGCAAGCGAACCTTGAGAGTGTTCACCCTGCCACCGTCGTCCATAGCGGTGGACGTAGCACATCCTGTAATATCGCAAGTGTTACGTAGAACGTCATCTAACGGCGAGGGCGGAAACTGTGCGAGAGCCCTCTTATACTACCTATGGCATCAAGACTGTCAGAACCGAGAGCCCGTTAAGATATTAGCAGACAAGGCAAATGAAGTGAGGGGCTCGTTTGACAAACATATTAAGGAAGCCAACAGTCACCGAAAACAAGGTGCATAGGGGAATGCTTCTTGTTTTTTATATCCAGTGCCAAGCAAATAGTTTCTTGAAAATTGCTTATAAAGCAGCAGAAGAAACAACCATGCCGAAGGTGGGATCCGGACCAACGACCGCCGAATATTGCGTCCGGTGCTCTTACCAACTTAGCTACGGCCACAGATGTCTAATCTGCTGCTTTCGTGGATATTTATGTTTTGCGTGTAAGCGAACCTTGAGAGTGTTCACAAGCGCCACCCTCGTCCATAGCGGTGGACGTAGCACGTCCTGTAATAACGCAAGTGTGACATAGAACGTCATCTAACGGCGAGGACGGAAACTGTTAGAGAGCCCTCATATGCTACCTAAGGCATCAAGACTGCCAGAACCGAGGCCCCCGTTAAGCTATTAGCAGACAAGGCAAATGAGGTGAGGGGATCGTTTGACAAACATATTAAGGAAGCCAACAGTCACCGAAATCAAGGTGCATAGGGGAATGCTTCGTTTTTTATATCTAGTGCCAATCAATTAGTTTTTTTAAAGAAAATTACTTATAAATCAGCACAAAAAACAACCATGCCGCCGGTGGGATCCGAACCCGCGACCTCCGAATATGGCGTCCGGTGCGCTTACCATCTGAGCTACGGCGACGGCTGTCTAATCTGCTGCTTTCATGGGTATTTATGTTTTGCGTGTAAGCGAACCTTGAGAGTGTTCACCAGCGCCACCCTCGTGCATAGCGGTGGACGTTGCATGTCCTGTAATACCGCAAGTGTGACGTAGAACGTCATCTAACGGCGAGGGCGGAAACGGTGCGAGAGCCCTCTTATTCGACCTATTTCATCAAGACTGCCAGAACCGAGACCCTCTTTAAGCTATTAGCAGACAAGGCAAATGAGGTGAGGGGCTCGTTTGACAAACATATTAAGGAAACCAACAGTCACCGAAGTCAAGGTGCATAGGGGAATGCTTCTTTTTTTATATCTAGTGCCAATCAATTAGTTTTTAAAGAAAATTACTTATAAAGCAGCAGAAAAAACAACCATGCCACCGGTGGGTTCCGAACCCACGACCTCCGAATATCGCGTCCGGTGCTCTTACCAACTGAGCTATGGCGACGGCTATCTAATCTGCTGCTTTCGTGGGTATTTATGTTTTGTGTGGAAGCGAACCTTGAGAGTATTCACCAGCGCCACCCTCGTCCATAGCGGTGGACGTAGCACGTCCTGTAATACCGCAAGTGTGACGTAGAACGTCATCTAATGGCGAGGGAGGAAACTGTGCGAGAGACCTCTTATGCTACCTATGGCATCAAGACTGCCAGAACCGAGAGCCCCGTTAAGCTATTAGCAGACAAGGCAAATGAAGTGAGGGGCTCGTTCGACAAACATATTAAGGAAGCCAACAGTCCCCGAAAACAAGGTGCATAGGGGAATGCTTCTTGTTTTTATATCTAGTGCCAATCAATTAGTTTTTAAAGAAAATTACTCATAAAGAAGCAGAAAAAACAACCATGCCGCCGGTGGGATCCGAGCCCACTACCTCCGAATATCGCGTCCGGTGCTCTTACCAACTGAGCTACGGCGACGGTTGTCTAATCTGTGCTTTTGTGGGTATTTATATTTTGCGTGTAAGCGAACCTTGAGAGTGTTCACCAGCGCCACCCTCGTCCATAGCGGTGGACGTAGCACGTCCTGTAATACCGCAAGTGTGACGTAGAACGTCATCTAAAGGCGAGGGCGGAAACTGTGCGAGAGCCCTCGTATGCTACCTATGGCATCAAGACTGCCAGAACCGAGACCCCCTTTAAGCTATTAGCAGACAAGGCAAATGAAGTGAGGGGCTCGTTTGACAAACATATTAAGGAAACCAACAGTCACAGAAATCAAGGTGCATAGAGGAATGCTTCTTTTTTTATACCTAGTGCCAATCAATTAAATTTAAAATAAAATTACTTATAAAGCAGCAGAAAAGACAACAATGGCGCTGGTGGGATCGAACCCACGACCTCCGAATATCGCGTCCGATGCTCTTACCAACTGAGCTACGGTGACGGCTGTCTAATCTGCTGCTTTCGTGGGTATTTATGTTTCGCGTGTACGCGAACCTTGAGAGTGTTCACCAGCGCCACCCTCGTCCATAGCGGTGGACGTAGCACGTCCTGTAATACCGCAAGTGTGACGTAGAACGTCATCTAACGGCGAGGGCGGAAACTGTGCGAGAGCCCTCTTATGCTACCTATGGCATCAAGACTGCCAGAACCGAGACCCCCTTTAAGCTATTAGCAGACAAGGCAAATGAAGTGAGGGGCTCGTTTGACAAACATATTAAGGAAACCAACAGTCACCGAAATCAAGGTGCATAGGGGAATGCTTCTTTTTTTATATCTAGTGCCAATCAATTAGTTTTTTAAAGAAAATTACTTATAAAGCAGCAGAAAAAAAACATTCCGAAGGTGAGATCCGAACCCACGACCTCCGAATATCGCGTCCGGTGCTTTACCAACTGAGCTACGGCGACGGCTGTCTAATTTGCTGCTTTCTTGGGTATTTATGTTTTGCGTGCAAGCGAGCCTTGAGAGTGTTCACCCTGCCACCCTCGTCCATAGCGGTGGACGTAGCACATCCTGTAATATCGCAAGTGTGACGTAGAACGTCATCTAACGGCGAGGGCGGAAAATGTGCGAGAGCCCTCTTATACTACCTATGGCATCAAGACTGCCAGAACCGAGAGCCCCGTTAAGCTATTAGCAGACAAGGCAAATGAAGTGAGGGGCTCGTTTGACAAACATATTAGGAAGCCAACAGTCACCGAAAACAAGGTGCATAGGGGAGTGCTTCTTGTTTTTTATATCCAGTGCCAAGCAAATAGTTTTTTGAAAATTGCTTATAAAGCAGCAGAAGAAACAACCATGCCGAAGGTGGGATCCGGACCAACGACCGCCGAATATTGCGTCCGGTGCTCTTACCAACTTAGCTACGGCCACAGATGTCTAATCTGCTGCTTTCGAGGATATTTATGCTTTGCGTGTAAGCGAACCTTGAGAGTGTTCACAAGCGCCACCCTCGTCCATAGCGGTGGACGTAGCACGTCCTGTAATACCGCAAGTGTGACCTAGAACGTCATCTAACGGCGAGGACGGAAACTGTTAGAGAGCCCTCATATGCTGCCTAAGGCATCAAGACTGCCAGAACCGAGACCCCGTTAAGCTATTAGCAGACAAGGCAAATGAGGTGAGGGGATCGTTTGACAAACATATTAAGGAAGCCAACAGTCACCGAAATCAAGGTGCATAGGGGAATGCTTCGTTTTTTATATCTAGTGCCAATCAATTAGTTTTTTTAAAGAAAATTACTTATAAATCAGCACAAAAAACAACCATGCCGCCGGTGGGATCCGAACCCACGACCTCCGAATATGGCGTCCGGTGCGCTTACCATCTGAGCTACGGCGACGGCTGTCTAATCTGCTGCTTTCGTGGGTATTTATGTATTGCGTGTAAGCGAACCTTGAGAGTGTTCACCAGCGCCACCCTCGTGCATAGGGGTGGACGTTGCACGTCCTGTAATACCGCAAGTGTGACATAGAACGTCATCTAACGGCGAGGGCGGAAACGGTGCGAGAGCCCTCTTATTCGACCTATTTCATCAAGACTGCCAGAACCGAGACCCTCTTTAAGCTATTAGCAGACAAGGCAAATGAGGTGAGGGGCTCGTTTGACAAACATATTAAGGAAACCAACAGTCACCGAAGTCAAGGTGCATAGGGGAATGCTTCTTTTTTTATATCTAGTGCCAATCAATTAGTTTTTAAAGAAAATACTTATAAAGCAGCAGAAAAAACAACCATGCCACCGGTGGGATCCGTACCCACGACCTCCGAATATCGCGTCCGGTGCTCTTACCAACTGAGCTATGGCGACGGCTGTCTAATCTGCTGCTTTCGTGGGTATTTATGTTTCGCGTGTAAGCGAACCTTGAGAGTGTTCACCAGCGCCACCCTCGTCCATAGCGGTGGACGTAGCACGTCCTGTAATACCGCAAGTGTGACGTGGAACGTCATCTAACGGCGAGGGCATAAATTGTGCGAGAGCCCTCTTATGCTACCTATGGCATCAAGACTGCCAGAACCGAGACCCCCTTTAAGCTATTAGCAGTCAAGGCAAATGAAGTGAGGGGCTCGTTTGACAAACATATTAAGGAAACCAACAGTCACCGAAATCAAGGTGCATAGGGGAATGCTTCTTTTTTTATATCTAGTGCCAATCAATTAGTTTTTTAAAGAAAAAAACTTATAAAGCAGCAGAAAAAAACATTCCGAAGGTGAGATCCGAACCCAGGACCTCCGAATATCGCGTCCGGTGCTTTACCAACTGAGCTACGGCGACGGCTGTCTAATTTGCTGCTTTCTTGGGTATTTATGTTTTGCGTGCAAGCGAGCCTTGAGAGTGTTCACCCTGCCACCCTCGTCCATAGCGGTGGACGTAGCACATCCTGTAATATCGCAAGTGTTACGTAGAACGTCATCTAACGGCGAGGGCGGAAAATGTGCGAGAGCCCTCTTATGCTACCTATGGCATCAAGACTGCCAGAACCGAGAGCCCCGTTAAGCTATTAGCAGACAAGGCAAATGAAGTGAGGGGCTCGTTTGACAAACATATTAAGGAAGCCAACATTCACCGAAAACAAGGTGCATAGGGGAGTGCTTCTTGTTTTTTATATCCAGTGCCAAGCAATTAGTTTTTAAAGAAAATACTTATAAAGCAGCAGAAAAAACAACCATGCCACCGTTGGGATCCGAACCCACGACCTCCGAATATCGCGTCCGGTGCTCTTACCAACTGAGCTATGGCGACGGCTATCTAATCTGCTGCTATCGTGGATAATTATGTTTTGCGTGTAAGCGAACCTTGAGAGTGTTCACAAGCGCCACCCTCGTCCATAGCGGTGGACGTAGCACGTCCTGTATTACCGCAAGTGTGACGTCTAACGGCGATGGCGGAAACTGTGCGAGAGCCCTCTTATGCTACCTATGGCATCAAGACTGTCAGAGCCGAGACCCCCTTTAAGCTATTAGCAGACAAGGCAAATGAAGTGAGGGGCTCGTTTGACAAACATATTAAGGAAACCAATAGTCACCGAAATCAAGGTGCATAGGGGAATGCTTCTTTTTTTATATCCAGTGCCAATCAATTAGCTTTTTGTAAAGAAAATTACTTATAGAACAGCAGAAAAAACATCCATGCCACCGTTGGGATTTGAACCCACGACCTCCGAATATCGTGTCCGGTGCTCTTAGCAACTGAGCTACGGTGACGGCTGTCTAATCTGCTGCTTTCGTGGGTATTTATGTTTTCCGTGTAAGCGAACCTTGAGAGTGTTCACCCGCGCCACCCTCGCCCATAGCGGTGGACGTAGCACATCCTGTAATACCGCAAGTGTGACGTAGAACGTCATCTAATGGCGAGGGCGGAAACTGTGCGAGAGCCCTCTTATGCTAGCTATGGCATCAAGACTGCCAGAACCGAGACCCTCGTTAATCTATTAGCAGACAAGGTAAATGATGTGAGGGGCTCGTTTGACAAACATATTAAGGAAGCCAATAGGCACCAAAATCAAGGTGCTTAGGGGAATGCTTCTTTTTATATCTAGTGCCAATCAATTAGTTTTTTAAAGAAAATTACTTATAAATCAGCAGAAAAAACAACCATTCCGAAGGTGGGATCCCACCCACGACCTCCGAATATCTCGTCCGGTGCTCTTACCAACTAAGCTACCGCGACGGCTGTCTAATATGCTGCTTTGGTGGGTATTTATGTTTTGCTTGTAAGCGAACCTTGAGAGTGTTCACCAGCGCCACCCTCGTCCATAGCGGTGGACGTAGCACGTCCTGTAATACCGCTAGTGTGACGTGGAACGTCATCTAACGGCGAGGGCGGAAACTGTGCGAGAGCCCTCTTATGCTACCTATGGCATCAAGACTGCCAGAACCGAGACCCCCTTTAAGCTATTAGCAGACAAGGGAAATGAAGTGAGGGGCTCGTTTGACAAACATATTAAGGAAACCAACACTCACCGAAATCAAGGTGCATAGGGGAATGCTTCTTTTTTTATATTCAGTGCCAATCAATTAGCTTTTTTTAAAGAAAATTACTTTTAAAGCAACAGAAAAGACAACCATGGCGCCGGTGGGATCGAGCCCACGACCTCCGAATATAGCGTCCGGTGCTCCTACCAACTGAGCTACGGTGACGGCTGTCTAATCTGCTGCTATCGTGGGTATTTATGTTTTGCGTGTAAGCGAACCTTGAGAGTGTGTAACCAGCGCCACCCTCGTCCATAGCGGTGGACGTAGCACGTCCTGTAATACCGCAAATGTGACGTAGAACGTCATCTAACGGCGAGGGCGGAAACTGTGCGAGAGCCCTCTTATGCTACCTATAGCATCAAGACTGCCAGAACCGAGACCCCCTTTAAGCTATTAGCAGACAAGGCAAATGAAGTGAGGGGCTCGTTTGACAAACATATTAAGGAAACCAACAGTCACCGAAATCAAGGTGCATAGGGGAATGCTTCTTTTTTTATATCCAGTGCCAATCAATTAGCTTTTTGTAAAAAAAATTACTTATAGAACAGCAGAAAAACATCCATGCCACCGGTGGGATTCGAACCCACGACCTCCGAATATCGCGTCTGGTGCTCTTACCAACTGAGCTACGGTGACGGCTGTCTAATCTGCTGCTTTCGTGGGTATTTATGTTTTGCGTGTAAGCGAACCTTGAGAGTGTTCACCCGCGCCACCCTCGTCCATAGCGGTGGACCTAGCACATCCTGTAATACCACAAGTGTGACGTAGAACGTCATCTAACGGCGAGGGCGGAAACTGTGCGAGAGCCCCCTTATGCTACCTATGGCATCAAGACTGCCAGAACCGAGACCACCTTTAAGCTATTAGCAGACAAGGGAAATGAAGTGAGGGGCTCGTTAGACAAACATATTAAGGAAACCAACACTCGCCGAAGTCAAGGTGTATAGGGGAATGCTTCTTTTTTTATATCCAGTGCCAATCAATTAGCTTTTTTTAAAGAAAATTACTTATAGAACAGGCAAAAAAACAACCATGCCACCGGTGGGATTCGATCCCACGTCCTCCGAATATCGCGTCCGGTGCTCTTACCAACTGAGCTATGGCGACGGCTATCTAATCTGCTGCTTTCGTGGGTATTTATGTTTTGTGTGGAAGCGAACCTTGAGAGTGTTCACAAGCGCCACCCTCGTCCATAGCGGTGGACGTAGCACGTCCTGTAATTCCGCAAGTGTGAAGTAGAACGTCATCTAACGCCGAGGGCGGAAACTGTGCGAGAGCCCTCTTATGCTACCTATGGCATCGAGACTGCCAGAACTGAGACCCCCGTTAAGCTATTAGCAGACAAGGCAAATCAAGGGAGGGGCTCGTTTGAAAAACATATGAAGGAAGCCAACAGTCACCGAAATCAAGGTGCATAGAGGAATGCTTCTTTTTTATATCTAGTGCCAATCAATCAGTTTTTTTAAAGAAAATTACTTATAAAGCAGCAGAAAAAACAACCATGCCGCCGGTGGGATCCGAACCCACGACCTCCGAATATCGCGTCCGGTGCTCTTACCAACTGAGCTATGGCGACGGCTATCTAATCTGCTGCTTTCGTGATTATTTATGTTTTGCGTGCAAGCGAACCTTGAGAGTGTTCACCAGTGCCACCCTCGTTCACAGCGGTGGACGTAGCACGTCCTGTAATACCGCAAGTGTGACGTAGAGCGTCATCTAACGGCGAGGGCGGAAACTGTGCGAGAGCCCTCTTGTGCTACCTATGGCATCAAGACTGTCAGAACCGAGACCTCCTTTAAGCTATTAGCAGACAAGGCAAATGAGGTGAGGGGCTCGTTTGACAAACATGTTAAGGATACCAACAGTCACCGAAATCAAGGTGCATAGGGGAATGCTTCTTTTTTTATATCCAGTGCCAATCAATTAGCTTTTTGTAAAGAAAATTTCTTATAGAACAGCAGAAAAAACATCCATGCCACCGGTGGGATTCGAGCCCACGACCTCCGAATATCGCGTCCGGTGCTCTTACCAACTGATCTACGGTGACGGCTGTCTAATCTGCTGCTTTGGTGGGTATTTATGTTTTGCGTGTAAGCGAACTTTGAGAGTGTTCACCCGCGCCACCCTCGTCCATAGCGGTGGACGTAGCACATCCTGTAATACCGCAAGTGTGACGTAGAACGTCATCTAACGGCGAGGGCGGAAACTGTGCGAGAGCCCTCTTATGCTACCTATGACATCAAGACTGCCAGAACCGAGACCCCCTTTAAGCTATTAGCAGACAAGGAAAATGAGGTGAGGGGCTCGTTTGACAAACATATTAGGGAAGCCAACTGTCACCGAAATCAAGGTGCATATGGGAATGCTTCTTTTTTTATATCTAGTGCCAATCAATTAGCTTTTTGTAAAGAAAATTACTTATAGAACCGCAGAAAAAACATCCATGCCACCGTTGGGATTTGAACCCACGACCTCCGAATATCGCGTCCGGTGCTCTTAGCAACTGAGCTACTGTGACGGCTGTCTAATCTGCTGCTTTCGTGGGTATTTATGTTTTGCGTGTAAGCGAACCTTGAGAGTGTTCACCCGCGCCATCCTCGTCCATAGCGGTGGACGTAGCACATCCTGTAATACCGCAAGTGTGTCGTAGAACGTCATCTAACGGCGAGGGCGGAAACTGTGCGAGAGCCCTCTTATGCTAGCTATGGCATCAAGACTGCCAGAACCGAGACCCTCGTTAATCTATTAGCAGACAAGGTAAATGATGTGAGGGGCTCGTTTGACAAACATATTAAGGAAGCCAATAGGCACCAAAATCAAGGTGCTTAGGGGAATGCTTCTCTTTATATCTAGTGCCAATCAATTAGTTTTTTAAAGAAAATTACTTATAAATCAGCAGAAAAAACAACCATTCCGAAGGTGGGATCCCACCCACGACCTCCGAATATCTCGTCCGGTGCTCTTACCAACTAAGCTACGGCGACGGCTGTCTAATCTGCTGCTTTGGTGGGTATTTATGTTTTGCTTGTAAGCGAACCTTGAGAGTGTTCACCAGCGTCACCCTCGTCCATAGCGGTGGACTTAGCACGTCCTGTAATACCGCTAGTGTGACGTGGAACTTCATCTAATGGCGAGGGAGGAAACTGTGCGAGACCTCTTATGCTACCTATGGCATCAAGACTTCCAGAACCGAGAGCCCCGTTAAGCTATTAGCAGACAAGGCAAATGAAGTGAGTGGCTCGTTTGACAAACATATTAAGGAAGCCAACAGTCACCGAAAACAAGGTGCATAGGGGAATGCTTCTTGTTTTTTATATCCAGTGCCAAGCAATTAGTTTTTTTTGAAAATTGCTTATAAAGCAGCAGAAGAAACAAACATGCCGAAGGTGGGATCCGAACCCACTACCTCCGAATATTGCGTCCGGTGCTCTTACCAACTCAGCTACGGACACGGCTGTCTAATCTGCTGCTTTCGTGGATATTTATGTTTTGCGTGTAAGCGAACCTTTAGAGTGTTCACAAGCGCCACCCTCGTCCATAGCGGTGGACGTAGCACGTCCTGTAATACCGCAAGTGTGACGTCTAACGGCGAGGGCGGAAACGGTGCGAGAGCCCTCTTATGCTAGCTATGGCATCAAGACTGCCAGAACCGAGACCCCCGTTAAGCTATTAGCAGACAAGGCAAATGAGGTGAGGGGCTCGTTTGACAAACATAATAAGGAAGTCAACAGTCACCGAAAACAAGGTGCATATGGGAATGCTTCTTGTTTTTTATATCCAGTGCCAAGCAATTAGTTTTTTTTGAAAATTGCTTATAAAGCAGCAGAAGGAACAACCATGCCGAAGGTGGGATCCGAACCCACGACCTCCGAATATTGCGTCCGGTGCTCTTACCAACTTAGCTACGGCCACGGCTGTCTAATCTGCTGCTATCGTGGATATTTATGTTTTGCGTGTAAGCGAACCTTGAGAGTGTTCACAAGCGCCACCCTCGTCCATAGCGGTGGACGTAGCACGTCCTGTAATACCGCAAGTGTGACATAGAACGTCATCTAACGGTGAGGACGGAAACTGTGCGAGAGCCCTCTTATGCTACCTATGGCAGCAAGACTGCCAGAACCGAGACTCCTGTTAAGCTATTCGTAGACAAGGCAAATGCGGTGAGCGGCTCGTTTGACAAACATATTAAGGAAGCCAACAGTCACCGAAATCAAGGTGCATAGGGGAATGCTTCTTTTTTTGTATCTAGTGCCAATCAATTAGTTTTAATAAAGAAAATTACTTATAAAGCAGCAGAAAAAACAACCATGCCACCGGTGGGATCCGAACCCACGACCTCCGAATATCGCGTCCGGTGCTCTTACCAACTGAGCTATGGCGACGGCTATATAATCTGCTGCTTTCGTGATTATTTATGTTTTGCGTGCAAGCGAACCTTGAGAGTGTTCACCAGTGCCACCCTCGTTCACAGCGGTGGACGTAGCACGTCCTGTAATACCGCAAGAGTTACGTCTAACGGCGAGGGCGGAAACTGTGTGAGAGCCCTCTTGTGCTACCTATGGCATCAAGACTGTCAGAATCGAGACCCCCTTTAAGCTATTAGCAGACAAGGTAAATGAAGTGATGGCCTCGTTTGACAAACATATTAAGGAAACCAACAGTCACCGAAATCAAGGTGAATAGGGGAATGCCTCTTTTTTTATATCCAGTGCCAATCAATTAGCTTTTTGTAAAAAAAATTACTTATAGAAAAGCAGAAAAAACATCCATGCCACCGGTGGGATTCGAACCCACGACCTCCGAATATCGCGCCCGGTGCTCTTACCAACTGAGCTACTATTTTTTTCTTTATTGCCTGGCTTTAACACAGAAAATTGCACATAACAAACAATCAACAAAAGACAAACGCTATGGACACCCGACTCGAAGTCAGCCAGCATGAGTCTGGCTGCGTCAACCAACTGAGCTACGGTGACGGCTGTCTAATCTGCTGCTTTCGTGGGTATTTATGTTTTGCGTGTAAGCGAACCTTGAGAGTGTTCACCCGCGCCACCCTCGTCCATAGCGGAGGACGTAGCACATCCTGTAATGCCACAAGTCTGACGTAGAACGTCATCTAACGGCGAGGGCGGAAAATGTGCGAGAGCCCTCTTATGCTACCTATGGCATCAAGACTGCCAGAACCGAGACCCCCTTTAAGCTATTAGCAGACAAGGGAAATGAAGTGAGGGTCTCGTTTGACAAACATATTAAGGAAACCAACACTCACCGAAATCAAGGTGCATAGGGAAATGCTTCTTTTTTTATATCTAGTGCCAATCAATTAGTTTTTTTAAAGAAAATTACTTTTAAAGCAGCAGAAAAAACAACCATGCAACCGGTGGGATCCGAACCCACGACCGCCGAATATTGCGTCCGGTGCTCTTACCAACTTAGCTACGGACACGGCTGTCTAATCTGCTGCTTTCGTGGATATTTATGTTTTGCGTGTAAGCGAACCTTGAGAGTATTCAGAAGCGCCACCCTCGTCCATAGCGGTGGACGTAGCACGTCCTCTAATACCGCAAGTGTGACGTCTAACGGCGATGGCGGAAACTGTGCGAGAGCCCTCTTATGCTAGCTATGGCATCAAGACTGCCAGAACCGAGACCCCCGTTAAGCTATTAGCCGACAAGGCAAATGAGGTGAGGGGCTCGTTTGACAAACATATTAAGGAAGTCAACAGTCACCGAAAACAAGGTGCATATGGGAATGCTTCTTGTTTTTTATATCCAGTGCAAAGCAATTAGTTTCTTTGAAAATTGCTTATAAAGCAGCAGAAGGAACAACCATGCCGAAGGTGGGATCCGAACCCACGACCTCCGAATATTGCGTCCGGTGCTCTTACCAACTTAGCTACGGCCACGGCTGTCTAATCTGCTGCTATCGTGGATATTTATGTTTTGCGTGTAAGCGAACCTTGAGAGTGTTCACAAGCGCCACCCTCGCCCATAGCGGTGGACGTAGCACGTCCTGTAATACCGCAAGTGTGACATAGAACGTCATCTAACGGTGAGGACGGAAACTGTGCGAGAGCCCTCTTATGCTACCTATGGCATCAAGACTGCCAGAACCGAGACTCCCGTTAAGCTATTACCAGACAAGGCAAATGAGGTGAGGGGCTCGTTTGACAAACATATTAAGGAAGCCAACAGTCACCGAAATCAAGGTGCATAGGGGAATGCTTCTTTTTTATATCCAGTGCCAATCAATTAGCTTTTTGTAAAGAAAATTTCTTACAGAACAGCAGAAAAAACATCCATGCCACCGGTGGGATTCGAACCCACGACCTCCGAATATCGCGTCCGGTGCTCTTACCAACTGAGCTACGGTGACGGCTGTCTAATCTGCTGCTTTGGTGGGTATTTATGTTTTGCGTGTAAGCGAACCTTGAGAGTGTTCACAAGCGCCACCCTCGTCCATAGCGGTGGACGTAGCACATCCTGTAATACCACAAGTGTGACGTAGAACGTGATCTAACGGCGAGGGCGGAAACTGTGCGAGAGCCCTCTTATGCTACCTATGGCATCAAGACTGCCAGAACCGAGACCCCCTTTAAGCTATTAGCAGACAAGAGAAATGAGGTGAGGGGCTCGTTTGACAAACATATTAAGGAAGCCAATAGTCACCGAAATGAAGGTGCATATGAGAATGCTTCTTTTTTTATATCTAGTGCCAATCAATTAGTTTTTTTTAAAAAAAATTACTTATGAAGCAGCAGAAAAAACAACCATGCAACCGGTGGGATCCGAACCCACGACCTCCGAATATCGCGTCCGGTGCTCTTACCAACTGAGCTATGGCGACGGCTATCTAATCTGCTGCTTTCGTGGGTATTTATGTTTTGTGTGGAAGCGAACCTTGAGAGTGTTCACCAGCGCCACCCTTGTCCATAGCGGTGGACGTAGCACGTCCTGTAATTACGCAAGTGTGAAGTAGAACGTCATCTAACGCCGAGGGCGGAAACTGTGCGAGAGCCCTCTTATGCTACCTATGGCATCAAGACTGCCAGAACCGAGACCCCCGTTAAGCTATTAGCAGACAAGGCAAATCAAGGGAGGGGCTCGTTTGACAAACATATGAAGGAAGCCAACAGTCACCGAAATCAAGGTGCATATAGAAATGCTTCTTTTTTATATCTAGTGCCAATCAATCAGTTTTTTTAAAGAAAATTACTTATAAAGCAGCAGAAAAAACAACCATGCCGCCGGTGGGATCCGAACCTACGACCTCCGAATATTGCGTCCGGTGCTCTTACCAACTTAGCTACGGACACGGCTGTCTAATCTGCTGCTTTCGTGGATATTTATGTTTTGCGTGTAAGCGAACCTTGAGAGTATTCAGAAGCGCCTCCCTCGTCCATAGCGGTGGACGTACCACGTCCTCTAATACCGCAAGTGTGACGTCTAACGGCGAGGGCGGAAACTGTGCGAGAGCACTCTTATGCTAGCTATGGCATCAAGACTGCCAGAACCGAGGCCCCCGTTAAGCTATTAGCAGACAAGGCAAATGAAGTGAGGGGCTCGTTTGACAAACATATTAAGGAAACCAACAATCACCGAAATCAAGGTGCATAGGGGAATGCTTATTTTTTTATATCTAGTGCCAATCAATTAGTTTTTTAAAGAAAATTACTTATAAAGCAGCAGAAAAAAAAACCATTCCGAAGGTGAGATCCGAACCCACGACCTCCGAATATCGCGTCCGGTGCTTTACCAACTGAGCTACGGCGACGGCTGTCTAATTTGCTGCTTTCTTGGGTATTTATGTTTTGTGTGCAAGCGAACCTTGAGAGTGTTCACCCTGCCACCCTCGTCCATAGCGGTGGACGTAGCACATCCTGTAATATCGCAAGTGTGACGTAGAACGTCATCTAACGGCGAGGGCGGAAACTGTGCGAGAGCCCTCTTATACTACCTATGGCATCAAGACTGTCAGAACCGAGAGCCCCGTTAAGCTATTAGCAGACAAGGCAAATGAAGTGAGGGGCTCGTTTGACTAACATATTAAGGAAGCCAACAGTCACCGAAAACAAGGTGCATAGGGGAATGCTTCTTGTTTTTTATATCCAGTGCCACGCAAATAGTTTTTTGAAAATTGCTTATAAAGCAGCAGAAGAAACAACCATGCCGGAGGTGGGATCCGGACCCACGACCGCCGAATATTGCGTCCGGTGCTCTTACCAACTAAGCTACGGCCACAGATGTCTAATCTGCTGCTTTCGTGGATATTTATGTTTTGCGTGTAAGCGAACCTTGAGAGTGTTCACAAGCGCCACCCTCGTCCATAGCGGTGGACGTAGCACGTCCTCTAATACCGCAAGTGTGACGTCTAACGGCGAGGGCGGAAACTGTGCGAGAGCCCTCTTATGCTAGCTATGGCATCAAGACTGCCAGAACCGAGACCCCCGTTAAGCTATTAGCAGACAAGGCAAATGAGGTGAGGGGCTCGTTTGACAAATATATTAAGGAAGTCAACAGTCAACGAAAACAAGGTGCATATGGGAATGCTTCTTGTTTTTTATATCCAGTGCAAAGCAATTAGTTTCTTTGAAAATTGCTTATAAAGCAGCAGAAGGAACAACCATGCCGAAGGTGGGATCCGAACCCACGACCTCCGAATATTGCGTCCGGTGCTCTTACCAACTTAGCTACGGCCACGGCTGTCTAATCTGCTGCTATCGTGGATATTTATGTTTTGCGTGTAAGCGAACCTTGAGAGTGTTCACAAGCGCCACCCTCGTCCATAGTGGTGGACGTAGCACGTCCTGTAATACCGCAAGTGTGACATAGAACGTCATCTAACGGTGAGGACGGAAACTGTGCGAGAGCCCTCTTATGCTACCTATGGCATCAAGACTGCCAGAACCGAGACTCCCGTTAAGCTATTAGCAGACAAGGCAAATGAGGTGAGGGGCTCGTTTGACAAACATATTAAGGAAGCCAACAGTTACCGAAATCAAGGTGCATAGGGGAATGCTTCTTTTTTTATATCCAGTGCCAATCAATTAGCTTTTTGTAAAGAAAATTTCTTATAGAACAGCAGAAAAAACATCCATGCCACCGGTGGGATTCGAACCCACGACCTCCGAATATCGCGTCCGGTGCTCTTACCAACTGAGCTACGGTGACGGCTGTCTAATCTGCTGCTTTGGTGGGTATTTATGTTTTGCGTGTAAGCGAACCTTGAGAGTGTTCACCCGCGCCACCCTCGTCCATAGCGGTGGACGTAGCACATCCTGTATTACCGCAAGTGTGACGTAGAACGTCATCTAACGGCAAGGGCGGAAACTGTGCGAGAGCCCTCTTATGCTACCTATGGCATCAAGACTGCCAGAACCGAGACCCCCTTTAAGCTATTAGCAGACAAGGGAAATGAGGTGAGGGGCTCGTTTGACAAACATATTAAGGAAGCCAATAGTCAACGAAATCAAGGTGCATATGAGAATGCTTCTTTTTTTATATCTAGTGCTAATCAATTAGTTTTTTTAAAGAAAATTACTTATGAAGCAGCAGAAAAAACAACCATGCCACCGGTGCGATCCGAACCCACGACGTCCGATTATCGCGTCCGGTGCTCTTACCGACTGAGCTATGGCGACGGCTATCTAATCTGCTGCTATCGTGGATATTTATGTTTTGCGTGTAAGCGAACCTTGAGAGTGTTCACAAGCGCCACCCTCGTCCATAGCGGTGGACGTAGCACGTCCTGTAATACCGCAAGTGTGACGTCTAACGGCGATGGCGGAAACTGTGCGAGAGCCCTCTTATGCTACCTATGGCATCAAGACTGTCAGAGCCGAGACCCCCTTTAAGCTATTAGCAGACAAGGCAAATGAAGTGAGGGGCTCGTTTGACAAACATATTAAGGAAACCAATAGTCACCGAAATCAAGGTGCATAGGGGAATGCTTCTTTTTTTATATCCAGTGCCAATCAATTAGCTTTTTGTAAAGAAAATTACTTATAGAACAGCGGAAAAAACATCCATGCCACCGTTGGGATTTGAACCCACGACCTCCGAATATCGTGTCCGGTGCTCTTAGCAACTGAGCTACGGTGACGGCTGTCTAATCTGCTGCTTTCGTGGGTATTTATGTTTTGCGTGTAAGCGAACCTTGAGAGTGTTCACCCGCGCCACCCTCGTCCATAGCGGTGGACGTAGCACATCCTGTAATACCGCAAGTGTGACGTAGAACGTCATCTAACGGCGAGGGCGGAAACTGTGCGAGAGCCCTCTTATGCTAGCTATGGCATCAAGACTCCCAGAACCGAGACCCTCGTTAATCTATTAGCAGACAAGGTAAATGATGTGAGGGGCTCGTTTGACAAACATATTAAGGAAGCCAATAGGCACCAAAATCAAGGTGCTTAGGGGAATGCTTCTTTTTATATCTAGTGCCAATCAATTAGTTTTTTAAAGAAAATTACTTATCATGCTGCAGAAAAAACAACCTTGCCGCCGGTGGGATCCGAACCCACGACCTCCGAATATCGCGTCTGGTGCTCTTACCAACTGAGCTACGGCGACGGCTGTCTAATCTGCTGCTATCGTGGGTATTTATGTTTTGCGTGTAAGCGAACCTTGAGAGTGTTCACCAGCGGCACCCTCGTCCATAGCGGTGGACGTAGCACGTCCTGTAATACCGCAAGTGTGACGTGGAACGTCATCTAACGGCGAGGGCGGAAACTGTGCGAGAGCCCTCTTATGCTACCTATGGCATCAAGACTGCCAGAACCGAGACCCCCTTTAAGCTATTAGCAGACAAGGGAAATGAAGTGAGGGGCTCGTTTGACAAACATATTAAGGAAACCAACACTCACCGAAATCAAGGTGCATAGGGGAATGCTTCTTTTTTTATATTCAGTGCCAATCAATTAGCTTTTTTTAAAGAAAATTACTTTTAAAGCAACAGACAAGACAACCATGGCGCCGGTGGGATCGAGCCCACGACCTCCGAATATAGCGTCCGGTGCTCTTACCAACTGAGCTACGGTGACGGCTGTCTAATCTGCTGCTATCGTGGGTATTTATGTTTTGCGTGTAAGCGAACCATGAGAGTGTGTAACCAGCGCCACCCTCGTCCATAGCGGTGGACGTAGCACGTCCTGTAATACCGCAAATGTGACGTAGAACGTCATCTAACGGCGAGGGCGGAAACTGTGCGAGAGCCCTCTTATGCTACCTATAGCATCAAGACTGCCAGAACCGAGACCCCCTTTAAGCTATTAGCAGACAAGGCAAATGAATTGAGGGGCTCGTTTGACAAACATATTAAGGAAACCAACAGTCACCGAAATCAAGGTGCATAGGGGAATGCTTCTTTTTTTATATCCAGTGCCAATCAATTAGCTTTTTGTAAAAAAAAATTACTTATAGAACAGCAGAAAAACATCCATGCCACCGGTGGGATTCGAACCCACGACCTCCGAATATCGCGTCTGGTGCTCTTACCAACTGAGCTACGGTGACGGCTGTCTAATCTGCTGCTTTCGTGGGTATTTATGTTTTGCGTGTAAGCGAACCTTGAGAGTGTTCACCCGCGCCACCCTCGTCCATAGCGGTGGACCTAGCACATCCTGTAATACCACAAGTGTGACGTAGAACGTCATCTAACGGCGAGGGCGGAAACTGTGCGAGAGCCCCCTTATGCTACCTATGGCATCAAGACTGCCAGAACCGAGACCCCCTTTAAGCTATTAGCAGACAAGGGAAATGAAGTGAGGGGCTCGTTAGACAAACATATTAAGGAAACCAACACTCGCCGAAGTCAAGGTGTATAGGGGAATGCTTCTTTTTTTATATCCAGTGCCAATCAATTAGCTTTTTTTAAAGAAAATTACTTATAGAACAGGCAAAAAAAACAACCATGCCACCGGTGGGATTCGATCCCACGTCCTCCGAATATCGCGTCCGGTGCTCTTACCAACTGAGCTATGGCGACGGCTATCTAATCTGCTGCTTTCGTGGGTATTTATGTTTTGTGTGGAAGCGAACCTTGAGAGTGTTCACAAGCGCCACCCTCGTCCATAGCGGTGGACGTAGCACGTCCTGTAATTCCGCAAGTGTGAAGTAGAACGTCATCTAACGCCGAGGGCGGAAACTGTGCGAGAGCCCTCTTATGCTACCTATGGCATCGAGACTGCCAGAACCGAGACCCCCGTTAAGCTATTAGCAGACAAGGCAAATCAAGGGAGGGGCTCGTTTGAAAAACATATGAAGGAAGCCAACAGTCACCGAAATCAAGGTGCATAGAGGAATGCTTCTTTTTTATATCTAGTGCCAATCAATCAGTTTTTTTAAAGAACATTACTTATAAAGCAGCAGAAAAAACAACCATGCCGCCGGTGGGATCCGAACCCACGACCTCCGAATATCGCGTCCGGTGCTCTTACCAACTGAGCTATGGCGACGGCTATCTAATCTGCTGCTTTCGTGATTATTTATGTTTTGCGTGCAAGCGAGCCTTGAGAGTGTTCACCAGTGCCACCCTCGTTCACAGCGGTGGACGTAGCACGTCCTGTAATACCGCAAGAGTGACGTCTAACGGCGAGGGCGGAAACTGTGTGAGAGCCCTCTTGTGCTACCTATGGCATCAAGACTGTCAGAATCGAGACCCCCTTTAAGCTATTAGCAGACAAGGTAAATGAAGTGAGGGGCTCGTTTGTCAAACATATTAAGGAAACCAACAGTCACCGAAATCAAGGTGCATAGAGGAATGCTTCTTTTTTATATCTAGTGCCAATCAATTAGTTTTAATAAAGAAAATTACTTATAAAGCAGCAGAAAAAACAACCATGCCACCGGTGGGATCCGAACCCACGACCTCCGAATATCGCGTCCGGTGCTCTTACCAACTGAGCTATGGCGACGGCTATCTAATCTGCTGCTTTCGTGGGTATTTATGTTTTGTGTGGAAGCGAACCTTGAGAGTGTTCACAAGCGCCACCCTCGTCCATAGCGGTGGACGTAGCACGTCCTGTAATTCCGCAAGTGTGAAGTAGAACGTCATCTAACGCCGAGGGCGGAAACTGTGCGAGAGCCCTCTTATGCTACCTATGGCATCGAGACTGCCAGAACCGAGACCCCCGTTAAGCTATTAGCAGACAAGGCAAATCAAGGGAGGGGCTCGTTTGAAAAACATATGAAGGAAGCCAACAGTCACCGAAATCAAGGTGCATAGAGGAATGCTTCTTTTTTATATCTAGTGCCAATCAATTAGTTTTAATAAAGAAAATTACTTATAAAGCAGCAGAAAAAACAACCATGCCACCGGTGGGATCCGAACCCACGACCTCCGAATATCGCGTCCGGTGCTCTTACCAACTGAGCTATGGCGACGGCTATATAATCTGCTGCTTTCGTGATTATTTATGTTTTGCGTGCAAGCGAGCCTTGAGAGTGTTCACCAGTGCCACCCTCGTTCACAGCGGTGGACGTAGCACGTCCTGTAATACCGCAAGAGTGACGTCTAACGGCGAGGGCGGAAACTGTGTGAGAGCCCTCTTGTGCTACCTATGGCATCAAGACTGTCAGAATCGAGACCCCCTTTAAGCTATTAGCAGACAAGGTAAATGAAGTGAGGGGCTCGTTTGTCAAACATATTAAGGAAACCAACAGTCACCGAAATCAAGGTGAATAGGGGAATGCCTCTTTTTTTATATCCAGTGCCAATCAATTAGCTTTTTGTAAAAAAAATTACTTATTGAAAAGCAGAAAAAACATCCATGCCACCGGTGGGATTCGAACCCACGACCTCCGAATATCGCGCCCGGTGCTCTTACCAACTGAGCTACTATTTTTTTCTTTATTGCCTGGCTTTAACACAGAAAATTGCACATAACAAACAATCAACAAAAGACAAACGCTATGGACACCCGACTCGAAGTCAGCCAGCATGAGTCTGGCTGCGTCAACCAACTGAGCTACGGTGACGGCTGTCTAATCTGCTGCTTTCGTGGGTATTTATGTTTTGCGTGTAAGCGAACCTTGAGAGTGTTCACCAGTGCCACCCTCGTTCACAGCGGTGGACGTAGCACGTCCTGTAATACCGCAAGTGTGACGTAGAGCGTCATCTAACGGCGAGGGCGGAAACTGTGCGAGAGCCCTCTTGTGCTACCTATGGCATCAAGACTGTCAGAACCGAGACCTCCTTTAAGCTATTAGCAGACAAGGCAAATGAGGTGAGGGGCTCGTTTGACAAACATGTTAAGGAAACCAACAGTCAACGAAATCAAGGTGCATAGGGGAATGCTTCTTTTTTTATATCCAGTGCCAATCAATTAGCTTTTTGTAAAGAAAATTTCTTATAGAACAGCAGAAAAAACATCCATGCCACCGGTGGGATTCGAGCCCACGACCTCCGAATATCGCGTCCGGTGCTCTTACCAACTGAGCTACGGTGACGGCTGTCTAATCTGCTGCTATCGTGGATATTTATGTTTTGCGTGTAAGCGAACCTTGAGAGTGTTCACAAGCGCCACCCTCGTCCATAGTGGTGGACGTAGCACGTCCTGTAATACCGCAAGTGTGACATAGAACGTCATCTAACGGTGAGGACGGAAACTGTGCGAGAGCCCTCTTATGCTACCTATGGCATCAAGACTGCCAGAACCGAGACTCCCGTTAATCTATTAGCAGACAAGGTAAATGATGTGAGGGGCTCGTTTGACAAACATATTAAGGAAGCCAATAGGCACCAAAATCAAGGTGCTTAGGGGAATGCTTCTCTTTATATCTAGTGCCAATCAATTAGTTTTTTAAAGAAAATTACTTATAAATCAGCAGAAAAAACAACCATTCCGAAGGTGGGATCCCACCCACGACCTCCGAATATCTCGTCCGGTGCTCTTACCAACTAAGCTACGGCGACGGCTGTCTAATCTGCTGCTTTGGTGGGTATTTATGTTTTGCTTGTAAGCGAACCTTGAGAGTGTTCACCAGCGTCACCCTCGTCCATATCGGTGGACTTAGCACGTCCTGTAATACCGCTAGTGTGACGTGGAACTTCATCTAATGGCGAGGGAGGAAACTGTGCGAGACCTCTTATGCTACCTATGGCATCAAGACTTCCAGAACCGAGAGCCCCGTTAAGCTATTAGCAGACAAGGCAAATGAAGTGAGTGGCTCGTTTGACAAACATATTAAGGAAGCCAACAGTCACCGAAAACAAGGTGCATAGGGGAATGCTTCTTGTTTTTTATATCCAGTGCCAAGCAATTAGTTTTTTTTGAAAATTGCTTATAAATCAGCAGAAGAAACAAACATGCCGAAGGTGGGATCTGAACCCACGACCTCCGAATATTGCGTCCGGTGCTCTTACCAACTCAGCTACGGACACGGCTGTCTAATCTGCTGCTTTCGTGGATATTTATGTTTTGCGTGTAAGCGAACCTTTAGAGTGTTCACAAGCGCCACCCTCGTCCATAGCGGTGGACGTAGCACGTCCTGTAATACCGCAAGTGTGACGTCTAACGGCGAGGGCGGAAACGGTGCGAGAGCCCTCTTATGCTAGCTATGGCATCAAGACTGCCAGAACCGAGACCCCCGTTAAGCTATTAGCAGACAAGGCAAATGAGGTGAGGGGCTCGTTTGACAAACATAATAAGGAAGTCAACAGTCACCGAAAACAAGGTGCATATGGGAATGCTTCTTGTTTTTTATATCCAGTGCCAAGCAATTAGTTTTTTTTTGAAAATTGCTTATAAAGCAGCAGAAGGAACAACCATGCCGAAGGTGGGATCCGAACCCACGACCTCCGAATATTGCGTCCGGTGCTCTTACCAACTTAGCTACGGCCACGGCTGTCTAATCTGCTGCTATCGTGGATATTTATGTTTTGCGTGTAAGCGAACCTTGAGAGTGTTCACAAGCGCCACCCTCGTCCATAGCGGTGGACGTAGCACGTCCTGTAATACCGCAAGTGTGACATAGAACGTCATCTAACGGTGAGGACGGAAACTGTGCGAGAGCCCTCTTATGCTACCTATGGCAGCAAGACTGCCAGAACCGAGACTCCTGTTAAGCTATTCGTAGACAAGGCAAATGCGGTGAGGGGCTCGTTTGACAAACATATTAAGGAAGCCAACAGTCACCGAAATCAAGGTGCGTAGGGGAATGCTTCTTTTTTTGTATCTAGTGCCAATCAATTAGTTTTAATAAAGAAAATTACTTATAAAGCAGCAGAAAAAACAACCATGCCACCGGTGGGATCCGAACCCACGACCTCCGAATATCGCGTCCGGTGCTCTTACCAACTGAGCTATGGCGACGGCTATATAATCTGCTGCTTTCGTGATTATTTATGTTTTGCGTGCAAGCGAGCCTTGAGAGTGTTCACCAGTGCCACCCTCGTTCACAGCGGTGGACGTAGCACGTCCTGTAATACCGCAAGAGTGACGTCTAACGGCGAGGGCGGAAACTGTGTGAGAGCCCTCTTGTGCTACCTATGGCATCAAGACTGTCAGAATCGAGACCCCCTTTAAGCTATTAGCAGACAAGGTAAATGAAGTGAGGGGCTCGTTTGTCAAACATATTAAGGAAACCAACAGTCACCGAAATCAAGGTGAATAGGGGAATGCCTCTTTTTTTATATCCAGTGCCAATCAATTAGCTTTTTGTAAAAAAAATTACTTATTGAAAAGCAGAAAAAACATCCATGCCACCGGTGGGATTCGAACCCACGACCTCCGAATATCGCGCCCGGTGCTCTTACCAACTGAGCTACTATTTTTTTCTTTATTGCCTGGCTTTAACACAGAAAATTGCACATAACAAACAATCAACAAAAGACAAACGCTATGGACACCCGACTCGAAGTCAGCCAGCATGAGTCTGGCTGCGTCAACCAACTGAGCTACGGTGACGGCTGTCTAATCTGCTGCTTTCGTGGGTATTTATGTTTTGCGTGTAAGCGAACCTTGAGAGTGTTCACCCGCGCCACCCTCGTCCATAGCGGAGGACGTAGCACATCCTGTAATGCCACAAGTCTGACGTAGAACGTCATCTAACGGCGAGGGCGGAAAATGTGCGAGAGCCCTCTTATGCTACCTATGGCATCAAGACTGCCAGAACCGAGACCCCCTTTAAGCTATTAGCAGACAAGGGAAATGAAGTGAGGGGCTCGTTTGACAAACATATTAAGGAAACCAACACTCACCGAAATCAAGGTGCATAGGGGAATGCTTCTTTTTTTATATCCAGTGCCAATCAATTAGCTTTTTTTAAAGAAAATTACTTATAGAGCAGGCGAAAAGACAACCAAGCCACCGGTGGGATCCGAGCCCACTACCTCCGAATATCGCGCCCGGTGCTCTTACCAACTGAGCTACGGCGACGGTTGTCTAATCTGTGCTTTTGTGGGTATTTATGTTTTGCGTGTAAGCGAACCTTGAGAGTGTTCACCAGCGCCACCCTCGTCCATAGCGGTGGACGTAGCACGTCCTGTAATACCGCAAGTGTGACGTAGAACGTCATCTAAAGGCGAGGGCGGAAACTGTGCGAGAGCCCTCTTATGCTACCTATGGCATCAAGACTGCCAGAACCGAGACCCCCTTTAAGCTATTAGCAGACAAGGCAAATGAAGTGAGGGGCTCGTTTGACAAACATATTAAGGAAACCAACAGTCACAGAAATCAAGGTGCATAGAGGAATGCTTCTTTTTTTATACCTAGTGCCAATCAATTAAATTTTAAAAAAAATTACTTATAAAGCAGCATGAAAAACAACCATGCCACCGGTGGGATCCGAACCCAACACCTCCGAATATCGCGTCCGGTGCTCTTACCAACTCAGCTATGGCGACGGCTATCTAATCTGCTGCTTTCGTGATTATTTATGTTTTGCGTGTATGCGAACCTTGAGAGTGTTCACCAGTGCCACCCTCGTTCATAGCGGTGGACGTAGCACGTCCTGTAATTCCGCAAGTGTGACGTCTAACGGCGAGGGCGGAAACTGTGCGAGAGCCCTTTTTTGCTACCTATGGCAACAAGACTGCCAGAACCGAGACCCCCTTTAAGCTACTAGCAGACAAGGCAAATGAAGTGAGGGGATCATTTGACAAACATATTAAGGAAACCAACAGTCACCGAAATCAAGGTGCATAGAGGAATGCTTCTTTTTTTATAGCTAGTGCCAATCAATTAGTTTTTTAAAGAAAATTACTTATAAATCAGCAGAAAAAACAACCATTCCGAAGGTGGGATCCCACCCACGACCTCCGAATATCTCGTCCGGTGCTCTTACCAACTGAGCTACGGCGACGGCTGTCTAATCTGCTGCTTTCGTGGGTATTTATGTTTTGCTTGTAAGCGAACCTTGAGAGTGTTCACCAGCGCCACCCTCGTCCATAGCAGTGGACGTAGCACGTCCTGTAATACCGCTAGTGTGACGTAGAACTTCATCTAATGGCGAGGGAGGAAACTGTGCGAGAGACCTCTTATGCTACCTATGGCATCAAGACTGCCAGAACCGAGAGCCCCGTTAAGCTATTAGCAGACAATGCAAATGAAGTGAGGGGCTCGTTTGACAAACATATTAAGGAAACCAACAGTCACCGAAAACAAGGTGCATAGGGGAACGCTTCTTGTTTTTTATAACCAGTGCCAAGCAATTACTTTTTTTGAAAATTGCTTATAAGCAGCAGAAGAAACAACCATGCCGAAGGTGGGATCCGAACCCATGACCTCCGAATATCGCGTCCGGTGCTCTTACCAACTGAGCTATGGCGACGGCTATCTAATCTGCTGCTTTCGTGATTATTTATGTTTTGCGTGCAAGCGAACCTTGAGAGTGTTCACCAGTGCCACCCTCGTTCACAGCGGTGGACGTAGCACGTCCTGTAATACCGCAAGTGTGACATAGAACGTCATCTAACGGCGAGGGTGGAAACTGTGCGAGAGCCCTCGTATGCTACCTATGGCATCAAGACTGCCAGAACCGAGAGCCCCGTTAAGCTATTAGCAGACAATGCAAATGAAGTGAGGGGCTCGTTTGACAAACATATTAAGGAAACCAACAGTCACCGAAAACAAGGTGCATAGGGGAACGCTTCTTGTTTTTTATAACCAGTGCCAAGCAATTACTTTTTTTGAAAATTGCTTATAAGCAGCAGAAGAAACAACCATGCCGAAGGTGGGATCCGAAGCCCCGACCTCCGAATATTGCATCCGGTGCTCTTGCCAACTTAGCTACGGCCACGGCTGTCTAATCTGCTGCTTTCGTGGATATTTATGTTTTGCGTGTAAGCGAACCTTGAGAGTGTTCACAAGCGCCACCCTCGTCCATAGCGGTGGACGTAGCACGTCCTGTAATACCGCAAGTGTGACATAGAACGTCATCTAACGGCGAGGACAGAAACTGTGCGAGAGCCCTCTTATGCTACCTATGACATCAAGACTGCCAGAACCGAGACCCCCATTAAGCTATTAGCAGACAAGGCAAATGAGGTGAGGGGCTCGTTTGACAAACATATTAAGGAAGCCAAAAGTCACCGAAATCAAGGTGCATAGGGGAATGCTTCTTTTTTATATCTAGTGCCAATCAATTAGTTTTTTAAAGAAAATTACTTCTAAAGCAGCAGAAAAAACAACCATGCCACCGGTGGGATCCGAACCCACGACCTCCGAATTTCGCGTCCGGTGCTCTTACCAACTGAGCTATGGCGACGGCTATCTAATCTGCTGCTTTCGTGATTATTCATGTTTTGCGTGCAAGCGAACCTTGAGAGTGTTCACCAGTGCCACCCTCGTTCACAGCGGTGGACGTAGCACGTCCTGGAATACCGCAAGTGTGGCGTCTAACGGCGAGGGCGGAAACTGTGCGAGAGCCCTCTTGAGCTACCTATGGCATCAAGACTGTCAGAACCGAGACCCCCTTTAAGCTATTAGCAGACAAGGCAAATGAAGTGAGGGGCTCGTTTGACAAACATATTAAGGAAACCAACAGTCACCGAAATCAAGGTGCATAGGGGAATGCTTCTTTTTTTATATCCAGTGCCAATTAATTAACTTTTTGTAAAGAAAATTACTTATAGAACAGCAGAAAAAACATCCATGCCACCTGTGGGATTCGAACCCATGACCTCCGAATATCGCGTCCGGTGCTCTTACCAACTGAGCTACGGTGACGGCTGTCTAATCTGCTGCTTTCGTGGGTATTTATGTTTTGCGTGTAAGCGAACCTTGAGAGTGTTCACCCGCGCCACCCTCGTCCATAGCGGTGGACGTAGCACATCCTGTAATACCGCAAGTGTGACGTAGAACGTCATCTAACGGCGAGGGCGGAAACTGTGCGAGAGCCCTCTTATGCTACCTGTGGCATCAAGACTGCCAGAACCGAGACCCTCGTTAATCTATTAGCAGACAAGGCAAATGATGTGAGGGCCTCGTTTGACAAACATATTAAGAAAGCCAATAGTCACCGAAATCAAGGTGCATAGGCGAATGCTTCTTTTTTTATATCTAGTGCCAATCAATTAGTTTTTTTAAAGAAAATTTTTATAAAGCAGCAGAAAAATCAACCATGCCACCGGTGGGATCCGAACCCATGACCTCCGAATATCGCGTCCGGTGCTCTTACCAACTGAGCTATGGCGACGGCTATCTAATCTGCTGCTTTCGTGATTATTTATGTTTTGCGTGTAAGCGAACCTTGAGAGTGTTCACCAGTGCCACCCTCGTTCATAGCGGTGGACGTAGCACGTCCTGTAATACCGCAAGTGTGACGTCTAACGGCGAGGGCGGAAACTGTGCGAGAGCCCTCTTATGCTACCTATAGAATCAAGACTGCCAGAACCGAGACCCCCTTAAGCTACTAGCAGACAAGGCAAATGAAGTGAGGGGATCGTTTGACAAACATATTAAGGAACCCAACAGTCACCGAAATCAAGGTGCATATAGGAATGCTTCTTTTTTTATAGCTAGTGCCAATCAATTAGTTTAAAAAAAAATTACTTATAAAGCAGCAGAAAAGACAACAATGGCGCCGGTGGGATCGAACCCACGGCCTCCGAATATCGCGTCCGGTGCTCTTACCAACTGAGCTACGGTGACGGCAGTCTAATCTGCTGCTTTCGTGGGTATTTATGATTTGCGTGTAAGCGAAGCTTGAGAGTGTTCACCCGCGCCACCCTCGTCCATAGCGGTGGACGTAGCACATCCTGTAATACCGCAAGTGTGACGTAGAACGTCATCTAACGGCGAGGGTGGAAACTGTGCGAGAGCCCTCTTAAGCTACCTATGGCATCAAGACTGCCAGAACCGAGAGCCCCGTTAAGCTATTAGCAGACAATGCAAATGAAGTGAGGGGCTCGTTTGACAAACATATTAAGGAAACCAACAGTCACCGAAAACAAGGTGCATAGGGGAATGCTTCTTGTTTTTTATATCCAGTGCCAAGCAATTAGGTTTTTTGAAAATTTCTTATAAAGCAGCAGAAGAAACAACCATGCCGAAGGTGGGATCCGAAGCCCAGACCTCCGAATATTGCGTCCGGTGCTCTTGCCAACTTAGCTACGGCCACGGCTGTCTAATCTGCTGCTTTCGTGGATATTTATGTTTTGCGTGTAAGCGAACCTTGAGAGTGTTCACAAGCGCCACCCTCGTTCATAGCAGTGGACGTAGCACGTCCAGTAATACCGCAAGTGTGACGTAGAACGTCATCTAACGGCGAGGGCGGAAACTGTGCGAGAGCCCTCTTATGCTACCTATGACATCAAGACTGCCAGAACCGAGACCCCCATTAAGCTATTAGCAGACAAGGCAAATGAGGTGAGGGGCTCGTTTGACACACATATTAAGGAAGCCAAAAGTCACCGAAATCAAGGTGCATAGGGGAATGCTTCTTTTTTATATCTAGTGCCAATCAATTAGTTTTTTTAAAGAAAATTACTTATAAAGCAGCAGAAAAAACAACCATGCCACCGGTGGGATCCGAACCCACGACCTCCGAATATCGCGTCCGGTTCTCTTACCAACTGAGCTATGGCGACGGCTATCTAATCTGCTGCTTTCGTGATTATTTATGTTTTGCGTGTAAGCGAACCTTGAGAGTGTTCACCAGTGCCACCCTCGTTCATATCGGTGGACGTAGCACGTCCTGTGATACCGCAAGTGTGACGTAGAACGTCATCTAACGGCGAGGTCGGAAACGGTGCGAGAGCCCTCTCATTCGACCTATGGCATTAAGACTGCCAGAACCGAGACCCCCGTTAAGCTATTAGCAGACAAGGCAAATGAAGTGAGGGGATCGTTTGACAAACATATTAAGGAAGCCAGCAGTCACCAAAATCAAGGTACATTGGGGAATGCTTCTTTTTATATCTAGTGCCAATCAATTAGTTTTTAAAGAAAATTACTTATAAATCAGCAGAAAAAACAACCATTCCGAAGGTGGGTATCCCACCCACGACCTCCGAATATCTCGTCCGGTGCTCTTACCAACTGAGCTACGGCGACGGCTGTCTAATCTGCTGCTTTCGTGGGTATTTATGTTTTGCGTGTAAGCGAACCTGGAGAGTGTTCACCCGCGCCACCCTCATCCATAGCGGTGGACGTAGCACATCCTGTAATACCGCAAGTGTGACGTAGAACGTCATCTAGCGGCGAGGGCGGAAACTGTGCGAGGGCCCTCTTATGCTACCTATGGCATGAAGACCGCCAGAACCGAGACCCAGTTTAAGCTATTAGCAGAAAAGGGAAATGAAGTGAGGGGCTCGTTTGATAAACATATTAAGGAAACCAACAGTCACTGAAATCAAGGTGCATAGGGGAATGCTTCTTTTTTATATCCAGTGCCAATCAATTAGCTTTTTTTAAAGAAAATTACTTATAAAACAGCAGAAAAGACAACCATGCCACCGGTGGGATTCGAACCCACGATCTCCGAATATCGCCTCTGGTGCTCTTACCAACTGAGCTACGGCGACGGCTGTCTAATCTGCTGTGTTCGTGGGTATTTATGTTTTGCGTGTAAGCGAACCTTGAGAGTGTTCACCATCGCCACCCTCGTCCATAGCGGTGGACGTAGCGCGTCCTGTAATACCGCAAGTGTGACGTAGAACCTCATCTAACGGCGAGGGCGGAAACTGTGCGAGAGCCCTCTTATGCTACCTATGGCATCTAGACTGTCAGAACCGAGACCCCAGTTAAGCTATTTGCAGAAAAGGCAAATGAAGTGAGGGGCTCGTTTGACAAACATATTAAGGAAGCCAACAGTCACCGAAATCAAGGTGCATAGAGGAATGCTTCTTTTTTATATCTAGTGCCAATCAATCAGTTTTTTTAAAGAAAATTATAAAGCAGCAGAAAAAACAACCATGCCGCCGGTGGCATCCGAACCCACGACCTCAGAATATCTCGTCCGGTGCTCTTACCAACTGAGCTACGGCGACGGCTGTCTAATCTTCTGCTTTCGTGGGTATTTATGTTTTGCGTGTAAGCGAACATTGAGTGTGTTCACCAGCGCAACCCTCGTCCATAGCGGTGGACGTAGCACGTCCTGTAATACCGCAAGTGTGACGTAGAACGTCATCTAATGGCGAGGGAGGAAACTGTGCGAGAGACCTCTTATGCTACCTATGGCATCAAGACTGCCAGAACCGAGAGCCCCGTTAAGCTATTAGCAGACAAGGCAAATGAAGTGAGGGGCTCGGTCGACAAACATATTAAGGAAGCCAACAGTCCCCGAAAACAAGGTGCATAGAGGAATGCTTCTTGTTTTTATATCTAGTGCCAATCAATTAGTTTTTTAAACAAAATTACTCATAAAGAAGCAGAAAAAACAACCATGCCGCCGGTGGGATCCGAGCCCACTACCTCCGAATATCGCGTCCGGTGCTCTTACCAACTGAGCTACGGCGACGGTTGTCTAATCTCTGCTTTTGTGGGTATTTATGTTTTGCGTGTAAGCGAACCTTGAGAGTGTTCCCCAGCGCCACCCTCGTCCATAGCGGTGGACGTAGCACGTCCTGTAATACCGCAAGTGTGACGTAGAACGTCATCTAAAGGCGAAGGCGGAAACTGTGCGAGAGCCCTCTTATGCTACCTATGGCATCAAGACTTCCAGAACCGAGACCCCCTTTAAGCTATTAGCAGACAAGGCAAATGAAGTGAGGGGCTCGTTTGACAAACATATTAAGGAAACCAACAGTCACAGAAATCAAGGTGCATAGAGGAATGCTTCTTTTTTTATACCTAGTGCCAATCAATTAGATTTAAAAAAAATTACTTATAAAGAAGCAGAAAAGACAACAATGGCGCCGGTGGGATCGAACCCACGACCTCCGAATATCGCATCCGATGCTCTTACCAACTGAGCTACGGTGACGGCTGTCTAATCTGCTGCTTTCGTGGGTATTTATGTTTCGCGTGTAAGCGAACCTTGAGAGTGTTCACCAGCGCCACCCTCGTCCATAGCGGTGGACGTAGCACGTCCTGTAATACCGCAAGTGTGACGTAGAACGTCATCTAACAGCGAGGGCGGAAACTGTGCGAGAGCCCTCTTATGCTACCTATGGCATCAAGACTGCCAGAACCGAGACCCCCTTTAAGCTATTAGTAGACAAGGCAAATGAAGTGAGGGGCTCGTTTGACAAACATATTAAGGAAACCAACAGTCACCGAAATCAAGGTGCATAGGGGAATGCTTCTTTTTTTATATCTAGTGCCAATCAATTAGTTTTTTAAAGAATATTACTTATAAAGCAGCAGAAAAAAAAACATTCCGAAGGTGAGATCCGAACCCACGACCTCCGAATATCGCGTCCGGTGCTTTACCAACTGAGCTACGGCGACGGCTGTCTAATTTGCTGCTTTCTTGGGTATTTGTGTTTTGCGTGCAAGCGTGCCTTGAGAGTGTTCACCCTGCCACCCTCGTCCATAGCGGTGGACGTAGCACATCCTGTAATATCGCAAGTGTGACGTTGAACGTCATCTAACGGCGAGGGCGGAAAATATGCGAGAGCCCTCTTATACTACCTATGGCATCAAGACTGCCAGAACCGAGAGCCCCGTTAAGCTATTAGCAGACAAGGCAAATGAAGTGAGGGGCTCGTATGACAAACATATTAAGGAAACCAACAGTCACAGAAATCAAGGTGCATAGAGGAATGCTTCTTTTTTTATACCTAGTGCCAATCAATTAGATTTAAAAAAAATTACTTATAAAGAAGCAGAAAAGACAACAATGGCGCCGGTGGGATCGAACCCACGACCTCCGAATATCGCATCCGATGCTCTTACCAACTGAGCTACGGTGACGGCTGTCTAATCTGCTGCTTTCGTGGGTATTTATGTTTCGCGTGTAAGCGAACCTTGAGAGTGTTCACCAGCGCCACCCTCGTCCATAGCGGTGGACGTAGCACGTCCTGTAATACCGCAAGTGTGACGTAGAACGTCATCTAACAGCGAGGGCGGAAACTGTGCGAGAGCCCTCTTATGCTACCTATGGCATCAAGACTGCCAGAACCGAGACCCCCTTTAAGCTATTAGTAGACAAGGCAAATGAAGTGAGGGGCTCGTTTGACAAACATATTAAGGAAACCAACAGTCACCGAAATCAAGGTGCATAGGGGAATGCTTCTTTTTTTATATCTAGTGCCAATCAATTAGTTTTTTAAAGAATATTACTTATAAAGCAGCAGAAAAAAAAACATTCCGAAGGTGAGATCCGAACCCACGACCTCCGAATATCGCGTCCGGTGCTTTACCAACTGAGCTACGGCGACGGCTGTCTAATTTGCTGCTTTCTTGGGTATTTGTGTTTTGCGTGCAAGCGTGCCTTGAGAGTGTTCACCCTGCCACCCTCGTCCATAGCGGTGGACGTAGCACATCCTGTAATATCGCAAGTGTGACGTTGAACGTCATCTAACGGCGAGGGCGGAAAATATGCGAGAGCCCTCTTATACTACCTATGGCATCAAGACTGCCAGAACCGAGAGCCCCGTTAAGCTATTAGCAGACAAGGCAAATGAAGTGAGGGGCTCGTATGACAAACATATTAAGGAAGCCAACAGTCACCGAAAACAAGGTGCATAGGAGAATGCTTCTTGTTTTTTATATCCAGTGCCAAGCAAATAGTTTTTTGAAAATTGCTTATAAAGCAGCACAAGAAACAACCATGCCGAAGGTGGGATCCGGACCCACGACCTCCGAATATTGCGCCCGGTGCTCTTACCAACTTAGCTACGGCCACGGATGTCTAATCTGCTGCTTTCGTGGATATTTATGTTTTGCGTGTAAGCGAACCTTGAGAGTGTTCACAAGCGCCACCCTCGTCCATAGCGGTGGACGTAGCACGTCCTGTAATATCGCAAGTGTGACAAAGAACGTCACCTAACGGCGAGGACGGAAACTGTTAGAGAGCCCTCATATGCTACCTAAGGCATCAAGACTGCCAGAACCGAGACCCCCGTTAAGCTATTAGCAGACAAGGCAAATGAGGATAGGGGCTCGTTTGACAAACATGTTAAGGAAGCCAACAGTCACCGAAATCAAGTTGCATAGGGGAATGCTTCGTTTTTTATATCTAGTGCCAATCAATTAGTTTTTTTAAAGAAAATTACTTATAAAGCAGCACAAAAAACAACCATGCCGCCGGTGGGATCCGAACCAACGACCTCCGAATATGGCGTCCGGTGCGCTTATCATCTGAGCTATGGCGACGGCTGTCTAATCTGCTGCTTTCGTGGGTATTTATGTTTTGCGTGTAAGCGAACCTTGAGAGTGTTCACCCGCGCCACCCTCGTCCATAGCGGTGGACGTTGCACGTCCTGTAATACCGCAAGTGTGACGTCTAACGGCGAGGGCGGAAACTGTGCGAGAGCCCTTTTGTGCTACCTATGGCATCAAGACTGTCAGAACCGAGACCCCCTTTAAGCTATTAGCAGACAAGGCAAATGAGGTGAGGGGCTCGTTTGACAAACATATTAAGGAAACCAACAGTCACCGAAATCAAGGTGCATAGGGGAATGCTTCTTTTTTATATGCAGTGCCAATCAATTAGCTTTTTGTAAAAAAAAATTACTTAAGAACAGCAGAAAAAACATCCATGCCACCGGTGGGATTCGAACCCACGACCTCCGAATATCGCGTCCGGTGCTCTTACCAACTGAGCTACGGTGACGGCTGTCTAATGTGCTGCTTTCGTGGGTATTTATGTTTTGCGTGTAAGCGAACCTTGAGAGTGTTCACCCGCGCCACCCTCGTCCATAGCGGTGGACGTAGCACATCCTGTAATACCACAAGTGTGACGTAGAACGTCATGTAACGGCGAGGGCGGAAACTGTGCGAGAGCCCTCTTATGCTACCTATGGCATCAAGACTGCCAGAACCGAGACCCCCTTTAAGCTATTAGCAGACAAGGGAAATGAAGTGAGGGGCTCGTTTGACAAACATATTAAGGAAACCAACACTCACCGAAATCAAGGTGCATAGGGGAATGCTTCTTTTTTTATATCCAGTGCCAATCAATTAGCTTTTTTTAAAGAAAATTACTTATAGAACAGGCGAAAAAAACCATGCCACCGGTGGGATTCGAGCCCACAACCTCCGTATATCGCGTCCGGTGCTCTTACCAACTGAGCTACGGCGACGGCTGTCTAATCTGCTGCTTCCGTGGGTATTTATGTTTTGCGTGTAAGCGAACCTTGAGAGTGTTCACCAGCGCCACCCTCGTCCATAGCGGTGGACGTAGCACGTCCTGTAATACCGCAAGTGTGACGTAGAACGTCATATAAAGGCGAGGGCGGAAACTGTGCGAGAGCCCTCTTATGCTAGCTATGACATCAAGACTGCCAGAACCGAGACCCTCTTTAAGCTATTAGCAGACAAGGCAAAGGAGGTGAGGGGCTCGTTTGACAAACATATTAAGGAAACCAACAGTCACCGAAATCAAGGTGCATAGGGGAATGCTTCTTTTTTTATATCTAGTGCCAATCAATTAGTTTTTTAGAGAAAATTACCTATAATGCAGCAGAAAGAACAACCATGCAACCGGTGGGATCCGAACCCACGACCTCCGAATATCGCGTCCGGTGCTCTTACCAACTGAGCTACGGACACGGCTATCTAATCTGCTGCTTTCGTGGGTATTTATGTTTTGTGTGGAAGCGAACCTTGAGAGTGTTCACCAGCGCCACCCTCGTCCATAGCGGTGGACGTAGCACGTCCTGTAATTCCGCAAGTATGAAGTAGAACGTCATCTAACACCGAGGGCGGAAACTGTGCGAGAGCACTCTTATGCTACCTATGGCATCAAGACTGCCAGAACCGAGACCCCGGTTAAGCTATTAGCAGACAAGGCAAATCAAGGGAGCGGCTCGTTTGACAAACATATGAAGGAAGCCAACAGTCACCGAAATCAAGGTGCATATAGGAATGCTTCTTTTTTATATCTAGTGCCAATCAATCAGTTTTTTTAAAGAAAATTACTTATAAAGCAGCAGAAAATACAACCATGCCGCCGGTGGGATCCGAGCCCACGACCTCCGAATATCACGTCCGGTGCTCTTACCAACTGAGCTACGGTGACGGCTGTCTAATCTGCTGCTTTGGTGGGTATTTATGTTTTGCGTGTAAGCGAACCTTGAGAGTGTTTACCCGCGCCACCCTCGTCCATAGCGGTGGACGTAGCACATCCTGTAATACCGCAAGTGTGACGTAGAACGTCATCTAACGGCGAGGGCGGAAACTGTGCGAGAGCCCTCTTATGCTACCTATGGCATCAAGACTGCCAGAACCGAGACCTCCTTTAAGCTATTAGCAGACAAGGGAAATGAGGTGAGGGGCTCGTTTGACAAACATATTAAGGAAGCCAACAGTCACCGAAATCAAGGTGCATATGAGAATGCATCTTTTTTTATATCTAGTGCCAATCAATTAGTTTTTTAAAGAAAATTACTTATGAAGCAGCAGAAAAAACAACCATGCCACCGGTGCGATCCGAACCCACGACCTCCGAATATCGCGTCCGGTGCTCTTACCAACTGAGCTACGGTGACGGCTGTCTAATCTGCTGCTATCGTGGGTATTTATGTTTTGCGTGTAAGCGAACCTTGAGAGTGTGTAACCAGCGCCACCCTCGTCCATAGCGGTGGACGTAGCACGTCCTGTAATACCGCAAATGTGACGTAGAACGTCATCTAACGGCGAGAGGGAAACTGTGCGAGAGCCCTCTTATGCTACCTATAGCATCAAGACTGCCAGAACCGAGACCCCCTTTAGGCTATTAGCAGACAAGGGAAATGAAGTGAGGGGCTCGTTTGACAAACATATTAAGGAAACCAACAGTCACCGAAATCAAGGTGCATAGGGGAATGCTTCTTTTTTTATATCCAGTGCCAATCAATTAGCTTTTTGTAAAAAAAATTACTTAAGAACAGCAGAAAAAACATCCATGCCACCGGTGGGATTCGAACCCACGACCTCCGAATATCGCGTCCGGTGCTCTTACCAACTGAGCTACGGTGACGGCTGTCTAATGTGCTGCTTTCGTGGGTATTTATGTTTTGCGTGTAAGCGAACCTTGAGAGTGTTCACCAGCGCCACCCTCGTCCATAGCGGTGGACGTAGCACGTCCTGTAATACCGCAAGTGTGACGTAGAACGTCATCTAAAGGCGAGGGCGGAAACTGCGAGAGCCCTCTTATGCTAGCTATGGCATCAAGACTGCCAGAACCGAGACCCTCTTTAAGCTATTAGCAGACAAGGCAAATGAGGTGAGGGGCTCGTTTGACAATCATATTAAGGAAACCAACAGTCACCGAAATCAAAGTGCATAGGGGAATGCTTCTTTTTTTTATATCTAGTGCCAATCAATTAGTTTTTTAAAGAATATTACTTATAAAGCAGCAGACAAAACAACCATGCAACCGGTGGGATCCGAACCCACGTCCTCCGAATATCGCGTCCGGTGCTCTTACCAACTGAGCTATGGCGACGGCTATCTTATCTGCTGCTTTCGTGGGTATTTATGTTTTGTGTGGAAGCGAACCTTGAGAGTGTTCACTAGCGCCACCCTCGTTCACAGCGGTGGACGTAGCACGTCCTGTAATACCGCAAGAGTGACGTCTAACGGCGAGGGCGGAAACTGTGTGAGAGCCCTCTTGTGCTACCTATGGCATCAAGACTGTCAGAATCGAGACCCCCTTTAAGCTATTAGCAGACAAGGTAAATGAAGTGAGGGGCTCGTTTGTCAAACATATTAAGGAAACCAACAGTCACCGAAATCAAGGTGAATAGGGGAATGCCTCTTTTTTTATATCCAGTGCCAATCAATTAGCTTTTTGTAAAAAAAATTACTTATAGAAAAGCAGAAAAAACATCCATGCCACCGGTGGGATTCGAACCCACGACCTCCGAATATCGCGCCCGGTGCTCTTACCAACTGAGCTACTATTTTTTTTCTTTATTGCCTGGCTTTAACACAGAAAATTGCACATAACAAACAATCAACAAAAGACAAACGCTATGGACACCCGACTCGAAGTCAGCCAGCATGAGTCTGGCTGCGTCAACCAACTGAGCTACGGTGACGGCTGTCTAATCTGCTGCGTTCGTGGGTATTTATGTTTTGCGTGTAAGCGAACCTTGAGAGTGTTCACCCGCGCCACCCTCGTCCATAGCGGAGGACGTAGCACATCCTGTAATGCCACAAGTCTGACGTAGAACGTCATCTAACGGCGAGGGCGGAAAATGTGCGAGAGCCCTCTTATGCTACCTATGGCATCAAGACTGCCAGAACCGAGACCCCCTTTAAGCTATTAGCAGACAAGGGAAATGAAGTGAGGGGCTCGTTTGACAAACATATTAAGGAAACCAACACTCACCGAAATCAAGGTGCATAGGGGAATGCTTCTTTTTTTATATCCAGTGCCAATCAAGTAGCTTTTTTTAAAGAAAATTACTTATAGAGCAGGCGAAAAGACAACCAAGCCACCGGTGGGATCCGAGCCCACTACCTCCGAATATCGCGCCCGGTGCTCTTACCAACTGAGCTACGGCGACGGTTGTCTAATCTGTCCTTTGTGGGTATTTATGTTTTGCGTGTAAGCGAACCTTGAGAGTGTTCACCAGCGCCACCCTCGTCCATAGCGGTGGACGTAGCACGTCCTGTAATACCGCAAGTGTGACGTAGAACGTCATCTAAAGGCGAGGGCGGAAACTGTGCGAGAGCCCTCTTATGCTACCTATGGCATCAAGACTGCCAGAACCGAGACCCCCTTTAAGCTATTAGCAGACAAGGCAAATGAAGTGAGGGGCTCGTTTGACAAACATATTAAGGAAACCAACAGTCACAGAAATCAAGGTGCATAGAGGAATGCTTCTTTTTTTATACCTAGTGCCAATCAATTAAATTTAAAAAAAAATTACTTATAAAGCAGCATGAAAAACAACCATGCCACCGGTGGGATCCGAACCCAACACCTCCGAATATCGCGTCCGGTGCTCTTACCAACTCAGCTATGGCGACGGCTATCTAATCTGCTGCTTTCGTGATTATTTATGTTTTGCGTGTATGCGAACCTTGAGAGTGTTCACCAGTGCCACCCTCGTTCATAGCGGTGGACGTAGCACGTCCTGTAATTCCGCAAGTGTGACGTCTTACGGCGAGGGCGGAAACTGTGCGAGAGCCCTTTTTTGCTACCTATGGCAACAAGACTGCCAGAACCGAGACCCCCTTTAAGCTACTAGCAGACAAGGCAAATGAAGTGAGGGGATCATTTGACAAACATATTAAGGAAACCAACAGTCACCGAAATCAAGGTGCATAGAGGAATGCTTCTTTTTTTATAGCTAGTGCCAATCAATTAGTTTTTTAAAGAAAATTACTTATAAATCAGCAGAAAAAACAACCATTCCGAAGGTGGGATCCCACCCACGACCTCCGAATATCGCGTCCGGTGCTCTTACCAACTGAGCTATGGCGACGGCTATCTAATCTGCTGCTTTCGTGATTATTTATGTTTTGCGTGCAAGCGAACCTTGAGAGTGTTCACCAGTGCCACCCTCGTTCACAGCGGTGGACGTAGCACGTCCTGTAATACCGCAAGTGTGACATAGAACGTCATCTAACGGCGAGGGTGGAAACTGTGCGAGAGCCCTCGTATGCTACCTATGGCATCAAGACTGCCAGAACCGAGAGCCCCGTTAAGCTATTAGCAGACAATGCAAATGAAGTGAGGGGCTCGTTTGACAAACATATTAAGGAAACCAACAGTCACCGAAAACAAGGTGCATAGGGGAACGCTTCTTGTTTTTTATAACCAGTGCCAAGCAATTACTTTTTTTGAAAATTGCTTATAAGCAGCAGAAGAAACAACCATGCCGAAGGTGGGATCCGAAGCCCCGACCTCCGAATATTGCATCCGGTGCTCTTGCCAACTTAGCTACGGCCACGGCTGTCTAATCTGCTGCTTTCGTGGATATTTATGTTTTGCGTGTAAGCGAACCTTGAGAGTGTTCACAAGCGCCACCCTCGTCCATAGCGGTGGACGTAGCACGTCCTGTAATACCGCAAGTGTGACATAGAACGTCATCTAACGGCGAGGACAGAAACTGTGCGAGAGCCCTCTTATGCTACCTATGACATCAAGACTGCCAGAACCGAGACCCCCATTAAGCTATTAGCAGACAAGGCAAATGAGGTGAGGGGCTCGTTTGACAAACATATTAAGGAAGCCAAAAGTCACCGAAATCAAGGTGCATAGGGGAATGCTTCTTTTTTATATCTAGTGCCAATCAATTAGTTTTTTAAAGAAAATTACTTCTAAAGCAGCAGAAAAAACAACCATGCCACCGGTGGGATCCGAACCCACGACCTCCGAATTTCGCGTCCGGTGCTCTTACCAACTGAGCTATGGCGACGGCTATCTAATCTGCTGCTTTCGTGATTATTCATGTTTTGCGTGCAAGCGAACCTTGAGAGTGTTCACCAGTGCCACCCTCGTTCACAGCGGTGGACGTAGCACGTCCTGGAATACCGCAAGTGTGGCGTCTAACGGCGAGGGCGGAAACTGTGCGAGAGCCCTCTTGAGCTACCTATGGCATCAAGACTGTCAGAACCGAGACCCCCTTTAAGCTATTAGCAGACAAGGCAAATGAAGTGAGGGGCTCGTTTGACAAACATATTAAGGAAACCAACAGTCACCGAAATCAAGGTGCATAGGGGAATGCTTCTTTTTTTATATCCAGTGCCAATTAATTAACTTTTTGTAAAGAAAATTACTTATAGAACAGCAGAAAAAACATCCATGCCACCTGTGGGATTCGAACCCATGACCTCCGAATATCGCGTCCGGTGCTCTTACCAACTGAGCTACGGTGACGGCTGTCTAATCTGCTGCTTTCGTGGGTATTTATGTTTTGCGTGTAAGCGAACCTTGAGAGTGTTCACCCGCGCCACCCTCGTCCATAGCGGTGGACGTAGCACATCCTGTAATACCGCAAGTGTGACGTAGAACGTCATCTAACGGCGAGGGCGGAAACTGTGCGAGAGCCCTCTTATGCTACCTGTGGCATCAAGACTGCCAGAACCGAGACCCTCGTTAATCTATTAGCAGACAAGGCAAATGATGTGAGGGCCTCGTTTGACAAACATATTAAGAAAGCCAATAGTCACCGAAATCAAGGTGCATAGGCGAATGCTTCTTTTTTTATATCTAGTGCCAATCAATTAGTTTTTTTAAAGAAAATTTTTATAAAGCAGCAGAAAAATCAACCATGCCACCGGTGGGATCCGAACCCATGACCTCCGAATATCGCGTCCGGTGCTCTTACCAACTGAGCTATGGCGACGGCTATCTAATCTGCTGCTTTCGTGATTATTTATGTTTTGCGTGTAAGCGAACCTTGAGAGTGTTCACCAGTGCCACCCTCGTTCATAGCGGTGGACGTAGCACGTCCTGTAATACCGCAAGTGTGACGTCTAACGGCGAGGGCGGAAACTGTGCGAGAGCCCTCTTATGCTACCTATAGAATCAAGACTGCCAGAACCGAGACCCCCTTAAGCTACTAGCAGACAAGGCAAATGAAGTGAGGGGATCGTTTGACAAACATATTAAGGAACCCAACAGTCACCGAAATCAAGGTGCATATAGGAATGCTTCTTTTTTTATAGCTAGTGCCAATCAATTAGTTTAAAAAAAATTACTTATAAAGCAGCAGAAAAGACAACAATGGCGCCGGTGGGATCGAACCCACGGCCTCCGAATATCGCGTCCGGTGCTCTTACCAACTGAGCTACGGTGACGGCAGTCTAATCTGCTGCTTTCGTGGGTATTTATGATTTGCGTGTAAGCGAACCTTGAGAGTGTTCACCCGCGCCACCCTCGTCCATAGCGGTGGACGTAGCACATCCTGTAATACCGCAAGTGTGACGTAGAACGTCATCTAACGGCGAGGGTGGAAACTGTGCGAGAGCCCTCTTAAGCTACCTATGGCATCAAGACTGCCAGAACCGAGAGCCCCGTTAAGCTATTAGCAGACAATGCAAATGAAGTGAGGGGCTCGTTTGACAAACATATTAAGGAAACCAACAGTCACCGAAAACAAGGTGCATAGGGGAATGCTTCTTGTTTTTTATATCCAGTGCCAAGCAATTAGGTTTTTTGAAAATTTCTTATAAAGCAGCAGAAGAAACAACCATGCCGAAGGTGGGATCCGAAGCCCAGACCTCCGAATATTGCGTCCGGTGCTCTTGCCAACTTAGCTACAGCCACGGCTGTCTAATCTGCTGCTTTCGTGGATATTTATGTTTTGCGTGTAAGCGAACCTTGAGAGTGTTCACAAGCGCCACCCTCGTTCATAGCAGTGGACGTAGCACGTCCAGTAATACCGCAAGTGTGACGTAGAACGTCATCTAACGGCGAGGGCGGAAACTGTGCGAGAGCCCTCTTATGCTACCTATGACATCAAGACTGCCAGAACCGAGACCCCCATTAAGCTATTAGCAGACAAGGCAAATGAGGTGAGGGGCTCGTTTGACACACATATTAAGGAAGCCAAAAGTCACCGAAATCAAGGTGCATAGGGGAATGCTTCTTTTTTATATCTAGTGCCAATCAATTAGTTTTTTTAAAGAAAATTACTTATAAAGCAGCAGAAAAAACAACCATGCCACCGGTGGGATCCGAACCCACGACCTCCGAATATCGCGTCCGGTTCTCTTACCAACTGAGCTATGGCGACGGCTATCTAAACTGCTGCTTTCGTGATTATTTATGTTTTGCGTGTAAGCGAACCTTGAGAGTGTTCACCAGTGCCACCCTCGTTCATATCGGTGGACGTAGCACGTCCTGTAATACCGCAAGTGTGACGTAGAACGTCATCTAACGGCGAGGTCGGAAACGGTGCGAGAGCCCTCTCATTCGACCTATGGCATTAAGACTGCCAGAACCGAGACCCCCGTTAAGCTATTAGCAGACAAGGCAAATGAAGTGAGGGGATCGTTTGACAAACATATTAAGGAAGCCAGCAGTCACCAAAATCAAGGTACATTGGGGAATGCTTCTTTTTATATCTAGTGCCAATCAATTAGTTTTTAAAGAAAATTACTTATAAATCAGCAGAAAAAACAACCATTCCGAAGGTGGGTATCCCACCCACGACCTCCGAATATCTCGTCCGGTGCTCTTACCAACTGAGCTACGGCGACGGCTGTCTAATCTGCTGCTTTCGTGGGTATTTATGTTTTGCGTGTAAGCGAACCTGGAGAGTGTTCACCCGCGCCACCCTCATCCATAGCGGTGGACGTAGCACATCCTGTAATACCGCAAGTGTGACGTAGAACGTCATCTAGCGGCGAGGGCGGAAACTGTGCGAGGGCCCTCTTATGCTACCTATGGCATGAAGACCGCCAGAACCGAGACCCAGTTTAAGCTATTAGCAGAAAAGGGAAATGAAGTGAGGGGCTCGTTTGATAAACATATTAAGGAAACCAACAGTCACTGAAATCAAGGTGCATAGGGGAATGCTTCTTTTTTATATCCAGTGCCAATCAATTAGCTTTTTTTAAAGAAAATTACTTATAAAACAGCAGAAAAGACAACCATGCCACCGGTGGGATTCGAACCCACGATCTCTGAATATCGCCTCTGGTGCTCTTACCAACTGAGCTACGGCGACGGCTGTCTAATCTGCTGTGTTCGTGGGTATTTATGTTTTGCGTGTAAGCGAACCTTGAGAGTGTTCACCATCGCCACCCTCGTCCATAGCGGTGGACGTAGCACGTCCTGTAATACCGCAAGTGTGACGTAGAACCTCATCTAACGGCGAGGGCGGAAACTGTGCGAGAGCCCTATTATGCTACCTATGGCATCTAGACTGTCAGAACCGAGACCCCCGTTAAGCTATTTGCAGAAAAGGCAAATGAAGTGAGGGGCTCGTTTGACAAACATATTAAGGAAGCCAACAGTCACCGAAATCAAGGTGCATAGAGGAATGCTTCTTTTTTATATCTAGTGCCAATCAATCAGTTTTTTTAAAGAAAATTATAAAGCAGCAGAAAAAACAACCATGCCGCCGGTGGCATCCGAACCCACGACCTCAGAATATCTCGTGCGGTGCTCTTACCAACTGAGCTACGGCGACGGCTGTCTAATCTTCTGCTTTCGTGGGTATTTATGTTTTGCGTGTAAGCGAACATTGAGTGTGTTCACCAGCGCAACCCTCGTCCATAGCGGTGGACGTAGCACGTCCTGTAATACCGCAAGTGTGACGTAGAACGTCATCTAATGGCGAGGGAGGAAACTGTGCGAGAGACCTCTTATGCTACCTATGGCATCAAGACTGCCAGAACCGAGAGCCCCGTTAAGCTATTAGCAGACAAGGCAAATGAAGTGAGGGGCTCGGTCGACAAACATATTAAGGAAGCCAACAGTCCCCGAAAACAAGGTGCATAGAGGAATGCTTCTTGTTTTTATATCTAGTGCCAATCAATTAGTTTTTTAAACAAAATTACTCATAAAGAAGCAGAAAAAACAACCATGCCGCCGGTGGGATCCGAGCCCACTACCTCCGAATATCGCGTCCGGTGCTCTTACCAACTGAGCTACGGCGACGGTTGTCTAATCTCTGCTTTTGTGGGTATTTATGTTTTGCGTGTAAGCGATCCTTGAGAGTGTTCCCCAGCGCCACCCTCGTCCATAGCGGTGGACGTAGCACGTCCTGTAATACCGCAAGTGTGACGTAGAACGTCATCTAAAGGCGAAGGCGGAAACTGTGCGAGAGCCCTCTTATGCTACCTATGGCATCAAGACTTCCAGAACCGAGACCCCCTTTAAGCTATTAGCAGACAAGGCAAATGAAGTGAGGGGCTCGTTTGACAAACATATTAAGGAAACCAACAGTCACAGAAATCAAGGTGCATAGAGGAATGCTTCTTTTTTTATACCTAGTGCCAATCAATTAGATTTAAAAAAAATTACTTATAAAGAAGCAGAAAAGACAACAATGGCGCCGGTGGGATCGAACCCACGACCTCCGAATATCGCATCCGATGCTCTTACCAACTGAGCTACGGTGACGGCTGTCTAATCTGCTGCTTTCGTGGGTATTTATGTTTCGCGTGTAAGCGAACCTTGAGAGTGTTCACCAGCGCCACCCTCGTCCATAGCGGTGGACGTAGCACGTCCTGTAATACCGCAAGTGTGACGTAGAACGTCATCTAACAGCGAGGGCGGAAACTGTGCGAGAGCCCTCTTATGCTACCTATGGCATCAAGACTGCCAGAACCGAGACCCCCTTTAAGCTATTAGTAGACAAGGCAAATGAAGTGAGGGGCTCGTTTGACAAACATATTAAGGAAACCAACAGTCACCGAAATCAAGGTGCATAGGGGAATGCTTCTTTTTTTATATCTAGTGCCAATCAATTAGTTTTTTAAAGAATATTACTTATAAAGCAGCAGAAAAAAAAACATTCCGAAGGTGAGATCCGAACCCACGACCTCCGAATATCGCGTCCGGTGCTTTACCAACTGAGCTACGGCGACGGCTGTCTAATTTGCTGCTTTCTTGGGTATTTGTGTTTTGCGTGCAAGCGTGCCTTGAGAGTGTTCACCCTGCCACCCTCGTCCATAGCGGTGGACGTAGCACATCCTGTAATATCGCAAGTGTGACGTTGAACGTCATCTAACGGCGAGGGCGGAAAATATGCGAGAGCCCTCTTATACTACCTATGGCATCAAGACTGCCAGAACCGAGAGCCCCGTTAAGCTATTAGCAGACAAGGCAAATGAAGTGAGGGGCTCGTATGACAAACATATTAAGGAAGCCAACAGTCACCGAAAACAAGGTGCATAGGAGAATGCTTCTTGTTTTTTATATCCAGTGCCAAGCAAATAGTTTTTTGAAAATTGCTTATAAAGCAGCACAAGAAACAACCATGCCGAAGGTGGATCCGGACCCACGACCTCCGAATATTGCGCCCGGTGCTCTTACCAACTTAGCTACGGCCACGGATGTCTAATCTGCTGCTTTCGTGGATATTTATGTTTTGCGTGTAAGCGAACCTTGAGAGTGTTCACAAGCGCCACCCTCGTCCATAGCGGTGGACGTAGCACGTCCTGTAATATCGCAAGTGTGACAAAGAACGTCACCTAACGGCGAGGACGGAAACTGTTAGAGAGCCCTCATATGCTACCTAAGGCATCAAGACTGCCAGAACCGAGACCCCCGTTAAGCTATTAGCAGACAAGGCAAATGAGGATAGGGGCTCGTTTGACAAACATGTTAAGGAAGCCAACAGTCACCGAAATCAAGTTGCATAGGGGAATGCTTCGTTTTTTATATCTAGTGCCAATCAATTAGTTTTTTTAAAGAAAATTACTTATAAAGCAGCACAAAAAACAACCATGCCGCCGGTGGGATCCGAACCAACGACCTCCGAATATGGCGTCCGGTGCGCTTATCATCTGAGCTATGGCGACGGCTGTCTAATCTGCTGCTTTTGTGGGTATTTATGTTTTGCGTGTAAGCGAACCTTGAGAGTGTTCACCCGCGCCACCCTCGTCCATAGCGGTGGACGTTGCACGTCCTGTAATACCGCAAGTGTGACGTCTAACGGCGAGGGCGGAAACTGTGCGAGAGCCCTTTTGTGCTACCTATGGCATCAAGACTGTCAGAACCGAGACCCCCTTTAAGCTATTAGCAGACAAGGCAAATGAGGTGAGGGGCTCGTTTGACAAACATATTAAGGAAACCAACAGTCACCGAAATCAAGGTGCATAGGGGAATGCTTCTTTTTTATATGCAGTGCCAATCAATTAGCTTTTTGTAAAAAAAAATTACTTAAGAACAGCAGAAAAAACATCCATGCCACCGGTGGGATTCGAACCCACGACCTCCGAATATCGCGTCCGGTGCTCTTACCAACTGAGCTACGGTGACGGCTGTCTAATGTGCTGCTTTCGTGGGTATTTATGTTTTGCGTGTAAGCGAACCTTGAGAGTGTTCACCCGCGCCACCCTCGTCCATAGCGGTGGACGTAGCACATCCTGTAATACCACAAGTGTGACGTAGAACGTCATCTAACGGCGAGGGCGGAAACTGTGCGAGAGCCCTCTTATGCTACCTATGGCATCAAGACTGCCAGAACCGAGACCCCCTTTAAGCTATTAGCAGACAAGGGAAATGAAGTGAGGGGCTCGTTTGACAAACATATTAAGGAAACCAACACTCACCGAAATCAAGGTGCATAGGGGAATGCTTCTTTTTTTATATCCAGTGCCAATCAATTAGCTTTTGTTAAAGAAAATTACTTATAGAACAGGCGAAAAAAACCATGCCACCGGTGGGATTCGAGCCCACAACCTCCGTATATCGCGTCCGGTGCTCTTACCAACTGAGCTACGGCGACGGCTGTCTAATCTGCTGCTTCCGTGGGTATTTATGTTTTGCGTGTAAGCGAACCTTGAGAGTGTTCACCAGCGCCACCCTCGTCCATAGCGGTGGACGTAGCACGTCCTGTAATACCGCAAGTGTGACGTAGAACGTCATATAAAGGCGAGGGCGGAAACTGTGCGAGAGCCCTCTTATGCTAGCTATGACATCAAGACTGCCAGAACCGAGACCCTCTTTAAGCTATTAGCAGACAAGGCAAAGGAGGTGAGGGGCTCGTTTGACAAACATATTAAGGAAACCAACAGTCACCGAAATCAAGGTGCATAGGGGAATGCTTCTTTTTTTATATCTAGTGCCAATCAATTAGTTTTTTAGAGAAAATTACCTATAATGCAGCAGAAAGAACAACCATGCAACCGGTGGGATCCGAACCCACGACCTCCGAATATCGCGTCCGGTGCTCTTACCAACTGAGCTACGGACACGGCTATCTAATCTGCTGCTTTCGTGGGTATTTATGTTTTGTGTGGAAGCGAACCTTGAGAGTGTTCACCAGCGCCACCCTCGTCCATAGCGGTGGACGTAGCACGTCCTGTAATTCCGCAAGTATGAAGTAGAACGTCATCTAACACCGAGGGCGGAAACTGTGCGAGAGCACTCTTATGCTACCTATGGCATCAAGACTGCCAGAACCGAGACCCCGGTTAAGCTATTAGCAGACAAGGCAAATCAAGGGAGCGGCTCGTTTGACAAACATATGAAGGAAGCCAACAGTCACCGAAATCAAGGTGCATATAGGAATGCTTCTTTTTTATATCTAGTGCCAATCAATCAGTTTTTTTAAAGAAAATTACTTATAAAGCAGCAGAAAATACAACCATGCCGCTTGTGGGATCCGAGCCCACGACCTCCGAATATCACGTCCGGTGCTCTTACCAACTGAGCTACGGTGACGGCTGTCTAATCTGCTGCTTTGGTGGGTATTTATGTTTTGCGTGTAAGCGAACCTTGAGAGTGTTTACCCGCGCCACCCTCGTCCATAGCGGTGGACGTAGCACATCCTGTAATACCGCAAGTGTGACGTAGAACGTCATCTAACGGCGAGGGCGGAAACTGTGCGAGAGCCCTCTTATGCTACCTATGGCATCAAGACTGCCAGAACCGAGACCCCCTTTAAGCTATTAGCAGACAAGGGAAATGAGGTGAGGGGCTCGTTTGACAAACATATTAAGGAAGCCAACAGTCACCGAAATCAAGGTGCATATGAGAATGCATCTTTTTTTATATCTAGTGCCAATCAATTAGTTTTTTAAAGAAAATTACTTATGAAGCAGCAGAAAAAACAACCATGCCACCGGTGCGATCCGAACCCACGACCTCCGAATATCGCGTCCGGTGCTCTTACCAACTGAGCTACGGTGACGGCTGTCTAATCTGCTGCTATCGTGGGTATTTATGTTTTGCGTGTAAGCGAACCTTGAGAGTGTGTAACCAGCGCCACCCTCGTCCATAGCGGTGGACGTAGCACGTCCTGTAATACCGCAAATGTGACGTAGAACGTCATCTAACGGCGAGGGCGGAAACTGTGCGAGAGCCCTCTTATGCTACCTATAGCATCAAGACTGCCAGAACCGAGACCCCCTTTAGGCTATTAGCAGACAAGGGAAATGAAGTGAGGGGCTCGTTTGACAAACATAATAAGGAAACCAACAGTCACCGAAATCAAGGTGCATAGGGGAATGCTTCTTTTTTTATATCCAGTGCCAATCAATTAGCTTTTTGTAAAAAAAATTACTTAAGAACAGCAGAAAAAACATCCATGCCACCGGTGGGATTCGAACCCACGACCTCCGAATATCGCGTCCGGTGCTCTTACCAACTGAGCTACGGTGACGGCTGTCTAATGTGCTGCTTTCGTGGGTATTTATGTTTTGCGTGTAAGCGAACCTTGAGAGTGTTCACCAGCGCCACCCTCGTCCATAGCGGTGGACGTAGCACGTCCTGTAATACCGCAAGTGTGACGTAGAACGTCATCTAAAGGCGAGGGCGGAAACTGCGAGAGCCCTCTTATGCTAGCTATGGCATCAAGACTGCCAGAACCGAGACCCTCTTTAAGCTATTAGCAGACAAGGCAAATGAGGTGAGGGGCTCGTTTGACAATCATATTAAGGAAACCAACAGTCACCGAAATCAAAGTGCATAGGGGAATGCTTCTTTTTTTTATATCTAGTGCCAATCAATTAGTTTTTTAAAGAATATTACTTATAAAGCAGCAGACAAAACAACCATGCAACCGGTGGGATCCGAACCCACGTCCTCCGAATATCGCGTCCGGTGCTCTTACCAACTGAGCTATGGCGACGGCTATCTAATCTGCTGCTTTCGTGGGTATTTATGTTTTGTGTGGAAGCGAACCTTGAGAGTGTTCACTAGCGCCACCCTCGTCCATAGCGGTGGACGTAGCACGTCCTGTAATTCCGCAAGTGTGAAGTAGAACGTCATCTAACGCCGAGGGCGGAAACTGTGCGAGAGCCCTCTTGTGCTACCTATGGCATCAAGACTGTCAGAGCCGAGACCCCCTTTAAGCTATTAGCAGACAAGGCAAATGAGGTGAGGGGATCGTTTGACAAACATATTAAGGAAACCGACAGTCACCGAAATCAAGGTGCATAGGAGAATGCTTCTTTTTTTATATCTAGTGCCAATCAATTAGTTTTTTAGAGAAAATTACCTATAATGCAGCAGAAAGAACAACCATGCAACCGGTGGGATCCGAACCCACGACCTCCGAATATCGCGTCCGGTGCTCTTACCAACTGAGCTACGGACACGGCTGTCTAATCTGCTGCTTTGGTGGGTATTTATGTTTTGCGTGTAAGCGAACCTTGAGAGTGTTTACCCGCGCCACCCTCGTCCATAGCGGTGGACGTAGCACATCCTGTAATACCGCAAGTGTGACGTAGAACGTCATCTAACGGCGAGGGCGGAAACTGTGCGAGAGCCCTCTTATGCTACCTATGGCATCAAGACTGCCAGAACCGAGACCCCCTTTAATCTATTAGCAGACAAGGGAAATGAGGTGAGGGGCTCGTTTGACAAACATATTAAGGAAGCCAACAGTCACCGAAATCAAGGTGCATATGAGAATGCATCTTTTTTTATATCTAGTGCCAATCAATTAGTTTTTTAAAGAAAATTACTTATGAAGCAGCAGAAAAAACAACGATGCCACCGGTGCGATCCGAACCCACGACCTCCGAATATCGCGTACGGTGCTCTTACCAACTGAGCTACGGTGACGGCTGTCTAATCTGCTGCTTTCGTGGGTATTTATGTTTCGCGTGTAAGCGAACCTTGAGAGTGTTCACCAGCGCCACCCTCGTCCATAGCGGTGGACGTAGCACGTCCTGTAATACCGCAAGTGTGACGTAGAACGTCATCTAACAGCGAGGGCGGAAACTGTGCGAGAGCCCTCTTATGCTACCTATGGCATCAAGACTGCCAGAACCGAGACCCCCTTTAAGCTATTAGTAGACAAGGCAAATGAAGTGAGGGGCTCGTTTGACAAACATATTAAGGAAACCAACAGTCACCGAAATCAAGGTGCATAGGGGAATGCTTCTTTTTTTATATCTAGTGCCAATCAATTAGTTTTTTAAAGAATATTACTTATAAAGCAGCAGAAAAAAAAACATTCCGAAGGTGAGATCCGAACCCACGACCTCCGAATATCGCGTCCGGTGCTTTACCAACTGAGCTACGGCGACGGCTGTCTAATTTGCTGCTTTCTTGGGTATTTGTGTTTTGCGTGCAAGCGTGCCTTGAGAGTGTTCACCCTGCCACCCTCGTCCATAGCGGTGGACGTAGCACATCCTGTAATATCGCAAGTGTGACGTTGAACGTCATCTAACGGCGAGGGCGGAAAATATGCGAGAGCCCTCTTATACTACCTATGGCATCAAGACTGCCAGAACCGAGAGCCCCGTTAAGCTATTAGCAGACAAGGCAAATGAAGTGAGGGGCTCGTATGACAAACATATTAAGGAAGCCAACAGTCACCGAAAACAAGGTGCATAGGAGAATGCTTCTTGTTTTTTATATCCAGTGCCAAGCAAATAGTTTTTTGAAAATTGCTTATAAAGCAGCACAAGAAACAACCATGCCGAAGGTGGGATCCGGACCCACGACCTCCGAATATTGCGCCCGGTGCTCTTACCAACTTAGCTACGGCCACGGATGTCTAATCTGCTGCTTTCGTGGATATTTATGTTTTGCGTGTAAGCGAACCTTGAGAGTGTTCACAAGCGCCACCCTCGTCCATAGCGGTGGACGTAGCACGTCCTGTAATATCGCAAGTGTGACAAAGAACGTCACCTAACGGCGAGGACGGAAACTGTTAGAGAGCCCTCATATGCTACCTAAGGCATCAAGACTGCCAGAACCGAGACCCCCGTTAAGCTATTAGCAGACAAGGCAAATGAGGATAGGGGCTCGTTTGACAAACATGTTAAGGAAGCCAACAGTCACCGAAATCAAGTTGCATAGGGGAATGCTTCGTTTTTTATATCTAGTGCCAATCAATTAGTTTTTTTAAAGAAAATTACTTATAAAGCAGCACAAAAAACAACCATGCCGCCGGTGGGATCCGAACCAACGACCTCCGAATATGGCGTCCGGTGCGCTTATCATCTGAGCTATGGCGACGGCTGTCTAATCTGCTGCTTTTGTGGGTATTTATGTTTTGCGTGTAAGCGAACCTTGAGAGTGTTCACCCGCGCCACCCTCGTCCATAGCGGTGGACGTTGCACGTCCTGTAATACCGCAAGTGTGACGTCTAACGGCGAGGGCGGAAACTGTGCGAGAGCCCTTTTGTGCTACCTATGGCATCAAGACTGTCAGAACCGAGACCCCCTTTAAGCTATTAGCAGACAAGGCAAATGAGGTGAGGGGCTCGTTTGACAAACATATTAAGGAAACCAACAGTCACCGAAATCAAGGTGCATAGGGGAATGCTTCTTTTTTATATGCAGTGCCAATCAATTAGCTTTTTGTAAAAAAAAATTACTTAAGAACAGCAGAAAAAACATCCATGCCACCGGTGGGATTCGAACCCACGACCTCCGAATATCGCGTCCGGTGCTCTTACCAACTGAGCTACGGTGACGGCTGTCTAATGTGCTGCTTTCGTGGGTATTTATGTTTTGCGTGTAAGCGAACCTTGAGAGTGTTCACCCGCGCCACCCTCGTCCATAGCGGTGGACGTAGCACATCCTGTAATACCACAAGTGTGACGTAGAACGTCATCTAACGGCGAGGGCGGAAACTGTGCGAGAGCCCTCTTATGCTACCTATGGCATCAAGACTGCCAGAACCGAGACGCCCTTTAAGCTATTAGCAGACAAGGGAAATGAAGTGAGGGGCTCGTTTGACAAACATATTAAGGAAACCAACACTCACCGAAATCAAGGTGCATAGGGGAATGCTTCTTTTTTTATATCCAGTGCCAATCAATTAGCTTTTTTTAAAGAAAATTACTTATAGAACAGGCGAAAAAAACCATGCCACCGGTGGGATTCGAGCCCACAACCTCCGTATATCGCGTCCGGTGCTCTTACCAACTGAGCTACGGCGACGGCTGTCTAATCTGCTGCTTCCGTGGGTATTTATGTTTTGCGTGTAAGCGAACCTTGAGAGTGTTCACCAGCGCCACCCTCGTCCATAGCGGTGGACGTAGCACGTCCTGTAATACCGCAAGTGTGACGTAGAACGTCATATAAAGGCGAGGGCGGAAACTGTGCGAGAGCCCTCTTATGCTAGCTATGACATCAAGACTGCCAGAACCGAGACCCTCTTTAAGCTATTAGCAGACAAGGCAAAGGAGGTGAGGGGCTCGTTTGACAAACATATTAAGGAAACCAACAGTCACCGAAATCAAGGTGCATAGGGGAATGCTTCTTTTTTTATATCTAGTGCCAATCAATTAGTTTTTTAGAGAAAATTACCTATAATGCAGCAGAAAGAACAACCATGCAACCGGTGGGATCCGAACCCACGACCTCCGAATATCGCGTCCGGTGCTCTTACCAACTGAGCTACGGACACGGCTATCTAATCTGCTGCTTTCGTGGGTATTTATGTTTTGTGTGGAAGCGAACCTTGAGAGTGTTCACCAGCGCCACCCTCGTCCATAGCGGTGGACGTAGCACGTCCTGTAATTCCGCAAGTATGAAGTAGAACGTCATCTAACACCGAGGGCGGAAACTGTGCGAGAGCACTCTTATGCTACCTATGGCATCAAGACTGCCAGAACCGAGACCCCGGTTAAGCTATTAGCAGACAAGGCAAATCAAGGGAGCGGCTCGTTTGACAAACATATGAAGGAAGCCAACAGTCACCGAAATCAAGGTGCATATAGGAATGCTTCTTTTTTATATCTAGTGCCAATCAATCAGTTTTTTTAAAGAAAATTACTTATAAAGCAGCAGAAAATACAACCATGCCGCTTGTGGGATCCGAGCCCACGACCTCCGAATATCACGTCCGGTGCTCTTACCAACTGAGCTACGGTGACGGCTGTCTAATCTGCTGCTTTGGTGGGTATTTATGTTTTGCGTGTAAGCGAACCTTGAGAGTGTTTACCCGCGCCACCCTCGTCCATAGCGGTGGACGTAGCACATCCTGTAATACCGCAAGTGTGACGTAGAACGTCATCTAACGGCGAGGGCGGAAACTGTGCGAGAGCCCTCTTATGCTACCTATGGCATCAAGACTGCCAGAACCGAGACCCCCTTTAAGCTATTAGCAGACAAGGGAAATGAGGTGAGGGGCTCGTTTGACAAACATATTAAGGAAGCCAACAGTCACCGAAATCAAGGTGCATATGAGAATGCATCTTTTTTTATATCTAGTGCCAATCAATTAGTTTTTTAAAGAAAATTACTTATGAAGCAGCAGAAAAAACAACCATGCCACCGGTGCGATCCGAACCCACGACCTCCGAATATCGCGTCCGGTGCTCTTACCAACTGAGCTACGGTGACGGCTGTCTAATCTGCTGCTATCGTGGGTATTTATGTTTTGCGTGTAAGCGAACCTTGAGAGTGTGTAACCAGCGCCACCCTCGTCCATAGCGGTGGACGTAGCACGTCCTGTAATACCGCAAATGTGACGTAGAACGTCATCTAACGGCGAGGGCGGAAACTGTGCGAGAGCCCTCTTATGCTACCTATAGCATCAAGACTGCCAGAACCGAGACCCCCTTTAGGCTATTAGCAGACAAGGGAAATGAAGTGAGGGGCTCGTTTGACAAACATATTAAGGAAACCAACAGTCACCGAAATCAAGGTGCATAGGGGAATGCTTCTTTTTTTATATCCAGTGCCAATCAATTAGCTTTTTGTAAAAAAAATTACTTAAGAACAGCAGAAAAAACATCCATGCCACCGGTGGGATTCGAACCCACGACCTCCGAATATCGCGTCCGGTGCTCTTACCAACTGAGCTACGGTGACGGCTGTCTAATGTGCTGCTTTCGTGGGTATTTATGTTTTGCGTGTAAGCGAACCTTGAGAGTGTTCACCAGCGCCACCCTCGTCCATAGCGGTGGACGTAGCACGTCCTGTAATACCGCAAGTGTGACGTAGAACGTCATCTAAAGGCGAGGGCGGAAACTGCGAGAGCCCTCTTATGCTAGCTATGGCATCAAGACTGCCAGAACCGAGACCCTCTTTAAGCTATTAGCAGACAAGGCAAATGAGGTGAGGGGCTCGTTTGACAATCATATTAAGGAAACCAACAGTCACCGAAATTAAAGTGCATAGGGGAATGCTTCTTTTTTTTATATCTAGTGCCAATCAATTAGTTTTTTAAAGAATATTACTTATAAAGCAGCAGACAAAACAACCATGCAACCGGTGGGATCCGAACCCACGTCCTCCGAATATCGCGTCCGGTGCTCTTACCAACTGAGCTATGGCGACGGCTATCTAATCTGCTGCTTTCGTGGGTATTTATGTTTTGTGTGGAAGCGAACCTTGAGAGTGTTCACTAGCGCCACCCTCGTCCATAGCGGTGGACGTAGCACGTCCTGTAATTCCGCAAGTGTGAAGTAGAACGTCATCTAACGCCGAGGGCGGAAACTGTGCGAGAGCCCTCTTGTGCTACCTATGGCATCAAGACTGTCAGAGCCGAGACCCCCTTTAAGCTATTAGCAGACAAGGCAAATGAGGTGAGGGGATCGTTTGACAAACATATTAAGGAAACCGACAGTCACCGAAATCAAGGTGCATAGGAGAATGCTTCTTTTTTTATATCCAGTGCCAATCAATTAGCTTTTTGTAATGAAAATTTCTTATAGAACTGCAGAAAAAACATCCATGCCACCGGTGGGATTCGAACCCACGACCTCCGAATATCGCGTCCGGTGCTCTTACCAACTGAGCTACGGTGACGGCTGTCTAATCTGCTGCTTTGGTGGGTATTTATGTTTTCCGTGTAAGCGAACCTTGAGAGTGTTCACCCGCGCCACCCTCGTCCATAGCGGTGGACGTAGCACATCCTGTAATACCGCAAGTGTGACGTAGAACGTCATCTAACGGCGAGGGCGGAAACTGTGCGAGAGCCCTCTGATGCTACCTATGGCATCAAGACTGCCAGAACCGAGACCCCCTTTAAGCTATTAGCAGACAAGGGAAATGAGGTGAGGGGCTCGTTTGACAAACATATTAAGGAGGCCAACAGTCACCGAAATCAAGGTGCATATGGGAATGCTTCTTTTTTTATATCTAGTGCCAATCAATTAGCTTTTTGTAAAGAAAATTACTCATAAAACAGCAGAAAAAACATCCATGCCACCGTTGGGATTTGAACCCACGACCTCCGAATATCGCGTCCGGTGCTCTTAGCAACTGAGCTACGGTGACGTCTGTCTAATCTGCTGCTTTCGTGGGTATTTATGTTTTGCGTGTAAGCGAACCTTGAGAGTGTTCTCCCGCGCCACCCTCGTCCATTGCGGTGGACGTAGCACATCCTGTAATACCGCAATTGTGACGTAGAACGTCATCTAACGGCGAGGGCGGAAACTGTGCGAGAGCCCTCTTATGCTATCTATGGCATCTAGACTGCCAGAACCGAGACCCCCGTTAAGCTATTAGCAGAAAAGGCAAATGAAGTGAGGGGCTCGTTTGACACATTAAGGAAGCCAACAGTCACCGAAATCAAGGTGCATAGGGGAAAGCTTCTTTTTTATATCTAGTGCCAATCAATTAGTTTTTTTAAATAAAACTACTTATAAAGCAGCAGAAAAAACAACTATGCCGCCGGTGGGATCCGAACCCACGACCTCCGAATATCGCGTCGGGTGCTTTACCAACTGATCTACGGCGACGGCTGTCTAATTTGCTGCTTTCGTGGGTATTTATGTTTTGTGTGCAAGCGAACCTTGAGAGTGCTCACCAGCGCCACCCTCGTCCATAGCGGTGGACGTAGCACGTCCTGTAATACCGCAAGTGTGACGTAAAACGTCATCTAACGGTGAGGGCGGAAACTGCGAGAGTCCTCTTATGCTAGGTATGGCACCAAGACTGCCATTACCGAGACCCTCGTTAAGCTATTAGCAGACAAGGCAAATGAGGTGAGGGGCTCGTTTGACAAACATATTAAGGAAGTCAACAGTCACCGAAAACAAGGTGCATAGGGGAATGCTTTTTGTTTTTTATATCCATTGTCAAGCAATTATTTTTTTTTGAAAATTGCTTATAAAGCAGCAGAAGGAACAACCATGCCGAAGGTGGGATCCGAACCCACGACCTAAGAATATTGCGTCCGGTGCTCTTACCAACTTAGCTACGGCCACGGCTGTCGAATCTGCTGCTATCGTGGATATTTATGTTTTGCGTGTATGCGAACCTTGAGAGTGTTCACAAGCGCCACCCTCGTCCATAGCGGTGGACGTAGCACGTCCTGTAATACTGCTAGTGTGACGTAGAACATCATCTAATGCCGAGGGAGGAAACTGTGCGAGAGACCTCTTATGCTACCTATGGCATCAAGACTTCCAGAACCGAGAGCCCCGTTAAGCTACTAGCAGACAAGGCAAATGAAGTGAGGGGCTCGTTTGACACACATGTTAAGGAAGCCAACAGTCACCGAAAACAAGGTGCATAGGGGAATGCTTCTTGTTTTTTGTATCCAGTGCCAAGCAATTAGTTTTTTGAAAAATGCTTATAAAGCAGCAGAAGAAACAACCATGCCGAAGGTGGGATCCGAACCCACGACCTCCGAATATTGCGTCCGGTGCTCTTACCAACTTAGCTACGGCCACGGCTGTCTAATCTGCTGCTTTCGTGGATATTTATGTTTTCCGTGTAAGCGAACCTTGAGAGTGTTCACAAGCGCCACCCTCGTCCATAGCGGTCGACGTAGCACGTCCTGTAATACCGCAAGTGTGAAGTAGAACGTCATCTAACGGCGAGGACGGAAACTCTGCGATAGCCCTCTGATGCTACCTATGGCATCAAGACTGCCGGAACCGAGACCCCCGTTAAGCTATTAGCAGACAAGGCAAATGAGGTGAGGGGCTCGTTTGACAAACATATTAAGGAAGCCAATAGTCACCGAAATCAAGGTGCATAGGGGAATGCTTCTTTTTTATATCTAGTGCCAATCAATTAGTTTTTTTAAAGAAAATTACTTATAAAGCAGCAGAAAAAACAACCATGGCACCGGTGGGATCCGAACCCACGACCTCCGAATATCGCGTCCGGTGCTCTTACCAACTGAGCTATGGCGACGGCTATCTAATCTGCTGCTTCCGTGATTATTTATGTTTTGCGTGTAAGCGAACCTTGAGAGTGTTCACCAGTGCCACCCTCGTTCATAGCGGAGGACGTAGCACGTCCTGTAATACCGCAAGTGTGACGTCTAACAGCGAGGGCGGAAACTGTGCGAGAGCCCTCTTATGCTACCTATGGCATCAAGACTGCCAGAACCGAGACCCCCTTTAAGCTATTAGCAGACAAGGCAAACGAAGTGAATGGATCGTTTGACAAACATATTAAGGAAACCAACAGTCACCGAAATCAAGGTGCATAGAGGAATGCTTCTTTTTTATAGCTAGTGCCAATCAATTAGTTTAAAAAAATACTTATAAAGCAGCAGAAAAGACAGCAATGGCGCCGGTGGGATCGAACCAACGACCTCCGAATATCGCGTCCGGTGCTCTTACCAACTGAGCTACGGCGACGGCTGTCTAATCTGCTGCTTTCGTCGGTATTTTCGTTTTGCGTGTAAGCGAACCTTGAGAGTGTTCACCCGCGCCACCCTCGTCCACAGCGGTGGACGTAGCACATCCGGTAATACCGCAAGTGTGACGTAGAATGTCATCTAACGGCGAGGGCGGAAACTGTGCGAGAGCCCTCTTATGCTACCTATGGCATCAAGGCTACCAGAACCGAGAGCCCCGTTAAGCTATTAGCAGACAATGCAAATGAAGTGAGGGGCTCGTTTGACAAACATATTAAGGAAGCCAACAGTCACTGAAATCAAGGTGCATAGAGGAATGCTTCTTTTTTATATCTAGTGCCAATCAATTAGTTTTTAAAGATATTTATTTATAAAGCAGCAGGAAAAACAACCATGCTGCCGGTGGGATCCGAGCCCACGACCTCCGAATATCTCGTCCGGTGCTCTTACCAACTGAGCTACGGCGACGGCTGTCTAATCTGCTGCTTTCGTGGGTATTTATGTTTTGCGTGTAAGCGAACCTTGAGAGTGTTCACCAGCGCCACCCTCGTCCATATACGGTGGACGTAGCACGTCCTGTAATACCGCAAGTGTGACGTAGAACATCATCTAATGCCGAGGGAGGAAACTGTGCGAGAGACCTCTTATGCTACCTATGGCATCAAGACTTCCAGAACCGAGAGCCCCGTTAAGCTACTAGCAGACAAGGCAAATGAAGTGAGGGGCTCGTTTGAAACACATGTTAAGGAAGCCAACAGTCACCGAAAACAAGGTGCATAGGGGAATGCTTCTTGTTTTTTGTATCCAGTGCCAAGCAATTAGTTTTTTGAAAAATGCTTATAAAGCAGCAGAAGAAACAACCATGCCGAAGGTGGGATCCGAACCCACGACCTCCGAATATTGCGTCCGGTGCTCTTACCAACTTAGCTACGGCCACGGCTGTCTAATCTGCTGCTTTCGTGGATATTTATGTTTTCCGTGTAAGCGAACCTTGAGAGTGTTCACAAGCGCCACCCTCGTCCATAGCGGTGGACGTAGCACGTCCTGTAATACCGGAATTGTGACGTAGAACGTCATCTAACGGCGAGGGCGGAAACTGTGCGAGAGCCCTCTTATGCTACCTATGGCATCAAGACTGCCAGAACCGAGACCCCCGTTAAGCTATTAGCAGACAAGGCAAATGAAGTGAGGGGCTCGTTTGACAAATATATTAAGGAAGCCAACCGTCACCGAAATCAAGGTGCATAGGGGAATGCTTCTTTTTTATATCTAGTGCCAATCAAGTAGTTTTTTAAAGAAAATTACTCATAAAGAAGCTGAAAAAACAACCATGCCGCCGGTGGGATCTGAGCCTACTACCTCCGAATATCGCGTCCGGTGCTCTTACCAACTGAGCTACGGTGACGGTTGTCTAATCTCTGCTTTTTTGGGTATTTATGTTTTGCGTGTAAGCGAACCTTGAGAGTGTTCACCCGCGCCACCCTCGTCCATAGCGGTGGACGTAGCTCGTCCTGTAATACCGCAAGTGTGACGTACAACGTCATCTAACGGCGAGGGCGGAAACTGTGCGAGAGCCCTCTTATGCTATCTATGGCATCTAGACTGCCAGAACCGAGACCCCCGTTAAGCTATTAGCAGAAAAGGCAAATGAAGTGAGGGGCTCGTTTGACACATTAAGGAAGCCAACAGTCACCGAAATCAAGGTGCATAGGGGAAAGCTTCTTTTTTATATCTAGTGCCAATCAATTAGTTTTTTTAAATAAAACTACTTATAAAGCAGCAGAAAAAACAACTATGCCGCCGGTGGGATCCGAACCCACGACCTCCGAATATCGCGTCGGGTGCTTTACCAACTGATCTACGGCGACGGCTGTCTAATTTGCTGCTTTCGTGGGTATTTATGTTTTGTGTGCAAGCGAACCTTGAGAGTGCTCACCAGCGCCACCCTCGTCCATAGCGGTGGACGTAGCACGTCCTGTAATACCGCAAGTGTGACGTCTAACGGCGAGGGCGGAAACTGTGCGAGAGCCCTCTTATGCTAGCTGTGGCATCAAGACTGCCAGAACCGAGAACCACGTTAAGCTATTAGCAGACAAGGCAAATGAGGTGAGGGGCTCGTTTGACAAACATATTAAGGAAGTCAACAGTCACCGAAACAAGGTGCATAGGGGAATGCTTTTTGTTTTTTATATCCAGTGTCAAGCAATTATTTTTTTTGAAAATTGCTTATAAAGCAGCAGAAGGAACAACCATGCCGAAGGTGGGATCCGAACCCACGACCTAAGAATATTGCGTCCGGTGCTCTTACCAACTTAGCTACGGCCACGGCTGTCGAATCTGCTGCTATCGTGGATATTTATGTTTTGCGTGTATGCGAACCTTGAGAGTGTTCACAAGCGCCACCCTCGTCCATAGCGGTGGACGTAGCACGTCCTGTAATACTGCTAGTGTGACGTAGAACATCATCTAATGCCGAGGGAGGAAACTGTGCGAGAGACCTCTTATGCTACCTATGGCATCAAGACTTCCAGAACCGAGAGCCCCGTTAAGCTACTAGCAGACAAGGCAAATGAAGTGAGGGGCTCGTTTGAAACACATGTTAAGGAAGCCAACAGTCACCGAAAACAAGGTGCATAGGGGAATGCTTCTTGTTTTTTGTATCCAGTGCCAAGCAATTAGTTTTTTGAAAAATGCTTATAAAGCAGCAGAAGAAACAACCATGCCGAAGGTGGGATCCGAACCCACGACCTCCGAATATTGCGTCCGGTGCTCTTACCAACTTAGCTACGGCCACGGCTGTCTAATCTGCTGCTTTCGTGGAAATTTATGTTTTCCGTGTAAGCGAACCTTGAGAGTGTTCACAAGCGCCACCCTCGTCCATAGCGGTGGACGTAGCACGTCCTGTAATACCGCAAGTGTGACATAGAACGTCATCTAACGGCGAGGACGGAAACTCTGCGATAGCCCTCTGATGCTACCTATGGCATCAAGACTGCCGGAACCGAGACCCCCGTTAAGCTATTAGCAGACAAGGCAAATGAGGTGAGGGGCTCGTTTGACAAACATATTAAGGAAGCCAATAGTCACCGAAATCAAGGTGCATAGGGGAATGCTTCTTTTTTATATCTAGTGCCAATCAATTAGTTTTTTTAAAGAAAATTACTTATAAAGCAGCAGAAAAAACAACCATGGCACCGGTGGGATCCGAACCCACGACCTCCGAATATCGCGTCCGGTGCTCTTACCAACTGAGCTACGGCGACGGCTGTCTAATCTGCTGCTTTCGTCGGTATTTTCGTTTTGCGTGTAAGCGAACCTTGAGAGTGTTCACCCGCGCCACCCTCGTCCACAGCGGTGGACGTAGCACATCCGGTAATACCGCAAGTGTGACGTAGAACGTCATCTAACGGCGAGGGCGGAAACTGTGCGAGAGCCCTCTTATGCTACCTATGGCATCAAGGCTACCAGAACCGAGAGCCCCGTTAAGCTATTAGCAGACAATGCAAATGAAGTGAGGGGCTCGTTTGACAAACATATTAAGGAAGCCAGCAGTCACTGAAATCAAGGTGCATAGAGGAATGCTTCTTTTTTATATCTAGTGCCAATCAATTAGTTTTTAAAGATATTTATTTATAAAGCAGCAGGAAAAACAACCATGCTGCCGGTGGGATCCGAGCCCACGACCTCCGAATATCTCGTCCGGTGCTCTTACCAACTGAGCTACGGCGACGGCTGTCTAATCTGCTGCTTTCGTGGGTATTTATGTTTTGCGTGTAAGCGAACCTTGAGAGTGTTCACCAGCGCCACCCTCGTCCATAGCGGTGGACGTAGCACGTCCTGTAATACCGCAAGTGTGACGTAGAACGTCATCTAAGTTCGAGGGAGGAAACTGTGCGAGCGACCTCTTATGCTACCTATGGCATCAAGACTGCCAGAACCGAGAGCCCCGTTAAGCTATTAGCAGACAAGGCAAATGAAGTGAGGGGCTCGTTTGACAAACATATTAAGGAAGCCAACAGTCACTGAAATCAAGGTGCATAGAGGAATGCTTCTTTTTTATATCTAGTGCCAATCAATTAGTTTTTAAAGATATTTATTTATAAAGCAGCAGGAAAAACAACCATGCTGCCGGTGGGATCCGAGCCCACGACCTCCGAATATCTCGTCCGGTGCTCTTACCAACTGAGCTACGGCGACGGCTGTCTAATCTGCTGCTTTCGTGGGTATTTATGTTTTGCGTGTAAGCGAACCTTGAGAGTGTTCACCAGCGCCACCCTCGTCCATAGCGGTGGACGTAGCACGTCCTGTAATACCGCAAGTGTGACGTAGAACGTCATCTAAGTTCGAGGGAGGAAACTGTGCGAGCGACCTCTTATGCTACCTATGGCATCAAGACTGCCAGAACCGAGAGCCCCGTTAAGCTATTAGCAGACAAGGCAAATGAAGTGAGGGGCTCGTTTGACAAACATATTAAGGAAGCCAACAGTCACCGAAAACAAGGTGCATAGGGGAATGCTTCTTGTTTTTTATATCCAGTGCCAAGCAATTACTTTTTTTGAAAATTGCTTATAAAGCAGCAGAAGAAACAACCATGCCGAATGTGGGATCCGAACCCACGACCTCCGAATATTGCGTCAGGTGCTCTTACCAACTTAGCTACGGCCACGGCTGTCTAATCTGCTGCTTTCGTGGATATTTGTGTTTTGCGTGTAAGCGAACCTTGAGAGTGTTCACAAGCGCCACCCTCGTCCATAGCGGTGGACGTAGCACGTCCTCTAATACCGCAAGTGTGACGTAGAACGTCATCTAACGGCGAGGGCGGAAACTGTGCGAGAGCCCTCTTATGCTACCTATGGCATCAAGACTGCCAGAACCGAGACCCCCGTTAAGCTATTAGCAGACAAGGCAAATGAAGTGAGGGGCTCGTTTGACAAATATATTAAGGAAGCCAACCGTCACCGAAATCAAGGTGCATAGGGGAATGCTTCTTTTTTATATCTAGTGCCAATCAAGTAGTTTTTTAAAGAAAATTACTCATAAAGAAGCTGAAAAAACAACCATGCCGCCGGTGGGATCTGAGCCTACTACCTCCGAATATCGCGTCCGGTGCTCTTACCAACTGAGCTACGGTGATGGTTGTCTAATCTCTGCTTTTGTGGGTATTTATGTTTTGCGTGTAAGCGAACCTTGAGAGTGTTCACCCGCGCCACCCTCGTCCATAGCGGTGGACGTAGCTCGTCCTGTAATACCGCAAGTGTGACGTACAACGTCATCTAACGGCGAGGGCGGAAACTGTGCGAGAGCCCTCTTATGCTATCTATGGCATCTAGACTGCCAGAACCGAGACCCCCGTTAAGCTATTAGCAGAAAAGGCAAATGAAGTGAGGGGCTCGTTTGACACATTAAGGAAGCCAACAGTCACCGAAATCAAGGTGCATAGGGGAAAGCTTCTTTTTTATATCTAGTGCCAATCAATTAGTTTTTTTAAATAAAACTACTTATAAAGCAGCAGAAAAAACAACTATGCCGCCGGTGGGATCCGAACCCACGACCTCCGAATATCGCGTCGGGTGCTTTACCAACTGATCTACGGCGACGGCTGTCTAATTTGCTGCTTTCGTGGGTATTTATGTTTTGTGTGCAAGCGAACCTTGAGAGTGCTCACCAGCGCCACCCTCGTCCATAGCGGTGGACGTAGCACGTCCTGTAATACCGCAAGTGTGACGTCTAACGGCGAGGGCGGAAACTGTGCGAGAGCCCTCTTATGCTAGCTGTGGCATCAAGACTGCCAGAACCGAGAACCACGTTAAGCTATTAGCAGACAAGGCAAATGAGGTGAGGGGCTCGTTTGACAAACATATTAAGGAAGTCAACAGTCACCGAAAACAAGGTGCATAGGGGAATGCTTTTTGTTTTTTATATCCAGTGTCAAGCAATTATTTTTTTTGAAAATTGCTTATAAAGCAGCAGAAGGAACAACCATGCCGAAGGTGGGATCCGAACCCACGACCTAAGAATATTGCGTCCGGTGCTCTTACCAACTTAGCTACGGCCACGGCTGTCGAATCTGCTGCTATCGTGGATATTTATGTTTTGCGTGTATGCGAACCTTGAGAGTGTTCACAAGCGCCACCCTCGTCCATAGCGGTGGACGTAGCACGTCCTGTAATACTGCTAGTGTGACGTAGAACATCATCTAATGCCGAGGGAGGAAACTGTGCGAGAGACCTCTTATGCTACCTATGGCATCAAGACTTCCAGAACCGAGAGCCCCGTTAAGCTACTAGCAGACAAGGCAAATGAAGTGAGGGGCTCGTTTGACACACATGTTAAGGAAGCCAACAGTCACCGAAAACAAGGTGCATAGGGGAATGCTTCTTGTTTTTTGTATCCAGTGCCAAGCAATTAGTTTTTTGAAAAATGCTTATAAAGCAGCAGAAGAAACAACCATGCCGAAGGTGGGATCCGAACCCACGACCTCCGAATATTGCGTCCGGTGCTCTTACCAACTTAGCTACGGCCACGGCTGTTTAATCTGCTGCTTTCGTGGATATTTATGTTTTCCGTGTAAGCGAACATTGAGAGTGTTCACAAGCGCCACCCTCGTCCATAGCGGTGGACGTAGCACGTCCTGTAATACCGCAAGTGTGACATAGAACGTCATCTAACGGCGAGGACGGAAACTCTGCGATAGCCCTCTGATGCTACCTATGGCATCAAGACTGCCGGAACCGAGACCCCCGTTAAGCTATTAGCAGACAATGCAAATGAAGTGAGGGGCTCGTTTGACAAACATATTAAGGAAGCCAACAGTCACTGAAATCAAGGTACATAGAGGAATGCTTCTTTTTTATATCTAGTGCCAATCAATTAGTTTTTAAAGATATTTATTTATAAAGCAGCAGGAAAAACAACCATGCTGCCGGTGGGATCCGAGCCCACGACCTCCGAATATCTCGTCCGGTGCTCTTACCAACTGAGCTACGGCGACGGCTGTCTAATCTGCTGCTTTCGTGGGTATTTATGTTTTGCGTGTAAGCGAACCTTGAGAGTGTTCACCAGCGCCACCCTCGTCCATAGCGGTGGACGTAGCACGTCCTGTAATACCGCAAGTGTGACGTAGAACGTCATCTAAGTTCGAGGGAGGAAACTGTGCGAGCGACCTCTTATGCTACCTATGGCATCAAGACTGCCAGAACCGAGAGCCCCGTTAAGCTATTAGCAGACAAGGCAAATGAAGTGAGGGGCTCGTTTGACAAACATATTAAGGAAGCCAACAGTCACCGAAAACAAGGTGCATAGGGGAATGCTTCTTGTTTTTTATATCCAGTGCCAAGCAATTACTTTTTTTGAAAATTGCTTATAAAGCAGCAGAAGAAACAACCATGCCGAATGTGGGATCCGAACCCACGACCTCCGAATATTGCGTCAGGTGCTCTTACCAACTTAGCTACGGCCACGGCTGTCTAATCTGCTGCTTTCGTGGATATTTGTGTTTTGCGTGTAAGCGAACCTTGAGAGTGTTCACAAGCGCCACCCTCGTCCATAGCGGTGGACGTAGCACGTCCTGTAATACCGCAAGTGTGACATAGAACGTCATCTAACGGCGAGGACGGAAACTGTGCGAGAGCCCTCTTATGCTACCTATGACATCAAGACTGCCAGAACCGAGACCCCCGTTAAGCTATTAGCAGACAAGGCAAATGAGGTGAGGGGCTCGTTTGACAAACATATTAAGGAAGCCAACAGTCACCGAAATCAAGGTGCATAGGGGAATGTTTCTTTTTTTATATCTAGTGCCAACCAATTAGCTTTTTTAAAGAAAATACATATAAAGCAGCAGAAAAACTACCATGCCACCGGTGGGTTCCGAACCCACGACCTCCGAAAAGCGCGTCCGGTGCTCTTACCAACTGAGCTATGGCGACGGCTATCTAATCTGCTGCTTTCGTGGGTATTTATGTTTTGCGTGTAAGCGAACCTTGAGAGTGTTCACCAGCGCCACCCTCGTCCATAGCGGTGGACGTAGCACGTCCTGTAATACCGCAAGTGTGACGTAGAACGTCATCTAACGGCGAGGGCGGAAACTGTGCGAGAGCCCTCTTATGCTACCTATGGCATCATGACTGCCAGAACCGAGACCCCATTTAAGCTATTAGCAGACAAGGCAAATGAAGTGAGGGGATCGTTTGACAAACGTATTAAGGAAACGAACAGTCACCGAAATCAAGGTGCATAGAGGAATGCTTCTTTTTTTATAGCTAGTGCCAATCAATTAGTTTAAAAAAAATTACTTGCAGCAGAAAAGACAACAATGACGCCGGTGGGATCGAACCCACGACCTCCGAATATCGCGTCCGGTGCTCTTACCAACTGAGCTACGGTGACGGCTGTCTAATCTCTTGTTTTCGTGGGTGTTTATGTTTTGCGTGTAAGCGAACCTTGAGAGTGTTCACCCGCGCCACCCTCGTCCATAGCGGTGGACTTCGCACATCCTGTAATACCGCAAGTGTGACGTAGAACGTCATCTAACGGCGAGGGCGGAAACTGTGCGAGAGCCCTCTTATGCTACCTATGGCATCAAGACTGCCAGAACCGAGAGCCCCGTTAAAGTATTAGCAGACAAGGCAAATGAAGTGAGGGGCTCGTTTGACAAACATATTAAGAATGCCAACAGTCACCAAAAACAAGGTGCTTAGGGGAATGCTTCTTGTTTTTTATATCCAGTGCCAAGCAATTAGTTTTTTGAAAATTGCTTAAAAAGCAGCAGAAGAAACAACCATGCCGAAGGTGGGATCCGAACCCACGACCTCTGAATATTGCGTCCGGTGCTCTTACAAACCTAGCTACGGCCACGGCTGTCTAATCTGCTGCTTTCTTGGGTATTTATGTTTTGCGTGCAAGCGAACCTTGAGAGTGTTCACCAGCGGCACCCTCGTCCATAGCGGTGGATGTAGCACGTCCTGTAATACCGCAAGTGTGACCTAGAACGTCATCTAACGGCGAGGGCGGAAACGGTGCGAGAGCCCTCTCATTCGACCTATGGCATCAAGACTGCCAGAACCGAGACTCCCGTTAAGCTATTAGCAGACAAGGCAAATGAAGTGAGGGGATCGTTTGACAAACATATTAAGGAAACCAACAGTCACCGAAATCAAGGTGCATAAGAGAATGCTTCTTTTTTTTATATCTAGAGTCAATCAATTAGTTTTTTAAAGAAAATACATATAAAGCTGCAGAAAAAACAACCATGCCACCGGTGGGATCCAAACCCACGACCTCCAAATATGGCGTCCGGTGCGCTTACCATCTGAGCTACAGCGACGGCTGTCTAATCTGCTGTTTTTTTGGGTATTTATGTTTTGCGTGTAAGCGAACCTTGAGAGTGTTCACCAGCGCCACCCTCGTCCATAGCGGTGGACGTAGCACGTCCTGTAATACCGCAAGTGTGACGTAGAACGTCATCTAACGGCGAGGGCGGAAACTGTGCGAGAGCCCTCTTATTCTACCTATGGCATCAAGACTGCCAGAACCAAGAGCCCCGTTAAGCTATTAGCAGACAAGGCAAATGAAGTGAGGGGCTCGTTTGACAAACATATTAAGGAAGCCAACAGTCACCGAAATCAAGGTGCATAAGAGAATGCTTCTTTTGTTTATATCTAGTGCCAATCAATTAGTTTTTAAAGCAAATACATATAAAGCAGCAGAAAAAACAACCATGCCACCGGTGGGATCCGAACCCACGACCTCCGAATAGCGCGTCCGGTGCGCTTACCATCTAAGCTACGGCGACGGCTGTCTAATCTGCTGCTTTCGTGGGTATTTATGTTTTGCGTGTAAGCGAACCTTGAGAGTGTTCACCAGGGCCACCCTCGTCCATAGCGGTGGACGTAGCACGTCCTGTAATACCGCAAGTGTGACGTAGAACGTCATCTAATGGCGAGGGAGGAAACTGTGCGAAAGCCCTCTTATGCTACCTATGGCATCAAGACAGCCAGAACCGAGACCCTCTCTAAGCTATTAGCAGACAAGGCAAATGAAGTGAGAGGATCGTTTGACAAACATATTAAGGAAGCCAACAGTCACCAAAATCAAGGTGCATAGGGGAATGCTTCTTTTTTTAAGCTAGTGCCAATCAATTAGTTTTTAAAAAAAAATACTTATAAAGCAGCAGAAAAAACAACCTTGCCACCGGTGGGATCCGAACCCACGACATCCGAAAAGCGCGTCCGGTGCTCTTACCAACTGAGCTATGGCGACGGCTATCTAATCTGCTGCTTTCGTGATTATTTATGTTTTGCGTGTAAGCGAACCCTGAGAGTGTTCACCAGTGCCACCCTCGTCCATAGCGGTGGACGTAGCACGTCCTGTAATACCGCAAGTGTGACGTCTAACGCCGAGAGCGGAAACTGTGCGAGAGCCCTCTTATGCTACCTATGGCATCAAGACTGCCAGAACCGAGACACCCGTTAAGCTATTAGCAGACAAGGCAAATGAGGTGAGGGGATCGTTTGACAAACATATTAAGGAAGCCAACAGTCACCAAAATCAAGGTGCATAAGAGAATGCTTCTTTTTTTATATCTAGTGCCAATCAATTCGTTTTTTAAAGAAAATACATATAAAGCTGCAGAAAAAAAAACCATGCCACCGGTGGGATCCGAACCCACGACCTCCGAATAGCGCGTCCGGTGCTCTTACCAACTGAGCTATGGCGACGGCTATCTAATCTGCTGCTTTCGTGATTATTTATGTTTTGCGTGTAAGCGAACCTTGAGAGTGTTCACCAGCACCACCCTCGTACATAGCGGTGGACGTAGCACGTCCTGTAATACCGCAAGTGCGACGTAGAACGTCATCTAACGGCGAGGGCGGAAACTGTGCGAGAGCCCTCTTATGCTACCTATGGCATCAAGACTGCCAGAACCGAGACCCCCTTTAAGCTATTAGCAGACAAGGCAAATGAAGTGAGGGGATCGTTTGACAAACATATTAAGGAAACCAACAGTCACCGAAATCAAGGTGCATAAGAGAATGCTTCTTTTTTTTATATCTAGTGCCAATCAATTAGTTTTTTAAAGAAAATACATATAAAGCAGCAGAAAAACAACCATGCCACCGGTTGGATCCGAACCCACGACCTCCGAATAGCGCGTCCGGTGCTCTTACCAACTGAGCTATGGCGACGGCTATCTAATCTGCTGCTTTCGTGATTATTTATGTTTTGCGTGTAAGCGAACCTTGAGAGTGTTCACCAGTGCCACCCTCGTCCATAGCGGTGGACGTAGCACGTCCTGTAATACCGCAAGTGTGACGTCTAACGGCGAGGGCGGAAACTGTGGGAGAGCCCTCTTATGCTTCCTATGGCATCAAGACTGCCAGAACCGAGACCCCCGTTAAGCTATTAGCAGACAAGGCAAATGAGGTGAGGGGCTCGTTTGACAAACATATTAAGGAAGCCAACAGTCACCAAAATCAAGGTGCATAGGGGAATGCTTCTTTTTATATCTAGTGCCAATCAATTAGTTTTTAAAGAAAATTACTTATAAATCTTGCAGAAAAAACAACCATGCCGCCGGTGGGATCCGAACCCACGACCTCCGAATATGGCGTCCGGTGCGCTTACCATCTGAGCTACGGCGACGGCTGTCTAATCTGCTGCTTTCGTGGGTATTTATGTTTTGCGTGTAAGCGAACCTTGAGAGTGTTCACCAGCGCCACCCTCGTCCATAGCGGTGGACGTAGCACGTCCTGTAATACCGCAAGTGTGACGTAGAACGTCATCTAACGGCGAGGGCGGAAACTGTGCGAGAGCCCTCTTATGCTTCCTATGGCATCAAGACTGCCAGAACCGAGACCCCCGTTAAGCTATTAGCAGACAAGGCAAATGAGGTGAGGGGCTCGTTTGACAAACATATTAAGGAAGCCAACAGTCACCGAAATCAAGGTGCATAGAGGAATGCTTCTTTTTTATATCTAATGCCAATCAATTATTTTTTAAAGAAAATTATTTATAAAGAAGCAGGAAAAACAACCATGCCGCCGGTGGGATCCGAACCCACGACCTCCTAATATGGCGTCCGGAGCGCTTACCATCTGAGCTACAGCGACGGCTGTCTAATCTGCTGCTTTCGTGGGTATTTATGTTTTGCGTGTAAGCGAACCTTGAGAGTGTTCACCAGCGCCACCCTCGTCCATAGCGGTGGACGTAGCACGTCCTGTAATACCGCAAGTGTGACGTAGAACGTCATCTAATGGCGAGGGAGGAAACTGTGCGAGAGACCTCTTATGCTACCTATGGCATCAAGACTGCCAGAACCAAGAGCCCCGTTAAGCTATTAGCAGACAAGGCAAATGAAGTGAGGGGCTCGTTTGACAAACATATTAAGGAAGCCAACAGTCACCGAAATCAAGGTGCATAAGAGAATGCTTCTTTTTTTATATCTAGTGCCAATCAATTTGTTTTTTAAAGAAAATACATATAAAGCAGCAGAAAAAACAACCATGCCACCGGTGGGATCCGAACCCACGACCTCCGAATAGCGCGTCCGGTGCGCTTACCATCTGAGCTACGGCGACGGCTGTCTAATCTGCTGCTTTCGTGGGTATTTATGTTTTGCGTGTAAGCGAACCTTGAGAGTGTTCACCAGCGCCACCCTCGTCCATAGCGGTGGACGTAGCACGTCCTGTAATACCGCAAGTGTGACGTAGAACGTCATCTAACGACGAGGGCGGAAACTGTGCGAAAGCCCTCTTATGCTACCTATGGCATCAAGACAGCCAGAACCGAGACCCTCTCTAAGCTATTAGCAGACAAGGCAAATGAAGTGAGAGGATCGTTTGACAAACATATTAAGGAAGCCAACAGTCACCAAAATCAAGGTGCATAGGGGAATGCTTCTTTTTATATCTAGTGCCAATCAATTAGTTTTTAAAGAAAATTACTTATAAATCTTGCAGAAAAAACAACCATGCCGCCGGTGGGATCCGAACCCACGACCTCCGAATATGGCGTCCGGTGCACTTACCATCTGAGCTACGGCGACGGCTGTATAATCTGCTGCTTTCGTGGGTATTTATGTTTTGCGTGTAAGCGAACCTTGAGAGTGTTCACCAGCGGCACCCTCGTCCATAGCGGTGGATGTAGCACGTCCTGTAATACCGCAAGTGTGACCTAGAACGTCATCTAACGGCGAGGGCGGAAACGGTGCGAGAGCCCTCTCATTCGACCTATGGCATCAAGACTGCCAGAACCGAGACCCCCTTTAAGCTATTAGCAGACAAGGCAAATGAAGTGAGGGGTTCGTTTGACAAACATATTAAGGAAACCAACAGTCACCGAAATCAAGGTGCATAGAGTAATGCTTCTTTTTTTATAGCTAGTGCCAATCAATTAGTTTTTTAAAGAAAATACTTATAAAGCAGCAGAAAAAACAACCTTGCCACCGGTGGGATCCGAACCCACGACCTCCGAAAAGCGCGTCCGGTGCTCTTACCAACTGAGCTATGGCGACGGCTATCTAATCTGCTGCTTTCGTGATTATTTATGTTTTGCGTGTAAGCGAACCCTGAGAGTGTTCACCAGTGCCACCCTCGTCCATAGCGGTGGACGCAGCACGTCCTGTAATACCGCAAGTGTGACGTCTAACGCCGAGAGCGGAAACTGTGCGAGAGCCCTCTTATGCTACCTATGGCATCAAGACTGCCAGAACCGAGACACCCGTTAAGCTATTAGCAGACAAGGCAAATGAGGTGAGGGGATCGTTTGACAAACATATTAAGGAAGCCAACAGTCACCAAAATCAAGGTGCATAAGAGAATGCTTCTTTTTTTATATCTAGTGCCAATCAATTCGTTTTTTAAAGAAAATACATATAAAGCTGCAGAAAAAAAAACCATGCCACCGGTTGGATCCGAACCCACGACCTCCGAATAGCGCGTCCGGTGCTCTTACCAACTGAGCTATGGCGACGGCTATCTAATCTGCTGCTTTCGTGATTATTTATGTTTTGCGTGTAAGCGAACCTTGAGAGTGTTCACCAGTGCCACCCTCGTCCATAGCGGTGGACGTAGCACGTCCTGTAATACCGCAAGTGTGACGTCTAACGGCGAGGGCGGAAACTGTGGGAGAGCCCTCTTATGCTTCCTATGGCATCAAGACTGCCAGAACCGAGACCCCCGTTAAGCTATTAGCAGACAAGGCAAATGAGGTGAGGGGCTCGTTTGACAAACATATTAAGGAAGCCAACAGTCACCGAAATCAAGGTGCATAGAGGAATGCTTCTTTTTTATATCTAATGCAAATCAATTATTTTTTAAAGAAAATTATTTATAAAGAAGCAGGAAAAACAACCATGCCGCCGGTGGGATCCGAACCCACGACCTCCGAATAGCGCGTCCGGTGCGCTTACCATCTGAGCTACGGCGACGGCTGTCTAATCTGCTGCTTTCGTGGGTATTTATGTTTTGCGTGTAAGCGAACCTTGAGAGTGTTCACTAGCGCCACCCTCGTCCATAGCGGTGGACGTAGCACGTCCTGTAATACCGCAAGTGTGACGTAGAACGTCATCTAACGGCGAGGGCGGAAACTGTGCGAAAGCCCTCTTATGCTACCTATGGCATCAAGACAGCCAGAACCGAGACCCTCTCTAAGCTATTAGCAGACAAGGCAAATGAAGTGAGAGGATCGTTTGACAAACATATTAAGGAAGCCAACAGTCACCAAAATCAAGGTGCATAGGGGAATGCTTCTTTTTATATCTAGTGCCAATCAATTAGTTTTTAAAGAAAATTACTTATAAATCTTGCAGAAAAAACAACCATGCCGCCGGTGGGATCCGAACCCACGACCTCCGAATATGGCGTCCGGTGCGCTTACCATCTGAGTTACGGCGACGGCTGTCTAATCTGCTGCTTTCGTGGGTATTTATGTTTTGCGTGTAAGCGAACCTTGAGAGTGTTCACCAGCGCCACCCTCGTCCATAGCGGTGGACGTAACACGTCCTGTAATACCGCAAGTGTGACGTAGAACGTCATCTAACGGCGAGGGCGGAAACTGTGCGAGAGCCCTCTTATGCTACCTATGGCATAAAGACTGCCAGAGCCGAGACCCCCTTTAAGCTATTAGCAGACAAGGCAAATGAAGTGAGGGGATCGTTTGACAAACATATTAAGGAAACCAACAGTCACCGAAATCAAGGTGCATAGAGGAATGCTTCTTTTTTTATAGCTAGTGCCAATCAATTAGTTTTTTAAAGAAAATACTTATAAAGCAGCAGAAAAAACAACCTTGCCACCGGTGGGATCCGAACCCACGACCTCCGAAAAGCGCGTCCGGTGCTCTTACCAACTGAGCTATGGCGACGGCTATCTAATCTGCTGCTTTCGTGATTATTTATGTTTTGCGTGTAAGCGAACCCTGAGAGTGTTCACCAGTGCCACCCTCGTCCATAGCGGTGGACGTAGCACGTCCTGTAATACCGCAAGTGTGACGTCTAACGCCGAGAGCGGAAACTGTGCGAGAGCCCTCTTATGCTACCTATGGCATCAAGACTGCCAGAACCGAGACACCCGTTAAGCTATTAGCAGACAAGGCAAATGAGGTGAGGGGATCGTTTGACAAACATATTAAGGAAGCCAACAGTCACCAAAATCAAGGTGCATAAGAGAATGCTTCTTTTTTTATATCTAGTGCCAATCAATTCGTTTTTTAAAGAAAATACATATAAAGCTGCAGAAAAAAAAACCATGCCACCGGTGGGATCCGAACCCACGACCTCCGAATAGCGCGTCCGGTGCTCTTACCAACTGAGCTATGGCGACGGCTATCTAATCTGCTGCTTTCGTGATTATTTATGTTTTGCGTGTAAGCGAACCTTGAGAGTGTTCACCAGCACCACCCTCGTACATAGCGGTGGACGTAGCACGTCCTGTAATACCGCAAGTGCGACGTAGAACGTCATCTAACGGCGAGGGCGGAAACTGTGCGAGAGCCCTCTTATGCTACCTATGGCATCAAGACTGCCAGAACCGAGACCCCCTTTAAGCTATTAGCAGACAAGGCAAATGAAGTGAGGGGATCGTTTGACAAACATATTAAGGAAACCAACAGTCACCGAAATCAAGGTGCATAAGAGAATGCTTCTTTTTTTTATATCTAGTGCCAATCAATTAGTTTTTTAAAGAAAATACATATAAAGCAGCAGAAAAAACAACCATGCCACCGGTTGGATCCGAACCCACGACCTCCGAATAGCGCGTCCGGTGCTCTTACCAACTGAGCTATGGCGACGGCTATCTAATCTGCTGCTTTCGTGATTATTTATGTTTTGCGTGTAAGCGAACCTTGAGAGTGTTCACCAGTGCCACCCTCGTCCATAGCGGTGGACGTAGCACGTCCTGTAATACCGCAAGTGTGACGTCTAACGGCGAGGGCGGAAACTGTGGGAGAGCCCTCTTATGCTTCCTATGGCATCAAGACTGCCAGAACCGAGACCCCCGTTAAGCTATTAGCAGACAAGGGAAATGAGGTGAGGGGCTCGTTTGACAAACATATTAAGGAAGCCAACAGTCACCGAAATCAAGGTGCATAGAGGAATGCTTCTTTTTTATATCTAATGCCAATCAATTATTTTTTAAAGAAAATTATTTATAAAGAAGCAAGAAAAACAACCCGGCCGCCGGTGGGATCCGAACCCACGACCTCCGAATATGGCGTCCGGTGCGCTTACCATCTGAGCTACAGCGACGGCTGTCTAATCTGCTGCTTTCGTGGGTATTTATGTTTTGCGTGTAAGCGAACCTTGAGAGTGTTCACCAGCGCCACCCTCGTCCATAGCGGTGGACGTAGCACGTCCTGTAATACCGCAAGTGTGACGTAGAACGTCATCTAATGGCGAGGGAGGAAACTCTGCGAGAGACCTCTTATGCTACCTATGGCATCAAGACTGCCAGAACCAAGAGCCCCGTTAAGCTATTGGCAGACAAGGCAAATGAAGTGAGGGGCTCGTTTGACAAACATATTAAGGAAGCCAACTGTCACCGAAATCAAGGTGCATAAGAGAATGCTTCTTTTTTTATATCTAGTGCCAATCAATTAGTTTTTAAAGAAAATACATATAAAGCAGCAGAAGAAACAACCATGCCACCGGTGGGATCCGAGCCCACGACCTCCGAATAGCGCGTCCGGTGCGCTAACCATCTGAGCTACGGCGACGGCTGTCTAATCTGCTGCTTTCGTGGGTATTTATGTTTTGCGTGTAAGCGAACCTTGAGAGTGTTCACTAGCGCCACCCTCGTCCATAGCGGTGGACGTAGCACGTCCTGTAATACCGCAAGTGTGACGTAGAACGTCATCTAACGGCGAGGGCGGAAACTGTGCGAAAGCCCTCTTATGCTACCTATGGCATAAAGACTGCCAGAACCGAGAGCCCCGTTAAAGTATTAGCAGACAAGGCAAATGAAGTGAGGGGGTCGTTTCACAAACATATTAAGGAAGCCAACAGTCACCAAAATCAAGGTGCATAGGGGAATGCTTCTTGTTATATCTAGTGCCAATCAATTAGTTTTTAAAGAAAATTACTTATAAATCAGCAGAATAAACAACCATTCCGAAGGTGGGATCCCACCCACGACCTCCGAATATCTCGTCCGGTTCTCTTACCAACTGAGCTACGGCGACGGCTGTCTAATCTGCTGCTTTCGTGGGTATTTATGTTTTGCGTGTAAGCGAACCTTGAGAGTGTTCACCAGCGCCACCCTCGTCCATAGCGGTGGGCGTAGCACGTCCTGTAATACCCGCAAGTGTGACGTAGAACGTCATCTAATGGCGAGGGAGGAAACTGTTCGAGAGACCTCTTATGCTACCTATGGCATCAAGACTGCCAGAACCGATACCCCCGTTAAGCTATTAGCAGACAAGGCAAATGAGGTGAGCGGCTCGTTTGACAAACATTTTAAGGAAGCCAACAGTCACTGAAATCAAGGTGCATAGAGGAATGCTTCTTTTTTATATCTAGTGCCAATCAATTAGTTTTTAAAGAAAATTATTTATAAAGCAGCAGGAAAAACAACCATGCCGCTGGTGGGATCCGAACCCACGACCTCCGAATATGGCGTCCAGTGCGTTTACCATCTGAGCTACGGCGACGGCTGTCTAATCTGCTACTTTCGTGGGTATTTATGTTTTGCGTGTAAGCGAACCTTGAGAGTGTTCACCAGCGCCACCCTCGTCCATAGCGGTGGAAGTAGCACGTCCTGTAATACCGCAAGTGTGACGTAGAACGTCATCTAACGGCGAGGGCGGAAACTGTGCGAGAGCCCTCTTATGCTACCTATGGCATCAAGACTGCCAGAACCGAGACCCTTTTTAAGCTATTAGCAGACAAGGCAAATGAAGTGAGGGGCTCGTTTGACAAACATATTAAGGAAACCAACAGTCACCGAAATCAAGGTGCATAGGGGAATGCTTCTTTTTTTGTATATAGTGCCAACCAATTAGTTTTTTAAAGAAAATTACTCACAAAGCAGCAGAAAAAAAAAACCATACCGAAGGTGGGATCCGAACCCACTACCTCCGAATATCGCGTCCGGTGCATTACCAACTGAGCTACGGCGATGGCTGTCTGATTTGCTGCTTTCTTGAGTATTTATGTTTTGCGTGCAAGCGAACCTTGACAGTGTTCACCAGCGGCACCCTCGTCCATAGCGGTGGATGTAGCACGTCCTGTAATACCGCAAGTGTGACGTAGAACGTCATCTAACGGCGAGGGCGGAAACGGTGCGAGAGCCCTCTCATTCGACCTATGGCATCAAGACTGCCAGAACCGAGACCCCCGTTAAGCTATTAGCAGACTAGGCAAATGAAGTGAGGGGATCGTTTGACAAACATATTAGGGAAGCCAACAGTCACCAAAATCAAGGTGCATAGGGGAATGCTTCTTTTTATATCTAGTGCCAATCAATTAGTTTTTTAAAGAAAAAACTTATAAATCAGCAGAAAAAACAACCATTCCGAAGGTGGGATCCCACCCACGACCTCCGAATATCTCGTCCGGTGCTCTTACCAACTGAGCTACGGCGACGGCTGTCTAATCCGCTGCTTTCGTGGGTATTTATGTTTTGCGTGTAAGCGAACCTTGAGAGTGTTCACCAGCGCCACCCTCGTCCATAGCGGTGGACGTAGCACGTCCTGTAATACCGCAAGTGTGATGTAGAATGTCATCTAAAGGCGAGGGCGGAAACTGTGCGAGACCCCTCTTTGCTACCTATGGCATCAAGACTGCCAGAACCGAGACCCTCTTTAAGCTATTAGCAGACAGGGCAAATGAAGTGAGGGGCTCGTTTGACAAACATATTAAGGAAACCAACAGTCACCGAAATCAATGTGCATAGGGGAATGCTTCTTTTTTTATATCTAGTGCCAATCAATTAGTTTTTAAAGAAAATTACTTATAAAGCAGCAGAAAAAACCATGCCGAAGGTTGGATCTGAACCCACGACCTCCGAATATCGCGTCCGGTGCTCTTACCAACTCAGCTATAGCGACGGCTATCTAATCTGCTGCTTTCGTGGGTATTTATGTTTTGCGTGTAAGCGAACCTTGAGAGTGTTCACCAGCGCCACCTTCGTCCATAGCGGTGGACGTATCACGTCCTGTAATACCGCAAGTGTGACGTCTAACGGCGAGGGCGGAAACTGTGCGAGAGCCCTCTTATGCTACCTATGGCATCAAGACTGCCAGAACCGAGACCCCCGTTAAGCTATTAGCAGACAAGGCAAATGAAGTGAAGGGCTCGTTTGACAAACATATTAAGGAAGCCAACAGTCACCGAAAACAAGGTGCATAGTGGAATGCTTCTTGTTTTTTATATCCAGAGCCAAGCAATTAGTGTTTTGAAAATTGCTTATAAAGCAGCAGAAGAAACAACCATGCCGAAGGTGGGATCCCAACCCACGACCTCCGAATATTGCGTCCGGTGCTCTTACCAACTTAGCTACGGCCACGGCTGTCTAATCTGCTGCTTTCGTGGATATTTATGTTTTGCGTGTAAGCGAACCTTGAGAGTGTTCACCAGTGCCACCCTCGTCCATAGCGGTGGACGTAGCACGTCCTGTAATACCGCAAGTGTGACGTAGAACGTCATCTAACGGCGAGGGTGGAAACTGTGCGAGAGCCCTCTTATGCTACCTATGGCATCAAGACTGCCAGAACCGAGACCCTTTTAAAGCTATTAGCAGACAAGGCAAATGAAGTGAGGGGCTCGTTTGACAAACATATTAAGGAAGCCAACAGTCACCGAAATCAATGTGCATAGGGGAATGCTTCTTTTTTTATATCTAGTGCCAATCAATTAGTTTTTAAAGAAAATTACTTATAAAGCAGCAGAAAAAACCATGCCGAAGGTTGGATCTGAACCCACGACCTCCGAATATCGCGTCCGGTGCTCTTACCAACTCAGCTATAGCGACGGCTATCTAATCTGCTGCTTTCGTGGGTATTTATGTTTTGCGTGTAAGAGAACCTTGAAAGTGTTCACCAGCGCCACCTTCGTCCATAGCGGTGGACGTATCACGTCCTGTAATACCGCAAGTGTGACGTCTAACGGCGAGGGCGGAAACTGTGCGAGAGCCCTCTTATGCTACCTATGGCATCAAGACTGCCAGAACCGAGACCCCCGTTAAGCTATTAGCAGACAAGGCAAATGAAGTGAAGGGCTCGTTTGACAAACATATTAAGGAAGCCAACAGTCACCGAAAACAAGGTGCATAGTGGAATGCTTCTTGTTTTTTATATCCAGTGCCAAGCAATTAGTGTTTTGAAAATTGCTTATAAAGCAGCAGAAGAAACAACCATGCCGAAGGTGGGATCCGAACCCACGACCTCCGAATATTGCGTCCGGTGCTCTTACCAACTTAGCTACGGCCACGGCTGTCTAATCTGCTGCTTTCGTGGATATTTATGTTTTGCGTGTAAGCGAACCTTGAGAGTGTTCACCAGTGCCACCCTCGTCCATAGCGGTGGACGTAGCACGTCCTGTAATACCGCAAGTGTGACGTAGAACGTCATCTAACGGCGAGGGTGGAAACTGTGCGAGAGCCCTCTTATGCTACCTATGGCATCAAGACTGCCAGAACCGAGACCCTTTTTAAGCTATTAGCAGACAAGGCAAATGAAGTGAGGGGCTCGTTTGACAAACATATTAAGGAAACCAACAGTCACCGAAATCAAGGTGCATAGGGGAATGCTTCTTTTTTTGTATCTAGTGCCAACCAATTAGTTTTTTAAAGAAAATTACTCACAAAGCAGCAGAAAAAAAAACCATGCCGAAGGTGGGATCCGAACCCACTACCTCCGAATATCGCGTCCGGTGCTTTACCAACTGAGCTACGGCGACGGCTGTCTGATTTGCTGCTTTCTTGAGTATTTATGTTTTGCGTGCAAGCGAACCCTGACAGTGTTCACCAGCGGCACCCTCGTCCATAGCGGTGGATGTAGCACGTCCTGTAATACCGCAAGTGTGACGTAGAACGTCATCTAACGGCGAGGGCGGAAACGGTGCGAGAGCCCTCTCATTCGACCTATGGCATCAAGACTGCCAGAACCGAGACCCCCGTTAAGCAATTAGCAGACAAGGCAAATGAAGTGAGGGGATCGTTTGACAAACATATTAAGGAAGCCAACAGTCACCAAAATCAAGGTGCATAGGGGAATGCTTCTTTTTATATCTAGTGCCAATCAATTAGTTTTCTAAAGAAAAAACTTATAAATCAGCAGAAAAAACAACCATTCCGAAGGTGGGATCCCACCCACGACCTCCGAATATCTCGTCCGGTGCTCTTACCAACTGAGCTACGGCGACGGCTGTCTAATCTGCTGCTTTCGTGGGTATTTATGTTTTGCGTGTAAGCGAACCTTGAGAGTGTTCACCAGCGCCACCCTCGTCCATAGCGGCGGACGTAGCACGTCCTGTAATACCGCAAGTGCGATGTAGAACGTCATCTAATGGCGAGGGAGGAAACTGTGCGAGAGACCTCTTAGGCTACCTATGGCATCAAGACTGCCAGAACCGAGAGCCCCGTTAAGCTATTAGCAGACAAGGCAAATGAAGTGAGGGGATCGTTTGACAAACATATTAAGGAAGCCAACAGTCACCAAAATCAAGGTGCATAGGGGAATGCTTCTTTTTATATCTACTGCCAATCAATTAGTTTTTAAAGAAAATTACTTATAAATCAGCAGAAAAACAACCATTCCGAAGGTGGGATCCCACCCACGACCTCCGAATATATCGTCCGGTGCTCTTACCAACTGAGCTACGGCGACGGCTGTCTAATCCGCTGCTTTCGTGGGTATTTATGTTTTGCGTGTAAGCGAACCTTGAGAGTGTTCACCAGCGCCACCCTCGTCCATAGCGGTGGACGTAGCACGTCCTGTAATACCGCAAATGTGATGTAGAATGTCATCTAAAGGCGAGGGCGGAAACTGTGCGAGAGCCCTCTTTGCTACCTATGGCATCAAGACTGCCAGAACCGAGACCCTCTTTAAGCTATTAGCAGACAGGGCAAATGAAGTGAGGGGCTCGTTTGACAAACTTATTAAGGAAACCAACAGTCACCGAAAACAAGGTGCTTAGGGGAATGCTTCTTGTTTCTTATATCCAGTGCCAAGCAATTAGTTTTTTGAAAATTGCTTATAAAGCAGCAGAAGAAACAACCATGCCGAAGGTGGGATCCGAACCCACGACCTCCGAATATTGCGTCCGGTGCTCTTACAAACCTAGCTACGGCCACGGCTGTCTAATCTGCTGCTTTCTTGGGTATTTATGTTTTGCGTGCAAGCGAACCTTGAGAGTGTTCACCAGTGGCACCCTCGTCCATAGCGGTGGATGTAGCACGTCCTGTAATACCGCAAGTGTGACCTAGAACGTCATCTAACGGCGAGGGCGGAAACGGTGCGAGAGCCCTCTTATGCTACCTATGGCATCAAGACTGCCAGAACCGAGACCCCCGTTAAGCTATTAGCAGACAAGGCAAATGAGGTGAGGGGCTCGTTTGACAAACATATTAAGGAAGCCAACAGTCAGCGAAATCAATGTGCATAGGGGAATGCTTCTTTTTTTATATCTAGTGCCAATTAATTAGTTTTTTAAAGAAAATTACTTATAAAGCAGCAGAAAAAACAACCATGCCACCGGTGGGATCCGAACCCACGACCTCCGAATATGGCGTCCGGTGCGCTTACCATCTGAGCTACGGCGACGGCTATCTAATCTGCTGCTATCGTGATTATTTATGTTTTGCGTGTAAGCGAACCTTGAGAGTGTTCACCAGTGCCACCCTCGTCTATAGCGGTAGACGTAGCACGTCCTGTAATACCGCTAGTGTGACGTCTAACGGCGAAGGCGGAATCTGTGCGAGAGCCCTCTTATGCTACCTATGGCATCAAGACTGCCAGAACCGATACCCCCGTTAAGCTATTAGCAGACAAGGCAAATGAGGTGAGCGGCTCGTTTGACAAACATTTTAAGGAAGCCAACAGTCACTGAAATCAAGGTGCATAGAGGAATGCTTCTTTTTTATATCTAGTGCCAATCAATTAGTTTTTAAAGAAAATTATTTATAAAGCAGCAGGAAAAACAACCATGCTGACGGTGGGATCCGAACCCACGACCTCCGAATATGGCGTCCAGTGCGCTTACCATCTGAGCTACGGCGACGGCTGTCTAATCTGCTACTTTCGTGGGTATTTATGTTTTGCGTGTAAGCGAACCTTGAGAGTGTTCACCAGCGCCACCCTCGTCCATAGCGGTGGACGTAGCACGTCCTGTAATACCGCAAGTGTGACGTAGAACGTCATCTAACGGCGAGGGCGGAAACTGTGCGAGAGCCCTCTTATGCTACCTATGGCATCAAGACTGCCAGAACCGATACCCTTTTTAAGCTATTAGCAGACAAGGCAAATGAAGTGAGGGGCTCGTTTGACATACATATTAAGGAAACCAACAGTCACCGAAATCAAGGTGCATAGGGGAATGCTTCTTTTTTTTGTATCTAGTGCCAACCAATTAGTTTTTTAAAGAAAATTACTCACAAAGCAGCAGAAAAAAAAACCATGCCGAAGGTGGGATCCGAACCCACTACCTCCGAATATCGCGTCCGGTGCATTACCAACTGAGCTACGGCGACGGCTGTCTGATTTGCTGCTTTCTTGAGTATTTATGTTTTGCGTGCAAGCGAACCTTGACAGTGTTCACCAGCGGCACCCTCGTCCATAGCGGTGGATGTAGCACGTCCTGTAATACCGCAAGTGTGACGTAGAACGTCATCTAACGGCGAGGGCGGAAACGGTGCGAGAGCCCTCTCATTCGACCTATGGCATCAAGACTGCCAGAACCGAGACCCCCGTTAAGCTATTAGCAGACAAGGCAAATGAAGTGAGGGGATCGTTTGACAAACATATTAAGGAAGCCAACAGTCACCAAAATCAAGGTGCATAGGGGAATGCTTCTTTTTATATCTAGTGCCAATCAATTAGTTTTTTAAAGAAAAAACTTATAAATCAGCAGAAAAAACAACCATTCCGAAGGTGGGATCCCACCCACGACCTCCGAATATCTCGTCCGGTGCTCTTACCAACTGAGCTACGGCGACGGCTGTCTAATCTGCTGCTTTCGTGGGTATTTATGTTTTGCGTGTAAGCGAACCTTGAGAGTGTTCACCAGCGCCACCCTCGTGCATAGCGGTGGACGTAGCACGTCCTGTAATACCGCAAGTGTGATGTAGAACGTCATCTAATGGCGAGGGAGGAAACTGTGCGAGAGACCTCTTAGGCTGCCTATGGCATCAAGACTGCCAGAACCGAGAGCCCCGTTAAGCTATTAGCAGACAAGGCAAATGAAGTGAGGGGATCGTTTGACAAACATATTAAGGAAGCCAACAGTCACCAAAATCAAGGTGCATAGGGGAATGCTTCTTTTTATATCTAGTGCCAATCAATTAGTTTTTTAAAGAAAATTACTTATAAATCAGCAGAAAAACAACCATTCCGAAGGTGGGATCCCACCCACGACCTCCGAATATATCGTCCGGTGCTCTTACCAACTGAGCTACGGCGACGGCTGTCTAATCCGCTGCTTTCGTTGGTATTTATGTTTTGCGTGTAAGCGAACCTTGAGAGTGTTCACCAGCGCCACCCTCGTCCATAGCGGTGGACGTAGCACGTCCTGTAATACCGCAAGTGTGATGTAGAATGTCATCTAAAGGCGAGGGCGGAAACTGTGCGAGAGCCCTCTTTGCTACCTATGGCATCAAGACTGCCAGAACCGAGACCCTCTTTAAGCTATTAGCAGACAGGGCAAATGAAGTGAGGGGCTCGTTTGACAAACATATTAAGGAAACCAACAGTCACCGAAATCAATGTGCATAGGGGAATGCTTCTTTTTTTATATCTAGTGCCAATCAATTAGTTTTTAAAGAAAATTACTTATAAAGCAGCAGAAAAAACCATGCCGAAGGTTGGATCTGAACCCACGACCTCCGAATATCGCGTCCGGTGCTCTTACCAACTCAGCTATAGCGACGGCTATCTAATCTGCTGCTTTCGTGGGTATTTATGTTTTGCGTGTAAGCGAACCTTGAGAGTGTTCACCAGCGCCACCTTCGTCCATAGCGGTGGACGTATCACGTCCTGTAATACCGCAAGTGTGACGTCTAACGGCGAGGGCGGAAACTGTGCGAGAGCCCTCTTATGCTACCTATGGCATCAAGACTGCCAGAACCGAGACCCCCGTTAAGCTATTAGCAGACAAGGCAAATGAAGTGAAGGGCTCGTTTGACAAACATATTAAGGAAGCCAACAGTCACCGAAAACAAGGTGCATAGTGGAATGCTTCTTGTTTTTTATATCCAGTGCCAAGCAATTAGTGTTTTGAAAATTGCTTATAAAGCAGCAGAAGAAACAACCATGCCGAAGGTGGGATCCGAACCCACGACCTCCGAATATTGCGTCCGGTGCTCTTACCAACTTAGCTACGGCCACGGCTGTCTAATCTGCTGCTTTCGTGGATATTTATGTTTTGCGTGTAAGCGTACCTTGAGAGTGTTCACCAGTGCCACCCTCGTCCATAGCGGTGGACGTAGCACGTCCTAAAATACCGCAAGTGTGACGTCTAACGGCGAGGGCGGAAACTGTGCGAGAGCCCTGTTATGCTACCTATGCCTTCAAGACTGCCAGAACCGAGACCCCCGTTAAGCTATTAGCAGACAAGGCAAATGAGGTGAGGGGTTCGTTTGACAAACATATTAAGGAAGCCAACAGTCAGTGAAATCAAGGTGCATAGAGGAATGCTTCTTTTTTATATCTAGTGCCAATCAATTAGTTTTTTAAAGAAAATTATTTATAAAGCAGCAGGAAAAACAACCATGCCGCCGGTGCGATCCGAACCCACGACCTCCGAATATGGCGTCCGGTGCGCTTACCAGCTGAGCTACGGCGACGGCCGTCTAATCTGCTGCTTTTGTGGGTATTTATGTTTTGCGTGTAAGCGAACCTTGAGAGTGTTCACCAGCGCCACCCTCGTCCATAGCGGTGGACGTAGCACGTCCTGTAATACCGCAAGTGTGACGTAGAACGTCATCTAACGGCGAGGGCGGAAACTGTGCGAGAGCCCTCTTATGCTACCTATGGCATCAAGACTGCCAGAACCGAGACCCTCTCTAAGCTATTAGCAGACAAGGCAAATGAAGTGAGGGGCTTGTTTGACAAACATAATAAGGAAACCAACAATCACCGAAATCAAGGTGCATAGGGGAATTCTTCCTTTTATATCTAGTGCCAATCAATTAGTTTTTAAAGAAAATACTTATAAATCTTGCAGAAAAAACAACCATTCCGAAGGTGGGATCCCACCCACGACCTCCGAATATCTCGTCCGGTGCTCTTACCAACTGAGCTACGGCGACGGCTGTCTAATCTGCTGCTTTCGTGGGTATTTATGTTTTGCGTGTAAGCGAACCTTGAGAGTGTTCACGAGCGCCACCCTCGTCCATAGCGGTGGACGTAGCTCGTCCTGTAATACCGCAAGTGTGACGTAGAACGTCATCTAATGGCAAGGGAGGAAACTGTGCGAGAGACCTCTTATGCTACCTATGGCATCAAGACTGCCAGAACCGAGACCCCCGTAAAGCTATTAGCAGACAAGGCAACTGAAGTGAGGGGATCGTTTGACAAACATATTAAGGAAGCCAACAGTCACCGAAATCAAGGTGCATAGGGGAATGCTTCTTTTTTTATATCTAGTGCCAATCAATTAGTTTTTTAAAGAAAATTACTTATAAAGCAGCAGAAAAAAACCATGCCGAAGGTGGGATCCGAACCCACGACCTCCGAATATCGCGTCCGGTGCTTTACCAACTGAGCTACGGCGACGGCTGTCTAGTTTGCTGCTTTCTTGGGTATTTATGTTTTGCGTGTAAGCGAACCTTGAGAGTGTTCACCAGCGCCACCCTCGTCCATAGCGGTGGACGTAGCACGTCCTGTAATACCGCAAGTGTGACGTAGAACGTCATCTAATGGCGAGGGAGGAAACTTTGCGAGAGGCCTCTTATGCTACCTATGGCATCAAGACTGCCAGAACCGAGAGCCCCGTTAAGCTATTAGCAGACAAGGCAAATGAAGTGAGGGGCTCGTTTGACAAACATATTAAGGAAGCCAACAGTCAGTGAAATCAAGGTGCATAGAGGAATGCTTCTTTTTTATATCTAGTGCCAATCAATTAGTTTTTTAAAGAAAATTATTTATAAAGCAGCTGGAAAAACAACCATGCCGCCGGTGCGATCCGAACCCACGACCTCCGAATATGGCATGCGGTGCGCTTACCATTTGAGCTACGGCGACGGCTGTCTAATCTGCTGCTTTCGTGGGTATTTATGTTTTGCGTGTAAGCGAACCTTGAGAGTGTTCACCAGCGCCAACCTCGTCCATAGCGGTGGACGTAGCACGTCCTGTAATACCGCAAGAGTGACGTAGAACGTCATCTAACGGCGAGGGAGGAAACTGTGCGAGAGCCCTCTTATGCTACCTATGGCATCAAGACTGCCAGAACCGAGAGCCCCGTTAAGCTATTAGCAGACAAGGCAAATGAAGGGAGGGGCTCGTTTGACGAACATATTAAGGAAGCCAACAGTCACCGAAAACAAGGTGCATAGGGGAATGCTTCTTCTTTATTATATCTAGTGCCAATCAATTATTTTTTTGAAAATTACTTATAAAGCATCAGAAAAAACAACCATGCCGCCGGTGGGATCCGAACCCACGACCTCCGGATATCGCGCCCGGTGCTCTTACCTACTGAGCTACGGTGACGGCTGTCTAATCTGCTGCTTTTGTGGGTATTTATTTATGTTTTGCGTGTAAGCGAACCTTGAGAGTGTTCACCAGCGCCACCCTCGTCCATAGCGGTGGACGTAGCACGTCCTGTAATACCGCAAGAGTGACGTAGAACGTCATCTAACGGCGAGGGAGGAAACTGTGCGAGAGCCCTCTTATGCTACCTATGGCATCAAGACTGCCAGAACCGAGAGCCCCGTTAAGCTATTAGCAGACAAGGCAAATGAAGGGAGGGGCTCGTTTGACGAACATATTAAGGAAGCCAACAGTCACCGAAAACAAGGTGCATAGGGGAATGCTTCTTCTTTATTATATCTAGTGCCAATCAATTATTTTTTTGAAAATTACTTATAAAGCATCAGAAAAAACAACCATGCCGCCGGTGGGATCCGAACCCACGACCTCCGGATATCGCGCCCGGTGCTCTTACCTACTGAGCTACGGTGACGGCTGTCTAATCTGCTGCTTTTGTGGGTATTTATTTATGTTTTGCGTGTAAGCGAACCTTGAGAGTGTTCACCAGCGCCACCCTCGTGCATAGCGGTGGACGTAGCACGTCCTGTAATACTGCAAGTGTGACGTAGAACGTCATCTAACGGCGAGGGCGGAAACTGTGCGAGAGCCCTCTTATGCTACCTATGGCATCAAGACTGCCAGAACCGAGACCCTTTCTAAGCTATTAGCAGAGAAGGCAAATGAAGTGAGGGGCTCGTTTGACAAACATATTAAGGAAACCAACAATCACCGAAATCAAGGTGCATAGGGGAATGCTTCCTTTTATATCTAGTGCCAATCAATTAGTTTTTAAAGAAAATTATATATAAATCTTGCAGAAAAAACAACCATTCCGAAGGTGGGATAACACCCACGACCTCCGAATATCTCGTCCGGTGCTCTTACCAACTGTGCTACGGCGACGGCTGTCTAATCTGCTGCTTATTGTGGGTATTTATGTTTTGCGTGTAAGCGAACCTTGAGAGTGTTCACCAGCGCCACCTTCGTCCATAGCGGTGGACGTAGCACGTCCTGTAATACCGCAAGTGTGACGTAGAACGTCATCTAATCGCGAGGGAGGAAACTGTGCGAGAGACCTCTTATGCTACCTATGGCATCAAGACTGCCAGAACCGAGACCCCCGTTAAGCTATTAGCAGACAAGGCAAATGAAGTGAAGGGCTCGTTTGACAAACATATTAAGGAAGCCAACAGTCAGTGAAATCAAGGTGCATAGAGGAATGCTTCTTTTTTATATCTAGTGCCAATCAATTAGTTTTTTAAAGAAAATTATTTATAAAGCAGCTGGAAAAACAACCATGCCGCCGGTGCGATCCGAACCCACGACCTCCGAATATGGCATCCGGTGCGCTTACCATTTGAGCTACGGCGACGGCTGTCTAATCTGCTGCTTTCGTGGGTATTTATGTTTTGCGTGTAAGCGAACCTTGAGAGTGTTCACCAGTGCCACCCTCGTCCATAGCGGTGGACGTAGCACGTCCTGTAATACCGCAAGTGTGACGTCTAACGGCGAGGTCGGAAACTGATCGAGAGCCCTGTTATGCTACCTATGCCTTCAAGACTGCCAGAACCGAGACCCCCGTTAAGCTATTAGCAGACAAGGCAAATGAGGTGAGGGGATCGTTTGACAAACATATTAAGGAAGCCAACAGTCAGTGAAATCAAGGTGCATAGAGGAATGCTTCTTTTTTATATCTAGTGCCAATCAATTAGTTTTTTAAAGAAAATTATTTATAAAGCAGCAGGAAAAACAACCATGCCGCCGGTGCGATCCGAACCCACGACCTCCGAATATGGCGTCCGGTGCGCTTACCAGCTGAGCTACGGCGACGGCTGTCTAATCTGCTGCTTTCGTGGGTATTTATGTTTTGCGTGTAAGCGAACCTTGAGAGTGTTCACCAGCGCCACCCTCGTCCATAGCGTTGGACGTAGCACGTCCTGTAATACCGCAAGTGTGACGTAGAACGTCATCTAACGGCGAGGGCGGAAACTGTGCGAGAGCCCTCTTATGCTACCTATGGCATCAAGACTGCCAGAACCGAGACCCTCTCTAAGCTATTAGCAGACAAGGCAAATGAAGTGAGGGGCTTGTTTGACAAACATAATAAGGAAACCAACAATCACCGAAATCAAGGTGCATAGGGGAATTCTTCCTTTTATATCTAGTGCCAATCAATTAGTTTTTAAAGAAAATTACTTATAAATCTTGCAGAAAAACAACCATTCCGAAGGTGGGATCCCACCCACGACCTCCGAATATCTCGTCCGGTGCTCTTACCAACTGAGCTACGGCGACGGCTGTCTAATCTGCTGCTTTCGTGGGTTTTTATGTTTTGCGTGTAAGCGAACCTTGAGAGTGTTCACGAGCGCCACCCTCGTCCATAGCGGTGGACGTCGCTCGTCCTGTAATACCGCAAGTGTGACGTAGAACGTCATCTAATGGCGAGGGAGGAAACTGTGCGAGAGACCTCTTATGCTACCTATGGCATCAAGACTGCCAGAACCGAGACCCCCGTTAAGCTATTAGCAGACAAGGCAAATGAAGTGAGGGGATCGTTTGACAAACATATTAAGGAAGCCAACAGTCACCGAAATCAAGGTGCATAGGGGAATGCTTCTTTTTTTATATCTAGTGCCAATCAATTAGTTTTTTAAAGAAAATTACTTATAAAGCAGCAGAAAAAAACCATGCCGAAGGTGGGATCCGAACCCACGACCTCCGAATATCGCGTCCGGTGCTTTACCAACTGAGCTACGGCGACGGCTGTCTAGTTTGCTGCTTTCTTGGGTATTTATGTTTTGCGTGCAAGCGAACCTTGAGAGTTCACCAGCGGCACCCTCGTTCATAGCGGTGGATGTAGCACGTCCTGTAATACCGCAAGTGTGACGTAGAACGTCATCTAACGGCGAGGGCGGAAACGGTGGAGAGCCCTCTCATTCGACCTATGGCATCAAGACTGCCAGAACCGAGACCCCCGTTAAGCTATTAGCAGACAAGGCAAATGAAGTGAGGGGCTCGTTTGACAAACATATTAAGGAATCCAACAGTCACCGAAAACAAGGTGCATAGGGGAATGCTTCTTGTTTTTATATCCAGTGCCAAGCAATTAGTTTTTTTAAAGAAAATTACTTCTAAAGCAGCAGAAAAAACAACCATGCCGCAGGTGGGATCCGAACCCACGACCTCCGAATATGGCGTCCGGTGCGCTTACCATCTGAGCTACGGCGACGGCTGTCTAATCTGCTGCTTTCGTGGGTATTTATGTTTTGCGTGTAAGCGAACCTTGAGAGTGTTCACCAGCGCCACCCTCGTCCATAGCGGTGGACGTAGCACGTCCTGTAATACCGCAAGTGTGACGTAGAACGTCATCTAATGGCGAGGGAGGAAACTGTGCGAGAGGCCTCTTATGCTACCTATGGCATCAAGACTGCCAGAACCGAGAGCCCCGTTAAGCTATTAGCAGACAAGGCAAATGAAGTGAGGGGCTCGTTTGACAAACATATTAAGGAAGCCAACAGTCAGTGAAATCAAGGTGCATAGAGGAATGCTTCTTTTTTATATCTAGTGCCAATCAATTAGTTTTTTAAAGAAAATTATTTATAAAGCAGCTGGAAAAACAACCATGCCGCCGGTGCGATCCGAACCCACGACCTCCGAATATGGCATCCGGTGCGCTTACCATTTGAGCTACGGCGACGGCTGTCTAATCTGCTGCTTTCGTGGGTATTTATGTTTTGCGTGTAAGCGAACCTTGAGAGTGTTCACCAGTGCCACCCTCGTCCATAGCGGTGGACGTAGCACGTCCTGTAATACCGCAAGTGTGACGTCTAACGGCGAGGGCGGAAACTGTGCGAGAGCCCTCTTATGCTACCTATGGCATCAAGACTGCCAGAACCGAGACCCCCGTTAAGCTATTAACAGACAGGCAAATGAGGTGAGGGGCTCGTTTGACAAACATATTAAGGAAGCCAACAGTCAGTGAAATCAATGTGCATAGAGGAATGCTTCTTTTTTATTTCTAGTGCATAAAATTAGTTTTTTAAAGAAAATTATTTATAAAGCAGCAGCAAAAACAACCATGCCGAGGGTGGGATCCGAACCCACGACCTCCGAATATGGCGTCCGGTGCGCTTACCATCTGAGCTACGGCGACGGCTGTCTAATGTGCTGCTCTCGTGGGTATTTATGTTTTGCGTGTAAGCGAACCTTGAGAGTGTTCACCAGCGCCAACCTCGTCCATAGCGGTGGACGTAGCACGTCCTGTAATACCGCAAGAGTGACGTAGAACGTCATCTAACGGCGAGGGAGGAAACTGTGCGAGAGCCCTCTTATGCTACCTATGGCATCAAGACTGCCAGAACCGAGAGCCCCGTTAAGCTATTAGCAGACAAGGCAAATGAAGGGAGGGGCTCGTTTGACGAACATATTAAGGAAGCCAACAGTCACCGAAAACAAGGTGCATAGGGGAATGCTTCTTGTTTATTATATCTAGTGCCAATCAATTATTTTTTTGAAAATTACTTATAAAGCATCAGAAAAAACAACCATGCCGCCGGTGGGATCCGAACCCACGACCTCCGGATATCGCGCCCGGTGCTCTTACCTACTGAGCTACGGTGACGGCTGTCTAATCTGCTGCTTTTGTGGGTATTTATTTATGTTTTGCGTGTAAGCGAACCTTGAGAGTGTTCACCAGCGCCACCCTCGTCCATAGCGGTGGACGTAGCACGTCCTGTAATACTGCAAGTGTGACGTAGAACGTCATCTAACGGCGAGGGCGGAAACTGTGCGAGAGCCCTCTTATGCTACCTATGGCATCAAGACTGCCAGAACCGAGACCCTCTCTAAGCTATTAGCAGAGAAGGCAAATGAAGTGAGGGGCTCGTTTGACAAACATATTAAGGAAACCAACAATCACCGAAATCAAGGTGCATAGGGGAATGCTTCCTTTTATATCTAGTGCCAATCAATTAGTTTTTAAAGAAAATTACTTATAAATCTTGCAGAAAAAACAACCATTCCGAAGGTGGGATAACACCCACGACCTCCGAATATCTCGTCCGGTGCTCTTACCAACTGTGCTACGGCGACGGCTGTCTAATCTGCTGCTTATTGTGGGTATTTATGTTTTGCGTGTAAGCGAACCTTGAGAGTGTTCACCAGCGCCACCTTCGTCCATAGCGGTGGACGTAGCACGTCCTGTAATACCGCAAGTGTGACGTAGAACGTCATCTAATCGCGAGGGAGGAAACTGTGCGAGAGACCTCTTATGCTACCTATGGCATCAAGACTGCCAGAACCGAGACCCCCGTTAAGCTATTAGCAGACAAGGCAAATGAAGTGAAGGGCTCGTTTGACAAACATATTAAGGAAGCCAACAGTCAGTGAAATCAAGGTGCATAGAGGAATGCTTCTTTTTTATATCTAGTGCCAATCAATTAGTTTTTTAAAGAAAATTATTTATAAAGCAGCTGGAAAAACAACCATGCCGCCGGTGCGATCCGAACCCACGACCTCCGAATATGGCATCCGGTGCGCTTACCATTTGAGCTACGGCGACGGCTGTCTAATCTGCTGCTTTCGTGGGTATTTATGTTTTGCGTGTAAGCGAACCTTGAGAGTGTTCACCAGTGCCACCCTCGTCCATAGCGGTGGACGTAGCACGTCCTGTAATACCGCAAGTGTGACGTCTAACGGCGAGGGCGGAAACTGATCGAGAGCCCTGTTATGCTACCTATGGCATCAAGACTGCCAGAACCGAGACCCCCGTTAAGCTATTAGCAGACAAGGCAAATGAAGTGAAGGGCTCGTTTGACAAACATATTAAGGAAGCCAACAGTCAGTGAAATCAAGGTGCATAGAGGAATGCTTCTTTTTTATATCTAGTGCCAATCAATTAGTTTTTTAAAGAAAATTATTTATAAAGCAGCTGGAAAAACAACCATGCCGCCGGTGCGATCCGAACCCACGACCTCCGAATATGGCGTCCGGTGCGCTTACCAGCTGAGCTACGGCGACGGCTGTCTAATCTGCTGCTTTCGTGGGTATTTATGTTTTGCGTGTAAGCGAACCTTGAGAGTGTTCACCAGCGCCACCCTCGTCCATAGCGGTGGACGTAGCACGTCCTGTAATACCGCAAGTGTGACGTAGAACGTCATCTAACGGCGAGGGCGGAAACTGTGCGAGAGCCCTCTTATGCTACCTATGGCATCAAGACTGCCAGAACCGAGACCCTCTCTAAGCTATTAGCAGACAAGGCAAATGAAGTGAGGGGCTTGTTTGACAAACATAATAAGGAAACCAACAATCACCGAAATCAAGGTGCATAGGGGAATTCTTCCTTTTATATCTAGTGCCAATCAATTAGTTTTTAAAGAAAATTACTTATAAATCTTGCAGAAAAACAACCATTCCGAAGGTGGGATCCCACCCACGACCTCCGAATATCTCGTCCGGTGCTCTTACCAACTGAGCTACGGCGACGGCTGTCTAATCTGCTGCTTTCGTGGGTATTTATGTTTTGCGTGTAAGCGAACCTTGAGAGTGTTCACGAGCGCCACCCTCGTCCATAGCGGTGGACGTAGCTCGTAATGTAATAACGCAAGTGTGACGTAGAACGTCATCTAATGGCGAGGGAGGAAACTGTGCGAGAGACCTCTTATGCTACCTATGGCATCAAGACTGCCAGAACCGAGACCCCCGTTAAGCTATTAGCAGACAAGGCAAATGAAGTGAGGGGATCGTTTGACAAACATATTAAGGAAGCCAACAGTCACCGAAATCAAGGTGCATAGGGGAATGCTTCTTTTTTTATATCTAGTGCCAATCAATTAGTTTTTTAAAGAAAATTACTTATAAAGCAGCAGAAAAAAACCATGCCGAAGGTGGGATCCGAACCCACGACCTCCGAATATCGCGTCCGGTGCTTTACCAACTGAGCTACGGCGACGGCTGTCTAGTTTGCTGCTTTCTTGGGTATTTATGTTTTGCGTGCAAGCGAACCTTGAGAGTTCACCAGCGGCACCCTCGTTCATAGCGGTGGATGTAGCACGTCCTGTAATACCGCAAGTGTGACGTAGAACGTCATCTAACGGCGAGGGCGGAAACGGTGGAGAGCCCTCTCATTCGACCTATGGCATCAAGACTGCCAGAACCGAGACCCCCGTTAAGCTATTAGCAGACAAGGCAAATGAAGTGAGGGGCTCGTTTGACAAACATATTAAGGAATCCAACAGTCACCGAAAACAAGGTGCATAGGGGAATGCTTCTTGTTTTTATATCCAGTGCCAAGCAATTAGTTTTTTTAAAGAAAATTACTTCTAAAGCAGCAGAAAAAACAACCATGCCGCAGGTGGGATCCGAACCCACGACCTCCGAATATGGCGTCCGGTGCGCTTACCATCTGAGCTACGGCGACGGCTGTCTAATCTGCTGCTTTCGTGGGTATTTATGTTTTGCGTGTAAGCGAACCTTGAGAGTGTTCACCAGCGCCACCCTCGTCCATAGCGGTGGACGTAGCACGTCCTGTAATACCGCAAGTGTGACGTAGAACGTCATCTAATGGCGAGGGAGGAAACTGTGCGAGAGGCCTCTTATGCTACCTATGGCATCAAGACTGCCAGAACCGAGAGCCCCGTTAAGCTATTAGCAGACAAGGCAAATGAAGTGAGGGGCTCGTTTGACAAACATATTAAGGAAGCCAACAGTCAGTGAAATCAAGGTGCATAGAGGAATGCTTCTTTTTTATATCTAGTGCCAATCAATTAGTTTTTTAAAGAAAATTATTTATAAAGCAGCTGGAAAAACAACCATGCCGCCGGTGCGATCCGAACCCACGACCTCCGAATATGGCATCCGGTGCGCTTACCATTTGAGCTACGGCGACGGCTGTCTAATCTGCTGCTTTCGTGGGTATTTATGTTTTGCGTGTAAGCGAACCTTGAGAGTGTTCACCAGCGCCACCCTCGTCCATAGCGGTGGACGTAGCACGTCCTGTAATACCGCAAGTGTGACGTCTAACGGCGAGGGCGGAAACTGTGCGAGAGCCCTCTTATGCTACCTATGGCATCAAGACTGCCAGAACCGAGACCCCCGTTAAGCTATTAGCAGACAGGCAAATGAGGTGAGGGGCTCGTTTGACAAACATATTAAGGAAGCCAACAGTCAGTGAAATCAATGTGCATAGAGGAATGCTTCTTTTTTATTTCTAGTGCATAAAATTAGTTTTTTAAAGAAAATTATTTATAAAGCAGCAGCAAAAACAACCATGCCGAGGGTGGGATCCGAACCCACGACCTCCGAATATGGCGTCCGGTGCGCTTACCATCTGAGCTACGGCGACGGCTGTCTAATGTGCTGCTCTCGTGGGTATTTATGTTTTGCGTGTAAGCGAACCTTGAGAGTGTTCACCAGCGCCAACCTCGTCCATAGCGGTGGACGTAGCACGTCCTGTAATACCGCAAGAGTGACGTAGAACGTCATCTAACGGCGAGGGAGGAAACTGTGCGAGAGCCCTCTTATGCTACCTATGGCATCAAGACTGCCAGAACCGAGAGCCCCGTTAAGCTATTAGCAGACAAGGCAAATGAAGGGAGGGGCTCGTTTGACGAACATATTAAGGAAGCCAACAGTCACCGAAAACAAGGTGCATAGGGGAATGCTTCTTGTTTATTATATCTAGTGCCAATCAATTATTTTTTTGAAAATTACTTATAAAGCATCAGAAAAAACAACCATGCCGCCGGTGGGATCCGAACCCACGACCTCCGGATATCGCGCCCGGTGCTCTTACCTACTGAGCTACGGTGACGGCTGTCTAATCTGCTGCTTTTGTGGGTATTTATTTATGTTTTGCGTGTAAGCGAACCTTGAGAGTGTTCACCAGCGCCACCCTCGTCCATAGCGGTGGACGTAGCACGTCCTGTAATACTGCAAGTGTGACGTAGAACGTCATCTAACGGCGAGGGCGGAAACTGTGCGAGAGCCCTCTTATGCTACCTATGGCATCAAGACTGCCAGAACCGAGACCCTCTCTAAGCTATTAGCAGAGAAGGCAAATGAAGTGAGGGGCTCGTTTGACAAACATATTAAGGAAACCAACAATCACCGAAATCAAGGTGCATAGGGGAATGCTTCCTTTTATATCTAGTGCCAATCAATTAGTTTTTAAAGAAAATTACTTATAAATCTTGCAGAAAAAACAACCATTCCGAAGGTGGGATAACACCCACGACCTCCGAAAATCTCGTCCGGTGCTCTTACCAACTGTGCTACGGCGACGGCTGTCTAATCTGCTGCTTATTGTGGGTATTTATGTTTTGCGTGTAAGCGAACCTTGAGAGTGTTCACCAGCGCCACCTTCGTCCATAGCGGTGGACGTAGCACGTCCTGTAATACCGCAAGTGTGACGTAGAACGTCATCTAATCGCGAGGGAGGAAACTGTGCGAGAGACCTCTTATGCTACCTATGGCATCAAGACTGCCAGAACCGAGACCCCCGTTAAGCTATTAGCAGACAAGGCAAATGAAGTGAGGGGATCGTTTGACAAACATATTAAGGAAGCCAACAGTCACCGAAATCAAGGTGCATAAAGGAATGCTTCTTTTTTTATATCTAGTGCCAATCAATTAGTTTTTTAAAGAAAATTACTTATAAAGCAGCAGAAAGAAACCATGCCGAAGGTGGGATCCGAACCCACGACCTCCGAATATCGCGTCCGGTGCTTTACCAACTGAGCTACGGCTACGGCTGTCTAGTTTGCTGCTTTCTTGGGTATTTATGTTTTGCGTGCAAGCGAACCTTGAGAGTGTTCACCAGCGGCACCCTCGTTCATAGCGGTGGATGTAGCACGTACTGAAATACCGCAAGTGCGACGTAGAACGTCATCTAACGGCGAGGGCGGAAACGGTGGAGAGCCCTCTCATTCGACCTATGGCATCAAAGAACGTCTTGCTGGGCAAGTTGGTACATCTTTGGATTACAGGCGCGACAACAGACAGACCACAAGGCGTCAAGACTGCCAGAACCGAGACCCCCGTTAAGCTATTAGCAGACAAGGCAAATGAAGTGAGGGGATCGTTTGACAAACATATTAAGGAAGCCAACAGTCACCAAAATCAAGGTGCATAGGGGAATGCTTCTTTTTATATCTAGTGCCAATCAATTAGTTTTTAAAGAAAATTACTTATAAATCTTGCAGAAAAAACAACCATTCCGAAGGTGGGATCTCACCCACGACCTCCGAATACCTCGTCCGGTGCTCTTACCAACTGAGCTACGGCGACGGCTGTCTAATCTGCTGCTTTCGTGGGTATTTATGTTTCGCGTGTAAGCGAACCTTGAGAGTGTTCACCAGCGCCACCCTCGTCCATAGCGGTGGACGTAGCACGTCCTGTAATACCGCAAGTGTGACGTAGAACGAAATCTAATGGCGAGGGAGGAAACTGTGCGAGAGACCTCTTATGCTACCTATGGCATCAAGACTGCCAGAACCGAGAGCCCCATTAAGCTATTAGCAGACAAGGCAAATGAAGTGAGGGGCTCGTTTGACAAACATATTAAGGAAGCCAACAGTCACCGAAAACAAGGTGCATAGGGGAATGCTTCTTGTTTTTATATCCTGTGCCAAGCAGTTAGTTTTTTTAAAGAAAATTACTCCTAAAGCAGCAGAAAAAACAACCATGCCGCCGGTGGGATCCGAACCCACGACCTACGAATATGGCGTCCGGTGCGCTTACCATCTGAGCTACGGCGACGGCTGTCTAATCTGCTGCTTTCGTGGGTATTTATATTTTGCGTGTAAGCGAACCTTCAGAGTGTTCACCAGCGCCACCCTCGTCCATAGCGGTGGACGTAGCACGTCCTGTAATACCGCAAGTGGGACGTAGAACGTCATCTAATGGCGAGGGAGGAAACTGTGCGAGAGGCCTCTTATGCTACCTATGGCATCAAGACTGCCAGAACCGAGAGCCCCGTTAAGCTATTAGCAGACAAGGCAAATGAAGTGAGGGGATCGTTTGACAAACATATTAAGGAAGCCAACAGTCAGTGAAATCAAGGTGCATAGAGGAATGCTTCTTTTTTATATCTAGTGCCAATCAATTAGTTTTTTAAAGAAAATTATTTATAAAACAGCAGGAAAAACAACCATGCCGCCTGTGCGATCCGAACCCACGACCTCCGAATATGGCATCCGGTGCACTTACCATCTGAGCTACGGCGACGGCTGTCTAATCTGCTGCTTTCGTGGGTATTTATGTTTTGCGTGTAAGCGAACCTTGAGAGTGTTCACCAGCGCCACCCTCGTCCATAGCGGTGGACGTAGCACGTCCTGTAATACCGCAAGTGTGACGTAGAACGTCATCTAATGGCGAGGGAGGAAACTGTGCGAGAGGCCTCTTATGCTACCTATGGCATCAAGACTGCCAGAACCGAGAGCCCCGTTAAGCTATTAGCAGACAAGGCAAATGAAGTGAGGGGCTCGTTTGACAAACATATTAAGGAAGCCAACAGTCAGTGAAATCAAGGTGCATAGAGGAATGCTTCTTTTTTATATCTAGTGCCAATCAATTAGTTTTTTAAAGAAAATCATTTATAAAGCAGCAGCAAAAACAAGCATGCCGATGGTGGGGTCCGAACCCACGTCCTCCGAATATGGCGTCCGGTGCGCTTACCATCTGAGCTACGGCGACGGCTGTCTAATGTGCTGCTTTCGTGGGTATTTATGTTTTGCGTGTAAGCGAACCTTGAGAGTGTTCACCAGTGCCAACCTCGTCCATAGCGGTGGACGTAGCACGTCCTGTAATACCGCAAGTGTGACGTAGAACGTCATCTAACGGCGAGGGCGGAAACTGTGCGAGAGCCCTCTTATGCTTCCTATGGAATCAAGACTGCCAGAACCGAACCGAGACCCCCTTTAAGCTATTAGCAGACAAGGCAAATGAAGTGAGGGGATCGTTTGACAAACATATTAAGGAAACCAACAGTCACCGAAATCAAGGTGCATAGAGGAATGCTTCATTTTATAGCTAGTGCAAATCAATTAGTTTAAAAAAATTACCTACAAAGCAGCAGAAAAGACAGCAATGGCGCCGGTGGGATCGAACCCACGACCTCCGAATATCGCGTTCGGTGCTCTTACCAACTGAGCTACGATGACGGCTGTCTTATCTGCTGCTTTCGTGGGTATTTATGTTTTGCGTGTAAGCGAACCTTGAGAGTGTTCACCCGCGCCGCCCTCGTCCATACCGGTGGACGTCGCACATCCTGTAATACCGAAAGTGTGACGTAGAACGTCATCTAATGGCGAGGGCGGAAACTGTGCGAGAGCCCTCTTATGCTACCCATGGCATCAAGACTGCCAGAACCGAGAGCCCCGTTAAGCTATTAGCAGACAAGGCAAATGAAGTGAGGGGCTCGTTTGACAAACATATTAAGGATGCAAACAGTCACCGAAAACAACGTGCATAGGAGAATGCTTCTTGTTTTTTATATCTAGTGCCAAGCAATTAGTTTTTTTGAAAATTGCTTATAAAGCAGCAGAAGAAACAACCATGCCGAAGGTGGGATCCGATCCCACGACCTCCGAATATTGCGTCCGGTGCTCTTACCAACTTAGCTACGGCCACGGCTGTCTAATCTGCTGCTTTCTTGGATATTTATGTTTTGCGTGTAAGCGAACCTTGAGAGTGTTCACAAGCGCCACCCTCGTCCATAGCGGTAGATGTAGCACGTCCTGTAATACCGCAAGTGTGACATAGAACGTCATCTAACGGCGAGGGCGGAAACTGTGCGAGCGCCCTCTTATGCTACCTATGGCATCAAGACTGCCAGAACCGAGACCCCCGTTAAGCTATTAGCAGACAAGGCAAATGAAGTGAGGGGCTCGTTTGACAAACATATTAAGGAAACCAACAGTCACCGAAATCAAGGGGAATGCTTCTTTTTTTTATATCTAGTGCCAATCAAATAGTTTTATAAAGAAAATTACTTATAAAGCAGCAGAAAAAAACCATGCCGAAGGTGGGATCCGAACCCACGACCTCCGAATATCGCGTCCGGTGCTTTACCAACTGAGCTACGGCGACGGCTGTCTAATTTGCTGCTTTCTTGGGTATTTATGTTTTGCGTGCAAGCGAACCTTGAGAGTGTTCACCAGCGGCACCCTCGTCCATAGCGGTGGATGTAGCACGTCCTGTAATACCGCAAGTGTGACGTAGAACTTCATCTAACGGCGAGGGCGGAAACGGTGCGAGAGCCCTCTCATTCAACCTATGGCATCAAGACTGCCAGAACCGAGACCCCCGTTAAGCTATTAGCAGACAAGGCAAATGAAGTGAGGGGATCGTTTGACAAACATACTAAGGAAGCCAACAGTCACCAAAATCAAGGAGCATAGGGGAATGCTTCTTTTTATATCTATTGTCAATCAATTAGTTTTTAAAGAAAATTACTTATAAATCTTGCAGAAAAAACAACCGTTCCGAAGGTGGGATCCCACCCACGACCTCCGAATATCTCGTCCGGTGCTCTTACCAACTGAGCTACGGCGACGGCTGGCTAATCTGCTGCTTTCGTGGGTATTTATGTTTTGCGTGTAAGCGAACCGTGAGAGTGTTCACCAGCGGCACTCTCGTAAATAGCAGTGGACGTAGCACGTCCTGTAATACCGCAAGTGTGACGTAGAACGTCATCTAATGGCGAGGGAGGAAACTGGGCGAGAGACCTCTTATTCTACCTAGGCATCAAGACTGCCAGAACCGAGAGCCCCGTTAAGCTATTAGCAGACAAGGCAAATGAAGTGAGGGGCGCGTTTGACAAACATATTAAGGAAGCCAACAGTCACCGAAAACGAGGTGCATAGGGGAATGCTTCTTGTTTTTTATATCCAGTGCCAAGCAATTATTTTTTTTGAAAATTGCTTATAAAGCAGCAGAAGAAACAATCATGCAGAAGGTGGGATCCGAACCCACGACCTCCGAATATGGCGTCCGGTGCGCTTACCATCTGAGCTACGGCGACGGCTGTCTAATCTGCTGCTTTCGTGGGTATTTATGTTTTGCGTGTAAGCGAACCTTGAGAGTGTTCACCAGCGCCACCCTCGTCCATAGCGGTGGACGTAGCACGTCCTGTAATACCGCAAGTGCGACGTAGAACGTCATCTAACGGCGAGGGCGGAAACTGTGCGAGAGCCCTCTTATGCTACCTATGGCATCAAGACTGCCAGAACCGAGACCCCCTTTAAGCTATTAGCAGACAAGGCAAATGAAGTGAGGGGATCGTTTGACAAACATATTATGGAAACCAACAGTCACCGAAATCAAGGTGCATAAGAGAATGCTTCTTTTTTTTATATCTAGTGCCAATCATTTAGTTTTATAAAGAAAATACATATAAAGCAGCAGAAAAAACAACCATGCCACCGGTTGGATCCTAACCCACGACCTCCGAATAGCGCGTCCGGTGCTCTTACCAACTGAGCTATGGCAACGGCTATCTAATCTGCTGCTTTCGAGATTATTTATGTTTTGCGTGTAAGCGAACCTTGAGAGTGTTCACCAGTGCCACCCTCGTCCATAGCGGTGGACGTAGCACGTCCTGTAATACCGCAAGTGTGATGTCTAACGGCGAGGGCGGAAACTGTGGGAGAGCCCTCTTATGCTTCCTATGGCATCAAGACTGCCAGAACCGAGACCCCCGTTAAGCTATTAGCAGACAAGGCAAATGAGGTGAGGGGCTCGTTTGACAAACATATTAAGGAAGCCAACAGTCACCGAAATCAAGGTGCATAGAGGAATGCTTCTTTTTTATATCTAATGCCAATCAATTATTTTTTAAAGAAAATTATTTATAAAGAAGCAGGAAAAACAACCATGCCTCCGGTGGGATCCGAACCCACGACCTCCGAATATGGCGTCTGGTGCGCTTACCATCTGAGCTACAGCGACGGCTGTCTCATCTGCTGCTTTCGTGGGTATTTATGTTTTGCGTGTAAGCGAACCTTGAGAGTGTTCACCAGCGCCACCCTCGTACATAGCGGTGGACGTAGCACGTCCTGTAAAACCGCAAGTGTGACGTAGAACGTCATCTAATGGCGAGGGAGGAAACTCTGCGAGAGACCTCTTATGCTACCTATGGCATCAAGACTGCCAGAACCAAGAGCCCCGTTAAGCTATTAGCAGACAAGGCAAATGAAGTGAGGGGCTCGTTTGACAAACATATTAAGGAAGCCAACTGTCACCGAAGTCAAGGTGCATAAGAGAATGCTTCTTTTTTATATCTAGTGCAAATCAATTAGTTTTTAAAGAAAATACATATAAAGCAGCAGAAAAAACAACCATGCCACCGGTGGGATCCGAGCCCACGACCTCCGAATAGCGCGTCCGGTGCGCTTACCAACTGAGCTACGGCGACGGCTGGCTAATCTGCTGCTTTCGTGGGTATTTATGTTTTGCGTGTAAGCGAACTATTGAGAGTGTTCACCAGCGCCACCCTCGTCCATAGCGGTGGACGTAGCACGTCCTGTAATACCGCAAGTGCGACGTAGAACGTCATCTAACGGCGAGGGCGGAAACTGTGCGAGAGCCCTCTTATGCTACCTATGGCATCAAGACTGCCAGAACCGAGACCCCCTTTAAGCTATTAGCAGACAAGGCAAATGAAGGGAGGGGATCGTTTGACAAACATATTATGGAAACCAACAGTCACCGAAATCAAGGTGCATAAGAGAATGCTTCTTTTTTTATATCTAGTGCCAATCATTTAGTTTTTTAAAGAAAATACATATAAAGCAGCAGAAAAAACAACCATGCCACCGGTTGGATCCTAACCCACGACCTCCGAATAGCGCGTCCGGTGCTCTTACCAACTGAGCTATGGCGACGGCTATCTAATCTGCTGCTTTCGAGATTATTTATGTTTTGCGTGTAAGCGAACCTTGAGAGTGTTCACCAGTGCCACCCTCGTCCATAGCGGTGGACGTAGCACGTCCTGTAATACCGCAAGTGTGATGTCTAACGGCGAGGGCGGAAACTGTGGGAGAGCCCTCTTATGCTTCCTATGGCATCAAGACTGCCAGAACCGAGACCCCCGTTAAGCTATTAGCAGACAAGGCAAATGAGGTGAGGGGCTCGTTTGACAAACATATTAAGGAAGCCAACAGTCACCGAAATCAAGGTGCATAGAGGAATGCTTCTTTTTTATATCTAATGCCAATCAATTATTTTTTAAAGAAAATTATTTATAAAGAAGCAGGAAAAACAACCATGCCGCCGGTGGGATCCGAACCCACGACCTCCGAATATGGCGTCCGGTGCGCTTACCATCTGAGCTACAGCGACGGCTGTCTCATCTGCTGCTTTCGTGGGTATTTATGTTTTGCGTGTAAGCGAACCTTGAGAGTGTTCACCAGCGCCACCCTCGTACATAGCGGTGGACGTAGCACGTCCTGTAAAACCGCAAGTGTGACGTAGAACGTCATCTAATGGCGAGGGAGGAAACTCTGCGAGAGACCTCTTATGCTACCTATGGCATCAAGACTGCCAGAACCAAGAGCCCCGTTAAGCTATTAGCAGACAAGGCAAATGAAGTGAGGGGCTCGTTTGACAAACATATTAAGGAAGCCAACTGTCACCGAAGTCAAGGTGCATAAGAGAATGCTTCTTTTTTTATATCTAGTGCCAATCAATTAGTTTTTAAAGAAAATACATATAAAGCAGCAGAAAAAACAACCATGCCACCGGTGGGATCCGAGCCCACGACCTCCGAATAGCGCGTCCGGTGCGCTTACCATCTGAGCTACGGCGACGGCTGTCTAATCTGCTGCTTTCGTGGGTATTTATGTTTTGCGTGTAAGCGAACCTTGAGAGTGTTCACTAGCGCCACCCTCGTCCATAGCGGTGGACGTAGCACGTCCTGTAATACCGCAAGTGTGACGTAGAACGTCATCTAACGGCGAGGGCGGAAACTGTGCGAAAGCCCTCTTATGCTACCTATGGCATGAAGACAGCCAGAACCGAGACCCTCTCTAAGCTATTAGCAGACAAGGCAAATGAAGTGAGAGGATCGTTTGACAAACATATTAAGGAAGCCAACAGTCACCAAAATCAAGGTGCATAGGGGAATGCTTCTTTTTATATCTAGTGCCAATCAATTAGTTTTTAAAGAAAATTACTTATAAATCTTGCAGAAAAAACAACCATGCCGCCGGTGGGATCCGAACCCACGACCTCCGAATATGGCGTCCGGTGCGCTTACCATCTGAGCTACGGCGACGGCTGTCTAATCTGCTGCTTTCGTGGGTATTTATGTTGTGCATGTAAGCGAACCTTGAGAGTGTTCACCAGCGCCACCCTCGTCCATAGCGGTGGACGTAGCACGTCCTGTAATACCGCAAGTGTGACGTAGAACGTCATCTAACGGCGAGGGCAGAAACTGTGCGAGAGCCCTCTTATGCTACCTATGGCATCAAGACTGCCAGAACCGAGACCCCCTTTAAGCTATTAGCAGACAAGGCAAATGAAGTGAGGGGATCGTTTGACAAACATATTAAGGAAACCAACAGTCACCGAAATCAAGGGGCATAGAGGAATGCTTCTTTTTTTATAGCTAGTGCCAATCAATTAGTTTAAAAAATTTACTTGCAGCAAAAAAGACAACAATGGCGCCGGTGGGATCGAACCCACGACCTCCGAATATCGCGTCCGGTGCTCTTATCAACTGAGCTACGGTGACGGCTGTCTAATCTGCTGCTTTCGTGGGTATTTATGTTTTGCGTGTAAGCGAACCTTGAGAGTGTTCACCCGCGCCACCCTCGTCCATAGCGGTGCACTTCGCACATCCTGTAATACCGCAAGTGTGACGTAGAACGTCATCTAACGGCGAGGGCGGAAACTGTGCGAGAGCCCTCTTATGCTACCTATGGCATCAAGACTGCCAGAACCGAGAGCCCCGTTAAAGTATTAGCAGACAAGGCAAATGAAGTGAGGGGCTCGTTTGACAAACATATTAAGGATGCCAACAGTCACCAAAAACAAGGTGCTTAGGGGAATGCTTCTTGTTTTTTATATCCAGTGCCAAGCAATTAGTTTTTTTGAAAATTGCTTATAAAGCAGCAGAAGAAACAACCATGCCGAAGGTGGGATCCGAACCCACGACCTCCGAATATTGCGTCCGGTGCTCTTACAAACCTAGCTACGGCCACGGCTGTCTAATCTGCTGCTTTCTTGGGTATTTATGTTTTGCGTGCAAGCGAACCTTGAGAGTGTTCACCAGCGGCACCCTCGTCCATAGCGGTGGATGTAGCACATCCTGTAATACCGCAAGTGTGACCTAGAACGTCATCTAACGGCGAGGGCGGAAACGGTGCGAGAGCCCTCTCATTCGACCTATGGCATCAAGACTGCCAGAACCGAGACCCCCGTTAAGCTATTAGCAGACAAGGCAAATGAAGTGAGGGGGTCGTTTGACAAACATATTAAGGAAGCCAACAGTCACCAAAATCAAGGTGCATAGGGGAATGCTTCTTGTTATATCTAGTGCCAATCAATTTGTTTTTAAAGAAAATTACTTATAAATCAGCAGAATAAACAACCATTCCGAAGGTGGGATCCCACCCACGACCTCCGAATATCTCGTCCGGTTCTCTTACCAACTGAGCTACGGCGACGGCTGTCTAATCTGCTGCTTTCGTGGGTATTTATATTTTGCGTGTAAGCGAACCTTGAGAGTGTTCACCAGCGCCACCCTCGTCCATAGCGGTGGGCGTAGCACGTCCTGTAATACCCGCAAGTGTGACGTAGAACGTCATCTAATGGCGAGGGAGGAAACTGTTCGAGAGACCTCTTATGCTACCTATGGCATCAAGACTGCCAGAACCAAGAGCCCCGTTAAGCCATTAGCAGACAAGGCAAATGAAGTGAGGGGCTCGTTTGACAAACATATTAAGGAAGCGAACAGTCACCGAAAACAAGGTGCATAGGGGAATGCTTCTTGTTTTTTATATCCAGTGCCAAGCAATTAGTTTTTTTGAAAATTGCTTATAAAGCAGCAGAAGAAACAACCATGCAGAAGGTGGGATCCGAACCAACGACCTCCGAATATTGCGTCCGGTGCTCTTACCAACTTAGCTACGGCCACGGCTGTCTAATCTGCTGCTTTCGTGGATATTTATGTTTTGCGTGTAAGCGAACCTTGAGAGTGTTCACAAGCGCCACCCTCGTCCATAAAGGTGGACGTAGCACGTCCTGTAATACCGCAAGTGTGACATAGAACGTCATCTAACGGCGAGGACGGAAACTGTGCGAGAGCCCTCTTATGCTACCTATGGCATCAAGACTGCCAGAACCGTGACCCCCGTTAAGCTATAGCAGACAAGGCAAATGAGGTTAGGGGCTCGTTTGACAAACATATTAAGGAAGCCAACAGTCAGCGAAATCAATGTGCATAGGGGAATGCTTCTTTTTTTATATCTAGTGCCAATTAATTAGTTTTTTAAAGAAAATTACTTATAAAGCAGCAGAAAAAACAACCATGCCACCGGTGGGATCCGAACCCACGACCTCCGAATATGGCGTCCGGTGCGCTTACCATCTGAGCTACGGCGACGGCTATCTAATCTGCTGCTATCGTGATTATTTATGTTTTGCGTGTAAGCGAACCTTGAGAGTGTTCACCAGTGCCACCCACGTCCATAGCGGCAGACGTAGCACGTCGTGTAATACCGCTAGTGTGACGTCTAACGGCGAAGGCGGAATCTGTGCGAGAGCCCTCTTATGCTACCTATGACATCAAGACTGCCAGAACCGATACCCCCGTTAAGCTATTAGCAGACAATGCAAATGAGGTGAGCGGCTCGTTTGACAAACATTTTAAGGAAGCCAACAGTCACTGAAATCAAGGTGCATAGAGGAATGCTTCTTTTTTATATCTAGTGCCAATCAATTAGTTTTTAAAGAAAATTATTTATAAAGCAGCAGGAAAAACAACCATGCCGCCGGTGGGATCCGAACCCACGACCTCCGAATATGGCGTCCAGTGCGCTTACCATCTGAGCTACGGCGACGGCTGTCTAATCTGCTACTTTCGTGGGTATTTATGTTTTGCGTGTAAGCGAACCTTGAGAGTGTTCACCAGCGCCACCCTCGTCCATAGCGGTGGACGTAGCACGTCCTGAAATACCGCAAGTGTGACGTAGAACATCATCTAACGGCGAGGGCGGAAACTGTGCGAGAGCCCTCTTATGCTACCTATGGCATCAAGACTGCCAGAACCGAGACCCTCTTTAAGCTATTAGCAGACAAGGCAAATGAAGTGAGGGGCTCGTTTGACAAACATATTAAGGAAACCAACAGTCACCGAAATCAAGGTGCATAGGGGAATGCTTCATTTTGTATCTAGTGCCAACCAATTAGTTTTTTAAAGAAAATTACTCACAAAGCAGCAGAAAAAAAAACCATGCCGAAGGTGGGATCCGAACCCACTACCTCCGAATATCGCGTCCGGTGCTTTACCAACTGAGCTACGGCGACGGCTGTCTGATTTGCTGCTTTCTTGAGTATTTATGTTTTGCGTGCAAGCGAACCTTGACAGTGTTCACCAGCGGCACCCTCGTCCATAGCGGTGGATGTAGCACGTCCTGTAATACCGCAAGTGTGACGTAGAACGTCATCTAACGGCGAGGGCGGAAACGGTGCAAGAGCCCTCTCATTCGACCTATGGCATCAAGACTGCCAGAACCGAGACCCCCGTTAAGCTATTAGCAGACAAGGCAAATGAAGTGAGGGGATCGTTTGACAAACATATTAAGGAAGCCAACAGTCACCAAAATCAAGGTGCATAGGGCAATGCTTCTTTTTATATGTAGTGCCAATCAATTAGTTTTTTAAAGAAAATTACTTATAAATCAGTAGAAAAAACAACCATTCCGAAGGTGGGATCCCACCCACGACCTCCGAATATATCGTCCGGTGCTCTTACCAACTGAGCTACGGCGACGGCTGTCTAATCCGCTGCTTTCGTGGGTATTTATGTTTTGCGTGTAAGCGAACCTTGAGAGTGTTCACCAGCGCCACCCTCGTCCATAGCGGTGGACGTAGCACGTCCTGTAATACCGCAAGTGTGATGTCTAACGGCGAGGGCGGAAACTGTGGGAGAGCCCTCTTATGCTTCCTATGGCATCAAGACTGCCAGAACCGAGACCCCCGTTAAGCTGTTAGCAGACAAGGCAAATGAGGTGAGGGGCTCGTTTGACAAACATATTAAGGAAGCCAACAGTCACCGAAATCAAGGTGCATAGAGGAATGCTTCTTTTTTATATCTAATGCCAATCAATTATTTTTTAAAGAAAATTATTTATAAAGAAGCAGGAAAAACAACCATGCCGCCGGTGGGATCCGAACCCACGACCTCCGAATATGGCGTCTGGTGCGCTAACCATCTGAGCTACAGCGACGGCTGTCTCATCTGCTGCTTTCGTGGGTATTTATGTTTTGCGTGTAAGCGAACCTTGAGAGTGTTCACCAGCGCCACCCTCGTACATAGCGGTGGACGTAGCACGTCCTGTAAAACCGCAAGTGTGACGTAGAACGTCATCTAATGGCGAGGGAGGAAACTCTGCGAGAGACCTCTTATGCTACCTATGGCATCAAGACTGCCAGAACCAAGAGCCCCGTTAAGCTATTAGCAGACAAGGCAAATGAAGTGAGGGGCTCGTTTGACAAACATATTAAGGAAGCCAACTGTCACCGAAGTCAAGGTGCATAAGAGAATGCTTCTTTTTTTATATCAAGTGCCAATCAATTAGTTTTTAAAGAAAATACATATAAAGCAGCAGAAAAAACAACCATGCCACCGGTGGGATCCGAGCCCACGACCTCCGAATAGCGCGTCCGGTGCGCTTACCAACTGAGCTACGGCGACGGCTGGCTAATCTGCTGCTTTCGTGGGTATTTATGTTTTGCGTGTAAGCGAACCTTGAGAGTGTTCACCAGCGGCACTCTCGTAAATAGCAGTGGACGTAGCACGTCCTGTAATACCGCAAGTGTGACGTAGAACGTCATCTAATGGCGAGGGAGGAAACTGGGCGAGAGACCTCTTATTCTACCTAGGCATCAAGACTGCCAGAACCGAGAGCCCCGTTAAGCTATTAGCAGACAAGGCAAATGAAGTGAGGGGCTCGTTTGACAAACATATTAAGGAAGCCAACAGTCACCGAAAACGAGGTGCATAGGGGAATGCTTCTTGTTTTTTATATCCAGTGCCAAGCAATTATTTTTTTTGAAAATTGCTTATAAAGCAGCAGAAGAAACAATCATGCAGAAGGTGGGATCCGAACCCACGACCTCCGAATATGGCGTCCGGTGCGCTTACCATCTGAGCTACGGCGACGGCTGTCTAATCTGCTGCTTTCGTGGGTATTTATGTTTTGCGTGTAAGCGAACTATTGAGAGTGTTCACCAGCGCCACCCTCGTCCATAGCGGTGGACGTAGCACGTCCTGTAATACCGCAAGTGCGACGTAGAACGTCATCTAACGGCGAGGGCGAAACTGTGCGAGAGCCCTCTTATGCTACCTATGGCATCAAGACTGCCAGAACCGAGACCCCCTTTAAGCTATTAGCAGACAAGGCAAATGAAGGGAGGGGATCGTTTGACAAACATATTATGGAAACCAACAGTCACCGAAATCAAGGTGCATAAGAGAATGCTTCTTTTTTTTTATATCTAGTGCCAATCATTTAGTTTTTTAAAGAAAATACATATAAAGCAGCAGAAAAAACAACCATGCCACCGGTTGGATCCTAACCCACGACCTCCGAATAGCGCGTCCGGTGCTCTTACCAACTGAGCTATGGCGACGGCTATCTAATCTGCTGCTTTCGAGATTATTTATGTTTTGCGTGTAAGCGAACCTTGAGAGTGTTCACCAGTGCCACCCTCGTCCATAGCGGTGGACGTAGCACGTCCTCTAATACCGCAAGTGTGATGTCTAACGGCGAGGGCGGAAACTGTGGGAGAGCCCTCTTATGCTTCCTATGGCATCAAGACTGCCAGAACCGAGACCCCCGTTAAGCTATTAGCAGACAAGGCAAATGAGGTGAGGGGCTCGTTTGACAAACATATTAAGGAAGCCAACAGTCACCGAAATCAAGGTGCATAGAGGAATGCTTCTTTTTTATATCTAATGCCAATCAATTATTTTTTAAAGAAAATTATTTATAAAGAAGCAGGAAAAACAACCATGCCGCCGGTGGGATCCGAACCCACGACCTCCGAATATGGCGTCCGGTGCGCTTACCATCTGAGCTACAGCGACGGCTGTCTCATCTGCTGCTTTCGTGGGTATTTATGTTTTGCGTGTAAGCGAACCTTGAGAGTGTTCACCAGCGCCACCCTCGTACATAGCGGTGGACGTAGCACGTCCTGTAAAACCGCAAGTGTGACGTAGAACGTCATCTAATGGCGAGGGAGGAAACTCTGCGAGAGACCTCTTATGCTACCTATGGCATCAAGACTGCCAGAACCAAGAGCCCCGTTAAGCTATTAGCAGACAAGGCAAATGAAGTGAGGGGCTCGTTTGACAAACATATTAAGGAAGCCAACTGTCACCGAAGTCAAGGTGCATAAGAGAATGCTTCTTTTTTTATATCTAGTGCCAATCAATTAGTTTTTAAAGAAAATACATATAAAGCAGCAGAAAAAACAACCATGCCACCGGTGGGATCCGAGCCCACGACCTCCGAATAGCGCGTCCGGTGCGCTTACCATCTGAGCTACGGCGACGGCTGTCTAATCTGCTGCTTTCGTGGGTATTTATGTTTTGCGTGTAAGCGAACCTTGAGAGTGTTCACTAGCGCCACCCTCGTCCATAGCGGTGGACGTAGCACGTCCTGTAATACCGCAAGTGTGACGTAGAACGTCATCTAACGGCGAGGGCGGAAACTGTGCGAAAGCCCTCTTATGCTACCTATGGCATCAAGACAGCCAGAACCGAGACCCTCTCTAAGCTATTAGCAGACAAGGCAAATGAAGTGAGAGGATCGTTTGACAAACATATTAAGGAAGCCAACAGTCACCGAAATCAAGGGGCATAGAGGAATGCTTCTTTTTTTATAGCTAGTGCCAATCAATTAGTTTAAAAAATTTACTTGCATCAAAAAAGACAACAATGGCGCCGGTGGGATCGAACCCACGACCTCCGAATATCGCGTCCGGTGCTCTTATCAACTGAGCTACGGTGACGGCTGTCTAATCTGCTGCTTTCGTGGGTATTTATGTTTTGCGTGTAAGCGAACCTTGAGAGTGTTCACCCGCGCCACCCTCGTCCATAGCGGTGCACTTCGCACATCCTGTAATAGCACAAGTGTGACGTAGAACGTCATCTAACGGCGAGGGCGGAAACTGTGCGAGAGCCCTCTTATGCTACCTATGGCATCAAGACTGCCAGAACCGAGAGCCCCGTTAAAGTATTAGCAGACAAGGCAAATGAAGTGAGGGGCTCGTTTGACAAACATATTAAGGATGCCAACAGTCACCAAAAACAAGGTGCTTAGGGGAATGCTTCTTGTTTTTTATATCCAGTGCCAAGCAATTAGTTTTTTTGAAAATTGCTTATAAAGCAGCAGAAGAAACAACCATGCCGAAGGTGGGATCCGAACCCACGACCTCCGAATATTGCGTCCGGTGCTCTTACAAACCTAGCTACGGCCACGGCTGTCTAATCTGCTGCTTTCTTGGGTATTTATGTTTTGCGTGCAAGCGAACCTTGAGAGTGTTCACCAGCGGCACCCTCGTCCATAGCGGTGGATGCAGCACGTCCTGTAATACCGCAAGTGTGACCTAGAACGTCATCTAACGGCGAGGGCGGAAACGGTGCGAGAGCCCTCTCATTCGACCTATGGCATCAAGACTGCCAGAACCGAGACCCCCATTAAGCTATTAGCAGACAAGGCAAATGAAGTGAGGGGGTCGTTTGACAAACATATTAAGGAAGCCAACAGTCACCAAAATCAAGGTGCATAGGGGAATGCTTCTTGTTATATCTAGTGCCAATCAATTAGTTTTTAAAAAATTACTTATAAAGCAGCAGAAAAGACAACAATGGCGCCGGTGGGATCGAGCCCACGACCTCCGAATATCGCGTCCGATGCTCTTACCAACTGAGCTACGGTGACGGCTGTCTAATCTGCTGCTTTCGTCGGTATTTATGTTTCGCGTGTAAGCGAACCTTGAGAGTGTGCACCAGCGCCACCCTCGTCCATAGCGGTGGACGTAGCACGTCCTGTAATACCGCAAGTGTGACGTAGAACGTCATCTAACGGCGAGGGCGGAAACTGTGCGAGAGCCCTCTTATGCTACCTATGGCATCAAGACTGCCAGAACCGAGACCCCCTTTAAGCTATTAGCAGACAAGGCAAATGAAGTGAGGGGCTCGTTTGACAAACATATTAAGGAAACCAACAGTCACCGAAATCATGGTGCATAGGTGAATGCTTCTTTTTTTATATCTAGTGCCAATCAATTAGTTTTTTAAAGAAAATTACTTATAAAGCAGCAGGAAAAACAACCATGCCGCCGGTGGGATCCGAACCCACGACCTCCGAATATCTCGTCCGGTTCTCTTACCAACTGAGCTACGGCGACGGCTGTCTAATCTGCTGCTTTCGTGGGTATTTATATTTTGCGTGTAAGCGAACCTTGAGAGTGTTCACCAGCGCCACCCTCGTCCATAGCGGTGGGCGTAGCACGTCCTGTAATACCCGCAAGTGTGACGTAGAACGTCATCTAATGGCGAGGGAGGAAACTGTTCGAGAGACCTCTTATGCTACCTATGGCATCAAGACTGCCAGAACCAAGAGCCCCGTTAAGCCATTAGCAGACAAGGCAAATGAAGTGAGGGGCTCGTTTGACAAACATATTAAGGAAGCGAACAGTCACCGAAAACAAGGTGCATAGGGGAATGCTTCTTGTTTTTTATATCCAGTGCCAAGCAATTAGTTTTTTTGAAAATTGCTTATAAAGCAGCAGAAGAAACAACCATGCAGAAGGTGGGATCCGAACCAACGACCTCCGAATATTGCGTCCGGTGCTCTTACCAACTTAGCTACGGCCACGGCTGTCTAATCTGCTGCTTTCGTGGATATATATGTTTTGCGTGTAAGCGAACCTTGAGAGTGTTCGCCAGTGCCACCCTCGTCCATACGGCAGACGTAGCACGTCGTGTAATACCGCTAGTGTGACGTCTAACGGCGAAGGCGGAATCTGTGCGAGAGCCCTCTTATGCTACCTATGGCATCAAGACTGCCAGAACCGATACCCCCGTTAAGCTATTAGCAGACAATGCAAATGAGGTGAGCGGCTCGTTTGACAAACATTTTAAGGAAGCCAACAGTCACTGAAATCAAGGTGCATAGAGGAATGCTTCTTTTTTATATCTAGTGCCAATCAATTAGTTTTTAAAGAAAATTATTTATAAAGCAGCAGGAAAAACAACCATGCCGCCGGTGGGATCCGAACCCACGACCTCCGAATATGGCGTCCAGTGCGCTTACCATCTGAGCTACGGCGACGGCTGTCTAATCTGCTACTTTCGTGGGTATTTATGTTTTGCGTGTAAGCGAACCTCTAGAGTGTTCACCAGCGCCACCCTCGTCCATAGCGGTGGACGTAGCACGTCCTGAAATACCGCAAGTGTGACGTAGAACATCATCTAACGGCGAGGGCGGAAACTGTGCGAGAGCCCTCTTATGCTACCTATGGCATCAAGACTGCCAGAACCGAGACCCTCTTTAAGCTATTAGCAGACAAGGCAAATGAAGTGAGGGGCTCGTTTGACAAACATATTAAGGAAACCAACAGTCACCGAAATCAAGGTGCATAGGGGAATGCTTCTTTTTTTGTATCTAGTGCCAACCAATTAGCTTTTTAAAGAAAATTACTCACAAAGCAGCAGAAAAAAAAACCATGCCGAAGGTGGGATCCGAACCCACTACCTCCGAATATCGCGTCCGGTGCTTTACCAACTGAGCTACGGCGACGGCTGTCTGATTTGCTGCTTTCTTGAGTATTTATGTTTTGCGTGCAAGCGAACCTTGACAGTGTTCACCAGCGGCACCCTCGTCCATAGCGGTGGATGTAGCACGTCCTGTAATACCGCAAGTGTGACGTAGAACGTCATCTAACGGCGAGGGCGGAAACGGTGCAAGAGCCCTCTCATTCGACCTATGGCATCAAGACTGCCAGAACCGAGACCCCCGTTAAGCTATTAGCAGACAAGGCAAATGAAGTGAGGGGATCGTTTGACAAACATATTAAGGAAGCCAACAGTCACCAAAATCAAGGTGCATAGGGCAATGCTTCTTTTTATATCTAGTGCCAATCAATTAGTTTTTTAAGGAAAATTACTTATAAATCAGCAGAAAAAACAAACATTCCGAAGGTGGGATCCCACCCACGACCTCCGAATATATCGTCCGGTGCTCTTACCAACTGAGCTACGGCGACGGCTGTCTAATCCGCTGCTTTCGTGGGTATTTATGTTTTGCGTGTAAGCGAACCTTGAGAGTGTTCACCAGCGCCACCCTCGTCCATAGCGGTGGACGTAGCACGTCCTGTAATACCGCAAGTGTGATGTAGAATGTCATCTAAAGGCGAGGGCGGAAACTGTGCGAGAGCCCTCTTTGCTACCTATGGCATCAAGACTGCCAGAACCGAGACCCTCTAAGCTATTAGCAGACAAGGCAAATGAAGTGAGGGGCTCGTTTGACAAACATATTAAGGAAACCAACAGTCACCGAAATCAATGTGCATAGGGGAATGCTTCTTTTTTTATATCTAGTGCCAATCAAATAGTTTTTAAAGAAAATTACTTATAAAGCAGCAGAAAAAAACCATGCCGAAGGTTGGATCTGAACCCACGACCTCCGAATATCGCGTCCGGTGCTCTTACCAACTGAGCTATAGCGACGGCTATCTAATCTGCTGCTTTCGTGGGTATTTATGTTTTGCGTGTAAGCGAACCTTGAGAGTGTTCACCACCGCCACCTTCGTTCATAGCGGTGGACGTAGCACGTCCTGTAATACCGCAAGTGTGACGTCTAACGGCGAGGGCGGAAACTGTGCGAGAGCCCTCTTATGCTACCTATGTCATCAAGACTGCCAGAACCGAGACCCCCGTTAAGCTATTAGCAGACAAGGCAAATGAAGTGAAAGGCTCGTTTGACAAACATATTAAGGAAGCCAACAGTCACCGAAAACAAGGTGCATAGTGGAATGCTTCTTGTTTTTTATATCCAGTGCCAAGCAATTAGTGTTTTGAAAATTGCTTATAAAGCAGCAGAAGAAACAACCATGCCGAAGGTGGGATCCGAACCCACGACCTCCGAATATTGCGTCCGGTGCTCTTACCAACTTAGCTACGGCCACGGCTGTCTAATCTGCTGCTTTCGTTGATATTTATGTTTTGCGTGTAAGCGAACCTTGAGAGTGTTCACCAGTGCCACCCTCGTCCATAGCGGTGGACGTAGCACGTCCTAAAATACCGCAAGTGTGACGTCTAACGGCGAGGGCGGAAACTGTGCGAGAGCCCTGTTATGCTACCTATGCCTTCAAGACTACCAGGACCGAGACCCCCGTTAAGCTATAAGCAGACAAGGCAAATGAAGTGAGGGGATCGTTTGACAAACATATTAAGGAAGCCAACAGTCACCAAAATCAAGGTGCATAGGGCAATGCTTCTTTTTATATCTAGTGCCAATCAATTAGTTTTTTAAGAAAAATTACTTATAAATCAGCAGAAAAAACAACCATTCCGAAGGTGGGATCCCACCCACGACCTCCGAATATATCGTCCGGTGCTCTTACCAACTGAGCTACGGCGACGGCTGTCTAATCCGCTGCTTTCGTGGGTATTTATGTTTTGCGTGTAAGCGAACCTTGAGAGTGTTCACCAGTGCCACCCTCGTCCATAGCGGTGGATGTAGCACGTCCTAAAATACCGCAAGTGTGACGTCTAACGGCGAGGGCGGAAACTGTGCGAGAGCCCTGTTATGCTACCTATGCCTTCAAGACTACCAGGACCGAGACCCCCGTTAAGCTATAAGCAGACCAGGCAAATGAGGTGAGGGGTTCGTTTGACAAACATATTAAGGAAGCCAACAATCACCGAAATCAAGGTGCATAGGGGAATGCTTCCTTTTATATCTAGTGCCAATCAATTAGTTTTTAAAGAAAATTACTTATAAATCTTGCAGAAAAAACAACCATTCCGAAGGTGGGATCCCACCCACGACCTCCGAATATCTCGTCCGGTGCTCTTACCAACTGAGCTACGGCGACGGCTGTCTAATCTGCTGCTTTCGTGGGTATTTATGTTTTGCGAGTAAGCGAACCTTGAGAGTGTTCACGAGCGCCACCCTCGTCCATAGCGGTAGACGTAGCTCGTCCTGTAATACCGCAAGTGTGACGTAGAACGTCATCTAATGGCGAGGGAGGAAACTGTGCGAGAGACCTCTTATGCTACCTATGGCATCAAGACTGCCAGAACCGAGACCCCCGTTAAGCTATTAGCAGACAAGGCAAATGAAGTGAGGGGATCGTTTGACAAACATATTAAGGAAGCCAACAGTCACCGAAATCAAGGTGCATAGGGGAATGCTTCTTTTTTTATATCTAGTGCCAATCAATTAGTTTTTTAAAGAAAATTACTTATAAAGCAGCAGAAAAAACAACCATTCCGAAGGTGGGATCCCACCCACGACCTCCGAATATCTCGTCCGGTGCTCTTACCAACTGAGCTACGGCGACGGCTGTCTAATCTGCTGCTTTCGTGGGTATTTATGTTTTGCGAGTAAGCGAACCTTGAGAGTGTTCACGAGCGCCACCCTCGTTCATAGCGGTGGATGTAGCACGTCCTGTAATACCGCAAGTGTGACGTAGAACGTCATCTAACGGCGAGGGCGGAAACGGTGGAGAGCCCTCTCATTCGACCTATGGCATCAAGACTGCCAGAACCGAGACCCCCGTTAAGCTATTAGCAGACAAGGCAAATGAAGTGAGGGGCTCGTTTGACAAACATATTAAGGAATCCAACAGTCACCGAAAACAAGGTGCATAGGGGAATGCTTCTTGTTTTTATATCCAGTGCCAAGCAATTAGTTTTTTTAAAGAAAATTACTTCTAAAGTAGCAGAAAAAACAACCATGCCGCCGGTGGGATCCGAACCCACGACCTCCGAATATGGCGTCCGGTGCGCTTACCATCTGAGCTACGGCGACGGCTGTCTAATCTGCTGCTTTCGTGGGTATTTATGTTTTGCGTGTAAGCGAACCTTGAGAGTGTTCACCAGCGCCACCCTCGTCCATAGCGGTGGACGTAGCACGTCCTGTAATGCCGCAAGTGTGACGTAGAACGTCATCTAATGGCGAGGGAGGAAACTGTGCGAGAGGCCTCTTATGCTACCTATGGCATCAAGACTGCCAGAACCGAGAGCCCCGTTAAGCTATTAGCAGACAAGGCAAATGAAGTGAGGGGCTCGTTTGACAAACATATTAAGGAAGCCAACAGTCAGTGAAATCAAGGTGCATAGAGGAATGCTTCTTTTTTATATCTAGTGCCAATCAATTAGTTTTTTAAAGAAAATTATTTATAAAGCAGCTGGAAAAACAACCATGCCGCCGGTGCGATCCGAACCCACGACCTCCGAATATGGCATCCGGTGCGCTTACCATCTGAGCTACGGCGACGGCTGTCTAATCTGCTGCTTTCGTGGGTATTTATGTTTTGCGTGTAAGCGAACCTTGAGAGTGTTCACCAGTGCCACCCTCGTCCATAGCGGTGGACGTAGCACGTCCTGCAATACCGCAAGTGTGACGTCTAACGGCGAGGGCGGAAACTGTGCGAGAGCCCTCTTATGCTACCTATGGCATCAAGACTGCCAGAACCGAGACCCCCGTTAAGCTATTAGCAGACAGGCAAATGAAGTGAGGGGATCGTTTGACAAACATATTAAGGAAGCCAACAGTCACCAAAATCAAGGTGCATAGGGGAATGCTTCTTTTTATATCTAGTGCCAATCAATTAGTTTTTAAAGAAAATTACTTATAAATCTTGCAGAAAAAACAACCATTCCGAAGGTGGGATCTCACCCACGACCTCCGAATATCTCGTCCGGTGCTCTTACCAACTGAGCTACGGCGACGGCTGTCTAATCTGCTGCTTTCGTGGGTATTTATGTTTTGCGTGTAAGCGAACCTTGAGAGTGTTCACCAGCGCCACCCTCGTCCATAGCGGTGGACGTAGCACGTCCTGTAATGCCGCAAGTGTGACGTAGAACGTCATCTAATGGCGAGAGAGGAAACTGTGCGAGAGACCTCTTATGCTACCTATGGCATCAAGACTGCCAGAACCGAGAGCCCCATTAAGCTATTAGCAGACAAGGCAAATGAAGTGAGGGGCTCGTTTGACAAACATATTAAGGAAGCCAACAGTCACCGAAAACAAGGTGCATAGGGGAATGCTTTTTGTTTTTATATCCAGTGCCAAGCAATTAGTTTTTTAAAGAAAATTACTTCTAAAGCAGCAGAAAAAACAACCATGCCGCCGGTGGGATCCGAACCCACGACCTCCGAATATGGCGCCCGGTGCGCTTACCATCTGAGCTACGGCGACGGCTGTCTAATCTGCTGCTTTCGTGGGTATTTATGTTTTGCGTGTAAGCGAACCTTGAGAGTGTTCACCAGCGCCACCCTCGTCCATAGCGGTGGACGTAGCACGTCCTGTAATACCGCAAGTGTGATGTAGAACGTCATCTAATGGCGAGGGAGGAAACTGTGCGAGAGACCTCTTATGCTACCTATGGCATCAAGACTGCCAGAACCGAGACCCCCGTTAAGCTATTAGCAGACAAGGCAAATGAAGTGAGGGGCTCGTTTGACAAACATATTAAGGAAGCCAACAGTCACCGAAAACAAGGTGCATAGGGGAATGCTTCTTGTTTTTATATCCAGTGCCAAGCAATTAGTTTTTTAAAGAAAATTACTTCTAAAGCAGCAGAAAAAACAACCATTCCGCCGGTGGGATCCGAACCCACGACCTCCGAATATGGCGTCCGGTGCGCTTACCATCTGAGCTACGGCGACGGCTGTCTAATCTGCTGCTTTCGTGGGTATTTATGTTTTGCGTGTAAGCGAACCTTGAGAGTGTTCACCAGCGCCACCCTCGTCCATAGCGGTGGACGTAGCACGTCCTGTAATACCGCAAGTGTGACGTAGAACGTCATCTAATGGCGAGGGAGGAAACTGTGCGAGAGGCCTCTTATGCTACCTATGGCATCAAGACTGCCGGAACCGAGAGCCCCGTTAAGCTATTAGCAGACAAGGCAAATGAAGTGAGGGGATCGTTTGACAAACATATTAAGGAAGCCAACAGTCAGTGAAATCAAGGTGCATAGAGGAATGCTTCTTTTTTATATCTAGTGCCAATCAATTAGTTTTAAAGAAAATTATTTATAAAACAGCAGGAAAAACAACCATGCCGCCTGTGCGATCCGAACCCACGACCTCCGAATATGGCATCCGGTGCACTTACCATCTGAGCTACGGCGACGGCTGTCTAATCTGCTGCTTTCGTGGGTATTTATGTTTTGCGTGTAAGCGAACCTTGAGAGTGTTCACCAGTGCCACCCTCGTCCATAGCGGTGGACGTAGCACGTCCTGCAATACCGCAAGTGTGACGTCTAACGGCGAGGGCGGAAACTGTGCGAGAGCCCTCTTATGCTACCTATGGCATCAAGACTGCCAGAACCGAGACCCCCGTTAAGCTATTAGCAGACAGGCAAATGAAGTGAGGGGATCGTTTGACAAACATATTAAGGAAGCCAACAGTCACCAAAATCAAGGTGCATAGGGGAATGCTTCTTTTTATATCTAGTGCCAATCAATTAGTTTTTAAAGAAAATTACTTATAAATCTTGCAGAAAAAACAACCATTCCGAAGGTGGGATCTCACCCACGACCTCCGAATATCTCGTCCGGTGCTCTTACCAACTGAGCTACGGCGACGGCTGTCTAATCTGCTGCTTTCGTGGGTATTTATGTTTTGCGTGTAAGCGAACCTTGAGAGTGTTCACCAGCGCCACCCTCGTCCATAGCGGTGGACGTAGCACGTCCTGTAATGCCGCAAGTGTGACGTAGAACGTCATCTAATGGCGAGAGAGGAAACTGTGCGAGAGACCTCTTATGCTACCTATGGCATCAAGACTGCCAGAACCGAGAGCCCCATTAAGCTATTAGCAGACAAGGCAAATGAAGTGAGGGGCTCGTTTGACAAACATATTAAGGAAGCCAACAGTCACCGAAAACAAGGTGCATAGGGGAATGCTTTTTGTTTTTATATCCAGTGCCAAGCAATTAGTTTTTTAAAGAAAATTACTTCTAAAGCAGCAGAAAAAACAACCATGCCGCCGGTGGGATCCGAACCCACGACCTCCGAATATGGCGCCCGGTGCGCTTACCATCTGAGCTACGGCGACGGCTGTCTAATCTGCTGCTTTCGTGGGTATTTATGTTTTGCGTGTAAGCGAACCTTGAGAGTGTTCACCAGCGCCACCCTCGTCCATAGCGGTGGACGTAGCACGTCCTGTAATACCGCAAGTGTGATGTAGAACGTCATCTAATGGCGAGGGAGGAAACTGTGCGAGAGACCTCTTATGCTACCTATGGCATCAAGACTGCCAGAACCGAGACCCCCGTTAAGCTATTAGCAGACAAGGCAAATGAAGTGAGGGGCTCGTTTGACAAACATATTAAGGAAGCCAACAGTCACCGAAAACAAGGTGCATAGGGGAATGCTTCTTGTTTTTATATCCAGTGCCAAGCAATTAGTTTTTTAAAGAAAATTACTTCTAAAGCAGCAGAAAAAACAACCATGCCGCCGGTGAGATCCGAACCCACGACCTCCGAATATGGCGTCCGGTGCGCTTACCATCTGAGCTACGGCGACGGCTGTCTAATCTGCTGCTTTCGTGGGTATTTATGTTTTGCGTGTAAGCGAACCTTGAGAGTGTTCACCAGCGCCACCCTCGTCCATAGCGGTGGACGTAGCACGTCCTGTAATACCGCAAGTGTGACGTAGAACGTCATCTAATGGCGAGGGAGGAAACTGTGCGAGAGGCCTCTTATGCTACCTATGGCATCAAGACTGCCGGAACCGAGAGCCCCGTTAAGCTATTAGCAGACAAGGCAAATGAAGTGAGGGGATCGTTTGACAAACATATTAAGGAAGCCAACAGTCAGTGAAATCAAGGTGCATAGAGGAATGCTTCTTTTTTATATCTAGTGCCAATCAATTAGTTTTAAAGAAAATTATTTATAAAACAGCAGGAAAAACAACCATGCCGCCTGTGCGATCCGAACCCACGACCTCCGAATATGGCATCCGGTGCACTTACCATCTGAGCTACGGCGACGGCTGTCTAATCTGCTGCTTTCGTGGGTATTTATGTTTTGCGTGTAAGCGAACCTTGAGAGTGTTCACCAGCGCCACCCTCGTCCATAGCGGTGGACGTAGCACGTCCTGTAATACCGCAAGTGTGACGTAGAACGTCATCTAATGGCGAGGGAAGAAACTGTGCGAGAGGCCTCTTATGCTACCTATGGCATCAAGACTGCCAGAACCGAGACCCTCTCTAAGCTATTAGCAGACAAGGCAAATGAAGTGAGGGGCTCGTTTGACAAACATAATAAGGAAACCAACAATCACCGAAATCAAGGTGCATAGGGGAATGCTTCTTTTTTTATATCTAGTGCCAATCAATTAGTTTTTTAAAGAAAATTACTTATAAAGCAGCAGAAAAAACAACCATGCCACCGGTGGGATCCGAACCCACGACCTCCGAATATGGCGACCGGTGCGCTTAACATCTGAGCTACGGCGACGGCTATCTAACCTGCTGCTATCGTGATTATTTATGTTTTGCGTGTAAGCGAACCTTGAGAGTGTTCGCCAGTGCCACCCTCGTCCATAGCGGCAGACGTAGCACGTCGTGTAATACCGCTAGTGTGACGTCTAACGGCGAAGGCGGAATCTGTGCGAGAGCCCTCTTATGCTACCTATGGCATCAAGACTGCCAGAACCGATACCCCCGTTAAGCTATTAGCAGACAATGCAAATGAGGTGAGCGGCTCGTTTGACAAACATTTTAAGGAAGCCAACAGTCACTGAAATCAAGGTGCATAGAGGAATGCTTCTTTTTTATATCTAGTGCCAATCAATTAGTTTTTAAAGAAAATTATTTATAAAGCAGCAGGAAAAACAACCATGCCGCCGGTGGGATCCGAACCCACGACCTCCGAATATGGCGTCCAGTGCGCTTACCATCTGAGCTACGGCGACGGCTGTCTAATCTGCTACTTTCGTGGGTATTTATGTTTTGCGTGTAAGCGAACCTCTAGAGTGTTCACCAGCGCCACCCTCGTCCATAGCGGTGGACGTAGCACGTCCTGAAATACCGCAAGTGTGACGTAGAACATCATCTAACGGCGAGGGCGGAAACTGTGCGAGAGCCCTCTTATGCTACCTATGGCATCAAGACTGCCAGAACCGAGACCCTCTTTAAGCTATTAGCAGACAAGGCAAATGAAGTGAGGGGCTCGTTTGACAAACATATTAAGGAAACCAACAGTCACCGAAATCAAGGTGCATAGGGGAATGCTTCTTTTTTTTTATATCCATAGCCAAGCAATTAGTGTTTTGCAAATTGCTTATAAAGCAGCAGAAGAAACAACCATGCCGAAGGTGGGATCCGAACCCACGACCTCCGAATATTGCGTCCGGTGCTCTTACCAACTTAGCTACGGCCACGGCTGTCTAATCTGCTGCTTTCGTGGATATTTATGTTTTGCGTGTAAGCGAACCTTGAGAGTGTTCACCAGTGCCACCCTCGTCCATAGCGGTGGACGTAGCACGTCCTAAAATACCGCAAGTGTGACGTCTAACGGCGAGGGCGGAAACTGTGCGAGAGCCCTGTTATGCTACCTATGCCTTCAAGACTACCAGGACCGAGACCCCCGTTAAGCTATAAGCAGACAAGGCAAATGAGGTGAGGGGTTCGTTTGACAAACATATTAAGGAAGCCAACAGTCAGTGAAATCAAGGTGCATAGAGGAATGCTTCTTTTTTATATCTAGTGCCAATCAATTAGTTTTTAAAGAAAATTATTCATAAAGCAGCAGGAAAAACAACCATGCCGCCGGTGCGATCCGAACCCACGACCTCCGAATATGGCGTCCGGTGCGCTTACCAGCTGAGCTACGGCGACGGCTGTCTAATCTGCTGCTTTCGTGGGTATTTATGTTTTGCGTGTAAGCGAACCTTGAGAGTGTTCACCATCGCCACCCTCGTCCATAGCGGTGGACGTAGCACGTCCTGTAATACCGCAAGTGTGACGTAGAACGTCATCTAACGGCGAGGGCGGAAACTGTGCGAGAGCCCTCTTATGCTACCTATGGCATCAAGACTGCCAGAACCGAGACCCCCGTTAAGCTATTAGCAGACAAGGCAAATGAAGTGAGGGGATCGTTTGACAAACATATTAAGGAAGCCAACAGTCACCGAAATCAAGGTGCATAGGGGAATGCTTCTTTTTTTATATCTAGTGCCAATCAATTAGTTTTTTAAAGAAAATTACTTATAAAGCAGCAGAAAAAATCCATGCCGAAGGTGGGATCCAAACCCACGACCTCCGAATATCGCGTCCGGTGCTTTACCAACTGAGCTACGGCGACGGCTGTCTAGTTTGCTGCTTTCTTGGGTATTTATGTTTTGCGTGCAAGCGAACCTTGAGAGTTCACCAGCGGCACCCTCGTTCATAGCGGTGGACGTAGCACGTCCTGTAATACCGCAAGTGTGACGTAGAACGTCATCTAACGGCGAGGGCGGAAACGGTGGAGAGCCCTCTCATTCGACCTATGGCGTCAAGACTGCCAGAACCGAGACCCCCGTTAAGCTATTAGCAGACAAGGCAAATGAAGTGAGGGGCTCGTTTGACAAACATATTAAGGAATCCAACAGTCACCGAAAACAAGGTGCATAGGGGAATGCTTCTTGTTTTTATATCCAGTGCCAAGCAATTAGTTTTTTTAAAGAAAATTACTTCTAAAGCAGCAGAAAAAACAACCATGCCGCCGGTGGGATCCGAACCCACGACCTCCGAATATGGCGTCCGGTGCGCTTACCATCTGAGCTACGGCGACGGCTGTCTAATCTGCTGCTTTCGTGGGTATTTATGTTTTGCGTGTAAGCGAACCTTGAGAGTGTTCACCAGTGCCACCCTCGTCCATAGCGGTGGACGTAGCACGTCCTGTAATACCGCAAGTGTGACGTCTAACGGCGAGGGCGGAAACTGTGCGAGAGCCCTCTTATGCTACCTATGGCATCAAGACTGCCAGAACCGAGACCCCCGTTAAGCTATTAGCAGACAGGCAAATGAGGTGAGGGGCTCGTTTGACAAACATATTAAGGAAGCCAACAGTCACCGAAAACAAGGTGCATACGGGAATGCTTCTTGTTTATTATATCTAGTGCCAATCAATTAGTTTTTTTTAAAAATTACTTATAAAGCATCAGAAAAAACAACCATGCCGCCGGTGGGATCCGAACCCACGACCTCCGGATATCGCGCCCGGTGCTCTTACCTACTGAGCTACGGTGACGGCTGTCTAATCTGCTGCTTTTGTGGGTATTTATTTATGTTTTGCGTGTAAGCGAACCTTGAGAGTGTTCACCAGCGCCAACCTCGTCCATAGCGGTGGACGTAGCACGTCCTGTAATACCGCAAGAGTGACGTAGAACGTCATCTAACGGCGAGGGAGGAAACTGTGCGAGAGCCCTCTTATGCTACCTATGGCATCAAGACTGCCAGAACCGAGAGCCCCGTTAAGCTATTAGCAGACAAGGCAAATGAAGGGAGGGGCTCGTTTGACGAACATATTAAGGAAGCCAACAGTCACCGAAAACAAGGTGCATACGGGAATGCTTCTTGTTTATTATATCTAGTGCCAATCAATTAGTTTTCTTTAAAAATTACTTATAAAGCATCAGAAAAAACAACCATGCCGCCGGTGGGATCCGAACCCACGACCTCCGGATATCGCGCCCGGTGCTCTTACCTACTGAGCTACGGTGACGGCTGTCTAATCTGCTGCTTTTGTGGGTATTTATTTATGTTTTGCGTGTAAGCGAACCTTGAGAGTGTTCACCAGCGCCACCTTCGTCCATAGCGGTGGACGTAGCACGTCCTGTAATACCGCAAGTGTGACGTAGAACGTCATCTAATCGCGAGGGAGGAAACTGTGCGGGAGACCTCTTATGCTACGTATGGCATCAAGACTGCCAGAACCGAGACCCCCGTTAAGCTATTAGCAGACAAGGCAAATGAAGTGAGGGGATCGTTTGACAAACATATTAAGGAAGCCAACAGTCACCGAAATCAAGGTGCATAGGGCAATGCTTCTTTTTTTATATCTAGTGCCAATCAATTAGTTTTTTAAAGAAAATTACTTATAAAGTAGCAGAAAAAAACCATGCCGAAGGTGGGATCCGAACCCACGACCTCCGGATATCGCGCCCGGTGCTCTTACCTACTGAGCTACGGTGACGGCTGTCTAATCTGCTGCTTTTGTGGGTATTTATTTATGTTTTGCGTGTAAGCGAACCTTGAGAGTGTTCACCAGCGGCACCCTCGTTCATAGCGGTGGATGTAGCACGTCCTGTAATACCGCAAATGCGACGTAGAACGTCATCTAACGGCGAGGGCGGAAACGGTGGAGAGCCCTCTCATTCGACCTATGGCATCAAGACTGCCAGAACCGAGACCCCCGTTAAGCTATTAGCAGACAAGGCAAATGAAGTGAGGGGATCGTTTGACAAACATATTAAGGAAGCCAACAGTCACCAAAATCAAGGTGCATAGGGGAATGCTTCTTGTTTTTATATCCAGTGCCAAGCAATTAGTTTTTAAAGAAAATTACTTATAAATCTTGCAGAAAAAACAACCATTCCGAAGGTGGGATCTCACCCACGACCTCCGAATATCTCGTCCGGTGCTCTTACCAACTGAGCTACGGCGACGGCTGTCTAATCTGCTGCTTTCGTGGGTATTTATGTTTTGCGTGTAAGCGAACCTTGAGAGTGTTCACCAGCGCCACCCTCGTCCATAGCGGTGGACGTAGCACGTCCTGTAATACCGCAAGTGTGACGTAGAACGTCATCTAATGGCGAGAGAGGAAACTGTGCGAGAGACCTCTTATGCTACCTATGGCATCAAGACTGCCAGAACCGAGAGCCCCATTAAGCTATTAGCAGACAAGGCAAATGAAGTGAGGGGCTCGTTTGACAAACATATTAAGGAAGCCAACAGTCACCGAAAACAAGGTGCATAGGGGAATGCTTTTTGTTTTTATATCCAGTGCCAAGCAATTAGTTTTTTAAAGAAAATTACTTCTAAAGCAGCAGAAAAAACAACCATGCCGCCGGTGGGATCCGAACCCACGACCTCCGAATATGGCGCCCGGTGCGCTTACCATCTGAGCTACGGCGACGGCTGTCTAATCTGCTGCTTTCGTGGGTATTTATGTTTTGCGTGTAAGCGAACCTTGATAGTGTTCACCAGCGCCACCCTCGTCCATAGCGGTGGACGTAGCACGTCCTGTAATACCGCAAGTGTGATGTAGAACGTCATCTAATGGCGAGGGAGGAAACTGTGCGAGAGACCTCTTATGCTACCTATGGCATCAAGACTGCCAGAACCGAGACCCCTGTTAAGCTATTAGCAGACAAGGCAAATGAAGTGAGGGGCTCGTTTGACAAACATATTAAGGAAGCCAACAGTCACCGAAAACAAGGTGCATAGGGGAATGCTTCTTGTTTTTATATCCAGTGCCAAGCAATTAGTTTTTTAAAGAAAATTACTTCTAAAGCAGCAGAAAAAACAACCATGCCGCCGGTGGGATCCGAACCCACGACCTCCGAATATGGCGTCCGGTGCGCTTACCATCTGAGCTACGGCGACGGCTGTCTAATCTGCTGCTTTCGTGGGTATTTATGTTTTGCGTGTAAGCGAACCTTGAGAGTGTTCACCAGCGCCACCCTCGTCCATAGCGGTGGACGTAGCACGTCCTGTAATACCGCAAGTGTGAAGTAGAACGTCATCTAATGGCGAGGGAGGAAACTGTGCGAGAGGACTCTTATGCTACCTATGGCATCAAGACTGCCGGAACCGAGAGCCCCGTTAAGCTATTAGCAGACAAGGCAAATGAAGTGAGGGGATCGTTTGACAAACATATTAAGGAAGCCAACAGTCAGTGAAATCAAGGTGCATAGAGGAATGCTTCTTTTTTATATCTAGTGCCAATCAATTAGTTTTTTAAAGAAAATTATTTATAAAACAGCAGGAAAAACAACCATGCCGCCTGTGCGATCCGAACCCACGACCTCCGAATATGGCATCCGGTGCACTTACCATCTGAGCTACGGCGACGGCTGTCTAATCTGCTGCTTTCGTGGGTATTTATGTTTTGCGTGTAAGCGAACCTTGAGAGTGTTCACCAGCGCCACCCTCGTCCATAGCGGTGGACGTAGCACGTCCTGTAATACCGCAAGTGTGACGTAGAACGTCATCTAATGGCGAGGGAAGAAACTGTGCGAGAGGCCTCTTATGCTACCTATGGCATCAAGACTGCCAGAACCGAGACCCTCTCTAAGCTATTAGCAGACAAGGCAAATGAAGTGAGGGGCTCGTTTGACAAACATAATAAGGAAACCAACAATCACCGAAATCAAGGTGCATAGGGGAATGCTTCTTTTTTTATATCTAGTGCCAATCAATTAGTTTTTTAAAGAAAATTACTTATAAAGCAGCAGAAAAAAACCATGCCGAAGGTGGGATCCGAACCCACGACCTCCGAATATCGCGTCCGGTGCTTTACCAACTGAGCTACGGCGACGGCTGTCTAGTTTGCTGCTTTCGTGGGTATTTATGTTTTGCGTGTAAGCGAACCTTGAGAGTGTTCACCAGCGCCACCCTCGTTCATAGCGGTGGATGTAGCACGTCCTGTAATACCGCAAGTGTGACGTAGAACGTCATCTAACGGCGAGGGCGGAAACGGTGGAGAGCCCTCTCATTCGACCTATGGCATCAAGACTGCCAGAACCGAGACCCCCGTTAAGCTATTAGCAGACAAGGCAAATGAAGTGAGGGGCTCGTTTGACAAACATATTAAGGAATCCAACAGTCACCGAAAACAAGGTGCATAGGGGAATGCTTCTTGTTTTTATATCCAGTGCCAAGCAATTAGTTTTTTTAAAGAAAATTACTTCTAAAGCAGCAGAAAAAACAACCATGCCGCCGGTGGGATCCGAACCCACGACCTCCGAATATGGCGTCCGGTGCGCTTACCATCTGAGCTACGGCGACGGCTGTCTAATCTGCTGCTTTCGTGGGTATTTATGTTTTGCGTGTAAGCGAACCTTGAGAGTGTTCACCAGCGCCAACCTCGTCCATAGCGGTGGACGTAGCACGTCCTGTAATACCGCAAGAGTGACGTAGAACGTCATCTAACGGCGAGGGAGGAAACTGTGCGAGAGCCCTCTTATGCTACCTATGGCATCAAGACTGCCAGAACCGAGAGCCCCGTTAAGCTATTAGCAGACAAGGCAAATGAAGGGAGGGGCTCGTTTGACGAACATATTAAGGAAGCCAACAGTCACCGAAAACAAGGTGCATAGGGGAATGCTTCTTGTTTATTCTATCTAGTGCCAATCAATTCGTTTTTTTGAAAAAAACTTATAAAGCAGCAGAAAAAAACCATGCCGAAGGTGGGATCCGAACCCACGACCTCCGAATATCGCGTCCGGTGCGCTTACCATCTGAGCTACGGCGACGGCTGTCAAATCTGCTGCTTTCGTGGGTATTTATGTTTTGCGTGTAAGCGAACCTTGAGAGTGTTCACCAGCGCCACCCTCGTCCATAGCGGTGGAGGTAGCACGTCCTGTAATACCACAAGCGTGACATAGAACATCATCTAACGGCGAGGACGGAAACTGTGCGAGAGCCCTCTTATGCTACCTATGGCATCAACACTGCCAGAACCGAGACCCCCGTTAAGCTATTAGCAGACAAGGCAAATGAGGTGAGGGGCTCGTTTGACAAACATATTAAGGAAGCCAACAGTCACCGAAATCGAGGTGCATAAGGGAATGCTTCTTTTTTTATATCTAGTGCCAATCAATTAGTTTTTTAAAGAAAATACATATAAAGCAGCAGAAAAAACAACCATGCCACCAGTGGGACCCGAACCCACGACCTCCGAATAGCGCGTCCGGTGCTCTTACCAACTGAGCTATGGCGACGGCTATCTAATCTGCTGCTTTCGTGATTATTTATGTTTAGCGTGTAAGCGAACCTTGAGAGTGTTCACCAGTGCCACCCTCGTCCATAGCGGTGGACGTAGCACGTCCTGTAATACCGCAAGTGTGACGTCTAACGGCGAGGGCGGAAACTGTGCGAGAGCCCTCTTATGCTACCTATGGCATCAAGACTGCCAGAACCGAACCGAGACCCCCTTTAAGCTATTAGCAGACAAGGCAAATGAAGTGAGGGGATCGTTTGACAAACATATTAAGGAAACCAACAGTCACCGAAATCAAGGTGCATAGAGGAATGCTTCTTTTTTTATAGCTAGTGCCAATCAATTAGTTTAAAAAAAATTATTTTTAAAGCAGCAGAAAAGACAACAATGACGCCGGAGGGATCGAACCCACGACCTCCGAATATCGCGTCCGGTGCTCTTACCAACTGAGCTACGATGACGGCTGTCTAATCTGCTGCTTTCGTGGGTATTTATGTTTTGCGTGTAAGCGAACCTTGACAGTGTTCACCCGCGCCACCCTCGTCCATAGCGGTGGACGTCGCACATCCTGTAATACCGCAAGTGTGACGTAGAACGTCATCTAATGGCGAGGGCGGAAACTGTGCGAGAGCCCTCTTATGCTACCTATGGCATCAAGACTGCCAGAACCAAGACCCCCGTTAAGCTATTAGCAGACAAGGCAAATGCAGGGAGGGGATCGTTTGACAAACATATTAAGGAAGCCAACAGTCACCAAAATCAAGGTGCATAGGGGAATGCTTCTTTTTATATCTAGTGCCAATCAATTAGTTTTTAAAGAAAATTACTTATAAATCAGCAGAAAAAACAACCATTCCGAAGGTGGGATCCCACCCACGACCTCCGAATATCTCGTCCGGTGCTCTTACCAACTGAGCTACGGCGACGGCTGTCTAATCTGCTGCTTTCGTGGGTATTTATGTTTTGTAAGCGAACCTTGAGAGTGTTCACCAGCGCCACCCTCGTCCATAGCAGTGGGCGTAGCACGTCCTGTAATACCGCAAGTGTGACGTAGAACGTCATCTAATGGCGAGGGAGGAAACTGTGCGAGAGAACTCTTTTGCTACCTATGGCATCAAAACTGCCAGAACCGAGAGCCCCGTTAAGCTATTAGCAGACAAGGCAAATGAAGTGAGGGGCTCGTTTGACAAACATATTAAGGAAGCCAACAGTCACCGAAAACAAGGTGCATAGGGGAATGCTTCTTGTTTTTTATATCCAGTGCCAAGCAATTATTTTTTTGAAAATTGCTTATAAAGCAGCAGAAGAAACAACCATGCAGAAGGTGGGATCCGAACCAACGACTTCCGAATATTGCGTCCGGTGCTCTTACCAACTTAGCTACGGCCACGGCTGTCTAATCTGCTGCATTCGTGGATATTTATGTTTTGCGTGCAAGCGAACATTGAGAGTGTTCACAAGTGCCACCCTCGTCCATAGCGGTGGACGTAGCACGTCCTGTAATACCGCAAGTGTGACATAGAACATCATCTAACGGCGAGGACGGAAACTGTGCGAGAGCTCTCTTATGCTACCTATGGCATCAACACTGCCAGAACCGAGACCCCCGTTAAGCTATTAGCAGACAAGGCAAATGAGGTGAGGGGCTCGTTTGACAAACATATTAAGGAAGCCAACAGTCACCGAAATCAAGGTGCATAAGGGAATGCTTCTTTTTTATATCTGGTGCCAATCAATTAGTTTTTTCAAGAAAATACATATAAAGCAGCAGAAGAAACAACCATGCCGAAGGTGGGATCCGAAGCCACGACCTCCGAATATTGCATCCGGTGCTCTTACCAACTGAGCTATGGCGACGGCAATCTAATCTGCTGCTTTCGTGATTATTTATGTTTAGCGTGCAAGCGAACCTTGAGAGTGTTCACCAGTGCCACCCTCGTCCATAGTGGTGGACGTAGCACGTCCTGTAATACCGCAAGTGTGACGTCTAACGGCGAAGGCGGAATCTGTGCGAGAGCCCTCTTATGCTACCTATGGCATCAAGACTGCCAGAACCGAGACCCCCGTTAAGCTATTAGCAGACAAGGCAAATGAGGTGAGGGGCTCGTTTGACAAACATATTAAGGAAGCCAACAGTCACTGAAATCAAGGTGCATAGAGGAATGCTTCTTTTTTATATCTAGTGCCAATCAATTAGTTTTTTAAAGAAAATTATTTATAAAGCAGCAGGAAAAACAACCATGCCGCCGGTGGGATCCGAACCCACGACGACCGAATATGGCGTCCGGTGCGCTTACCATCTGAGCTACGGCGACGGCTGTCTAATCTGCTGCTTTCGTGGGTAATTATGTTTTGCGTGTAAGAGAACCTTGAGAGTGTTCACCAGCGCCACCCTCGTCCATAGCGGTGGACATAGGACGTCCTGTAATACCGCAAGTGTGACGTAGAACGTCATCTAACGGCGAGGGCGGAAACTGTGCGAGAGCCCTCTTATGCTACCTATGGCATCAGGACTGCCAGAACCGAGACCCTCTTTAAGCTATTAGCAGACAAGGCAAATGAAGTGAGGGGCTCGTTTGACAAACATATTAAGGAACCCAACAGTCACCGAAATCAAGGTGCATAGGGGAATGCTTCTTTTTTATATATAATGCCAATCAATTAGTTTTTTTGAAAATTGCTTATAAAGCAGCAGAAGAAACAACCATGCCGAAGGTGAGATCCGAACCCACGACCTCCGAATATCTCGTCCGGTGCTCTTACCAACTGAGCTACGGTGACGGCTGTCTAATCTGCTGCTTTCGTGGGTATTTATGTTTTGCGTGTAAGCGAACCTTGAGAGTGTTCACCCGCGCCACCCTCGTCCATAGCGGTGGACGTAGCACGTCCTGTAATACCGCAAGTGTGACGTAGAACGTCATCTAACGGCGAGGGCGGAAACTGTGCGAGAGCCCTCTTATGCTACCTATGGCATCAAGACTGCCAGAACCGAGACCCCCTTTAAGCTATTAGCAGACAAGGCAAATGAAGTGAGGGGCTCGTTTGACAAACATATTAAGGAAACCAACAGTCACCGAAATCAAAGTGCACAGGGGAATGCTTCTTTTGTTTATATCTAGTGCCAATCAATTAGTTTTTTAAAGAAAATTACTTGTAAAGCAGCAGAAAAAAAACCATGCCAAAGGTGGGATCCGAACCCACGACCTCCGAATATCGCGTCCGGTGCTTTACCAACTGAGCTAATGCGACGGCTGTCAAATTTGCTGCTTTCTTTGGTATTTATGTTTTGCGTGCAAGCGAACCTTGAGAGTTCTCCAGCGCCACCCTCGTCCATAGCGGTGGACGTAGCACGTCCTGTATTACCGCAAGTGTTACGTAGAACGTCATCTAACGGCGAGGGCGGAAACTGTGCGAGAGCCCTCTTATGCTACCTATGGCATCATGACTGCGAGAACCGAGACCCCCGTTAAGCTATTAGCAGACAAGGCAAATGAAGTGAAGGGCTCGTTTGACAAACATATTAAGGCCAACAGTCACCGAAATCAAGATGCATAGAGGAATGCTTCTTTTTTTATAGCTAGTGCCAATCAATTAAATTTGTTAAAGAAAATTACTTATAAAGCAGCAGAAAAGACAACCATGGCGCCGGTGGGATCGAACCCACGACCTCCGGATATCGCGTCCGGTGCTCTTACCAACTGAGCTACGGTGACGGATGTCCAGTCTGCTGCTTTTGTGGGTATTTATTTATGTTTTGCGTGTAAGCGAACCTTGAGAGTGTTCACCAGCGCCACCCTCGTGCTTAGCGGTGGACGTAGCACGTCCTACAATACCGCAAGTGTGAAGTAGAACGTCATCTATCGGCGAGGGCGGAAACTGTGCGAGAGCCCTCTTATGCTAGCTATGGCATCAAGACTGCCAGAACCGAGACCCTCGTTAATGTATTAGCAGACAAGGCAAATGATGTGAGGGGCTCGTTTGACAAACATATTAAGGAAGCCAATAGTCACCGAAATCAAGGTGCATAGGGGAATGCTTCTTTTTTATATCTAGTGCCTATCAATTAGTTTTTTAAAGAAAATTACTTTAAAGCTGCAGAAAAAACAACAATGCCGCCGGTGGGTCCGAACCCACGACCTCCGAATATCGCGTCCGGTGCTTTACCAACTGAGCTACGGCGACGGCTGTCTAATCTGCTGCTTTCGTGGATATTTATGTTTTGCGTGTAAGCGAACCTTGAGAGTGTTCACCAGCGCCACCCTCGTCCGTAGCGGTGGACGTAGCACGTCCAGTAATACCGCAAGTGTGACGTAGAACGTCATCTAACGGCGAGGACGGAAACTGTGCGAGAGCCCTCTTATGCTACCTATGGCATCAAGACTGCCAGAACCGAGATCCCCGTTAAGCTATTAGCAGACAAGGCAAATGAGGTGAGGGGCTCGTTTGACAAACATATTAAGGAAGCCAACAGTCACCGAAATCAAGGTGCATAGATTAATGCTTCTTTTTTATATCTAGTGCCAATCAATTAGTTTTTTAAAGAAAATTACTTATAAAGCAGCAGAAAAAACAACCATACCACCGGTGGGATCCGAACCCACGACCTCCGAGTATGGCGTCCGGTGCGCTTACCAACTGAGCTACGGCGACGGCTGTCTAATCTGCTGCTTTCGTGGGTATTTATGTTTTGCGTGTAAGCGATCCTTGAGAGTGTTCACCAGCGCCACCCTCGTCCATAGCGGTGGACGTAGCATGTCCTGTAATACCGCAAGTGTGACGTAGAACGTCATCTAACGGCGAGGACGGAAACTGTACGAGAGCCCTCTTATGCTACCTATGGCATCAAGACTGCCAGAACCGAGACCCCCTTTAAGCTATTAGCAGACAAGCCAAATGAAGTGAGGGGCTCGTTTGACAAACATATTAAGGAAACCAACAGTCACCGAAATCAAGGTGCATAGGGGAATGCTTCTTTTTTTATATCTAGTGCCAATCAATTAAATTTTTTAAAGAAAATTACTTATAAAGCAGCAGAAAAGACAACCATGGCGCCGGTGGGATCGAACCCACGACCTCCGGATATCGCGTCCGGTGCTCTTACCAACTGAGCTACGGCGACGGCTGTCTAATCTGCTGCTTTCGTGGATATTTATGTTTTGCGTGTAAGCGAACCTTGAGAGTGTTCACCAGCGCCACCCTCGTCCATAGCGGTGGACGTAGCACGTCCTGTAATACCGCAAGTGTGACGTAGAACGTCATCTAACGGCGAGGACGGAAACTGTGCGAGAGCCCTCTTATGCTACCTAAGGCATCAAGACTGCCAGAACCGAGATCCCCGTTAAGCTATTAGCAGACAAGGCAAATGAGGTGAGGGGCTCGTTTGACAAACATATTAAGGAAGCCAACAGTCACCGAAATCAAGGTGCATAGATTAATGCTTCTTTTTTATATCTAGTGCCAATCAATTAGTTTTTTAAAGAAAATTACTTATAAAGCAGCAGAAAAAACAACCATACCACCGGTGGGATCCGAACCCACGACCTCCGAGTATGGCGTCCGGTGCGCTTACCAACTGAGCTACGGCGACGGCTGTCTAATCTGCTGCTTTCGTGGGTATTTATGTTTTGCGTGTAAGCGATCCTTGAGAGTGTTCACCAGCGCCACCCTCGTCCATAGCGGTGGACGTAGCACGTCCTGTAATACCGCAAGTGTGACGTAGAACGTCATCTAACGGCGAGGACGGAAACTGTACGAGAACCCTCTTATGCTACCTATGGCATCAAGACTGCCAGAACCGAGACCCCCTTTAAGCTATTAGCAGACAAGCCAAATGAAGTGAGGGGCTCGTTTGACAAACATATTAAGGAAACCAACAGTCACCGAAATCAAGGTGCATAGGGGAATGCTTCTTTTTTTATATCTAGTGCCAATCAATTAAATTTTTAAAGAAAATTACTTATAAAGCAGCAGAAAAGACAACCATGGCGCCGGTGGGATCGAACCCACGACCTCCGGATATCGCGTCCGGTGCTCTTACCAACTGAGCTACGGTGACGGCTGTCTAGTCTGCTGCTTTTGTGGGTATTTATTTATGTTTTGCGTGTAAGCGAACCTTGAGAGTGTTCACCAGCGCCACCCTCGTGCTTAGCGGTGGACGTAGCACGTCCTACAATACCGCAAGTGTGAAGTAGAACGTCATCTATCGGCGAGGGCGGAAACTGTGCGAGAGCCCTCTTATGCTAGCTATGGCATCAAGACTGCCAGAACCGAGACCCTCGTTAATCTATTAGCAGACAAGGCGAATGATGTGAGGGGCTCGTTTGACAAACATATTAAGGAAGCCAATAGTCACCGAAATCAAGGTGCATAGGGGAATGCTTCTTTTTTATATCTAGTGCCAATCAATTAGTTTTTTAAAGAAAATTACTTATAATGCTGCAGAAAAAACAACCTTTCCGCCGGTGGGATGCGAACCCACGACCTCCGAATATCGCGTCTGGTGCTCTTACCAACTGAGCTACGGCGACGGCTGTCTAATCTGCTGCTATCGTGGGTATTTATGTTTTGCGTGTAAGCGAACCTTGAGAGTGTTCACCAGCGCCACCCTCGTCCATAGCGGTGGACGTAGCACGTTCTGTAATACCGCAAGTGTGACGTAGAACGTCATCTAAAGGCGAGGGCGGAAACTGTGTGCGAGCCCTCTTATACTACCTATGGCATCAAGACTGCCAGAACCGAGACCCTCGTTAATCTATTAGCAGACAAGGCAAATGATGTGAGGGGCTCGTTTGACAAACATATTAAGGAAGCCAATAGTCACCGAAAACAAGGTGCATAGGGGAATGCTTCTTTTTTATATCTAGTGCCTATCAATTAGTTTTTTAAAGAAAATTACTTATAAAGCTGCAGAAAAAACAACCATGCCGCCGGTGGGTCCGAACCCACGACCTCTGAATATCGCGTCCGGTGCTTTACCAACTGAGCTACGGTGACGGCTGTCTAATTTGCTGCTTTCTTGGGTATTTATGTTTTGCGTGCAAGCGAACCTTGAGAGTGTTCACCAGCGGCACCCTCGTCCATAGCGGTGGATGTAGCACGTCCTGTAATACCGCAAGTGTGACGTAGAACATCATCTAACGGCGAGGGCGGAAACGGTGCGAGAGCCCTCTCATTCGACCTATGGCATCAAGACTGCCAGAACCGAGACCCTCTTTAAGCTATTAGCAGGCAAGGCAAATGAAGTGAGGGGCTCGTTTGACAAACATATTAAGGAAACCTACAGTCACCAAAATCAAGGTGCATAGGGGAATGCTTCTTTTTATATCTAGTGCCAATCAATTAGTTTTTAAAGAAAATTACTTATAAATCTTGCAGAAAAAACAATCATGCCGCCGGTGGGATCCGAACCCACGACCTCCGAATATGGCGTCCGGTGCACTTACCATCTGAGCTACGGCTACGGCTCTCTAATCTGCTGCTTTTGTGGGTATTTATGTTTTGCGTGTAAGCGAACCTTGAGAGTGTTCACCAGCGCCACCCTCGTCCATAGCGGTGGACGTAGCACGTCCTGTAATACCGCAAGTGTGACGTAGAACGTCATCTAACGGCGAGGGCGGAAACTGTGCGAGAGCCCTCTTATGCTACCTATGGCATCAAGACTGCCAGAACCGAGACCCCTTTTAAGCTATTAGCAGACAAGGAAAATGAAGTGAGGGGATCGTTTGACAAACATATTAAGAAAACCAACAGTCACCGAAATCAAGGTGCATAGAGGAATGCTTCTTTTTTTATAGCTAGTGCCAATCAATTAGTTTAAAAAAAATTACTTGCAGCAGAAAAGACAACAATGGCGCCGGTGGGATCGAACCCACGACCTCCGAATATCGCGTCCGGTGCTCTTACCAACTGAGCTACGGTGACGGCTGTCTAATCTGCTGCTTTCGTGGGTATTTATGTTTTGCGTGTAAGCGAACCTTGAGAGTGTTCACCCGCGCCCCCTCGTCCATAGCGGTGGACTTCGCACATCCTGTAATACCGCAAGTGTGACGTAGAACGTCATCTAACGGCGAGGGCGGCAACTGTGCGAGAGCCCTCTTATGCTACCTATGGCATCAAGACTGCCAGAACCGAGAGCCCCGTTAAAGTATTAGCAGACAAGGCAAATGAAGTGAGGGGCTCGTTTGACAAACATATTAAGGAAGCCAACAGTCACCAAAAACAAGGTGCTTAGGGGAATGCTTCTTGTTTTTTATATCCAGTGCCAAGCAATTAGTTTTTTTGAAAATTGCTTATAAAGCAGCAGAAGAAACAACCATGCTGAAGGTGGGATCCGAAACCACGACCTCCGAATATTGCGTCCGGTGCTCTTTCAAACCTAGCTACGGCCACGGCTGTCTAATCTGCTGCTTTCTTGGGTATTTATGTTTTGCGTGCAAGCGAACCTTGAGAGTGTTCACCAGCGGCACCCTCGTCCATAGCGGTGGATGTAGCACGTCCTGTAATACCGCAAGTGTGACCTAGAACGTCATCTAACGGCGAGGGCGGAAACGGTGCGACAGCCCTCTCATTCGACCTATGGCATCAAGACTGCCAGAACCGAGACCCCCGTTAAGCTATTAGCAGACAATTCAAATGAAGTGAGGGGATCGTTTGACAAACATATTAAGGAAGCCAACAGTCAACAAAATCAAGGTGCATAGGGGAATGCTTCTTGTTATATCTAGTGCCAATCAATTAGTTTTTAAAGAAAATTACTTATAAATCAGCAGAATAAACAACCATTCCGAAGGTGGGATCCCACCCACGACCTCCGAATATCTCGTCCGGTTCTCTTACCAACTGAGCTATGGCGACGGCTATCTAATCTGCTGCTTTCGTGATTATTTATGTTTTGCGTGTAAGCGAACCTTGAGAGTGTTCACCAGTGCCACCCTCGTCCATAGCGGTGGACGTAGCACGTCCTGTAATACCGCAAGTGTGACGTCTAACGGCGCGAGCGGAAACTGTGCGAGAGCCCTCTTATGCTACCTATGGCATCAAGACTGCCAGAACCGAGACACCCGTTAAGCTATTAGCAGACAAGGCAAATGAGGTGAGGGGATCGTTTGACAAACATATTAAGGAAGCCAACAGTCACCAAAATCAAGGTGCATAAGAGAATGCTTCTTTTTTTTATATCTAGTGCCAATCAATTAGTTTTTTTAAGAAAATACATATAAAGCTGCAGAAAAAAAACCATGCCACCGGTGGGATTCGAACCCACGACCTCCGAATAGCGCGTCCGGTGCTCTTACCAACTGAGCTATGGCGACGGCTATCTAATCTGCTGCTTTCGTGGGTATTTATGTTTTGCGTGTAAGCGAACCTTGAGAGTGTTCACCAGCGCCCCCCTCGTCCATAGCGGTGGACGTAGCACGTCCTGTAATACCGCAAGTGCGACGTAGAACGTCATCTAACGGCGAGGGCGGAAACTGTGCGAGAGCCCTCTTATGCTACCTATGGCATCAAGACTGCCAGAACCGAGACCCCCGTTAAGCTATTAGCAGACAAGGCAAATGAGGTGAGGGGATCGTTTGACAAACATATTAAGGAAGCCAACAGTCACCAAAATCAAGGTGCATAAGAAAATGATTCTTTTTTTATATCTAGTGCCAATCAATTAGTTTTTTAAAGAAAATACATATAAAGCTGCAGAAAAAAAACCATGCCACCGGTGGGATCCGAACCCACGACCTCCGAATAGCGCGTCCGGTGCTCTTACCAACTGAGCTATGGCGACGGCTATCTAATCTGCTGCTTTCGTGATTATTTATGTTTTGCGTGTAAGCGAACCTTGAGAGTGTTCACCAGCGCCACCCTCGTCCATAGCGGTGGACGTAGCACGTCCTGTAATACCGCAAGTGTGACGTAGAACGTCATCTAACGGCGAGGGCGGAAACTGTGCGAGAGCCCTCTTATGCTACCTATGGCATCAAGACAGCCAGAACCGAGACCCTCTCTAAGCTATTAGCAGACAAGGCAAATGAAGTGAGGCGATCGTTTGACAAACATATTAAGGAAGCCAACAGTCACCAAAATCAAGGTGCATAGGGGAATGCTTCTTTTTATATCTAGTGCCAATCAATTAGTTTTTAAAGAAAATTACTTATAAATCTTGCAGAAAAACAACCATGCCGCCGGTGGGATCCGAACCCACGACCTCCGAATATGCCGTCCGGTGCGCTTACCATCTGAGCTACGGCGACGGCTGTCTAATCTGCTGCTTTCGTGGGTATTTATGTTTTGCGTGTAAGCGAACCTTGAGAGTGTTCACCAGCGCCCCCCTCGTCCATAGCGGTGGACGTAGCACGTCCTGTAATACCGCAAGTGCGACGTAGAACGTCATCTAACGGCGAGGGCGGAAACTGTGCGAGAGCCCTCTTATGCTACCTATGGCATCAAGACTGCCAGAACCGAGACCCCCTTTAAGCTATTAGCAGACAAGGCAAATGAAGTGAGGGGATCGTTTGACAAACATATTAAGGAAACCAACAGTCACCGAAATCAAGGTGCATAAGAGAATGCTTCTTTTTTTTATATCTAGTGCCAATCAATTAGTTTTTAAAAAAATACATATAAAGCAGCAGAAAAAACAACCATGCCACCGGTTGGATCCGAACCCACGACCTCCGAATAGCGCGTCCGGTGCTCTTACCAACTGAGCTATGGCGACGGCTATCTAATCTGCTGCTTTCGTGATTATTTATGTTTTGCGTGTAAGCGAACCTTGAGAGTGTTCACCAGTGCCACCCTCGTCCATAGCGGTGGACGTAGCACGTCCTGTAATACCGCAAGTGTGACGTCTAACGGCGAGGGCGGAAACTGTGGGAGAGCCCTCTTTTGCTTCCTATGGCATCAAGACTGCCAGAACCGAGACCCCCGTTAATCTATTAGCAGACAAGGCAAATGAAGTGAGGGGATCGTTTGACAAACATATTAAGGAAGCCAACACTCACCAAAATCAAGGTGCATAGGGGAATGCTTCTTTTTATATCTAGTGCCCATCAATTAGTTTTTTAAAGAAAATTACTTATAAATCAGCAGAAAAAGACACCATTCCGAAGGTGGGATCCCACCCACGACCTCCGAATATCTCGTCCGGTGCTCTTACCAACTGAGCTACGGCGACGGCTGTCTAATCTGCTGCTTTCGTGGGTATTTATGTTTTGCGTGTAAGCGAACCTTGAGAGTGTTCACCAGCGCCACCCTCGTCCATAGCGGTGGACGTAGCACGTCCTGTAATACCGCAAGTGTGACGTAGAACGTCATCTAACGGCGAGGGCGGAAACTGTGCGAGAGCCCTCTTATGCTACCTATGGCATCAAGACTGCCAGAACCGAGACCCCCTTTAAGCTATTAGCAGACAAGGCAAATGAAGTGAGGGGCTCGTTTGACAAACATATTAAGGAAACCAACAGTCACCGAAATCAAAGTGCACAGGGGAATGCTTCTTTTTTTTATATCTAGTGCCAATCAATTAGTTTTTTAAAGAAAATTACTTATAAAGCAGCAGAAAAAAAACCATGCCAAAGGTGGGATCTGAACCCACGACCTCCGAATATCGCGTCTGGTGGTTTACCAATTGAGCTATGGCAACGGCTGTCTAATTTGCTGCTTTTTTGGGTATTTATGTTTTGCGTGCAAGCGAACCTTGAGAGTGTTCACCAGCGGCACCCTCGTCCATAGCGGTGGATGTAGCACGTCCTGTAATACCGCAAGTGTGACGTAGAACGTCATCTAACGGCGAGGGCGTAAACTGTGCCAGAGCCCTCTTATTGGACCTATGGCATCAAGACTGCGAGAACCGAGACACCCGTTAAGCTATTAGCAGAGAAGGCAAATGAAGTGAGGGGATCGTTTGACAAACATATTAAGGAAGCCAACAGTCACCGAAATCAAGGTGCATAGAGGAATGCTTCTTTTTTTTATAGCTAGTGCCAATCAATTAGTTTTTTAAAAAAAATTACTTATAAAGCATCAGAAAAAACAACCATGCCGAAGGTGGGATCCGAAGCCACGACCTCCGAATATCGCGTCCGGTGCATTACCAACTGAGCTAATGCGACGGCTGTCTAATTTGCTGCTTTCTTTGGTATTTATGTTTTGCGTGCAAGCGAACCTTGAGAGTGTTCTCCAGCGCCACCCTCGTCCATAGCGGTGTACGTAGCACGTCCTGTATTACCGCAAGTGTGACGTAGAACGTCATCTAACGGCGAGGGCGGAATCTGTGCGAGAGCCCTCTTATGCTACCTATGGCATCATGACTGCGAGAACCGAGACCCCCGTTAAGCTATTAGCAGACAAGGCAAATGAAGTGAAGGGCTCGTTTGACAAACGTATTAAGGCCAACAGTCACCGAAATCAAGATGCATAGAGGAATGCTTCTTTTTTTTATAGCTAGTGCCAATCAATTAAATTTTTTAAAGAAAATTACTTATAAAGCAGCAGAAAAGACAACCATGGCGCCGGTGGGATCGAACCCACGACCTCCGGATATCGCGTCCGGTGCTCTTACCAACTGAGCTACGGTGACGGCTGTCTAGTCTGCTGCTTTTGTGGGTATTTATTTATGTCTTGCGTGTAAGCGAACCTTGAGAGTGTTCACCAGCGCCACCCTCGTGCTTAGCGGTGGACGTAGCACGTCCTGTAATACCGCAAGTGTGACGTAGAACGTCATCTAAAGGCGAGGGCGGAAACTGTGTGCGAGCCTTCTTATGCTAGCTATGGCATCAAGACTGCCAGAACCGAGACCCTCGTTAATCTATTAGCAGACAAGGCAAATGATGTGAGGGGCTCGTTTGACAAACATATTAAGGAAGCCAATCGTCACCGAAATCAAGGTGCATAGGGGAATGCTTCTTTTTTATATCTAGTGCCAATCAATTAGTTTTTTAAAGAAAATTACTTATCATGCTGCAGAAAAAACAACCTTGCCGCCGGTGGGATCCGAACCCACGACCTCCGAATATCGCGTCTGGTGCTCTTACCAACTGAGCTACGGCGACGGCTGTCTAATCTGCTGCTATCGTGGGTATTTATGTTTTGCGTGTAAGCGAACCTTGAGAGTGTTCACCAGCGGCACCCTCGTCCATAGCGGTGGACGTAGCACGTCCTGTAATACCGCAAGTGTGACGTAGAACGTCATCTAAAGGCGAGGGCGGAAACTGTGTGCGAGCCTTCTTATACTACCTATGGCATCAAGACTGCCAGAACCGAGACCCTCGTTAATCTATTAGCAGACAAGGCAAATGATGTGAGGGGCTCGTTTGACAAACATATTAAGGAAGCCAATAGTCACCGAAATCAAGGTGCATAGGGGAATGCTTCTTTTTTATATCTAGTGCCAATCAATTAGTTTTTTAAAGAAAATTACTTATCATGCTGCAGAAAAAACAACCTTGCCGCCGGTGGGATCCGAACCCACGACCTCCGAATATCGCGTCTGGTGCTCTTACCAACTGAGCTACGGCGACGGCTGTCTAATCTGCTGCTATCGTGGGTATTTATGTTTTGCGTGTAAGCGAACCTTGAGAGTGTTCACCAGCGGCACCCTCGTCCATAGCGGTGGACGTAGCACGTCCTGTAATACCGCAAGTGTGACATAGAACATCATCTAAAGGCGAGGGCGGAAACGGTGCGAGAGCCCTCTCATTCGACCTATGGCATCAAGACTGCCAGAACCGAGACCCTCTTTAAGCTATTAGCAGACAAGGCAAATGAAGTGAGGGGCTCGTTTGACAAACATATTAAGGAAACCAACATTCACCGAAATCAAGGTGCATAGGGGAATGCTTCTTTTTTTTATATCTAATGCCAATCAATTAGTTTTTTTGAAAATTGCTTATAAAGCAGCAGAAAAAACAACCATTCCGAAGGTGGGATCCTACCCACGACCTTCGAATATCTCGTCCGGTGCTCTTACCAACTGAGCTACGGCGACGGCTGTCTAATCTGCTGCTTTCGTGGATATTTATGTTTTGCGTGTAAGCGAACCTTGAGAGTGTTCACCAGCGCCACCCTCGTCCATAGCGGTGGACGTAGCACGTCCTGTAATACCGCAAGTGTGACGTAGAACGTCATCTAACGGCGAGGACGGAAACTGTGCGAGAGCCCTCTTATGCTAGCTATGGCATCAAGACTGCCAGAACCGAGATCCCCGTTAAGCTATTAGCAGACAAGGCAAATGAGGTGAGGGGCTCGTTTGACAAACATATTAAGGAAGCCAACAGTCACCGAAATCAAGGTGCATAGATTAATGCTTCTTTTTTATATATAGTGCCAATCAATTTGTTTTTTAAAGAAAATTACTTACAAAGCAGCAGAAAAAACAACCATACCACCGGTGGGATCCGAACCCACGACCTCCGAGTATGGCGTCCGGTGCGCTTACCAACTGAGCTACGGCGACGGCTGTCTAATCTGCTGCTTTCGTTGGTATTTATGTTTTGCGTGTAAGCGAACCTTGAGAGTGTTCACCAGCGCCACCCTCGTCCATAGCGGTGGACGTAGCACGTCCTGTAATACCGCAAGTGTGACGTGGAACGTCATCTAACGGCGAGGGCGGAAACTGTGCGAGAGCCCTCTTATGCTACCTATGGCATCAAGACTGCCAGAACCGAGACCCCCTTTAAGCTATTAGCAGACAAGCCAAATGAAGTGAGGGGCTCGTTTGACAAACATATTAAGGAAACCAACAGTCACAGAAATCAAGGTGCATAGGGGAATGCTTCTTTTTTTATATCTAGTGCCAATCAATTAAATTTTTTAAAGAAAATTACTTATAAAGCAGCAGAAAAGACAACCATGGCGCCGGTGGGATCGAACCCACGACCTCCGGATATCGCGTGCGGTGCTCTTACCAACTGAGCTATGGTGACGGCTGTCTAGTCTGCTGCTTTTGTGGGTATTTATTTATGTTTTGCGTGTAAGCGAACCTTGAGAGTGTTCACCAGCGCCACCATCGTGCTTAGCGGTGAACGTAGCACGTCCTACAATACCGCAAGTGTGAAGTAGAACGTCATCTATCGGCGAGGGCGGAAACTGTGTGCGAGCCCTCTTATACTACCTATGGCATCAAGACTGCCAGAACCGAGACCCCCTTTAGGCTATTAGCAGACAAGGCAAATGAAGTGAGGGGATCGTTTGACAAACATATTAAGGAAACCAACAGTCACCGAAATCAAGGTGCATAAGAGAATGCTTCTTTTTTTATATGTAGTGCCAATCAATTAGTTTTTTAAAGAAAATACATATAAAGCTGCTGAAAAAACAACCATTCCACCGGTGGGATCCGAACCCACGACCTCCGAATAGCGCGTCCGGTGCTCTTACCAACTGAGCTAAGGCGACGGCTATCTAATCTGCTGCTTTCGTGATTATTTATGTTTTGCGTGTAAGCGAACCTTGAGAGTGTTCACCAGTGCCACCCTCGTCCATAGCGGTGGACGTAGCACGTCCTGTAATACCGCAAGTGTGACGTCTAACGGCGAGAGCGGAAACTGTGCGAGAGCCCTCTTATGCTTCCTATGGCATCAAGACTGCCAGAACCGAGACCCCCGTTAAGCTATTAGCAGACAAGGCAAAATGAGGTGAGGGGCTCGTTTGACAAACATATTAAGGAAGCCAACAGTCACCGAAATCAAGGTGCATAGAGGAATGCTTCTTTTTTATATCTAATGCCAATCAATTATTTTTTTAAAGAAAATTATTTATGATGAAGCAGGAAAAACAACCATGCCGCCAGTGGGATCCGAACCCACAACCTCCGAATATGGCGTCCGGTGCGCTTACCATCTGAGCTACAGCGACGGCTGTCTAATCTGCTGCTTTCGTGGGTATTTATGTTTTGCGTGTAAGCGAACCTTGAGAGTGTTCACCAGCGCCACCATCGTCCATAGCGGTGGACGTAGCACGTCCTGTAATACCGCAAGTGTGACGTAGAACGTCATCTAATGGCGAGGGAGGAAACTGCGAGAGACCTCTTATGCTACCTATGGCATCAAGACTGCCAGAACCAAGAGCCCCGTTAAGCTATTAGCAGACAAGGCAAATGAAGTGAGGGGCTCGTTTGACAAACATATTAAGGAAGCCAACAGTCACCGAAATCAAGGTGCATAAGAGAATGCTTCTTTTGTTTATATCTAGTGCCAATCAATTAGTTTTTAAAGCAAATACATATAAAGCAGCAGAAAAAACAACCATGCCACCGGTGGGATCCGAACCCACGACCTCCGAATAGCGCGTCCGGTGCGCTTACCATCTAAGCTACGGCGACGGCTGTCTAATCTGCTGCTTTCGTGGATATTTATGTTTTGCGTGTAAGCGAACCTTGAGAGTGTTCACCAGCAGCACCCTCGTCCATAACGGTGGATGTAGCACGTCCTGTAATACCGCAAGTGTGACGTAGAACATCATCTAACGGCGAGGGCGGAAACGGTGCGAGAGCCCTCTTATGCTAGCTATGGCATCAAGACTGCCAGAACCGAGACCCTCGTTAATCTATTAGCAGACAAGGCAAATGATGTGAGGGGCTCGTTTGACAAACATATTAAGGAAGCCAATAGTCACCGAAATCAAGGTGCATAGGGGAATGCTTCTTTTTTATATCTAGTGCCAATCAATTAGTTTTTTAAAGAAAATTACTTATAAAGCTGCAGAAAAAACAACCATGCTGCCGGTGGGTCCGAACCCACGACCTCCGAATATCGCGTCCGGTGCTTTACCAACTGAGCTACGGCGACGGCTGTCTAATTTGCTTCTTTCTTGGGTATTTATGTTTTGCGTGCAAGCGAACCTTGAGAGTGTTCACCAGCGGCACCCTCGTCCATAGCGGTGGATGTAGCACGTCCTGTAATACCGCAAGTGTGGCGTAGAACATCATCTAACGGCGAGGGCGGAAACGGTGCGAGAGCCCTCTCATTCGACCTATGGCATCAAGACTGCCAGAACCGAGACCCTCTTTAAGCTATTAGCAGACAAGGCAAATGAGGTGAGGGGCTCGTTTGACCAACATATTAAGGAAGCCAACAGTGACCGAAATCAAGGTGCATAGATTAATGCTTCTTTTTTATATCTAGTGCCAATCAATTAGTTTTTTAAAGAAAATTACTTATAAAGCAGCAGAAAAAACAACCATACCACCGGTGGGATCCGAACCCACGACCTCCGAGTATGGCGTCCGGTGCGCTTACCAACTGAGCTACTGCGACGGCTGTCTAATCTGCTGCTTTCGTGGGTATTTATGTTTTGCGTGTAAGCGAACCTTGAGAGTGTTCACCAGCGCCACCCTCGTCCATAGCGGTGGACGTAGCACGTCCTGTAATACCGCAAGTGTGACGTAGAACGTCATCTAACGGCGAGGGCGGAAAGTGTGCGAGAGCCCTCTTATGCTACCTATGGCATCAAGACTGCCAGAACCGAGACCCCCTTTAAGCTATTAGCAGACAAGCCAAATGAAGTGAGGGGCTCGTTTGACAAACATATTAAGGAAACCAACAGTCACCGAAATCAAGGTGCATAGGGGAATGCTTCTTTTTTTATATCTAGTGCCAATCAATTAAATTTTTTAAAGAAAATTACTTATAAAGCAGCAGAAAAGACAACCATGGCACCGGTGGGATCGAACCCACGACCTCCGGATATCGCGTCCGGTGCTCTTACCAACTGAGCTACGGTGACGGCTGTCTAGTCTGCTGCTTTTGTGGGTATTTATTTATGTTTTGCGTGTAAGCGAACCTTGAGAGTGTTCACCAGCGCCACCCTCGTGCTTAGCGGTGGACGTAGCACGTCCTACAATACCGCAATTGTGAAGTAGAACGTCATCTATCGGCGAGGGCGGAAACTGTGCGAGAACCCTCTTATGCTAGCTATGGCATCAAGACTGCCAGAACCGAGACCCTCGTTAATCCATTAGCAGACAAGGCAAAGGATGTGAGGGGCTCGTTTGACAAACATATTAAGGAAGCCAATAGTCACCGAAATCAAGGTGCATAGGGGAATGCTTCTTTTTTATATCTGGTGCCAATCAATTAGTTTTTTAAAGAAAATTACTTATAATGCTGCAGAAAAAACAACCTGGCCTTCGGTGGGATCCGAACCCACGACCTCCGAATATCGCGTCTGGTGCTCTTACCAACTGAGCTACGGCGACGGCTGTCTAATCTGCTGCTATCGTGGGTATTTATGTTTTGCGTGTAAGCGAACCTTGAGAGTGTTCACCAGCGCCACCCTCGTCCATAGCGGTGGACGTAGCACGTCCTGTAATACCGCAAGTGTGACGTAGAACGTCATCTAACGGCGAGGGCGGAAACGGCGCGAGAGCCCTCTCATTCGACCTATGGCATCAAGACTGCCAGAACCGAGACCCTCTTTAAGCTATTAGCAGACAAGGCAAATGAAGTGAGGGGCTCGTTTGACAAACATATTAAGGAAACCAACATTCACCGAAATCAAGGTGCATAGGGGAATGCTTCTTTTTTTTATATATAATGCCAATCAATTAGTTTTTTTGAAAATTGCTTATAAAGCAGCAGAAAAAACAACCATTCCGAAGGTGGGATCCTACCCACGACCTTCGAATATCTCGTCCGGTACTCTTACCAACTGAGCTACGGCGACGGCTGTCTAATCTGCTGCTTTCGTGGATATTTATGTTTTGCGTGTAAGCGAACCTTGAGAGTGTTCACCAGCGCCACCCTCGTCCATAGCGGTGGACGTAGCACGTCCTGTAATACCGCAAGTGCGACGTAGAACGTCATCTAACGGCGAGGGCGGAAAGTGTGCGAGAGCCCTCTTATGCTACCTATGGCATCAAGACTGCCAGAACCGAGACCCCCTTTAAGCTATTAGCAGACAAGCCAAATGAAGTGAGGGGCTCGTTTGACAAACATATTAAGGAAACCAACAGTCACCGAAATCAAGGTGCATAGGGGAATGCTTCTTTTTTTATATCTAGTGCCAATCAATTAAATTTTTTAAAGAAAATTACTTATAAAGCAGCAGAAAAGACAACCATGGCGCCGGTGGGATCGAACCCACGACCTCCGGATATCGCGTGCGGTGCTCTTACCAACTGAGCTATGGTGACGGCTGTCTAGTCTGCTGCTTTTGTGGGTATTTATTTATGTTTTGCGTGTAAGCGAACCTTGAGAGTGTTCACCAGCGCCACCATCGTGCTTAGCGGTGAACGTAGCACGTCCTACAATACCGCAAGTGTGAAGTAGAACGTCATCTATCGGCGAGGGCGGAAACTGTGTGCGAGCCCTCTTATACTAACTATGGCATCAAGACTGCCAGAACCGAGACCCCCTTTAAGCTATTAGCAGACAAGGCAAATGAAGTGAGGGGATCGTTTGACAAACATATTAAGGAAACCAACAGTCACCGAAATCAAGGTGCATAAGAGAATGCTTCTTTTTTTATATCTAGTGCCAATCAATTAGTTTTTTAAAGAAAATACATATAAAGCTGCTGAAAAAACAACCATGCCACCGGTGGGATCCGAACCCACGACCTCCGAATAGCGCGTCCGGTGCTCTTACCAACTGAGCTAAGGCGACGGCTATCTAATCTGCTGCTTTCGTGATTATTTATGTTTTGCGTGTAAGCGAACCTTGAGAGTGTTCACCAGTGCCACCCTCGTCCATAGCGGTGGACGTAGCACGTCCTGTAATACCGCAAGTGTGACGTAGAACGTCATCTAATGGCGAGGGAGGAAACTGCGAGAGACCTCTTATGCTACCTATGGCATCAAGACTGCCAGAACCAAGAGCCCCGTTAAGCTATTAGCAGACAAGGCAAATGAAGTGAGGGGCTCGTTTGACAAACATATTAAGGAAGCCAACAGTCACCGAAATCAAGGTGCATAAGAGAATGCTTCTTTTGTTTATATCTAGTGCCAATCAATTAGTTTTTTAAAGCAAATACATATAAAGCAGCAGAAAAAACAACCACGCCACCGGTGGGATCCGAACCCACGACCTCCGAATAGCGCGTCCGGTGCGCTTACCATCTAAGCTACGGCGACGGCTGTCTAATCTGCTGCTTTCGTGGATATTTATGTTTTGCGTGTAAGCGAACCTTGAGAGTGTTCACCAGCGGCACCCTCGTCCATAACGGTGGATGTAGCACGTCCTGTAATACCGCAAGTGTGACGTAGAACATCATCTAACGGCGAGGGCGGAAACGGTGCGAGAGCCCTCTTATGCTAGCTATGGCATCAAGACTGCCAGAACCGAGACCCTCGTTAATCTATTAGCAGACAAGGCAAATGATGTGAGGGGCTCGTTTGACAAACATATTAAGGAAGCCAATAGTCACCGAAATCAAGGTGCATAGGGGAATGCTTCTTTTTTATATCTAGTGCCAATCAATTAGTTTTTTAAAGAAAATTACTTATAAAGCTGCAGAAAAAACAACCTTGCTGCCGGTGGGTCCGAACCCACGACCTCCGAATATCGCGTCCGGTGCTTTACCAACTGAGCTACGGCGACGGCTGTCTAATTTGCTTCTTTCTTGGGTATTTATTTTTTGCGTGCAAGCGAACCTTGAGAGTGTTCACCAGCGGCACCCTCGTCCATAGCGGTGGATGTAGCACGTCCTGTAATACCGCAAGTGTGGCGTAGAACATCATCTAACGGCGAGGGCGGAAACGGTGCGAGAGCCCTCTCATTCGACCTATGGCATCAAGACTGCCAGAACCGAGACCCTCTTTAAGCTATTAGCAGACAAGGCAAATGAGGTGAGGGGCTCGTTTGACAAACATATTAAGGAAGCCAACAGTGACCGAAATCAAGGTGCATAGATTAATGCTTCTTTTTTATATCTAGTGCCAATCAATTAGTTTTTTAAAGAAAATTACTTATAAAGCAGCAGAAAAAACAACCATACCACCGGTGGGATCCGAACCCACGACCTCCGAGTATGGCGTCCGGTGCGCTTACCAACTGAGCTACTGCGACGGCTGTCTAATCTGCTGCTTTCGTGGGTATTTATGTTTTGCGTGTAAGCGAACCTTGAGAGTGTTCACCAGCGCCACCCTCGTCCATAGCGGTGGACGTAGCACGTCCTGTAATACCGCAAGTGTGACGTAGAACGTCATCTAACGGCGAGGGCGGAAAGTGTGCGAGAGCCCTCTTATGCTACCTATGGCATCAAGACTGCCAGAACCGAGACCCCCTTTAAGCTATTAGCAGACAAGCCAAATGAAGTGAGGGGCTCGTTTGACAAACATATTAAGGAAACCAACAGTCACCGAAATCAAGGTGCATAGGGGAATGCTTCTTTTTTTATATCTAGTGCCAATCAATTAAATTTTTTAAAGAAAATTACTTATAAAGCAGCAGAAAAGACAACCATGGCACCGGTGGGATCGAACCCACGACCTCCGGATATCGCGTCCGGTGCTCCTACCAACTGAGCTACGGTGACGGCTGTCTAGTCTGCTGCTTTTGTGGGTATTTATTTATGTTTTGCGTGTAAGCGAACCTTGAGAGTGTTCACCAGCGCCACCCTCGTGCTTAGCGGTGGACGTAGCACGTCCTACAATACCGCAATTGTGAAGTAGAACGTCATCTATCGGCGAGGGCGGAAACTGTGCGAGAACCCTCTTATGCTAGCTATGGCATCAAGACTGCCAGAACCGAGACCCTCGTTAATCCATTAGCAGACAAGGCAAATGATGTGAGGGGCTCGTTTGACAAACATATTAAGGAAGCCAATAGTCACCGAAATCAAGGTGCATAGGGGAATGCTTCTTTTTTATATCTAGTGCCAATCAATTAGTTTTTTAAAGAAAATTACTTATAATGCTGCAGAAAAAACAACCTGGCCTTCGGTGGGATCCGAACCCACGACCTCCGAATATCGCGTCTGGTGCTCTTACCAACTGAGCTACGGCGACGGCTGTCTAATCTGCTGCTATCGTGGGTATTTATGTTTTGCGTGTAAGCGAACCTTGAGAGTGTTCACCAGCGCCACCCTCGTCCATAGCGGTGGACGTAGCACGTCCTGTAATACCGCAAGTGTGACGTAGAACGTCATCTAACGGCGAGGGCGGAAACGGCGCGAGAGCCCTCTCATTCGACCTATGGCATCAAGACTGCCAGAACCGAGACCCTCTTTAAGCTATTAGCAGACAAGGCAAATGAAGTGAGGGGCTCGTTTGACAAACATATTAAGGAAACCAACATTCACCGAAATCAAGGTGCATAGGGGAATGCTTCTTTTTTTTATATCTAATGCCAATCAATTAGTTTTTTTGAAAATTGCTTTTAAAGCAGCAGAAAAAACAACCATTCCGAAGGTGGGATCCTACCCACGACCTTCGAATATCTCGTCCGGTACTCTTACCAACTGAGCTACGGCGACGGCTGTCTAATCTGCTGCTTTCGTGGATATTTATGTTTTGCGTGTAAGCGAACCTTGAGAGTGTTCACCAGCGCCACCCTCGTCCATAGCGGTGGACGTAGCACGTCCTGTAATACCGCAAGTGCGACGTAGAACGTCATCTAACGGCGAGGGCGGAAAGTGTGCGAGAGCCCTCTTATGCTACCTATGGCATCAAGACTGCCAGAACCGAGACCCCCTTTAAGCTATTAGCAGACAAGCCAAATGAAGTGAGGGGCTCGTTTGACAAACATATTAAGGAAACCAACAGTCACCGAAATCAAGGTGCATAGGGGAATGCTTCTTTTTTTATATCTAGTGCCAATCAATTAAATTTTTAAAGAAAATTACTTATAAAGCAGCAGAAAAGACAACCATGGCGCCGGTGGGATCGAACCCACGACCTCCGGATATCGCGTCCGGTGCTCTTACCAACTGAGCTACGGTGACGGTTGTCTAGTCTGCTGCTTTTGTGGGTATTTATTTATGTTTTGCGTGTAAGCGAACCTTGAGAGTGTTCACCAGCGCCACCCTCGTCCATAGCGGTGGACGTAGCACGTCCTGTAATACCGCAAGTGTGACGTAGAACGTCATCTAACGGCGAGGACGGAAACTGTGCGAGAGCCCTCTTATGCTACCTATGGCATCAAGACTGCCAGAACCGAGATCCCCGTTAAGCTATTAGCAGACAAGGCAAATGAGGTGAGGGGCTCGTTTGACAAACATATTAAGGAAGCCAACAGTCACCGAAATCAAGGTGCATAGATTAATGCTTCTTTTTTATATCTAGTGCCAATCAATTTGTTTTTTAAAGAAAATTACTTACAAAGCAGCAGAAAAAACAACCATACCACCGGTGGGATCCGAACCCACGACCTCCGAGTATGGCGTCTGGTGCGCTTACCAACTGAGCTACGGCGACGGCTGTCTAATCAGCTGCTTTCGTGGGTATTTATGTTTTGCGTGTAAGCGAACCTTGAGAGTGTTCACCAGCGCCACCCTCGTCCATAACGGTGGATGTAGCACGTCCTGTAATACCGCAAGTGTGACGTAGAACATCATCTAACGGCAAGGGTGGAAACGGTGCGAGAGCCCTCTTATGCTACCTATGGCATCAAGACTGCCAGAACCGAGACCCCCTTTAAGCTATTAGCAGACAAGCCAAATGAAGTGAGGGGCTCGTTTGACAAACATATTAAGGAAACCAACAGTCACCGAAATCAAGGTGCATAGGGGAATGCTTCTTTTTTTATATCTAGTGCCAATCAATTAAATTTTTTAAAGAAAATTACTTATAAAGCAGCAGAAAAGACAACCATGGCGCCGGTGGGATCGAACCCACGACCTCCGGATATCGCGTCCGGTGCTCTTACCAACTGAGCTACGGTGACGGCTGTCTAGTCTGCTGCTTTTGTGGGTATTTATTTATGTTTTGCGTGTAAGCGAACCTTGAGAGTGTTCACCAGCGCCACCCTCGTGCTTAGCGGTGGACGTAGCACGTCCTACAATACCACAAGTGTGAAGTAGAACGTCATCTATCGGCGAGGGCGGAAACTGTGCGAGAACCCTCTTATGCTAGCTATGGCATCAAGACTGCCAGAACCGAGACCCTCGTTAATCAATTAGCAGACAAGGCAAATGATGTGAGGGGCTCGTTTGACAAACATATTAAGGAAGCCAATAGTCACCGAAATCAAGGTGCATAGGGGAATGCTTCTTTTTTATACCTAGTGCCAATCAATTAGTTTTTTAAAGAAAATTACTTATAATGCTGCAGAAAAAACAACCTGGCCGCCGGTGGGATCCGAACCCACGACCTCCGAATATCGCGTCTGGTGCTCTTACCAACTGAGCTACGACGACGGCTGTCTAATCTGCTGCTATCGTGGGTATTTATGTTTTGCGTGTAAGCGAACCTTGAGAGTGTTCACCAGCGCCACCCTCGTCCATAGCGGTGGACGTAGCACGTCCTGTAATACCGCAAGTGTGACGTAGAACGTCATCTAACGGCGAGGGCGGAAACGGCGCGAGAGCCCTCTCATTCGACCTATGGCATCAAGACTGCCAGAACCGAGACCCCCGTTAAGCTATTAGCAGACAAGGCAAATGAAGTGAGGGGCTCGTTTGACAAACATATTAAGGAAAACAACATTCACCGAAATCAAGGTGCATAGGGGAATGCTTCTTTTTTATATCTAATGCCAATCAATTAGTTTTTTTGAAAATTGCTTATAAAGCAGCAGAAAAAACAACCATTCCGAAGGTGGGATCCTACCCACGACCTTCGAATATCTCGTCCGGTACTCTTACCAACTGAGCTACGGCGACGGCTGTCTAATCTGCTGCTTTCGTGGATATTTATGTTTTGCGTGTAAGCGAACCTTGAGAGTGTTCACCAGCGCCACCCTCGTCCATAGCGGTGGACGTAGCACGTCCTGTTATACCGCAAGTGCGACGTAGAACGTCATCTAACGGCGAGGGCGGAAACTGTGCGAGAGCCCTCTTATGCTACCTATGGCATCAAGACTGCCAGAACCGAGACCCCCTTTAAGCTATTAGCAGACAAGGCAAATGAAGTGAGGGGATCGTTTGACAAACATATTAAGGAAACCAACAGTCACCGAAATCAAGGTGCATAAGAGAATGCTTCTTTTTTATATCTAGTGCCAATCAATTAGTTTTTTAAAGAAAATACATATAAAGCTGCTGAAAAAACAACCATACCACCGGTGGGATCCGAACCCACGACCTCCGAATAGCGCGTCCGGTGCTCTTACCAACTGAGCTAAGGCGACGGCTATCTAATCTGCTGATTTCGTGATTATTTATGTTTTGCGTGTAAGCGAACCTTGAGAGTGTTCACCAGTGCCACCCTCGTCCATAGCGGTGGACGTAGCACGTCCTGTAATACCGCAAGTGCGACGTAGAACGTCATCTAACGGCGAGGGCGGAAACTGTGCGAGAGCCCTCTTATGCTACCTATGGCATCAAGACTGCCAGAGCCGAGACCCCCTTTAAGCTATTAGCAGACGAGCCAAATGAAGTGAGGGGCTCGTTTGACAAACATATTAAGGAAACCAACAGTCACCGAAATCAAGGTGCATAGGGGAATGCTTCTTTTTTTATATCTAGTGCCAATCAATTAAATTTTTTAAAGAAAATTACTTATAAAGCAGCAGAAAAGACAACCATGGCGCCGGTGGGATCGAACCCACGACCTCCGGATATCGCGTCCGGTGCTCTTACCAACTGAGCTACGGTGACGGCTTTCTAGTCTGCTGCTTTTGTGGGTATTTATTTATGTTTTGCGTGTAAGCGAACCTTGAGAGTGTTCACCAGCGCCACCCTCGTGCTTAGCGGTGGACGTAGCACGTCCTACAATACCGCAAGTGTGAAGTAGAACGTCATCTATCGGCGAGGGCGGAAACTGTGCGAGAGCCCTCTTATGCTATTATGGCATCAAGACTGCCAGAACCGAGACCCTCGTTAATCTATTAGCAGACAAGGCAAATGATGTGAGGGGCTCGTTTGACAAACATATTAAGGAAGCCAATAGTCACCGAAATCAAGGTGCATAGGGGAATGCTTCTTTTTTATATCTAGTGCCAATCAATTAGTTTTTTAAAGAAAATTACTTATAATGCTGCAGAAAAAACAACCTTTCCGCCGGTGGGATCCGAACCCACGACCTCCGAATATCGCGTCTGGTGCTCTTACCAACTGAGCTACGGCGACGGCTGTCTAATCTGCTGCTATCGTGGGTATTTATGTTTTGCGTGTAAGCGAACCATGAGAGTGTTCACCAGCGCCACCCTCGTCCATAGCGGTGGACGTAGCACGTCCTGTAATACCGCAAGTGTGACGTAGAACGTCATCTAAAGGCGAGGGCGGAAACTGTGTGCGAGCCCTCTTATACTACCTATGGCATCAAGACTGCCAGAACCAAGACCCTCGTTAATCTATTAGCAGACAAGGCAAATGATGTGAGGGGCTCGTTTGACAAACATATTAAGGAAGCCAATAGTCACCGAAATCAAGGTGCATAGGGGAATGCTTCTTTTTTATATCTAGTGCCTATCAATTAGTTTTTTAAAGAAAATTACTTATAAAGCTGCAGAAAAAACAACCATGCCGCCGGTGGGTCCGAACCCACGACCTCCGAATAGCGCGTCCGGTGCTCTTACTAACTGAGCTAAGGCGACGGCTATCTAATCTGCTGCTTTCGTGATTATTTATGTTTTGCGTGTAAGCGAATCTTGAGAGTGTTCACCAGTGCCACCCTCGTCCATAGCGGTGGACGTAGCACGTCCTGTAATACCGCAAGTGTGACGTCTAACGGCGAGGGCGGAAACTGTGCGAGAGCCCTCTTATGCTTCCTATGGCATCAAGACTGCCAGAACCGAGACCCCCGTTAAGCTATTAGCAGACAAGGCAAAATGAGGTGAGGGGCTCGTTTGACAAACATATTAAGGAAGCCAACAGTCACCGAAATCAAGGTGCATAGAGGAATGCTTCTTTTTTTATATCTAGTGCCAATCAATTAGTTTTTTAAGGAAAATACATATAAAGCAGCAGAAAAAACAACCATGCCACCGGTGGGATCCGAACCCACGACCTCCGAATAGCGCGTCCGGTGCGGTTACCATCTAAGCTACGGCGACGGCTGTCTAATCTGCTGCTTTCGTGGGTATTTATGTTTTGCGTGTAAGCGAACCTTGAGAGTGTTCACCAGCGCCACCCTCGTCCATAGCGGTGGACGTAGCACGTCCTGTAATACCGCAAGTGTGACGTAGAACGTCATCTAACGGCGAGGGCGGAAACTGTGCGAGAGCCCTCTTATGCTACCTATGGCATCAAGACAGCCAGAACCGAGACCCTCTCTAAGCTATTAGCAGACAAGGCAAATGAAGTGGGGGGATCGTTTGACAAACATATTAAGGAAGCCAACAGTCACCAAAATCAAGGTGCAAAGGGGAATGCTTTTTTTTATATCTGGTGCCAATCAATTAGTTTTTAAAGAAAAAAACTTATAAATCTTGCAGAAAAAACAACCATGCCGCCGGTGGGATCCGAACCCACGACCACCGAATATGGCGTCAGGTGCGCTTACCATCTGAGCTACGGCGACGGCTGTCTAATCTGCTGCTTTCGTGGGTATTTATGTTTTGCGTGTAAGCGAACCTTGAGAGTGTTCACCAGCGCCACCCTCGTCCATAGCGGTGGACGTAGCACGTCCTGTAATACCGCAAGTGCGACGTAGAACGTCATCTAACGGCGAGGGCGGAAACTGTGCGAGAGCCCTCTTAAGCTACCTATGGCATCAAGACTGCCAGAACCGAGACCCCCTTTAAGCTATTAGCAGACAAGGCAAATGAAGTGAGGGGATCGTTTGACAAACATATTAAGGAAACCAACAGTCACCGAAATCAAGGTGCATAAGAGAATGCTTCTTTTTTTATATCTAGTGCCAATCAATTAGTTTTTAAAGAAAATACATATAAAGCAGCAGAAAAAACAACCATGCCACCGGTGGGATCCGAACCCACGACCTCCGAATAGCGCGTCCGGTGCGCTTACCATCTGAGCTACGGCGACGGCTGTCTAATCTGCTGCTTTCGTGGGTATTTATGTTTTGCGTGTAAGCGAACCTTGAGAGTGTTCACCAGCGCCACCCTCGTCCATAGCGGTGGACGTAGCACGTCCTGTAATACCGCAAGTGTGACGTAGAACATCATCTAACGACGAGGGCGGAAACTGTGCGAAAGCCCTCTTATGCTACCTATGGCATCAAGACAGCCAGAACCGAGACCCTCTCTAAGCTATTAGCAGACAAGGCAAATGAAGTGAGAGGATCGTTTGACAAAAATATTAAGGAAGCGAACAGTCACCAAAATCAAGGTGCATAGGGGAATGCTTCTTTTTATATCTAGTGCCAATCAATTAGTTTTTAAAGAAAATTACGTATAAATCTTGCAGAAAAAACAACCATGCCGCCGGTGGGATCCGAACCCACGTCCTCCGAATATGGCGTCCGGTGCACTTACCATCTGAGCTACGGCGACGGCTGTCTAATCTGCTGCTTTCGTGGGTATTTATGTTTTGCGTGTAAGCGAACCTTGAGAGTGTTCACCAGCGCCACCCTCGTCCATAGCGGTGGACGTAGCACGTCCTGTAATACCGCAAGTGTGACGTAGAACGTCATCTAACGGCGAGGGCAGAAACTGTGCGAGAGCCCTCTTATGCTACCTATGACATCAAGACTGCCAGAACCGAGACCCCCTTTAAGCTATTAGCAGACAAGGCAAATGAAGTGAGGGGATCGTTTGACAAACATATTAAGGAAACCAACAGTCACCGAAATCAAGGTGCATAGAGGAATGCTTCTTTTTTTATAGCTAGTGCCAATCAATTAGTTTAAAAAAATTACTTACAGCAGAAAAGACAACAATGGCGCCGGTGGGATCGAACCCACGACCTCCGAATATCGCGTCCGGTGCTCTTACCAACTGAGCTACGGTGACGGCTGTCTAATCTGCTGCTTTCGTGGGTATTTATGTTTTGCGTGTAAGCGAACCTTGAGAGTGTTCACCCGCGCCACCCTCGTCCATAGCGGTGGACTTCGCACATCCTGTAATACCGCAAGTGTGACGTAGAACGTCATCTAACGGTGAGGGCGGAAACTGTGCGAGAGCCCTCTTATGCTACCTATGGCATCAAGACTGCCAGAACCGAGAGCCCCGTTAAAGTATTAGCAGACAAGGCAAATGAAGTGAGGGGCTCGTTTGACAAACATATTAAGGATGCCAACAGTCACCAAAAACAAGGTGCTTAGGGGAATGCTTCTTCTTTTTATATCCAGTGCCAAGCAATTAGTTTTTTTGAAAATTGCTTATAAAGCAGCAGAAGAAACAACCATGCCGAAGGTGGGATCCGAACCCACGACCTCCGAATATTGCGTCCGGTGCTCTTACAAACCTAGCTACGGCCACGGCTGTCTAATCTGCTGCTTTCTTGGGTATTTATGTTTTGCGTGCAAGCGAACCTTGAGAGTGTTCACCAGCGGCACCCTCGTCCATAGCGGTGGATGTAGCACGTCCTGTAATGCCGCAAGTGTGACCTAGAACGTCATCTAACGGCGAGGGCGGAAACGGTGCGAGAGCCCTCTCATTCGACCTATGGCATCAAGACTGCCAGAACCGAGACCCCCGTTAAGCTATTAGCAGACAAGGCAAATGAAGTGAGGGGATCGTTTGACAAACATATTAAGGAAGCCAACAGTCACCAAAATCAAGGTGCATAAGGGAATGCTTCTTGTTATATCTAGTGCCAATCAATTAGTTTTTAAAGAAAATTACTTATAAATCAGCAGAATAAACAACCATTCCGAATGTGGGATCCCACCCACGACCTCCGAATATCTCGTCCGGTTCTCTTACCAACTGAGCTACGGCGACGGCTGTCTAATCTGCTGCTTTCGTGGGTATTTATGTTTTGCGTGTAAGCGAACCTTGAGAGTGTTCACCAGCGCCACCCTCGTCCATAGCGGTGGGCGTAGCACGTCCTGTAATACCCGCAAGTGTGACGTAGAACGTCATCTAATGGCGAGGGAGGAAACTGTTCGAGAGACCTCTTATGCTACCTATGGCATCAAGGCTGCCAGAACCGAGACCCCCTTTAAGCTATTAGCAGACAAGGCAAATGAAGTGAGGGGATCGTTTGACAAACATATTAAGGAAACCAACAGTCACCGAAATCAAGGTGCATAGAGTAATGCTTCTTTTTTTATAGCTAGTGCCAATCAATTAGTTTTTTAAAGAAAATACTTATAAAGCAGCAGAAAAAACAACCATGTCACCGGTGGGATCCGAACCCACGACCTCCGAAAAGCGCGTCCGGTGCTCTTACCAACTGAGCTATGGCGACGGCTATCTAATCTGTTGCATTCGTGATTATTTATATTTTGCGTGTAAGCGAACCTTGAGAGTGTTCACCAGTGCCACCCTCGTCCAAAGCGTTGGACGTAGCACGTCCTGTAATACCGCAAGTGTGACGTCTAACGGCGAGGGCGGAAACTGTGCGAGAGCCCTCTTATGCTTCCTATGGCATCAAGACTGCCAGAACCGAGACCCCCGTTAAGCTATTAGCAGACAAGGCAAAATGAGGTGAGGGGCTCGTTTGACAAACATATTAAGGAAGCCAACAGTCACCGAAATCAAGGTGCATAGAGGAATGCTTCTTTTTTATATCTAATGCCAATCAATTAGTTTTTTAAAGAAAATTATTTAGAAAGCAGCAGGAAAAACAACCATGCCGCCGGTGGGATCCGAACCCACGGCCTCCGAATATGGCGTCCGGTGCGCTTACCATCTGAGCTACAGCGACGGCTGTCTAATCTGCTGCTTTCGTGGGTATTTATGTTTTGCGTGTAAGCGAACCTTGAGAGTGCTCACCAGCGCCACCCTCGTCCATAGCGGTGGACGTAGCACGTCCTGTAATACCGCAAGTGTGACGTAGAACGTCATCTAACGGCGAGGGCGGAAACTGTGCGAGAGCCCTCTTATGCTACCTATGGCATCAAGACTGCCAGAACCGAGAGCCCCGTTAAAGTATTAGCAGACAAGGCAAATGAAGTGAAGGGCTCGTTTGACAAACATATTAAGGCCAACAGTCACCGAAATCAAGATGCATAGAGGAATGCTTCTTTTTTTATAGCTAGTGCCAATTAATTAAATTTTTTAAAGAAAATTACTTATAAAGCAGCAGAAAAGACAACCATGGCGCCGGTGGGATCGAACCCACGACCTCCGGATATCGCGTCCGGTGCTCTTACCAACTGAGCTACGGTGACGGCTGTCTAGTCTGCTGCTTTTGTGGGTATTTATTTATGTTTTGCGTGTAAGCGAACCTTGAGAGTGTTCACCAGCGCCACCCTCGTGCATAGCGGTGGACGTAGCACGTCCTACAATACCGCAAGTGTGAAGTAGAACGTCATCTATCGGCGAGGGTGGAAACTGTGCGAGAGCCCTCTTATCCTAGCTATGGCATCAAGACTGCAGAACCGAGACCCTCGTTAATCTATTAGCAGACAAGGCAAATGATGTGAGGGGCTCGTTTGACAAACATGTTAAGGAAGCCAATAGTCACCGAAATCAAGGTGAATAGGGGAATGCTTCTTTTTTATATCTAGTGCCTATCAATTAGTTTTTTAAAGAAAATTACTTATAAAGCTGCAGAAAAAACAACAATGCCGCCGGTGGGTCCCAACCCACGACCTCCGAATATCGCGTCCGGTGCTTTACCAACTGAGCTACGGCGACGGCTGTCTAATTTGCTGCTTTCTTGGGTATTTATGTTTTGCGTGCAAGCGATCCTTGAGGGTGTTCACCAGCGGCACCCTCGTCCATAGCGGTGGATGTAGCACGTCCTGTAATACTGCAAGTGTGACGTAGAACATCATCTAACGGCGAGGACGGAAACTGTGCGAGAGCCCTCTTATGCTACCTATGGCATCAAGACTGCCAGAACCGAGATCCCCGTTAAGCTATTAGCAGACAAGGCAAATGAGGTGAGGGGCTCGTTTGACAAACATATTAAGGAAGCCAACAGTCACCGAAATCAAGGTGCATAGATTAATGCTTCTTTTTTATAACTAGTGCCAATCAATTAGTTTTTTAAAGAAAATTACTTATAAAGCAGCAGAAAAAACAACCATACCACCGGTGGGATCCGAACCCACGACCTCCGAGTATGGCGTCCGGTGCGCTTACCAACTGAGCTACGGCGACGGCTGTCTAATCTGCTGCTTTCGTGGGTATTTATGTTTTGCGTGTAAGCGAACCTTGAGAGTGTTCACCAGCGCCACCCTCGTCCATAGCGGTGGACGTAGCACGTCCTGTAATACCGCAAGTGTGACGTAGAACGTCATCTAACGGCGAGGGCGGAAACTGTGCGAGAGCCCTCTTATGCTACCTATGGCATCAAGACTGCCAGAGCCGAGACCCCCTTTAAGCTATTCGCAGACGAGCCAAATGAAGTGAGGGGCTCGTTTGACAAACATATTAAGGAAACCAACAGTCACCGAAATCAAGGTGCATAGGGGAATGCTTCTTTTTTTATATCTAGTGCCAATCAATTAAATTTTTTAAAGAAAATTACTTATAAAGCAGCAGAAAAGACAACCATGGCGCCGTTGGGATCGAACCCACGACCTCCGGATATCGCGTCCGGTGCTCTTACCAACTGAGCTACGGTGACGGCTTTCTAGTCTGCTGCTTTTGTGGGTATTTATTTATGTTTTGCGTGTAAGCGAACCTTGAGAGTGTTCACCAGCGCCACCCTCGTGCTTAGCGGTGGACGTAGCACGTCCTACAATACCGCAAGTGTGAAGTAGAACGTCATCTATCGGCGAGGGCGGAAACTGTGCGAGAGCCCTCTTATGCTATTATGGCATCAAGACTGCCAGAACCGAGACCCTCGTTAATCTATTAGCAGACAAGGCAAATGATGTGAGGGGCTCGTTTGACAAACATATTAAGGAAACCAACAGTCACCGAAATCAAGGTGCATAGAGGAATGCTTCTTTTTTATAGCTAGTGCCAATCAATTAGTTTAAAAAAATTACTTATAAAGCAGCAGAAAAAAACCATGCCGAAGGTGGGATCCGAACCCACGACCTCCGAATATCGCGCCCGGTGCTCTTACCAACTGAGCTACGATGACGGCTGTCTAATCTGCTGCTTTCGTGGGTATTTATGTTTTGCGTGTAAGCGAACCTTGAGAGTGTTCACCCGCGCCACCCTCGTCCATAGCGGTGGATGTAGCACGTCCTGTAATACCGCAAGTGTGACGTGGAACGTCATCTAACGGCGAGGGCGGAAACTGTGCGAGAGCCCTCTTATGCTACCTATGGCATCAAGACTGCCAGAGTCGAGACCCCGTTTAAGCTATTAGCAGACAAGGCTAATGAGGTGAGGGGCTCGCTCGACAAACATATTAAGCAAGCCAACAGTCACCGAAATCAAGGTGCATAGGGGAATGCTTCCTTTTTTTATCTAGTGACAACCAATTAGTTTTTTAAAGAAAATTACTTATAAAGCAGCAGAAAAAACAACCATACCACCGGTGGGATCCGAACCCACGACCTCCGAATATCGCGTCCGGTGCTCTTACCAACTGAGCTATGGCGACGGCTATCTAATCTGCTGCTTCGTGATTATTTATGTCTTGCGTGTAAGCGAAACTTGAGTGTTCACCTGTGCCAAACTCGTCCATAGCGGTGGACGTAGCACGTCCTGTAATACCGCAAGTGTGACGTCTAACGGCAAGGGCGGAGACTGTGCGAGAGCCCTCTTATGCTACCTATGGCATCACGACTGCCAGAACCGATACCCACGTTAAGCTATTAGCAGACAAGGCAAATGAGGTGAGGGGCTCGTTTGACAAACATATTAAGGAAGCCAACTGTCACCGAAATCAAGGTGCATAGAGGAATGCTTCTTTTTTATATCTAGTGCCAATCAATTAGTTTTTTAAAGAAAATTATTTAGAAAGCAGCAGGAAAAACAACCATGCCGCCGGTGGCATCCGAACCCACGACCTCCGAATATGGCGTCCGGTGCGCTTACCATTTGAATTACTGCGACGGCTGTCTTATCTGCTGCTTTCGTGGGTATTTATGTTTTGCGTGTAAGCGAACCTTGAGAGTGTTCACCAGCGCCACCCTCGTCCATAGCGGTGGACGTAGCACGTCCTGTAATACCGCAAGTGTGAGGTAGAACGTCATCTAACGGCGAGGGCGGAAACTGTGCGGGAGCCCTCTTATGCTACCTATGGCATCAAGACTGCCAGAACCGAGACCCCCTTTAAGCTATTAGCAGACAAGGCAAATGATGTGAGGGGATCGTTTGACAAACATATTAAGGAAACCAACAGTCACCGAAATCAAGGTGCATAGAGGAATGCTTCTTTTTTATAGCTAGTGCCAATCAATTAGTTTAAAAAAATTACTTATAAAGCAGCAGAAAAAAAACCATGCCGAAGGTGGGATCCGAACCCACGACCTCCGAATATCGCGTCAGGTGCTTTACCAACTGAGCTACGGCGACGGCTGTCTAATTTGCTGCTTTCTTGGGTATTTATATTTTGCGTGCAAGCGAACCTTGAGAGTGTTCACCAGCGCCACCCTCGTCCATAGCGGTGGATGTAGCACGTCCTGTAATACCGCAAGTGTGACGTAGAACGTCATCTAACGGCGAGGGCGGAAACGGTGCGAGAGCCCTCTCATTCGACCTATGGCATCAAGACTGCCAGAACCGAGACCCCCGTTAAGCTATTAGCAGACAAGGCAAATGAAGTGAGGGGATCGTTTGACAAACATGTTAAGGAAGCCAACAGTCACCAAAATCAAGGTGCATAGAGGAATGCTTTTTTTTATAGCTAGTGCCAATCAATTAGTCTTTTTAAAAAAAAATTACTTATAAAGCAGCAGAAATGACAACAATGGCGCCGGTGGGATCGAACCCACGACCTCCGAATATCGCGTACGGTGCTCTTACCAACTGAGCTACGGTGACGGCTGTCTAATCTGCTGCTTTCGTGTGTATTTATGTTTTGCGTGTAAGCGAACCTTGAGAGTGTTCACCCGCGCCACCCTCGTCCATAGCGGTGGATGTAGCACATCCTGTAATACCGCAAGTGTGACGTGGAACGTCATCTAACGGCGAGGGCGAAAACTGTGCGAGAGCCCTCTTATGCTACCTATGGCATCAAGACTGCCAGAGTCGAGACCCCGTTTAAGCTATTAGCAGACAAGGCAAATGAGGTGAGGGGCTCGTTTGACAAACATATTAAGCAAGCCAACAGTCACCGAAATCAAGGTGCATAGGTTAATGCTTCCTTTTTTTATCTAGTGGCAATCAATTAGTTTTTTATAGGAAATTTACCTATAAGGCAGCAGAAAAAAACCATGCCACCGGTGGGATCCGAGCCCACGACCTCCGAATATCGCGTCCGGCGCTCTTACCAACTGAGCTATGGCGACGGCTATCTAATCTGCTGCTTTCGTGATTATTTATGTTTTGCGTGTAAGCGAACCTTGAGAGTGTTCACCAGTGCCACCCTCGTTCATAGCGGTGGACGTAGCACGTCCTGTAATACCGCAAGTGTGACGTAGAACGTCATCTAACGGCGAGGGCGGAAACTGTGCGAGAGCCCTCTTATGCTACCTATGGCATCACGACTGCCAGAACCGAGACCCACGTTAAGCTATTAGCAGACAAGGCAAATGAAGTGAGGAGCTCGTTTGACAAACATATTAAGGAAACCAACATTCACCGAAATCAAGGTGCATAGGGGAATGCTTCTTTTTTTTATATCTAATGCCAATCAATTAGCTTTTTGAAAATTGCTTATAAAGCAGCAGAAAAAACAACCATTCCGAAGGTGGGATCCTACCCACGACCTTCGAATATCTCGTCCGGTGCTCTTACCAACTGAGCTACGGCGACGGCTGTCTAATCTGCTGCTTTCGTGGATATTTATGTTTTGCGTGTAAGCGAACCTTGAGAGTGTTCACCAGCGCCACCCTCGTCCATAGCGGTGGACGTAGCTCGTCCTAAAATACCGCAAGTGTGACGTAGAACGTCATCTAACGGCGAGGACGGAAACTGTGCGAGAGCCTTCTTATGCTACCTATGGCATCAAGACTGCCAGAACCGAGATCCCCGTTAAGCTATTAGCAGACAAGGCAAATGAGGTGAGGGGCTCGTTTGACAAACATATTAAGGAAGCCAACAGTCACCTAAATCAAGGTGCATAGATTAATGCTTCTTTTTTATATCTAGTGCCAATCAATTAGTTTTTTTTAAAAAATTACCTATAAAGCAGCAGAAAAAAACAACCATACCACCGGTGGGATCCGAACCCACGACCTCCGAGTATGGCGTCCGGTGCGCTTACCAACTGAGCTACGGCGACGGCTGTCTAATCTGCTGCTTTCGTGGGTATTTATGTTTTACGTGTAAGCGAACCTTGAGAGTGTTCACCAGCGCCACCCTCGTCCATAGCGGTGGACGTAGCACGTCCTGTAATACCGCAAGTGTGACGTAGAACGTCATCTAACGGCGAGGGCGGAAACTGTGCGAGAGCCCTCTTATGCTACCTATGGCATCAAGACTGCCAGAACCGAGACCCCCTTTAAGCTATTAGCAGACAAGCCAAATGAAGCGAGGGGCTCGTTTGACAAACATATTAAGGAAACCAACAGTCACCGAAATCAAGGTGCATAGAGGAATGCTTCTTTTTTATAGCTAGTGCCAATCAATTAGTTTAAAAAAAATTACTTATAAAGCAGCAGAAAAAAACCATGCCGAAGGTGGGATCCGAACCCACGACCTCCGAATATCGCGTCAGGTGCTTTACCAACTGAGCTACGGCGACGGCTGTCTAATTTGCTGCTTTCTTGGGTATTTATATTTTGCGTGCAAGCGAACCTTGAGAGTGTTCACCAGCGCCACCCTCGTCCATAGCGGTGGATGTAGCACGTCCTGTAATACCGCAAGTGTGACGTAGAACGTCATCTAACGGCGAGGGCGGAAACGGTGCGAGAGCCCTCTCATTCGACCTATGGCATCAAGACTGCCAGAACCGAGACCCCCGTTAAGCTATTAGCAGACAAGGCAAATGAAGTGAGGGGATCGTTTGACAAACTATTAAGGAAGCCAACAGTCACCGAAATCAAGGTGCATATAGGAGTGCTTTTTTTTATAGCTAGTGCCAATCAATTAGTCTTTTTTAAAAAAAAAATTACTTATAAAGCAGCAGAAATGACAACAATGGCGCCGGTGGGATCGAACCCACGACCTCCGAATATCGCGCCCGGTGCTCTTACCAACTGAGCTACGATGACGGCTGTCTAATCTGCTGCTTTCTTGGGTATTTATGTTTTGCGTGTAAGCGAACCTTGAGAGTGTTCACCCGCGCCACCCTCGTCCATAGCGGTGGATGTAGCACGTCCTGTAATACCGCAAGTGTGACGTCTAACGGCAAGGGCGGAAACTGTGCGAGAGCCCTCTTATGTTACCTATGGCATCACGACTGCCAGAACCGAGACCCACGTTAAGCTATTAGCAGACAAGGCAAATGAGGTGAGGGGCTCGTTTGACAAACATATTAAGGAAGCCAACTGTCACCGAAATCAAGGTGCATAGAGGAATGCTTCTTTTTTATATCTAGTGCCAATCAATTAGTTTTTTAAAGAAAATTATTTAGAAAGCAGCAGAAAAAAAACCATGCCGAAGGTGGGATCCGAACCCACGACCTCCGAATATCGCGTCAGGTGCTTTACCAACTGAGCTACGGGGACGGCTGTCTAATTTGCTGCTTTCTTGGGTATTTATATTTTGCGTGCAAGCGAACCTTGAGAGTGTTCACCAGCGCCACCCTCGTCCATAGCGGTGGATGTAGCACGTCCTGTAATACCGCAAGTGTGACGTAGAACGTCATCTAACGGCGAGGGCGGAAACGGTGCGAGAGCCCTCTCATTCGACCTATGGCATCAAGACTGCCAGAACCGAGACCCCCGTTAAGCTATTAGCAGACAAGGCAAATGAAGTGAGGGGATCGTTTGACAAACATATTAAGGAAGCCAACAGTCACCAAAATCAAGGTGCATAGAGGAATGCTTTTTTTATAGCTAGTGCCAATCAATTAGTCTTTAAAAAAAATTACTTATAAAGCAGCAGAAATGACAACAATGGCGCCGGTGGGATCGAACCCACGACCTCCGAATATCGCGTACGGTGCTCTTACCAACTGAGCTACGGTGACGGCTGTCTAATCTGCTGCTTTCGTGGGTATTTATGTTTTGCGTGTAAGCGAACCTTGAGAGTGTTCACCCGCGCCACCCTCGTCCATAGCGGTGGATGTAGCACATCCTGTAATACCGCAAGTGTGACGTGGAACGTCATCTAACGGCGAGGGCGGAAACTGTGCGAGAGCCCTCCTATGCTACCTATGGCATCAAGACTGCCAGAGTCGAGACCCCGTTTAAGCTATTAGCAGACAAGGCAAATGAGGTGAGGGGCTCGTTTGACAAACATATTAAGCAAGCCAACAGTCACCGAAATCAAGGTGCATAGGTTAATGCTTCCTTTTTTATCTAGTGGCAATCAATTAGTTTTTTATAGGAAATTTACTTATAAAGCAGCAGAAAAAAACCATGCCACCGGTGGGATCCGAGCCCACGACCTCCGAATATCGCGTCCGGCGCTCTTACCAACTGAGCTATGGCGACGGCTATCTAATCTGCTGCTTTCGTGATTATTTATGTTTTGCGTGTAAGCGAACCTTGAGAGTGTTCACCAGTGCCACCCTCGTTCATAGCGGTGGACGTAGCACGTCCTGTAATACCGCAAGTGTGACGTAGAACGTCATCTAACGGCGAGGGTGGAAACTGTGCGAGAGCCCTCTTATGCTACCTATGGCATCACGACTGCCAGAACCGAGACCCACGTTAGGCTATTAGCAGACAAGGCAAATGAGGTGAGGGGCTCGTTTGACAAACATATTAAGGAAGCCAACAGTCACCGAAATCAAGGTGCATAGAGGAATGCTTCTTTTTTATATCTAGTGGCAATCAATTAGTTTTTTAAAGAAAATTATTTAGAAAGCAGCAGGAAAAACAACCGTGCCGCCGGTGGGATCCGAACCCACGACCTCCGAATATTGCGTCCGGTGCGCTTACCATCTGAGCTACTGCGACGGCTGTCTAATCTGCTGCTTTCGTGGGTATTTATGTTTTGCGTGTATGCGAACCTTGAGAGTGTTCACCAGCGCCACCATCGTCCATAGCGGTGGACGTAGCACGTCCTGTAATACCGCAAGTGTGACGTAGAACGTCATCTAACGGCGAGGGCGGAAACTGTGCGAGAGCCCTCATATGCTACCTATGGCATCAAGACTGCCAGAACCAAGACCCCTTTTAAGCTATTAGCAGACAAGGCAAATGAGGTGAGGGGCTCGTTTGACAAACATATTAAGGAAGCCAACAGTCATCGAAATCAATGTGCATAGAGGAATGCTTCTTTTTATATCTAGTGCCAATCAATTAGTTTTTTAAAGAAAATTATTTAGAAAGCAGCAGGAAAAACAACCATGCCGCCGGTGGGATCCGAACCCACGACCTCCGAGTATGGCGTCCGGTGCGCTTACCAACTGAGCTACGGCGACGGCTGTCTAATCTGCTGCTTTCGTGGGTATTTATGTTTTGCGTGTAAGCGAACCTTGAGAGTGTTCACCAGCGCCACCCTCGTCCATAGCGGTGGACGTAGCACGTCCTGTAATACCGCAAGTGTGACGTAGAACGTCATCTAACGGCGAGGGCGGAAACTGTGCCAGAGCCCTCTTATTGTACCTATGGCATCAAGACTGCGAGAACCGAGACCCCCGTTAAGCTATTAGCAGAGAAGGCAAATGAAGTGAGGGGATCGTTTGACAAACATATTAAGGAAGCCAACAGTCACCGAAATCAAGGTGCATAGAGGAATGCTTCTTTTTTTATAGCTAGTGCCAATCAATTAGTTTTTTTCAAAAATTACTTATAAAGCATCAGAAAAAACAACCATGCCGAAGGTGGGATCCGAACCCACGACCTCCGAATATCGCGTCCGGTGCTTTACCAACTGAGCTAATGCGACGGCTGTCTAATTTTCTGCTTTCTTGGGTATTTATGTTTTGCGTGCAAGCGAACCTTGAGAGTGTTCTCCAGCGCCACCCTCGTCCATAGCGGTGGACGTAGCACGTCCTGTAATACCGCAAGTGTGACGTAGAACGTCATGTAACGGCGAGGGCGGAAACTGTGCGAGAGCCCTTTTATGCTACCTATGGCATCAAGACTGCCAGAGTCGAGACCCCCTTTAAGCTATTAGCAGACAAGGCAAATGAGGTGAGGGGCTCGTTTGACAAACATATTAAGGCCAACAGTCACCGAAATCAAGATGCATAGAGGAATGCTTCTTTTTTTGTAGCTAGTGCCAATAAATTAAATTTTTTAAAGAAAATTACTTATAAAGCAGCAGAAAAGACAACCATGGCGCCGGTGGGATCGAACCCACGACCTCCGGATATCGCGTCCGGTGCTCTTACCATCTGAGCTACGGCGACGGCTGTCTAATCTGCTGCTTTCTTGGGTATTTATGTTTTGCGTGTAAGCGAACCTTGAGAGTGTTCACCAGTGCCACCCTCGTCCATAGCGGTGGACGTAGCACGTCCTGTAATACCGCAAGTGTGACGTAGAACGTCATCTAACGGCGAGGGCGGAAACTGTGCCAGAGCCCTCTTATTGTACCTATGGCACCAAGACTGCCAGAACCGAGACCCTCGTTAATCTATTAGCCGACAAGGCAAATGATGTGAGGGGCTCGTTTGACAAACATATTAAGGAAGCCAATAGTCACCGAAATCAAGGTGCATAGGGGAATGCTTCTTTTTTTATATCTAATGGCAATCAATTAGTTTTTTTTTGAAAATTGCTTATAAAGCAGCAGAAAAAACAACCATTCCGAAGGTGGGATCCTACCCACGACCTTCGAATATCTCGTCCGGTGCTCTTACCAGCTGAGCTACGGTGACGGCTGTCTAATCTGCTGCTTTCGTGGGTATTTATGTTTTGCGTGTAAGCGAACCTTGAGAGTGTTCACCCGCGCCACCCTCGTTCATAGCGGTGGATGTAGCACATCCTGTAATACCGCAAGTGTGACGTGGAACGTCATCTAACGGCGAGGGCGGAAACTGTGCGAGAGCCCTTTTATGCTACCTATGGCATCAAGACTGCCAGAGTCGAGACCCCCTTTAAGCTATTAGCAGACAAGGCAAATGAGGTGAGGGGCTCGTTTGACAAACATATTAAGGCCAACAGTCACCGAAATCAAGATGCATAGAGGAATGCTTCTTTTTTTGTAGCTAGTGCCAATAAATTAAATTTTTTAAAGAAAATTACTTATAAAGCAGCAGAAAAGACAACCATGGCGCCGGTGGGATCGAACCCACGACCTCCGGATATCGCGTCCGGTGCTCTTACCATCTGAGCTACGGCGACGGCTGTCTAATCTGCTGCTTTCTTGGGTATTTATGTTTTGCGTGTAAGCGAACCTTGAGAGTGTTCACCAGTGCCACCCTCGTCCATAGCGGTGGACGTAGCACGTCCTGTAATACCGCAAGTGTGACGTCTAACGGCGAGGGCGGAAACTGTGCGAGAGCCCTCTTATGCTACCTATGGCATCACGACTGCCAGAACCGAGACCCACGTTAAGCTATTAGCAGACAAAGCAAATGAGGTGAGGGGCTCGTTTGACAAACATATTAAGGAAGCCAACTGTCACCGAAATCAAGGTGCATAGAGGAATGCTTCTTTTTTATATCTAGTGCCAATCAATTAGTTTTTTAAAGAAAATTATTTAGAAAGCAGCAGAAAAAAAACCATGCCGAAGGTGGGATCCGAACCCACGACCTCCGAATATCGCGTCAGGTGCTTTACCAACTGAGCTACGGGGACGGCTGTCTAATTTGCTGCTTTCTTGGGTATTTATGTTTTTCGTGCAAGCGAACCTTGAGAGTGTTCACCAGCGCCACCCTAGTCCATAGCGGTGGATGTAGCACGTCCTATAATACCGCAAGTGTGACCTAGAACGTCATCTAACGGCGAGCGCGGAAACGGTGCGAGAGCCCTCTCATTCGACCTATGGCATCAAACTGCCAGAACCGAGACCCCCGTTAAGCTATTAGCAGACAAGGCAAATGAAGTGAGGGGATCGTTGACAAACATATTAAGGAAGCCAACAGTCACCGAAATCAAGGTGCATAGAGGAATGCTTCTTTTTATAGCTAGTGCCAATCAATTAGTCTTTTTAAAAAAAAATTACTTATAAAGCACCAGAAAAGACAACAATGGCGCCGGTGGGATCGCACCCACGACCTCCGAATATCGCGTCCGGTGCTCTTACCAACTAAGCTACGGTGACGGCTGTCTAATCTGCTGCTTTCGTGGGTATTTATGTTTTGCGAGTAAGCGAACCTTGAGAGTGTTCACCCGCGCCACCCTCGTCCATAGCGGTGGATGTCGCACATCCTGTAATACCGCAAGTGTGACGTGGAACGTCATCTAACGGCGAGGGCGGAAACTGTGCGAGAGCCCTCTTATGCTACCTATGGGATCAAGACTGCCAGAGTCGAGACCCCCTTTAGGCTATTAGCAGACAAGGCAAATGAGGTGAGGGGCTCGTTTGACAAACATATTAAGCAAGCCAACAGTCACCGAAATCAAGGTGCATAGGTTAATGCTTACTTTTTTTATCTAGTGGCAATAAATTAGTTTTTTTAAGGAAATTTACTTATAAAGCAGCAGAAAAAAACCATGCCACCGGTGGGATCCGAGCCCACGACCTCCGAATATCGCGTCCGGCGCTCTTACCAACTGAGCTATGGCGACGGCTATCTAATCTGCTGCTTTCGTGATTATTTATGTTTTACGTGTAAGCGAACCTTGAGAGTGTTCACCAGTGCCACCCTCGTTCATAGCGGTGGACGTAGCACGTCCTGTAATACCGAAAGTGTGACGTCTAACGGCGAGGGCGGAAACTGTGCGAGAGCCCTCTTATGCTACCTATGGCATCAAGACTTCCAGAACCGAGACCCCCGTTAAGCTTTTAGCAGACAAGTCAAATGAGGTGAGGGGCTCGTTTGACCAACATATTAAGGAAGCCAACAGTCACCGAAATCAAGGTGCATAGAGGAATGCTTCTTTTTTATATCTAGTGCCAATCAATTAGTTTTTTAAATAAAATTATATATAAAGCAGCAGAAAAAACAACCATGCCGCCGGTGGGATCCGAACCCACGACCTCCAAATATGGCGTCCGGCGCGCTTACCATCTGAGCTACGGCGACGGCTGTCTAATCTGCTGCTTTCTTGGGTATTTATGTTTTGCGTGTAAGTGAACCTTGAGAGTGTTCACCAGTACCACCCTCGTCCATAGCGGTGGACGTAGCACGTCAAGTAATACCGCATGTGTGACGTCTAACGGCGAGGGCGGAAACTGTGCAAGAGCCCTCTTATGCTACCTATGGCATCAAGATTGCCAGAACCGAGACCCCCGTTAAGCTATTAGCAGGCAAGGCAAATGAAGGGAGGAGCTCGTTTGGCAAACATATGAAGGAAGCCAACAGTCACCGAAATCAATGTGCTTAGAGGAATGCTTCTTTTTTATATCTAGTGCCAATCAATCAGTTTTTTTGAAGAAAATTACATATAAAGCAGCAGAAAAAACAACCATGCCGCCGGTGGGATCCGAACCCACGACCTCCGAATATCGCGTCCGGTGCTTTACCAACTGATCTACGGCGACGGCTGTCTAATTTCCTGCTTTCGTGGGTATTTATGTGTTGTGTGCAAGCGAACCTTGAGAGGGTTCACCAGCGCCGCCCTCGTCCATAGCGGTGCGCGCAGCACGTCCTGTAATTCCGCAAGTGTGACGTAGAACGTCATCTAACGGCGAGGGCGGAAACTGTGCGAGAGCCCTCTTATGCTAGGTATGGCACCAAGACTGCCAGAACCGAGACCCTCGTTAATCTATTAGCCGACAAGGCAAATGATGTGAGGGGCTCGTTTGACAAACATATTAAGGAAGCCAATGGTCACCGAAATCAAGGTGCATAGGGGAATGCTTCTTTTTTTATATCTAATGGCAATCAATTAGTTTTTTTTTTGAAAATTGCTTATAAAGCAGCAGAAAAAACAACCATTCCGAAGGTGGGATCCTACCCACGACCTTCGAATATCTCGTCCGGTGCTCTTACCATCTGAGCTACGGCGACGGCTGTCTAATTTGCTGCTTTCTTGGGTATTTATGTTTTGCGTGCAAGCGAACCTTGAGAGTGTTCACCCGCGCCACCCTCGTTCATAGCGGTGGATGTAGCACATCCTGTAATACCGCAAGTGTGACGTGGAACGTCATCTAACGGCGAGAGCGGAAACTGCGAGAGCCCTTTTATGCTACCTATGGCATCAAGACTGCCAGAGTCGAGACCCCCTTTAAGCAATTAGCAGACAAGGCAAATGAGGTGAGGGGCTCGTTTGACAAACATATTAAGCAAGTCAACAGTCACCGAAATCAAGGTGCATAGGGGAATGCTTCTTTTTTTTATCTAGTGGCAATCAATTAGTTTTTAAAGAAAATTACTTATAAAGCAGCAGAAAAAAAACCATGCCACCGGTGGGATCCGAACCCACGACCTCCGAATATCGCGTCCGGCGCTCTTGCCAACTGAGCTATGGCGACGGCTATCTAATCTGCTGCTTTCGTGATTATTTATGTTTTGCGTGTAAGCGAACCTTGAGAGTGTTCACCAGTGCCACCCTCGTTCATAGCGGTGGACGTAGCACGTCCTGTAATACCGCAAGTGTGACGTCTAACGGCGAGGGCGGAAACTGTGCGAGAGCCCTCTTATGCTACCTATGGCATCAAGACTACCAGAACCGAGACCCCCGTTAAGCTATTAGCAGACAAGGCAAATGAGGTGAGGGGCTCGATGGACAAACATATTAAGGAAGCCAACAGTCACCGAAATCAAGGTGCATAGAGGAATGCTTCTTTTTTATATCTAGTGCCAATCAATTAGTTACTTAAATAATATTATATATAAAGCAGCAGGAAAAACAACCATGCTGCCAGTGGGATCCGAACCCACAACCTCCAAATATGGCGTCCGGTGCGCTTACCATCTGAGCTACGGCGACGGCTGTCTAATCTGCTGCTTTCTTGGGTATTTATGTTTTGCGTGTAAGCGAACCTTGAGAGTGTTCACCAGTGCCACCCTCGTCCATAGCGGTGGACATAGCACGTCCTGTAATACCGCAAGTGTGACGTCTAACGGCGAGAGCGGAATCTGTGCGAGAGCCCTCTTATGCTACCTATGGCATCAAGATTGCCAGAACCGAGACCCCCGTTAAGCTATTAGCAGGCAAGGCAAATGAAGGGAGGAGCTCGTTTGACAAACATATGAAGGAAGCCAACAGTCACCGAAATCAATGTGCATAGAGGAATGCTTCTTTTTTATATCTAGTGCCAATCAATCAGTTTTTTTAAGAAAAAAAACTTATAAAGCAGCAGAAAAAACAACCATGCCGCCGGTGGGATCCGAACCCACGACCTCCGCATATCGCGTCCGGTGCTTTACCATCTGATCTACGGCGACGGCTGTCTAATTTGCTGCTTTCGTGTTTATTTATGTATTGTGTGCAAGCGAACCTTGAGAGTGTTCACCAGCGCCACCCTCGTCCATAGCGGTGGACGTAGCACTTCCTGTAATACCGCAAGTGTGACGTAGAACGTCATCTAACGGCGAGGACGGAAACTGTGCGAGAGCCCTCTTATGCTACCTATGGCATCAAACTGCCAGAACCGAGACCCCCGTTAAGCTATTAGTAGACAAGGCAAATGAAGTGAGGGGATCGTTTGACAAACATATTAAGGAAGCCAACAGTCACCGAAATCAAGGTGCATAGAGGAATGCTTCTTTTTTATAGCTAGTGCCAATCAATTAGTCTTTTTTTAAAAAAAATTACTTATAAAGCACCAGAAAAGACAACAATGGCGCCGGTGGGATCGCACCCACGACCTCCGAATATCGCGTCCGGTGCTCTTACCAACTAAGCTACGGTGACGGCTGTCTAATCTGCTGCTTTCGTGGGTATTTATGTTTTGCGAGTAAGCGAACCTTGAGAGTGTTCACCCGCGCCACCCTCGTCCATAGCGGTGGATGTCGCACATCCTGTAATACCGCAAGTGTGACGTGGAACGTCATCTAACGGCGAGGGCGGAAACTGTGCGAGAGCCCTCTTATGCTACCTATGGCATCAAGACTGCCAGAGTCGAGACCCCCTTTAAGCTATTAGCAGACAAGGCAAATTAGGTGAGGGGCTCGTTTGACAAACATATTAAGCAAGCCAACAGTCACCGAAATCAAGGTGCATAGGTTAGTGCTTCCTTTTTTTATCTAGTGGCAATAAATTAGTTTTTTTTAAGGAAATTTACTTATAAAGCAGCAGAAAAAAACCATGCCACCGGTGGGATCCGAGCCCACGACCTCCGAATATCGCGTCAGGCGCTCTTACCAACTGAGCTATGGCGACGGCTATCTAATCTGCTGCTTTCGTGATTATTTATGTTTTACGTCTAAGCGAACCTTGAGAGTGTTCACCAGTGCCACCCTCTTTCATAGCGGTGGACGTAGCACGTCCTGTAATACCGAAAGTGTGACGTCTAACGGCGAGGGCGGAAACTTTGCGAGAGCCCTCTTATGCTACCTATGGCATCAAGACTTCCAGAACCGAGACCCCCGTTAAGCTATTAGCAGACAAGTCAAATGAGGTGAGGGGCTCGTTTGACAAACATATTAAGGAAGCCAACAGTCACCGAAATCAAGGTGCATAGAGGAATGCTTCTTTTTTATATCTAGTGCCAATCAATTAGTTTTTTAAATAAAATTATATATAAAGCAGCAGGAAAAACAACCATGCCGCCGGTGGGATCCGAACCCACGACCTCCAAATATGGCGTCCGGTGCGCTTACCATCTGAGCTACGGCGACGGCTGTCTAATCTGCTGCTTTCTTGGGTATTTATGTTTTGCGTGTAAGCGAACCTTGAGAGTGTTCACCAGTGCCACCCTCGTCCATAGCGGTGGACGTAGCACGTCCTGTAATACCGCATGTGTGACGTCTAACGGCGAGGGCGGAAACTGTGCGAGAGCCCTCTTATGCTACCTATGGCATCAAGATTGCCAGAACCGAGACCCCCGTTAAGCTATTAGCAGGCAAGGCAAATGAAAGGAGGAGCTCGTTTGACAAACATATGAAGGAAGCCAACAGTCACCGAAATCAATGTGCTTAGAGGAATGCTTCTTTTTTATATCTAGTGCCAATCAATCAGTTTTTTTAAAGAAAATTACTTATAAAGCAGCAGAAAAAACAACCATGCCGCCGGTGGGATCCGAACCCACGACCTCCGAATATCGCGTCCGGTGCTTTACCAACTGATCTACGGCGACGGCTGTCTAATTTCCTGCTTTCGTGGGTATTTATGTATTGTGTGCAAGCGAACCTTGAGAGTGTTCACCAGCGCCGCCCTCGTCCATAGCGGTGCGCGCAGCACGTCCTGTAATTCCGCAAGTGTGACGTAGAACGTCATCTAACGGCGAGGGCGGAAACTGTGCGAGAGCCCTCTTATGCTAGGTATGGCACCAAGACTGCCAGAACCGAGACCCTCGTTAATCTATTAGCCGACAAAGCAAATGATGTGAGGGGTTAGTTTGACAAACATATTAAGGAAGCAAATAGTCACCGAAATCAAGGTGCATAGGGGAATGGTTCTTTTTTTATATCTAATGGCAATCAATTAGTTTTTTTTTTGAAAATTGCTTATAAAGCAGCAGAAAAAACAACCATGCCTCCGGTGGCATCCGAACCCACGACCTCCGAATATGGCGTCCGGTGCGCTTACCATCTGAGCTACTGCGAAGGCTGTCTAATCTGCTGCTTTCGTGGGTATTTATGTTTTGCGTGTAAGCGAACCTTGAGAGTGTTCACCAGCGCCACCCTCGTCCTTAGAGGTGGATGTAGCACGTCCTGTAATACCGCAAGTGTGACGTAGAACGTCATCTAACGGCGAGGGCGGAAACGGTGCGAGAGCCCTCTCATTCGACCTATGGCATCAAGACTGCCAGAACCGAGACCCCCGTTAAGCTATTAGCAGACAAGGCAAATGAAGTGAGGGGATCGTTTGACAAACATATTAAGGAAGCCAACAGTCACCGAAATCAAGGTGCATAGAGGAGTGCTTCTTTTTTTATAGCTAGTGCCAATCAATTAGTCTTTTTAAAAAAAAATTACTTATAAAGCAGCAGAAATGACAACAATAGCGCCGGTGGGATCGAACCCACGACCTCCGAATATCGCGTCCGGTGCTCTTACCAAGTGAGCTACGGTGACGGCTGTCTAATCTGCTGCTTTCGTGGGTATTTATGTGTTGCGTGTAAGCGAACCTTGAGAGTGTTCACCCGCGCCACCCTCGTCCATAGCGGTGGATGTAGCACATCCTGTAATACCGCAAGTGTGACGTGGAACGTCATCAAACGGCGAGGGCGGAAACTGTGCGTGAGCCCTCTTATGCTACCTATGGCATCAAGACTGCCAGAGTCGAGACCCCGTTTAAGCTATTAGCAGACAAGGAAAATGAGTTGAGGGGCTCGTTTGACAAACATATTAAGCAAGCCAACAGTCACCGAAATCAAGGTGCATAGGGGAATGCTTCCTTTTTTTATCTAGTGGCAATCAATTAGTTTTTTAAAGAAAATTACTTATAAAGCAGCAGAAAAAACAACCATACCACCGGTGGGATCCGAACCCACGACCTCCAAATATCGCGTCCGGTGCTCTTACCAACTGAGCTATGGCGACGGCTATCTAATCTGCTGCTTTCGTGATTATTTATGTCTTGCGTGTAAGCGAAACTTGAGTGTTCGCCTGTGCCACCCTCGTCCATAGCGGTGGACGTAGCACGTCCTGTAATACCGCAAGTGTGACGTCTAACGGCGAGGGCGGAAACTGTGCGAGAGCCCTCTTATGCTACCTATGGCATCACGACTGCCAGAACCGAGACCCACGTTAAGCTATTAGCAGACAAGGCAAATGAGGTGAGGGGCTCGTTTGACAAACATATTAAGGAAGCCAACTGTCACCGAAATCAAGGTGCATACAGGAATGCTTCTTTTTTATATCTAGTGCCAATCAATTAGTTTTTTAAAGAAAATTATTTAGGAAGCAGCAGGAAAAACAACCATGCCGCCGGTGGCATCCGAACCCACGACCTCCGAATATGGCGTCCGGTGCGCTTACCATCTGAGTTACTGCGACGGCTGTCTAATCTGCTGCTTTCGTGGGTATTTATGTTTTGCGTGTAAGCGAACCTTGAGAGTGTTCACCAGCGCCACCCTCGTCCATAGCGGTGGACGTAGCACGTCCTGTAATACCGCAAGTGTGACGTAGAACGTCATCTAACGGCGAGGGCGCAAACTGTGCGTGAGCCCTCTTATGCTACCTATGGCATCAAGACTGCCAGAACCGAGACCCCCTTTAAGCTATTAGCAGACAAGGCAAATGATGTGAGGAGATCGTTTGACAAACATATTAATGAAACCAACAGTCACCGAAATCAAGGTGCATAGACGAATGCTTCTTTTTTATAGCTAGTGCCAATCAATTAGTTTAAAAAAAATTACTTATAAAGGAGCAGAAAACAACCATTCCGAAGGTGGGATCCGAACCCACGACCTCCGAATATCGCGTCCGGTGCTTTACCAACTGAGCTACGGCGACGGCTGTCTAATTTGCTGCTTTCTTGGGTATTTATGTTTTTCGTGCAAGCGAACCTTGAGAGTGTTCACCAGCGCCACCCTAGTCCTTAGCGGTGGATGTAGCACGTCCTGTAATACCGCAAGTGTGACCTAGAACGTCATCTAACGGCGAGGGCAGAAACGGTGCGAGAGCCCTCTCATTCGACCTATGGCATCAAACTGCCAGAACCGAGACCCCCGTTAAGCTATTAGCAGACAAGGCAAATGATGTGAGGGGATCGTTTGACAAACATATTAAGGAAGCCAACAGTCACCGAAATCAAGGTGCATAGAGGAATGCTTCTTTTTTTATGGCTAGTGCCAATCAATTAGTCTTTTTTTAAAAAAATTACTTATAAAGCACCAGAAAAGACAACAATGGCGCCGGTGGGATCGCACCCACGACCTCCGAATATCGCGTCCGGTGCTCTTACCAACTAAGCTACGGCGACGGCTGTCTAATTTCCTGCTTTCGTGGGTATTTATGTATTGTGTGCAAGCGAACCTTGAGAGTGTTCACCAGCGCCGCCCTCGTCCATAGCGGTGCGCGCAGCACGTCCTGTAATTCCGCAAGTGTGACGTAGAACGTCATCTAACGGCGAGGGCGGAAACTGTGCGAGAGCCCTCTTATGCTACCTATGGCATCAAGACTGCCAGATCCGAGACCCCCGTTAAGCTATTAGCAGGCAAGGCAAATGAAGGGAGGAGCTCGTTTGACAAACATATGAAGGAAGCCAATAGTCACCGAAATCAAGGTGCATAGAGATATGCTTCTTTTTTATATCTAGTGCCAATGAATTAGTTTTTAAAGAAAATTATTTAGAAAGCAGCAGGAAAAACAACCATGCCGCCGGTGGGATCCGAACCCATGACCTCCGAATATGGCGTCCGGTGCGCTTACCAACTGAGCTACGGTGACGGCTGTCTAATCTGCTGCTTTCTTGGGTATTTATGTTTTGCGTGTAAGCGAACCTTGAGAGTGTTCACCAGTGCCACCCTCGTCCATAGCGGTGGACGTAGCACGTCCTGTAATACCGCATGTGTGACGTCTAACGGCGAGGGCGGAAACTGTGCGAGAGCCCTCTTATGCTACCTATGGCATCAAGATTGCCAGAACCGAGACCCCCGTTAAGCTATTAGCAGGCAAGGCAAATGAAGGGAGGAGCTCGTTTGACAAACATATGAAGGAAGCCAACAGTCACCGAAATCAATGTGCTTAGAGGAATGCTTCTTTTTTATATCTAGTGCCAATCAATCAGTTTTTTTAAAGAAAATTACTTATAAAGCAGCAGAAATGACAACAATAGCGCCGGTGGGATCGAACCCACGACCTCCGAATATCGCGTCCGGTGCTCTTACCAAGTGAGCTACGGTGACGGCTGTCTAATCTGCTGCTTTCGTGGGTATTTATGTGTTGCGTGTAAGCGAACCTTGAGAGTGTTCACCCGCGCCACCCTCGTCCATAGCGGTGGATGTAGCACATCCTGTAATACCGCAAGTGTGACGTGGAACGTCATCAAACGGCGAGGGCGGAAACTGTGCGTGAGCCCTCTTATGCTACCTATGGCATCAAGACTGCCAGAGTCGAGACCCCGTTTAAGCTATTAGCAGACAAGGAAAATGAGTTGAGGGGCTCGTTTGACAAACATATTAAGCAAGCCAACAGTCACCGAAATCAAGGTGCATAGGGGAATGCTTCCTTTTTTTATCTAGTGGCAATCAATTAGTTTTTTAAAGAAAATTACTTATAAAGCAGCAGAAAAAACAACCATACCACCGGTGGGATCCGAACCCACGACCTCCAAATATCGCGTCCGGTGCTCTTACCAACTGAGCTATGGCGACGGCTATCTAATCTGCTGCTTTCGTGATTATTTATGTCTTGCGTGTAAGCGAAACTTGAGTGTTCGCCTGTGCCACCCTCGTCCATAGCGGTGGACGTAGCACGTCCTGTAATACCGCAAGTGTGACGTCTAACGGCGAGGGCGGAAACTGTGCGAGAGCCCTCTTATGCTACCTATGGCATCACGACTGCCAGAACCGAGACCCACGTTAAGCTATTAGCAGACAAGGCAAATGAGGTGAGGGGCTCGTTTGACAAACATATTAAGGAAGCCAACTGTCACCGAAATCAAGGTGCATACAGGAATGCTTCTTTTTTATATCTAGTGCCAATCAATTAGATTTTTAAAGAAAATTATTTAGGAAGCAGCAGGAAAAACAACCATGCCGCCGGTGGCATCCGAACCCACGACCTCCGAATATGGCGTCCGGTGCGCTTACCATCTGAGTTACTGCGACGGCTGTCTAATCTGCTGCTTTCGTGGGTATTTATGTTTTGCGTGTAAGCGAACCTTGAGAGTGTTCACCAGCGCCACCCTCGTCCATAGCGGTGGACGTAGCACGTCCTGTAATACCGCAAGTGTGACGTAGAACGTCATCTAACGGCGAGGGCGCAAACTGTGCGTGAGCCCTCTTATGCTACCTATGGCATCAAGACTGCCAGAACCGAGACCCCCTTTAAGCTATTAGCAGACAAGGCAAATGATGTGAGGAGATCGTTTGACAAACATATTAATGAAACCAACAGTCACCGAAATCAAGGTGCATAGACGAATGCTTCTTTTTTATAGCTAGTGCCAATCAATTAGTTTAAAAAAAATTACTTATAAAGGAGCAGAAAACAACCATTCCGAAGGTGGGATCCGAACCCACGACCTCCGAATATCGCGTCCGGTGCTTTACCAACTGAGCTACGGCGACGGCTGTCTAATTTGCTGCTTTCTTGGGTATTTATGTTTTTCGTGCAAGCGAACCTTGAGAGTGTTCACCAGCGCCACCCTAGTCCTTAGCGGTGGATGTAGCACGTCCTGTAATACCGCAAGTGTGACCTAGAACGTCATCTAACGGCGAGGGCAGAAACGGTGCGAGAGCCCTCTCATTCGACCTATGGCATCAAACTGCCAGAACCGAGACCCCCGTTAAGCTATTAGCAGACAAGGCAAATGATGTGAGGGGATCGTTTGACAAACATATTAAGGAAGCCAACAGTCACCGAAATCAAGGTGCATAGAGGAATGCTTCTTTTTTTATGGCTAGTGCCAATCAATTAGTCTTTTTTTAAAAAAATTACTTATAAAGCACCAGAAAAGACAACAATGGCGCCGGTGGGATCGCACCCACGACCTCCGAATATCGCGTCCGGTGCTCTTACCAACTAAGCTACGGCGACGGCTGTCTAATTTCCTGCTTTCGTGGGTATTTATGTATTGTGTGCAAGCGAACCTTGAGAGTGTTCACCAGCGCCGCCCTCGTCCATAGCGGTGCGCGCAGCACGTCCTGTAATTCCGCAAGTGTGACGTAGAACGTCATCTAACGGCGAGGGCGGAAACTGTGCGAGAGCCCTCTTATGCTACCTATGGCATCAAGACTGCCAGATCCGAGACCCCCGTTAAGCTATTAGCAGGCAAGGCAAATGAAGGGAGGAGCTCGTTTGACAAACATATGAAGGAAGCCAATAGTCACCGAAATCAAGGTGCATAGAGATATGCTTCTTTTTTATATCTAGTGCCAATGAATTAGTTTTTAAAGAAAATTATTTAGAAAGCAGCAGGAAAAACAACCATGCCGCCGGTGGGATCCGAACCCATGACCTCCGAATATGGCGTCCGGTGCGCTTACCAACTGAGCTACGGTGACGGCTGTCTAATCTGCTGCTTTCTTGGGTATTTATGTTTTGCGTGTAAGCGAACCTTGAGAGTGTTCACCAGTGCCACCCTCGTCCATAGCGGTGGACGTAGCACGTCCTGTAATACCGCATGTGTGACGTCTAACGGCGAGGGCGGAAACTGTGCGAGAGCCCTCTTATGCTACCTATGGCATCAAGATTGCCAGAACCGAGACCCCCGTTAAGCTATTAGCAGGCAAGGCAAATGGAGGGAGGAGCTCGTTTGACAAACATATGAAGGAAGCCAACAGTCACCGAAATCAATGTGCTTAGAGGAATGCTTCTTTTTTATATCTAGTGCCAATCAATCAGTTTTTTTAAAGAAAATTACTTATAAAGCAGCAGAAAAAAACAACCATGCCGCCGGTGGGATCCGAACCCACGACCTCCGAATATCGCGTCCGGTGCTTTACCAACTGATCTACGGCGACGGCTGTCTAATCTGCTGCTATCGTGGGTATTTATGTTTTGCGTGTAAGCGAACCTTGAGAGTGTTCACCAGCGGCACTCTCGTCCATAGCGGTGGATGTAGCACGTCCTGTAATACCGCAAGTGTGACGTAGAGCGTCATCTAACGGCGAGGGCGGAAACTGGGCGAGAGCCCTCTTATTCGACCTATGGCATCAAGACTGCGAGAACCGAGACCCCCGTTAAGCTATTAGCAGACAAGGCAAATGAAGTGAGGGGATCGTTTGACAAACATATTAAGGAAGCCTACAGTCACCGAAATCAAGGTGCATAGAGGAATGCTTCTTTTTTATAGCTAGTGCCAATCAATTAGTTTTTAAAGAAAATTATTTAGAAAGCAGCAGGAAAAACAACCATGCCGCCGGTGGGATCCGAACCCACGACCTCCGAATATCGCGTCCGGTGCGCTTACCAAGTGAGCTACGGCGACGGCTGTCTAATCTGCTGCTATCGTGGGTATTTATGTTTTGCGTGTAAGCGAACCTTGAGAGTGTTCACCAGCGGCACTCTCGTCCATAGCGGTGGATGTAGCACGTCCTGTAATACCGCAAGTGTGACGTAGAGCGTCATCTAACGGCGAGGGCGGAAACTGGGCGAGAGCCCTCTTATTCGACCTATGGCATCAAGACTGCGAGAACCGAGACCCCCGTTAAGCTATTAGCAGACAAGGCAAATGAAGTGAGGGGATCGTTTGACAAACATATTAAGGAAGCCTACAGTCACCGAAATCAAGGTGCATAGAGGAATGCTTCTTTTTTATAGCTAGTGCCAATCAATTAGTTTTTTTTTAAAAAATTACTTATTAAGCATCAGAAAATCAACCATGCCGAAGGTGGGATCCGAACCCACGACCTCCGAATATCGCGTCCGGTGCTCATACCAACTGAGCTACGGTGACGGCTGTCTAATCTGCTGCTTTCGTGGGTGTTTATGTTTTGCGTGTAAGCGAACCTTGAGAGTGTTCACCAGTGCCACCCTCGTTCATAGCGGTGGACGTAGCACGTCCTGTAATACCGCAAGTGTGACGTAGAACGTCATCTAACGCCGAGGGCGGAAACTGTGCGAGAGCCCTCTTATGCTACCTATGGCATCAAGACTGCCAGAACCGAGACCCCCTTTAAGCTATTAGCAGACAAGGCAAATGAGGTGAGGGGCTTGTTTGACAAACATAATAAGCAAGCCAACAGTCACCGAAGTCAAGGCGCATAGGGGAATGCTTCCTTTTTTTATCTAGTGCCAATAAATTAGTTTTATAAAGAAAATTACTTATAAAGCAGCAGAAAAAAAACCATGCCACCGGTGGGACCCGAACCCACGACCTCCGAATATCGCGTCCGGTGCTCTTACCAACTGAGCTATGGCGACAGCAATCTAATCTGCTGCTTTCGTGATTATGTTTTGCGTGTAAGCGAACCTTGAGAGTGTTCACCAGTGCCACCCTCGTTCATAGCGGTGGAAGTAGCACGTCCTGTAATACCGCAAGTGTGACGTAGAACGTCATCTAACGCCGAGGGCGGAAACTGTGCGAGAGCAATCTTATGCTACCTATGGCATCAAGACTGCCAGATCCGAGACCCCCGTTAAGCTATTAGCAGGCAAGGCAAATGAAGGGAGGAGCTCGTTTGACAAACATATGAAGGAAGCCAATAGTCACCGAAATCAAGGTGCATAGAGAAATGCTTCTTTTTTATATCTAGTGCCAATCAATTAGTTTTTTAAAGAAAATTACTTATAAAGCAGCAGAAAAAACAACCATGCCGCCGGTGGGATCCGCACCCACGACCACCGAATATCGCGTCTGGTGCGCTTACCAACTGAGCTACGGCGACGGCTGTCTAATATTCTGCTTTCGTGGGTATTTATGTTTTGCGTTTAACCGAACTTTGAGAGTGTTCACCAGCGCCACCCTCGTCCATAGCGGTGGACGTAGCACGTCCTGTAATATTGCAAGTGTGACGTAGAACGTCATCTAACGGCGAGACCGGAAACTGTGCGAGAGCCCTCTTATGCTACCTATGGCATCAAGACTGCCAGAACCGAGACCCTCTTTAAGCTATTAGCAGACAAGGCAAATGAATTGAGGGGCTCGTTTGACAAACATATTAAGGAAACCAACAGTCACCGAAATCAAGGTGCATAGGGGAATGCTTCTTTTTTATATCTAATGCCAATCGATTAGTTTTTTTGAAAATTCCCTATAAAGCAGCAGAAAAAACAACCATTCCGAAGGTGGGATCCTACCCACGACCTTCGAATATCTCGTCCGGTGCTCTTACCAACTGAGCTACGGCGACGGCTGTCTAATCTGCTGCTCTCGTGGATATTTATGTTTTGCGTGTAAGCGAACCTTGAGAGTGTTCACCAGCGCCACCCTCGTCCATAGCGGTGGACGTAGCACGTCCTGTAATACCGCAAGTGTGACGTAGAACGTCATCTAACGGCGAGGGCGGAAACAGTGCGAGAGCCCTCTTATTCGACCTATGGCATCAAGACTGCGAGAACCGAGACCCCCGTTAAGCTATTAGCAGACAAGGCAAATGAAGTGAGGGGATCGTTTGACAAACATATTAAGGAAGCCAACAGTCACCGAAATCAAGGTGCATAGAGGAATGCTTCTTTTCGTATAGCTAGTGCCAATCAATTAGTTTTTTTAAAAAAAATTACATATAAAGCATCAGAAAAAACAACCATGCCGAAGGTGGGATCCGAACCCACGACCTCCGAATATCGCGTCCGGTGCACTTACCAACTGAGCTATGGCGACGGCTATCTAATCTGCTGCTTTCGTGATTATTTATGTTTTGCGTGTAAGCGAACCTTGAGAGTGTTCACCAGTGCCACCCTCGTCCATACCAGTGGCCGTAGCACGTCCTGTAATACCGCAAGTGTGACGTCTAACGGCGAGGGCGGAAACTGTTCGTGAGCCCTATTATGCTACCTATGGCATCAAGACTACCAGAACCGAGACCCCCGTTAAGCTATTAGCAGACAAGGCAAATGAGGTGAGGGGCTCGTTTGACAAACATATTAAGGAAGCCTACAGTCACCGAAATCAAGGTGCATAGAGGAATGCTTCTTTTTTTATATCTAGTGCCAATCAATTAGTTTTTTAAATAAAATTATATATAAAGCAGCAGGAAAAACAACCATGCCGCCGATGGGATCCGAACCCACGACCTCCGAATATCGCGTCCGGTGCTTTACCAACTGATCTACGGTGACTGCTGTCTAATTTGCTGCTTTCGTGGGTATTTATGTATTGTGTGCAAGCGAACCTTGAGAGTGTTCACCAGTGCCGCCCTCGTCCATAGCGGTGCACGCAGCACGTCCTGTAATTCCGCAAGTGTGACGTAGAACGTCATCTAACGGCGCGGGCGGAAACTGTGCGAGAGCCCTCTTATGCTAGGTATGGCACCAAGACTGCCAGAACCGAGACCCTCTTTAAGCTATTAGCAGACAAGGCAAATGAAGTGAGGGGCTCGATTGACAAACATATTAAGGAAGCCAACAGTCACTGAAATCAAGGTGCATAGAGGAATGCTTCTTTTTTATATCTAGTGCCAATCAATCAGTTTTTTTCAAGAAAATTACGTATAAAGCAGCAGAAGAAACAACCATGCCGCCGGTGGGATCCGAACCCACGACCTCCGAATATCGTGTCCGGTGCTTTACCAACTGATCTACGGCGACGGCTGTCTAATTTGCTGCTTTCGTGGGCATTTATGTATTGTGTGCAAGCGAACCTTGAGAGTGTTCACCAGCGCCGCCCTCGTCCATAGCGGTGCACGTAGCACGTTCTGTAATTCCGCAAGTGTGAAGTAAAACGTCATCTAACGGCGAGGGCGGAAACTGTGCGAGAGTCCTCTTATGCTAGGTATGGCACCAAGACTGCCATTACCGAGACCCTCGTTAATCTATTAGCAGACAAGGCAAATGATGTGAGGGGCTCGTTTGACAAACCTATTAAGGAAGCCAATAGTCACCGAAATCAAGGTGCATAGAGAAATGCTTCTTTTTTATATCTAGTGTCAATCAATTAGTTTTTTAAAGAAAATTACTTATAAAGCAGCAGAAAAAACAACCATGCCGCCGGTGGGATCCGCACCCACGACCACCGAATATCGCGTCCGGTGCGCTTACCAACTGAGCTACGGCGACGGCTGTCTAATCTGCTGCTTTCGTGGGAATTTATGTTTTGCGTGTAAGCGAATTTTGAGAGTGTTCACCAGCGCCACCCTCGTCCATAGCGGTGGACGTAGCACGTCCTGTAATATTGCATGTGTGACGTAGAACGTCATCTAACGGCGAGGGCGGAAACTGTGCGAGAGCCCTCTTATGCTACCTATGGCATCAAGACTGCCAGAACCGAGACCCTCTTTAAGCTATTAGCAGACAAGGCAAATGAAGTGAGGGGCTCGATTGACAAACATATTAAGGAAACCAACAGTCACCGAAATCATGGTGCATAGGGGAATGCTTCGTTTTTTATATCTAATGCCAATCAATTAGTTTTTTCGAAAATTGCTTATAAAGCAGCAGAAAACACAACCATTCCGAAGGTGGGATCCTACCCACGACCTTCGAATATCTCGTCCGGTGCTCTTACCAACTGAGCTACGGCGACGGCTGTCTAATCTGCTGCTTTCGTGGATATTTATGTTTTGCGTGTAAGCGAACCTTGAGAGTGTTCACCAGCGTGACCCTCGTCCATAGCGGTGGACGTAGCACGTCCTGTAATACCGCAAGTGTGACGTAGAACGTCATCTAACGGCGAGGACGGAAACTGTGCGAGAGCCCTCTTATGCTACCTATGGCATCAAGACTGCGAGAACCGAGACCCCCGTTAAGCTATTAGCAGACAAGGCAAATGAAGTGAGGGGATCGTTTGACAAACATATTAAGGAAGCCAACAGTCACCGAAATCAAGGTGCATAGAGGAATGCTTCTTTTTTTATAGCTAGTGCCAATCACTTAGTTTTTTTAAAAAATTTACTTTTAAAGCATCAGAAAAAACAACCATGCCGAAGGTGGGATCCGAACCCACGACCTCCGAATATCGCGTCCGGTGCACTTACCAACTGAGCTATGGCGACGGCTATCTAATCTGCTGCTTTCGTGATTATTTATGTTTTGCGTGTAAGCGAACCTTGAGTGTTCACCAGTGCCACCCTCGTACATAGCGGTGGACGTAGCACGTCCTGTAATACCGCAAGTGTGACGTCTAACGGCGAGGGCGGAAACTGTGCGAGAGCCCTCTCATGCTACCTATGGCATCACGACTGCCAGAACCGAGACCCACGTTAAGCTATTAGCAGATAAGGCAAATGAGGTGAGGGGCTCGTTTGACAAACATATTAAGGAAGCCAACAGTCACCGAAATCAAGGTGCATAGAGGAATGCTTCTTTTTTATATCTAGTGCCAATCAATTAGTTTTTTAAAGAAAATTATTTAGAAAGCAGCAGGAAAAACAACTATGCCGCCGGTGGGATCCGAACCCACGACCTCCGAATATGGCGTCCGGTGCGCTTACCATCTGAGCTACGGCGACGGCTGTCTAATCTGCTGCTTTCTTGTTTATTTATGTTTTGCGTGTAAGCGAACCTTGAGAGTGTTCACCAGTGCCACCCTCGTCCATAGCGGTGGACGTAGCACGCCCTGTAATACCGCAAGTGTGACGTCTAACGGCGAGGGCGGAAACTGTGCGAGAGCCCTCTTATGCTACCTATGGCATCAAGATTGCCTGAACCGAGACCCCCGTTAAGCTATTAGCAGGCAAGGCAAATGAAGGGAGGAGCTCGTTTGACAAACATATGAAGGAAGCCAACAGTCACCGAAATCAATGTGCATAGAGGAATGCTTCTTTTTTATATCTAGTGCCAATCAATCAGTTTTTTTAAAGAAAATTACTTATAAAGCAGCACAAAAAACAACCATGCCGCCGGTGGGATCCGAACCCACGACCTCCGAATATCGCGTCCGGTGCTTTACCAACTGATCTACGGTGACTGCTGTCTAATTTGCTGCTTTCGTGGGTATTTATGTATTGTGTGCAAGCGAACCTTCAGAGTGTTCACCAGTGCCGCCCTCGTCCATAGCGGTGCACGCAGCACGTCCTGTAATTCCGCAAGTGTGACGTAGAACGTCATCTAACGGCGCGGGCGGAAACTGTGCGAGAGCCCTCTTATGCTAGGTATGGCACCAAGACTGCCAGAACTGAGACCCTCGTTAATCTATTAGCCGACAAGGCAAATGATGTGAGGGGCTCGTTTGACAAACATATTAAGGAAGCCAATAGTCACCGAAGTCAAGGTGCAAAGAGAAATGCTTCTTTTTTATATCTAGTGCCAATCAATTAGTTTTTTAAAGAAAATTACTTATAAAGCAGCAGAAAAAACAACCATGCCGCCGGTGGGATCCGCACCCACGACCACCGAATATCGCGTCCGGTGCGCTTACCAACTGAGCTACGGCGACGGCTGTCTAATCTGCTGCTTTCGTGGGTATTTATGTTTTGCGTGTAAGCGAATTTTGAGAGTGTTCACCAGCGCCACCCTCGTCCATAGCGGTGGATGTAGGACATCCTGTAATTCCGCAAGTGTGACGTGGAACGTCATCTAACGGCAAGGGCGGAAACTGTGCGAGAGCCCTTTTATGCTACCTATGGCATCAAGACTGCCAGAGTCGAGACCCCCTTTAAGCTATTAGCAGACAAGGCAAATGAGGTCAGGGGCTCGTTTGACAAACATATTAAGCAAGTCTACAGTCACCGAAATCAAGGTGCATAGGGGAATGCTTCCTTTTTTTATTTAGTGGCAATCAATTAGTTTTTTAAAGAAAATTACTTATAAAGCAGCAGAAAAAAAACCATGCCACCGGTGGGATCCGAACCCACGACCTCCGAATATCGCGTCCGGCGCTCTTACCAACTGAGCTACGGCGACGGCTGTCTAATCTGCTGCTTTCGTGATTATTTATGTTTTGCGTGTAAGCGAACCTTGAGAGTGTTCACCAGTGCCACCCTCGTTCATAGCGGTGGACGTAGCACGTCCTGTAATACCGCAAGTGTGACGTCTAACGGCGAGGGCGGAAACTGTGCGAGAGCCCTCTTATGCTACCTATGGCATCAAGACTACCAGAACCGAGACCCCCGTTAAGCTATTAGCAGACAAGGCAAATGAGGTGAGGGGCTCGTTTGACAAACATATTAAGGAAGCCAACAGTCACCGAAATCAAGGTGCATAGAGGAATGCTTCTTTTTTATATCTAGTGCCAATCAATTAGTTTTTTAAATAAAATTTTATATAAAGCAGCAGGAGAAACAACCATGCCGCCGGTGGGATCCGAACCCACGACCTCCGAATATCGTGTCCGGTGCTTTACCAACTGATCTACGGCGACGGCTGTCTAATTTGCTGCTTTCGTGGGTATTTATGTATTGTGTGCAAGCGAACCTTGAGAGTGTTCACCAGCGCCGCCCTCGTCCATAGCGGTGCACGTAGCACGTTCTGTAATTCCGCAAGTGTGAAGTAAAACGTCATCTAACGGCGAGGGCGGAAACTGTGCGAGAGTCCTCTTATGCTAGGTATGGCACCAAGACTGCCATTACCGAGACCCTCGTTAATCTATTAGCAGACAAGGCAAATGATGTGAGGGGCTCGTTTGACAAACCTATTAAGGAAGCCAATAGTCACCGAAATCAAGGTGCATAGAGAAATGCTTCTTTTTTATATCTAGTGTCAATCAATTAGTTTTTTTAAAGAAAATTACTTATAAAGCAGCAGAAAAAACAACCATGCCGCCGGTGGGATCCGCACCCACGACCACCGAATATCGCGTCCGGTGCGCTTACCAACTGAGCTACGGCGACGGCTGTCTAATCTGCTGCTTTCGTGGGAATTTATGTTTTGCGTGTAAGCGAATTTTGAGAGTGTTCACCAGCGCCACCCTCGTCCATAGCGGTGGACGTAGCACGTCCTGTAATATTGCATGTGTGACGTAGAACGTCATCTAACGGCGAGGGCGGAAACTGTGCGAGAGCCCTCTTATGCTACCTATGGCATCAAGACTGCCAGAACCGAGACCCTCTTTAAGCTATTAGCAGACAAGGCAAATGAAGTGAGGGGCTCGATTGACAAACATATTAAGGAAACCAACAGTCACCGAAATCATGGTGCATAGGGGAATGCTTCGTTTTTTATATCTAATGCCAATCAATTAGTTTTTTCGAAAATTGCTTATAAAGCAGCAGAAAACACAACCATTCCGAAGGTGGGATCCTACCCACGACCTTCGAATATCTCGTCCGGTGCTCTTACCAACTGAGCTACGGCGACGGCTGTCTAATCTGCTGCTTTCGTGGATATTTGTTTTGCGTGTAAGCGAACCTTGAGAGTGTTCACCAGCGTGACCCTCGTCCATAGCGGTGGACGTAGCACGTCCTGTAATACCGCAAGTGTGACGTAGAACGTCATCTAACGGCGAGGACGGAAACTGTGCGAGAGCCCTCTTATGCTACCTATGGCATCAAGACTGCGAGAACCGAGACCCCCGTTAAGCTATTAGCAGACAAGGCAAATGAAGTGAGGGGATCGTTTGACAAACATATTAAGGAAGCCAACAGTCACCGAAATCAAGGTGCATAGAGGAATGCTTCTTTTTTTATAGCTAGTGCCAATCACTTAGTTTTTTTAAAAAATTTACTTTTAAAGCATCAGAAAAAACAACCATGCCGAAGGTGGGATCCGAACCCACGACCTCCGAATATCGCGTCCGGTGCACTTACCAACTGAGCTATGGCGACGGCTATCTAATCTGCTGCTTTCGTGATTATTTATGTTTTGCGTGTAAGCGAACCTTGAGAGTGTTCACCAGTGCCACCCTCGTACATAGCGGTGGACGTAGCACGTCCTGTAATACCGCAAGTGTGACGTCTAACGGCGAGGGCGGAAACTGTGCGAGAGCCCTCTCATGCTACCTATGGCATCACGACTGCCAGAACCGAGACCCACGTTAAGCTATTAGCAGATAAGGCAAATGAGGTGAGGGGCTCGTTTGACAAACATATTAAGGAAGCCAACAGTCACCGAAATCAAGGTGCATAGAGGAATGCTTCTTTTTTATATCTAGTGCCAATCAATTAGTTTTTTAAAGAAAATTATTTAGAAAGCAGCAGGAAAAACAACTATGCCGCCGGTGGGATCCGAACCCACGACCTCCGAATATGGCGTCCGGTGCGCTTACCATCTGAGCTACGGCGACGGCTGTCTAATCTGCTGCTTTCTTGTTTATTTATGTTTTGCGTGTAAGCGAACCTTGAGAGTGTTCACCAGTGCCACCCTCGTCCATAGCGGTGGACGTAGCACGCCCTGTAATACCGCAAGTGTGACGTCTAACGGCGAGGGCGGAAACTGTGCGAGAGCCCTCTTATGCTACCTATGGCATCAAGATTGCCTGAACCGAGACCCCCGTTAAGCTATTAGCAGGCAAGGCAAATGAAGGGAGGAGCTCGTTTGACAAACATATGAAGGAAGCCAACAGTCACCGAAATCAATGTGCATAGAGGAATGCTTCTTTTTTATATCTAGTGCCAATCAATCAGTTTTTTTAAAGAAAATTACTTATAAAGCAGCACAAAAAACAACCATGCCGCCGGTGGGATCCGAACCCACGACCTCCGAATATCGCGTCCGGTGCTTTACCAACTGATCTACGGTGACTGCTGTCTAATTTGCTGCTTTCGTGGGTATTTATGTATTGTGTGCAAGCGAACCTTCAGAGTGTTCACCAGTGCCGCCCTCGTCCATAGCGGTGCACGCAGCACGTCCTGTAATTCCGCAAGTGTGACGTAGAACGTCATCTAACGGCGCGGGCGGAAACTGTGCGAGAGCCCTCTTATGCTAGGTATGGCACCAAGACTGCCAGAACTGAGACCCTCGTTAATCTATTAGCCGACAAGGCAAATGATGTGAGGGGCTCGTTTGACAAACATATTAAGGAAGCCAATAGTCACCGAAGTCAAGGTGCAAAGAGAAATGCTTCTTTTTTATATCTAGTGCCAATCAATTAGTTTTTTAAAGAAAATTACTTATAAAGCAGCAGAAAAAACAACCATGCCGCCGGTGGGATCCGCACCCACGACCACCGAATATCGCGTCCGGTGCGCTTACCAACTGAGCTACGGCGACGGCTGTCTAATCTGCTGCTTTCGTGGGTATTTATGTTTTGCGTGTAAGCGAATTTTGAGAGTGTTCACCAGCGCCACCCTCGTCCATAGCGGTGGATGTAGGACATCCTGTAATTCCGCAAGTGTGACGTGGAACGTCATCTAACGGCAAGGGCGGAAACTGTGCGAGAGCCCTTTTATGCTACCTATGGCATCAAGACTGCCAGAGTCGAGACCCCCTTTAAGCTATTAGCAGACAAGGCAAATGAGGTCAGGGGCTCGTTTGACAAACATATTAAGCAAGTCTACAGTCACCGAAATCAAGGTGCATAGGGGAATGCTTCCTTTTTTTATTTAGTGGCAATCAATTAGTTTTTTAAAGAAAATTACTTATAAAGCAGCAGAAAAAAAACCATGCCACCGGTGGGATCCGAACCCACGACCTCCGAATATCGCGTCCGGCGCTCTTACCAACTGAGCTACGGCGACGGCTGTCTAATCTGCTGCTTTCTTGGGTATTTATGTTTTGCGTGTAAGCGAACCTTGAGAGTGTTCACCAGTGCCACCCTCGTTCATAGCGGTGGACGTAGCACGTCCTGTAATACCGCAAGTGTGACGTCTAACGGCGAGGGCGGAAACTGTGCGAGAGCCCTCTTATGCTACCTATGGCATCAAGACTACCAGAACCGAGACCCCCGTTAAGCTATTAGCAGACAAGGCAAATGAGGTGAGGGGCTCGTTTGACAAACATATTAAGGAAGCCAACAGTCACCGAAATCAAGGTGCATAGAGGAATGCTTCTTTTTTATATCTAGTGCCAATCAATTAGTTTTTTAAATAAAATTTTATATAAAGCAGCAGGAGAAACAACCATGCCGCCGGTGGGATCCGAACCCACGACCTCCGAATATCGTGTCCGGTGCTTTACCAACTGATCTACGGCGACGGCTGTCTAATTTGCTGCTTTCGTGGGTATTTATGTATTGTGTGCAAGCGAACCTTGAGAGTGTTCACCAGCGCCGCCCTCGTCCATAGCGGTGCACGTAGCACGTCCTGTAATACCGCAAGTATGACGTCTAACGGCGAGGGCGGAAACTGTGCGAGAGCCCTCTTATGCTACCTATGGCATCAAGATTGCCAGAACCGAGACCCCCGTTAAGCTATTAGCAGGCAAGGCAAATGAAGGGAGGAGCTCGTTTGACAAACATATGAAGGAAGCCAACAGTCACCGAAATCAAGGTGCATAGAGGAATGCTTCTTTTTCATATCTAGTGCCAATCAATCAGTTTTTTTAAAGAAAATTACGTATAAAGCAGCAGAAAAAACAACCATGCCGCCGGTGGGATCCGAACCCACGACCTCCGAATATCGTGTCCGGTGCTTTACCAACTGATCTACGGCGACGGCTGTCTAATTTGCTGCTTTCGTGGGTATTTATGTATTGTGTGCAAGCGAACCTTGAGAGTGTTCACCAGCGCCGCCCTCGTCCATAGCGGTGCACGTAGCACGTTCTGTAATTCCGCAAGTGTGACGTAAAACGTCATCTAACGGTGAGGGCGGAAACTGCGAGAGTCCTCTTATGCTAGGTATGGCACCAAGACTGCCATTACCGAGACCCTCGTTAATCTATTAGCAGACAAGGCAAATGATGTGAGGGGCTCGTTTGACAAACATATTAAGGAAGCCAATAGTCACCGAAATCAAGGTGCATAGAGAAATGCTTCTTTTTTATATCTAGTGCCAATCAATTAGTTTTTTAAAGAAAATTACTTATAAAGCAGCAGAAAAAACAACCATGCCGCCGGTGGGATCCGCACCCACGACCACCGAATATCGCGTCCGGTGCGCTTACCAACTGAGCTACGGCGACGGCTGTCTAATCTGCTGCTCTCGTGGGTATTTATGTTTTGCGTGTAAGCGAATTTTGAGAGTGTTCACCAGCGCCACCCTCGTCCATAGCGGTGGACGTATCACGTCCTGTAATATTGCATGTGTGACGTAGAACGTCATCTAACGGCGAGGGCGGAAACTGTGCGAGAGCCCTCTTATGCTACCTATGGCATCAAGACTGCCAGAACCGAGACCCTCTTTAAGCTATTAGCAGACAAGGCAAATGAAGTGAGGGGCTCGATTGACAAACATATTAAGGAAACCAACAGTCACCGAAATCAAGGTGCATAGGGGAATGCTTCGTTTTTTATATCTAATGCCAATCAATTAGTTTTTAAAGAAAATTATTTATAAAGCAGCAGAAAAAACAACCATACCACCGGTGTAATCGGAACCCACGACCTCCGAATATCGCGTCCGGTGCTCTTACCAACTGAGCTATGGCGTCGGCTATCTAAACTGCTGCTTTCGTGATTATTTATGTTTTGCGTGTAAGCGAACCTTGAGAGTGTTCACCAGTGCCACCCTCGTCCATAGCGGTGGACGTAGCACGTCCTGTAATACCGCAAGTGTGACGTCTAACGGCGACGGCGGAAACTGTGCGAGAGCCCTCTTATGCTTCCTATGGCATCAAGACTGCCAGAGCCGAGACCCACGTTAAGCTATTAGCAGACAAGGCAAATGAGGTGAGGGGCTCGTTTGACAAACATATTAAGGAAGCCAACAAGCACCGAAATCAAGGTGCATAGAGGAATGCTTCTTTTTTATATCTAGTGCCAATCAATTAGTTTTTAAAGAAAATTATTTAGAAAGCAGCAGGAAAAACAACCATGCCGCCGGTGGGATCCGAACCCACGACCTCCGAATATGGCGCGTCCAGTGCGCTTACCATTTGAGCTACTGCGACGGCTGTCTCATCTGCTGCTTTCGTGGGTATATATGTTTTGCGTGTAAGCAAACCTTGAGAGTGTTCACCAGCGCCACCCTCGTCCATAGCGGTGGACGTAACACATACTGTAATACCGCAAGTGTGACGTAGAACGTCATCTAACGGCGAGGGCGGAAACTGTGCGAGAGCCCTGTTATGCTACCTATGGCATCAAGACTGCCAGAACCAAGACCACCTTTAAGCTTTTAGCAGACAAGGCAAATGAAGTGAGGGGCTCGATTGACAAACATATTAAGGAAACCAACAGTCACCGAAATCATGGTGCATAGGGGAATGCTTCGTTTTTTATAACTAATGCCAATCAATTAGTTTTTTCGAAAATTGCTTATAAAGCAGCAGAAAAAACAACCATTCCAAAGGTGGGATCCTACCCACGACCTTCGAATATCTCGTCCGGTGCTCTTACCAACTGAGCTACGGCGACGGCTGTCTAATCTGCTGCTTTCGTGGATATTTATGTTTTGCGTGTAAGCGAACCTTGAGAGTGTTCACCAGCGCGACCCTCGTCCATAGCGGTGGACGTAGCACGTCCTGTAATACCGCAAGTGTGACGTAGAACGTCATCTAACGGCGAGGACGGAAACTGTGCGAGAGCCCTCTTATGCTACCTATGGCATCAAGACTGCGAGAACCGAGACCCCCGTTAAGCTATTAGCAGACAAGGCAAATGAAGGGAGGAGCTCGTTTGACAAACATATGAAGGAAGCCAACAGTCACCGAAATCAATGTGCATAGAGGAATGCTTCTTTTCTATATCTAGTGCCAATCAATCAGTTTTTTTAAAGAAAATTACTTATAAAGCAGCAGCAAAAAACAACCATGCCGCCGGTGGGATCCGAACCCACGACCTCCGAATATCGCGTCCGGTGCTTTACCAACTGATCTATGGTGACTGCTGTCTAATTTGCTGCTTTCGTGGGTATTTATGTATTGTGTGCAAGCGAACCTTGAGAGTGTTCACCAGTGCCGCCCTCGTCCATAGCGGTGCACGCAGCACGTCCTGTAATTCCGCAAGTGTGACGTAGAACGTCATCTAACGGCGCGGGCGGAAACTGTGCGAGAGCCCTCTTATGCTAGGTATGGCACCAAGACTGCCAGAACTAAGACCCTCGTTAATCTATTAGCCGACAAGGCAAATGATGTGAGGGGCTCGTTTGACAAACATATTAAGGAAGCCAATAGTCACCGAAATCAAGGTGCATAGGGGAATGCTTCCTTTTTTTATTTAGTGGCAATCAATTAGTTTTTTAAAGAAAATTACTTATAAAGCAGCAGAAAAAAAACCATGCCACCGGTGGGATCCGAACCCACGACCTCCGAATATCGCGTCCGGCGCTCTTACCAACTGAGCTATGGCGACGGCTATCTAATCTGCTGCTTTCGTGATTATTTATGTTTTGCGTGTAAGCGAACCTTGAGAGTGTTCACCAGTGCCACCCTCGTTCATAGCGGTGGACGTAGCACGTCCTGTAATACCGCAAGTGTGACGTCTAACGGCGAGGGCGGAAACTGTGCGAGAGCCCTCTTATGCTACCTATGGCATCAAGACTACCAGAACCGAGACCCCCGTTAAGCTATTAGCAGACAAGGCAAATGAGGTGAGGGGCTCGTTTGACAAACATATTAAGGAAGCCAACAGTCACCGAAATCAAGGTGCATAGAGGAATGCTTCTTTTTTATATCTAGTGCCAATCAATTAGTTTTTTAAATAAAATTTTATATAAAGCAGCAGGAGAAACAACCATGCCGCCAGTGGGATCCGAACCCACGACCTCCAAATATGGCGTCCGGTGCGCTTACCATCTGAGCTAAGGCGACGGCTGTCTAATCTGCTGCTTTCTTGGGTATTTGTGTTTTGCGTGTAAGCGAACCTTGAGAGTGTTCACCAGTGCCACCCTCGTCCATAGCGGTGGACGTAGCACGTCCTGTAATACCGCAAGTATGACGTCTAACGGCGAGGGCGGAAACTGTGCGAGAGCCCTCTTATGCTACCTATGGCATCAAGATTGCCAGAACCGAGACCCCCGTTAAGCTATTAGCAGGCAAGGCAAATGAAGGGAGGAGCTCGTTTGACAAACATATGAAGGAAGCCAACAGTCACCGAAATCAAGGTGCATAGAGGAATGCTTCTTTTTCATATCTAGTGCCAATCAATCAGTTTTTTTAAAGAAAATTACGTATAAAGCAGCAGAAAAAACAACCATGCCGCCGGTGGGATCCGAACCCACGACCTCCGAATATCGTGTCCGGTGCTTTACCAACTGATCTACGGCGACGGCTGTCTAATTTGCTGCTTTCGTGGGTATTTATGTGTTGTGTGCAAGCGAACCTTGAGAGTGTTCACCAGCGCCGCCCTCGTCCATAGCGGTGCACGTAGCACGTTCTGTAATTCCGCAAGTGTGACGTAAAACGTCATCTAACGGTGAGGGCGGAAACTGCGAGAGTCCTCTTATGCTAGGTATGGCACCAAGACTGCAATTACCGAGACCCTCGTTAATCTATTAGCAGACAAGGCAAATGATGTGAGGGGCTCGTTTGACAAACATATTAAGGAAGCCAATAGTCACCGAAATCAAGGTGCATAGAGAAATGCTTCTTTTTTATATCTAGTGCCAATCAATTAGTTTTTTAAAGAAAATTACCTATAAAGCACAGAAAAAACAACCATGCCGCCGGTGGGATCCGCACCCACGACCACCGAATATCGCGTCCGGTGCGCTTACCAACTGAGCTACGGCGACGGCTGTCTAATCTGCTGCTTTCGTGGGTATTTATGTTTTGCGTGTAAGCGAATTTTGAGAGTGTTCACCAGCGCCACCCTCGTCCATAGCGGTGGACGTATCACGTCCTGTAATATTGCATGTGTGACGTAGAACGTCATCTAACGGCGAGGGCGGAAACTGTGCGAGAGCCCTCTTATGCTACCTATGGCATCAAGACTGCCAGAACCGAGACCCTCTTTAAGCTATTAGCAGACAAGGCAAATGAAGTGAGGGGCTCGATTGACAAACATATTAAGGAAACCAACAGTCACCGAAATCAAGGTGCATAGGGGAATGCTTCGTTTTTTATATCTAATGCCAATCAATTAGTTTTTTAAAGAAAATTATTTATAAAGCAGCAGAAAAAACAACCATACCACCGGTGTAATCGGAACCCACGACCTCCGAATATCGCGTCCGGTGCTCTTACCAACTGAGCTATGGCGTCGGCTATCTAAACTGCTGCTTTCGTGATTATTTATGTTTTGCGTGTAAGCGAACCTTGAGAGTGTTCACCAGTGCCACCCTCGTCCATAGCGGTGGACGTAGCACGTCCTGTAATACCGTAAGTGTGACGTCTAACGGCGAGGGCGGAAACTGTGCGAGAGCCCTCTTATGCTTCCTATGGCATCACGACTGCCAGAGCCGAGACCCACGTTAAGCTATTAGCAGACAAGGCAAATGAGGTGAGGGGCTCGTTTGACAAACATATTAAGGAAGCTAACAAGCACCGAAATCAAGGTGCATAGAGGAATGCTTCTTTTTTATATCTAGTGCCAATCAATTAGTTTTTAAAGAAAATTATTTAGAAAGCAGCAGGAAAAACAACCATGCCGCCGGTGGGATCCGAACCCACGACCTCCGAATATGGCGCGTCCAGTGCGCTTACCATTTGAGCTACTGCGACGGCTGTCTCATCTGCTGCTTTCGTGGGTATATATGTTTTGCGTGTAAGCAAACCTTGAGAGTGTTCACCAGCGCCACCCTCGTCCATAGCGGTGGACGTAACACTTACTGTAATACCGCAAGTGTGACGTAGAACGTCATCTAACGGCGAGGGCGGAAACTGTGCGAGAGCCCTCTTATGCTACCTATGGCATCAAGACTGCCAGAACCAAGACCACCTTTAAGCTAATAGCAGACAAGGCAAATGAAGTGAGGGGATCGTTTGACAAACATATTAAGGAAGCCAACAGTCACCGAAATCAAGGTGCATAGAGGAATGCTTCTTTTTTTATAGCTAGTGCCAATCACTTAGTTTTTTTAAAAAATTTACTTTTATAGCATCAGAAAAAACAACCATGCCGAAGGTGGGATCCGAACCCACGACCTCCGAATATCGCGTCCGGTGCACTTACCAACTGAGCTATGGCGACGGCTATCTAATCTGCTGCTTTCGTGATTATTTATGTTTTGCGTGTAAGCGAACCTTGAGAGTGTTCACCAGTGCCACCCTCGTACATAGCGGTGGACGTAGCACGTCCTGTAATACCGCAAGTGTGACGTCTAACGGCGAGGGCGGAAACTGTGCGAGAGCCCTCTCATGCTACCTATGGCATCACGACTGCCAGAACCGAGACCCACGTTAAGCTATTAGCAGATAAGGCAAATGAGGTGAGGGGCTCGTTTGACAAACATATTAAGGAAGCCAACAGTCACCGAAATCAAAGTGCATAGAGGAATGCTTCTTTTTTATATCTAGTGCCAATCAATTAGTTTTTTAAAGAAAATTATTTAGAAAGCAGCAGGAAAAACAACCATGCCGCCGGTGGGATCCGAACCCACGACCTCCGAATATGGCGTCCGGTGCGCTTACCATCTGAGCTACGGCGACGGCTGTCTAATCTGCTGCTTTCTTGTTTATTTATGTTTTGCGTGTAAGCGAACCTTGAGAGTGTTCACCAGTGCCACCCTCGTCCATAGCGGTGGACGTAGCACGCCCTGTAATACCGCAAGTGTGACGTCTAACGGCGAGGGCGGAAACTGTGCGAGAGCCCTCTTAAGCTACCTATGGCATCAAGATTGCCTGAACCGAGACCCCCGTTAAGCTATTAGCAGGCAAGGCAAATGAAGGGAGGAGCTCGTTTGACAAACATATGAAGGAAGCCAACAGTCACCGAAATCAATGTGCATAGAGGAATGCTTCTTTTCTATATCTAGTGCCAATCAATCAGTTTTTTTAAAGAAAATTACTTATAAAGCAGCAGCAAAAAACAACCATGCCGCCGGTGGGATCCGAACCCACGACCTCCGAATATCGCGTCCGGTGCTTTACCAACTGATCTATGGTGACTGCTGTCTAATTTGCTGCTTTCGTGGGTATTTATGTATTGTGTGCAAGCGAACCTTGAGAGTGTTCACCAGTGCCGCCCTCGTCCATAGCGGTGCACGCAGCACGTCCTGTAATTCCGCAAGTGTGACGTAGAACGTCATCTAACGGCGCGGGCGGAAACTGTGCGAGAGCCCTCTTATGCTAGGTATGGCACCAAGACTGCCAGAACTAAGACCCTCGTTAATCTATTAGCCGACAAGGCAAATGATGTGAGGGGCTCGTTTGACAAACATATTAAGGAAGCCAATAGTCACCGAAATCAAGGTGCATAGGGGAATGCTTCCTTTTTTTATTTAGTGGCAATCAATTAGTTTTTTAAAGAAAATTACTTATAAAGCAGCAGAAAAAAAACCATGCCACCGGTGGGATCCGAACCCACGACCTCCGAATATCGCGTCCGGCGCTCTTACCAACTGAGCTATGGCGACGGCTATCTAATCTGCTGCTTTCGTGATTATTTATGTTTTGCGTGTAAGCGAACCTTGAGAGTGTTCACCAGTGCCACCCTCGTTCATAGCGGTGGACGTAGCACGTCCTGTAATACCGCAAGTGTGACGTCTAACGGCGAGGGCGGAAACTGTGCGAGAGCCCTCTTATGCTACCTATGGCATCAAGACTACCAGAACCGAGACCCCCGTTAAGCTATTAGCAGACAAGGCAAATGAGGTGAGGGGCTCGTTTGACAAACATATTAAGGAAGCCAACAGTCACCGAAATCAAGGTGCATAGAGGAATGCTTCTTTTTTATATCTAGTGCCAATCAATTAGTTTTTTAAATAAAATTTTATATAAAGCAGCAGGAGAAACAACCATGCCGCCAGTGGGATCCGAACCCACGACCTCCAAATATGGCGTCCGGTGCGCTTACCATCTGAGCTAAGGCGACGGCTGTCTAATCTGCTGCTTTCTTGGGTATTTGTGTTTTGCGTGTAAGCGAACCTTGAGAGTGTTCACCAGTGCCACCCTCGTCCATAGCGGTGGACGTAGCACGTCCTGTAATACCGCAAGTATGACGTCTAACGGCGAGGGCGGAAACTGTGCGAGAGCCCTCTTATGCTACCTATGGCATCAAGATTGCCAGAACCGAGACCCCCGTTAAGCTATTAGCAGGCAAGGCAAATGAAGGGAGGAGCTCGTTTGACAAACATATGAAGGAAGCCAACAGTCACCGAAATCAAGGTGCATAGAGGAATGCTTCTTTTTCATATCTAGTGCCAATCAATCAGTTTTTTTAAAGAAAATTACGTATAAAGCAGCAGAAAAAACAACCATGCCGCCGGTGGGATCCGAACCCACGACCTCCGAATATCGTGTCCGGTGCTTTACCAACTGATCTACGGCGACGGCTGTCTAATTTGCTGCTTTCGTGGGTATTTATGTATTGTGTGCAAGCGAACCTTGAGAGTGTTCACCAGCGCCGCCCTCGTCCATAGCGGTGCACGTAGCACGTTCTGTAATTCCGCAAGTGTGACGTAAAACGTCATCTAACGGTGAGGGCGGAAACTGCGAGAGTCCTCTTATGCTAGGTATGGCACCAAGACTGCCATTACCGAGACCCTCGTTAATCTATTAGCAGACAAGGCAAATGATGTGAGGGGCTCGTTTGACAAACATATTAAGAAAGCCAATAGTCACCGAAATCAAGGTGCATAGAGAAATGCTTCTTTTTTATATCTAGTGCCAATCAATTAGTTTTTTAAAGAAAATTACCTATAAAGCAGCAGAAAAAACAACCATGCCGCCGGTGGGATCCGCACCCACGACCACCGAATATCGCGTCCGGTGCGCTTACCAACTGAGCTACGGCGACGGCTGTCTAATCTGCTGCTTTCGTGGGTATTTATGTTTTGCGTGTAAGCGAATTTTGAGAGTGTTCACCAGCGCCACCCTCGTCCATAGCGGTGGACGTATCACGTCCTGTAATATTGCATGTGTGACGTAGAACGTCATCTAACGGCGAGGGCGGAAACTGTGCGAGAGCCCTCTTATGCTACCTATGGCATCAAGACTGCCAGAACCGAGACCCTCTTTAAGCTATTAGCAGACAAGGCAAATGAAGTGAGGGGCTCGATTGACAAACATATTAAGGAAACCAACAGTCACCGAAATCAAGGTGCATAGGGGAATGCTTCGTTTTTTATATCTAATGCCAATCAATTAGTTTTTTAAAGAAAATTATTTATAAAGCAGCAGAAAAAACAACCATACCACCGGTGTAATCGGAACCCACGACCTCCGAATATCGCGTCCGGTGCTCTTACCAACTGAGCTATGGCGTCGGCTATCTAAACTGCTGCTTTCGTGATTATTTATGTTTTGCGTGTAAGCGAACCTTGAGAGTGTTCACCAGTGCCACCCTCGTCCATAGCGGTGGACGTAGCACGTCCTGTAATACCGTAAGTGTGACGTCTAACGGCGAGGGCGGAAACTGTGCGAGAGCCCTCTTATGCTTCCTATGGCATCACGACTGCCAGAGCCGAGACCCACGTTAAGCTATTAGCAGACAAGGCAAATGAGGTGAGGGGCTCGTTTGACAAACATATTAAGGAAGCTAACAAGCACCGAAATCAAGGTGCATAGAGGAATGCTTCTTTTTTATATCTAGTGCCAATCAATTAGTTTTTAAAGAAAATTATTTAGAAAGCAGCAGGAAAAACAACCATGCCGCCGGTGGGATCCGAACCCACGACCTCCGAATATGGCGCGTCCAGTGCGCTTACCATTTGAGCTACTGCGACGGCTGTCTCATCTGCTGCTTTCGTGGGTATATATGTTTTGCGTGTAAGCAAACCTTGAGAGTGTTCACCAGCGCCACCCTCGTCCATAGCGGTGGACGTAACACTTACTGTAATACCGCAAGTGTGACGTAGAACGTCATCTAACGGCGAGGGCGGAAACTGTGCGAGAGCCCTCTTATGCTACCTATGGCATCAAGACTGCCAGAACCAAGACCACCTTTAAGCTAATAGCAGACAAGGCAAATGAAGTGAGGGGATCGTTTGACAAACATATTAAGGAAGCCAACAGTCACCGAAATCAAGGTGCATAGAGGAATGCTTCTTTTTTTATAGCTAGTGCCAATCACTTAGTTTTTTAAAAAAATTTACTTTTAAAGCATCTGAAAAAACTACCATGCCGAAGGTGGGATCCGAACCCACGAACTCCGAGTATCGCGTCCGGTGCACTTACCAACTGAGCTATGGCGACGGCTATCTAATCTGCTGCTTTCGTGATTATTTATGTTTTGCGTGTAAGCGAACCTTGAGAGTGTTCACCAGTGCCACCCTCGTCCATAGCGGTGGACGTAGCACGTCCTGTAATACCGCAAGTGTGACGTAGAACGTCATCTAACGGCGAGGACGGAAACTGTGCGAAAGCCCTCTTATGCTACCTATGGAATCAAGACTGCCAGAACCGAGACCCCCGTTAAGCTATTAGCAGACAAGGCAAATCAAGAGAGGCGCTCGTTTGACAAACATTAAGGAAGCCAACAGTCACCGAAATCAAGGTGCATAGAGGAATGCTTCTTTTTTATAGCTAGTGCCAATAAATTAGTTTTTTAAAGAAAATTACTTATAAAGCAACAGAAAAGACAACCATGGCGCCGGTGGGATCGAGCCCACCACCTCCGAATATCGCGTCCAGTGCACTTACCAACTGAGCTATGGCGACGGCTATCTAATCTGCTGCTTTCGTGATTATTTATGTTTTGCGTGTAAGCGAACCTTGAGAGTGTTCACCAGTGCCACCCTCGTACATAGCGGTGGACGTAGCACGTCCTGTAATACCGCAAGTGTGACGTCTAACGGCGAGGGCGGAAACTGTGCGAGAGCCCTCTCATGCTACCTATGGCACCAAGACTGCCATTACCGAGACCCTCGTTAATCTATTAGCAGACAAGGCAAATGATGTGAGGGGCTCGTTTGACAAACCTATTAAGGAAGCCAATAGTCACCGAAATCAAGGTGCATAGAGAAATGCTTCTTTTTTTATATCTAGTGTCAATCAATTAGTTTTTTAAAGAAAATTACTTATAAAGCAGCAGAAAAAACAACCATGCCGCCGGTGGGATCCGCACCCACGACCACCGAATATCGCGTCCGGTGCGCTTACCAACTGAGCTACGGCGACGGCTGTCTAATCTGCTGCTTTCGTGGGAATTTATGTTTTGCGTGTAAGCGAATTTTGAGAGTGTTCACCAGCGCCACCCTCGTCCATAGCGGTGGACGTAGCACGTCCTGTAATATTGCATGTGTGACGTAGAACGTCATCTAACGGCGAGGGCGGAAACTGTGCGAGAGCCCTCTTATGCTACCTATGGCATCAAGACTGCCAGAACCGAGACCCTCTTTAAGCTATTAGCAGACAAGGCAAATGAAGTGAGGGGCTCGATTGACAAACATATTAAGGAAACCAACAGTCACCGAAATCAAGGTGCATAGAGGAATGCTTCTTTTTTTATAGCTAGTGCCAATCACTTAGTTTTTTTAAAAAATTTACTTTTAAAGCATCAGAAAAAACAACCATGCCGAAGGTGGGATCCGAACCCACGACCTCCGAATATCGCGTCCGGTGCACTTACCAACTGAGCTATGGCGACGGCTATCTAATCTGCTGCTTTCGTGATTATTTATGTTTTGCGTGTAAGCGAACCTTGAGAGTGTTCACCAGTGCCACCCTCGTACATAGCGGTGGACGTAGCACGTCCTGTAATACCGCAAGTGTGACGTCTAACGGCGAGGGCGGAAACTGTGCGAGAGCCCTCTCATGCTACCTATGGCATCACGACTGCCAGAACCGAGACCCACGTTAAGCTAATTAGCAGATAAGGCAAATGAGGTGAGGGGCTCGTTTGACAAACATATTAAGGAAGCCAACAGTCACCGAAATCAAGGTGCATAGAGGAATGCTTCTTTTTTATATCTAGTGCCAATCAATTAGTTTTTTAAAGAAAATTATTTAGAAAGCAGCAGGAAAAACAACCATGCCGCCGGTGGGATCCGAACCCACGACCTCCGAATATGGCGTCCGGTGCGCTTACCATCTGAGCTACAGCGACGGCTGTCTAATCTGCTGCTTTCTTGTTTATTTATGTTTTGCGTGTAAGCGAACCTTGAGAGTGTTCACCAGTGCCACCCTCGTCCATAGCGGTGGACGTAGCACGCCCTGTAATACCGCAAGTGTGACGTCTAACGGCGAGGGCGGAAACTGTGCGAGAGCCCTCTTATGCTACCTATGGCATCAAGATTGCCTGAACCGAGACCCCCGTTAAGCTATTAGCAGGCAAGGCAAATGAAGGGAGGAGCTCGTTTGACAAACATATGAAGGAAGCCAACAGTCACCGAAATCAATGTGCATAGAGGAATGCTTCTTTTTTATATCTAGTGCCAATCAATCAGTTTTTTTAAAGAAAATTACTTATAAAGCAGCACAAAAAACAACCATGCCGCCGGTGGGATCCGAACCCACGACCTCCGAATATCGCGTCCGGTGCTTTACCAACTGATCTACGGTGACTGCTGTCAAATTTGCTGCTTTCGTGGGTATTTATGTATTGTGTGCAAGCGAACCTTGAGAGTGTTCACCAGTGCCGCCCTCGTCCATAGCGGTGCACGCAGCACGTCCTGTAATTCCGCAAGTGTGACGTAGAACGTCATCTAACGGCGCGGGCGGAAACTGTGCGAGAGCCCTCTTATGCTAGGTATGGCACCAAGACTGCCAGAACTGAGACCCTCGTTAATCTATTAGCCGACAAGGCAAATGATGTGAGGGGCTCGTTTGACAAACATATTAAGGAAGCCAATAGTCACCGAAATCAAGGTGCATAGAGAAATGCTTCTTTTTTATATCTAGTGCCAATCAATTAGTTTTTTAAAGAAAATTACTTATAAAGCAGCAGAAAAAACAACCATGCCGCCGGTGGGATCCGCACCCACGACCACCGAATATCGCGTCCGGTGCGCTTACCAACTGAGCTACGGCGACGGCTGTCTAATCTGCTGCTTTCGTGGGTATTTATGTTTTGCGTGTAAGCGAATTTTGAGAGTGTTCACCAGCGCCACCCTCGTCCATAGCGGTGGATGTAGGACATCCTGTAATTCCGCAAGTGTGACGTGGAACGTCATCTAACGGCAAGGGCGGAAACTGTGCGAGAGCCCTTTTATGCTACCTATGGCATCAAGACTGCCAGAGTCGAGACCCCCTTTAAGCTATTAGCAGACAAGGCAAATGAGGTGAGGGGCTCGTTTGACAAACATATTAAGCAAGTCTACAGTCACCGAAATCAAGGTGCATAGGGGAATGCTTCCTTTTTTTATTTAGTGGCAATCAATTAGTTTTTTAAAGAAAATTACTTATAAAGCAGCAGAAAAAAAACCATGCCACCGGTGGGATCCGAACCCACGACCTCCGAATATCGCGTCCGGCGCTCTTACCAACTGAGCTATGGCGACGGCTATCTAATCTGCTGCTTTCGTGATTATTTATGTTTTGCGTGTAAGCGAACCTTGAGAGTGTTCACCAGTGCCACCCTCGTTCATAGCGGTGGACGTAGCACGTCCTGTAATACCGCAAGTGTGACGTCTAACGGCGAGGGCGGAAACTGTGCGAGAGCCCTCTTATGCTACCTATGGCATCAAGACTACCAGAACCGAGACCCCCGTTAAGCTATTAGCAGACAAGGCAAATGAGGTGAGGGGCTCGTTTGACAAACATATTAAGGAAGCCAACAGTCACTGAAATCAAGGTGCATAGAGGAATGCTTCTTTTTTATATCTAGTGCCAATCAATCAGTTTTTTTCAAGAAAATTACGTATAAAGCAGCAGAAGAAACAACCATGCCGCCGGTGGGATCCGAACCCACGACCTCCGAATATCGTGTCCGGTGCTTTACCAACTGATCTACGGCGACGGCTGTCTAATTTGCTGCTTTCGTGGGCATTTATGTATTGTGTGCAAGCGAACCTTGAGAGTGTTCACCAGCGCCGCCCTCGTCCATAGCGGTGCACGTAGCACGTTCTGTAAATCCGCAAGTGTGAAGTAAAACGTCATCTAACGGCGAGGGCGGAAACTGTGCGAGAGTCCTCTTATGCTAGGTATGGCACCAAGACTGCCATTACCGAGACCCTCGTTAATCTATTAGCAGACAAGGCAAATGATGTGAGGGGCTCGTTTGACAAACCTATTAAGGAAGCCAATAGTCACCGAAATCAAGGTGCATAGAGAAATGCTTCTTTTTTATATCTAGTGTCAATCAATTAGTTTTTTAAAGAAAATTACTTATAAAGCAGCAGAAAAAACAACCATGCCGCCGGTGGGATCCGCACCCACGACCACCGAATATCGCGTCCGGTGCGCTTACCAACTGAGCTACGGCGACGGCTGTCTAATCTGCTGCTTTCGTGGGAATTTATGTTTTGCGTGTAAGCGAATTTTGAGAGTGTTCACCAGCGCCACCCTCGTCCACAGCGGTGGACGTAGCACGTCCTGTAATATTGCATGTGTGACGTAGAACGTCATCTATCGGCGAGGGCGGAAACTGTGCGAGAGCCCTCTTATGCTACCTATGGCATCAAGACTGCCAGAACCGAGACCCTCTTTAAGCTATTAGCAGACAAGGCAAATGAAGTGAGGGGCTCGATTGACAAACATATTAAGGAAACCAACAGTCACCGAAATCATGGTGCATAGGGGAATGCTTCGTTTTTTATATCTAATGCCAATCAATTAGTTTTTTCGAAAATTGCTTATAAAGCAGCAGAAAAAACAACCATTCCGAAGGTGGGATCCTACCCACGACCTTCGAATATCTCGTCCGGTGCTCTTACCAACTGAGCTACGGCGACGGCTGTCTAATCTGCTGCTTTCGTGGATATTTATGTTTTGCGTGTAAGCGAACCTTGAGAGTGTTCACCAGCGCGACCCTCGTCCATAGCGGTGGACGTAGCACGTCCTGTAATACCGCAAGTGTGACGTAGAACGTCATCTAACGGCGAGGACGGAAACTGTGCGAGAGCCCTCTTATGCTACCTATGGCATCAAGACTGCGAGAACCGAGACCCCCGTTAAGCTATTAGCAGACAAGGCAAATGAAGTGAGGGGATCGTTTGACAAACATATTAAGGAAGCCAACAGTCACCGAAATCAAGGTGCATAGAGGAATGCTTCTTTTTTTATAGCTAGTGCCAATCACTTAGTTTTTTTAAAAAATTTACTTTTAAAGCATCAGAAAAAACAACCATGCCGAAGATGGGATCCGAACCCACGACCTCCGAATATCGCGTCCGGTGCACTTACCAACTGAGCTATGGCGACGGCTATCTAATCTGCTGCTTTCGTGATTATTTATGTTTTGCGTGTAAGCGAACCTTGAGAGTGTTCACCAGTGCCACCCTCGTACATAGCGGTGGACGTAGCACGTCCTGTAATACCGCAAGTGTGACGTCTAACGGCGAGGGCGGAAACTGTGCGAGAGCCCTCTCATGCCACCTATGGCATCACGACTGCCAGAACCGAGACCCACGTTAAGCTATTAGCAGATAAGGCAAATGAGGTGAGGGGCTCGTTTGACAAACATATTAAGGAAGCCAACAGTCACCGAAATCAAGGTGCATAGAGGAATGCTTCTTTTTTATATCTAGTGCCAATCAATTAGTTTTTTAAAGAAAATTATTTAGAAAGCAGCAGGAAAAACAACTATGCCGCCGGTGGGATCCGAACCCACGACCTCCGAATATGGCGTCCGGTGCGCTTACCATCTGAGCTACGGCGACGGCTGTCTAATCTGCTGCTTTCTTGTTTATTTATGTTTTGCGTGTAAGCGAACCTTGAGAGTGTTCACCAGTGCCACCCTAGTCCATAGCGGTGGACGTAGCACGCCCTGTAATACCGCAAGTGTGACGTCTAACGGCGAGGGCGGAAACTGTGCGAGAGCCCTCTTATGCTACCTATGGCATCAAGATTGCCTGAACCGAGACCCCCGTTAAGCTATTAGCAGGCAAGGCAAATGAAGGGAGGAGCTCGTTTGACAAACATATGAAGGAAGCCAACAGTCACCGAAATCAATGTGCATAGAGGAATGCTTCTTTTTTATATCTAGTGCCAATCAATCAGTTTTTTTAAAGAAAATTACTTATAAAGCAGCACAAAAAACAACCATGCCGCCGGTGGGATCCGAACCCACGACCTCCGAATATCGCGTCCGGTGCTTTACCAACTGATCTACGGTGACTGCTGTCTAATTTGCTGCTTTCGTGGGTATTTATGTATTGTGTGCAAGCGAACCTTCAGAGTGTTCACCAGTGCCGCCCTCGTCCATAGCGGTGCACGCAGCACGTCCTGTAATTCCGCAAGTGTGACGTAGAACGTCATCTAACGGCGCGGGCGGAAACTGTGCGAGAGCCCTCTTATGCTAGGTATGGCACCAAGACTGCCAGAACTGAGACCCTCGTTAATCTATTAGCCGACAAGGCAAATGATGTGAGGGGCTCGTTTGACAAACATATTAAGGAAGCCAATAGTCACCGAAGTCAAGGTGCAAAGAGAAATGCTTCTTTTTTATATCTAGTGCCAATCAATTAGTTTTTTAAAGAAAATTACTTATAAAGCAGCAGAAAAAACAACCATGCCGCCGGTGGGATCCGCACCCACGACCACCGAATATCGCGTCCGGTGCGCTTACCAACTGAGCTACGGCGACGGCTGTCTAATCTGCTGCTTTCGTGGGTATTTATGTTTTGCGTGTAAGCGAATTTTGAGAGTGTTCACCAGCGCCACCCTCGTCCATAGCGGTGGATGTAGGACATCCTGTAATTCCGCAAGTGTGACGTGGAACGTCATCTAACGGCAAGGGCGGAAACTGTGCGAGAGCCCTTTTATGCTACCTATGGCATCAAGACTGCCAGAGTCGAGACCCCCTTTAAGTTATTAGCAGACAAGGCAAATGAGGTCAGGGGCTCGTTTGACAAACATATTAAGCAAGTCTACAGTCACCGAAATCAAGGTGCATAGGGGAATGCTTCCTTTTTTTATTTAGTGGCAATCAATTAGTTTTTTAAAGAAAATTACTTATAAAGCAGCAGAAAAAAAACCATGCCACCGGTGGGATCCGAACCCACGACCTCCGAATATCGCGTCCGGCGCTCTTACCAACTGAGCTACGGCGACGGCTGTCTAATCTGCTGCTTTCGTGATTATTTATGTTTTGCGTGTAAGCGAACCTTGAGAGTGTTCACCAGTGCCACCCTCGTTCATAGCGGTGGACGTAGCACGTCCTGTAATACCGCAAGTGTGACGTCTAACGGCGAGGGCGGAAACTGTGCGAGAGCCCTCTTATGCTACCTATGGCATCAAGACTACCAGAACCGAGACCCCCGTTAAGCTATTAGCAGACAAGGCAAATGAGGTGAGGGGCTCGTTTGACAAACATATTAAGGAAGCCAACAGTCACCGAAATCAAGGTGCATAGAGGAATGCTTCTTTTTTATATCTAGTGCCAATCAATTAGTTTTTTAAATAAAATTTTATATAAAGCAGCAGGAGAAACAACCATGCCGCCAGTGGGATCCGAACCCACGACCTCCAAATATGGCGTCCGGTGCGCTTACCATCTGAGCTAAGGCGACGGCTGTCTAATCTGCTGCTTTCTTGGGTATTTGTTTTTTGCGTGTAAGCGAACCTTGAGAGTGTTCACCAGTGCCACCCTCGTCCATAGCGGTGGACGTAGCACGTCCTGTAATACCGCAAGTATGACGTCTAACGGCGAGGGCGGAAACTGTGCGAGAGCCCTCTTATGCTACCTATGGCATCAAGATTGCCAGAACCGAGACCCCCGTTAAGCTATTAGCAGGCAAGGCAAATGAAGGGAGGAGCTCGTTTGACAAACATATGAAGGAAGCCAACAGTCACCGAAATCAAGGTGCATAGAGGAATGCTTCTTTTTCATATCTAGTGCCAATCAATCAGTTTTTTTAAAGAAAATTACGTATAAAGCAGCAGAAAAAACAACCATGCCGCCGGTGGGATCCGAACCCACGACCTCCGAATATCGTGTCCGGTGCTTTACCAACTGATCTACGGCGACGGCTGTCTAATTTGCTGCTTTCGTGGGTATTTATGTATTGTGTGCAAGCGAACCTTGAGAGTGTTCACCAGCGCCGCCCTCGTCCATAGCGGTGCACGTAGCACGTTCTGTAATTCCGCAAGTGTGACGTAAAAGGTCATCTAACGGTGAGGGCGGAAACTGCGAGAGTCCTCTTATGCTAGGTATGGCACCAAGACTGCCATTACCGAGACCCTCGTTAATCTATTAGCAGACAAGGCAAATGATGTGAGGGGCTCGTTTGACAAACATATTAAGGAAGCCAATAGTCACCGAAATCAAGGTGCATAGAGAAATGCTTCTTTTTTATATCTAGTGCCAATCAATTAGTTTTTTAAAGAAAATTACCTATAAAGCAGCAGAAAAAACAACCATGCCGCCGGTGGGATCCGCACCCACGACCACCGAATATCGCGTCCGGTGCGCTTACCAACTGAGCTACGGCGACGGCTGTCTAATCTGCTGCTTTCGTGGGTATTTATGTTTTGCGTGTAAGCGAATTTTGAGAGTGTTCACCAGCGCCACCCTCGTCCATAGCGGTGGACGTATCACGTCCTGTAATATTGCATGTGTGACGTAGAACGTCATCTAACGGCGAGGGCGGAAACTGTGCGAGAGCCCTCTTATGCTACCTATGGCATCAAGACTGCCAGAACCGAGACCCTCTTTAAGCTATTAGCAGACAAGGCAAATGAAGTGAGGGGCTCGATTGACAAACATATTAAGGAAACCAACAGTCACCGAAATCAAGGTGCATAGGGGACTGCTTCGTTTTTTATATCTAATGCCAATCAATTAGTTTTTTTGAAAATTGCTTATAAAGCAGCAGAAAAAACAACCATTCCGAAGGTGGGATCCTACCCACGACCTTCGAATATCTCGTCCGGTGCTCTTACCAACTGAGCTACGGCGACGGCTGTCTAATCTGCTGCTTTCGAGGATATTTATGTTTTGCGTGTAAGCGAACCTTGAGAGTGTTCACAAGCGCCACCCTCCTCCTTAGCGGTGGACGTAGTACGTCCTGTAATATTGCATGTGTGACGTAGAACGTCATCTAACGGCGAGGGCGGAAACTGTGCGAGAGCCCTCTTATGCTACCTATGGCATCAAGACTGCCAGAACCGAGACCCTCTTTAAGCTATTAGCAGACAAGGCAAATGAAGTGAGGGGCTCGATTGACAAACATATTAAGGAAACCAACAGTCACCGAAATCAAGGTGCATAGGGGAATGCTTCGTTTTTTATATCTAATGCCAATCAATTAGTTTTTTAAAGAAAATTATTTATAAAGCAGCAGAAAAAACAACCATACCACCGGTGTAATCGGAACCCACGACCTCCGAATATCGTGTCCGGTGCTCTTACCAACTGAGCTATGGCGTCGGCTATCTAAACTGCTGCTTTCGTGATTATTTATGTTTTGCGTGTAAGCGAACCTTGAGAGTGTTCACCAGTGCCACCCTCGTCCATAGCGGTGGACGTAGCACGTCCTGTAATACCGTAAGTGTGACGTCTAACGGCGAGGGCGGAAACTGTGCGAGAGCCCTCTTATGCTTCCTATGGCATCACGACTGCCAGAGCCGAGACCCACGTTAAGCTATTAGCAGACAAGGCAAATGAGGTGAGGGGCTCGTTTGACAAACATATTAAGGAAGCTAACAAGCACCGAAATCAAGGTGCATAGAGGAATGCTTCTTTTTTATATCTAGTGCCAATCAATTAGTTTTTAAAGAAAATTATTTAGAAAGCAGCAGGAAAAACAACCATGCCGCCGGTGGGATCCGAACCCACGACCTCCGAATATGGCGCGTCCAGTGCGCTTACCATTTGAGCTACTGCGACGGCTGTCTCATCTGCTGCTTTCGTGGGTATATATGTTTTGCGTGTAAGCAAACCTTGAGAGTGTTCACCAGCGCCACCCTCGTCCATAGCGGTGGACGTAACACTTACTGTAATACCGCAAGTGTGACGTAGAACGTCATCTAACGGCGAGGGCGGAAACTGTGCGAGAGCCCTCTTATGCTACCTATGGCATCAAGACGGCCAGAACCAAGACCACCTTTAAGCTAATAGCAGACAAGGCAAATGAAGTGAGGGGATCGTTTGACAAACATATTAAGGAAGCCAACAGTCACCGAAATCAAGGTGCATAGAGGAATGCTTCTTTTTTTATAGCTAGTGCCAATCACTTAGTTTTTTAAAAAAATTTACTTTTAAAGCATCAGAAAAAACTACCATGCCGAAGGTGGGATCCGAACCCACGAACTCCGAGTATCGCGTCCGGTGCACTTACCAACTGAGCTATGGCGACGGCTATCTAATCTGCTGCTTTCGTGATTATTTATGTTTTGCGTGTAAGCGAACCTTGAGAGTGTTCACCAGTGCCACCCTCGTCCATAGCGGTGGACGTAGCACGTCCTGTAATACCGCAAGTGTGACGTAGAACGTCATCTAACGGCGAGGACGGAAACTGTGCGAAAGCCCTCTTATGCTACCTATGGAATCAAGACTGCCAGAACCGAGACCCCCGTTAAGCTATTAGCAGACAAGGCAAATGAAGAGAGGCGCTCGTTTGACAAACATTAAGGAAGCCAACAGTCACCGAAATCAAGGTGCATAGAGGAATGCTTCTTTTTTATAGCTAGTGCCAATAAATTAGTTTTTTAAAGAAAATTACTTATAAAGCAACAGAAAAGACAACCATGGCGCCGGTGGGATCGAGCCCACGACCTCCGAATATCGCGTCCAGTGCACTTACCAACTGAGCTATGGCGACGGCTATCTAATCTGCTGCTTTCGTGATTATTTATGTTTTGCGTGTAAGCGAACCTTGAGAGTGTTCACCAGTGCCACCCTCGTACATAGCGGTGGACGTAGCACGTCCTGTAATACCGCAAGTGTGACGTCTAACGGCGAGGGCGGAAACTGTGCGAGAGCCCTCTCATGCTACCTATGGCACCAAGACTGCCAGAACCGAGACCCACGTTAAGCTATTAGCAGATAAGGCAAATGAGGTGAGGGGCTCGTTTGACAAACATATTAAGGAAGCCAACAGTCCCCGAAATCAAGGTGCATAGAGGAATGCTTCTTTTTTATAGCTAGTGCCAATAAATTAGTTTTTTAAAGAAAATTACTTATAAAGCAACAGAAAAGACAACCATGGCGCCGGTGGGATCGAGCCCACGACCTCCGAATATCGCGTCCGGTGCACTTACCAACTGAGCTATGGCGACGGCTATCTAATCTGCTGCTTTCGTGATTATTTATGTTTTGCGTGTAAGCGAACCTTGAGAGTGTTCACCAGTGCCACCCTCGTACATAGCGGTGGACGTAGCACGTCCTGTAATACCGCAAGTGTGACGTCTAACGGCGAGGGCGGAAACAGTGCGAGAGCCCTCTTATGCTACCTATCGCATCACGACTGCCAGAACCGAGACCCTCTTTAAGCTATTAGCAGACAAGGCAAATGAAGTGAGGGGCTCGATTGACAAACATATTAAGGAAACCAACAGTCACCGAAATCAAGGTGCATAGGGGAATGCTTCGTTTTTTATATCTAATGCCAATCAATTAGTTTTTAAAGAAAATTATTTATAAAGCAGCAGAAAAAACAACCATACCACCGGTGTAATCGGAACCCACGACCTCCGAATATCGTGTCCGGTGCTCTTACCAACTGAGCTATGGCGTCGGCTATCTAAACTGCTGCTTTCGTGATTATTTATGTTTTGCGTGTAAGCGAACCTTGAGAGTGTTCACCAGTGCCACCCTCGTCCATAGCGGTGGACGTAGCACGTCCTGTAATACCGTAAGTGTGACGTCTAACGGCGAGGGCGGAAACTGTGCGAGAGCCCTCTTATGCTTCCTATGGCATCACGACTGCCAGAGCCGAGACCCACGTTAAGCTATTAGCAGACAAGGCAAATGAGGTGAGGGGCTCGTTTGACAAACATATTAAGGAAGCTAACAAGCACCGAAATCAAGGTGCATAGAGGAATGCTTCTTTTTTATATCTAGTGCCAATCAATTAGTTTTTAAAGAAAATTATTTAGAAAGCAGCAGGAAAAACAACCATGCCGCCGGTGGGATCCGAACCCACGACCTCCGAATATGGCGCGTCCAGTGCGCTTACCATTTGAGCTACTGCGACGGCTGTCTCATCTGCTGCTTTCGTGGGTATATATGTTTTGCGTGTAAGCAAACCTTGAGAGTGTTCACCAGCGCCACCCTCGTCCATAGCGGTGGACGTAACACTTACTGTAATACCGCAAGTGTGACGTCTAACGGCGAGGGCGGAAACTGTGCGAGAGCCCTCTCATGCTACCTATGGCACCAAGACTGCCATTACCGAGACCCTCGTTAATCTATTAGCAGACAAGGCAAATGATGTGAGGGGCTCGTTTGACAAACCTATTAAGGAAGCCAATAGTCACCGAAATCAAGGTGCATAGAGAAATGCTTCTTTTTTTATATCTAGTGTCAATCAATTAGTTTTTTAAAGAAAATTACTTATAAAGCAGCAGAAAAAACAACCATGCCGCCGGTGGGATCCGCACCCACGACCACCGAATATCGCGTCCGGTGCGCTTACCAACTGAGCTACGGCGACGGCTGTCTAATCTGCTGCTTTCGTGGGAATTTATGTTTTGCGTGTAAGCGAATTTTGAGAGTGTTCACCAGCGCCACCCTCGTCCATAGCGGTGGACGTAGCACGTCCTGTAATATTGCATGTGTGACGTAGAACGTCATCTAACGGCGCGGGCGGAAACTGTGCGAGAGCCCTCTTATGCTACCTATGGCATCAAGACTGCCAGAACCGAGACCCTCTTTAAGCTATTAGCAGACAAGGCAAATGAAGTGAGGGGCTCGATTGACAAACATATTAAGGAAACCAACAGTCACCGAAATCAAGGTGCATAGAGGAATGCTTCTTTTTTTATAGCTAGTGCCAATCACTTAGTTTTTTAAAAAAATTTACTTTTAAAGCATCAGAAAAAACAACCATGCCGAAGGTGGGATCCGAACCCACGACCTCCGAATATCGCGTCCGGTGCACTTACCAACTGAGCTATGGCGACGGCTATCTAATCTGCTGCTTTCGTGATTATTTATGTTTTGCGTGTAAGCGAACCTTGAGAGTGTTCACCAGTGCCACCCTCGTACATAGCGGTGGACGTAGCACGTCCTGTAATACCGCAAGTGTGACGTCTAACGGCGAGGGCGGAAACTGTGCGAGAGCCCTCTCATGCTACCTATGGCATCACGACTGCCAGAACCGAGACCCACGTTAAGCTATTAGCATATAAGGCAAATGAGGTGAGGGGCTCGTTTGACAAACATATTAAGGAAGCCAACAGTCACCGAAATCAAGGTGCATAGAGGAATGCTTCTTTTTTATATCTAGTGCCAATCAATTAGTTTTTTAAATAAAATTATTAAGAAAGCAGCAGGAAAAACAACCATGCCGCCGGTGGGATCCGAACCCACGACCTCCGAATATGGCGTCCGGTGCGCTTACCATCTGAGCTACAGCGACGGCTGTCTAATCTGCTGCTTTCTTGTTTATTTATGTTTTGCGTGTAAGCGAACCTTGAGAGTGTTCACCAGTGCCACCCTCGTCCATAGCTGTGGACGTAGCACGCCCTGTAATACCGCAAGTGTGACGTCTAACGGCGAGGGCGGAAACTGTGCGAGAGCCCTCTTATGCTACCTATGGCATCAAGATTGCCTGAACCGAGACCCCCGTTAAGCTATTAGCAGGCAAGGCAAATGAAGGGAGGAGCTCGTTTGACAAACATATGAAGGAAGCCAACAGTCACCGAAATCAATGTGCATAGAGGAATGCTTCTTTTTTATATCTAGTGCCAATCAATCAGTTTTTTTAAAAAAAATTACTTATAAAGCAGCACAAAAAACAACCATGCCGCCGGTGGGATCCGAACCCACGACCTCCGAATATCGCGTCCGGTGCTTTACCAACTGATCTACGGTGACTGCTGTCAAATTTGCTGCTTTCGTGGGTATTTATGTATTGTGTGCAAGCGAACCTTGAGAGTGTTCACCAGTGCCGCCCTCGTCCATAGCGGTGCACGCAGCACGTCCTGTAATTCCGCAAGTGTGACGTAGAACGTCATCTAACGGCGCGGGCGGAAACTGTGCGAGAGCCCTCTTATGCTAGGTATGGCACCAAGACTGCCAGAACTGAGACCCTCGTTAATCTATTAGCCGACAAGGCAAATGATGTGAGGGGCTCGTTTGACAAACATATTAAGGAAGCCAATAGTCACCGAAATCAAGGTGCATAGAGAAATGCTTCTTTTTTATATCTAGTGCCAATCAATTAGTTTTTTAAAGAAAATTACTTATAAAGCAGCAGAAAAAACAACCATGCCGCCGGTGGGATCCGCACCCACGACCACCGAATATCGCGTCCGGTGCGCTTACCAACTGAGCTACGGCGACGGCTGTCTAATCTGCTGCTTTCGTGGGTATTTATGTTTTGCGTGTAAGCGAATTTTGAGAGTGTTCACCAGCGCCAACCTCGTCCATAGCGGTGGATGTAGGACATCCTGTAATTCCGCAAGTGTGACGTGGAACGTCATCTAACGGCAAGGGCGGAAACTGTGCGAGAGCCCTTTTATGCTACCTATGGCATCAAGACTGCCAGAGTCGAGACCCCCTTTAAGCTATTAGCAGACAAGGCAAATGAGGTGAGGGGCTCGTTTGACAAACATATTAAGCAAGTCTACAGTCACCGAAATCAAGGTGCATAGGGGAATGCTTCCTTTTTTTATTTAGTGGCAATCAATTAGTTTTTTAAAGAAAATTACTTATAAAGCAGCAGAAAAAAAACCATGCCACCGGTGGGATCCGAACCCACGACCTCCGAATATCGCGTCCGGCGCTCTTACCAACTGAGCTATGGCGACGGCTATCTAATCTGCTGCTTTCGTGATTATTTATGTTTTGCGTGTAAGCGAACCTTGAGAGTGTTCACCAGTGCCACCCTCGTTCATAGCGGTGGACGTAGCACGTCCTGTAATACCGCAAGTGTGACGTCTAACGGCGAGGGCGGAAACTGTGCGAGAGCCCTCTTATGCTACCTATGGCATCAAGACTACCAGAACCGAGACCCCCGTTAAGCTATTAGCAGACAAGGCAAATGAGGTGAGGGGCTCGTTTGACAAACATATTAAGGAAGCCAACAGTCACCGAAATCAAGGTGCATAGAGGAATGCTTCTTTTTTATATCTAGTGCCAATCAATTAGTTTTTTAAATAAAATTTTATATAAAGCAGCAGGAGAAACAACCATGCCGCCAGTGGGATCCGAACCCACGACCTCCAAATATGGCGTCCGGTGCGCTTACCATCTGAGCTAAGGCGACGGCTGTCTAATCTGCTGCTTTCTTGGGTATTTGTGTTTTGCGTGTAAGCGAACCTTGAGAGTGTTCACCAGTGCCACCCTCGTCATAGCGGTGGACGTAGCACGTCCTGTAATACCGCAAGTATGACGTCTAACGGCGAGGGCGGAAACTGTGCGAGAGCCCTCTTATGCTACCTATGGCATCAAGATTGCGAGAACCGAGACCCCCGTTAAGCTATTAGCAGGCAAGGCAAATGAAGGGAGGAGCTCGTTTGACAAACATATGAAGGAAGCCAACAGTCACCGAAATCAAGGTGCATAGAGGAATGCTTCTTTTTCATATCTAGTGCCAATCAATCAGTTTTTTTAAAGAAAATTACGTATAAAGCAGCAGAAAAAACAACCATGCCGCCGGTGGGATCCGAACCCACGACCTCCGAATATCGTGTCCGGTGCTTTACCAACTGATCTACGGCGACGGCTGTCTAATTTGCTACTTTCGTGGGTATTTATGTATTGTGTGCAAGCGAACCTTGAGAGTGTTCACCAGCGCCGCCCTCGTCCATAGCGGTGCACGTAGCACGTTCTGTAATTCCGCAAGTGTGACGTAAAACGTCATCTAACGGTGAGGGCGGAAACTGCGAGAGTCCTCTTATGCTAGGTATGGCACCAAGACTGCCATTACCGAGACCCTCGTTAATCTATTAGCAGACAAGGCAAATGATGTGAGGGGCTCGTTTGACAAACATATTAAGGAAGCCAATAGTCACCGAAATCAAGGTGCATAGAGAAATGCTTCTTTTTTATATCTAGTGCCAATCAATTAGTTTTTTAAAGAAAATTACTTATAAAGCAGCAGAAAAAACAACCATGCCGCCGGTGGGATCCGCACCCACGACCACCGAATATCGCGTCCGGTGCGCTTACCAACTGAGCTACGGCGACGGCTGTCTAATCTGCTGCTTTCGTGGGTATTTATGTTTTGCGTGTAAGCGAATTTTGAGAGTGTTCACCAGCGCCACCCTCGTCCATAGCGGTGGACGTATCACGTCCTGTAATATTGCATGTGTGACGTAGAACGTCATCTAACGGCGAGGGCGGAAACTGTGCGAGAGCCCTCTTATGCTACCTATGGCATCAAGACTGCCAGAACCGAGACCCTCTTTAAGCTATTAGCAGACAAGGCAAATGAAGTGAGGGGCTCGATTGACAAACATATTAAGGAAACCAACAGTCACCGAAATCAAGGTGCATAGGGGACTGCTTCGTTTTTTATATCTAATGCCAATCAATTAGTTTTTTTGAAAATTGCTTATAAAGCAGCAGAAAAAACAACCATTCCGAAGGTGGGATCCTACCCACGACCTTCGAATATCTCGTCCGGTGCTCTTACCAACTGAGCTAAGGCGACGGCTGTCTAATCTGCTGCTTTCGTGGATATTTATGTTTTGCGTGTAAGCGAACCTTGAGAGTGTTCACCAGCGCGACCCTCGCCCATAGCGGTGGACGTAGCACGTCCTGTAATACCGCAAGTGTGACGTAGAACGTCATCTAACGGCGAGGACGGAAACTGTGCGAGAGCCCTCTTATGCTACCTATGGCATCAAGACTGCCAGAACCGATACCCCCGTTAAGCTATTAGCAGACAAGGCAAATGAGGTGAGGGGCTCGTTTGACAAACATATTAAGGAAGCCAACAGTCACCGAAATCAAGGTGCAAAGATTAATGCTTCTTTTTTTATATCTAGTGCCAATCAATTAGTTTTTTAAAGAAAATTATTTATAAAGCAGCAGAAAAAACAACCATACCGCCGGTGTAATCGGAACCCACGACCTCCGAATATCGCGTCCGGTGCTCTTACCAACTGAGCTATGGCGTCGGCTATATAAACTGCTGCTTTCGTGATTATTTATGTTTTGCGTGTAAGCGAACCTTGAGAGTGTTCACCAGTGCCACCCTCGTCCATAGCGGTGGACGTAGCACGTCCTGTAATACCGCAAGTGTGACTTCTAACGGCGAGGGCGGAAACTGTGCGAGAGCCCTCTTATGCTTCCTATGGCATCACGACTGCCAGAGCCGAGACCCACGTTAAGCTATTAGCAGACAAGGCAAATTAGGTGAGGGGCTCGTTTGACAAACATATTAAGGAAGCCAACAAGCACCGAAATCAAGGTGCATAGAGGAATGCTTCTTTTTATATCAAGTGCCAATCAATTAGTTTTTAAAGAAAATTATTTAGAAAGCAGCAGGAAAAACAACCATGCCACCGGTGGGATCCGAACCCACGACCTCCGAATATGGCGCGTCCAGTGCGCTTACCATTTGAGCTACTGCGATGGCTGTCTCATCTGCTGCTTTCGTGGGTATATATGTTTTGCGTGTAAGCAAACCTTGAGAGTGTTCACCAGCGCCACCCTCGTCCATAGCGGTGGACGTAACACATACTGTAATACCGCAAGTGTGACGTAGAACGTCATCTAACGGCGAGGGCGGAAACTGTGCGAGAGCCCTCTTATGCTACCTATGGCATCAAGACTGCCAGAACCAAGACCACCTTTAAGCTATTAGCAGACAAGGCAAATGAAGTGAGGGGATCGTTTGGCAAACATATTAAGGAAACCAACAGTCACCGAAATCAAGGTGCATAGAGGAATGCTTCTTTTTTTTATAGCTAGTGCCAATCAATTAGTTTTAAAAAAAATTACTTATAAAGCAGCAGAAAAAACCATGCCGAAGGTGGGATCCGAACCCACAACCTCCGAATATCGCGTCCGGTGCTTTACCAACTGAGCTACGGCGACGGCTGTCTAATTTGCTGCTTTCTTGGGTATTTATGTTTTGCGTGCAAGCGAACCTTGAGAGTGTTCACCAGCGGCACCCTCGTCCATAGCGGTGGATGTAGCACGTCCTGTAATACCGCAAGTGTGACGTAGAACGTCATCTAACGGCGAGGGCGGAAACTGTGCGAGAGCCCTCTTATTCGACCTATGGCATCAAGACTGCGAGAACCAAGACCCCCGTTAAGCTATTAGCAGACAAGGCAAATGAAGTGAGGGGATCGTTTGACAAACATATTAAGGAAGCCAACAGTCACCGAAATCAAGGTGCATAGAGGAATGCTTCTTTTTTATATCTAGTGCGAATCAATTAGTTTTTTAAAGAAAATTATTTAGAAAGCAGCAGGAAAAACAACCATGCCGCCGGTGGGATCCGAACCCACGACCTCCGAATATGGCGTCCGGTGCGCTTACCATCTGAGCTACTGCGACGGCTGTCTAATCTGCTGCTTTCGTGGGTATTTACGTTTTGCATGTAAGCGAACCTTGAGAGTGTTCACCAGCGCCACCCTCGTCCATAGCGGTGGACGTAGCACGTCCTGTAATACCGCAAGTGTGACGTAGAACGTCATCTAACGGCGAGGACGGAAACTGTGCGAAAGCCCTCTTATGCTACCTATGGCATCAAGACTGCCAGAACCGAGACCCCCGTTAAGCTATTAGCAGACAAGGCAAATGAGGTGAGGGGCTCGTTTGACAAACATATTAAAAAAGCCAACAGTCACCGAAATCAAGGTGCATAGAGGAATGCTTCTTTTTTATATCTAGTGCCAATCAATTAGTTTCTTAAAGAAAATCATTTAGAAAGCAGCAGGAAAAACAACCATACCGCTGGTGGGATCCGAACCCACGACCTCCGCATATGGAGTCCGGTGCGCTTACCATCTGAGCTATTGCGACGGCTGTCTAATCTGCTGCATTCGTGGGTATTTATGTTTTGCATGTAAGCGAACCTTGAGAGTGTTCACCAGCGCCACCCTCGTCGATAGCGGTGGACGTAGCACGTCCTGTAATACCGCAAGTGTGACGTAGATCGTCATCTAACGGCGAGGGCGGAAACTGTGCGAGAGCCCTCATATGCTACCTATGGCATCAAGACTGCCAGAACCGAGACCCCCTTTAAGCTATTAGCAGACAAGGCAAATGAGGTGAGGGGCTCGTTTGACAAACATATTAAGGAAGCCAACAGTCATCGAAATCAAGGTGCATAGAGGAATGCTTCTTTTTTATATCTAATGCCAATCAATTAGTTTTTTGAAAATTGCTTATAAAGCAGCAGAAAAAACAACCATTCCGAAGGTGGGATCCTACCCACGACCTTCGAATATCTCGTCCGGTGCTCTTACCAACTGAGCTACGGCGACGGCTGTCTAATCTGCTGCTCTCGTGGATATTTATGTTTTGCGTGTAAGCGAACCTTGAGAGTGTTCACCAGCGCCACCCTCGTCCATAGCGGTGGATGTAGCACGTCCAGTAATACCGCAAGTGTGACGTAGAACGTCATCTAACGGCGAGGGCGGAAACAGTGCGAGAGCCCTCTTATTCGACCTATGGCATCAAGACTGCGAGAACCGAGACCCCCGTTAAGCTATTAGCAGACAAGGCAAATGAAGTGAGGGGATCGTTTGACAAACATATTAAAGAAGCCAACAGTCACCGAAATCAAGGTGCATAGAGGAATGCTTCTTTTCTTATAGCTAGTGCCAATCAATTAGTTTTTTTAAAAAAAATTACATATAAAGCATCAGAAAAAACAACCATGCCGAAGGTGGGATCCGAACCCACGACCTCCGAATATCGCGTCCGGTGCACTTATCAACTGAGCTATGGCGACGGCTATCTAATCTGCTGCTTTCGTGATTATTTATGTTTTGCGTGTAAGCGAACCTTGAGAGTGTTCACCAGTGCCACCCTCGTCCATAGCGGTGGACGTAGCACGTCCTGTAATACCGCAAGTGTGACGTCTAACGGCGAGGGCGGAAACTGTGCGAGAGCCCTATTATGCTACCTATGGCATCAAGACTACCAGAACCGAGACCCCCGTTAAGCTATTAGCAGACAAGGCAAATGAGGTGAGGGGCTCGTTTGACAAACATATTAAGGAAGCCAACAGTCACCGAAATCAAGGTGCATAGAGGAATGCTTCTTTTTTATATCTAGTGCCAATCAATTAGTTTTTTAAATAAAATTATACATAAAGCAGCAGGAAAAACAACCATGCCGCCAGTGGGATCCGAACCCACGGCCTCCAAATATGGCGTCCGGTGCGCTTACCATCTGAGCTACGGCGACGGCTGTCTAATCTGCTGCTTTCTTGTTTATTTATGTTTTGCGTGTAAGCGAACCTTGAGAGTGTTCACCAGTGCCACCCTCGTCCATAGCGGTGGACGTAGGACGCCCTGTAATACCGCAAGTGTGACGTCTAACGGCGAGGGCGGAAACTGTGCGAGAGCCCTCTTATGCTACCTATGGCATCAAGATTGCCAGAACCGAGACCCCCGTTAAGCTATTAGCAGGCAAGGCAAATGAAGGGAGGAGCTCGTTTGACAAACATATGAAGGAAGCCAACAGTCACCGAAATCAATGTGCATAGAGGAATGCTTCTTTTTTATATCTAGTGCCAATCAATCAGTTTTTTTAAAGAAAATTACTTATAAAGCAGCACAAAAAACAACCATGCCGCCGGTGGGATCCGAACCCACGACCTCCGAATATCGCGTCCTTTGCTTTACCAACTGATCTACGGCGACTGCTGTCTAATTTGCTGCTTTCGTGGGTATTTATGTATTGTGTGCAAGCGAACCTTGAGAGTGTTCACTAGTGCCGCCCTCGTCCATAGCGGTGCACGCAGCACGTCCTGTAATTCCGCAAGTGTGACGTAGAACGTCATCTAACGGCGAGGGCGGAAACTGTGCGAGAGCCCTCTTATGCTAGGTATGGCACCAAGACTGCCAGAACTGAGACCCTCGTTAATCTATTAGCCGACAAGGCAAATGATGTGAGGGGCTCGTTTGACAAACATATTAAGGAAGCCAATAGTCACCGAAATCAAGGTGCATAGGGGAATGCTTCTTTTTTTATATCTAATGCCAATCAATTAGTTTTTTTGAAAATTGCTCATAAAGCAGCAGAAAAAACAACCGTTCCGAAGGTGGGATCCTACCCACGACCTTCGAATATCTCGTCCGGTGCTCTTACTAACTGAGCTACGGTGACGGCTGTCTAATCTGCTGCTTTCGTGGGTATTTATGTTTTGCGTGTAAGCGAACCTTGAGAGTGTTCACCCGCGCCACCCTCGTCCATAGCGGTGGATGTAGCACATCCTGTAATACCGCAAGTGTGACGTGGAACGTCATCTAACGGCAAGGGCGGAAACTGTGCGAGAGCCCTTTTATGCTACCTATGGCATCAAGACTGCCAGAGTCGAGACCCCCTTTAAGCTATTAGCAGACAAGGCAAATGAGGTGGGGGGCTCGTTTGACAAACATATTAAGCAAGTCTACAGTCACCGAAATCAAGGTGCATAGGGGAATGCTTCCTTTTTTTTCTAGTGGATATAAATTAGTTTTTTAAAGAAAATTACTTATAAAGCAGCAGAAAAAAACCATGCCACCGGTGGGATCCGAACCCACGACCTCCGAATATCGCGTCCGCCGCTCTTACCAACTGAGCTATGGCGACGGCTATCTAATCTGCTGCTTTCGTGATTATTTATGTTTTGCGTGTAAGCGAACCTTGAGAGTGTTCACCAGTGCCACCCTCGTTCATAGCGGTGGACGTAGCACGTCCTGTAATACCGCAAGTGTGACGTCTAACGGCGAGGGCGGAAACTGTGCGAGAGCCCTCTTATGCTACCTTTGGCATCAAGACTACCAGAACCGAGACCCCCGTTAAGCTATTAGCAGACAAGGCAAATGAGGTGAGGGGCTCGTTTGACAAACATATTAAGGAAGCCAACAGTCACCGAAATCAAGGTACATAGAGGAATGCTTTTTTTTATATCTAGTGCCAATCAGTTTTTTAAATAAAATTTTATATAAAGCAGCAGGAAAAACAACCATGCCGCCAGTGGGATCCGAACCCACGACCTCAAAATATGGTGTCCGGTGCACTTACCATCTGAGCTACGGCGACGGCTGTCTAATCTGCTGCTTTCTTGGGTATTTATGTTTTGCGTGTAAGCGAACCTTGAGAGTGTTCACCAGTGCCACCCTCGTCCATAGCGGTGGACGTAGCACGTCCTGTAATACCGCAAGTGTGACGTCTAACGGCGAGGGCGGAAACTGTGCGAGAGCCCTCTTATGCTACCTATGGCATCAAGATTGCCAGAACCGAGACCCCCGTTAAGCTATTAGCAGGCAAGCCAAATGAACGGAGGAGCTCGTTTGACAAACATATGAAGGAAGCCAACAGTCATCGAAATCAAGGTGCATAGAGGAGTGCTTCTTTTTTATATCTAGTGCCAATCAATTAGTTTTTTAAATAAAATTATTTAGAAAGCAGCAGGAAAAAAAGACCATGCCACCAGTGGGACCCGAACCCATGACCTCCGAATATCGCGTCCGGTGCTCTTACCAACTGAGCTATGGCGACGGCTATCTAATCTGCTGCTTTCGTGATTATTTATGTTTTGCGTGTAAGCGAACCTTGAGAGTGTTCACCAGTGCCACCCTCGTTCATAGCGGTGGACGTAGCACGTCCTGTAATACCGCAAGTGTGACGTAGAACGTCATCTAACGCCGAGGGTGGAAACTGTGAGAGAGCCCTCTTATGCTACCTATGGCATCAAGACTGCCAGAACCGAGACCCACGTTGAGCTATTAGCAGGCAAGGCAAATGAAGGGAGGAGCTCGTTTGACAAACATATGAAGGAAGCCAACAGTCACCGAAATCAAGGTGCATAGAGGAATGCTTCTTTTATATATATAGTGCCAATCAATCAGTTTTTTTAAAGAAAATTACGTATAAAGCAGCAGAAAAAACAACCATGCCGCCGGTGGGATCCGAACCCACGACCTCCGAATATCGTGTCCGGTGCTTTACCAACTGATCTACGGCGACGGCTGTCTAATTTGCTGCTTTCGTGGGTATTTATGTATTGTGTGCAAGCGAACCTTGAGAGTGTTCACCAGCGCCGCCCTCGTCCATAGCGGTGCACGTAGCACGTTCTGTAATTCCGCAAGTGTGACGTAGAACGTCATCTAACGGCGAGGGCGGAAACTGTGCGAGAGCCCTCTTATGCTACCTATGGCATCAAGACTGCGAGAACCGAGACCCCCGTTAAGCTATTAGCAGACAAGGCAAATGAAGTGAGGGGCTCGTTTGACAAACATATTAAGGCCAACAGTCACCGAAATCAAGATGCATAGAGGAATGCTTCTTTTTTTATAGCTAGTGCCAATCGATTAGTTTTTTTAAAAAAATTACTTATAAAGCATCAGAAAAAACAACCATGCCGAAGGTGGGATCCGAACCCACGACCTCCGAATATCGCGTCCGCTGCTTTACCAACTGAGCGAAAGCGACGGCTGTCTAATTTGCTGCTTTGTTGGGTTTTTATTTTTTGCGTGCAAGCGAACCTTGAGAGTGTTCACCAGCGCCACCCTCGTCCATAGCGGTGGACGTAGCACGTCCTGTAAAACCGCAAGTGTGACGTAGAACGTCATCTAACGGCGAGGGCGGAAACTGTGCGAGAGCCCTCTTATGCTACCTATGGCATCATGACTGCCAGAACCGAGACCCCCGTTAAGCTATTAGCAGACAAGGCAAATGAAGTGAGGGGCTCGTTTGACAAACATATTAAGGCCAACAGTCACCGAAATCAAGATGCATAGAGGAATGCTTCTTTTTTTATAGCTAGTGCCAATCAATTAATTTTTTTAAAGAAAATTACTTATAAAGCAGCAGAAAAGACAACCATGGCGCCGGTGGGATCGAACCCACGACCTCCGGATATCGCGTCCGGTGCTGTTACCAACTGAACTACGGTGACGGCTGTCTAATCTGCTGCTTTTGTGGGTATTTATTTATGTTTTGCGTGTAAGCGTACCTTGAGAGCGTTCATCAGCGCCACCCTTGTGCTTAGCGGTGGACGTAGCACGTCCTGTAATACCGCAAGTGTGAAGTAGAACGTCATCTAACGGCGAGGGCGGAAACTGTGCGAGAGCCCTCTTATGCTACCTATGGCATCAAGACTGCCAGAACCGAGACCCTCTTTAAGCTATTAGCAGAAAAGGCAAATGAAGTGAGGGGCTCGATTGACAAACATATTAAGAAAACCAACAGTCACCGAAATCAAGTTGCATAGGGGAATGCTTCTTTTTTTATATTTTATGCCAATCAATTAGTTTTTTTGAAAATTGCTTATAAAGCAGCAGAAAAAACAACCATTCCGAAGGTGGGATACTACCCACGACCTTCGAATATCTCGTCTGGTGCTCTTACCAACTGAGCTACGGCGACGGCTGTCTAATCTGCTGCTTTCATGGATATTTATGTTTTGCGTGTAAGCGAACCTTGAGAGTGTTCACCAGCGCCACCCTCGTCCATAGCGGTGGACGTAGCACGTCCTGTAATACCGCAAGTGTGACGTAGAACGTCATCTAACGGCGAGGACGGAAACTGTGCGAGAGCCCTCTTATGCTACCTATGGCATCAAGACTGCAAGAACCGATACCCCCGTTAAGCTATTAGCAGACAAGGCAAATGAGGTGAGGGGCTCGTTTGACAAACATATTAAGGAAGCCAACAGTCACCGAAATCAAGGTGCAAAGATTAATGCTTCTTTTTTTATATCTAGTGCCAATCAATTAGTTTTGTAAAGAAAATTAATTATAAAGCAGCAGAAAAAACAACCATACCACCGGTGTAATCGGATCCCACGACCTCCGAATATCGCGTCCGGTGCTCTTACCAACTGAGCTATGGCGTCGGCTATCTAAACTGCTGCTTTCGTGATTATTTATGTTTTGCGTGTAAGCGAACCTTGAGAGTGTTCACCAGCGGCACCCTCGTCCATAGCGGTGGATGTAGCACGTCCTGAAATACCGCAAGTGTGACGTAGAACATCATCTGACGGCGAGGGCGGAAACTGTGCGAGAGCCCTCTTATGCTACCTATGGCATCACGACTGCCAGAACCGAGACCCACGTTAAGCTATTAGCAGATAAGGCAAATGAGGTGAGGGGCTCGTTTGACAAACATATTAAGGAAGCCAACAGTCACCGAAATCAAGGTGCATAGAGGAATGCTTCTTTTTTATATCTAGTGCCAATCTATTAGGTTTTACAAAAAAATTACTTATAAAGCACCAGAGAAAAAAACCATGCCGAAGGTGGGATCCTACCCACGACCTTCGAATATCTCGTCTGGTGCTCTTACCAACTGAGCTACGGCGACGGCTGTCTAATCTGCTGCTTTCGTGGATATTTATGTTTTGCGTGTAAGCGAACCTTGAGAGTGTTCACCAGCGCCACCCTCGTCCATAGCGGTGGATGTAGCACGTCCTGTAATACCGCAAGTGTGACCTCTAACGGCGAGGGCGGAAACTGTGCGAGAGCCCTCTTATGCTTCCTATGGCATCACGACTTCCAGAGCCGAGACCCACGTTAAGCTATTAGCAGACAAGGCAAATGAGGTGAGGGGCTCGTTTGACAAACATATTAAGGAAGCCAACAGTCACCGAAATCAAGGTGCATAGAGGAATGCTTCTTTTTTATAGCTAGTGCCAATCAATTAGTTTTTTTTTTTAAAAATGTACTTATAAAGCATCAAAAAAAACAACCATGCCGAAGGTGGGATCCGAACCCACGACCTCCGAATATCGCGTCCGGTGCACTTACCAACTGAGCTATGGCGACGGCTATCTAATCTGCTGCTTTCGTGATTATTTATGTTTTGCGTGTAAGCGAACCTTGAGAGTGTTCACCAGTGCCACCCTCGTCTATAGCGGTGGACGTAGCACGTCCTGTAATACCGCAAGTGTGACGTCTAACGGCGAGGGCGGAAACTGTGCGAGAGCCCTCTTATGCTACCTATGGCATCAAGACTGCCAGAACCGATACCCCCGTTAAGCTATTAGCAGACAAGGCAAATGAGGTGAGGGGCTCGTTTGACAAACATATTAAGGAAGCCAACAGTCACCGAAATCAAGGTGCAAAGATTAATGCTTCTTTTTTTATATCTAGTGCCAATCAATTAGTTTTTTAAAGAAAATTACTTATAAAGCAGCAGAAAAAACAACCATACCACCGGTGTAATCGGAACCCACGACCTCCAAATAACGCGTCCGGTGCTCTTACCAACTGAGCTATGGCGTCGGCTATATAAACTGCTGCTTTCGTGATTATTTATGTTTTGCGTGTAAGCGAACCTTGAGAGTGTTCACCAGTGCCACCCTCGTCCATAGCGGTGGACGTAGCACGTCCTGTAATACCGCAAGTGTGACTTCTAACGGCGAGGGCGGAAACTGTGCGAGAGCCCTCTTATGCTTCCTATGGCATCACGACTGCCAGAGCCGAGACCCACGTTAAGCTATTAGCCGACAAGGCAAATTAGGTGAGGGGCTCGTTTGACAAACATATTAAGGAAGCCAACAAGCACCGAAATCAAGGTGCATAGAGGAATGCTTCTTTTTATATCAAGTGCCAATCAATTAGTTTTTAAAGAAAATTATTTAGAAAGCAGCAGGAAAAACAACCATGCCACCGGTGGGATCCGAACCCACGACCTCCGAATATGGCGCGTCCAGTGCGCTTACCATTTGAGCTACTGCGATGGCTGTCTCATCTGCTGCTTTCGTGGGTATATATGTTTTGCGTGTAAGCAAACCTTGAGAGTGTTCACCAGCGCCACCCTCGTCCATAGCGGTGGACGTAACACATACTGTAATACCGCAAGTGTGACGTAGAACGTCATCTAACGGCGAGGGCGGAAACTGTGCGAGAGCCCTCTTATGCTACCTATGGCATCATGACTGCCAGAACCGAGACCCCCGTTAAGCTATTAGCAGACAAGGCAAATGAAGTGAGGGGCTCGTTTGACAAACATATTAAGGCCAACAGTCACCGAAATCAAGATGCATAGAGGAATGCTTCTTTTTTTATAGCTAGTGCCAATCAATTAATTTTTTTAAAGAAAATTACTTATAAAGCAGCAGAAAAGACAACCATGGCGCCGGTGGGATCGAACCCACGACCTCCGGATATCGCGTCCGGTGCTGTTACCAACTGAGCTACGGTGACGGCTGTCTAATCTGCTGCTTTTGTGGGTATTTATTTATGTTTTGCGTGTAAGCGTACCTTGAGAGCGTTCATCAGCGCCACCCTCGTGCTTAGCGGTGGACGTAGCACGTCCTGTAATACCGCAAGTGTGAAGTAGAACGTCATCTAACGGCGAGGGCGGAAACTGTGCGAGAGCCCTCTTATGCTACCTATGGCATCAAGACTGCCAGAACCGAGACCCTCTTTAAGCTATTAGCAGAAAAGGCAAATGAAGTGAGGGGCTCGATTGACAAACATATTAAGAAAACCAACAGTCACCGAAATCAAGTTGCATAGGGGAATGCTTCTTTTTTTATATTTTATGCCAATCAATTAGTTTTTTTGAAAATTGCTTATAAAGCTGCAGAAAAAACAACCATTCCGAAGGTGGGATACTACCCACGACCTTCGAATATCTCGTCTGGTGCTCTTACCAACTGAGCTACGGCGACGGCTGTCTAATCTGCTGCTTTCGTGGATATTTATGTTTTGCGTGTAAGCGAACCTTGAGAGTGTTCACCAGCGCCACCCTCGTCCATAGCGGTGGACGTAGCACGTCCTGTAATACCGCAAGTGTGACGTAGAACGTCATCTAACGGCGAGGACGGAAACTGTGCGAGAGCCCTCTTATGCTACCTATGGCATCAAGACTGCAAGAACCGATACCCCCGTTAAGCTATTAGCAGACAAGGCAAATGAGGTGAGGGGCTCGTTTGACAAACATATTAAGGAAGCCAACAGTCACCGAAATCAAGGTGCAAAGATTAATGCTTCTTTTTTTATATCTAGTGCCAATCAATTAGTTTTGTAAAGAAAATTAATTATAAAGCAGCAGAAAAAACAACCATACCACCGGTGTAATCGGATCCCACGACCTCCGAATATCGCGTCCGGTGCTCTTACCAACTGAGCTATGGCGTCGGCTATCTAAACTGCTGCTTTCGTGATTATTTATGTTTTGCGTGTAAGCGAACCTTGAGAGTGTTCACCAGCGGCACCCTCGTCCATAGCGGTGGATGTAGCACGTCCTGAAATACCGCAAGTGTGACGTAGAACATCATCTGACGGCGAGGGCGGAAACTGTGCGAGAGCCCTCTTATGCTACCTATGGCATCACGACTGCCAGAACCGAGACCCACGTTAAGCTATTAGCAGATAAGGCAAATGAGGTGAGGGGCTCGTTTGACAAACATATTAAGGAAGCCAACAGTCACCGAAATCAAGGTGCATAGAGGAATGCTTCTTTTTTATATCTAGTGCCAATCAATTAGGTTTTAAAAAAAAATTACTTATAAAGCGCCAGAGAAAAAAACCATGCCGAAGGTGGGATCCTACCCACGACCTTCGAATATCTCGTCTGGTGCTCTTACCAACTGAGCTACGGCGACGGCTGTCTAATCTGCTGCTTTCGTGGATATTTATGTTTTGCGTGTAAGCGAACCTTGAGAGTGTTCACCAGCGCCACCCTCGTCCATAGCGGTGGATGTAGCACGTCCTGTAATACCGCAAGTGTGACGTCTAACGGCGAGGGCGGAAACTGTGCGAGAGCCCTCTTATGCTTCCTATGGCATCACGACTTCCAGAGCCGAGACCCACGTTAAGCTATTAGCAGACAAGGCAAATGAGGTGAGGGGCTCGTTTGACAAACATATTAAGGAAGCCAACAGTCACCGAAATCAAGGTGCATAGAGGAATGCTTCTTTTTTATAGCTAGTGCCAATCAATTAGTTTTTTTTTAAAAATGTACTTATAAAGCATAAAAAAAAACAACCATGCCGAAGGTGGGATCCGAACCCACGACCTCCGAATATCGCGTCCGGTGCACTTACCAACTGAGCTATGGCGACGGCTATCTAATCTGCTGCTTTCGTGATTATTTATGTTTTGCGTGTAAGCGAACCTTGAGAGTGTTCACCAGTGCCACCCTCGTCTATAGCGGTGGACGTAGCACGTCCTGTAATACCGCAAGTGTGACGTCTAACGGCGAGGGCGGAAACTGTGCGAGAGCCCTCTTATGCTACCTATGGCATCAAGACTGCCAGAACCGATACCCCCGTTAAGCTATTAGCAGACAAGGCAAATGAGGTGAGGGGCTCGTTTGACAAACATATTAAGGAAGCCAACAGTCACCGAAATCAAGGTGCAAAGAATAATGCTTCTTTTTTTATATCTAGTGCCAATCAATTAGTTTTTTAAAGAAAATTACTTATAAAGCAGCAGAAAAAACAACCATACCACCGGTGTAATCGGAACCCACGACCTCCAAATAACGCGTCCGGTGCTCTTACCAACTGAGCTATGGCGTCGGCTATATAAACTGCTGCTTTCGTGATTATTTATGTTTTGCGTGTAAGCGAACCTTGAGAGTGTTCACCAGTGCCACCCTCGTCCATAGCGGTGGACGTAGCACGTCCTGTAATACCGCAAGTGTGACTTCTAACGGCGAGGGCGGAAACTGTGCGAGAGCCCTCTTATGCTTCCTATGGCATCACGACTGCCAGAGCCGAGACCCACGTTAAGCTATTAGCCGACAAGGCAAATTAGGTGAGGGGCTCGTTTGACAAACATATTAAGGAAGCCAACAAGCACCGAAATCAAGGTGCATAGAGGAATGCTTCTTTTTATATCAAGTGCCAATCAATTAGTTTTTAAAGAAAATTATTTAGAAAGCAGCAGGAAAAACAACCATGCCACCGGTGGGATCCGAACCCACGACCTCCGAATATGGCGCGTCCAGTGCGCTTACCATTTGAGCTACTGCGATGGCTGTCTCATCTGCTGCTTTCGTGGGTATATATGTTTTGCGTGTAAGCAAACCTTGAGAGTGTTCACCAGCGCCACCCTCGTCCATAGCGGTGGACGTAACACATACTGTAATACCGCAAGTGTGACGTAGAACGTCATCTAACGGCGAGGGCGGAAACTGTGCGAGAGCCCTCTTATGCTACCTATGGCATCAAGACTGCCAGAACCAAGACCACCTTTAAGCTATTAGCAGACAAGGCAAATGAAGTGAGGGGATCGTTTGGCAAACATATTAAGGAAACCAACAGTCACCGAAATCAAGGTGCATAGAGGAATGCTTCTTTTTTTTATAGCTAGTGCCAATCAATTAGTTTTAAAAAAAATTACTTATAAAGCAGCAGAAAAAACCATGCCGAAGGTGGGATCCGAACCCACAACCTCCGAATATCGCGTCCGGTGCTTTACCAACTGAGCTACGGCGACGGCTGTCTAATTTGCTGCTTTCTTGGGTATTTATGTTTTGCGTGCAAGCGAACCTTGAGAGTGTTCACCAGCGGCATCCTCGTCCATAGCGGTGGATGTAGCACGTCCTGTAATACCGCAAGTGTGACGTAGAACGTCATCTAACGGCGAGGGCGGAAACTGTGCGAGAGCCCTCTTATTCGACCTATGGCATCAAGACTGCGAGAACCAAGACCCCCGTTAAGCTATTAGCAGACAAGGCAAATGAAGTGAGGGGATCGTTTGACAAACATATTAAGGAAGCCAACAGTCACCGAAATCAAGGTGCATAGAGGAATGCTTCTTTTTTATATCTAGTGCCAATCAATTAGTTTTTAAATAAAATTTACTTTTAAAGCATCAGAAAAAACTACCATGCCGAAGGTGGGATCCGAACCCACGACCTCCGAGTATCGCGTCCGGTGCACTTACCAACTGAGCTATGGCGACGGCTATCTAATCTGCTGCTTTCGTGATTATTTATGTTTTGCGTGTAAGCGAACCTTGAGAGTGTTCACCAGTGCCACCCTCGTACATAGCGGTGGACGTAGCACGTCCTGTAATACCGCAAGTGTGACGTCTAACGGCGAGGGCGGAAACTGTGCGAGAGCCCTCTTATGCTACCTATGGCATCACGACTGCCAGAACCGAGACCCACGTTAAGCTATTAGCAGATAAGGCAAATGAGGTGAGGGGCTCGTTTGACAAACATATTAAGGAAGCCAACAGTCACCGAAATCAAGGTGCATAGAGGAATGCTTCTTTTTTATATCTAGTGCGAATCAATTAGTTTTTTAAAGAAAATTATTTAGAAAGCAGCAGGAAAAACAACCATGCCGCCGGTGGGATCCGAACCCACGACCTCCGAATATGGCGTCCGGTGCGCTTACCATCTGAGCTACTGCGACGGCTGTCTAATCTGCTGCTTTCGTGGGTATTTACGTTTTGCATGTAAGCGAACCTTGAGAGTGTTCACCAGCGCCACCCTCGTCCATAGCGGTGGACGTAGCACGTCCTGTAATACCGCAAGTGTGACGTAGAACGTCATCTAACGGCGAGGACGGAAACTGTGCGAAAGCCCTCTTATGCTACCTATGGCATCAAGACTGCCAGAACCGAGACCCCCGTTAAGCTATTAGCAGACAAGGCAAATGAGGTGAGGGGCTCGTTTGACAAACATATTAAAAAAGCCAACAGTCACCGAAATCAAGGTGCATAGAGGAATGCTTCTTTTTTATATCTAGTGCCAATCAATTAGTTTCTTAAAGAAAATCATTTAGAAAGCAGCAGGAAAAACAACCATACCGCTGGTGGGATCCGAACCCACGACCTCCGAATATGGAGTCCGGTGCGCTTACCATCTGAGCTACTGCGACGGCTGTCTAATCTGCTGCATTCGTGGGTATTTATGTTTTGCATGTAAGCGAACCTTGAGAGTGTTCACCAGCGCCACCCTCGTCGATAGCGGTGGACGTAGCACGTCCTGTAATACCGCAAGTGTGACGTAGATCGTCATCTAACGGCGAGGGCGGAAACTGTGCGAGAGCCCTCATATGCTACCTATGGCATCAAGACTGCCAGAACCGAGACCCCCTTTAAGCTATTAGCAGACAAGGCAAATGAGGTGAGGGGCTCGTTTGACAAACATATTAAGGAAGCCAACAGTCATCGAAATCAAGGTGCATAGAGGAATGCTTCTTTTTTATATCTAATGCCAATCAATTAGTTTTTTGAAAATTGCTTATAAAGCAGCAGAAAAAACAACCATTCCGAAGGTGGGATCCTACCCACGACCTTCGAATATCTCGTCCGGTGCTCTTACCAACTGAGCTACGGCGACGGCTGTCTAATCTGCTGCTCTCGTGGATATTTATGTTTTGCGTGTAAGCGAACCTTGAGAGTGTTCACCAGCGCCACCCTCGTCCATAGCGGTGGATGTAGCACGTCCTGTAATACCGCAAGTGTGACGTAGAACGTCATCTAACGGCGAGGGCGGAAACAGTGCGAGAGCCCTCTTATTCGACCTATGGCATCAAGACTGCGAGAACCGAGACCCCCGTTAAGCTATTAGCAGACAAGGCAAATGAAGTGAGGGGATCGTTTGACAAACATATTAAAGAAGCCAACAGTCACCGAAATCAAGGTGCATAGAGGAATGTTTCTTTTCTTATAGCTAGTGCCAATCAATTAGTTTTTCTAAAAAAAATTACATATAAAGCATCAGAAAAAACAACCATGCCGAAGGTGGGATCCGAACCCACGACCTCCGAATATCGCGTCCGGTGCACTTATCAACTGAGCTATGGCGACGGCTATCTAATCTGCTGCTTTCGTGATTATTTATGTTTTGCGTGTAAGCGAACCTTGAGAGTGTTCACCAGTGCCACCCTCGTCCATAGCGGTGGACGTAGCACGTCCTGTAATACCGCAAGTGTGACGTCTAACGGCGAGGGCGGAAACTGTGCGAGAGCCCTATTATGCTACCTATGGCATCAAGACTACCAGAACCGAGACCCCCGTTAAGCTATTAGCAGACAAGGCAAATGAGGTGAGGGGCTCGTTTGACAAACATATTAAGGAAGCCAACAGTCACCGAAATCAAGGTGCATAGAGGAATGCTTCTTTTTTATATCTAGTGCCAATCAATTAGTTTTTTAAATAAAATTATACATAAAGCAGCAGGAAAAACAACCATGCCGCCAGTGGGATCCGAACCCACGACCTCCAAATATGGCGTCCGGTGCGCTTACCATCTGAGCTACGGCGACGGCTGTCTAATCTGCTGCTTTCTTGTTTATTTATGTTTTGCGTGTAAGCGAACCTTGAGAGTGTTCACCAGTGCCACCCTCGTCCATAGCGGTGGACGTAGGACGCCCTGTAATACCGCAAGTGTGACGTCTAACGGCGAGGGCGGAAACTGTGCGAGAGCCCTCTTATGCTACCTATGGCATCAAGATTGCCAGAACCGAGACCCCCGTTAAGCTATTAGCAGGCAAGGCAAATGAAGGGAGGAGCTCGTTTGACAAACATATGAAGGAAGCCAACAGTCACCGAAATCAATGTGCATAGAGGAATGCTTCTTTTTTATATCTAGTGCCAATCAATCAGTTTTTTTAAAGAAAATTACTTATAAAGCAGCACAAAAAACAACCATGCCGCCGGTGGGATCCGAACCCACGACCTCCGAATATCGCGTCCTTTGCTTTACCAACTGATCTACGGCGACTGCTGTCTAATTTGCTGCTTTCGTGGGTATTTATGTATTGTGTGCAAGCGAACCTTGAGAGTGTTCACCAGTGCCGCCCTCGTCCATAGCGGTGCACGCAGCACGTCCTGTAATTCCGCAAGTGTGACGTAGAACGTCATCTAACGGCGAGGGCGGAAACTGTGCGAGAGCCCTCTTATGCTAGGTATGGCACCAAGACTGCCAGAACTGAGACCCTCGTTAATCTATTAGCCGACAAGGCAAATGATGTGAGGGGCTCGTTTGACAAATATATTAAGGAAGCCAATAGTCACCGAAATCAAGGTGCATAGGGGAATGCTTCCTTTTTTTTCTAGTAGATATAAATTAGTTTTTTAAAGAAAATTACTTATAAAGCAGCAGAAAAAAACCATGCCACCGGTGGGATCCGAACCCACGACCTCCGAATATCGCGTCCGCCGCTCTTACCAACTGAGCTATGGCGACGGCTATCTAATCTGCTGCTTTCGTGATTATTTATGTTTTGCGTGTAAGCGAACCTTGAGAGTGTTCACCAGTGCCACCCTCGTTCATAGCGGTGGACGTAGCACGTCCTGTAATACCGCAAGTGTGACGTCTAACGGCGAGGGCGGAAACTGTGCGAGAGCCCTCTTATGCTACCTTTGGCATCAAGACTACCAGAACCGAGACCCCCGTTAAGCTATTAGCAGACAAGGCAAATGAGGTGAGGGGCTCGTTTGACAAACATATTAAGGAAGCCAACAGTCACCGAAATCAAGGTACATAGAGGAATGCTTTTTTTTATATCTAGTGCCAATCAGTTTTTTAAATAAAATTTTATATAAAGCAGCAGGAAAAACAACCATGCCGCCAGTGGGATCCGAACCCACGACCTCAAAATATGGTGTCCGGTGCACTTACCATCTGAGCTACGGCGACGGCTGTCTAATCTGCTGCTTTCTTGGGTATTTATGTTTTGCGTGTAAGCGAACCTTGAGAGTGTTCACCAGTGCCACCCTCGTCCATAGCGGTGGACGTAGCACGTCCTGTAATACCGCAAGTGTGACGTCTAACGGCGAGGGCGGAAACTGTGCGAGAGCCCTCTTATGCTACCTATGGCATCAAGATTGCCAGAACCGAGACCCCCGTTAAGCTATTAGCAGGCAAGCCAAATGAACGGAGGAGCTCGTTTGACAAACATATGAAGGAAGCCAACAGTCATCGAAATCAAGGTGCATAGAGGAGTGCTTCTTTTTTATATCTAGTGCCAATCAATTAGTTTTTTAAATAAAATTATTTAGAAAGCAGCAGGAAAAAAAGACCATGCCACCAGTGGGACCCGAACCCATGACCTCCGAATATCGCGTCCGGTGCTCTTACCAACTGAGCTATGGCGACGGCTATCTAATCTGCTGCTTTCGTGATTATTTATGTTTTGCGTGTAAGCGAACCTTGAGAGTGTTCACCAGTGCCACCCTCGTTCATAGCGGTGGACGTAGCACGTCCTGTAATACCGCAAGTGTGACGTAGAACGTCATCTAACGCCGAGGGTGGAAACTGTGCGAGAGCCCTCTTATGCTACCTATGGCATCAAGACTGCCAGAACCGAGACCCACGTTGAGCTATTAGCAGGCAAGGCAAATGAAGGGAGGAGCTCGTTTGACAAACATATGAAGGAAGCCAACAGTCACCGAAATCAAGGTGCATAGAGGAATGCTTCTTTTATATATATAGTGCCAATCAATCAGTTTTTTTAAAGAAAATTACGTATAAAGCAGCAGAAAAAACAACCATGCCGCCGGTGGGATCCGAACCCACGACCTCCGAATATCGTGTCCGGTGCTTTACCAACTGATCTACGGCGACGGCTGTCTAATTTGCTGCTTTCGTGGGTATTTATGTATTGTGTGCAAGCGAACCTTGAGAGTGTTCACCAGCGCCGCCCTCGTCCATAGCGGTGCACGTAGCACGTTCTGTAATTCCGCAAGTGTGACGTAGAACGTCATCTAACGGCGAGGGCGGAAACTGTGCGAGAGCCCTCTTATGCTACCTATGGCATCAAGACTGCGAGAACCGAGACCCCCGTTAAGCTATTAGCAGACAAGGCAAATGAAGTGAGGGGCTCGTTTGACAAACATATTAAGGCCAACAGTCACCGAAATCAAGATGCATAGAGGAATGCTTCTTTTTTTATAGCTAGTGCCAATCGATTAGTTTTTTTAAAAAAAACTTATAAAGCATCAGAAAAAACAACCATGCCGAAGGTGGGATCCGAACCCACGACCTCCGAATATCGCGTCCGCTGCTTTACCAACTGAGCGAAAGCGACGGCTGTCTAATTTGCTGCTTTGTTGGGTTTTTATTTTTTGCGTGCAAGCGAACCTTGAGAGTGTTCACCAGCGCCACCCTCGTCCATAGCGGTGGACGTAGCACGTCCTGTAAAACCGCAAGTGTGACGTAGAACGTCATCTAACGGCGAGGGCGGAAACTGTGCGAGAGCCCTCTTATGCTACCTATGGCATCATGACTGCCAGAACCGAGACCCCCGTTAAGCTATTAGCAGACAAGGCAAATGAAGTGAGGGGCTCGTTTGACAAACATATTAAGGCCAACAGTCACCGAAATCAAGATGCATAGAGGAATGCTTCTTTTTTTATAGCTAGTGCCAATCAATTAATTTTTTTAAAGAAAATTACTTATAAAGCAGCAGAAAAGACAACCATGGCGCCGGTGGGATCGAACCCACGACCTCCGGATATCGCGTCCGGTGCTGTTACCAACTGAGCTACGGTGACGGCTGTCTAATCTGCTGCTTTTGTGGGTATTTATTTATGTTTTGCGTGTAAGCGTACCTTGAGAGCGTTCATCAGCGCCACCCTCGTGCTTAGCGGTGGACGTAGCACGTCCTGTAATACCGCAAGTGTGAAGTAGAACGTCATCTAACGGCGAGGGCGGAAACTGTGCGAGAGCCCTCTTATGCTACCTATGGCATCAACACTGCCAGAACCGAGACCCTCTTTAAGCTATTAGCAGAAAAGGCAAATGAAGTGAGGGGCTCGATTGACAAACATATTAAGAAAACCAACAGTCACCGAAATCAAGTTGCATAGGGGAATGCTTCTTTTTTTATATTTTATGCCAATCAATTAGTTTTTTTGAAAATTGCTTATAAAGCAGCAGAAAAAACAACCATTCCGAAGGTGGGATACTACCCACGACCTTCGAATATCTCGTCTGGTGCTCTTACCAACTGAGCTACGGCGACGGCTGTCTAATCTGCTGCTTTCGTGGATATTTATGTTTTGCGTGTAAGCGAACCTTGAGAGTGTTCACCAGCGCCACCCTCGTCCATAGCGGTGGACGTAGCACGTCCTGTAATACCGCAAGTGTGACGTAGAACGTCATCTAACGGCGAGGACGGAAACTGTGCGAGAGCCCTCTTATGCTACCTATGGCATCAAGACTGCAAGAACCGATACCCCCGTTAAGCTATTAGCAGACAAGGCAAATGAGGTGAGGGGCTCGTTTGACAAACATATTAAGGAAGCCAACAGTCACCGAAATCAAGGTGCAAAGATTAATGCTTCTTTTTTTATATCTAGTGCCAATCAATTAGTTTTGTAAAGAAAATTAATTATAAAGCAGCAGAAAAAACAACCATACCACCGGTGTAATCGGATCCCACGACCTCCGAATATCGCGTCCGGTGCTCTTACCAACTGAGCTATGGCGTCGGCTATCTAAACTGCTGCTTTCGTGATTATTTATGTTTTGCGTGTAAGCGAACCTTGAGAGTGTTCACCAGCGGCACCCTCGTCCATAGCGGTGGATGTAGCACGTCCTGAAATACCGCAAGTGTGACGTAGAACATCATCTGACGGCGAGGGCGGAAACTGTGCGAGAGCCCTCTTATGCTACCTATGGCATCACGACTGCCAGAACCGAGACCCACGTTAAGCTATTAGCAGATAAGGCAAATGAGGTGAGGGGCTCGTTTGACAAACATATTAAGGAAGCCAACAGTCACCGAAATCAAGGTGCATAGAGGAATGCTGCTTTTTTATATCTAGTGCCAATCAATTAGGTTTAAAAAAAAAATTACTTATAAAGCACCAGAGAAAAAAACCATGCCGAAGGTGGGATCCTACCCACGACCTTCGAATATCTCGTCTGGTGCTCTTACCAACTGAGCTACGGCGACGGCTGTCTAATCTGCTGCTTTCGTGGATATTTATGTTTTGCGTGTAAGCGAACCTTGAGAGTGTTCACCAGCGCCACCCTCGTCCATAGCGGTGGATGTAGCACGTCCTGTAATACCGCAAGTGTGACGTCTAACGGCGAGGGCGGAAACTGTGCGAGAGCCCTCTTATGCTTCCTATGGCATCACGACTTCCAGAGCCGAGACCCACGTTAAGCTATTAGCAGACAAGGCAAATGAGGTGAGGGGCTCGTTTGACAAACATATTAAGGAAGCCAACAGTCACCGAAATCAAGGTGCATAGAGGAATGCTTCTTTTTTATAGCTAGTGCCAATCAATTAGTTTTTTTTTTAAAAATGTACTTATAAAGCATCAAAAAAAACAACCATTCCGAAGGTGGGATACTACCCACGACCTTCGAATATCTCGTCTGGTGCTCTTACCAACTGAGCTACGGCGACGGCTGTCTAATCTGCTGCTTTCGTGGATATTTATGTTTTGCGTGTAAGCGAACCTTGAGAGTGTTCACCAGCGCCACCCTCGTCCATAGCGGTGGACGTAGCACGTCCTGTAATACCGCAAGTGTGACGTAGAACGTCATCTAACGGCGAGGACGGAAACTGTGCGAGAGCCCTCTTATGCTACCTATGGCATCAAGACTGCAAGAACCGATACCCCCGTTAAGCTATTAGCAGACAAGGCAAATGAGGTGAGGGGCTCGTTTGACAAACATATTAAGGAAGCCAACAGTCACCGAAATCAAGGTGCAAAGATTAATGCTTCTTTTTTTATATCTAGTGCCAATCAATTAGTTTTGTAAAGAAAATTAATTATAAAGCAGCAGAAAAAACAACCATACCACCGGTGTAATCGGATCCCACGACCTCCGAATATCGCGTCCGGTGCTCTTACCAACTGAGCTATGGCGTCGGCTATCTAAACTGCTGCTTTCGTGATTATTTATGTTTTGCGTGTAAGCGAACCTTGAGAGTGTTCACCAGCGGCACCCTCGTCCATAGCGGTGGATGTAGCACGTCCTGAAATACCGCAAGTGTGACGTAGAACATCATCTGACGGCGAGGGCGGAAACTGTGCGAGAGCCCTCTTATGCTACCTATGGCATCACGACTGCCAGAACCGAGACCCACGTTAAGCTATTAGCAGATAAGGCAAATGAGGTGAGGGGCTCGTTTGACAAACATATTAAGGAAGCCAACAGTCACCGAAATCAAGGTGCATAGAGGAATGCTTCTTTTTTATATCTAGTGCCAATCAATTAGGTTTTAAAAAAAAATTACTTATAAAGCGCCAGAGAAAAAAACCATGCCGAAGGTGGGATCCTACCCACGACCTTCGAATATCTCGTCTGGTGCTCTTACCAACTGAGCTACGGCGACGGCTGTCTAATCTGCTGCTTTCGTGGATATTTATGTTTTGCGTGTAAGCGAACCTTGAGAGTGTTCACCAGCGCCACCCTCGTCCATAGCGGTGGATGTAGCACGTCCTGTAATACCGCAAGTGTGACGTCTAACGGCGAGGGCGGAAACTGTGCGAGAGCCCTCTTATGCTTCCTATGGCATCACGACTTCCAGAGCCGAGACCCACGTTAAGCTATTAGCAGACAAGGCAAATGAGGTGAGGGGCTCGTTTGACAAACATATTAAGGAAGCCAACAGTCACCGAAATCAAGGTGCATAGAGGAATGCTTCTTTTTTATAGCTAGTGCCAATCAATTAGTTTTTTTTTTTAAAATGTACTTATAAAGCATCAAAAAAAACAACCATGCCGAAGGTGGGATCCGAACCCACGACCTCCGAATATCGCGTCCGGTGCACTTACCAACTGAGCTATGGCGACGGCTATCTAATCTGCTGCTTTCGTGATTATTTATGTTTTGCGTGTAAGCGAACCTTGAGAGTGTTCACCAGTGCCACCCTCGTCTATAGCGGTGGACGTAGCACGTCCTGTAATACCGCAAGTGTGACGTCTAACGGCGAGGGCGGAAACTGTGCGAGAGCCCTCTTATGCTACCTATGGCATCAAGACTGCCAGAACCGATACCCCCGTTAAGCTATTAGCAGACAAGGCAAATGAGGTGAGGGGCTCGTTTGACAAACATATTAAGGAAGCCAACAGTCACCGAAATCAAGGTGCAAAGAATAATGCTTCTTTTTTTATATCTAGTGCCAATCAATTAGTTTTTTAAAGAAAATTACTTATAAAGCAGCAGAAAAAACAACCATACCACCGGTGTAATCGGAACCCACGACCTTCAAATAACGCGTCCGGTGCTCTTACCAACTGAGCTATGGCGTCGGCTATATAAACTGCTGCTTTCGTGATTATTTATGTTTTGCGTGTAAGCGAACCTTGAGAGTGTTCACCAGTGCCACCCTCGTCCATAGCGGTGGACGTGCACGTCCTGTAATACCGCAAGTGTGACTTCTAACGGCGAGGGTGGAAACTGTGCGAGAGCCCTCTTATGCTTCCTATGGCATCACGACTGCCAGAGCCGAGACCCACGTTAAGCTATTAGCCGACAAGGCAAATTAGGTGAGGGGCTCGTTTGACAAACATATTAAGGAAGCCAACAAGCACCGAAATCAAGGTGCATAGAGGAATGCTTCTTTTTATATCAAGTGCCAATCAATTAGTTTTTAAAGAAAATTATTTAGAAAGCAGCAGGAAAAACAACCATGCCACCGGTGGGATCCGAACCCACGACCTCCGAATATGGCGCGTCCAGTGCGCTTACCATTTGAGCTACTGCGATGGCTGTCTCATCTGCTGCTTTCGTGGGTATATATGTTTTGCGTGTAAGCAAACCTTGAGAGTGTTCACCAGCGCCACCCTCGTCCATAGCGGTGGACGTAACACATACTGTAATACCGCAAGTGTGACGTAGAACGTCATCTAACGGCGAGGGCGGAAACTGTGCGAGAGCCCTCTTATGCTACCTATGGCATCAAGACTGCCAGAACCAAGACCACCTTTAAGCTATTAGCAGACAAGGCAAATGAAGTGAGGGGATGGTTTGGCAAACATATTAAGGAAACCAACAGTCACCGAAATCAAGGTGCATAGAGGAATGCTTCTTTTTTTTATAGCTAGTGCCAATCAATTAGTTTTAAAAAAAATTACTTATAAAGCAGCAGAAAAAACCATGCCGAAGGTGGGATCCGAACCCACAACCTCCGAATATCGCGTCCGGTGCTTTACCAACTGAGCTACGGCGACGGCTGTCTAATTTGCTGCTTTCTTGGGTATTTATGTTTTGCGTGCAAGCGAACCTTGAGAGTGTTCACCAGCGGCACCCTCGTCCATAGCGGTGGATGTAGCACGTCCTGTAATACCGCAAGTGTGACGTAGAACGTCATCTAACGGCGAGGGCGGAAACTGTGCGAGAGCCCTCTTATTCGACCTATGGCATCAAGACTGCGAGAACCAAGACCCCCGTTAAGCTATTAGCAGACAAGGCAAATGAAGTGAGGGGATCGTTTGACAAACATATTAAGGAAGCCAACAGTCACCGAAATCAAGGTGCATAGAGGAATGCTTCTTTTTTATATCTAGTGCCAATCAATTAGTTTTTAAATAAAATTTACTTTTAAAGCATCAGAAAAAACTACCATGCCGAAGGTGGGATCCGAACCCACGACCTCCGAGTATCGCGTCCGGTGCACTTACCAACTGAGCTATGGCGACGGCTATCTAATCTGCTGCTTTCGTGATTATTTATGTTTTGCGTGTAAGCGAACCTTGAGAGTGTTCACCAGTGCCACCCTCGTACATAGCGGTGGACGTAGCACGTCCTGTAATACCGCAAGTGTGACGTCTAACGGCGAGGGCGGAAACTGTGCGAGAGCCCTCTTATGCTACCTATGGCATCACGACTGCCAGAACCGAGACCCACGTTAAGCTATTAGCAGATAAGGCAAATGAGGTGAGGGGCTCGTTTGACAAACATATTAAGGAAGCCAACAGTCACCGAAATCAAGGTGCATAGAGGAATGCTTCTTTTTTATATCTAGTGCGAATCAATTAGTTTTTTAAAGAAAATTATTTAGAAAGCAGCAGGAAAAACAACCATGCCGCCGGTGGGATCCGAACCCACGACCTCCGAATATGGCGTCCGGTGCGCTTACCATCTGAGCTACTGCGACGGCTGTCTAATCTGCTGCTTTCGTGGGTATTTACGTTTTGCATGTAAGCGAACCTTGAGAGTGTTCACCAGCGCCACCCTCGTCCATAGCGGTGGACGTAGCACGTCCTGTAATACCGCAAGTGTGACGTAGAACGTCATCTAACGGCGAGGACGGAAACTGTGCGAAAGCCCTCTTATGCTACCTATGGCATCAAGACTGCCAGAACCGAGACCCCCGTTAAGCTATTAGCAGACAAGGCAAATGAGGTGAGGGGCTCGTTTGACAAACATATTAAAAAAGCCAACAGTCACCGAAATCAAGGTGCATAGAGGAATGCTTCTTTTTTATATCTAGTGCCAATCAATTAGTTTCTTAAAGAAAATCATTTAGAAAGCAGCAGGAAAAACAACCATACCGCTGGTGGGATCCGAACCCACGACCTCCGAATATGGAGTCCGGTGCGCTTACCATCTGAGCTACTGCGACGGCTGTCTAATCTGCTGCATTCGTGGGTATTTATGTTTTGCATGTAAGCGAACCTTGAGAGTGTTCACCAGCGCCACCCTCGTCGATAGCGGTGGACGTAGCACGTCCTGTAATACCGCAAGTGTGACGTAGATCGTCATCTAACGGCGAGGGCGGAAACTGTGCGAGAGCCCTCATATGCTACCTATGGCATCAAGACTGCCAGAACCGAGACCCCCTTTAAGCTATTAGCAGACAAGGCAAATGAGGTGAGGGGCTCGTTTGACAAACATATTAAGGAAGCCAACAGTCATCGAAATCAAGGTGCATAGAGGAATGCTTCTTTTTTATATCTAATGCCAATCAATTAGTTTTTTGAAAATTGCTTATAAAGCAGCAGAAAAAACAACCATTCCGAAGGTGGGATCCTACCCACGACCTTCGAATATCTCGTCCGGTGCTCTTACCAACTGAGCTACGGCGACGGCTGTCTAATCTGCTGCTCTCGTGGATATTTATGTTTTGCGTGTAAGCGAACCTTGAGAGTGTTCACCAGCGCCACCCTCGTCCATAGCGGTGGATGTAGCACGTCCTGTAATACCGCAAGTGTGACGTAGAACGTCATCTAACGGCGAGGGCGGAAACAGTGCGAGAGCCCTCTTATTCGACCTATGGCATCAAGACTGCGAGAACCGAGACCCCCGTTAAGCTATTAGCAGACAAGGCAAATGAAGTGAGGGGATCGTTTGACAAACATATTAAAGAAGCCAACAGTCACCGAAATCAAGGTGCATAGAGGAATGTTTCTTTTCTTATAGCTAGTGCCAATCAATTAGTTTTTCTAAAAAAAATTACATATAAAGCATCAGAAAAAACAACCATGCCGAAGGTGGGATCCGAACCCACGACCTCCGAATATCGCGTCCGGTGCACTTATCAACTGAGCTATGGCGACGGCTATCTAATCTGCTGCTTTCGTGATTATTTATGTTTTGCGTGTAAGCGAACCTTGAGAGTGTTCACCAGTGCCACCCTCGTCCATAGCGGTGGACGTAGCACGTCCTGTAATACCGCAAGTGTGACGTCTAACGGCGAGGGCGGAAACTGTGCGAGAGCCCTATTATGCTACCTATGGCATCAAGACTACCAGAACCGAGACCCCCGTTAAGCTATTAGCAGACAAGGCAAATGAGGTGAGGGGCTCGTTTGACAAACATATTAAGGAAGCCAACAGTCACCGAAATCAAGGTGCATAGAGGAATGCTTCTTTTTTATATCTAGTGCCAATCAATTAGTTTTTTAAATAAAATTATACATAAAGCAGCAGGAAAAACAACCATGCCGCCAGTGGGATCCGAACCCACGACCTCCAAATATGGCGTCCGGTGCGCTTACCATCTGAGCTACGGCGACGGCTGTCTAATCTGCTGCTTTCTTGTTTATTTATGTTTTGCGTGTAAGCGAACCTTGAGAGTGTTCACCAGTGCCACCCTCGTCCATAGCGGTGGACGTAGGACGCCCTGTAATACCGCAAGTGTGACGTCTAACGGCGAGGGCGGAAACTGTGCGAGAGCCCTCTTATGCTACCTATGGCATCAAGATTGCCAGAACCGAGACCCCCGTTAAGCTATTAGCAGGCAAGGTAAATGAAGGGAGGAGCTCGTTTGACAAACATATGAAGGAAGCCAACAGTCACCGAAATCAATGTGCATAGAGGAATGCTTCTTTTTTATATCTAGTGCCAATCAATCAGTTTTTTTAAAGAAAATTACTTATAAAGCAGCACAAAAAACAACCATGCCGCCGGTGGGATCCGAACCCACGACCTCCGAATATCGCGTCCTTTGCTTTACCAACTGATCTACGGCGACTGCTGTCTAATTTGCTGCTTTCGTGGGTATTTATGTATTGTGTGCAAGCGAACCTTGAGAGTGTTCACCAGTGCCGCCCTCGTCCATAGCGGTGCACGCAGCACGTCCTGTAATTCCGCAAGTGTGACGTAGAACGTCATCTAACGGCGAGGGCGGAAACTGTGCGAGAGCCCTCTTATGCTAGGTATGGCACCAAGACTGCCAGAACTGAGACCCTCGTTAATCTATTAGCCGACAAGGCAAATGATGTGAGGGGCTCGTTTGACAAATATATTAAGGAAGCCAATAGTCACCGAAATCAAGGTGCATAGGGGAATGCTTCCTTTTTTTTCTAGTAGATATAAATTAGTTTTTTAAAGAAAATTACTTATAAAGCAGCAGAAAAAAACCATGCCACCGGTGGGATCCGAACCCACGACCTCCGAATATCGCGTCCGCCGCTCTTACCAACTGAGCTATGGCGACGGCTATCTAATCTGCTGCTTTCGTGATTATTTATGTTTTGCGTGTAAGCGAACCTTGAGAGTGTTCACCAGTGCCACCCTCGTTCATAGCGGTGGACGTAGCACGTCCTGTAATACCGCAAGTGTGACGTCTAACGGCGAGGGCGGAAACTGTGCGAGAGCCCTCTTATGCTACCTTTGGCATCAAGACTACCAGAACCGAGACCCCCGTTAAGCTATTAGCAGACAAGGCAAATGAGGTGAGGGGCTCGTTTGACAAACATATTAAGGAAGCCAACAGTCACCGAAATCAAGGTACATAGAGGAATGCTTTTTTTTATATCTAGTGCCAATCAGTTTTTTAAATAAAATTTTATATAAAGCAGCAGGAAAAACAACCATGCCGCCAGTGGGATCCGAACCCACGACCTCAAAATATGGTGTCCGGTGCACTTACCATCTGAGCTACGGCGACGGCTGTCTAATCTGCTGCTTTCTTGGGTATTTATGTTTTGCGTGTAAGCGAACCTTGAGAGTGTTCACCAGTGCCACCCTCGTCCATAGCGGTGGACGTAGCACGTCCTGTAATACCGCAAGTGTGACGTCTAACGGCGAGGGCGGAAACTGTGCGAGAGCCCTCTTATGCTACCTATGGCATCAAGATTGCCAGAACCGAGACCCCCGTTAAGCTATTAGCAGGCAAGCCAAATGAACGGAGGAGCTCGTTTGACAAACATATGAAGGAAGCCAACAGTCATCGAAATCAAGGTGCATAGAGGAGTGGTTCTTTTTTATATCTAGTGCCAATCAATTAGTTTTTTAAATAAAATTATTTAGAAAGCAGCAGGAAAAAAAGACCATGCCACCAGTGGGACCCGAACCCATGACCTCCGAATATCGCGTCCGGTGCTCTTACCAACTGAGCTATGGCGACGGCTATCTAATCTGCTGCTTTCGTGATTATTTATGTTTTGCGTGTAAGCGAACCTTGAGAGTGTTCACCAGTGCCACCCTCGTTCATAGCGGTGGACGTAGCACGTCCTGTAATACCGCAAGTGTGACGTAGAACGTCATCTAACGCCGAGGGTGGAAACTGTGCGAGAGCCCTCTTATGCTACCTATGGCATCAAGACTGCCAGAACCGAGACCCACGTTGAGCTATTAGCAGGCAAGGCAAATGAAGGGAGGAGCTCGTTTGACAAACATATGAAGGAAGCCAACAGTCACCGAAATCAAGGTGCATAGAGGAATGCTTCTTTTATATATATAGTGCCAATCAATCAGTTTTTTTAAAGAAAATTACGTATAAAGCAGCAGAAAAAACAACCATGCCGCCGGTGGGATCCGAACCCACGACCTCCGAATATCGTGTCCGGTGCTTTACCAACTGATCTACGGCGACGGCTGTCTAATTTGCTGCTTTCGTGGGTATTTATGTATTGTGTGCAAGCGAACCTTGAGAGTGTTCACCAGAGCCGCCCTCGTCCATAGCGGTGCACGTAGCACGTTCTGTAATTCCGCAAGTGTGACGTAGAACGTCATCTAACGGCGAGGGCGGAAACTGTGCGAGAGCCCTCTTATGCTACCTATGGCATCAAGACTGCGAGAACCGAGACCCCCGTTAAGCTATTAGCAGACAAGGCAAATGAAGTGAGGGGCTCGTTTGACAAACATATTAAGGCCAACAGTCACCGAAATCAAGATGCATAGAGGAATGCTTCTTTTTTTATAGCTAGTGCCAATCGATTAGTTTTTTTAAAAAAATTACTTATAAAGCATCAGAAAAAACAACCATGCCGAAGGTGGGATCCGAACCCACGACCTCCGAATATCGCGTCCGCTGCTTTACCAACTGAGCGAAAGCGACGGCTGTCTAATTTGCTGCTTTGTTGGGTTTTTATTTTTTGCGTGCAAGCGAACCTTGAGAGTGTTCACCAGCGCCACCCTCGTCCATAGCGGTGGACGTAGCACGTCCTGTAAAACCGCAAGTGTGACGTAGAACGTCATCTAACGGCGAGGGCGGAAACTGTGCGAGAGCCCTCTTATGCTACCTATGGCATCATGACTGCCAGAACCGAGACCCCCGTTAAGCTATTAGCAGACAAGGCAAATGAAGTGAGGGGCTCGTTTGACAAACATATTAAGGCCAACAGTCACCGAAATCAAGATGCATAGAGGAATGCTTCTTTTTTTATAGCTAGTGCCAATCAATTAATTTTTTTAAAGAAAATTACTTATAAAGCAGCAGAAAAGACAACCATGGCGCCGGTGGGATCGAACCCACGACCTCCGGATATCGCGTCCGGTGCTGTTACCAACTGAGCTACGGTGACGGCTGTCTAATCTGCTGCTTTTGTGGGTATTTATTTATGTTTTGCGTGTAAGCGTACCTTGAGAGCGTTCATCAGCGCCACCCTCGTGCTTAGCGGTGGACGTAGCACGTCCTGTAATACCGCAAGTGTGAAGTAGAACGTCATCTAACGGCGAGGGCGGAAACTGTGCGAGAGCCCTCTTATGCTACCTATGGCATCAACACTGCCAGAACCGAGACCCTCTTTAAGCTATTAGCAGAAAAGGCAAATGAAGTGAGGGGCTCGATTGACAAACATATTAAGAAAACCAACAGTCACCGAAATCAAGTTGCATAGGGGAATGCTTCTTTTTTTATATTTTATGCCAATCAATTAGTTTTTTTGAAAATTGCTTATAAAGCAGCAGAAAAAACAACCATTCCGAAGGTGGGATACTACCCACGACCTTCGAATATCTCGTCTGGTGCTCTTACCAACTGAGCTACGGCGACGGCTGTCTAATCTGCTGCTTTCGTGGATATTTATGTTTTGCGTGTAAGCGAACCTTGAGAGTGTTCACCAGCGCCACCCTCGTCCATAGCGGTGGACGTAGCACGTCCTGTAATACCGCAAGTGTGACGTAGAACGTCATCTAACGGCGAGGACGGAAACTGTGCGAGAGCCCTCTTATGCTACCTATGGCATCAAGACTGCAAGAACCGATACCCCCGTTAAGCTATTAGCAGACAAGGCAAATGAGGTGAGGGGCTCGTTTGACAAACATATTAAGGAAGCCAACAGTCACCGAAATCAAGGTGCAAAGATTAATGCTTCTTTTTTTATATCTAGTGCCAATCAATTAGTTTTGTAAAGAAAATTAATTATAAAGCAGCAGAAAAAACAACCATACCACCGGTGTAATCGGATCCCACGACCTCCGAATATCGCGTCCGGTGCTCTTACCAACTGAGCTATGGCGTCGGCTATCTAAACTGCTGCTTTCGTGATTATTTATGTTTTGCGTGTAAGCGAACCTTGAGAGTGTTCACCAGCGGCACCCTCGTCCATAGCGGTGGATGTAGCACGTCCTGAAATACCGCAAGTGTGACGTAGAACATCATCTGACGGCGAGGGCGGAAACTGTGCGAGAGCCCTCTTATGCTACCTATGGCATCACGACTGCCAGAACCGAGACCCACGTTAAGCTATTAGCAGATAAGGCAAATGAGGTGAGGGGCTCGTTTGACAAACATATTAAGGAAGCCAACAGTCACCGAAATCAAGGTGCATAGAGGAATGCTGCTTTTTTATATCTAGTGCCAATCAATTCGGTTTAAAAAAAAAATTACTTATAAAGCACCAGAGAAAAAAACCATGCCGAAGGTGGGATCCTACCCACGACCTTCGAATATCTCGTCTGGTGCTCTTACCAACTGAGCTACGGCGACGGCTGTCTAATCTGCTGCTTTCGTGGATATTTATGTTTTGCGTGTAAGCGAACCTTGAGAGTGTTCACCAGCGCCACCCTCGTCCATAGCGGTGGATGTAGCACGTCCTGTAATACCGCAAGTGTGACGTCTAACGGCGAGGGCGGAAACTGTGCGAGAGCCCTCTTATGCTTCCTATGGCATCACGACTTCCAGAGCCGAGACCCACGTTAAGCTATTAGCAGACAAGGCAAATGAGGTGAGGGGCTCGTTTGACAAACATATTAAGGAAGCCAACAGTCACCGAAATCAAGGTGCATAGAGGAATGCTTCTTTTTTATAGCTAGTGCCAATCAATTAGTTTTTTTTTTTAAAATGTACTTATAAAGCATCAAAAAAAACAACCATGCCGAAGGTGGGATCCGAACCCACGACCTCCGAATATCGCGTCCGGTGCACTTACCAACTGAGCTATGGCGACGGCTATCTATTCTGCTGCTTTCGTGATTATTTATGTTTTGCGTGTAAGCGAACCTTGAGAGTGTTCACCAGTGCCACCCTCGTCTAAAGCGGTGGACGTAGCACGTCCTGTAATACCGCAAGTGTGACGTCTAACGGCGAGGGCGGAAACTGTGCGAGAGCCCTCTTATGCTACCTATGGCATCAAGACTGCCAGAACCGATACCCCCGTTAAGCTATTAGCAGACAAGGCAAATGAGGTGAGGGGCTCGTTTGACAAACATATTAAGGAAGCCAACAGTCACCGAAATCAAGGTGCAAAGATTAATGCTTCTTTTTTTATATCTAGTGCCAATCAATTAGTTTTTTAAAGAAAATTACTTATAAAGCAGCAGAAAAAACAACCATACCACCGGTGTAATCGGAACCCACGACCTCCAAATAACGCGTCCGGTGCTCTTACCAACTGAGCTATGGCGTCGGCTATATAAACTGCTGCTTTCGTGATTATTTATGTTTTGCGTGTAAGCGAACCTTGAGAGTGTTCACCAGTGCCACCCTCGTCCATAGCGGTGGACGTAGCACGTCCTGTAATACCGCAAGTGTGACTTCTAACGGCGAGGCCGGAAACTGTGCGAGAGCCCTCTTATGCTTCCTATGGCATCACGACTGCCAGAGCCGAGACCCACGTTAAGCTATTAGCAGACAAGGCAAATGAGGTGAGGGGCTCGTTTGACAAACATATTAAGGAAGCCAACAGTCACCGAAATCAAGGTGCATAGAGGAATGCTTCTTTTTTTATAGCTAGTGCCAATCAATTAGTTTTTTTAAAAAAAATTTACTCATAAAGCATCAGAAAAAACAACCATGCCGAAGGTGGGATCCGAACCCACGACCTCGGAATATCGCGTCCGGTGCACTTACCAACTGAGCTATGGCGACGGCTATCTAATCTGCTGCTTTCGTGATTATTTATGTTTTGCGTGTAAGCGAACCTTAAGAGTGTTCACCAGTGCCACCCTCGTCTATAGCGGTGGACGTAGCACGTCCTGTAATACCGCAAGTGTGACGTCTAACGGCGAGGGCGGAAACTGTGCGAGAGCCCTCTTATGCTACCTATGGCATCAAGACTGCCAGAACCGAGACCCCCTTTAAGCTATTAGCAGACAAGGCAAATGAAGTGAGGGGCTCGTTTGACAAACATATTAAGGAAACCAACAGTCACCGCAATCAAGGTGCATAGGGGAATGCTTCTTTTTTATATCTAGTGCCAATCAATTAGTTTTTAAAGAAAATTACTTATAAAGCAGCAGAAAAAAAACCATGCCGAAGGTGGGATCCGAACCCACGACCTCCGAATATAGTGTCCGGTGCTTTACCAACTGAGCTACGGCGACGGCTGTCTAATTTGCTGCTTTCTTGGGTATATATGTTTTTCGTGCAAGCGAACCTTGAGAGTGTTCCCCAGCGGCACCCTCGACCATAGCGGTGGATGTAGCACGTCCTGTAATACCGCAAGTGTGACGTAGAACGTCATCTAACGGCGAGGGCGGAAACTGTGCGAGAGCACTCTTATGCTACCTATGGCATCAAGACTGCGAGAACCGAGACCCCCGTTAAGCTATTAGCAGACAAGGCAAATGAAGTGAGGGGCTCGTTTGACAAACACATGAAGGAAGCCAACAGCCACCTAAATCCAGGTGCATAGAGGAATGCTTCTTTTTTATATCTAGTGCCAATCAATTAGTTATTAAAAGAAAATTACGTATAAAGCAGCAGAAAAAACAACCATGCCGCCGGTGGGATCCGAACCCACGACCTCCGAATATCGCGTCCGGTGCTTTACCAACTGATCTACGGCGACGGCTGTCTAATTTGCTGCTTTCGTGGGTATTTATGTATTGTGTGCAAGCGAACCTTGAGAGTGTTCACCAGCGCCGCCCTCGTCCATAGCGGTGCACGTAGCACGTCCTGTAATTCCGCAAGTGTGACGTAGAACGTCATCTAACGGCGAAGGCGGAAACTGTGCGAGAGTCCTGTTATGCTAGGTATGGCACCAAGACTGCCAGAACCGAGACCCTCGTTAATCTATTAGCAGACAAGGAAATTGATGCGAGGGGCTCGCTTGACAATCATATTAAGGAAGCCAATACTCACCGAAATCAAGGTGCATAGAGAAATGCTTCTTTTTTATATCTAGTGCCAATCAATTAGTTTTTTAAAGAAAATTACTTATAAAGCAGCAGAAAAAACAACCATGCCGCCGGTGGGATCCGCACCCACGACCACCGAATATCGCGTCCGGTGCGCTTACCAACTGAGCTACGGCGACGGCTGTCTAATCTGCTGCTTTCGTGGTTATTTATGTTTTGCGTGTAAGCGAACTTTGAGAGTGTTCACCAGCGCCACCCTCGTCCATAGCGGTGGACGTAGCACGTCCGGTAATATTGCAAGTGTGACGTAGAACGTCATCTAACGGCGAGGGCGGAAACTGTGCGAGAGCCCTCTTATGCTACCTATGGCATCAAGACTGCCAGAACCGAGACCCTCTTTAAGCTATTAGCAGACAAGGCAAATGAAGTGAGGGGCTCGATTGACAAACATATTAAGGAAACCAACAGTCACCGAAATCAAGGTGCATAGGGGAATGCTTCTTTTTTTATATCTAATGCCAATCAATTGGTTTTTTTGAAAATTGCTTATAAAGCAGCAGAAAAAACAACCATTCCGAAGGTGGGATCCTACCCACGACCTTCGAATATCTCGTCTGGTGCTCTTACCAACTGAGCTACGGCGACGGCTGTCTAATCTGCTGCTTTCGTGGATATTTATGTTTTGCGTGTAAGCGAACCCTGAGAGTGTTCACCAGCGCCACCCTCGTCCATAGCGGTGGACGTAGCACGTCCTGTAATACTGCAAGTGTGACGTAGAACGTCATCTAACGGCGATGGCGGAAACTGTGCGAGAGCCCTCTTATGCTACCTATGGCATCAAGACTGCCAGAACCGAGACCCTCTTTAAGCTATTAGAAGACAAGGCAAATGAAGTGAGGGGCTCGTTTGACAAACATATTAAGGAAACCAACAGTCACCGAAATCAAGGTGCATAGGGGAATGCTTCTTTTTTTATATCTGATGCCAATCAGTTTTTTGAAAATTGCTTATAAAGCAGCAGAAAAAACAACCATTCCGAAGGTGGGATCCTACCCACGACCTTCGAATATCTCGTCCGGTGCTCTTACCAACTGAGCTACGGCGACGGCTGTCTAATCTGCTGCTTTCGTGGATATTTATGTTTTGCGTGTAAGCGAACCTTGAGAGTGTTCACCAGCGCCACCCTCGTTCATAGCGGTGGACGTAGCACGTCCTGTAATACCGCAAGTGTGACGTAGAACGTCATCTATCGGCGAGGGCGGAAACTGTGCGAGAGCCCTCTTATTGGACCTATGGCATCAAGACTGCGAGAACCGAGACCCCCGTTAAGCTATTAGCAGACAAGGCAAAGGAAGTGAGGGGATCGTTTGACAAACATATTAAGGAAGCCAACAGTCACCGAAATCAAGGTGCATAGAGGAATGCTTCTTTTTTTATAGCTAGTGCCAATCAATTAGTTTTTAAAAAAAAATTACTTATAAAGCAGCAGAAAAAACAACCATACCACCGGTGGGATCCGAACCCGCGAGCTCCGAATATCGCGTCCGGTGCTCTTACCAACTGAGCTATGGCGACGGCTATCTAATCTGCTGCTTTCGTGATTATTTATGTTTTGCGTGTAAGCCAACCTTGAGAGTGTTCACCAGTGCCACCCTCGTCCATAGCGGTGGACGTAGCACGTCCTGTAATACCGCAAGTGTGATGTCTAACGGCGAGGGCGGAAACTGTGCGAGAGCCCTCTTCTGCTACCTATGGCATCAAGACTGCCAGAACCGAGACCCTCTTTAAGCTATTAGCAGACAAGGCAAATGAAGTGAGGGGCTCGATTGACAAACATATTAAGGAAACCAACAGTCACCGAAATCAAGGTGCATAGGGGAATGCTTCTTTTTTTATATCTAATGCCAATCAATTAGTTTTTAAAGAAAATTATTTAGAAAGCAGCAGGAAAAACAACCATGCCGAAGGTGGGATCCGAACCCACGACCTCCGAATATCGCGTCGCAGTAGCAGCCGTCGCAGTAGCTCAGTTGGTAAGCGCACAGGACGCGATATTCGGAGGTCGTGGGTTCGATCCCACCGGCGCCATGGTTGTCTTTTCTGCTGCTTTATAAGTAATTTTCTTTTAAAAACTAATTGATTGGCACTAGATATAAAAAAGAAGCATTCCCCTATGCACCTTGATTTCGGTGACTGTTGGCTTCCTTAATATGTTTGGCAAACGATCCCCTCACTTCATTTGCCTTGTCTGCTACTAGCTTAACGGGGGTCTCGGTTCTGGCAGTCTTGATGCCATAGGTCGAATAAGAGGGCTCTCGCACAGTTTCCGCCCTCGCCGTTAGATGACGTTCTACGTCACACTTTCGTTATTACAGGACGTGCTACATCCACCGCTATTGACGAGGGTGCCGCTGGTGAACACTCTCAAGGTTCGCTTGCACGCAAAACATAAATACCCACGAAAGCAGCAGATTATACAGCCGTCGCCGTAGCTCAGATGGTAAGCGTACCGGACGCCATATTCGAAGGTCGTGGGTTCGGATCCCACCGGCGGCATTGTTGTTTTTCCTGCTGTTTTATAAATAATTTTCTTTAAAAGACTAATTGATTGGCACTAGATATAAAAAAGAAGCATTCCTCTATGCACCTTGATTTCGGTGACTGTTGGCTCCCTTAATGAGTTTGTCAAACAAGCCCCTCACCTCATTTGCCTTGTCTGCTAATAGCTTAACGGGGGTCTCGGTTCTGGCAGTCTTGATGCCGTAGGTAGCATAAGAGGTATCTCGCACAGTTTTCTCCCTCGCCAATAGATGACGTTCTACGTCACACTTGCGATATTACAGGACGTGCTACGTCCACCGCTATGGACGAGGGTGGCGCTGGTGAACACTCTCAAGGTTCGCTTACACGCAAAACATAAATACCCACGAAAGCAGCAGATTAGACAGCCGTCGCCGTAGCTCAGTTGGTAAGAGCACCAGAGGCGATATTCGGAGGTCGTGGGCTCGAATCCCACTGGTGGCATGGTTGTTTTTTCTGCTGTTCTATAAGTAATTTTCTTTAAAAAAAGCTAATTGATTAGCACTAGATATAAAAAAGAAGCATTCCCCTACGCACCTTGATTTCGGTGACTGTTGGCTTCCTTAATATGTTTGTCAAACGATCCCCTCACTTCATTTGCCTTGTCTGCTAATAGCTTAACGGGGGTCTCGGTTCTCGCAGTCTTGATGCCATAGGTCGAATAAGAGGGCTCTCGCACAGTTTTCCGGCCTCGCCGTTAGATGACGTTCTACGTCACACTTGCGGTATTACAGGACGTGCTACGTCCACCGCCATGGACGAGGGTGGCGCTGGTGAACACTCTCAAGGTTCGCTTACACGCAAAACATAAATACCCACGATAGCAGCAGATTAGACAGCCGTCGCAGAAGCTCAGTTGGTAAGCGCACAGGACGCGGTATTCGGAGGTCGTGGGTTCGATCCCACCGGCGCCATGGTTGTCTTTTCTGCTGCTTTATAAGTAATTTTCTTTTAAAAACTAATTGATTGGCACTAGAAATAAAAAAGCATTCCCCTATGCACCTTGATTTCGGTGACTGTTGGCTTCCTTCATATGTTTGTCAAACGAGCCCCTCACTTCATTTGCCTTGTCTGCTAATAGCTTAACGGGGTTCTCGGTTCTGGCAGCCTTGATGCCATAGGTAGCATCAGAGGGCTCTTGCACAGTTTACGCCCTCGCCGTTAGATTACGTTCTACTTCACACTTGCGGTATTACAGGACGTGCTACGTCCACCGCTATGGACGAGGGTGGCGCTGGTGAACACTCTCAAGGTTCGCTTACACGCAAAACATAAATACCCACGAAAGCAGCAGATTAGACAGCCGTCGCCGTAGCTCAGTTGGTAAGAGCACCAGAGGCGATATTCGGAGGTCGTGGGCTTGAATCCCACCGGTGGCATGGTTGTTTTTTCTGCTGTTCTATAAGTAATTTTCTTTAAAAAAAGCTAATTGATTAGCACTAGATATAAAAAAGAAGCATTCCCCTATGCACCTTGATTTCGGTGACTGTTGGCTTCCTTAATATGTTTGTCAAACGATCCCCTCACTTCATTTGCCTTGTCTGCTAATAGCTTAACGGGGGTCTCGGTTCTGGCAGTCTTGATGCCATAGGTCGAATAAGAGGGCTCTCGCACAGTTTTCCGCCCTCGCCGTTAGATGACGTTCTACGTCACACTTGCGGTATTACAGGACGTGCTACGTCCACCGCCATGGACGAGGGTGGCGCTGGTGAACACTCTCAAGGTTCGCTTACACGCAAAACATAAATACCCACGATAGCAGCAGATTAGACAGCCGTCGCAGTAGCTCAGTTGGTAAGCGCACAGGACGCGATATTTGGAGGTCGTGGGTTCGATCCCACCGGCGCCATGGTTGTCTTTTCTGCTGCTTTATAAGTAATTTTCTTTTAAAAACTAATTGATTGGCACTAGATATAAAAAAGAAGCATTCCCCTATGCACCTTGATTTCTGTGACTGTTGGCTTCCTTAATATGTTTGGCAAACGATCCCCTCACTTCATTTGCCTTGTCTGCTACTAGCTTAACGGGGGTCTCGGCTCTGGCAGTCTTGATGCCATAGGTCGAATAAGAGGGCTCTCGCACAGTTTCCGCCCTCGCCGTTAGATGACGTTCTTCGTCACACTTTCGGTATTACAGGACGTGCTACATCCACCGCTATGGACGAGGGTGCCGCTGGTGAACACTCTCAAGGTTCGCTTGCACGCAAAACATAAATACCCACGAAAGCAGCAGATTAGACAGCCGTCGCCGTAGCTCAGATGGTAAGCGTACCGGACGCCATATTCAAAGGTCGTGGGTTCGGATCCCACCGGCGGCATTGTTGTTTTTCCTGCTGTTTTATAAATAATTTTCTTTAAAAGACTAATTGATTGGCACTAGATATAAAAAAGAAGCATTCCTCTATGCACCTTGATTTCGGTGACTGTTGGCTTCCTTAATGAGTTTGTCAAACAAGCCCCTCACCTCATTTGCCTTGTCTGCTAATAGCTTAACGGGGGTCTCGGTTCTGGCAGTCTTGATGCCATAGGTAGCATAAGAGGTATCTCGCACAGTTTCCTCCCTCGCCATTAGATGACGTTCTACGTCACACTTGCGATATTACAGGACGTGCTACGTCCACCGCTATGGACGAGGGTGGCGCTGGTGAACACTCTCAAGGTTCGCTTACACGCAAAACATAAATACCCACGAAAGCAGCAGATTAGACAGCCGTCGCCGTAGCTCAGTTGGTAAGAGCACCGGACGAGATATTCGGAGGTCGTGGGTAGGATCCCACCTTCGGAATTGTTGTTTTTTCTGCTGCTTTATAAGCAATTTTCAAAAAACTAATTGATTGGCACTAGATATAAAAAAAGAAGCATTCCCCTATGCACCTTGATTTCGGTGACTGTTGGTTTCCTTAATATGTTTGTCAAACGAGCCCCTCACTTCATTTGCCTTGTCTGCTAATACCTTAAAGAGGGTCTCGGTTCTGGCAGTCTTGATGCCATAGGTAGCAAAAGAGGGCTCTCGCACAGTTTCCGCCCTCGCCGTTAGATGACGTTCCACGTTACACTTGCAGTATTACAGGACGTGCTACGTCCACCGCTATGGACGAGGGTGGCGCTGGTGAACTCTCAAAGTTCACTTACACGCAAAACATAAATACCCACGAAAGCAGCAGATTAGACAGCCGTCGCCGTAGCTCAGTTGGTAAGCGCACCTGACGCGATATTCGGTGGTCGTGGGTTCGGATCCCACCGGCAGCATGGTTGTCTTTTCTGCTGCTTTATAAGTAATTTTCTTTTAAAAACTAATTGATTGGCACTAGATATAAAAAAGAAAAATTCCTCTATGCACCTTGATTTAGGTGACTGTTGGCTTCCTTCATGTGTTTGTCAAACGAGCCCCACACTTCATTTGCCTTGTCTGCTAATAGCTTAACGGGGGTCACGGTTCTGGCAGTCTTGATGCCATAGGTAGCATCAGAGGGCTCTTGCACAGTTTCCGCCCTCGCCGTTAGATGACGTTCTACTTCACACTTGCGGTATTACCGGACGTGCTACGTCCACCGCTAAGCACGAGGGCGGCGCTGGTGAACACTCTCAAGGTTCGCTTACACGCAAAACATAAATAAATACCCACAAAAGCAGCAGATTACACAGCCGTCACCGTAGCTCAGTTGGCAAGAGCACCGGACGCGATATCCGGAGGTCGTGGGTTCGATCCCACCGGCGCCATGGTTGTCTTCTCTGCTGCTTTACAAGCAGCACTTCATTTGCCTTGTCTGCTAATAGCTTAACGGGTGTCTCGGTTCTGGCAGTCATGATGCCATAGGTAGCATAAGAGGGCTCTCGCACAGTTTCCGCCCTCGCCGTTAGATGATGTTCTACGTCACACTTGCGGTATTACAGGACGTGCTACGTCCACCGCTATGGACGAGGGTGGCGCTGGTGAACACTCTCAAGGTTCGCTTGCACGCAAAACATAAATACCCACGAAAGCAGCAGATTAGACAGCCGTCGCCGTAGCTCAGATGGTAAGCGTACCGGACGCCATATTCGAAGGTCGTGGGTTCGGATCCCACCGGCGGCATTGTTGTTTTTCCTGCTGTTTTATAAATAATTTTCTTTAAAAAACTAATTGATTGGCACTAGATATAAAAAAAGAAGCATTCCTCTATGCACCTTGATTTCGGTGACTGTTGGTTTCCTTAATATGTTTGTCAAACGAGCCCCTCACTTCATTTGCCTTGTCTGCTAATACCTTAAAGAGGGTCTCGGTTCTGGCAGTCTTGATGCCATAGGTAGCAAAAGAGGGCTCTCGCACAGTTTCCGCCCTCGCCGTTAGATGACGTTCCACGTTACACTTGCACTATTACAGGACGTGCTACGTCCACCGCTATGGACGAGGGTGGCGCTGGTGAACACTCTCAAGGTTCGCTTGCACGCAAAACATAAATACCCAAGAAAGCAGCAAATTAGACAGCCGTCGCATTAGCTCAGTGTGTAAAGCAGCGGATGCGATATTCGGAGGTCGTGGGTTCGGATCCCACCTTCGGCATGGTTGTTTTTTCTGATGCTTTATAAGTAATTTTCTTTAAAAAACTAATTGATTGGCACTAGATATAAAAAGAAGCATTCCTCTATGCACCTTGATTTAGGTGACTGTTGGCTTCATGTGTTTGTCAAACGAGCCCCTCACTTCATTTGCCTTGTCTGCTAATAGCTTAACGGGTGTCTCGGTTCTGGCAGTCATGATGCCATAGGTAGCATAAGAGGGCTCTCGCACAGTTTCCGCCCTCGCCGTTAGATGATGTTCTACGTCACACTTGCGGTATTACAGGACGTGCTACGTCCACCGCTATGGACGAGGGTGGCGCTGGTGAACACTCTCAAGGTTCTCTTGCACGCAAAACATAAATACCCAAGAAAGCAGCAAATTAGACAGCCGTCGCCGTAGCTCAGGTGGTAAGCGCACCTGACGCGATATTCGGTGGTGGTGGCTTCGGATCCCACCGGCAGCATGGTTGTCTTTTCTGCTGCTTTATAAGTAATTTTCTTTTAAAAACTAATTGATTGGCACTAGATATAAAAAAGAAGCATTCCTCTATGCACCTTGATTTAGGTGACTGTTGGCTTCCTTCATGTGTTTGTCAAACGAGCCCCACACTTCATTTGCCTTGTCTGCTAATAGCTTAACGGGAGTCACGGTTCTGGCAGTCTTGATGCCATAGGTAGCATCAGAGGGCTCTTGCACAGTTTCCGCCCTCGCCGTTAGATGACGTTCCACGTTACACTTGCAGTATTACAGGACGTGCTACGTCCACCGCTATGGACGAGGGCGGCGCTGGTGAACACTCTCAAGGTTCGCTTGCACACAATACATAAATACCCACGAAAGCAGCAAATTAGACAGCCGTCGCCGTAGATCAGTTGGTAAAGCACCGGACGCGATATTCGGAGGTCGTGGGTTCGGATCCCACCGGCGGCATGGTTGTTTTTTCTGCTGCTTTATACGTAATTTTCTTTTAAAAACTAATTGATTGGCACTAGATATAAAAAGAAGCATTCCTCTATGCACCTTGATTTAGGTGACTGTTGGCTTCATGTGTTTGTCAAACGAGCCCCTCACTTCATTTGCCTTGTCTGCTAATAGCTTAACGGGTGTCTCGGTTCTGGCAGTCATGATGCCATAGGTAGCATAAGAGGGCTCTCGCACAGTTTCCGCCCTCGCCGTTAGATGATGTTCTACGTCACACTTGCGGTGTTACAGGACATGCTACGTCCACCGCTATGGACGAGGGTGGCGCTGGTGAACACTCTCAAGGTTCGCTTGCACGCAAAACATAAATACCCAAGAAAGCAGCAAATTAGACAGCCGTCGCATTAGCTCAGTGTGTAAATCAGCGGATGCGATATTCGGAGGTCGTGGGTTCGGATCCCACCTTCGGCATGGTTGTTTTTTCTGATGCTTTATAAGTAATTTTCTTTAAAAAACTAATTGATTGGCACTAGATATTAAAAAGAAGCATTCCCCTATGCACCTTGATTTCGGTGACTATTGGTTTCCTTAATACGTTTGTTAAACGAGCCCCTCACTTCATTTGCCTTGTCTGCTAATAGCTTAACGGGGGTCTCGGTTCTGGCAGTCTTGATGCCATAGGTAGCATAAGAGGGCTCTCACACAGTTTCCGCCCTCGCCGTTAGATGACGTTCTACTTCACACTTGCGGTATTACAGGACGTGCTACATCCACCGCTATGGACGAGGGTGGCGCTGGTGAATACTCTCAAGGTTCGCTTGCACGCAGAACATAAATACCTATGAAGGCAGCAAATTAGACAGCCGTCGCCGTATATCAGTTGGGAAAGCACCGGACGCGATATTCGGAGGTCGTGGGTTAGGATCTCACCGGCGCCACGGTTGTTTTTCTGATGCTTTATAAGTAATTTTATTTAAAAAACTAATTGATTGGCACTGGATATAAAAAAAGAAGCTTTCCCCTATGCACCTTGATTTCGGTGACTGTTGGCATCCTTAATATGTTTGTCAAAAGAGCCCCTCACTTCATTTGCCTTTTCTGCTAATAGCTTAACGGGGGTATCGGTTCTTGTAGTCTAGATGCCATAGGGAGCAAAAGAGGGCTCTCGCACAGTTTCCGCCCTCGCTGTTAGATGACATTCTACGTCACACTCGCGGTATTACAGGACGTGCTACGTCCACCGCTATGGACGAGGGTGGCGCTGGTGAACACTCTCAAGGTTCGCTTGCACGCAAAACATAAATACCCACGAAAGCAGCAGATTAGACAGCCGTCGCCGTAGCTCAGATGGTAAGCGTACCGGACGCCATATTTGGAGGTCGTGGGTTCGGATCCCACCGGCGGCATGGTTGTTTTTTCTGCTGTTTTATAAATAATTTTCTTTAAAAGACTAATTGATTGGCACTAGATATAAAAAAGAAGCATTCCTCTAAGCACCTTGATTTCGGTGACTGTTGGCTTCCGTAATATGTTTGTCAAACGAGCCCCTCACTTCATTTGCCTTGTCTGCTAATAGCTTAACGGGGCTCTCGGTTCTGGCAGTCTTGATGCCATAGGTAGCATAAGAGGTCTCTCGCACAGTTTCCTCCCTCGCCATTAGATGACGTTCTACGTCACACTTGCGGTATTACAGGACGTGCTACGTCCACCGCTCTGGACGAGGGTGGCGGTGGTGAACACTCTCAAGGTTCGCTTACACGCAAAACATAAATACCCACGAAAGCAGCAGATTAGACAGCCGTCGCCGTAGCTCAGTTGGTAACAGCACCGGACGAGATATTCGGAGGTCGTGGGTAGGATCCCACCTTCGGAATGGTTGTTTTTTCTGCTGCTCTATAAGCAGTTTTCAAAAAACTAATTGATTGGCACTAGATATAAAAAAAGAAGCATTCCCCTATGCGCCTTGATTTCGGTGACTGTTGGTTTCCTTAATATGTTTGTCAAACGAGCCCCTCACTTCATTTGCCTTGTCTGCTAATAGCTTAAAGAGGGTCTCGGTTCTGGCAGTCTTGATGCCATAGGTAGCATAAGAGGGCTCTCGCACAGTTTCCGCCCTCGCCGTTAGATGACGTTCTACGTCACACTTGCGGTATTACAGGACGTGCTACGTCCACCGCCATGGACGAGGGTGGCGCTGGTGAACACTCTCAAGTTTCGCTTACACGCAAAACATAAATACCCACGATAGCAGCAGATTAGACAGCCGTCGCAGTAGCTCAGTTGGTAAGCGCACAGGACGCGATATTCGGAGGTCGTGGGTTCGATCCCACCGGCGCCATGGTTGTCTTTTCTGCTGCTTTATAAGTAATGTTCTTTTAAAAACTAATTGATTGACACTAGATATAAAAAAGAAGCATTCCCTTATGCACCTTGATTTCGGTGACTGTTGGCTTCCTTAATATGTTTGGCAAACGATCCCCTCACTTCATTTGCCTTGTCTGCTACTAGCTTAACGGGGGTCTCGGTTCTGGCAGTCTTGATGCCATAGGTCGAATAAGAGGGCTCTCGCACAGTTTCCGCCCTCGCCGTTAGATGACGTTCTGCGTCACACTTTCGGTATTACAGGACGTGCTACGTCCACCGCTCTGGACGAGGGTGGCGGTGGTGAACACTCTCAAGGTTCGCTTACACGCAAAACATAAATACCCACGAAAGCAGCAGATTAGACAGCCGTCGCCGTAGCTCAGTTGGTAACAGCACCGCACGAGATATTCGGAGGTCGTGGGTAGGATCCCACCTTCGGAATGGTTGTTTTTTCTGCTGCTTTATAAGCAATTTTCAAAAAACTAATTGATTGGCACTAGATATAAAAAAAGAAGCATTCCCCTATGCACCTTGATTTCGGTGACTGTTGGTTTCCTTAATATGTTTGTCAAACGAGCCCCTCACTTCATTTGCCTTGTCTGCTAATAGCTTAAAGAGGGTCTCGGTTCTGGCAGTCTTGATGCCATAGGTAGCATAAGAGGGCTCTCGCACAGTTTCCGCCCTCGCCGTTAGATGACGTTCTACGTCACACTTGCAGTATTACAGGACGTGCTACGTCCACCGCTATGGATGAGGGTGGCGCTGGTGAACTCTCAAAGTTCGCTTACACGCAAAAAATAAATACCCACGAAAGCAGCAGATTAGACAGCCGTCGCCGTAGCTCAGTTGGTAAGCGCACCTGACGCGATATTCGGTGGTCGTGGGTTCGGATCCCTCCGGCAGCATGGTTGCTTTTTCTGCTGCTTTATATGTAATTTTCTTTAAAAAACTAATTGATTGGCACTAGATATAAACAAAGAAGCATTCCCCTATGCACCTTGATTTCGGTGACTGTTGGTTTCCTTAATACGTTTGTCAAACGAGCCCCTCACTTCATTTGCCTTGTCTGCTAATAGCTTAACGGGGGTCTCGGTTCTGGCAGTCTTGATGCCATAGGTAGCATAAGAGGGCTCTCACACAGTTTCCGCCCTCGCCGTTAGATGACGTTCTACTTCACACTTGCGGTATTACAGGACGTGCTACGTCCACCGCTAAGCACGAGGGTGGCGCTGGTGAATACTCTCAAGGTTCGCTTGCACGCAGAACATAAATACCTATGAAGGCAGCAAATTAGACAGCCGTCGCCGTAGATCAGTTGGGAAAGCACCGGACGCGATATTCGGAGGTCGTGGGTTAGGATCTCACCCGCGCCACGGTTGTTTTTCTTCTGCTTTATAAGTAATTTTATTTAAAAAAACTAATTGATTGGCACTAGATATAAAAAAAGAAGCTTTCCCCTATGCACCTTGATTTCGGTGACTGTTGGCTTCCTTCATATGTTTGTCAAACGAGCCCCTCACTTCATTTGCCTTGTCTCCTAATAGCTTAACGGGGTTCTCGGTTCTGGCAGCCTTGATGCCATAGGTAGCATCAGAGGGCTCTTGCACAGTTTACGCCCTCGCCGTTAGATTACGTTCTACTTCACACTTGCGGTATTACAGGACGTGCTACGTCCACCGCTATGGACGAGGGTGGCGCTGGTGAACACTCTCAAGGTTCGCTAACACGCAAAACAGAAATACCCACGAAAGCAGCAGATTAGACAGCCGTCGCCGTAGCTCAGTTGGTAAGAGCACCAGAGGCGATATTCGGAGGTCGTGGGCTCGAATCCCACCGGTGGCATGGTTGTTTTTTCTGCTGTTCTATAAGTAATTTTCTTTAAAAAAAGCTAATTGATTAGCACTAGATATAAAAAAGAAGCATTCCCCTATGCACCTTGATTTCGGTGACTGTTGGCTTCCTTAATATGTTTGTCAAACGATCCCCTCACTTCATTTGCCTTGTCTGCTAATAGCTTAACGGGGGTCTCGGTTCTGGCAGTCTTGATGCCATAGGTAGAATAAGAGGGCTCTCGCACAGTTTTCCGCCCTCGCCGTTAGATGACGTTCTACGTCACACTTGCGGTATTACAGGACGTGCTACGTCCACCGCCATGGACGAGGGTGGCGCTGGTGAACACTCTCAAGGTTCGCTTACACACAAAACATAAATACCCACGATAGCAGCAGATTAGACAGCCGTCGTAGTAGCTCAGTTGGTAAGCGCACAGGACGCGATATTCGGAGGTCGTGGGCTCGATCCCACCGGCGCCATGTTTGTCTTTTCTGCTGCTTTATAAGTAATTTTCTTTTAAAAACTAATTGATTGGCACTAGATATAAAAAAGAAGCATTCCTCTATGCACCTTGATTTAGGTGACTGTTGGCTTCCTTCATGTGTTTGTCAAACGAGCCCCTCACTTCATTTGCCTTGTCTGCTAATAGCTTAACGGGGGTCACGGTTCTGGCAGTCTTGATGCCATAGGTCCAATAAGAGGGCTCTCGCACAGTTTCCGCCCTCGCCGTTAGATGACGTTCTACGTCACACTTGCGGTATTACAGGACGTGCTACATCCACCGCTATGGACGAGGGTGCCGCTGGTGAACACTCTCAAGGTTCGCTTGCACGCAAAACATAAATACCCAAGAAAGCAGCAAATTAGACAGCCGTCGCCGTAGCTCAGTTGGTAAGCGCACCTGACGCGATATTCGGTGGTCGTAGGTTCGGATCCCACCGGCAGCATGGTTGCTTTTTCTGCTGCTTTATAAGTAATTTTCTTTAAAAAACTAATTGATTGGCACTAGATATAAAAAAGAAGCATTCCCCTATGCACCTTCATTTCGGTGACGGTTGGTTTCCTGAATACGTTTGTCAAACGAGCCCCTCACTTCATTTGCCTTGTCTGCTAAGCTTAACGGGGGTCTCGGTTCTGGCAGTCATGATGCCATAGGTCGAATAAGAGGGCTCTCGCACAGTTTCCGCCCTCGCCGTTAGAAGACGTTCTACGTCACACTTGCGGTATAACAGGACGTGCTACATCCACCGCTATGGACGAGGGTGCCGCTGGTAAACACTGAAGGTTCGCTTGCACGCAAAACATAAATACCCACGAAAGCAGCAGATTAGACAGCCGTCGCCGTCGCTCAGATGGTAAGCGTACCGGACGCCATATTCGGAGGTCGTGGGTTCGGATCCCACCGGCGGCATGGTTGTTTTTCCTGCAGTTTTATAAATAATTTTCATTAAAAGACTAATTGATTGGCACTAGATATAAAAAAGAAGCATTCCTCTATGCACCTTGATTTCGGTGACTGTTGGCTTCCGTAATATGTTTGTCAAACGAGCCCCTCACTTCATTTGCCTTGTCTGCTAATAGCTTAACGGGGCTCTCGGTTCTGGCAGTCTTGATGCCATAGGTAGCATGAGAGGTCTCTCGCACAGTTTCCTCCCTCGCCATTAGATGACGTTCAACGTCACACTTGCGGTATTACAGGACGTGCTACGTCCACCGCTATGGACGAGGGTGGCGGTGGTGAACACTCTCAAGGTTCGCTTACACGCAAAACATAAATACCCACGAAAGCAGCAGATTAGACAGCCGTCGCCGTAGCTCAGTTGGTAATAGCACCGGACGAGATATTCGGAGGCCGTGGGTAGGATCCCACCTTCGGAATGGTTGTTTTTTCTGCTCCTTTATAAGCAATATTTTCTTTAAAAAACTATTTGATTGGCACTAGATATAAAAAAAAAGCATTCTCCTATGCACCTTGATTTCGGTGACTGTTGGTTTCCTTAATACGTTTGTCAAACGAGCCCCTCACTTCATTTGCCTTGTCTGCTAATAGCTTAACGGGGGTCTCGGTTCTGGCAGTCTTGATGCCATAGGTAGCATAAGAGGGCTCTCGCACAGTTTCCGCCCTCGCCGTTAGATGACGTTCTACGTCACACTTGCGGTATTACAGGACGTGCTACGTCTACCGCCATGGACGAGGGTGGCGCTGGTGAACACTCTCAAGTTTCGCTTACACGCAAAACATAAATACCCACGATAGCAGCAGATTAGACAGCCGTCGCAGTAGCTCAGTTGGTAAGCGCACAGGACGCGATATTCGGAGGTCGTGGGTTCGATCCCACCGGCGCCATGGTTGTCTTTTCTGCTGCTTTATAAGTAATGTTCTTTTAAAAACTAATTGATTGGAACTAGATATAAAAAAGAAGCATTCCCCTATGCACCTTGATTTCGGTGACTGTTGGCATACCTTAATATGTTTGGCAAACGATCCCCTCACTTCATTTGCCTTGTCTGCTACTAGCTTAACGGGGGTCTCGGTTCTGGCAGTCTTGATGCCATAGGTCGAATAAGAGGGCTCTCGCACAGTTTCCGCCCTCGCCGTTAGATGACGTTCTACGTCACACTTTCGGTATTACAGGACGTGCTACATCCACCGCTATGGACGAGGGTGCCGCTGGTGAACACTCTCAAGGTTCGCTAGCACGCAAAACATAAATACCCACGAAAGCAGCAGATTAGACAGCCGTCGCCGTAGCTCAGATGGTAAGCGTACCGGACGCCATATTCGGAGGTCGTGGGTTCGGATCCCACCGGCGGCATTGTTGTTTTTCCTGCTGTTTTTTAAATAATTTTCTTTAAAAGACTAATTGATTGGCACTAGATATAAAAAAGAAGCATTCCTCTATGCACCTTGATTTCGGTGACTGTTGGCTTCCTTAATATGTTTGTCAAACAAGCCCCTCACCTCATTTGCCTTGTCTGCTAATAGCTTAACGGGGGTCTCGGTTCTGGCAGTCTTGATGCCATAGGTAGCATAAGAGGTATCTCGCACAGTTTCCTCCCTCGCCATTAGATGACGTTCTACGTCACACTTGCGATATTACAGGACGTGCTACGTCCACCGCTATGGACGAGGGTGGCGCTGGTGAACACTCTCAAGGTTCGCTTACACGCAAAACATAAATACCCACGATAGCAACAGATTAGACAGCCGTCACAGTAGCTCAGTTGGTAAGCGCACAGGACGCGATATTCGGAGGTCGTGGGTTCGATCCCACCGGCGCCATGGTTGTCCTTTCTGCTGCTTTATAAGTAATTTTCTTTTAAAAACTAATTGATTGGCACTAGATATAAAAAAGAAGCATTCCTCTATGCACCTTGATTTAGGTGACTGTTGGCTTCCTTCATGTGTTTGTAAAACGAGCCCCTCACTTCATTTGCCTTGTCTGCTAATAGCTTAACGGGGGTCACGGTTCTGGCAGTCTTGATGCCATAGGTAGCATGAGAGGGCTCTTGCACAGTTTCCGCCCTCGCCGTTAGATGACGTTCTACTTCACACTTGCGGTATTACAGGACGTGCTATGTCCACCGCTAAGCACGAGGGTGGCGCTGGTGAACGCTCTCAAGGTTCGCTTACACGCAAAACATAAATAAATACCCACAAAAGCAGCAGATTAGACAGCCGTCACCGTAGCTCAGTTGGTAAGAGCACCGGACGCGATATCCGGAGGTCGTGGGTTCGATCCCACCGGCGCCATGGTTGTCTTTTCTGCTGCTTTATAAGTAATTTTCTTTAAAAAAATAATTGATTGGCACTAGCTATAAGAAAAGAAGCATTCCTCTATGCATTTTGATTTCGGTGACTGTTGGCCTTAATATGTTTGTCAAACGAGCCCCTCACTTCATTTGCCTTGTGTGCTAATAGTTTAACGGGTGTCTCGGTTCTGGCAGTCATGATGCCATAGGTAGCATAAAAGGGCTCTCGCACAGTTTCCGCCCTCGCCGTTAGATGACGTTCTACGTGACACTTGCGGTATTACAGGACGTGCTACGTCTACCGCTATGGACGAGGGTGGCGCTGGTGAACACTCTCAAGGTTCGCTTGCACGCAAAACATAAATACCCAAGAAAGCAGCAAATTAGACAGCCGTGGCATTAGCTCAGTTGGTAAAGCAGCGGACGCGATATTCGGAGGTCGTGGGTTCGGATCCCACCTTCGGCATGGTTGTTTTTTCTGATGCTTTATAAGTAATTTAAAAAAAAAACTAATCGATTGGCACTAGCTATAAAAAAAGAAGCATTCCTCTATGCACCTTGATTTCGGTGACTGTTGGCTTCCTTAATATGTTTGTGAAACGATCCCCTCACTTCATTTGCCTTGTCTGCTAATAGCTTAACGGGGGTCTCGGTTCTCGCAGTCTTGATGCCATAGGTCCAATAAGAGGGCTCTCGCACAGTTTCCGCCCTCACCGTTAGACGTCACACTTGCGGTATTACAGGACGTGCTACGTCCACCGCTATGGACGAGGGTGGCACTGGTGAACACTCTCAAGGTTCGCTTACACGCAAAACATAAATAATCACGAAAGCAGCAGATTAGATAGCCGTCGCCATAGCTCAGTTGGTAAGAGCACCGGACGCGATATTCGGAGCTCGTGGGTTCGGATCCCACCGGTGGTATGGTTGTTTTTTCAGCTGCTTTATAAGTAATTTTTCATTAAAAACTAATTGATTGGCACTAGCTATAAAAAAAGAAGCATTCATCTATGCACCTTGATTTCGGTGACTGTTGGCTTCCTTAATATGTTTGTCAAACGATCCCCTCACTTCATTTGCCTTGTCTGCTAATAGCTTAACGGGGGTCTCGGTACTCGCAGTCTTGATGCCATAGGTCCAATAAGAGGGCTCTCGCACAGTTTCCGCCCTCGCCGATAGATGACGTTCTACGTCACACTTGCGGTAATACAGGACGTGCTACGTCCACCTCTATGGACGAGGGTGGCGCTGGTGAACACTCTCAAGGTTCGCTTACACGCAAAACATAAATATCCACGAAAGCAGCAGATTAGACAGCCGTCGCCGTAGCTCAGTTGGTAAGAGCACCGGACGAGATATTCGAAGGTCGTGGGTAGGATCCCACCTTCGGAATGTTTGTTTTTTCGGCTACTTTATAAGCAATTTTCAAAAAAAACCAATTGATTGGCACTACATATAATAAACAAGAATCATTCCCCTATGCACCTTGTTTTCGGTGACTGTTGGCTTCCTTAATATGTTCGTCAAACGAGCCCCTCACTTCATTTGCCTTGTCTGCTAATAGCTTAACGGGGCTCTCGGTTCTGCCAGTCTTGATGCCATAGGTAGCATAAGAGGGCTCTCGCACAGTTTCCTCCCTCGCCGTTAGATGACGTTCTACGTCACTCTTGCGGTATTACAGGACGTGCTACGTCCACCGCTATGGACTAGGGTGGCGCTGGTGAACACTCTCAAGGTTCTCTTACACGCAAAACATAAATATATACCCACAAAAGCAGCAGATTGGACAGCCGTCACCGTAGCTCAGTTGGTAAGAGCACCGGACGCTATATCCGGAGGTCGTGGGTTCGGATCCCACCGGCGGCATGGTTGTTTTTTCTGCTGCTTTATAGGTATTGTTCACTGAAAAACTAATTGATTGGCACTAGATATAAAAAGAAGCATTCCTCTATGCACCTTGATTTCGGTGACTGTTGGCTTCCTTCACATGTTTGTCAAACGAGCCCCTCACTTCATTTGCCTTCTCTGCTAATAGCTTAACGGGGGTCTCGGTTCTGGCAATCTTGATGCCATAGGTAGCATAAGAGGGCTCTCGCACAATTTCCGCCCTCGCCATTAGATGACGTTCTACGTCACACTTGCGGAATTACATGACGTGCTACGTCCACCGCTATGGACGAGGGGGGCGCTGGTGAATACTCTCAAGGTTCGCTTGCACGCAGAACATAAATACCTATGTAGGCAGCAAATTAGACAGCCGTCGCCGTACATCAGTTGGGAAAGCACCGGACGCGATATTCGGAGGTCGTGGGTTAGGATCTCACCGGCGCCATGGTTGTTTTTCTGCTGCTTTATAAGTAATTTTATTTAAAAAAACTAATTGATTGGCACTAGATATAAAAAAGAAGCTTTCCCCTATGCACCTTGATTTCGGTGACTGTTGGCATCCTTAATATGTTTGTCAAAAGAGCCCCTCACTTCATTTGCCTTTTCTGCTAATAGCTTAACGGGGGTCTCGGTTCTTGCAGTCTAGATGCCATAGGGAGCATAAGAGGGCTCTCGCACAGTTTCCGCCCTCGCTGTTAGATGACGTTCTACGTCACACTTGCGGTATTACAGGACGTGCTACGTCCACCGCTATGGACGAGGGTAGCGCTGGTGAACACTCTCAAGGTTCGCTTACACGCAAAACATAAATACCCACAAAAGCAGCAGATTAGACAGCCGTCGCCGTAGCTCAGTTGGTAAGAGCACCAGAGGCGATATTCGGAGGTCGTGGGCTCGAATCCCACCGGTGGCATGGTTGTTTTTTCTGCTATTCTATAAGTAATTTTCTTTAAAAAAAGCTAATTGATTGGCACTAGATAAAAGAAGAAGCATTCCCCTATGCACCTTGATTTTGGTGACTGTTGGTTTCCTTAATATGTTTGTCAAACGAGCCCCTCACTTCATTTGCCTTGTCTGCTAATAGCTTAAAGGGGGTCTCGGTTCTGGCAGTCTTGATGCCACAGGTAGCATAAGAGGGCTCTCGCACAGTTTCCGCCCTCGCCGTTAGATGACGTTCTACGTCACAATTGCGGTATTACAGGACGTGCTATGTCCACCGCTATGGACGAGGGTGGCGCTTGTGAACACTCTCAAGGTTCGCTTACACGCAAAACATAAATAATCACGAAAGCAGCAGATTAAATAGCCGTCGCCATAGCTCAGTTGGTAAGAGCACCGGACGCGATATTCGGAGCTCGCGGGTTCGGATCCCACCGGTGGTATGGTTGTTTTTTCTTCTGCTTTATAAGTAATTTTTTTTTTACAAACTAATTGATTGGCACTAGCTATAAAAAAAGAAGCATTCCTCTATGCACCTTGATTTCGGTGACTGTTGGCTTCCTTAATATGTTTGTCAAACGATCCCCTCACTTCCTTTGCCTTGTCTGCTAATAGCTTAACGGGGGTCTCGGTTCTCGCAGTCTTGATGCCATAGGTCCAATAAGAGGGCTCTCGCACAGTTTCCGCCCTCGCCGATAGATGACGTTCTACGTCACACTTGCGGTATTACAGGACGTGCTACATCCACCGTTATAGACGAGGGTGCCGCTGGTGAACACTCTCAAGATTCGCTAGCACGCAAAACATAAATACCCAAGAAAGCAGCAAATCAGACAGCCGTCGCCGTAGCTCAGTCATTCAACTTCCGGCCACCGAGCGTGACGGACGCAGGATCATGAGCTCCCACGGAGCGGCGATAGCGGCCGTTGCCGGCCGCGGAAACAGGTTTGCCAGCGACGCTGATAAGGATTACGAGATCGTCCTGCCTACCCTGCCTACCGGACGTGTGGTTTTAAACACGGTTTTTCTGCACGGGGACGTGAGTGCGAGACCCTACAGGGTCGAAGACTTCAGGGACGCCCTCGCCAACGCTGGTGCGCTCCCCGACGTCGTGACGATGGGGGCGTACCAGATAAACCACGTGTGGGCGGTGACCTTCAGCACCGCTGACGCCGCAAAGAAACTGGCCGCCACGAAGGAGCTGGAAGTCAGGGGACGCCACTGCATTGTTTTCGATCCAGAAGACCACCAGGTAAAGCTGCGCCTCCACTGGATGCTTCACGGCGTCGCCGACGAGGACATCCGTACGGCATTCGCGGCGTTCGGCAACGTGACCGAGGTCACCCGGGAGCGTTGGCGCGTCGCCGGCATGACGGAGAAGGCGTCCACCACGAGGACCGTGCTCCTGAAACTGAAGCCAGGTGTGAAGGTGGACGACCTGCCCCACCAGGTACGAGTCGCTGGCGAGTTGGCTCTCGTGGTGGTTCCCGGGCGGCCGATGCAGTGCCTTCGTTGCGGCGGCACGGGGCATGTTCGCCGCGATTGCAAGGTGCCCAGGTGTTCGAAATGCCGGCGCTATGGACACTCGGAGGCTGACTGCGTTCGTACCTACGCGTCGGCCACCGGGCATGTAGCAGCGAGCGTATCCGCAGAACTGATGGACGTCGTCGAAGCAGAGGAGGCAGCGAGCGGTGCCGACGACACGGGCAAAGCGGAGGGGGTGGCGGTGCAGCCAGCTGTTGCGAGTAGCAACACCGACACGGCTGTGGCTCAGGAGAGCGGGTCGCCAGCTACTGACCCATCTTCGATGCCTGTGGAAACGCCCAAAGATGGAGCGAGCTCGTCCGTGCACGTGGAACGGAAGGCCGCCAGCGAGAGCCACGACGAAAAGGACGACTCCCGCATGAACGTTGGCGTGACTACACCTGCGAAGCGGCCACACGCCGAGACCAAGGCCGACGGGGAGAAGGCAGCGGAGCCCAGCGTCGGGGAACCGCCGGCAAAGACGCCCCAAGCACGACGGGCCGGTCTGAGACCACGCCCAAAAGTTCCGGCTGAGAAGCGTGGCGGCGACAAGGCGCCTCCTGACCAGGAGCACGTGCTCGCGCCGGATGACACCGGAGGCGACGGCATCGTCTAGCGACATGCTAGGCGCGGGAGGTAAGCACCGTGCTTTCGGTCTCTTCTTCCTAAGTTAAAATGGCTTCTGCAACTCCGTTTAAAGTCGCCGCCCTAAACGTCAGAGGCCTGGCAAGTAAAAGAAAACAAAGCCAGCTGTACAGACTTATAACGGAGCAAGATATTGATATACTGGCAGTGCAGGAGACTAAAGTCGATGGTGAGGAAGAGACCGGGAGCATGGTGCGACGTTTCACGTCTAGGTATTTTGCCGTCGTTAGCCATGCTGTAGGCACATCGGCTGGCTGTATTCTTTTTGTTAAGACGTTGCCGGGAATAGGTGTACACGGACATCATGCGTGCATGTCGGGTCGACACGTGTCCATCGATTTTTCACTCAGTAACATAGACTGGCGCATTGTTTGCCTCTACGCTCCTAATGTGGTTAATGACCGAGCCGCGTTTTTTGAAAGCGTCGAAGAACGGCTTCGCACTGACAGACAGCTGATTGTTATGGGCGATTACAACTGTGTCCTTAGTGCGCGCGACAAGACAAGCCTCCGAGGTTTCCGAGACAAAAGCACCGAAGTGTTGTTACGAATGATTGTGAACTGCAACCGCGAGGATGTAGCAGAGTGTCTTGAAGGAACGCGTGCTGTAAGGTACACACGATTCGAGGGCACATGTCACGCACGGCTAGACCGCATTTATGCATCCGCGGAAACTGTACCTAAATGCAATAGTTATGTAGTTATGCCGGTATCATTTTCTGACCACTGTTTGGTTCAATGCTGCATAGGATTCATTAAGAAGGGGAATGGTTTTTCATGGGAAATGTGGAAGTTGAATGACAAGCTACTTCAGGACGAATTTTATAACCGAGCTGTAAGGGAAGAAGTAGCAAAAATAGAACCAAGTAGCAACATGAGGATATGGCAGCAGTGGGGGCTCACTAAGGAAACTTTAAAATTAAAAGCAATAGAAAGAGCCACTTGTATACGTCATCAAGCAAAACAACAGGAAATTGAGCTAAAGACACTGCTTCAGAAGATGTTAAACAGGAATGCCGAGCGCCTGGTAAACGGATGGAGGACATAAGAAAAACCAAACAAAAGCTAGAGATAATCGAAGAAGAACGTTATCGGGGAGCGTTGGTGAGGGCAAGGGCAGAAAACATGGCTGCAAGGGAAGCGCCGACGAAACGAGCACTTAGTTTGGAAAAAACCCGTGCCGAAAGAAATCACATTAACGAAATAGAATGGGGAGGTGTTTCAAAAACGTACATCGATCACATCAAAGGAGCCTTTTTCGAGCATTACCAGGCGCTCTTCGCATCGCACCCGGTAGATGTTATCACATTTAAGGAGGCGTTTCTAGCCGAGATGCCGCGTCTGGACGACGAAACTAAAGACAGATTAGAACAGCAGATGAATCAAGAGGAAGTCGAGCAAGCAATAGATAGTTTAAACCCAGGAAAGTCGCCTGGACCGGACGGGTTCAGCGCGGCATTCTACAAAGAATTTAAACATGTAATTTTCCCGGTCTTGAGGGTAATCTTTAACGAAGCCTTTAAAGTCAAAGCACTGCCTCCGTCCTATGGGTCGTCCCATACTGTGCTGATTCCCAAAACAGACGACACAGACAGATTACGACTGGTGACAGCATACCGACCGATAGCACTCACTAATGTTGAGTACAAAATTTTTATGAAGATTTTGGCGCGAAGGCTGCAGACCGTGATTCATCACTTAGTTGGTCCGCATCAGACCTGCGGGATTAAAGGGCGGTCTATTTTTACAAATATTCACGTTGCGCGCAGTGTCTTAGAAACCTGTGATGACACAAATGGTCAGGTGGCTATTCTTCAGATCGATTTAGAAAAGGCTTTTGACTGCGTTGCCCATGAACTTTTGTTTGCAGTATTAAGCCATGTTAACGTTGGTTCTGTTATTCGCGAGGGTGTGGCCCTGGCGTACCGGAACTGCACGACGAAATTGATCGTTAACAAGAGTCTGGGGGCCCCCATTAGCGTGCAGCGTTCGGTGCGCCAGGGCTGTCCCCTCAGCCCCCTTTTATTTTGTATTTATGTGGAGACCCTTTGTTTGAAGCTACTGAAAAACAGAAGTATTACCGGATTCAGTTTACAAGCAGCCGAAGTAAAGGTTCTGGCGTACGCTGATGACATTGCTGTGTTTGCCGTTGACTAGGGAGGCATAAGCGAGGCCGTTCAATGTGTACGAGATTTCAGCCAAGCTACTGGAAGCGGGGTTAACTGGTCGAAGTGCCTCGGACTTTGGCACGGAAGGTGGGCATCTACGCCGGAGTGGTTTGCCAGCGTGCCTTGGACGACGACGCCAGATAAATACTTGGGCGTTCCACTCGCTGCTTACCGTGACAGTGAACGGTATTGGACAGGACAGATTAAAGAGATACGGGAAAGAGCTGATGAGTGGAAAGGAGCGACCTTGTCCATTTTCGCCAGAGCCACTGTTTGCAACTTGTTCTTTATCAGCAGGCTCTAGTACGTCATGCAGGTGTTGCACTGTTCACGGTTAAGTATTCAAAAGGTACACCGAATTTTCGCCATCTTTGTCTGGTCGTCTGAATGGGAGCGCTGCAGCCGGACCAACCTGTTCCGACGGGTTCAAGACGGCGTGCTGGGACTGGGCCATTTGTTTTTGAGACAGCTGGTCAATCGTTTTTAGTTTTTTCGGGACACAAGAGACCCGTTTTTGCGTACTGTATGCCAAGTTAGGCTGCGGCATCTGCTTCCAGAGTACATAGTCGGAACTGCTGACGTTTACAGTAGGGTCACCGGTTTCTACCGGGAAATCGTAGCCAGTGTAAGGTTTCTTTCAGCGCGGTTTTCAAATGTCTTTCTGTCGACTGTGAAACGAAAGAAACTATACCGTGCTTTGTGCGATGTAGTTTTCCCGGTGCCCTTGTACAGGGCCTTGTACAGTGGAGGCCAAGGCAATGATGTTTTAAAGAGAGTTAAAAACATGCAGGTGCCATCAGGAACCAAAACCTTCTTTTTTAAGCTGCACACCGGAACCTTACCGGTTAAAAAATTTTTAGAGGGAAAGGAATTATTTTTACCCTGGGGTTCTCACTGTTTAATTTGCAGAAAGCCTGAAACAATAGACCAAGTATTTTTACACTGTTGGGAAGGGGTTTATTTTTGGGATGTATTACAGCGAACCTTAAAGAAAGAATTTCCACTAGACCCGTATGGCATCCGTTACTTATGTGTTGAAAATGAGGATGGGGTGCCTTATGATTTAATAATGCTGACAGGCCTCCACTGTATATGGCGCTCGAGAATGGCAGGCTTTCACTGTGACAGAGACGAAAGACCTGCCCGAATCTACTTTCGAGAAAGTATGGACATGTTTCTGGCCATTCAGAAGGCCGCAGCGGAGCCTCCGGAGTGGCTCTCAAGACTAGAGCCACTCTGTACACTGCGTGAATTTTAAGTTGACGAAGCCAGACTCATGCTGGCTGACTTCGAGTCGGGTGTACATAGCGTTTGTCTTTTGTTGATTGTTTGTTATGTGCAATTTTCTGTGTCAAAGCCAGACAATAAAGAAAAAAAGAAAAAGTCGCCGTAGCTCAGTTGGTTAAGCACCGGACGCGATATTCGGAGGTCGTGGGTTCGAATCCCACCTTCGGCATGTTTTTTTTTCTGCTGCTTTATAAGTATTTTCTTTAAAAAACTAATTGATTGGCACTAGATATAAAAAAAGAAGCATTCCCCTATGCACCATGACTTCGGTGACTGTTGGCTTCCTTAATATGTTTGTAAAACGAGCCCCTCACTTCATTTGCCTTGTCTGCTAATAGCTTAAAGAGGGTCTCGGTTCTGGCAGTCTTCATGCCATAGGTAGCATAAGAGGGCTCTCGCACAGTTTCCGCCCTCGCCGTTAGACGTCACACTTGCGTTATAACAGGACGTGCTACGTCCACCGCTATGGACGAGGGTGGCACTAGTGAACACTCTCAAGGTTCGGTTACACGCAAAATATAAATAATCACGAAAGCAGCAGATTAGATAGCCGTCGCCATAGCTCAGTTGGTAAGAGCACCGGACGCGATATTCGGAGCTCGCGGGTTCGGATCCCACCGGTGGTATGGTTGTTTTTTCTGCTGCTTTATAAGTAAATTTTAAAAAAAAAAACTAATTGATTGGCACTAGCTATAAAAAAAGAAGCATTCCTCTATGCACCTTGATTTCGGTGACTGTTGGCTTCCTTAATATGTTTGTCAAACGATCCCCTCACTTTCTTTGCCTTGTCTGCTAATAGCTTAACGGGGGTCTCGGTTCTCGCTGTCTTGATGCCATAGGTCCAATAAGAGGGCTCTCGCACAGTTTCCGCCCTCGCCGATAGATGACGTTCTACGTCACACTTGCGGTATTACAGGACGTGCTACGTCCACCGCTATGAACGAGGGTGGCGCTGGTGAACACTCTCAAGGTTCGCTTACACGCAAAACATAAATATCCACGAAAGCAGCAGATTAGACAGCCGTCGCCGTAGCTCAGTTGGTAAGAGCACCGGACGAGATATTCGAAGGTCGTGGGTAGGATCCCAACATCGGAATGGTTGTTTTTTCTGCTGCTTTATAAGCAATTTTCAAAAAAACTAATTGATTGGCATCAGATATAAAAAAAGAAGCATTCCCCTATGCACCTTGATTTCGGTGACTGTTGGTTTCCTTAATATGTTTGTCAAACGAGCCCCTCACTTCATTTGCCTTGTCTGCTAATAGCTTAAAGAGGGTCTCGGTTCTGGCAGTCTTGATGCCATAGGTAGCATAAGAGGGCTCTCGAAAAGTTTCCGCCCTCGCCGTTAGATGACGTTCTACGTCACACTTGCAGTATTACAGGACGTGCTACGTCCACCGCTATGGACGAGGGTGGCGCTGGTGAACACTCTCAAGGTTCGCTTACACGCAAAACATAAATAAATACCCACAAAAGCAGCAGATTAGACAGCCGTCACCGTAGCTCAGTAGGTAAGAGCACCGGACGCGATATCCGGAGGTCGTGGGTTCGGATCCCACCGGCGGCATGGTTGTTTTTTCTGATGCTTTATAAGTAATTTTCAAAAAAAACTAATTGATTGGCACTAGATATAATAAAAAAGAAGCATTCCCCTATGCACCTTGTTTTCGGTGACTGTTGGCTACCTTAATATGTTCGTCAAACGAGCCCCTCCCTTCATTTGCCTTCTCTGCTAATAGCTTAACGGGGCTCTCGGTTCTGGCAGTCTTGATGCCATAGGTAGCATAAGAGGGCTCTCGCACAGTTTCCTCCCTCGCCGTTAGATGACGTTCTACGTCACTCTTGCGGTATTACAGGACGTGCTACGTCCACCGCTATGGACGAGGGTGGCGCTGGTGAACACTCTCAAGGTTCGCTTACACGCAAAACATAAATAAATACCCACAAAAGCAGCAGATTAGACAGCCGTCACCGTAGCTCAGTTGGTAAGAGCACCGGACGCGATATCTGGAGGTCGTGGGTTCGGATCCCACCGGCGGCATGGTTGCTTTTCTGCTGCTTTATAGGTAATGTTCACTAAAAACTAATTGATTGGCACTAGATATAAAAAAGAAGCATTCCTCTATGCACCTTGATTTCGGGGACTGTTGGCTTCCTTCACATGTTTGTCAAACGAGCCCCTCACTTCATTTGCCTTCTCTGCTAATAGCTTAACGGGGGTCTCGGTTCTGGCAATCTTGATGCCATAGGTAGCATAAGAGGGCTCTCGCACAGTTTCCGCCCTCGCCATTAGATGACGTTCTACGTCACACTTGCGTAATTACATGACGTGCTACGTCCACCGCTATGGACGAGGGTGGCGCTGGTGAATACTCTCAAGGTTCGCTTGCACGCAGAACATAAATACCTATGAAGGCAGAAAATTAGACAGCCGTCGCCGTACATCAGTTGGGAAAGCACCGGACGCGATATTCGGAGTTCGTGGGTTAGGATCTCACCGGCGCCATGGTTGTTTTTCTGCTGCTTTATAAGTAATTTTATTTAAAAAAAACTAATTGATTGGCACTAGATATAAAAAAGAAGCTTTCCCCTATGCACCTTGATTTCGGTGACTGTTGGCATCCTTAATATGTTTGTCAAAAGAGCCCCTCACTTCATTTGCCTTTTCTGCTAATAGCTTAACGGGGGTCTCGGTTCTTGCAGTCTAGATGTCATAGGGAGCATAAGAGGGCTCTCGCACAGTTTCCGCCCTCGCTGTTAGATGACGTTCTACGTCACACTTGCGGTATTACAGGACGTGCTACGTCCACCGCTATGGACGAGGGTGGCGCTGGTGAACACTCTCAAGGTTCGCTTACACGCAAAACATAAATAACCACGAAAGCAGCAGATTAGACAGCCGTCGCCGTAGCTCAATTGGTAACAGCACCGGACGAGATATTCGGAGGTCGTGGGTAGGATCCCACCTTCGGAAAGGTTGTTTTTTCTGCTGCTTTATGAGCAATTTTCAAAAAAAAACTAATTGATTGGCACTAGATATAAAAAAAGAAGCATTCCCCTATGCACCTTGATTTCGGTGACTGTTGGTTTCCTTAATATGTTTGTCAAACGAGCCCCTCACTTCATTTGCCTTGTCTGCTAATAGCTTAAAGAGGGTCTCGGTTCTGGCAGTCTTGATGCCATAGGTAGCATAAGAGGGCTCTCGCACAGTTTCCGCCCTCGCCGTTAGATGACGTTCTACGTCACACTTGCGGTATTACAGGACGTGCTACGTCCACCGCTATGGACGAGGGTGGCGCTGGTGAACACTCTCAAGGTGCGCTTACACGCAAAACATAAATACCCACAAAAGCAGCAGATTAGACAGCCGTCGCCGTAGCTCAGTTGGTAAGAGCACCAGAGGCGATATTCGGAGGTCGTGGGCTCGAATCCCACCGGTGGCATGGTTGTTTTTCCTGCTGCTTTCTAAATCATTTTCTTAAAAAAACTAATTGATTAGCACTAGATATAAAAAAGAAGCATTCCTCTATGCACCTTGATTTCGGTGACTGTTGGCTTCCTTAATATGTTTGTCAAACGAGCCCCTCACTTCATTTGCCTTCTCTGCTAATAGCTTAAAGAGGGTCTCGGGTCTGGCAGTCTTGATGCCATAGGTAGCATAAGAGGGCTCTCGCACAGTTTCCGCCCTCGCCGTTAGACGTCACACTTGCGGTATTACAGGACGTGCTACGTCCACCGCTATGGACGAGGGTGGCACTGGTGAACACTCTCAAGGTTCGCTTACACGCAAAACATAAATAATCACGAAAGCAGCAGATTAGATAGCCGTCACCGTAGCTCAGTTGGTAAGAGCACCGGACGCGATATCCGGAGGTCGTGGGTTCGGATCCCACCGGCGGCATGGTTGCTTTTCTGCTGCTTTATAGGTATTGTTCCCTAAAAAACTAATTGATTGGCACTAGATATAAAAAAGAAGCATTCCTCTATGCACCTTGATTTCGGTGACTGTTGGCTTCCTTCACATGTTTGTCAAACGAGCCCCTCACTTCATTTGCCTTCTCTGCTAATAGCTTAACGGGGGTCTCGGTTCTGGCAATCTTGATGCCATAGGTAGCATAAGAGGGCTCTCGCACAGTTTCCGCCCTCGCCATTAGATGACGTTCTACGTCACACTTGCGGAATTACATGACGTGCTACGTCCACCGCTATGGACGAGGGTGGCGGTGGTGAATACTCTCAAGGGTCGCTTGCACGCAGAACATAAATACCTATGAAGGCAGAAAATTAGACAGCCGTCGCCGTACATCAGTTGGGAAAGCACCGGACGCGATATTCGGAGGTCGTGGGTTAGGATCTCACCGTCGCCATGGTTGTTTTTCTGCTGCTTTATAAGTAATTTTATTTAAAAAACTAATTGATTGGCACTAGATATAAAAAAAGAAGCTTTCCCCTATGCACCTTGATTTCGGTGACTGTTGGCATTCTTAATATGTTTGTCAAAAGAGCCCCTCACTTCATTTGCCTTTTCTGCTAATAGCTTAACGGGGGTCTCGGTTCTTGCAGTCTAGATGCCATAGGGAGCATAAGAGGGCTCTCGCAGTTTCCGCCCTCGCTGTTAGATGACGTTCTACGTCACACTTGCGGTATTACAGGACGTGCTACGTCCACCGCTATGGACGAGGGTGGCGCTGGTGAACAGTCTCAAGGTTCGCTTACACGCAAAACATAAATACCCACGAAAGCAGCAGATTAGACAGCCGTCGCCGTAGCTCAGTTGGTAAGCGTACCGGACGCCATTTTGGAGGTCGTGGGTTCGGATCCCACCGGCGGCATGGTTGTTTTTCCTGCTGTTTTATAAATAATTATCTTTAAAAAATTAATTGATTGGCACTAGATATAAAAAAGAAGCATTCCTCTATGCACCTTGATTTCGGTGACTGTTGGCTTCCTTAATATGTTTGTCAAACGAGCCCCTCACCTCATTTGCCTTGGTTGCTAATAGCTTAACGGGGGTCTCGGTTCTGGCAGTCTTCATGCCATAGGTAGCATCAGAGGGCTCTTGCACAGTTTCCGCCCTCGCCGTTAGATGACGTTCTACTTCACACTTGCGGTATTAGAGGACGTGCTACGTCCACCGCTAAGCACGAGGGTGGTGCTGGTGAATACTCTCAAGGTTCGCTTGCACGCAGAACATAAATACCTATGAAGGCAGCAAATTAGACAGCCGTCGCCGTAGATCAGTAGGGAAAGCACCGGACGCGATATTCGGAGGTCGTGGGTTAGGATCTCACCGGCGCCATGGTTGTTTTTATGCTGCTTTATAAGTAATTTTATTTAAAAAACCTAATTGATTGGCACTAGATATAAAAAAAGAAGCATTCCCCTATGCACCTTGATTTCGGTGACTGTTGGTTTCCTTAATATGTTTTTCAAACGAGCCCCTCACTTCTTTTGCCTTGTCTGCTAATAGCTTAACGGGGGTCTCGGTTCTGGCAGTCTTGATGCCTTATGTAGCATAAGAGGGCTCTCGCACAGTTTCCGCCCTCGCCGTTAGATGACGTTCTACGTCACACTTGCGGTATTACAGGACGTGCTACGTCCACCGCTATGGACGAGGGTGGTGCTGGTGAACACTCTCAAGGTTCGCTAACACGCAAAACATAAATACCCACTATAGCAGCAGATTAGACAGCCGTCGCCGTAGCTCAGTTGGTAAGCGCACCGGACGCGATATTCGGAGGTCGTCGGCTCGATCCCACCGGCGCCATGGTTGTCTTTTCTGCTGCTTAAAAGTAATTTTCTTTTAGAAACTAATTGATTGGCACTAGATATAAAAAAGAAGCATTCCTCTATGCACCATGATTTAGGTGACTGTTGGCTTCCTTCATGTGTTTGTCAAACGGGCCCCTCAATTCATTTGCCTTTTCTGCTAATAGCTTAACGGGGGTCTCGGTTCTGGCAGTCTTGATGCCATAGGTAGCATCAGAGGGCTCTTGCACAGTTTCCGCCCTCGCCGTTAGATGACGTTCTACTTCACACTTGCGGTATTACAGGACGCGCTACGTCCACCGCTAAGCACGAGGGTGGCGCTGGTGAACACTCTCAAGGTTCGCTTGCACGCAGAACATAAATACCTATGAAGGCAGCAAATTAGACAGCCGTAGCCGTAGATCAGTTGGGAAAGCACCGGACGCGATAATCGGAGGTCATGGGTTAGGATCTCACCGGCGCCATTGTTGTTTTTCTGCTGCTTTATAAGTAATTTTATTTAAAAAACCTAATTGATTGGCACTAGATATAAAAAAGAAGCTTTCCCCTATGCACCTTGATTTCGGTGACTGTTGGCATCCTTAATACGTTTGCCAAACGAGCCCCTCACTTCATTTGCCTTGTCTGCTAATAGCTTAAAGGAAGTCTCGGTTCTGGCAGTCTTGATGCCATAGGTAGCATAAGAGGGCTCTCGCACAGTTTCCGCCCTCGCCGTTAGATGACGTTCTACGTCACACTTGCGGTATTACAGGACGTGCTACGTCCACCGCTATGGACGAGGGTGGCGCTGGTGAACACTCTCAAGGTTCGCTTACATGCAAAACATAAATACCCACGAAAGCAGCAGATTAGAAAGCCGTCGCCGTAGCTCAGTTGGTAAAGCACCGGACGCGATATTCGGAGGTCGTGGGTTCGGATCCCACCTTCGGCATGGTTTTTTTTCTGCTGCTTTATAAGTAATTTTCTTTAAAAACTAATTGATTGGCACTAGATATAAAAAAAGAAGCATTCCCCTATGCACCTTGATTTCGGTGACTGTTGGTTTCCTTAATATGTTTGTCAAACGAGCCCCTCACTTCATTTGCCTTGTCTGCTAATAGCTTAAAGGAAGTCTCGGTTCTGGCAGTCTTGATGCCATAGGTAGCATAAGAGGGCTCTCGCACAGTTTCCGCCCTCGCCGTTAAATGACGTTCTACGTCACACTTGCGGTATTACAGGACGTGCTACGTCCACCGCTATGGACGAGGGTGGCGCTGGTGAACACTCTCAAGGTTCGCTTACATGCAAAACATAAATACCCACGAAAGCAGCAGATTAGACAGCCGTCGCAGTAGCTCAGATGGTAAGCGCACCGGACGCCATATTCGGAGGTCGTGGGTTCGGATCCCACCGGCGGCATGGTTGTTTTTCCTGCTGCTTTCTAAATAATTTTCTGTAAAAAAATAATTGATTGGCACTAGATATAAAAAAGAAGCATTCCTCTATGCACCTTGATTTGGGTGACTGTTGGCATCCTTAATATGTTTGTCAAACGAGCCCCTCACCTCATTTGCCTTATCTGCTAATAGCTTAACGTGGGTGTCGGTTCTGGCAGTCGTGATGCCATAGGTAGCATAAGAGGGCTGTCGCACAGTTTCCGCCCTCGCCGTTAGACGTCACACTTGCGGTATCACAGGACGTGCTACGTCCACCGCTATGTACGAGGGTGGCACTGGTGAACACTCTCAAGGTTCGCTTACACGCAAAACATAAATAATCACGAAAGCAGCAGATTAGATAGCCGTCGCCATAGCTCAGTTGGTAAGTGCACCGGACGCGATATTCGGAGGTCGTGGGTTCGGATCCCACCTTCGGCATGGTTGTTTTTTCTAATGCTTTATAAGTAAATTTTAAAAAAAAACTAATTGATTGGCACTAGCTATAAAAAAGAAGCATTCCTCTATGCACCTTGATTTCGGTGACTGTTGGTTTCCTTAATATGTTTGTCAAACGATCCCCTCACTTCATTTGCCTTGTCTGCTAATAGATTAACGAGGGTCTCGGTTCTGGCAGTCTTGATGCCATAGGTAGCATAAGAGGGCTCTCGCACAGTTTCCGCCCTCGCCGTTAGATGACGTTCTACGTCACACTTGCAATATTACAGGACGTGCTACGTCCACCGCTATGGACGAGGGTGGCGCTGGTGAACACTCTCAAAGTTCGCTTACACGCAAAACATAAATACCCACGAAAGCAGCAGATTAGACAGCCGTCGCCGTAGCTCAGTTGGTAAGCGCACCGGACGCGATATTCGGTGGTCGTGGGTGCGGATCCCACCGGCGGCATGGTTGTTTTTTCTGCTGCTTTATAAGTAATTTTCTTTAAAAAGCTAATTGATTGGCACTAGATATAAAAAAGAAGCATTTCTCTATGCACCTTGATTTCGGTGACTATTGGCTTCCTTAATATGATTGTCAAACGAGCCCCTCACATCATTTGCCTTGTCCGCTAATAGATTAACGAGGGTCTCGGTTCTGGCAGTCTTGGTGTCATACCTAGCATAAGAGGACTCTCTCACAGTTTCCGCCCTCGCCGTTAGATGACGTTCTACGTCACACTTGCGGAATTACCGGACGTGTACGTGCACCGCTATGGACGAGGGCGGCGCTGGAGAACACTCTCAAGGTTCGCTTGCACACAATACATAAATACCCACGAAAGCAGCAAATTAGACAGCCGTCGCCGTAGATCAGTTGGTAAAGCACCGGACGCGATATTCGGAGGTCGTGGGTTCGGATCCCACCGGCGGCATGGTTGTTTTTTCTGCTGCTTTATACGTAATTTTCTTTTAAAAACTAATTGATTGGCACTAGATATAAAAAAAGAAGCATTCCCCTATGCACCTTGATTTCGGCGACTGTTGGTTTCCTTAATATGTTTGTCAAACGAGCCCCGCACCTTATTTGCCTTGTCTGCTAATAGCTTAAATGGGGTCTCGGTTCTGGCAGTCTTGATGCCATAGGTAGCATAAGAGGGCTCTCGCACCCGTTTCCGCCCTCGCCGTTAGACGTCACACTTGCGGTATTACAGGACGTGCTACGTCCACCGCTATAGACGAGGGTGGCACTGGTGAAGACTCTCAAGGTTCGCTTACATGCAAAACATAAATACCCACGAAAGCAGCAGATTAGACAGCCGTCGCAGTAGCTCAGATGGTAAGCGCACCGGACGCCATATTCGGAGGTCGTGGGTTCGGATCCCACCGGCGGCATGGTTGTTTTTCCTGCTGCTTTCTAAATAATTTTCTTTAAAAAACTAATTCATTGGCACTAGAAATAAAAAAGAAGCATTCCTCTATGCACCTTGATTTCGGTGACTGTTGGCTTCCTTAATATGTTTGTAAACGATCCCCTCACTTCATTTGCCTTGTCTGCTAATAGCTTAACGGAGGACTCGGTTCTCGCAGTCCTGATGCCATAGGTCGAATAAGAGGGCTCTCGCACAGTTTCCGCCCTCGCCGTTAGATGACGTTCTACGTCACACTTGCGGTATTACAGGACGTGCTACATCCACCGCTATGGACGAGGGTGCCGCTGGTGAACACTCTCAAGGTTCGCTTGCACGCAAAACATAAATACCCAAGAAAGCAGCAAATTAGACAGCCGTCGCCGTAGCTCAGTTGGTAAAGCACCGGACGCGATATTCTGACGTCGTGGGTTCGGATCCCACCTTCGGCATGGTTTTTTCTGCTGCTTTATAAGTAATTTTTTTAAAAACTAATTGATTGGCACTAGATATAAAAAAGAAGCATTCCTCTATGCACCTTGATTTCGGTGACTGTTGGCTTCCTTAATATGTTTGTCAAACGAGCCCCTCACCTCATTTGCCTTGTCTGCTAATAGCTTAACGTGGGTCTCGGCTCTGGTAGTCGTGATGCCATAGGAAGCATAAGAGGGCTCTCGCACAGTTTCCGCCCTCGCCGTTAGACGTCACACTTGCGGTATTACAGGACGTGCTACATCCACCGCTATGGACGAGGGTGGCACTGGTGAACACTCTCAAGGTTCGCTTACACGCAAAACATAAATAATCACGAAATCAGCAGTTTAGATAGCCGACGCCATAGCTCAGTTGGTAAGAGCACCGGACGCGATATTCAGTTGTCGTGGGTTCGGATCCCACCGGCAGCATGGTTGCTTTTTCTGCTGCTTTATAAGTAATTTTCTTTTAAAAACTAATTGATTGGCACTAGATATAAAAAAGAAGCATTAATCTTTGCACCTTGATTTCGGTGACTGTTGGCTTCCTTAATATGTTTGTCAATCGAGCCCCTCACTTCATTTGCCTTGTCTGCTAATAGCTTAAAGAGGGTCTCGGTTCTGGTAGTCTTGATGCCATAGGTAGCATAAGAGGGCTCTCGCACAGTTTCCGCCCTCGCCGTTAGATGACGTTCTACGTCACACTTGCAGTATTACAGGACGTGCTACGTCCACCGCTATGGACGAAGGTGGCGCTGGTGAATACTCTTAAGGTTCGCTTGCACGCAGAACATAAATATCCACGAAAGCAGCAGATTAGACAGCCGTCGCCGTAGCTCAGTTGGTAAGAGCACCGGACGAGATATTCGAAGGTCGTGGGTAGAATCCCACCTTCGTAATGGTTGTTTTTTCTGCTGCTTTATACATAAATTTCTTTAAAAACTAATTGATTGGCATTAGATATAAAAAAAGAAGCATTCCCCTATGCACCTTGATTTCGGTGACTGTTGGTTTCCTTAATATGTCTGTCTATCGAGCCCCTCACTTCATTTGCCTTGTCTGCTAATAGCTTAAAGAGGGTCTCGGTTCTGGCAGTCTTGATGCCATAGGTAGCATAAGAGGGCTCTCGCACAGTTTCCGCCCTCGCCGTTAGACGTCACACTTGCGGTATTACAGGACGTGCTACGTCCACCGCTATGGACGAGGGTGGCACTGGTGAACACTCTCAAGGTTCTCTTACACGCAAAACATAAATAATCACGAAAGCAGCAGATTAGATAGCCGTCGCCATAGCTCAGTTGGTAAGAGCACCGGACGCGATATTCGGAGCTCGCGGGTTCGGATCCCACCGGTGGTATGGTTGTTTTTTCTGCCGCTTTATAAGTAATTTTTTTTTAAAAAACTAATTGATTGGCACTAGCTATAAAAAAAGAAGCATCCCTCTATGCACCTTGATTTCGGTGACTGTTGGCTTCCTTAATATGTTTGTCAAACGATCCCCTCACTTCCTTTGCCTTGTCTGCTAATAGCTTAACGGGGGTCTCGGTTCTCGCAGTCTTGATGCCATAGGTCCAATAAGAGGGCTCTCGCACAGTTTCCGCCCTCGCCGATAGATGACGTTCTACGTCACACTTGCGGTATTACAGGAAGTGCTACGTCCACCGCTATGAACGAGGGTGGCGCTGGTGAACACTCTCAAGGTTCGCTTACACGCAAAACATAAATATCCACGAAAGCAGCAGATTAGACAGCCGTCGCCGTAGCTCAGTTGGTAAGAGCACCAGACGAGATATTCGAAGGTCGTGGGTAGGATCCCACCTTCGGAATGGTTTTTCCTGCAGTTTTATAAATAATTTTCATTAAAAGACTAATTGATTGGCACTAGATATAAAAAAGAAGCATTCCTCTATGCACCTTGATTTCGGTGACTGTTGGCTTCCGTAATATGTTTGTCAAACGAGCCCCTGACTTCATTTGCCTTGTCTGCTAATAGCTTAACGGGGCTCTCGGTTCTGGCAGTCTTGATGCCATAGGTAGCATAAGAGGGCTCTCGCACAGTTTCCGCCCTCGCCATTAGATGACGTTCTACGTCACACTTGCAGTATTACAGGACGTGCTACGTCCACCGCTATGGACGAGGGTGGCGCTGGTGAACACTCTCAAGGTTCGCTTACACGCAAAACATAAATATCCACGAAAGCAGCAGATTAGACAGCCGTCGCCGTAGCTCAGTTGGTAAGAGCACCAGACGAGATATTCGAAGGTCGTGGGTAGGATCCCACCTTCGGAATGGTTTTTTCTGCTGCTTTATAAGCAATTTTCAAAAAAACTAATTGATTGGCATTAGATATAAAAAAAGAAGCATTCCCCTATGCACCTTGATTTCGGTGACTGTTGGTTTCCTTAATATGTTTGTCAATCGATCCCCTCACTTCATTTGCCTTGTCTGCTAATAGCTTAAAGAGGGTCTCGGTTCTGGCAGTCTTGATGCCATAGGTAGCATAAGAGGGCTCTCGCCCAGTTTCCGCCCTCGCCGTTAGATGACGTTCTACGTCACACTTGCGGAATTACAGGACGTGCTACGTGCACCGCTATGGACGAGGGCGGCGCTGGTGAACACTCTCAAGGTTCGCTTGCACACAATACATAAATACCCACGAAAGCAGCAAATTAGACAGCCGTCGCCGTAGATCAGTTGGTAAAGCACCGGACGCGATATTCAGAGGTCGTGGGTTCGGATCCCACCGGCGGCATGGTTGTTTTTTCTGCTGCTTTATACGTAATTTTCTTTTAATAACTAATTGATTGGCACTAGATATAAAAAAGAAGCATTCCTCTATGCACCTGGATTTAGGTGACTGTTGGCTTCCTTCATGTGTTTGTCAAACGAGCCCCTCACTTCATTTGCCTTGTCTGCTAATAGCTTAACGGGGGTCTCGGTTCTCGCAGTCTTGATGCCATAGGTAGCATAAGAGGGTTCTCGCACAGTTTCCGCCCTCGCTGTTAGATGACGTTCTACGTCACACTTGCGGTATTACAGGACGTGCTACGTCCACCGCTATGGTCGAGGGTGCCGCTGGTGAACACTCTCAAGGTTCGCTTGCACGAAAAACATATATACCCAAGAAAGCAGCAAATTAGACAGCCGTCGCCGTAGCTCAGTTGGTAAAGCACCGGACGCGATATTCGGAGGTCGTGGGTTCGGATCCCACCTTCGGCATGGTTTTTTTTCTGCTGCTTTATAAGTGTTTTTCTTTAAAAACTAATTGATTGGCACTAGATATAAAAAAAGAAGCATTCCCCTATGCACCTTGATTTCGGTGACTGTTGGTTTCCTTAATATGTTTGTCAAACGAGCCCCTCACTTCATTTGCCTTGTCTGCTAATAGCTTAAAGGGGGTCTCGGTTCTGGCAGTCGTGATGCCATAGGTAGCATAAGAGGGCTCTCGCACAGTTTCCGCCCTCGCCGTTAGACGTCACACTTGCAGTATTACAGGACGTGCTACGGCCTCCGCTATGGACGAGGGTGGCGCTGGTGAACACTCTCAAGGTTCGCTTACACGCAAAACATAAATACCCACCAAAGCAGCAGATTAGACAGCCGTCGCCGTAGATCAGTTGGTAAGCGCACCGGACGCGATATTTGTTGGGCGTGGGTTCGGATCCCACCGGCAGCATGGTTGCTTTTTCTGCTGCTTTATAAGTAATTTTCTCTAAAAAACTAATTGATTGACACTAGATATAAAAAGAAGCATTCCCCTATGCACCTTGATTTCGGTGACTGTTGGTTTCCTTAATATGTTTGTCAAACGAGCCCCTCACTTCATTTGCCTTGTCTGCTAATAGCTTAACGGGGGTCTCGGTTCTGGCAGTCTTGATGCCATAGGTAGCATAAGAGGGCTCTCGCACATTTTCCGCCCTCGCCGTTAGATGACGTTCTACGTCACACTTGCGGTATTACAGGACGTGCTACGTCCACCGCTATGGACGAGGGTGGCGCTGGTGAACGCTCTCATGGTTCGCTTACACGCAAAACATAAATACCCACGATAGAAGCAGATTAGACAGCCGTCGCCGTAGCTCAGTTGGTAAGCGCACAGGACGCGATATTCGGAGGTCGTGGGTTCGATCCCACCGGCGCCATGGTTGTCTTTTCTGCTGCTTTATAAGTAATTTTCTTTTAAAAACTAATTGATTGGCACTAGATATAAAAAAAGAAGCATTCCCCTATGCACCTTGATTTCGGTGACTATTGGCATCCTTAATATGTTTGTCAAAAGATCCCCTCACTTCATTTGCCTTTTCTGCTAATTTATAAGTAATTTTTTTTTAAAAACTAATTGATTGGCACTAGATACAAAAAAAGAAGCATTCCCCTATGCACCTTGATTTCGGTGACTGTTGGCATCCTTAATATGTTTGTCAAAAGAGCCCCTCACTTCATTTGCCTTTTCTACTAATAGCTTAACGGGGGTCTCGGTTCTTGCAGTCTAGATGCCATAGGGAGCATAAGAGGGCTCTCGCACAGTTTCCTCCCTCGCCATTAGATGACGTTCTACGTCACACTTGCGGTATTACAGGACGTGCTACGTCCACCGCTATGGACGAGGGTGGCGCTGGTGAACACTCTCAAGGTTCGCTTACACGCAAAACATAAATACCCACGAAAGCAGCAGATTAGACAGCCGTCGCCGTAGCTCAGTTGGTAACAGCACCGGACGAGATATTCGGAGGTCGTGGGTAGGATCCCACCTTCGGAATGGTTGTTTTTTCTGCTGCTTTATAAGCAATTTTCAAAAAAACTAATTGATTGGCACTAGATATAAAAAAAGAAGCATTCCCCTATGCACCTTGATTTCGGTGACTGTTGGTTTCCTTAATATGTTTGTCAAACGAGCCCCTCACTTCATTTGCCTTGTCTGCTAATAGCTTAAAGAGGGTCTCAGTTCTGGCAGTCTTGATGCCATAGGTAGCATAAGAGGGCTCTCGCACAGTTTCCGCCCTCGCCGTTAGATGACGTTCTACGTCACACTTGCAGTATTACATTACGTGCTACGTCCACCGCTATGGACGAGGGTGGCGCTGGTGAACACTCTCAAGGTTCGCTTACACGCAAAACATAAATACCCACGAAAGCAGCAGATTAGACAGCCGTCGCCGTAGCTCAGTTGGTAAGCGCACCTGACGCGATATTCGGTGGGCGTGGGTTCGGATCCCACCGGCAGCATGGTTGCTTTTTCTGCTGCTTTATAAGTAATTTTCTCTAAAAAACTAATTGATTGACACTAGATATAAAAAGAAGCATTCCCCTATGCACCTTGATTTCGGTGACTGTTGGTTTCCTTAATATGTTTGTCAAACGAGCCCCTTACTTCATTTGCCTTGTCTGCTAATAGCTTAACGGGGGTGTCGGTTCTGGCAGTCTTGATGCCATAGGTAGCATAAGAGGGCTCTCGCATAGTTTCCGCCCTCGCCGTTAGATGACGTTCTACGTCACACTTGCGGTATTACAGGACGTGCTACGTCCACCGCTATGGACGAGGGTGGCGCTGGTGAACACTCTCAAGGTTCGCTTACACGCAAAACATAAATACCCACGATAGCAGCAGATTAGACAGCCGTCGCCGTAGCTCAGTTGGTAAGCGCACAGGACGCGATATTCGGAGGTCGTGGGTTCGATCCCACTGGCGCCATGGTTGTCTTTTCTGCTGCTTTATAAGTAATTTTCTTTTAAAAACTAATTGATTGGCACTAGATATAAAAAAGAAGCATTCCCCTATGCACCTTGATTTCGGTGACTGTTGGCATCCTTAATATGTTTGTCAAAAGAGCCCCCCACTTCATTTGCCTTTTCTGCTAATAGCATAACGGGGGTCTCGGTTCTTGCAGTCTAGATGCCATAGGGAGCATAAGAGGGCTCTCGCACAGTTTCCGCCCTCGCTGTTAAATGACGTTCTACGTCACACTTGCGGTATTACAGGACGTGCTACGGCCACCGCTATGGACGAGGGTGCCGCTGGTGAACACTCCCAAGGTTCGCTTACACGCAAAACATAAATACCCACGAAAGCAGCAGATTAGACAGCCGTCGCCGAAGATCAGTTGGTAAGCGCACCGGACGCGATATTTGGTGGGCGTGGGTTCGGATCCCACCGGCAACATGGTTCCTTTTTCTGCTGCTTTATAAGTAATTTTCTCTAAAAAACATAATTGATTGACACTGGATATAAAAAGAAGCATTCCCCTATGCACCTTGATTTCGGTGACTGTTGGTTTCCTTAATATGTTTGTCAAACGAGCCCCTCACTTCATTTGCCTTGTCTGCTAATAGCTTAACGGGGGTCTCGGTTCTGGCAGTCTTGATGCCACAGGTAGCATAAGAGGGCTATCGCACAGTTTCCGCCCTCGCCGTTAGTTGACGTTCTACGTCACACTTGCGGTATTACAGGACGTGCTACGTCCACCGCCATGGACGAGGGTGGCGCTGGTGAACACTCTCAAGGTTCGCTTACACGGAAAACATAAATACCCACGGTAGCAGCAGATTAGACAGCCGTCGCAGTAGCTCAGTTGGTAAGCGCACAGGACGCGATATTCGGAGGTCGTGGGTTCGATCCCACCGGCGCCATGGTTGTCTTTTCTGCTGCTTTATAAGTAATTTTCTTTTAAAAACTAATTGATTGGCACTAGATATAAAAAAAGAAGCATTCCCCTATGCACCTTGATTTCGGTGACTGTTGGCATCCTTAATATGTTTGTCAAAAGAGCCCCTCACTTCATTTGCCTTTTCTGCTAATAGCTTAACGGGGGTCTCGGTTCTTGCAGTCTAGATGCCATAGGGAGCATAAGAGGGCTCTCGCACAGTTTCCGCCCTCGCTGTTAGATGACGTTCTACGTCACACTTGCGGTATTACAGGACGTGCTACGGCCACCGCCATGGACGAGGGTGGCGCTGGTGAACACTCTCAAGGTTCGCTTACACGGAAAACATAAATACCCACGGTAGCAGCAGATTAGACAGCCGTCGCAGTAGCTCAGTTGGTAAGCGCACAGGACGCGATATTCGGAGGTCGTGGGTTCGATCCACCGGCGCCATGGTTGTCTTTTCTGCTGCCTTTATAAGTAATTTTCTTTTAAAAACTAATTGATTGGCACTAGATATAAAAAAAGAAGCATTCCCCTATGCACCTTGATTTCGGTGACTGTTGGTTTCCTTAATATGTTTGTCAAACGAGCCCCTCACTTCATTTGCCTTGTCTGCTAATAGCTTAACGGGGGTCTCGGTTCTGGCAGTCTTGATGCCATCGGTAGCATAAGAGGGCTCTCGCACAGTTTCCGCCCTCGCCGTTAGATGACGTTCTACGTCACACTTGCGGTATTACAGGACGTGCTACGCCCACCTCTATGGGCGAGGGTGGCGCTGGTGAACACTCTCAAGGTTCGCTTACACGCAAAACGTAAATACCCACGATAGCAGCAGATTAGACAGCCGTCGCCGTAGCTCAGTTGGTAAGCGCACAGGACGCGATATTCGGAGGTCGTGGGCTCGATCCCACTGGCGCCATGGTTGTCTTTTCTGCTGCTTTATAAGTAATTTTCTTTTAAAAACTAATTGATTGGCACTAGATATAAAAAAGAAGCATTCCCCTATGCACCTTGATTTCGGTGACTGTTGGCATCCTTAATATGTTTGTCAAAAGAGCCCCTCACTTCATTTGCCTTTTCTGCTAATAGCTTACCGGGGGTCTCGGTTCTTGCAGTCTAGATGCCATAGGGAGCATAAGAGGGCTCTCGCACAGTTTCCGCCCTCGCTGTTAGATGACGTTCTACGTCACACTTGCGGTATTACAGGACGTGCTACGGCCACCGCTATGGACGAGGGTGGCGCTGGTGAACACTCTCAAAGTTCGCTTACACGCAAAACATAAATACCCACGAAAGCAGCAGATTAGACAGCCGTCGCCGTAGCTCAGTTGGTAAGAGCACCAGAGGCGATATTCGGAGGTCGTGGGCTCGAATCCCACCGGTGGCATGGTTGTTTTTTCTGCTGTTCTATAAGTTATTTTCTTTAAAAAATGCTAAATGATTGGCACTAGATATAAAAAAAGAAGCCTTCCCCTATGCACCTTGATTTCGGGGACTGTTGGCTTCCTCAATATGTTTGTCAAACGTCCCCTCACTTCATTTGCCTTGTCTGCTAATAGCTTAACGGGGGTCTCGGTTCTGGCAGTCTTGATGCCATAGGTCGAATAAGAGGGCTCTCGCACAGTTTCCGCCCTCGCCGTTAGATGACGTTCTACGTCACACTTGCGGTATTACAGGACGTGCTACATCCACCGCTATGGACGAGGGTGTCGCTGGTGAACACTCTCAAGGTTCGCTTGCACGCACAACATAAATACCCACGAAAGCAGCAGATTAGACAGCCGTCGCCGTAGCTCAGATGGTAAGCGTACCGGACGCCATATTCGGAGGTCGTGGGTTCGGATCCCACCGGCGGTATGGTTGTTTTCCTGCTGTTTTATAAATAATTTTCTTTAAAAAACTAATTGATTGGCACTAGATATAAAAAAGAAGCATTCCTCTATGCACCTTGATTTCGGTGACTGTTGGCTTCCTTGATATGTTTGTCAAACAAGCCCCTCACCTCATTTGCCTTGTCTGCTAATAGCTTAACGGGGGTCTCGGTTCTGGCAGTCTTGATGCCATAGGTAGCATAAGAGGGCTCTCGCACTGTTTCCGCCCTCGCCGTTAGATGACGTTCTACGTTACACTTGCGGTATTATAGGACATGCTACGTCCACCGCTATGGACGAGGGTGGCGCTGGTGAAGACTCTCAAGGTTCGCTTACACGTAAAACATAAATATCCACGAAAGTAGCAGATTAGACAGCCGTGGCCGTAGCTAAGTTGTAAGAGCACCGGACGCGATATTCGGAGGTCGTGGGTTCGGATCCCACCTTCGGCATGGTTGTTTCTTCTGCTGCTTTATAAGCAATTTTCAAAAAAAACTAATTGCTTAGCACTGGATATAAAAAACAAGAAGCCATTCCCCTATGCACCTTGTTTTCGTTGGACTGTTGGCTTCCTTAATATGTTTGTCAAACGAGCCCCTCACTTCATTTGCCTTGTCTGCTAATAGCTTAACGGGGCTCTCGGTTCTGGCAGTCTTGATGCCATAGGTAGCATAAGAGGTCTCTCGCACAGTTTCCTCCCTCGCCATTAGATGACGTTCTACGTCACACTTTCGGTATTACAGGACGTGCTACGTCCACCGCTATGGACGAGGGTGGCGCTGGTGAACACTCTCAAGGTTCGCTTACACGCAAAACATAAATACCCATGAAAGCAGCAGATTAGACAGCCGTCGCCGTAGCTCAGTTGGTAACAGCACCGGACGAGATATTCGGAGGTCGTGGGTAGGATCCCACCTTCGGAATGGTTGTTTTTTCTGCTGATTTATAAGCAATTTTCAAAAAAACTAATTGATTGGCACTAGATATAAAAAAAGAAGCAGTCCCCTATGCACCTTGATTTCGGTGACTGTTGGTTTCCTTAAGGGCACAGGGAAAGGTAAAATTAGAAAAAAATCGTATTTTTTTTTCATTTGGAATTTTAGAAGTTCAATTCTTTCTACACATGTTCCATGATCGCACTTTCCTCAGAAAGCCATATTTACGGCTGAAAAACGCTCTTTCCGAAACCAAGTAGTGAGCGGCCACGCCCCCTTTCAGGATTAACGTCAATTTTTTCAACCAAAAAGTCCACCACCTGATTTCAAAACTTGTCTAAAATCAGCTACATATAAAAAATTGTCTGGCAACTATTGTACAGGTCCTCTTTTTTAGTCAAGACAATCTTGAGACGCTTTGCACGTTTTTTCCACGTTTCTGCAACCTTCATGCAGCTGCGTCTGAGTGCTATCCCTTTCGATCAGTATTGTAAATTGTGCCGGTGTTGGTTGCTGCTGATAAGTTGAGATGCCCAGGGCAAAGAAGGCCTTCGTCAGGCGTGAATTTCACGGCAACCGCTACGCTCATCGTGAAAAAGCAAAAGGATGTCCACGACCGATTGAGATCCCGAACGCCGAACGCGCCAGCTCCTCGACATCGAAGCTTTCAAGATTTTCTCTGTGCTTCCAGGAAGAGGATGTGCTACAGAGCAGCAGCCAATATGCCTTAATGGACATGGACGGCATTTGTGCCGGAATTACACAGATTTGTGTGTGCAGAGAGTGCGGTGGAAGTGTTGAGCTCATCGAAATTGTGACAAAACGGGTAGGTGTTGCAAGCGTTTACAGTTTGAACTGTGAAGTGTGTAGTGCCGCACAACGATTTGAGACATCGAAGAAAACTACTTCTCGCCTCTATGAAGCCCACCTCAGGTTAGTGTATGCCTTGAGGTCCATTGGTAAGGGAATGGCTGCAGGAAATATACTCTGTGCTATGCTAAACCTTCCTAAGCCGCCGACAAAGTTTGCGAAATAAATGAAGAGCTTCTAGGTCACATCGAAGCTGCTGCTCAGGAGTCGATGAAAAGGGCAGCTGACGAAGCTGTGCAGCTGAATGAGGGGGATAAAGACATCGCAGTTTCTCTTGATGGAAGCTGGCAGAAGCGAGGCCATACTTCCAATAACGGCATAGTCTCTGCGACCAGTGTAGACTCTGGGAAAGGGCTGGATGTGGAGGTTTTGTCTAAACGTTGTCCAAAGTGCAGCATTAAGGGTACAAACAGTGACCCCCTTCATAGAGAGGTGTGCCAATGCAACTACCAAGGCACCAGCGGTGGAATTGAAGTCGCAGGATCACTGAAAATTTTCGGTAGGAGTGAGGAGCTTCACGGCGTTCGATACGTCAAATACCTTGGGGATGGTGACAGCAAGGCTTTTATGGCTGTGAAGGCACAAATGCAATATGGTGAGTCCGTTGAAATATCCAAGGTTGAGTGCATAGGACACGTGCAAAAAAGGATGGGCACAAGGTTACGAAGGCTAAAAAAAGGAAACAAAGCAGGAAAACTCTCTGATGGAAAGAGCCTCTCGGGCCGAGGCCGACTGACTGATGCAGTAATAGACAAGCTCCAGACGTACTATGGTTTGGCCATCAGAAGAAATGTAGGAAACCTGGATGAAATGCGAAAGGCCGTTTGGGCAACCTTCTTCCACTTATCGGCCACAGACGATGACCCATGCCATGGACTTTGCCCAAAGGGACCTGATTACGTGGTGTGCCGTCAACAGAAGTCAGTCAGAGTGCAGGCCATTTTTCCACAAGGAGAGTTGGCTCTGCATCTGTCTTGGAGGCTATCAAACCCATTTATAGGGAGTTATCGAAGGCTGAGCTCCTAGAGAAGTGCCTGCATGGGGCGAACTCAAAATGCAAATGAGTCGTTCAACCATGTTGTTTTGGGAACGCGCGCCAAGGAATGTGTTTGTTAGGCTTCGGACCCTACGGATGGCAACACTGGATGCTGTTCTTTCATTTAATGATGGTAGCATCGCACGGGCCAACGTTTTGAAGGCGTGTGGATTGAACCCAGGGAGCAACACCATCAAGTGGCTGAGAGAAGTTAATCATAAGCGCATGTACTTTGCGGACCGAGCAACACGACAGCTTACAAAAGAGGCCCGACAGTCAAAACGACAAGCCGAAAAGCGAAAAAATGACGGCGACAGTGACTACGAAGCAGGGGGCTAATAAACCAATTACTATGGAGGCGTTTCTGCGAATAAAAAATGGTTTTTCACATCTTTTTTTTTCTTTACGCTCTATTATCTCAAAACAGTGTTTTTTCTTACAAAGGTACCATTGTTTCCAATGCCTTTCAATACAGATGGCTGATTTTTTTTTGCAATCATCCACATAAGTGTTGCCAACTACTGAACTAGAATTAAGCAATTTCACTGAGCAGTTATTCTGTTATGAATTTTGAAATGCGCAAAGAAAGGCCAGATTTGTGTACTACCAGAAAAACGTTTATTAAAAATCGAATTTTCAACACATTTCAAATATTCTAGTTCAGTAAAAAGAGCACAAAATTTGGCAAACAATGATATATGTATTATTAGGCTACTGTTATTAGTTAGTGAGAAAACATGTACCTCAACATGGCCTAAAATGCATGGGAAGTATAGGGCTTACCCTGTGCCCTTAATATGTTTGTCAAACGAGCCCCTCACTTCATTTGCCTTGTCTGCTAATAGCTTAAAGAGGGTCTCGGTTCTGGCAGTCTTGATGCCATAGGTAGCATAAGAGCGCTCTCGCACAGCTTCCGCCCTCGCCGTTAGATGACGTTCTACGTCACACTTGCAGTATTACAGGACGTGCTACGTCCACCCCTATGGACGAGGGTGGCGCTGGTCAATACTCTCAAGGTTCGCTTGCACGCAGAACCTAAATACCTATGAAGGCAGCAAATTAGACAGCCGTCGCCGTAGATCAGTTGGGAAAGCACCGGACGCGATATTCGGTGGCCGTGGGTTAGGATCTCACCGGCGCCATGGTTGTTTTTCTGCTGCTTTATAAGTAATTTTATTTAAAAAACTAATTGATTGGCACTAGATATAAAAAAAGAAGCTTTCCCCTATGCACCTTGATTTCGGTGACTGTTGGCTTCCTTCATATGTTTGTCAAACGAGCCCCTCACTTCATTTGCCTTGTCTGCTAATAGCTTAACGGGGGTCTCGGTTCTCGCAGTCTTGATGCCATAGGTCCAATAAGAGGGCTCTCGCACAGTTTCCGCCCTCGCCGTTAGATGACGTTCTACGTCACACTTGCGGTATTACAGGACGTGCTACGTCCACCGCTATGGACGAGGGTGGCGCTGGTGAACACTCTCAAGGTTCGCTTACACGCAAAACATAAATACCCACGAAAGCAGCAGATTAGACAGCCGTCACCGTAGCTCAGTTGGTAAGAGCACCAGAGGCGATATTCGGAGGTTGTGGGCTCGAATCCCACCGGTGGCATGGTTGTTTTTTCTGCTGTTTTATAAATAATTTTCTTTAAAAGACTAATTGATTGGCACTAGATATAAAAAAGAAGCATTCCTCTATGCACCTTGATTTCGGTGACTGTTGGCTTCCTTAATATGTTTGTCAAACAAGCCCCTCACCTCATTTGCCTTGTCTGCTAATAGCTTAACGGGGGTCTCGGTTCTGGCAGTCTTGATGCCATAGGTCGAATAAGAGGGCTCTCGCACAGTTTCCGCCCTCGCCGTTAGATGACGTTCTACGTCACACTTGCGGTATTACAGGGCGTGGTACATCCACCGCTATGGACGAGGGTGCCGCTGGTGAACACTCTCAAGGTTCGCTTGCACGCACAACATAAATACCCACGAAAGCAGCAGACAAGACAGCCGTCGCCGTAGCTCAGTTGGTAAGCGCACCTGACGCGATATTCGGTGGTCGTGGGTTCGGATCCCACCTTCGGAATGGTTGTTTTTTCTGCTGCTTTAAAAGCAATTTTCAAAAAACTAATTGATTGGCACTAGATATAAAAAAAGAAGCATTCCCCTATGCACCTTGATTTCGGTGACTGTTGGTTTCCTTAATATGTTTGTCAAACGAGCCCCTCACTTCATTTACCTTGTCTGCTAATAGCTTAAAGAGGGTCTCGGTTCCGGCAGTCTTGATGCCATAGGTAGCATAAGAGGGCTCTCGCACAGTTTCCGCCCTCGCCGTTAGATGACGTTCTAAGTCACACTTGCGGTATTACAGGACGTGCTACGTCCACCGCTATGGACGAGGGTGGCGCTGGTGAACACTCTCAAGGTTCGCTTACACGCAAAACATAAATACCCACGATAGCAGCAGATTAGACAGCCGTCGTCGTAGCTCAGTTGGTAAGCGCACCGGACGCGATATTCGGAGGTCGTGGGTTCGGATCCCACCGGCGGCATTGTTGTTTTTCCTGCTGTTTTATAAATAATTTTCTTTAAAAGACTAATTGATTGGCACTAGATATAAAAAAGAAGCATTCCTCTATGCACCTTGATTTCGGTGACTGTTGGCTTCCTTAATATGTTTGTCAAACAAGCCCCTCACCTCATTTGCCTTGTCTGCTAATAGCTTAACGGGGGTCTCGGTTCTGGCAGTCTTGATGCCATAGGTCGAATAAGAGGGCTCTCGCACAGTTTCCGCCCTCGCCGTTAGATGACGTTCTACGTCACACTTGCGGTATTACAGGGCGTGGTACATCCACCGCTATGGACGAGGGTGCCGCTGGTGAACACTCTCAAGGTTCGCTTGCACGCACAACATAAATACCCACCAAAGCAGCAGACAAGACAGCCGTCGCCGTAGCTCAGTTGGTAAGCGCACCTGACGCGATATTCGGTGGTCGTGGGTTCGGATCCCACCTTCGGAATGGTTGTTTTTTCTGCTGCTTTAAAAGCAATTTTCAAAAAACTAATTGATTGGCACTAGATATAAAAAAAGAAGCATTCCCCTATGCACCTTGATTTCGGTGACTGTTGGTTTCCTTAATATGTTTGTCAAACGAGCCCCTCACTTCATTTACCTTGTCTGCTAATAGCTTAAAGAGGGTCTCGGTTCCGGCAGTCTTGATGCCATAGGTAGCATAAGAGGGCTCTCGCACAGTTTCCGCCCTCGCCGTTAGATGACGTTCTAAGTCACACTTGCGGTATTACAGGACGTGCTACGTCCACCGCTATGGACGAGGGTGGCGCTGGTGAACACTCTCAAGGTTCGCTTACACGCAAAACATAAATACCCACGATAGCAGCAGATTAGACAGCCGTCGTCGTAGCTCAGTTGGTAAGCGCAGCGGACGCGATATTCGGAGGTCGTGGGTTCGGATCCCACCTTCGGCATGGTTGTTTCTTCTGCTGCTTTATAAGCAATTTTCAAAAAAACTAATTGCTTGGCACAGGATATAAAAAACAAGAAGCATTCCCCTATGCACCTTGGTTTCGGTGACTGTTGGCTTCCTTAATATGTTTGTCAAACGAGCCCCTCACTTCATTTGCCTTGTCTGCTAATAGATTAACGGGGCTCTCGGTTCTGGCAGTCTTGATGCCATGGGTAGCATAAGAGGTATCTCGCACAGTTTCCTCCCTCGCTATTAGATGACGTTCTACGCACACTTGCGGTATTACAGGACGTGCTACGTCCACCGCTATGGACGAGGGTGGCGCTGGTGAACTCTCAAAGTTCGCTTACACGCAAAACATAAATACCCACGAAAGCAGCAGATTAGACAGCCGTCGCCGTAGCTCAGTTGGTAACAGCACCGGATGAGATATTCGGAGGTCGTGGGTAGGATCCCACCTTCGGAATGCTTGTTTTTTCTGCTGCTTTATAAGCAATTTTCAAAAAAACTAATTGATTGGCACTAGATATAAAGAAAGAAGGATTCCCCTATGCACCTTGATTTCGGTGACTGTTGGTTTCCTTAATATGTTTGTCATACGAGCCCCTCACTTCATTTGCCTTGTCTGCTAATAGCTTAAAGAGGGTCTCGGTTCTGGCAGTCTTGATGCCATAGGTAGCATAAGAGGGCTCTCGCACAGTTTCCGCCCTCGCCGTTAGATGACGTTCTACGTCACACTTGCAGTATTACAGGACGTGCTACGTCAACCGCTATGGACGAGGGTGGCGCTGGTGAACACTCAAAGTTCGCTTACACGCAAAACACAAATACCCACGAAAGCAGCAGATTAGACAGCCGTCGCCGTAGCTCAGTTGGTAAGCGCACCTGACGCGATATTCGGTAGTCGTGGGTTCGGATCCCACCGGCAGCATGGTTGTTTTTTCTGCTGCTTTATAAGTAATTTTCTTTAAAAAACTAATTGATTGGCACTAGATATAAAAAAGAAGCTGTCCCCTATGCACCTTGATTTCGGTGACTGTTGGTTTCCTTAATACGTTTGTCAAACGAGCCCCTCACTTCATTTGCCTTGTCTGCTAATAGCTTAACGGGGGTCTCGATTCTGGCAGTCTTGATGCCATAGGTAGCATAAGAGGGCTCTCGCACAGTTTCCGCCCTCGCCGTTAGATGAGGTTCTATGTCATACTTGCCGTATTACAGGACGTGCTACGTCCACCCCCATGGACGAGGGTGGCGCTGGTGAACACTCTCAAGGTTCGCTTACACGCAAAACATAAATACCCACGATAGCAGCAGATTAGACAGTCGTCGCAGTAGCTCAGTTGGTAAGCGCACAGGCAGCGATATTCGGAGGTCGTGGGTTCGATCCCACCGGCGCCATGGTTGTCTTTTCTGCTGCTTTATAAGTAATTTTCTTTTAAAAACTAATTGATTGGCACTAGATATAAAAAAGAAGCATTCCTCTATGCACCTTGATTTAGGTGACTGTTGGCTTCCTTGATATGTTTGTCAAACGAGCCCCTCACTTCATTTGCCTTGTCTGCTAATAGCTTAACGGGGGTCTCGGTTTTGGCAGTCTTGATGCCATAGGTAGCATCAGAGGCTCTTGCACAGTTTCCGCCCTCGCCTTTAGATGACGTTCTACTTCACACTTGCGGTATTACATGACGTGCTACGTCCACCGCTATGGACGAGGGTGGCGCTGGTGAACACTCTCAAGGTTCGCTTACACGCAAAACATAAATACCCACTAAAGCAGCAGATTAGACAGCCGTCGCCGTAGCTCAGTTGTTAAGAGCACCAGAGGCGATATTCGGAGGTCGTGGGCTCGAATCCCACCGGTGGCATGGTTGTTTTTTCTGCTGTTCTATAAGTTTTTTCTTTAAAAAATGCTAATTAATTGCCATTAGATATAAAAAAAGAAGCATTCCCCTATGCACCTTGATTTCGGTGACTGTTGGCTTCCTTAATATGTTTGTCAAACGATCCCCTCACTTCATTTACCTTGTCTGCTAATAGCTTAACGGGGGTCTCGGTTCTGGCAGTCTTGATGCCATAGGTCGAATAAGAGGGCTCTCGCACAGTTTCCGCCCTCGCCGTTAGATGACGTTCTACGTCACACTTGCGGTATTACAGGACGTGCTACATCCACCGCTATTGACGAGGGTGCCGCTGGTGAACACTCTGAAGGTTCGCTTGCACGCACAACATAAATACCCACGAAAGCAGCAGATTAGACAGCCGTCGCCGTAGCTCAGTTGGTAAGCGCACCTGACGCGATATTCGGTGGTCGTGGGTTCGGATCCCACCGGCAGCATGGTTGCTTTTTCTGCTGCTTTATAAGTAATTTTCTTTAAAAAACTAATTGATTGGCACTAGATATAAAAAAAGAAGCATTCCCCTATGCACCTTGATTTCGGTGACTGTTGGTTTCCTTAATATGTTTGTCAAACGAGCCCCTCACTTCATTTGCCTTGTCTGCTAATAGCTTAAAGAGGGTCTCGGTTCTGGCAGTCTTGATGCCATAGGTAGCATAAGAGGGCTCTCGCACAGTTTCCGCCCTCGCCGTTAGATGACGTTCTACGTAACACTTGCAGTATTACAGGACGTGCTACGTCCACCGCTATGGACGAGGTTGGCGCTGGTGAACTCTCAAAGTTCGCTTACACGCAAAACATAAATACCCACGAAAGCAGCAGATTAGACAGCCGTCGCCGTAGCTCAGTTGGTAAGGCCACCTGACGCGATATTCGGTGGTCGTGGGTTCGGATCCCACCGGCAGCATGGTTGGTTTTTCTGCTGCTTTATATGTAATTTTCATTAAAAAACTAATTGATTGGCACTAGATATAAATAAAGAAGCATTCCCCTATGCACCTTGATTTCGGTGACTGTTGGTTTCCTTAATACGTTTGTCAAACGAGCCCCTCACTTCATTTGCCTTGTCTGCTAATAGCTTAACGGGGGTCTCGGTTCTGGCAGTCTTGATGCCATAGGTAGCGTAAGAGGGCTCTCGCACAGTTTCCGCCCTCGCCGTTAGATGACGTTCTACTTCACACTTGCGGTATTACATGACGTGCTACGTCCACCGCTATGGACGAGGGTGGCGCTGGTGAACACTCTCAAGGTTCGCTTACACGCAAAACATAAATACCCAAGAAAGCAGCAGATTAGACAGCCGTCGCCGTAGCTCAGTTGGTAAGAGCACCAGAGGCGATATTCGGAGGTCGTGGGTTCGGATCCCACCTTCGGCATGGTTGTTTTTTCTGATGCTTTATAAGTAATTTTTTTTAAAAAAACTCATCGATTGGCACTAGATATAAAAAAGAAGCATTCCCCTATGCACCTTGATTTCGGTGACTGTTGGTTTCCTTAATACGTTTGTCAAACGAGCCCCTCACTTCATTTGCCTTGTCTGCTAATAGCTTAACGGGGGTCTCGGTTCTGGCAGTCTTGATGCCATAGGTAGCATAAGAGGGCTCTCGCACAGTTTCCGCCCTCGCCGTTAGATGACGTTCTACGTCACACTTGCGGTATTACAGGACGTGCTACGTCCACCGCCATGGACGAGGGTGGCGCTGGTGAACACTCTCAAGGTTCGCCTACACGCAAAACATAAATACCCACGATAGCAGCAGATTAGACAGCCGTCACAGTAGCTCAGTTGGTAAGCGCAAAGGACGCGATATTCGGAGGTCGTGGGTTCGATCCCACCGGCGCCATGGTTGTCTTTTTTGCTGCTTTATAAGTAATTTTCTTTTAAAAACTAATTGATTGGCACTAGATATAAAAAAGAAGCATTCCTCAATGCACCTTAATTTAGGTGACTGTTGGCTTCCTTCATGTGTTTGTCAAACGAGCCCCTCACTTCATTTGCCTTGTCTGCTAATAGCTTAACGGTGGTCTCGTTTCTGGTAGTCTTGAAGCCATAGGTAGCATAAGAGGGCTCTCGCACAGTTTCCGCCCTCGCCGTTAGATGACGTTCTAAGTCACACTTGCGGTATTACAGGACGTGCTACGTCCACCGCTATGGACGAGGGTGGCGCTGGTGAACACTCTCAAGGTTCGCTTACACGCAAAACATAAATACCCACGATAGCAGCAGATTAGACAGCCGTCGTCGTAGCTCAGTTGGTAAGCGCAGCGGACGCGATATTCGGAGGTCGTGGGTTCGGATCCCACCTTCGGCATGGTTGTTTCTTCTGCTGCTTTATAAGCAATTTTCAAAAAAACTAATTGCTTGGCACAGGATATAAAAAACAAGAAGCATTCCCCTATGCACCTTGGTTTCGGTGACTGTTGGCTTCCTTAATATGTTTGTCAAACGAGCCCCTCACTTCATTTGCCTTGTCTGCTAATAGATTAACGGGGCTCTCAGTTCTGGCAGTCTTGATGCCATGGGTAGCATAAGAGGTATCTCGCACAGTTTCCTCCCTCGCTATTAGATGACGTTCTACGCACACTTGCGGTATTACAGGACGTGCTACGTCCACCGCTATGGACGAGGGTGGCGCTGGTGAACTCTCAAAGTTCGCTTACACGCAAAACATAAATACCCACGAAAGCAGCAGATTAGACAGCCGTCGCCGTAGCTCAGTTGGTAACAGCACCGGACGAGATATTCGGAGGTCGTGGGTAGGATCCCACCTTCGGAATGCTTGTTTTTTCTGCTGCTTTATAAGCAATTTTCAAAAAAACTAATTGATTGGCACTAGATATAAAGAAAGAAGGATTCCCCTATGCACCTTGATTTCGGTGACTGTTGGTTTCCTTATTATGTTTGTCAAACGAGCCCCTCACTTCATTTGCCTTGTCTGCTAATAGCTTAAAGAGGGTCTCGGTTCTGGCAGTCTTGATGCCATAGGTAGCATAAGAGGGCTCTCGCACAGTTTCCGCCCTCGCCGTTAGATGACGTTCTACGTCACACTTGCGGTATTACATGACGTGCTACGTCCACCGCTATGGACGAGGGTGGCGCTGGTGAACACTCTCAAGGTTCGCTTACACGCAAAACATAAATACCCACTAAAGCAGCAGATTAGACAGCCGTCGCCGTAGCTCAGTTGGTAAGAGCACCAGAGTCGATATTCGGAGGTCGTGGGATCGAATCCCACCGGTGGCATGGTTGTTTTTTCTGCTGTTCTATAAGTTTTTTCTTTAAAAAATGCTAATTAATTGCCATTAGATATAAAAAAAGAAGCATTCCCCTATGCACCTTGATTTCGGTGACTGTTGGCTTCCTTAATATGTTTGTCAAACGATCCCCTCACTTCATTTACCTTGTCTGCTAATAGCTTAACGGGGGTCTCGGTTCTGGCAGTCTTGATGCCATAGGTCGAATAAGAGGGCTCTCGCACAGTTTCCGCCCTCGCCGTTAGATGACGTTCTACGTCACACTTGCGGTATTACAGGACGTGCTACATCCACCGCTATTGACGAGGGTGCCGCTGGTGAACACTCTGAAGGTTCGCTTGCACGCACAACATAAATACCCACGAAAGCAGCAGATTAGACAGCCGTCGCCGTAGCTCAGTTGGTAAGCGCACCTGACGCGATATTCGGTGGTCGTGGGTTCGGATCCCACCGGCAGCATGGTTGCTTTTTCTGCTGCTTTATAAGTAATTTTCTTTAAAAAACTAATTGATTGGCACTAGATATAAAAAAAGAAGCATTCCCCTATGCACCTTGATTTCGGTGACTGTTGGTTTCCTTAATATGTTTGTCAAACGAGCCCCTCACTTCATTTGCCTTGTCTGCTAATAGCTTAAAGAGGGTCTCGGTTCTGGCAGTCTTGATGCCATAGGTAGCATAAGAGGGCTCTCGCACAGTTTCCGCCCTCGCCGTTAGATGACGTTCTACGTAACACTTGCAGTATTACAGGACGTGCTACGTCCACCGCTATGGACGAGGTTGGCGCTGGTGAACTCTCAAAGTTCGCTTACACGCAAAACATAAATACCCACGAAAGCAGCAGATTAGACAGCCGTCGCCGTAGCTCAGTTGGTAAGGCCACCTGACGCGATATTCGGTGGTCGTGGGTTCGGATCCCACCGGCAGCATGGTTGGTTTTTCTGCTGCTTTATATGTAATTTTCTTTAAAAAACTAATTGATTGGCACTAGATATAAATAAAGAAGCATTCCCCTATGCACCTTGATTTCGGTGACTGTTGGTTTCCTTAATACGTTTGTCAAACGAGCCCCTCACTTCATTTGCCTTGTCTGCTAATAGCTTAACGGGGGTCTCGGTTCTGGCAGTCTTGATGCCATAGGTAGCGTAAGAGGGCTCTCGCACAGTTTCCGCCCTCGCCGTTAGATGACGTTCTACTTCACACTTGCGGTATTACATGACGTGCTACGTCCACCGCTATGGACGAGGGTGGCGCTGGTGAACACTCTCAAGGTTCGCTTACACGCAAAACATAAATACCCAAGAAAGCAGCAGATTAGACAGCCGTCGCCGTAGCTCAGTTGGTAAGAGCACCAGAGGCGATATTCGGAGGTCGTGGGTTCGGATCCCACCTTCGGCATGGTTGTTTTTTCTGATGCTTTATAAGTAATTTTTTTAAAAAAACTCATCGATTGGCACTAGATATAAAAAAGAAGCATTCCCCTATGCACCTTGATTTCGGTGACTGTTGGTTTCCTTAATACGTTTGTCAAACGAGCCCCTCACTTCATTTGCCTTGTCTGCTAATAGCTTAACGGGGGTCTCGGTTCTGGCAGTCTTGATGCCATAGGTAGCATAAGAGCGCTCTCGCACAGTTTCCGCCCTCGCCGTTAGATGACGTTCTACGTCACACTTGCGGTATTACAGGACGTGCTACGTCCACCGCCATGGACGAGGGTGGCGCTGGTGAACACTCTCAAGGTTCGCTTACACGCAAAACATAAATACCCACGATAGCAGCAGATTAGACAGCCGTCACAGTAGCTCAGTTGGTAAGCGCACAGGACGCGATATTCGGAGGTCGTGGGTTCGATCCCACCGGCGCCATGGTTGTCTTTTCTGCTGCTTTATAAGTAATTTTCTTTTAAAAACTAATTGATTGGCACTAGATATAAAAAAGAAGCATTCCTCAATGCACCTTAATTTAGGTGACTGTTGGCTTCCTTCATGTGTTTGTCAAACGAGCCCCTCACTTCATTTGCCTTGTCTGCTAATAGCTTAACGGTGGTCTCGTTTCTGGTAGTCTTGAAGCCATAGGTAGCATCAGAGGGCTCTTGCACAGTTTCCGCCCTCGCCGTTAGATGACGTTCTACTTCACACTTGCGGTATAACAGGACGTGCTACGTCCACCGCTAAGCACGAGAGTGGCGCTGGTGAATACTCTCAAAGTTCGCTTGCACGCAGAACATAAATACCTATGAAGGCAGCAAATTAGCCAGCCGTCGCCGTAGATCAGTTGGGAAAGCACCGGACGCGATATTCAGAGGTCGTGGGTTAGGATCTCACCGGCGCCATGTTTGTTTTTCTGCTGCTTTATAAGTAATTTTCTTTTAAAAGCTAATTGATTAGCACTAGATATAAAAAAAGAAGCTTTCCCCTATGCACCTTGATTTCGGTGACTGTTGGCTTCCTTCATATGTTTGTCAAAAGAGCCCCTCACTTCATTTGCCTTTTCTGCTATTAGCTTAACGGGGGTATCGGTTCTTGTAGTCTAGATGCCATAGGGAGCAGAAGAGGGCTCTCGCACAGTTTCCACCCTCGCTGTTAGATGACGTTCTACGTCACACTTGCGGTATTACAGGACGTGCTACGTCCACCGCTATGGACGAGGGTGGCGCTGGTGAACACTCTCAAGGTTCGCTTACACGCAAAACATAAATACCCACGAAAGCAGCAGATTTGACAGCCGTCGCCGTAGCTCAGTTGGTAAGCGCACCGGACGCGATATTTGGTGGGCGTGGGTTCGGATCCCACCGGCAGCATGGTTGCTTTTTCTGCTGCTTTATAAGTAATTTTCTTTAAAAAACTAATTGATTGACACTAGATAAAAAAAGAAGCATTCCTTTATGCACCTTGATTTCGGTGACTGTTGGCTTCCTTCATATGTTTGTCAAACGAGCCCCTCACTTCATTTGCCTTGTCTGCTAATAGCTTAACGGGGTCTAGGTTCTGGCTGTCTTGATGCCATAGGTAGCATCAGAGGGCTCTTGCACAGTTTCCGCCCTCGCCGTTAGATGACGTTCTACGTCACACTTGCGGTATTACAGGACGCGCTACGTCCACCGCTATGGACGAGGGTGGCGCTGGTGAACACTCTCAAGGTTCGCTTGCACGCAAAACATAAATAAATACCCACAAAAGCAGCAGATTAGACAGCCGTGACCGTAGCTCAGTTGGTAAGAGCACCGGACGCGATATCCGGAGGTCGTGGGTTCGATCCCACCGGCGCCATGGTTGTCTTCTCTGCTGCTTTATAAGTAATTTTCTATAAAAAAATTAATTGATTGGCACTAGTTATAAAAAAGAAGCATTCCTCTATGCATCTTGATTTCGGTGACTGTTGGCCTTAATATGTTTGTCAAACGAGCCCCTCACTTCATTTGCCTTGTCTGCTAATAGCTTAACGGGTGTCTCGGTTCTGGCAGTCACGATGCCATAGGTAGCATAAGAGGGCTCTCGCACAGTTTCCGCCCTCGCAGTTAGATGACGTTCTACGTCACACTTGCGGTATTACAGGACGCGCTACGTCCACCGCAATGGACGAGGGTGGCGCTGGTGAACACTCTCAAGGTTCGCTTGCACGCAAAACATAAATACCCAAGAAAGCAGCAAATTAGACAGCCGTCGCATTAGCTCAGTGTGTAAAGCAGCGGACGCGATATTCGGAGGTCGTGGGTTCGGATCCCACCTTCGGCATGGTTGTTTTTTCTGATGCTTTATAAAGAATTTTTTAAAAAAAACTCATCGATTGGCACTTGCTATAAAAAAGAAGCATTCCTCTATGCACCTTGATTTCGGTGACTGTTGGCTTCCTTAATATGTTTGTCAAACGATCCCCTCACTTCATTTGCCTTGTCTGCTAATAGCTTAACGGGGGTCTCGGTTCTCGCAGTCTTGATGCCATAGGTCCAATAAGAGGGCTCTAGCACAGTTTCCGCCCTCGCCGTTAGATGACGTTCTACGTCACACTTGCGGTATTACAGGACGTGCTACATCCACCGCTATGGACGAGGGTGCCGCTGGTGAACACTCTCAAGGTTCGCTTGCACGCAAAACATAAATACCCAAGAAAGCAGCAAATTAGACAGCCGTCGCCGTAGCTCAGTTGATAAGCGCACCTGACGCGATATTCGGTGGTCGTAAGTTCGGATCCCACCGGCAGCATGGTTGCTTTTTCTGCTGCTTTATAAGTAATTTTCTTTAAAAAAACTAATTGATTGGCACTAGATATAAAAAAGAAGCATTCCCCTATGCACCTTCATTTCGGTGACTGTTGGTTTGCTTAATACGTTTGTCAAACGAGCCCCTCACTTCATTTGCCTTGTCTGCTAAGCTTAACGGGGGTCTCGGTTCTGGCAGTCATGATGCCATAGGTCGAATAAGAGGGCTCTCGCACAGTTTCCGCCCTCGCCGTTAGATGACGTTCTACGTCACACTTGCGGTATTACAGGACGTGCTACATCCACCGCTATGGACGAGGGTGCCGCTGGTGAACACTCTGAAGGTTCGCTTGCACGCAAAACATAAATACCCACGAAAGCAGCAGATTAGACAGCCGTCGCCGTAGCTCAGATGGTAAGCGTACCGGACGCCATATTCGGAGGTCGTGGGTTCGGATCCCACCGGCGGCATGGTTGTTTTTCCTGCAGTTTTATAAATATATTTCATTAAAAGACTAATTGATTGGCACTAGATATAAAAAAAAAGCATTCCTCTATGCACCTTGATTTCGGTGACTGTTGGCTTCCGTAATATGTTTGTCAAATGAGCCCCTCACTTCATTTGCCTTGTCTGCTAATAGCTTAACGGGGCTCTCGGTTCTGGCAGTCTTGATGCCATAGGTAGCATGAGAGGTCTCTCGCACAGTTTCCTCCCTCGCCATTAGATGACGTTCAACGTCACACTTGCGGTATTACAGGACGTGCTACGTCCACCGCTATGGACGAGGGTGGCGGTGGTGAACACTCTCAAGGTTCGCTTACACGCAAAACATAAATACCCACGAAAGCAGCAGATTAGACAGCCGTCGCCGTAGCTCAGTTGGTAACAGCACCGGACGAGATATTCGGAGGTCGTGGGTAGGATCCCACCTTCGGAATGGTTGTTTATTCTGCTGCTTTAAAAGCAATTTTCTTTAAAAAACTAATTGATTGGCACTAAATATAAAAAAGAAGCATTCTCCTATGCACCTTGATTTCGGTGACTGTTGGTTTCCTTAATACGTTTGTCAAACGAGCCCCTCACTTCATTTGCCTTGTCTGCTAATAGCTTAACGGGGGTCTCGGTTCTGGCAGTCTTGATGCCATAGGTAGCATAAGAGGGCTCTCGCACAGTTTCCGCCCTCGCCGTTAGATGACGTTCTACGTCACACTTTCGGTATTACAGGACGTGCTACATCCACCGCTATGGACGAGGGTGCCGCTGGTGAACACTCTCAAGGTTCGCTTGCACGCAAAACATAAATACCCACGAAAGCAGCAGATTAGACAGCCGTCGCCGTAGCTCAGATGGTAAGCGTACCGTACGCCATATTCGGAGGTCGTGGGTTCGGATCCCACCGGCGGCATTGTTGTTTTTCCTGCTGTTTTATAAATAATTTTCTTTAAAAGACTAATTGATTGGCACTAGATATAAAAAAGAAGCATTCCTCTATGCACCTTGATTTCGGTGACTGTTGGCTTCCTTAATATGTTTGTCAAACAAGCCCCTCACCTCATTTGCCTTGTCTGCTAATAGCTTAACGGGGGTCTCGGTTCTGGCAGTCTTGATGCCATAGGTAGCATAAGAGGTATCTCGCACAGTTTCCTCCCTCGCCATTAGATGACGTTCTACGTCACACTTGCGATATTACAGGACGTGCTACGTCCACCGCTATGGACGAGGGTGGCGCTGGTGAACACTCTCAAGGTTCGCTTACACGCAAAACATAAATACCCACGATAGCAGCAGATTAGACAGCCGTCACAGTAGCTCAGTTGGTAAGCGCACAGGACGCGATATTCGGAGGTCGTGGGTTCGATCCCACCGGCGCCATGGTTGTCCTTTCTGCTGCTTTATAAGTAATTTTCTTTTAAAATTAATTGATTGGCACTAGATATAAAAAAGAAGCATTCCTCTATGCACCTTGATTTAGGTGACTGTTGGCTTCCTTCATGTGTTTGTAAAACGAGCCCCTCACTTCATTTGCCTTGTCTGCTAATAGCTTAACGGGGGTCACGGTTCTGGCAGTCTTGATGCCATAGGTAGCATCAGAGGGCTCTTGCACAGTTTCCGCCCTCGCCGTTAGATGACGTTCTACTTCACACTTGCGGTATTACCGGACGTGCTACGTCCACCGCTAAGCACGAGGGTGGCGCTGGTGAACGCTCTCAAGGTTCGCTTACAAGCAAAACATAAATACCCACGATAGCAGCAGATTAGACAGCCGTCACAGTAGCTCAGTTGGTAAGCGCACAGGACGCGATATTCGGAGGTCGTGGGCTCGATCCCACCGGCGCCATGGTTGTCCTTTCTGCTGCTTTATAAGTAATTTTCTTTTAAAAACTAATTGACTGGCACTAGATATAAAAAAGAAGCATTCCTCTGTGCACCTTGATTTAGGTGACTGTTGGCTTCCTTCATGTGTTTGTAAAACGAGCCCCTCAGTTCATTTGCCTTGTCTGTTAATAGCTTAACGGGGGTCTCGGTTCTGGCAGTCTTGATGCCATAGGTAGCATCAGAGGGCTCTTGCACAGTTTCCGCCCTCGCCGTTAGATGACGTTCTACTTCACACTTGCGGTATTACAGGACGTGCTATGTCCACCGCTAAGCACGAGGTGGCGCTGGTGAACGCTCTCAAGGTTCGCTTACACGCAAAACATAAATAAATACCCACAAAAGCAGCAGATTAGACAGCCGTCACCGTAGCTCAGTTGGTAAGAGCACCGGACGCGATATCCGGAGGTCGTGGGTTCGATCCCACCGGCGCCATGGTTGTCTTTTCTGCTGCTTTATAAGAAATTTTCTTTAAAAAAATAATTGATTGGCACTAGCTATAAAAAAAGAAGCATTCCTCTATGCATTTTGATTTCGGTGACTGTTGGCCTTAATATGTTTGTCAAACGAGCCCCTCACTTCATTTGCCTTGTGTGCTAATAGCTTAACGGGTGTCTCGGTTCTGGCAGTCATGATGCCATAGGTAGCATAAAAGGGCTCTCGCACAGTTTCCGCCCTCGCCGTTAGATGACGTTCTACGTCACACTTGCGGTATTACAGGACGTGCTACGTCTACCGCTATGGACGAGAGTGGCGCTGGTGAACACTCTCAAGGTTCGCTTGCACGCAAAACATAAATACCCAAGAAAGCAGCAAATTAGACAGCCGTGGCATTAGCGCAGTTGGTAAAGCAGCGGACGCGATATTCGGAGGTCGTGGGTTCGGATCCCACCTTCGGCATGGTTGTTTTTTCTGATGCTTTATAAGTAATTTTAAAAAAACTAATCGATTGGCACTAGCTATAAAAAAAGAAGCATTCCTCTATGCACCTTGATTTCGGTGACTGTTGGCTTCCTTAATATGTTTGTGAAACGATCCCCTCACTTCATTTGCCTTGTCTGCTAATAGCTTAACGGGGGTCTCGGTTCTCGCAGTCTTGATGCCATAGGTCCAATAAGAGGGCTCTCGCACAGTTTCCGCCCTCGCCGTTAGATGACGTTCTACGTGACACTTGCGGTATTACAGGACGTGCTACATCCACCGCTATAGACGAGGGTGCCGCTGGTGAACACTCTCAAGGTTCGCTTGCACGCAAAACATAAATACCCAAGAAAGCAGCAAATTAGACAGCCGTCGCCGTAGCTCAGTTGGTTAAGCACCGGACGCGATATTCGGAGGTCGTGGGTTCGGATCCCACCTTCGGCATGGTTTTTTTTTTCTGCTGCTTTATAAGTATTTTCTTTAAAAAACTAATTGATTGGCACTAGATATAAAAAAGAAGCATTCCCCTATGCACCTTGATATCGGTGACTGTTGGTTTCCTTAATATGTTTGTCAAACGAGCCCCTCACTTCATTTGCCTTGTCTGCTAATAGCTTAAAGGGGGTCTCGGTTCAGGCAGTCTTGATGCCATAGGTAGCATAAGAGGGCTCTCGCACAGTTTCCGCCCTCGCCGTTAGATGACGTTCTAAGTCACACTTGCGGTATTACAGGACGTGCTACGTCCACCGCAATGGACGAGGGTGGCGCTGGTGAACACTCTCAAGGTTCGCTTACACGCAAAACATAAATACCCACGATAGCAGCAAATTAGACAGCCGTCGCCGTAGCTCAGTTGGTTAAGCACCGGACGCGATATTCGGAGGTCGTGGGTTCGGATCCCACCTTCGGCATGGTTGTCTTTTCTGCTGCTCTATAAGTAATTTTCTTTAAAAAACTAATTGATTGGCACTAGATATAAAAAAGAAGCATTCCTCTATGCACCTTGATTTCGGTGACTGTTGGCTTCCTTAATATGTTTGTCAAACGAGCCCCACACCTCATTTGCCTTGTCTGCTAATAGCTTAACGGGGGTCTCGGTTCTGGCAGTCTTGATGCCATAGGTAGCATAAGAGGGCTCTCGCACAGTTTCCGCCCTCGCCGTTAGATGACGTTCTACGTCACACTTGCGGTATTACAGGACGTGCTACATCCACCGCTATGGACGAGGGTGGCACTGGTGAAGACTCTCAACGTTCGCTTACACGCAAAACATAAATATCCACGAAAGTAGCAGATTAGACAGCCGTGGCCGTAGCTAAGTTGATAAGAGCACCGGACGCGATATTTGGAGGTCGTGGGTTCAGACCCCACCTTCGGCATGGTTGTTTCTTCTGCTGCTTTATAAGCAATTTTCAAAAAAACTAATTGCTTGGCACTGGATATAAAAAACAAGAAGCATTCCCCTATGCACCTTGTTTTCGGTGATCGTTGGCTCCCTTAATATGTTTGTCAAACGAGCCCCTCACTTCATTTGCCTTGTCTGCTAATAGCTTAACGGGGCTCTCGGTTCTGGCAGTCTTGATGCCATAGGTAGCATAAGAGGTCTCTCGCACAGTTTCCTCCATCGCCATTAGATGACGTTCTACGTCACACTTGCGGTATTACAGGACGTGCTACGTCCACCGCTATGGACGAGGGTGGCGCTGGTGAACACTCTCAAGGTTCGCTTACACGCAAAACATAAATACCCACGAAAGCAGCAGATTAGACAGCCGTCGCCGTAGCTCAGTTGGTAACAGCACAAGACGAGATATTCGGAGGTCGTGGGTAGGATCCCACCTTCGGAATGCTTGTTTTTTCTGCTGCTTTATAAGCAATTTTCAAAAAAACTAATTGATTGGCACTAGATATAAAGAAAGAAGGATTCCCCTATGCACCTTGATTTCGGTGACTGTTGGTTTCCTTAATATGTTTGTCAAACGAGCCCCTCACTTCATTTGCCTTGTCTGCTAATAGCTTAAAGAGGGTCTCGGTTCTGGCAGTCTTGATGCCATAGGTAGCATAAGAGGGCTCTCGCACAGTTTCCGCCCTCGCCGTTAGATGACGTTCTACGTCACACTTGCAGTATTACAGGACGTGCTACGTCCACCGCTATGGACGAGAGTGGCGCTGGTGAACACTCTCAAAGTTCGCTTACACGCAAAACACAAATACCCACGAAAGCAGCAGATTAGACAGCCGTCGCCGTAGCTCAGTTGGTAAGCGCACCTGACGCGATATTCGGTAGTCGTGGGTTCGGATCCCACCGGCAGCATGGTTGTTTTTTCTGCTGCTTTATAAGTAATTTTCTTTTAAAAACTAATTGATTGGCACTAGATATAAAAAAGAAGCATTCCTCTATGCACCTTGATTTAGGTGACTGTTGGCTTCCTTCATATGTTTGTCAAACGAGCCCCTCACTTCATTTGCCTTGTCTGCTAATAGCTTAACGGGGTCTGGGTTCTGGCAGTCTTGATGCCATAGGTAGCATCAGAGGGCTCTTGCACAGTTTCCGCCCTCGCCGTTAGATGACGTTCTGCGTCACACCTGCGGTATTACAGGACGTGGTACGTCCACCGCCAAGGACGAGGGTGGCGCTGGTGAACACTCTCAAGTTTCACTTACACGCAAAACATAAATACCCACGATAGCAGCAGATTAGACAGCCGTCGCAGAAGCTCAGTTGGTAAGCGCACAGGACGCGATATTCGGAGGTCGTGGGTTCGATCCCACCGGCGCCATGGTTGTCTTTTCTGCTGTTTTATAAGTAATTTTCTTTTAAAAACTTATTGATTGGCACTAAATATAAAAAAGAAGCATTCCTCTATGCCCCTTGATTTCGGTGACTGTTGGCTTCCGTAATATGTTTGTCAAACGAGCCCCTCACTTCATTTGCCTTGCCTGCTAATAGCTTAAAGGGACTCTCGGTTCTGGCAGTCTTGATGCCATAGGTAGCATAAGAGGTCTCTCGCACAGTTTCCTCCCTCGCCATTAGATGACGTTCTACGTCACACTTGCGGTATTACAGGACGTGCTACGTCCACCGCTATGGACGAGGGTGGCGGTGGTGAACACTCTCAAGGTTCGCTTACACGCAAAACATAAATACCCACGAAAGCAGCAGATTAGACAGCCGTCGCCGTAGTTCAGTTGGTAACAGCACCGGACGAGATATTCGGAGGTCGTGGGTAGGATCCCACCTTCGGAATGGTTGTTTTTTCTGCTGCTTTATAAGCAATTTTCAAAAAACTAATTGATTGGCGCTAGATAGAAAAAAAGAAGCATTCCCCTATGCACCTTGATTTCGGTGACTGTTGGTTTCCTTAATATGTTTGTCAAACGAGCCCCTCACTTCATTTGCCTTGTCTGCTAATAGCTTAAAGAGGGTCTCGGTTCTGGCAGTCTTGATGCCATAGGTAGCATAAGAGGGCTCTCGCACAGTTTCCGCCCTCGCCGTTAGATGACGTTCTACGTAACACTTGCAGTATTACAGGACGTGCTACGTCCACCGCTATGGACGAGGTTGGCGCTGGTGAACTCTCAAAGTTCGCTTACACGCAAAACATAAATACCCACGAAAGCAGCAGATTAGACAGCCGTCGCCGTAGCTCAGTTGGTAAGCGCACCTGACGCGATATTCCGTGGTCGTGGGTTCGGATCCCACCGGCAGCATGGTTGCTTTTTCTGCTGCTTTATATGTAATTTTCTTTAAAAAACTAATTGATTGGCACTAGATATAAATAAAGAAGCATTCCCCTATGCACCTTGATTTCGGTGACTGTTGGTTTCCTTAATACGTTTGTCAAACGAGCCCCTCACTTCATTTGCCTTGTCTGCTAATAGCTTAACGGGGGTCTCGGTTCTGGCAGTCTTGATGCCATAGGTAGCATAAGAGGGCTCTCGCACAGTTTCCGCCCTCGCCGTTAGATGACGTTCTACTTCACACTTGCGGTATTACATGACGTGCTACGTCCACCGCTATGGACGAGGGTGGCGCTGGTGAACACTCTCAAGGTTCGCTTACACGCAAAACATAAATACCCACGAAAGCAGCAGATTAGACAGCCGTCGCCGTAGCTCAGTTGGTAAGAGCACCAGAGGCGATATTCTGAGGTCGTGGGTTCGATCCCACCGGCGCCATGGTTGTCTTTTCTGCTGTTTTATAAGTAATTTTCTTTTAAAAACTTATTGATTGGCACTAAATATAAAAAAGAAGCATTCCTCTATGCACCTTGATTTCGGTGACTGTTGGCTTCCGTAATATGTTTGTCAAACGAGCCCCTCACTTCATTTGCCTTGCCTGCTAATAGCTTAAAGGGACTCTCGGTTCTGGCAGTCTTGATGCCATAGGTAGCATAAGAGGTCTCTCGCACAGTTTCCTCCCTCGCCATTAGATGACGTTCTACGTCACACTTGCGGTATTACAGGACGTGCTACGTCCACCGCTATGGACGAGGGTGGCGGTGGTGAACACTCTCAAGGTTCGCTTACACGCAAAACATAAATACCCACGAAAGCAGCAGATTAGACAGCCGTCGCCGTAGTTCAGTTGGTAACAGCACCGGACGAGATATTCGGAGGTCGTGGGTAGGATCCCACCTTCGGAATGGTTGTTTTTTCTGCTGCTTTATAAGCAATTTTCAAAAAACTAATTGATTGGCGCTAGATAGAAAAAAAGAAGCATTCCCCTATGCACCTTGATTTCGGTGACTGTTGGTTTCCTTAATATGTTTGTCAAACGAGCCCCTCACTTCATTTGCCTTGTCTGCTAATAGCTTAAAGAGGGTCTCGGTTCTGGCAGTCTTGATGCCATAGGTAGCATAAGAGGGCTCTCGCACAGTTTCCGCCCTCGCCGTTAGATAACGTTCTACGTAACACTTGCAGTATTACAGGACGTGCTACGTCAACCGCTATGGACGAGGTTGGCGCTGGTGAACTCTCAAAGTTCGCTTACACGCAAAACATAAATACCCACGAAAGCAGCAGATTAGACAGCCGTCGCCGTAGCTCAGTTGGTAAGCGCACCTGACGCGATATTCCGTGGTCGTGGGTTCGGATCCCACCGGCAGCATGGTTGCTTTTTCTGCTGCTTTATATGTAATTTTCTTTAAAAAACTAATTGATTGGCACTAGATATAAATAAAGAAGCATTCCCCTATGCACCTTGATTTCGGTGACTGTTGGTTTCCTTAATACGTTTGTAAAACGAGCCCCTCACTTCATTTGCCTTGTCTGCTAATAGCTTAACGGGGGTCTCGGTTCAGGCAGTCTTGATGCCATAGGTAGCATAAGAGGGCTCTCGCACAGTTTCCGCCCTCGCCGTTAGATGACGTTCTACTTCACACTTGCGGTATTACATGACGTGCTACGTCCACCGCTATGGACGAGGGTGGCGCTGGTGAACACTCTCAAGGTTCGCTTACACGCAAAACATAAATACCCACGAAAGCAGCAGATTAGACAGCCGTCGCCGTAGCTCAGTTGGTAAGAGCACCAGAGGCGATATTCTTAGGTCGTGGGTTCGGATCCCACCTTCGGCATGGTTGTTTTTTCTGCTGCTTTATAAGTTATTTTCTTTTAAAAACTAATTGATTGGCACTAGATATAAAAAAGAAGCATTCCTCAATGCACCTTAATTTAGGTGACTGTTGGCTTCCTTCATGTGTTTGTCAAACGAGCCCCTCACTTCATTTGCCTTGTCTGCTAATAGCTTAACGGTGGTCTCGTTTCTGGCAGTCTTGAAGCCATAGGTAGCATCAGAGGGCTCTTGCACAGTTTCCGCCCTCGCCGTTAGATGACGTTCTACTTCACACTTGCGGTATTACAGGACGTGCTACGTCCACCGCTAAGCACGAGAGTGGCGCTGGTGAATACTCTCAAAGTTCGCTTGCACGCAGAACATAAATACCTATGAAGGCAGCAAATTAGCCAGCCGTCGCCGTAGATCAGTTGGGAAAGCACCGGACGCGATATTCAGAGGTCGTGGGTTTGGATCTCACCGGCGCCATGTTTGTTTTTCTGCTGCTTTATAAGTAATTTTATTAAAAAAACTAATTGATTGGCACTAGATATAAAAAAAGAAGCTTTCCCCTATGCACCTTGATTTCGGTGACTGTTGGCTTCCTTCATATGTTTGTCAAAAGAGCCCCTCACTTCATTTGCCTTTTCTGCTAATAGCTTAACGGCGTTATCGGTTCTTGTAGTCTAGATGCCATAGGGAGCAGAAGAGGGCTCTCGCACAGTTTCCACCCTCGCTGTTAGATGACGTTCTACGTCACACTTGCGGTATTACAGGACGTGCTACGTCCACCGCTATGGACGAGGGTGGCGCTGGTGAACACTCTCTAGGTTCGCTTACACGCAAAACATAAATACCCACGAAAGCAGCAGATTTGACAGCCGTCGCCGTAGCTCAGTTGGTAAGCGCACCGGACGCGATATTTGGTGGGCGTGGGTTCGGATCCCACCGGCAGCATGGTTGCTTTTTCTGCTGCTTTATAAGTAATTTTCTTTAAAAACTAATTGATTGACACTAGATAAAAAAAGAAGCATTCCTTTATGCACCTTGATTTCGGTGACTGTTGGCTTCCTTCATATGTTTGTCAAACGAGCCCCTCACTTCATTTGCCTTGTCTGCTAATAGCTTAACGTGGTCTAGGTTCTGGCAGTCTTGATGCCATAGGTAGCATCAGAGGGCTCTTGCACAGTTTCCGCCTTCGCCGTTAGATGACGTTCTACGTCACACTTGCGGTATTACAGGACGCGCTACGTCCACCGCTATGGACGATGGTGGCGCTGGTGAACACTCTCAAGGTTCGCTTGCACGCAAAACATAAATAAATACCCACAAAAGCAGCAGATTAGACAGCCGTGACCGTAGCTCAGTTGGTAAGAGCACCGGACGCGATATCCGGAGGTCGTGGGTTCGATCCCACCGGCGAAATGGTTGTCTTCTCTGCTGCTTTATAAGTAATTTTCTATAAAAAAAATTAATTGATTGGCACTAGCTATAAAAAAGAAGCATTCCTCTATGCATCTTGATTTCGGTGACTGTTGGCCTTAATATGTTTGTCAAACGAGCCCCTCACTTCATTTGCCTTGTCTGCTAATAGCTTAACGGGTGTCTCGGTTCTGGCAGTCACGATGCCATAGGTAGCATAAGAGGGCTCTCGCACAGTTTCCGCCCTCGCCGTTAGATGACGTTCTACGTCACACTTGCGGTATTACAGGACGCGCTACGTCCACCGCTATGGACGAGGGTGGCGCTGGTGAACACTCTCAAGGTTCGCTTGCACGCAAAACATAAATACCCAAGAAAGCAGCAAATTAGACAGCCGTCGCGTAGCTCAGTTGGTAAGCGCACCTGACGCGATATTCGGTGGTCGTAGGTTCGGATCCCACCGGCAGCATGGTTGCTTTTTCTGCTGCTTTATAAGTAATTTTCTTTAAAAAACTAATTGATTGGCACTAGATATAAAAAAGAAGCATTCCCCTATGCACCTTCATTTCGGTGACTGTTGGTTTCCTTAATACGTTTGTCAAACGAGCCCCTCACTTCATTTGCCTTGTCTGCTAAGCTTAACGGGGGTCTCGGTTCTGGCAGTCATGATGCCATAGGTCGAATAAGAGGGCTCTCGCACAGTTTCCGCCCTCGCCGTTAGATGACGTTCTACGTCACACTTGCGGTATTACAGGACGTGCTACATCCACCGCTATGGACGAGGGTGCCGCTGGTGAACACTCTGAAGGTTCGCTTGCACGCAAAACATAAATACCCACGAAAGCAGCAGATTAGACAGCCGTCGCCGTAGCTCAGATGGTAAGCGTACCGGACGCTATATTCGGAGGTCGTGGGTTCGGATTCCACCGGCGGCATGGTTGTTTTTCCTGCAGTTTTATAAATAATTTTCATTAAAAGACTAATTGATTGGCACTAGATATAAAAAAGAAGCATTCCTCTATGCACCTTGATTTCGGTGACTGTTGGCTTCCGTAATATGTTTGTCAAACGAGCCCCTCACTTCATTTGCCTTGTCTGCTAATAGCTTAACGGGGCTCTCGGTTCTGGCAGTCTTGATGCCATAGGTAGCATGAGAGGTCTCTCGCACAGTTTCCTCCCTCGCCATTAGATGACGTTCAACGTCACACTTGCGGTATTACAGGACGTGCTACGTCCACCGCTATGGACGAGGGTGGCGGTGGTGAACACTCTCAAGGTTCGCTTACACGCAAAACATAAATACCCACGAAAGCAGCAGATTAGACAGCCGTCGCCGTAGCTCAGTTGGTAAGCGCACAGGACGAGATATTCGGAGGTCGTGGGTAGGATCCCACGTTCGGAATGGTTGTTTTTTCTGCTGCTTTATAAGCAATTTTCTTTAAAAAACTAATTGATTGGCACTAAATATAAAAAAGAAGCATTCTCCTATGCACCTTGATTTCGGTGACTGTTGGCTTCCTTAATATGTTTGGCAAACGATCCCCTCACTTCATTTGTCTTGTCTGCTACTAGCTTAACGGGGGTCTCGGTTCTGGCAGTCTTGATGCCATAGGTCGAATAAGAGGGCTCTCGCACAGTTTCCGCCCTCGCCGTTAGATGACGTTCTACGTCACACTTTCGGTATTACAGGACGTGCTACATCCACCGCTATGAACGAGGGTGCCGCTGGTGAACACTCTCAAGGTTCGCTTGCACGCAAAACATAAATACCCACGAAAGGAGCAGATTAGACAGCCGTCGCCGTAGCTCAGATGGTAAGCGTACCGTACGCCATATTCGGAGGTCGTGGGTTCGGATCCCACCGGCGGCATTGTTGTTTTTCCTGCTGTTTTATAAATAATGTTCTTTTAAAAACTAATTGATTGGCACTAGATATAAAAAAGAAGCATTCCCATATGCACCTTGATTTCGGTGACTGTTGGCTTCCTTCATGTGTTTGTAAAACGAGCCCCTCACTTCATTTGCCTTGTCTGCTAATAGCTTAACGGGGGTCACGGTTCTGGCAGTCTTGATGCCATAGGTAGCATCAGAGGGCTCTTGCACAGTTTCCGCCCTCGCCGTTAGATGACGTTCTACTTCACACTTGCGGTATTACCGGACGTGCTACGTCCACCGCTAAGCACGAGGGTGGCGCTGGTGAACGCTCTCAAGGTTCGCTTACAAGCAAAACATAAATACCCACGATAGCAGCAGATTAGACAGCCGTCACAGTAGCTCAGTTGGTAAGCGCACAGGACGCGATATTCGGAGGTCGTGGGCTCGATCCCACCGGCGCCATGGTTGTCCTTTCTGCTGCTTTATAAGTAATTTTCTTTTAAAAACTAATTGATTGGCACTAGATATAAAAAAGAAGCATTCCTCTGTGCACCTTGATTTAGGTGACTGTTGGCTTCCTTCATGTGTTTGTAAAACGAGCCCCTCAGTTCATTTGCCTTGTCTGTTAATAGCTTAACGGGGGTCTCGGTTCTGGCAGTCTTGATGCCATAGGTAGCATCAGAGGGCTCTTGCACAGTTTCCGCCCTCGCCGTTAGATGACGTTCTACTTCACACTTGCGGTATTACAGGACGTGCTATGTCCACCGCTAAGCACGAGGGTGGCGCTGGTGAACGCTCTCAAGATTCGCTTACACGCAAAACATAAATAAATACCCACAAAAGCAGCAGATTAGACAGCCGTCACCGTAGCTCAGTTGGTAAGAGCACCGGACGCGATATCCGGAGGTCGTGGGTTCGATCCCACCGGCGCCATGGTTGTCTTTTCTGCTGCTTTATAAGTAATTTTCTTTAAAAAAATAATTGATTGGCACTAGCTATAAAAAAAGAAGCATTCCTCTATGCATTTTGATTTCGGTGACTGTTGGCCTTAATATGTTTGTCAAACGAGCCCCTCACTTCATTGGCCTTGTGTGCTAATAGCTTAACGGGTGTCTCGGTTCTGGCAGTCATGATGCCATAGGTAGCATAAAAGGGCTCTCGCACAGTTTCCGCCCTCGCCGTTAGATGACGTTCTACGTCACACTTGCGGTATTACAGGACGTGCTACGTCTACCGCTATGGACGAGAGTGGCGCTGGTGAACACTCTCAAGGTTCGCTTGCACGCAAAACATAAATACCCAAGAAAGCAGCAAATTAGACAGCCGTGGCATTAGCTCAGTTGGTAAAGCAGCGGACGCGATATTCGGAGGTCGTGGGTTCGGATCCCACCTTCGGCATGGTTGTTTTTTCTGATGCTTTATAAGTAATTTAAAAAAAAACTAATCGATTGGCACTAGCTATAAAAAAAGAAGCATTCCTCTATGCACCTTGATTTCGGTGACTGTTGGCTTCCTTAATATGTTTGTGAAACGATCCCCTCACTTCATTTGCCTTGTCTGCTAATAGCTTAACGGGGGTCTCGGTTCTCGCAGTCTTGATGCCATAGGTCCAATAAGAGGGCTCTCGCACAGTTTCCGCCCTCGCCGTTAGATGACGTTCTACGTGACACTTGCGATATTACAGGACGTGCTACATCCACCGCTATAGACAAGGGTGCCGCTGGTGAACACTCTCAAGGTTCGCTTGCACGCAAAACATAAATACCCAAGAAAGCAGCAAATTAGACAGCCGTCGCCGTAGCTCAGTTGGTTAAGCACCGGACGCGATATTCGGAGGTCGTGGGTTCGGATCCCACCTTCGGCATGGTTTTTTTTCTGCTGCTTTATAAGTATTTTCTTTAAAAACTAATTGATTGGCACTAGATATAAAAAAGAAGCATTCCCCTATGCACCTTGATATCGGTGACTGTTGGTTTCCTTAATATGTTTGTCAAACGAGCCCCTCACTTCATTTGCCTTGTCTGCTAATAGCTTAAAGGGGGTCTCGGTTCTGGCAGTCTTGATGCCATATGTAGCATAAGAGGGCTCTCGCACAGTTTCCGCCCACGCCGTTAGATGACGTTCTACGTCACACTTGCGGTATTACAGGACGTGCTACGTCCACCGCTATGGACGAGGGTGGCGCTGGTGAACACTCTGAAGGTTCGCTTACATGCAAAACATAAATACCCACGAAAGCAGCAGAATAGACAGCCGTCGCAGTAGCTCAGATGGTAAGCGCACCGGACGCCATATTCGGAAGTCGTCGGTTCGGATCCCACCGGCAGCATGGTTGTTTTTCCTGCTGCTTTCTAATTAATTTTCTTTACAAAACTAATTGATTGGCACTAGATATAAAAAAGAAGCATTCCTCTATGCACCTTGATTTCGGTGACTGTTGGCTTCCATAATATGTTTGTCAAACGAGCCCCTCACCTCATTTGCCTTGTCTGCTAATAGCTTAACGTGGGTCTCGGTTCTGGAAGTCGTGATGCCATAGGTAGCATAAGAGGGCTCTCGCACAGTTTCCGCCCTCACCGTTAGACGTCACACTTGCGGTATTACAGGACGTGCTACGTCCACCGCTATGGACGAGGGTGGCACTGGTGAACACTCTCAAGGTTCGCTTACACGCAAAACATAAATAATCACGAAAGCAGCAGATTAGATAGCCGTCGCCATAGCTCAGTTGGTAAGAGCACCGGACGCGATATTCGGAGCTCGTGGGATCGGATCCCACCGGTGGTATGGTTGTTTTTTCAGCTGCTTTATAAGTAATTTTTATTAAAAACTAATTGATTGGCACTAGCTATAAAAAAAGAAGCATTCATCTATGCACCTTGATTTCGGTGACTGTTGGCTTCCTTAATATGTTTGTCAAACGATCCCCTCACTTCATTTGCCTTGTCTGCTAATAGCTTAACGGGGGTCTCGGTACTCGCAGTCTTGATGCCATAGGTCCAATAAGAGGGCTCTCGCACAGTTTCCGCCCTCGCCGATAGATGACGTTCCACGTCACACTTGCGGTAATACAGGACGTGCTACGTCCACCTCTATGGACGAGGGTGGCGCTGGTGAACACTCTCAAGGTTCGCTTACACGCAAAACATAAATATCCACGAAAGCAGCAGATTAGACAGCCGTCGCCGTAGCTCAGTTGGTAAGAGCACCGGACGAGATATTCGAAGGTCGTGGGTAGGATCCCACCTTCGGAATGTTTGTTTTTTCTGCTGCTTTATAAGCAATTTTCAAAAAAAAAACCAATTGATTGGCACTAGTTATAATAAACAAGAATCATTCCCCTATGCACCTTGTTTTCGGTGACTGTTGGTTTCCTTAATATGTTTGTCAAACGAGCCCCTCACTTCATTTGCCTTGTCTGCTAATAGCTTAAAGGGGGTCTCGGTTCTGGCAGTCTTGATGCCACAGGTAGCATAAGAGGGCTCTCGCACAGTTTCCGCCCTCGCCGTTAGATGACGTTCTACGTCACAATTGCGGTATTACAGGACGTGCTATGTCCACCGCTATGGACGAGGGTGGCGCTGGTGAACACTCTCAAGGTTCGCTTACACGCAAACATAAATAATCACGAAAGCAGCAGATTAAATAGCCGTCGCCATAGCTCAGTTGGTAAGAGCACCGGACGCGATATTCGGAGCTCTCGGGTTCGGATCCCACCGGTGGTATGGTTGTTTTTTCTGCTGCTTTATAAGTAATTTTTTTTTAAAAACTAATTGATTGGCACTAGCTATAAAAAAGAAGCATTCCTCTATGCACCTTGATTTCGGTGACTGTTGGCTTCCTTAATATGTTTGTCAAACGATCCCCTCACTTCCTTTGCCTTGTCTGCTAATAGCTTAACGGGGGTCTCGGTTCTCGCAGTCTTGATGCCATAGGTCCAATAAGAGGGCTCTCGCACAGTTTCCGCCCTCGCCGATAGATGACGTTCTACGTCACACTTGCGGTATTACAGGACGTGCTACATCCACCGCTATAGACGAGGGTGAGGCTGGTGAACACTCTCAAGATTCGCTAGCACGCAAAACATAAATACCCAAGAAAGCAGCAAATTAGACAGCCGTCGCCGTAGCTCAGTCATTCTACTTCCGGCCACCGAGCGTGACGGACGCAGGATCATGAGCTCCCACGGAGCGGCGATAGCGGCAGTTGCCGGCCGCGGAAACAGGTTTGCCAGCGACGCTGATAAGGATTACGAGATCGTCCTGCCTACCCTGCCTACCGGACGTGTGGTTTTAAACACGGTTTTTCTGCACGGGAACGTGCGTGCGAGACCCTACAGGGTCGAAGACTTCAGGGACGCCCTCGCCAACGCTGGTGCGCTCCCCGACGTCGTGGCGTTGGGGGCGTACCAGATAAACCACGTGTGGGCGGTGACCTTCAGCACCGCTGACGCCGCAAAGAAACTGGCCGCCACGAAGGAGCTGGATGTCAAGGGACGCCGCTGCATTGTTTTCGATCCAGAAGACCACCAGGTAATGCTGCGCCTCCACTGGATGCTTCACGGCGTCGCCGACGAGGACATCCGTACGGCATTCGCGGCGTTCGGCAACGTGACCGAGGTTACCCGGGAGCGTTGGCGCGTCGCCGGCATGAAGGAGAAGGGGTCCACCACGAGGACCGTGCTCCTGAAACTGAAGCCAGGTGTGAAGGTGGACGACCTGCCCCACCAGGTACGAGTCGCTGGCGAGTTGGCTCTCGTGGTGGTTCCCGGGCGGCCGATGCAGTGCCTTCGTTGCGGCGGCACGGGGCACGTTCGCCGCGATTGCAAGGTGCCCAGGTGTTCGAAATGCCGGCGCTATGGACACTCGGAGGCTGACTGCGTTCGTACCTACGCGTCGGCCACCGGGCATGTAGCAGCGAGCGTATCCGCAGAACTGATGGACGTCGTCGAAGCAGAGGAGGCAGCGAGCGGTGCCGACGACACGGGCAAAGCGGAGGGGGTGGCGGTGCAGCCAGCTGTTGCGAGTAGCAACACCGACACGGCTGTGGCTCAGGAGAGCGGGTCGCCAGCTACTGACCCATCTTCGATGCCTGTGGAAACGCCCAAAGATGGAGCGAGCTCGTCCGTGCACGTGGAACGGAAGGCCGCCAGCGAGAGCCACGACGAAAAGGACGACTCCCGCATGAACGTTGGCGTGACTACACCTGCGAAGCGGCCACACGCCGAGACCAAGGCCGACGGGGAGAAGGCAGCGGAGCCCAGCGTCGGGGAACCGCCGGCAAAGACGCCCCAAGCACGACGGGCCGGTCTGAGACCGCGCCCAAAAGTTCCGGCTGAGAAGCGTGGCGGCGACAAGGCGCCTCCTGACCAGGAGCACGTGCTCGCGCCGGATGACACCGGAGGCGACGGCATCGTCTAGCGACATGCTAGGCGCGGGAGGTAAGCACCGTGCTTTCGGTCTCTTCTTCCTAAGTTAAAATGGCTTCTGCAACTCCGTTTAAAGTCGCCACCCTAAACGTCAGAGGCCTGGCAAGTAAAAGAAAACAAAGCCAGCTGTACAGACTTATAACGGAGCAAGATATTGATATACTGGCAGTGCAGGAGACTAAAGTCGATGGTGAGGAAGAGACCGGGAGCATGGTGCGACGTTTCACGTCTAGGTATTTTGCCGTCGTTAGCCATGCTGTAGGCACATCGGCTGGCTGTATTCTTTTTGTTAAGACGTTGCCGGGAATAGGTGTACACGGTCATCATGCGTGCTTGTCGGGTCGACACGTGTCCATCGATTTTTCACTCAGTAACATAGACTGGCGCATTGTTGGCCTCTACGCTCCTAATGTGGTTAATGACCGAGCCGCGTTTTTTGAAAGCGTCGAAGAACGGCTTCGCACTGACAGACAGCTGATTGTTATGGGCGATTACAACTGTGTCCTTAGTGCGCGCGACAAGACAAGCCTCCGAGGTTTCCGAGACAAAAGCACCAAAGTGTTGTTACGAATGATTGTGAACTGCAACCGCGAGGATGTAGCAGAGTGTCTTGAAGGAACGCGTGCTGTAAGGTACACACGATTCGAGGGCACATGTCACGCACGGCTAGACCGCATTTATGCATCAGCGGAAATTGTACCTAAATGCAATAGTTATGTAGTTATGCCGGTATCATTTTCTGACCACTGTTTGGTTCAATGCTGCATAGGATTCATTAAGAAGGGGAATGGTTTTTCATGGGAAATGTGGAAGTTGAATGACAAGCTACTTCAGGACGAATTTTATAACCGAGCTGTAAGGGAAGAAGTAGCAAAAATAGAACCAAGTAGCAACATGAGGATATGGCAGCAGTGGGAGCTCACTAAGGAAACTTTAAAATTAAAAGCAATAGAAAGAGCCACTTGTATACGTCATCAAGCAAAACAACAGGAAATTGAGCTAAAGACACTGCTTCAGAAGATGTTAAAACAGGAATGCCGAGCGCCTGGTAAATGGATGGAGGACATAAGAAAAACCAAACAAAAGCTAGAGATAATCGAAGAAGAACGTTATCGGGGAGCGTTGGTGAGGGCAAGGGCAGAAAACATGGCTGCAGGGGAAGCGCCGACGAAACGAGCACTTAGTTTGGAAAAAACCCGTGCCGAAAGAAATCACATTAACGAAATAGAATGGGGAGGTGTTTCAAAAACGTACATCGATCACATCAAAGGAGCCTTTTTCGAGCATTACCAGGCGCTCTTCGCATCGCACCCGGTAGATGTTATCACATTTAAGGAGGCGTTTCTAGCCGAGATGCCGCGTCTGGACGACGAAACTAAAGACATATTAGAACAGCAGATAAATCAAGAGGAAGTCGAGCAAGCAATAGATAGTTTAATCCCAGGAAAGTCGCCTGGACCGGACGGGTTCAGCGCGGCATTCTACAAAGAATTTAAACATGTAATTTCCCCGGTCTTGAGGGTAATCTTTAACGAAGCCTTTAAAGTCAAAGCACTGCCTCCGTCCTATGGGTCGTCCCATACTGTGCTGATTCCCAAAACAGACGACACAGGCAGATTACGACTGGTGACAGCATACCGACCGATAGCACTCACTAATGTTGAGTACAAAATTTTTATGAAGATTTTGGCGCGAAGGCTGCAGACCGTGATTCATCACTTAATTGGTCCGCATCAGACCTGCGGGATCAAAGGGCGGTCTATTTTTACAAATATTCACGTTGCGCGCAGTGTCTTAGAAACCTGTGATGACACAAATGGTCAGGTGGCTATTCTTCAGATCGATTTAGAAAAGGCTTTTGACTGCGTTGCCCATGAACTTTTGTTTGCAGTATTAAGCCATGTTAACGTTGGTTCTGTTATTCGCGAGCGTGTGGCCCTGGCGTACCGGAACTGCACGACGAAATTGATCGTTAACAAGAGTCTGGGGGCCCCCATTAGCGTGCAGCGTTCGGTGCGCCAGGGCTGTCCCCTCAGCCCCCTTTTATTTGGTATTTATGTGGAGACCCTTTGTTTGAAGCTACTGAAAAACAGAAGTATTACCGGATTCAGTTTACAAGCAGCCGAAGTAAAGGTTCTGGCGTACGCTGATGACATTGCTGTGTTTGCCGTTGACGAGGGAGGCATAAGCGAGGCCGTTCAATGTGTACGAGATTTCAGCCAAGCTACTGGAAGCGGGGTTAACTGGTCGAAGTGCCTCGGACTTTGGCACGGAAGGTGGGCATCTACGCCGGAGTGGTTTGCCAGCGTGCCTTGGACGACGACGCCAGATAAATACTTGGGCGTTCCACTCGCTGCTTACCGTGACAGTGAACAGTATTGGACAGGACAGATTAAAGAGATACGGGAAAGAGCTGATAAGTGGAAAGGAGCGACCTTGTCAATTTTCGCCAGAGCCACTGTTTGCAACTTGTTCTATATCAGCAGGCTCTGGTACGTCATGCAGGTGTTGCACTGTTCACGGTTAAGTATTCAAAAGGTACACCGAATTTTCGCCATCTTTGTCTGGTCGTCTGAATGGGAGCGCTGCAGCCGGACCAACCTGTTCCGACGGGTTCAAGACGGCGTGCTGGGACTGGGCCATTTGTTTTTGAGACAGCTGGTCAATCGTTTTTAGTTTTTTCGGGACACAAGAGACCCGTTTTTGCGTACTGTATGCCAAGTTAGGCTGCGGCATCTGCTTCCAGAGTACATAGTCGGAACTGCTGACGTTTACAGTAGGGTCACCGGTTTTTACCGGGAAATCGTAGCCAGTGTAAGGTTTCTTTCCGCGCGGTTTTCAAATGTCTTTCTGTCGACTGTGAAACGAAAGAAACTATACCGTGCTTTGTGCGATGTAGTTTTCCCGGTGCCCTTGTACAGGGTCTTGTACAGTGGAGGCCAAGGCAATGATGTTTTAAAGAGAGTTAAAAACATGCAGGTGCCATCAGGAACCAAAACCTTCTTTTTTAAGCTGCACACCGGAACCTTACCGGTTAAAAAATTTTTAGAGGGAAAGGAATTGTTTTTACCCTGGGGTTCTCACTGTTTATATACAGAAAGCCTGAAACAATAGACCAAGTATTTTTAGAATGTTGGGAAGGGGTTTATTTTTGGGATGTATTACAGCGAACCTTAAAGAAAGAATTTCCACTAGACCCGTATGGCATCCGTTACTTATGTGTTGAAAATGAGGATGGGGTGCCTTATGATTTAATAATGCTGACAGGCCTCCACTGTATATGGCGCTCGAGAATGGCAGGCTTTCACTGTGACAGAGACGAAAGACCTGCCCGAATCTACTTTCGAGAAAGTATGGACATGTTTCTGGCCATTCAGAAGGCCGCAGCGGAGCCTCCGGAGTGGCTCTCAAGACTAGAGCCACTCTGTACACTGCGTGAATTTTAAGGTGACGAAGCCAGACTCATGCTGGCTGACTTCGAGTCGGGTGTACATAGCGTTTGTCTTTTGTTGATTGTTTGTTATGTGCAATTTTCTGTGTCAAAGCCAGACAATAAAGAAAAAAAGAAAAAGTCGCCGTAGCTCAGTTCGTTAAGCACCGGACGCGATATTCGGAGGTCGTGGGTTCGAATCCCACCTTTGGCATGTTTTTTTTTGTGCTGCTTTATAAGTATTTTCTTTAAAAAACTAATTGATTGGCACTAGATATAAAAAAAGAAGCATTCCCCTATGCACCTTGATTTCGGTGACTGTTGGTTTCCTTAATATGTTTGTCAAACGAGCCCCTCACTTCATTTGCCTTGTCTGCTAATAGCTTAAAGGGGGTCTCGGTTCTGGCAGTCTTGATGCCATAGGTCCAATAAGAGGGCTCTCGCACAGTTTCCGCCCTCGCTGTTAGATGACGTTCTACGTCACACTTGCGGTATTACAGGACGTGCTACGTCCACCGCTATGGACGAGGGTGGCGCTGGTGAACACTCTCAAGGTGCGCTTACACGCAAAACATAAATACCCACAAAAGCAGCAGATTAGACAGCCGTCGCCGTAGCTCAGTTGGTAAGAGCACCAGAGGCGATATTCGGAGGTCGTGGGCTCGAATCCCACCGGTGGCATGGTTGTTTTTCCTGCTGCTTTCTAAATAATTTTTTTTAAAAAACTAATTGATTAGCACTAGATATAAAAAAGAAGCATCCCTCTATGCACCTTGATTTCGGTGACTGTTGGCTTCCTTAATATGTTTGTAAAACGAGCCCCTCACTTCATTTGCCTTGTCTGCTAATAGCTTAAAGAGGGTCTCGGTTCTGGCAGTCTTCATGCCATAGGTAGCATAAGAGGGCTCTCGCACAGTTTCCGCCCTCGCCGTTAGACGTCACACTTGCGGTATTACAGGACGTGCTACGTCCACCGCTATGGACGAGGGTGGCACTAGTGAACACTCTCAAGGTTCGCTTACACGCAAAACATAAATAATCACGAAAGCAGCAGATTAGATAGCCGTCGCCATAGCTCAGTTGGTAAGAGCACCGGACGCGATATTCGGAGGTCGCGGGTTCGGATCCCACCGGTGGTATGGTTGTTTTTCTGCTGCTCTATAAGTAAATTTTTTTTAAAAAACTAATTGATTGGCACTAGCTATAAAAAAAGAAGCATTCCTCTATGCACCTTGATTTCGGTGACTGTTGGCTTCCTTAATATGTCAAACGATCCCCTCACTTTCTTTGCCTTGTCTGCTAATAGCTTAACGGGGGTCTCGGTTCTCGCTGTCTTGATGCCATAGGTCCAATAAGAGGGCTCTCGCACAGTTTCCGCCCTCGCCGATAGATGACGTTCTACGTCACACTTGCGGTATTACAGGACGTGCTACGTCCACCGCTATGAACGAGGGTGGCGCTGGTGAACACTCTCAAGGTTCGCTTACACGCAAAACATAAATATCCACGAAAGCAGCAGATTAGACCGCCGTCGCCGTAGCTCAGTTGGTAAGAGCACCGGACGAGATATTCGAAGGTCGTGGGTAGAATCCCAACTTCGGAATGGTTGTTTTTTCTGCTGCTTTATAAGCAATTTTCAAAAAAAACTAATTGATTGGCATCAGATATAAAAAAAGAAGCATTCCCCTATGCACCTTGATTTCGGTGACTGTTGGTTTCCTTAATATGTTTGTCAAACGAGCCCCTCACTTCATTTGCCTTGCCTGCTAATAGCTTAAAGGGACTCTCGGTTCTGGCAGTCTTGATGCCATAGGTAGCATAAGAGGTCTCTCGCACAGTTTCCTCCCTCGCCATTAGATGACGTTCTACGTCACACTTGCGGTATTACAGGACGTGCTACGTCCACCGCTATGGACGAGGGTGGCGGTGGTGAACACTCTCAAGGTTCGCTTACACGCAAAACATAAATATCCACGAAAGCAGCAGATTAGACAGCCGTCGCCGTAGCTCAGTTGGTAAGAGCACCGGACGAGATATTCGAAGGTCGTGGGTAGGATCCCACCTTCGGAATGTTTGTTTTTTCTGCTGCTTTATAAGCAATTTTCAAAAAAAACCAATTGATTGGCACTAGATATAATAAACAAGAATCATTCCCCTATGCACCTTGTTTTCGGTGACTGTTGGCTTCCTTAATATGTTCGTCAAACGAGCCCCTCACTTCATTTGCCTTGTCTGCTAATAGCTTAACGGGGCTCTCGGTTCTGGCAGTCTTGATGCCATAGGTAGCATAAGAGGGCTCTCGCACAGTTTCCTCCCTCGCCGTTAGATGACGTTCTACGTCACTCTTGCGGTATTACAGGACGTGCTACGTCCACCGCTATGGACGAGGGTGGCGCTGGTGAACACTCTCAAGGTTCTCTTACACGCAAAACATAAATATATACCCACAAAAGCAGCAGATTAGACAGCCGTCACCGTAGCTCAGTTGGTAAGAGCACCGGACGCTATATCCGGAGGTCGTGGGTTCGGATCCCACCGGCGGCATGGTTGCTTTTCTGCTATTCTATAAGTAATTTTCTTTAAAAAAAGCTAATTGATTGGCACTAGATAAAAGAAGAAGCATTCCCCTATGCACCTTGATTTCGGTGACTGTTGGTTTCCTTAATATGTTTGTCAAACGAGCCCCTCACTTCATTTGCCTAGTCTGCTAATAGCTTAAAGGGGGTCTCGGTTCTGGCAGTCTTGATGCCACAGGTAGCATAAGAGGGCTCTCGCACAGTTTCCGCCCTCGCCGTTAGATGACGTTCTACGTCACAATTGCGTTATTACAGGACGTGCTATGTCCACCGCTATGGACGAGGGTGGCGCTGGTGAACACTCTCAAGGTTCGCTTACACGCAAACATAAATAATCACGAAAGCAGCAGATTAAATAGCCGTCGCCATAGCTCAGTTGGTAAGAGCACCGGACGCGATATTCGGAGCTCTCGGGTTCGGATCCCACCGGTGGCATGGTTGTTTTTTCTGCTGCTTTATAAGTAATTTTTTTTTTAAAACTAATTGATTGGCACTAGCTATAAAAAAAGAAGCATTCCTCTATGCACCTTGATTTCGGTGACTGTTGGCTTCCTTAATATGTTTGTCAAACGATCCCCTCACTTCCTTTGCCTTGTCTGCTAATAGCTTAACGGGGGTCTCGGTTCTCGCAGTCTTGATGCCATAGGTCCAATAAGAGGGCTCTCGCACAGTTTCCGCCCTCGCCGATAGATGACGTTCTACGTCACACTTGCGGTATTACAGGACGTGCTACATCCACCGCTATAGACGAGGGTGAGGCTGGTGAACACTCTCAAGATTCGCTAGCACGCAAAACATAAATACCCAAGAAAGCAGCAAATTAGACAGCCGTCGCCGTAGCTCAGTCATTCTACTTCCGGCCACCGAGCGTGACGGACGCAGGATCATGAGCTCCCACGGAGCGGCGATAGCGGCCGTTGCCGGCCGCGGAAACAGGTTTGCCAGCGACGCTGATAAGGATTACGAGATCGTCCTGCCTACCCTGCCTACCGGACGTGTGGTTTTAAACACGGTTTTTCTGCACGGGGACGTGCGTGCGAGACCCTACAGGGTCGAAGACTTCAGGGACGCCCTCGCCAACGCTGGTGCGCTCCCCGACGTCGTGGCGTTGGGGGCGTACCAGATAAACCACGTGTGGGCGGTGACCTTCAGCACCGCTGACGCCGCAAAGAAACTGACCGCCACGAAGGAGCTGGATGTCAAGGGACGCCGCTGCATTGTTTTCGATCCAGAAGACCACCAGGTAAAGCTGCGCCTCCACTGGATGCTTCACGGCGTCGCCGACGAGGACATTCGTACGGCATTCGCGGCGTTCGGCAACGTGACCGAGGTTACCCGGGAGCGTTGGCGCGTCGCCGGCATGAAGGAGAAGGCGTCCACCACGAGGACCGTGCTCCTGAAACTGAAGCCAGGTGTGAAGGTGGACGACCTGCCCCACCAGGTACGAGTCGCTGGCGAGTTGGCTCTCGTGGTGGTTCCCGGGCGGCCGATGCAGTGCCTTCGTTGCGGCGGCACGGGGCACGTTCGCCGCGATTGCAAGGTGCCCAGGTGTTCGAAATGCCGGCGCTATGGACACTCGGAGGCTGACTGCGTTCGTACCTACGCGTCGGCCACCGGGCATGTAGCAGCGAGCGTATCCGCAGAACTGATGGACGTCGTCGAAGCAGAGGAGGCAGCGAGCGGTGCCGACGACACGGGCAAAGCGGAGGGGGTGGCGGTGCAGCCAGCTGTTGCGAGTAGCAACACCGACACGGCTGTGGCTCAGGAGAGCGGGTCGCCAGCTACTGACCCATCTTCGATGCCTGTGGAAACGCCCAAAGATGGAGCGAGCTCGTCCGTGCACGTGGAACGGAAGGCCGCCAGCGAGAGCCACGACGAAAAGGACGACTCCCGCATGAACGTTGGCGTGACTACACCTGCGAAGCGGCCACACGCCGAGACCAAGGCCGACGGGGAGAAGGCAGCGGAGCCCAGCGTCGGGGAACCGCCGGCAAAGACGCCCCAAGCACGACGGGCCGGTCTGAGACCGCGCCCAAAAGTTCCGGCTGAGAAGCGTGGCGGCGACAAGGCGCCTCCTGACCAGGAGCACGTGCTCGCGCCGGGTGACACCGGAGGCGACGGCATCGTCTAGCGACATGCTAGGCGCGGGAGGTAAGCACCGTGCTTTCGGTCTCTTCTTCCTAAGTTAAAATGGCTTCTGCAACTCCGTTTAAAGTCGCCACCCTAAACGTCAGAGGCCTGGCAAGTAAAAGAAAACAAAGCCAGCTGTACAGACTTATAACGGAGCAAGATATTGATATACTGGCAGTGCAGGAGACTAAAGTCGATGGTGAGGAAGAGACCGGGAGCATGGTGCGACGTTTCACGTCTAGGTATTTTGCCGTCGTTAGCCATGCTGTAGGCACATCGGCTGGCTGTATTCTTTTTGTTAAGACGTTGCCGGGAATAGGTGTACACGGTCATCATGCGTGCTTGTCGGGTCGACACGTGTCCATCGATTTTTCACTCAGTAACATAGACTGGCGCATTGTTGGCCTCTACGCTCCTAATGTGGTTAATGACCGAGCCGCGTTTTTTGAAAGCGTCGAAGAACGGCTTCGCACTGACAGACAGCTGATTGTTATGGGCGATTACAACTGTGTCCTTAGTGCGCGCGACAAGACAAGCCTCCGAGGTTTCCGAGACAAAAGCACCAAAGTGTTGTTACGAATGATTGTGAACTGCAACCGCGAGGATGTAGCAGAGTGTCTTGAAGGAACGCGTGCTGTAAGGTACACACGATTCGAGGGCACATGTCACGCACGGCTAGACCGCATTTATGCATCAGCGGAAATTGTACCTAAATGCAATAGTTATGTAGTTATGCCGGTATCATTTTCTGACCACTGTTTGGTTCAATGCTGCATAGGATTCATTAAGAAGGGGAATGGTTTTTCATGGGAAATGTGGAAGTTGAATGACAAGCTACTTCAGGACGAATTTTATAACCGAGCTGTAAGGGAAGAAGTAGCAAAAATAGAACCAAGTAGCAACATGAGGATATGGCAGCAGTGGGAGCTCACTAAGGAAACTTTAAAATTAAAAGCAATAGAAAGAGCCACTTGTATACGTCATCAAGCAAAACAACAGGAAATTGAGCTAAAGACACTGCTTCAGAAGATGTTAAAACAGGAATGCCGAGCGCCTGGTAAATGGATGGAGGACAAAAGAAAAACCAAACAAAAGCTAGAGATAATCGAAGAAGAACGTTATCGGGGAGCGTTGGTGAGGGCAAGGGCAGAAAACATGGCTGCAGGGGAAGCGCCGACGAAACGAGCACTTAGTTTGGAAAAAACCCGTGCCGAAAGAAATCACATTAACGAAATAGAATGGGGAGGTGTTTCAAAAACGTACATCGATCACATCAAAGGAGCCATTTTCGAGCATTACCAGGCGCTCTTCGCATCGCACCCGGTAGATGTTATCACATTTAAGGAGGCGTTTCTAGCCGAGATGCCGCGTCTGGACGACGAAACTAAAGACAGATTAGAACAGCAGATAAATCAAGAGGAAGTCGAGCAAGCAATAGATAGTTTAAACCCAGGAAAGTCGCCTGGACCGGACGGGTTCAGCGCGGCATTCTACAAAGAATTTAAACATGTAATTTCCCCGGTCTTGAGGGTAATCTTTAACGAAGCCTTTAAAGTCAAAGCACTGCCTCCGTCCTATGGGTCGTCCCATACTGTGCTGATTCCCAAAACAGACGACACAGACAGATTACGACTGGTGACAGCATACCGACCGATAGCACTCACTAATGTTGAGTACAAAATTTTTATGAAGATTTTGGCGCGAAGGCTGCAGACCGTGATTCATCACTTAATTGGTCCGCATCAGACCTGCGGGATTAAAGGGCGGTCTATTTTTACAAATATTCACGTTGCGCGCAGTGTCTTAGAAACCTGTGATGACACAAATGGTCAGGTGGCTATTCTTCAGATCGATTTAGAAAAGGCTTTTGACTGCGTTGCCCATGAACTTTTGTTTGCAGTATTAAGCCATGTTAACGTTGGTTCTGTTATTCGCGAGGGTGTGGCCCTGGCGTACCGGAACTGCACGACGAAATTGATCGTTAACAAGAGTCTGGGGGCCCCCATTAGCGTGCAGCGTTCGGTGCGCCAGGGCTGTCCCCTCAGCCCCCTTTTATTTTGTATTTATGTGGAGACCCTTTGTTTGAAGCTACTGAAAAACAGAAGTATTACCGGATTCAGTTTACAAGCAGCCGAAGTAAAGGTTCTGGCGTACGCTGATGACATTGCTGTGTTTGCCGTTGACGAGGGAGGCATAAGCGAGGCCGTTCAATGTGTACGAGATTTCAGCCAAGCTACTGGAAGCGGGGTTAACTGGTCGAAGTGCCTCGGACTTTGGCACGGAAGGTGGGCATCTACGCCGGAGTGGTTTGCCAGCGTGCCTTGGACGACGACGCCAGATAAATACTTGGGCGTTCCACTCGCTGCTTACCGTGACAGTGAACAGTATTGGACAGGACAGATTAAAGAGATACGGGAAAGAGCTGATAAGTGGAAAGGAGCGACCTTGTCCATTTTCGCCAGAGCCACTGTTTGCAACTTGTTCTATATCAGCAGGCTCTGGTACGTCATGCCGGTGTTGCACTGTTCACGGTTAAGTATTCAAAAGGTACACCGAATTTTCGCCATCTTTTGTCTGGTCGTCTGAATGGGAGCGCTGCAGCCGGACCAACCTGTTCCGACGGGTTCAAGACGGCGTGCTGGGACTGGGCCATTTGTTTTTGAGACAGCTGGTCAATCGTTTTTTTGTTTTTTCGGGACACAAGAGACCCGTTTTTGCGTACTGTATGCCAAGTTAGGCTGCGGCATCTGCTTCCAGAGTACATAGTCGGAACTGCTGACGTTTACAGTAGGGTCACCGGTTTTTACCGGGAAATCGTAGCCAGTGTAAGGTTTCTTTCCGCGCGGTTTTCAAATGTCTTTCTGTCGACTGTGAAACGAAAGAAACTATACCATGCTTTGTGCGATGTAGTTTTCCCGGTGCCCTTGTACAGGGCCTTGTACAGTGGAGGCCAAGGCAATGATGTTTTAAAGAGAGTTAAAAACATGCAGGTGCCATCAGGAACCAAAACCTTCTTTTTTAAGCTGCACACCGGAACCTTACCGGTTAAAAAATTTTTAGAGGGAAAGGAATTGTTTTTACCCTGGGGTTCTCACTGTTTATATACAGAAAGCCTGAAACAATAGACCAAGTATTTTTAGAATGTTGGGAAGGGGTTTATTTTTGGGATGTATTACAGCGAACCTTAAAGAAAGAATTTCCACTAGACCCGTATGGCATCCGTTACTTATGTGTTGAAAATGAGGATGGGGTGCCTTATGTTTTAATAATGCTGACAGGCCTCCACTGTATATGGCGCTCGAGAATGGCAGGCTTTCACTGTGACAGAGACGAAAGACCTGCCCGAATCTACTTTCGAGAAAGTATGGACATGTTTCTGGCCATTCAGAAGGCCGCAGCGGAGCCTCCGGAGTGGCTCTCAAGACTAGAGCCACTCTGTACACTGCGTGAATTTTAAGTTGACGAAGCCAGACTCATGCTGGCTGACTTCGAGTCGGGTGTACATAGCGTTTGTCTTTTGTTGATTGTTTGTTATGTGCAATTTTCTGTGTCAAAGCCAGACAATAAAGAAAAAAAGAAAAAGTCGCCGTAGCTCAGTTCGTTAAGCACCGGACGCGATATTCGGAGGTCGTGGGTTCGAATCCCACCTTTGGCATGTTTTTTTTTTCTGCTGCTTTATAAGTATTTTCTTTAAAAAACTAATTGATTGGCACTAGATATAAAAAAAGAAGCATTCCCCTATGCACCTTGATTTCGGTGACTGTTGGTTTCCTTAATATGTTTGTCAAACGAGCCCCTCACTTCATTTGCCTTGTCTGCTAATAGCTTAAAGGGGGTCTCGGTTCTGGCAGTCTTGATGCCATAGGTCCAATAAGAGGGCTCTCGCACAGTTTCCGCCCTCGCTGTTAGATGACGTTCTACGTCACACTTGCGGTATTACAGGACGTGCTACGTCCACCGCTATGGACGAGGGTGGCGCTGGTGAACACTCTCAAGGTGCGCTTACACGCAAAACATAAATACCCACAAAAGCAGCAGATTAGACAGCCGTCGCCGTAGCTCAGTTGGTAAGAGCACCAGAGGCGATATTCGGAGGTCGTGGGCTCGAATCCCACCGGTGGCATGGTTGTTTTTCCTGCTGCTTTCTAAATAATTTTTTTTTAAAAACTAATTGATTAGCACTAGATATAAAAAAGAAGCATCCCTCTATGCACCTTGATTTCGGTGACTGTTGGCTTCCTTAATATGTTTGTAAAACGAGCCCCTCACTTCATTTGCCTTGTCTGCTAATAGCTTAAAGAGGGTCTCGGTTCTGGCAGTCTTCATGCCATAGGTAGCATAAGAGGGCTCTCGCACAGTTTCCGCCCTCGCCGTTAGACGTCACACTTGCGGTATTACAGGACGTGCTACGTCCACCGCTATGGACGAGGGTGGCACTAGTGAACACTCTCAAGGTTCGCTTACACGCAAAACATAAATAATCACGAAAGCAGCAGATTAGATAGCCGTCGCCATAGCTCAGTTGGTAAGAGCACCGGACGCGATATTCGGAGGTCGCGGGTTCGGATCCCACCGGTGGTATGGTTGTTTTTCTGCTGCTCTATAAGTAATTTTTTTTTAAAAAATCTAATTGATTGGCACTAGCTATAAAAAAAGAAGCATTCCTCTATGCACCTTGATTTCGGTGACTGTTGGCTTCCTTATTATGTTTGTCAAACGATCCCCTCACTTTCTTTGCCTTGTCTGCTAATAGCTTAACGGGGGTCTCGGTTCTCGCTGTCTTGATGCCATAGGTCCAATAAGAGGGCTCTCGCACAGTTTCCGCCCTCGCCGATAGATGACGTTCTACGTCACACTTGCGGTATTACAGGACGTGCTACGTCCACCGCTATGAACGAGGGTGGCGCTGGTGAACACTCTCAAGGTTCGCTTACACGCAAAACATAAATATCCACGAAAGCAGCAGATTAGACCGCCGTCGCCGTAGCTCAGTTGGTAAGAGCACCGGACGAGATATTCGAAGGTCCTGGGTAGGATCCCAACATCGGAATGGTTGTTTTTTCTGCTGCTTTATAAGCAATTTTCAAAAAAACTAATTGATTGGCATCAGATATAAAAAAAGAAGCATTCCCCTATGCACCTTGATTTCGGTGACTGTTGGTTTCCTTAATATGTTTGTCAAACGAGCCCCTCACTTCATTTGCCTTGCCTGCTAATAGCTTAAAGGGACTCTCGGTTCTGGCAGTCTTGATGCCATAGGTAGCATAAGAGGTCTCTCGCACAGTTTCCTCCCTCGCCATTAGATGACGTTCTACGTCACACTTGCGGTATTACAGGACGTGCTACGTCCACCGCTATGGACGAGGGTGGCGGTGGTGAACACTCTCAAGGTTCGCTTACACGCAAAACATAAATACCCACGAAAGCAGCAGATTAGACAGCCGTCGCCGTAGCTCAGTTGGTAACAGCACCGGACGAGATATTCGGAGGTCGTGGGTGGGATCCCACCTTCGGAATGGTTGTTTTTTCTGCTGCTTTATAAGCAATTTTCAAAAAAAAACTAATTGATTGGCGCTAGATAGAAAAAAAAGAAGCATTCCCCTATGCACCTTGATTTCGGTGACTGTTGGTTTCCTTAATATGTTTGTCAAACGAGCCCCTCACTTCATTTGCCTTGTCTGCTAATAGCTTAAAGAGGGTCTCGGTTCTGGCAGTCTTGATGCCATAGGTAGCATAAGAGGGCTCTCGCACAGTTTCCGCCCTCGCCGTTAGATGACGTTCTACGTAACACTTGCAGTATTACAGGACGTGCTACGTCCACCGCTATGGACGAGGTTGGCGCTGGTGAACTCTCAAAGTTCGCTTACACGCAAAACATAAATACCCACGAAAGCAGCAGATTAGACAGCCGTCGCCGTAGCTCAGTTGGTAAGCGCACCTGACGCGATATTCGGTGGTCGTGGGTTCGGATCCCACCGGCAGCATGGTTGCTTTTTCTGCTGCTTTATATGTAATTTTCTTTAAAAATCTAATTGATTGGCACTAGATATAAATAAAGAAGCATTCCCCTATGCACCTTGATTTCGGTGACTGTTGGTTTCCTTAATACGTTTGTCAAACGAGCCCCTCACTTCATTTGCCTTGTCTGCTAATAGCTTAACGGGGGTCTCGGTTCTGGCAGTCTTGATGCCATAGGTAGCATAAGAGGGCTCTCGCACAGTTTCCGCCCTCGCCGTTAGATGACGTTCTACTTCACACTTGCGGTATTACATGACGTGCTACGTCCACCGCTATGGACGAGGGTGGTGCTGGTGAACACTCTCAAGGTTCGCTTACACGCAAAACATAAATACCCACGAAAGCAGCAGATTAGACAGCCGTCGCCGTAGCTCAGTTGGTAAGAGCACCAGAGGCGATATTCGGAGGTCGTGGGTTCGGATCCCACCTTCGGCATGGTTGTTTTTTCTGATGCTTTATAAGTAATTTTTTTTAAAAAACTCATCGATTGGCACTAGATATAAAAAAGAAGCATTCCCCTATGCACCTTGATTTCGGTGACTGTTGGTTTCCTTAATACGTTTGTCAAACGAGCCCCTCACTTCATTTGCCTTGTCTGCTAATAGCTTAACGGGGGTCTCGGTTCTGGCAGTCTTGATGCCATAGGTAGCATAAGAGGGCTCTCGCACAGTTTCCGCCCTCGCCGTTAGATGACGTTCTACGTCACACTTGCGGTATTACAGGACGTGCTACGTCCACCGCCATGGACGAGGGTGGCGCTGGTGAACACTCTCAAGGTTCGCTTACACGCAAATCATAAATACCACGATAGCAGCAGATTAGACAGCCGTCACAGTAGCTCAGTTGGTAAGCGCACAAGACGCGATATTCGGAGGTCATGGGCTCGATCCCACCGGCGCCATGGTTGTCTTTTCTGCTGCTTTATAAGTAATTTTCTTTTAAAAACTAATATATTGGCACTAGATATAAAAAAGAAGCATTCCTCAATGCACCTTGATTTAGGTGACTGTTGGCTTCCTTCATGTGTTTGTCAAACGAGCCCTCACTTCATTTGCCTTGTCTGCTAATAGCTTAACGGTGGTCTCGGTTCTGGCAGTCTTGAAGCCATAGGTAGCATCAGAGGGCTCTTGCACAGTTTCCGCCCTCGCCGTTAGATGACGTTCTACTTCACACTTGCGGTATTACAGGACGTGCTACGTCCACCGCTATGGACGAGGGTGGCGCTGGTGAACACTCTCAAGGTTCGCTTACACGCAAAACATAAATACCCACGATAGCAGCAGATTAGACAGCCGTCGCAGTAGCTCAGTTGGTAAGCGCACAGGACGCGATATTCGGAGGTCGTGGGCTCGATCCCACCGGCGCCATGTTTGTCTTTTCTGCTGCTTTATAAGTAATTTTCTTTTAAAACTAATTGATTGGCACTAGATATAAAAAAGAAGCATTCCTCTATGCACCTTGATTTAGGTGACTGTTGGCTTCCTTCATGTGTTTGTCAAACGAGCCCCTCACTTCATTTGCCTTGTCTGCTAATAGCTTAACGGGGGTCACGGTTCTGGCAGTCTTGATGCCATAGGTAGCATCAGAGGGCTCTTGCACAGTTTCCGCCCTCGCCGTTAGATGATGTTCTACTTCACAATTGCGGTATTACCGGATGTGCTACGTCCACCGCTAAGCATGAGGGTGGCGCTGGTGAACGCTCTCAAGGTTCGCTTACACGCAAAACATAAATAAATACCCACAAAAGCAGCAGATTAGACAGCCGTCGCCGTAGCTCAGTTGGTAAGAGCACCAGAGGCGATATTCAGAGGTCGTGGGCTCGAATCCCACCGGTGGCATGGTTGTTTTTTCTGCTGTTTTATAAATAATTTTCTTTAAAAGACTAATTGATTGGCACTAGATATAAAAAAGAAGCATTCCTATATGCACCTTGATTTTGGTGACTGTTGGCTTCCGTAATATGTTTGTCAAACGAGCCCCTCACTTCATTTGCCTTGTCTGCTAATAGCTTAACGGGGCTCTCGGCTCTGGCAGTCTTGATGCCATAGGTAGCATAAGAGGTCTCTCGCACAGTTTCCTCCCTCGCCATTAGAGGACGTTCTACGCCACACTTGCGGTATTACAGGACGTGCTACGTCCACCGCTATGGACGAGGGTGGCGGTGGTGAACACTCTCAAGGTTCGCTTACACGCAAAACATAAACACCCACGAAAGCAGCAGATTAGACAGCCGTCGCCGTAGCTCAGTTGGTAACAGCACCGGACGAGATATTCGGAGGTCGTGGGTAGGATCCCACCTTCGGAATGGTTGTTTTTCTGCTGCTTTATAAGCAATTTTCAAAAAACTAATTGATTGGCACTAGATATAAAAAAAGAAGCATTCCCCTATGCACCTTGATTTCGGTGACTGTTGGTTTCCTTAATATGTTTGTCAAACGAGCCCCTCACTTCATTTGCCTTGTCTGCTAATAGCTTAAAGAGGGTCTCGGTTCTGGCAGTCTTGATGCCATAGGTAGCATAAGAGGGCTCTCGCACAGTTTCCGCCCTCGCCGTTAGATGACGTTCTACGTCACACTTGCGGTATTACAGGACGTGCTACGTCCACCGCCATGGACGAGGGTGGCGCTGGTGAACACTCTCAAGTTTCGCTTACACGCAAAACATAAATACCCACGATAGCAGCAGATTAGACAGCCGTCGCAGTAGCTCAGTTGGTAAGCGCACAGGACGCGATATTCGGAGGTCGTGGGTTCGATCCCACCGGCGCCATGGTTGTCTTTTCTGTTGCTTTATAAGTAATTTTCTTTTAAAAACTAATTGATTGGCACTAGATATAAAAAAGAAGCATTCCCCTATGCACCTTGATTTCGGTGACTGTTGGCTTCCTTAATATGTTTGGCAAACGATCCCCTCACTTCATTTGCCTTGTCTGCTACTAGCTTAACGGGGGTCTCGGTTCTGGCAGTCTTGATGCCATAGGTCGAATAAGAGGGCTCTCGCACAGTTTCCGCCCTCGCCGTTAGATGACGTTCTACGTCACACTTTCGGTATTACAGAACGTGCTACATCCACCGCTATGGACGAGGGTGCCGCTGGTGAACACTCTCAAGGTTCGCTTGCACGCAAAACATAAATACCCACGAAAGCAGCAGATTAGACAGCCGTCGCCGTAGCTCAGACGGTAAGCGTACCGGACGCCATATTCGAAGGTCGTGGGTTCGGATCCCACCGGCGGCATTGTTGTTTTTCCTGCTGTTTTATAAATAATTTTCTTTAAAAGACTAATTGATTGGCACTAGATATAAAAAAGAAGCATTCCTCTATGCACCTTGATTTCGGTGACTGTTGGCTTCCTTAATGAGTTTGTCAAACAAGCCCCTCACCTCATTTGCCTTGTCTGCTAATAGCCTATCGGGGGTCTCGGTTCTGGCAGTCTTGATGCCATAGGTAGCATAAGAGGTATCTCGCACAGTTTCCTCCCTCGCCATTAGATGACGTTCTACGTCACACTTGCGATATTACAGGCCGTGCTACGTCCACCGCTATGGACGAGGGTGGCGCTGGTGAACACTCTCAAGGTTCGCTTACACGCAAAACATAAATACCCACGAAAGCAGCAGATTAGACAGCCGTCGCCGTAGCTCAGTTGGTAAGCGCACCTGATGCGATATTCGGTGGTCGTGGGTTCGGATCCCACCGGCAGCATGGTTGTCTTTTCTGCTGCTTTATAAGTAATTTTATTTTAAAAACTAATTGATTGGCACTAGATATAAAAAAGAAGCATTCCTCTATGCACCTTGATTTAGGTGACTGTTGGCTTCCTTCATTTGTTTGTCAAACGAGCCCCACACTTCATTTGCCTTGTCTGCTAATAGCTTAACGGGGGTCACGGTTCTGGCAGTCTTGATGCCATAGGTAGCATCAGAGGGCTCTTGCACAGTTTCCGCCCTCGCCGTTAGATTACGTTCTACTTCACACTTGCGGTATTACCGGACGTGCTACGTCCACCGCTAAGCACGAGGGCGGCGCTGGTGAACACTCTCAAGGTTCGCTTACACGCAAAACATAAATAAATACCCACAAAAGCAGCAGATTACACAGCCGTCACCGTAGCTCAGTTGGTAAGAGCACCGGACGCGATATCCGGAGGTCGTGGGTTCGATCCCACCGGCGCCATGGTTGTCTTCTCTGCTGCTTTATAAGCAGCACTTCATTTGCCTTGTCTGCTAATAGCTTAACGGGTGTCTCGGTTCTGGCAGTCATGATTCCATAGGTAGCATAAGAGGGCTCTCGCACAGTTTCCGCCCTCGCCGTTATATGATGTTCTACGTCACACTTGCGGTATTACAGGACGTGCTACGTCCACCGCTATGGACGAGGGTGGCGCTGGTGAACACTCTCAAGGTTCGCTTGCACGCAAAACATAAATACCCAAGAAAGCAGCAAATTAGACAGCCGTCGCATTAGCTCAGTGTGTAAAGCAGCGGACGCGATATTCGGAGGTCGTGGGTTTGGATCCCACCTTCGGCATGGTTGTTTTTTCTGATGCTTTATAAGTAATTTTCTTTAAAAACTAATTGATTGGCACTAGATATAAAAAAGAAGCATTCCCCTATGCACCTTGATTTCGGTGACTGTTGGTTTCCTTAATACGTTTGATAAACGAGCCCCTCACTTCATTTGCCTTGTCTGCTAATAGCTTAACGGGGGTCTCGGTTCTGGCAGTCTTGATGCCATAGGTAGCATAAGAGGGCTCTCACACAGTTTCCGCCCTCGCCGTTAGATGACGTTCTACTTCACACTTGCGGTATTACAGGACGTGCTACGTCCACCGCTAAGCACGAGGGTGGCGCTGGTGAATACTCTCAAGGTTCGCTTGCACGCAGAACATAAATACCTATGAAGGCAGCAAATTAGACAGCCGTCGCCGTATATCAGTTGGGAAAGCACCGGACGCGATATTCGGAGGTCGTGGGTTAGGATCTCACCGGCGCCACGGTTGTTTTTTCTGCTGCTTTATAAGTAATTTTATTTAAAAAAACTAATTGATTGGCACTAGATATAAAAAAAGAAGCTTTCCCCTATGCACCCTGATTTCGGTGACTGTTGGCATCCTTAATATGTTTGTCAAACGATCCCCTCACTTCATTTGCCTTGTCTGCTAATAGCTTAAAGAGGGTCTCGGTTCTGGCAGTCTTGATGCCATAGGTAGCATAAGAGGGCTCTCGCACAGTTTCCGCCCTCGCCGTTAGATGACGTTCTACGTCACACTTGCAGTATTACAGGACGTGCTACGTCCACCGCTATGGATGAGGGTGGCGCTGGTGAACTCTCAAAGTTCGCTTACACGCAAAAAATAAATACCCACGAAAGCAGCAGATTAGACAGCCGTCGCCGTAGCTCAGTTGGTAAGCGCCTGACGAGATATTCGGTGGTCGTGGGTTCGGATCCCCCGGCAGCATGGTTGCTTTTTCTGCTGCTTTATATGTAATTTTCTTTAAAAAACTAATTGATTGGCACTAGATATAAATAAAGAAGCATTCCCCTATGCACCTTGATTTCGGTGACTGTTGGTTTCCTTAATACGTTTGTCAAACGAGCCCCTCACTTCATTTGCCTTGTCTGCTAATAGCTTAACGGGGGTCTCGGTTCTGGCAGTCTTGATGCCATAGGTAGCATAAGAGGGCTCTCACACAGTTTCCGCCCTCGCCGTTAGATGACGTTCTACTTCACACTTGCGGTATTACAGGACGTGCTACGTCCACCGCTAAGCACGAGCGTGGCGCTGGTGAATACTCTCAAGGTTCGCTTGCACGCAGAACATAAATACCTATGAAGGCAGCAAATTAGACAGCCGTCGCCGTAGATCAGTTGGGAAAGCACCGGACGCGATATTCGGAGGTCGTGGGTTAGGATCTCACCCGCGCCACGGTTGTTTTTCTGCTGCTTTATAAGTAATTTTATTTAAAAAACTAATTGATTGGCACTAGATATAAAAAAGAAGCATTCCTTTATGCACCTTGATTTAGGTGACTGTTGGCTTCCTTCATGTGTTTGTCAAACGAGCCCCTCACTTCATTTGCCTTGTCTGCTAATAGCTTAACGGTGGTCTCGGTTCTGGCAGTCTTGAAGCCATAGGTAGCATCAGAGGGCTCTTGCACAGTTTCCGCCCTCGCCGTTAGATGACGTTCTACTTCACACTTGCGGTATTAGAGGACGTGCTACGTCCACCGCTAAGCACGAGCGTGGCGCTGGTGAATACTCTCAAGGTTCGCTTGCACGCAGAACATAAATACCTATGAAGGCAGCAAATTAGACAGCCGTCGCCGTAGATCATTTGGGAAAGCACCGGACGCGATATTCAGAGGTCGTGGGTTAGGGTCTCACCGGCGCCATGTTTGTTTTTCTGCTGCTTTATAACTAACTTTATTAAAAAAACTAATTGATTGGCACTAGATATAAAAAAAGAAGCTTTCCCCTATGCACCTTGATTTCGGTGACTGTTGGCTTCCTTCATATGTTTGTCAAACGAGCCCCTCACTTCATTTGCCTTGTCTGCTAATAGCTTAACGGGGGTCTCGGTTCTGGCAGTCTTCATGCCATAGGTAGCATCAGAGGGCTCTTGCACAGTTTACGCCCTCGCCGTTAGATTACGTTCTACTTCACACTTGCGGTATTACAGGACGTGCTACGTCCACCGCTATGGACGAGGGTGGCGCTGGTGAACACTCTCAAGGTTTGCTTACACGCAAAACATAAATACCCACGAAAGCAGCAGATTAGACAGCCGTCGCCGTAGCTCAGTTGGTAAGAGCACCAGAGGCGATATTCGGAGGTCGTGGGCTCGAATCCCACCGGTGGCATGGTTGTTTTTTCTGCTGTTCTATAAGTAATTTTCTTTAAAAAAAGCTAATTGATTAGCACTAGATATAAAAAAGAAGCATTCCCCTATGCACCTTGATTTCGGTGACTCTTGGCTTCCTTAATATGTTTGTCAAACGATCCCCTCACTTCATTTGCCTTGTCTGCTAATAGCTTAACGGGGGTCTCGGTTCTGGCTGTCTTGATGCCATAGGTCGAATAAGAGGGCTCTCGCACAGTTTGCCGCCCTCGCCGTTAGATGACGTTCTACGTCACACTTGCGGTATTACAGGACGTGCTACGTCCACCGCCATGGACGAGGGTGGCGCTGGTGAACACTCTCAAGGTTCGCTTACACGCAAAACATAAATACCCACGATAGCAGCAGATTAGACAGCCGTCGCAGTAGCTCAGTTGGTAAGCGCACAGGACGCGATATTCGGAGGTCGTGGGTTCGGATCCCACCGGCGGCATTGTTGTTTTTCCTGCTGTTTTATAAATAATTTTCTTTAAAAGACTAATTGATTGGCACTAGATATAAAAAAGAAGCATTCCTCTATGCACCTTGATTTCGGTGACTGTTGGCTTCCTTAATGAGTTTGTCAAACAAGCCCCTCACCTCATTTGCCTTGTCTGCTAATAGCTTAACGGGGGTCTTGGTTCTGGCAGTCTTGATGCCATAGGTAGCATAAGAGGTATCTCGCACAGTTTCCTCCCTCGCCATTAGATGACGTTCTACGTCACACTTGCGATATTACAGGACGTGCTACGTCCACCGCTATGGACGAGGGTGGCGCTGGTGAACACTCTCAAGGTTCGCTTACACGCAAAACATAAATACCCACGAAAGCAGCAGATTAGACAGCCGTCGCCGTAGCTCAGTTGGTAAGAGCACCGGACGAGATATTCGGAGGTCGTGGGTAGGATCCCACCTTCGGAATTGTTGTTTTTTCTGCTGCTTTATAAGCAATTTTCAAAAAACTAATTGATTGGCACTAGATATAAAAAAAGAAGCATTCCCCTATGCACCTTGATTTCGGTGACTGTTGGTTTCCTTAATATGTTTGTCAAACGAGCCCCTCACTTCATTTGCCTTGTCTGCTAATACCTTAAAGAGGGTCTCGGTTCTGGCAGTCTTGATGCCATAGGTAGCAAAAGAGGGCTCTCGCACAGTTTCCGCCCTCGCCGTTAGATGACGTTCCACGTTACACTTGCAGTATTACAGGACGTGCTACGTCCACCGCTATGGACGAGGGTAGCGCTGGTGAACTCTCAAAGTTCGCTTACACGCAAAACATAAATACCCACGAAAGCAGCAGATTAGACAGCCGTCGCCGTAGCTCAGTTGGTAAGCGCACCTGACGCGATATTCGGTGGTCGTGGGTTCGGATCCCACCGGCAGCATGGTTGTCTTTTCTGCTGCTTTATAAGTAATTTTCTTTTAAAAACTAATTGATTGGCACTAGATACAAAAAAGAAGCATTCCTCTATGCACCTTGATTTAGGTGACTGTTGGCTTCCTTCATGTGTTTGTCAAACGAGCCCCTCACTTCATTTGCCTTGTCTGCTAATAGCTTAACGGTGGTCTCGGTTCTGGCAGTCTTGAAGCCATAGGTAGCATCAGAGGGCTCTTGCACAGTTTCCGCCCTCGCCGTTAGATGACGTTCTACTTCACACTTGCGGTATTACAGGACGTGCTACGTCCACCGCTATGGACGAGGGTGGCGCTGGTGAACACTCTCAAGGTTCGCTTACACGCAAAACATAAATACCCACGATAGCAGCAGATTAGACAGCCGTCGCAGTAGCTCAGTTGGTAAGCGCACAGGACGCGATATTCGGAGGTCGTGGGCTCGATCCCACCGGCGCCATGTTTGTCTTTTCTGCTGCTTTATAAGTAATTTTCTTTTAAAACTAATTGATTGGCACTAGATATAAAAAAGAAGCATTCCTCTATGCACCTTGATTTAGGTGACTGTTGGCTTCCTTCATGTGTTTGTCAAACGAGCCCCTTACTTCATTTGCCTTGTCTGCTAATAGCTTAACGGGGGTCACGGTTCTGGCAGTCTTGATGCCATAGGTAGCATCAGAGGGCTCTTGCACAGTTTCCGCCCTCGCCGTTAGATGACGTTCTACTTCACAATTGCGGTATTACAGGACGTGCTACGTCCACCGCTAAGCACGAGAGTGGCGCTGGTGAATACTCTCAAGGTTCGCTTGTACGCAGAACATAAATACCTATGAAGGCAGCAAATTAGACAGCCGTCGCCGTAGATCAGTTGGGAAAGCACCGAACGCGATATTCAGAGGTCGTGGGTTAGGATCTCACCGGCGCCATGTTTGTTTTTCTGCTGCTTTATAACTAATTTTATTAAAAAAAACTAATTGATTGGCACTAGATATAAAAAAAGAAGCTTTCCCCTATGCACCTTGATTTCGGTGACTGTTGGCTTCCTTCATATGTTTGTCAAACGAGCCCCTCACTTCATTTGCCTTGTCTGCTAATAGCTTAACGGGGTTCTCGGTTCTGGCAGCCTTGATGCCATAGGTAGCATCAGAGGGCACTTGCACAGTTTACGCCCTCGCCGTTAGATTACGTTCTACTTCACACTTGCGGTATTACAGGACGTGCTACGTCCACCGCTATGGACGAGGGTGGCGCTGGTGAACACTCTCAAGGTTCGCTTACACGCAAAACATAAATACCCACGAAAGCAGCAGATTAGACAGCCGTCGCCGTAGCTCAGTTGGTAAGAGCACCAGAGGCGATATTCGGAGGTCGTGGGCTCGAATCCCACCGGTGGCATGGTTGTTTTTTTCTGCTGTTCTATAAGTAATTTTCTTTAAAAAAAGCTAATTGATTAGCACTAGATATAAAAAAGAAGCATTCCCCTATGCACCTTGATTTCGGTGACTGTTGGCTTCCTTAATATGTTTGTCAAACGATCCCCTCACTTCATTTTCCTTGTCTGCTAATAGCTTAACGGGGGTCTCGGTTCTGGCAGTCTTGATGCCATAGGTCGAATAAGAGGGCTCTCGCACAGTTTTCCGCCCTCGCCGTTAGATGACGTTCTACGTCACACTTGCGGTATTACAGGACGTGCTACGTCCACCGCCATGGACGAGGGTGGCGCTGGTGAACACTCTCAAGGTTCGCTTACACGCAAAACATAAATACCCACGATAGCAGCAGATTAGACAGCCGTCGCAGTAGCTCAGTTGGTAAGCGCACAGGACGCGATATTCGGAGGTCGTTGGTTCGATCCCACCGGCGCCATGGTTGTCTTTTCTGCTGCTTTATAAGTAATTTTCTTTTAAAAACTAATTGATTGGCACTAGATATAAAAAAGAAGCATTCCCCTATGCACCTTGATTTCGGTGACTGTTGGCTTCCTTAATATGTTTGGCAAACGATCCCCTCACTTCATTTGCCTTGTCTGCTACTAGCTTAACGGGGGTCTCGGCTCTGGCAGTCTTGATGCCATAGGTCGAATAAGAGGGCTCTCGCACAGTTTCCGCCCTCGCCGTTAGATGACGTTCTACGTCACACTTTCGGTATTACAGGACGTGCTACATCCACCGCTATGGACGAGGGTGCCGCTGGTGAACACTCTCAAGGTTCGCTTGCACGCAAAACATAAATACCCACGAAAGCAGCAGATTAGACAGCCGTCGCCGTAGCTCAGATGGTAAGCGTACCGGACGCCATATTCGAAGGTCGTGGGTTCGGATCCCACCGGCGGCATTGTTGTTTTTCCTGCTGTTTTATAAATAATTTTCTTTAAAAGACTAATTGATTGGCACTAGATATAAAAAAGAAGCATTCCTCTATGCACCTTGATTTCGGTGACTGTTGGCTTCCTTAATGAGTTTGTCAAACAAGCCCCTCACCTCATTTGCCTTGTCTGCTAATAGCTTAACGGGGGTCTCGGTTCTGGCAGTCTTGATGCCATAGGTAGCATAAGAGGTATCTCGCACAGTTTCCTCCCTCGCCATTAGATGACGTTCTACGTCACACTTGCGATATTACAGGACGTGCTACGTCCACCGCTATGGACGAGGGTGGCGCTGGTGAACACTCTCAAGGTTCACTTACACGCAAAACATAAATACCCACGAAAGCAGCAGATTAGACAGCCGTCGCCGTAGCTCAGTTGGTAAGAGCACCGGACGAGATATTCGGAGGTCGTGGGTAGGATCCCACCTTCGGAATTGCTGTTTTTTCTGCTGCTTTATAAGCAATTTTCAAAAAACTAATTGATTGGCACTAGATATAAAAAAAGAAGCATTCCCCTATGCACCTTGATTTCGGTGACTGTTGGTTTCCTTAATATGTTTGTCAAACGAGCCCCTCACTTCATTTGCCTTGTCTGCTAATAGCTTAACGGGGTTCTCGGTTCTGGCAGCCTTGATGCCATAGGTAGCATCAGAGGGCTCTTGCACAGTTTACGCCCTCGCCGTTAGATTACGTTCTACTTCACACTTTCGTTATTACAGGACGTGCTACATCCACCGCTATGGACGAGGGTGGCGCTGGTGAACACTCTCAAGGTTCGCTTACACGCAAAACATAAATACCCACGAAAGCAGCAGATTAGACAGCCGTCGCCGTAGCTCAGATGGTAAGCGTACCGGACGCCATATTCCAAGGTCGTGGGTTCGGATCCCACCGGCGGCATTGTTGTTTTTCCTGCTGTTTTATGAATAATTTTCTTTTAAAAACTAATTGATTGGCACTAGAAATAAAAAAGCATTCCCCTATGCACCTTGATTTCGGTGACTGTTGGCTTCCTTCATATGTTTGTCAAACGAGCCCCTCACTTCATTTGCCTTGTCTGCTAATAGCTTAACGGGGTTCTCGGTTCTGGCAGCCTTGATGCCATAGGTAGCATCAGAGGGCTCTTGCACAGTTTACGCCCTCGCCGTTAGATTACGTTCTACTTCACACTTGCGGTATTACAGGACGTGCTACGTCCACCGCTATGGACGAGGGTGGCGCTGGTGAACACTCTCAAGGTTCGCTTACACGCAAAACATAAATACCCACGAAAGCAGCAGATTAGACAGCCGTCGCCGTAGCTCAGTTGGTAAGAGCACCAGAGGCGATATTCGGAGGTCGTGGGCTCGAATCCCACCGGTGGCATGGTTGTTTTTTCTGCTGTTCTATAAGTAATTTTCTTTAAAAAAAGCTAATTGATTAGCACTAGATATAAAAAAGAAGCATTCCCCTATGCACCTTGATTTCGGTGACTGTTGGCTTCCTTAATATGTTTGTCAAACGATCCCCTCACTTCATTTGCCTTGTCTGCTAATAGCTTAACGGGGGTCTCGGTTCTGGCAGTCTTGATGCCATAGGTCGAATAAGAGGGCTCTCGCACAGTTTTCCGCCCTCGCCGTTAGATGACGTTCTACGTCACACTTGCGGTATTACAGGACGTGCTACGTCCACCGCCATGGACGAGGGTGGCGCTGGTGAACACTCTCAAGGTTCGCTTACACGCAAAACATAAATACCCACGATAGCAGCAGATTAGACAGCCGTCGCAGTAGCTCAGTTGGTAAGCGCACAGGACGCGATATTCGGAGGTCGTGGGCTCGATCCCACCGGCGCCATGGTTGTCTTTTCTGCTGCTTTATAAGTAATTTTCTTTTAAAAACTAATTGATTGGCACTAGATATAAAAAAGAAGCATTCCCCTATGCACCTTGATTTCGGTGACTGTTGGCTTCCTTAATATGTTTGGCAAACGATCCCCTCACTTCATTTGCCTTGTCTGCTACTAGCTTAACGGGGGTCTCGGCTCTGGCAGTCTTGATGCCATAGGTCGAATAAGAGGGCTCTCGCACAGTTTCCGCCCTCGCCGTTAGATGACGTTCTTCGTCACACTTTCGGTATTACAGGACGTGCTACATCCACCGCTATGGACGAGGGTGCCGCTGGTGAACACTCTCAAGGTTCGCTTGCACGCAAAACATAAATACCCACGAAAGCAGCAGATTAGACAGCCGTCGCCGTAGCTCAGATGGTAAACGTACCGGACGCCATATTCAAAGGTCGTGGGTTCGGATCCCACCGGCGGCATTGTTGTTTTTCCTGCTGTTTTATAAATAATTTTCTTTAAAAGACTATTTGATTGGCACTAGATATAAAAAAGAAGCATTCCTCTATGCACCTTGATTTCGGTGACTGTTGGCTTCCTTAATGAGTTTGTCAAACAAGCCCCTCACCTCATTTGCCTTGTCTGCTAATAGCTTAACGGGGGTCTCGGTTCTGGCAGTCTTGATGCCATAGGTAGCATAAGAGGTATCTCGCACAGTTTCCTCCCTCGCCATTAGATGACGTTCTACGTCACACTTGCGATATTACAGGACGTGCTACGTCCACCGCTATGGACGAGGGTGGCGCTGGTGAACACTCTCAAGGTTCGCTTACACGCAAAACATAAATACCCACGAAAGCAGCAGATTAGACAGCCGTCGCCGTAGCTCAGTTGGTAAGAGCACCGGACGAGATATTCGGAGGTCGTGGGTAGGATCCCACCTTCGGAATTGTTGTTTTTTCTGCTGCTTTATAAGCAATTTTCAAAAAACTAATTGATTGGCACTAGATATAAAAAAAGAAGCATTCCCCTATGCACCTTGATTTCGGTGACTGTTGGTTTCCTTAATATGTTTGTCAAACGAGCCCCTCACTTCATTTGCCTTGTCTGCTAATACCTTAAAGAGGGTCTCGGTTCTGGCAGTCTTGATGCCATAGGTAGCAAAAGAGGGCTCTCGCACAGTTTCCGCCCTCGCCGTTAGATGACGTTCCACGTTACACTTGCAGTATTACAGGACGTGCTACGTCCACCGCTATGGACGAGGGTGGCACTGGTGAACTCTCAAAGTTCACTTACACGCAAAACATAAATACCCACGAAAGCAGCAGATTAGACAGCCGTCGCCGTAGCTCAGTTGGTAAGCGCACCTGACGCGATATTCGGTGGTCGTGGGTTCGGATCCCACCGGCAGCATGGTTGTCTTTTCTGCTGCTTTATAAGTAATTTTCTTTTAAAAACTAATTGATTGGCACTAGATATAAAAAAGAAAAATTCCTCTATGCACCTTGATTTAGGTGACTGTTGGCTTCCTTCATGTGTTTGTCAAACGAGCCCCACACTTCATTTGCCTTGTCTGCTAATAGCTTAACGGGGGTCACGGTTCTGGCAGTCTTGATGTCATAGGTAGCATCAGAGGGCTATTGCAGAGTTTCCGCCCTCGCCGTTAGATGACGTTCTACTTCACACTTGCGGTATTACCGGACGTGCTACGTCCACCGCTAAGCACGAGGGCGGCGCTGGTGAACACTCTCAAGGTTCGCTTACACGCAAAACATAAATAAATACCCACAAAAGCAGCAGATTACACAGCCGTCACCGTAGCTCAGTTGGCAAGAGCACCGGACGCGATATCCGGAGGTCGTGGGTTCGATCCCACCGGCGCCATGGTTGTCTTCTCTGCTGCTTTACAAACAGCACTTCATTTGCCTTGTCTGCTAATAGCTTAACGGGTGTCTCGTTTCTGGCAGTCATGATGCCATAGGTAGCATAAGAGGGCTCTCGCACAGTTTCCGCCCTCGCCGTTAGATGATGTTTCGCACAGTTTCCGCCCTCGCCGTTAGCTACGGCGACGGCTGTCTAATCTGCTGCTATCGTGGGTATTTATGTTTTGCGTGTAAGCGAACCTTGAGAGTGTTCACCAGCGCCACCCTCGCCCATAGAGGTGGGCGTAGCACGTCCTGTAATAACGCAAGTGTGACGTAGAACGTCATCTAACGGCGAGGGCGGAAACTGTGCGAGAGCCCTCTTATGCTACCGATGGCATCAAGACTGCCAGAACCGAGACCCCCGTTAAGCTATTAGCAGACAAGGCAAATGAAGTGAGGGGCTCGTTTGACAAACATATTAAGGAAACCAACAGTCACCGAAATCAAGGTGCATAGGGGAATGCTTCTTTTTATATCTAGTGTCAATCAATTAGTTTTTTAGAGAAAATTACTTATAAAGCAGCAGAAAATCAACCATGCTGCCGGTGGGATCCGAACCCACGCCCACCAAATATCGCGTCCGGTGCGCTTACCAACTGATCTCCGGCGACGGCTGTCTAATCTGCTGCTTTCGTGGGTATTTATGTTTTCCGTGTAAGCGAACCTTGAGAGTGTTCACCAGCGCCACCCTCGTCCATAGCGGTGGCCGTAGCACGTCCTGTAATACCGCAAGTGTGACGTAGAACGTCATCTAACAGCGAGGGCGGAAACTGTGCGAGAGCCCTCTTATGCTCCCTATGGCATCTAGACTGCAAGAACCGAGACCCCCGTTAAGCTATTAGCAGAAAAGGCAAATGAAGTGAGGGGCTCTTTTGACAAACATATTAAGGATGCCAACAGTCACCGAAATCAAGGTGCATAGGGGAATGCTTCTTTTTTTATATCTAGTGCCAATCAATTAGTTTTTAAAAGAAAATTACTTATAAAGCAGCAGAAAAAGACAACCATGGCGCCGGTGGGATCGAACCCACGACCTCCGAATATCGCGTCCTGTGCGCTTACCAACTGAGCTACTGCGACGGCTGTCTAATCTGCTGCTACCGTGGGTATTTATGTTTTCCGTGTAAGCGAACCTTGAGAGTGTTCACCAGCGCCACCCTCGTCCATGGCGGTGGACGTAGCACGTCCTGTAATACCGCAAGTGTGACGTAGAACGTCAACTAACGGCGAGGGCGGAAACTGTGCGAGAGCCCTCTTATGCTACCTATGGCATCAAGACTGCCAGAACCGAGACCCCCGTTAAGCTATTAGCAGACAAGGCAAATGAAGTGAGGGGCTCGTTTGACAAACATATTAAGGAAACCAACAGTCACCGAAATCAAGGTGCATAGGGGAATGCTTCTTTTTATATCCAGTGTCAATCAATTATGTTTTTAGAGAAAATTACTTATAAAGCAGCAGAAAAAGGAACCATGTTGCCGGTGGGATCCGAACCCACGCCCACCAAATATCGCGTCCGGTGCGCTTACCAACTGATCTACGGCGACGGCTGTCTAATCTGCTGCTTTCGTGGGTATTTATGTTTTGCGTGTAAGCGAACCTTGGGAGTGTTCACCAGCGGCACCCTCGTCCATAGCGGTGGCCGTAGCACGTCCTGTAATACCGCAAGTGTGACGTAGAACGTCATCTAACAGCGAGGGCGGAAACTGTGCGAGAGCCCTCTTATGCTCCCTATGGCATCTAGACTGCAAGAACCGAGACCCCCGTTAAGCTATTAGCAGAAAAGGCAAATGAAGTGAGGGGCTCTTTTGACAAACATATTAAGGATGCCAACAGTCACCGAAATCAAGGTGCATAGGGGAATGCTTCTTTTTTATATCTAGTGCCAATCAATTAGTTTTTAAAAGAAAATTACTTATAAAGCAGCAGAAAAGACAACCATGGCGCCGGTGGGATCGAGCCCACGACCTCCGAATATCGCGTCCTGTGCGCTTACCAACTGAGCTACTGCGACGGCTGTCTAATCTTCTGCTACCGTGGGTATTTATGTTTTCCGTGTAAGCGAACCTTGAGAGTGTTCACCAGCGCCACCCTCGTCCATGGCGGTGGACGTAGCACGTCCTGTAATACCGCAAGTGTGACGTAGAACGTCAACTAACGGCGAGGGCGGAAACTGTGCGAGAGCCCTCTTATGCTACCTATGGCATCAAGACTGCCAGAACCGAGACCCCCGTTAAGCTATTAGCAGACAAGGCAAATGAAGTGAGGGGCTCGTTTGACAAACATATGAAGGAAGCCAACAGTCACCGAAATCAAGGTGCATAGAGGAATGCTTCTTTTTTTTTATCTAGTACCAATCAATTAGTTTTTTAAAGAAAATTACTTATAAAGCAGCAGAAAAGACAACCATGGCGCCGGTGGGATCGAACCAACGACCTCCGAATATCGCGTCCGGTGCGCTTACCAACTGAGATACGGCGACGGCTGTCTAATCTGCTGCTATCGTGGGTATTTATGTTTTGCGTGTAAGCGAACCTTGAGAGTGTTCACCAGCGCCACCCTCGTCCATAGCGGTGGACGTAGCACGTCCTGTAATACCGCAAGTGTGACGTAGAACGTCATCTAACGGCGAGGGCGGAAACTGTGCGAGAGCCCTCTTATGCTACCGATGGCATCAAGACTGCCAGAACCGAGACCCCCGTTAAGCTATTAGCAGACAAGGCAAATGAAGTGAGGGGCTCGTTTGACAAAAATATTAAGGAAACCAACAGTCACCGAAATCAAGGTGCATAGGGGAATGCTTCTTTTTATATCTAGTGTCAATCAATTAGTTTTTTAGAGAAAATTACTTATAAAGCAGCAGAAAAAGCAACCATGCTGCCGGTGGGATCCGAACCCACGCCCACCAAATATCGCGTCCGGTGCGCTTACCAACTGATCTACGGCGACGGCTGTCTAATCTGCTGCTTTCGTGGGTATTTATGTTTTGCGTGTAAGCGAACCTTGAGAGTGTTCACCAGCGCCACCCTCGTCCATAGCGGTGGCCGTAGCACGTCCTGTAATACCGCAAGTGTGACGTAGAACGTCATCTAACAGCGAGGGCGGAAACTGTGCGAGAGCCCTCTTATGCTCCCTATGGCATCTAGACTGCAAGAACCGAGACCCCCGTTAAGCTATTAGCAGAAAAGGCAAATGAAGTGAGGGGCTCTTTTGACCAACATATTAAGGATGCCAACAGTCACCGAAATCAAGGTGCATAGGGGAATGCTTCTTTTTTATATCTAGTGCCAATCAATTAGTTTTTAAAAGAAAATTACTTATAAAGCAGCAGAAAAGACAACCATGGCGCCGGTGGGATCGAGCCCACGACCTCCGAATATCGCGTCCTGTGCGCTTACCAACTGAGCTACTGCGACGGCTGTCTAATCTTCTGCTACCGTGGGTATTTATGTTTTCCGTGTAAGCGAACCTTGAGAGTGTTCACCAGCGCCACCCTCGTCCATGGCGGTGGACGTAGCACGTCCTGTAATACCGCAAGTGTGACGTAGAACGTCAACTAACGGCGAGGGCGGAAACTGTGCGAGAGCCCTCTTATGCTACCTATGGCATCAAGACTGCCAGAACCGAGACCCCCGTTAAGCTATTAGCAGACAAGGCAAATGAAGTGAGGGGCTCGTTTGACAAACATATGAAGGAAGCCAACAGTCACCGAAATCAAGGTGCATAGAGGAATGCTTCTTTTTTTTTTATCTAGTACCAATCAATTAGTTTTTTAAAGAAAATTACTTATAAAGCAGCAGAAAAGACAACCATGGCGCCGGTGGGATCGAACCAACGACCTCCGAATATCGCGTCCGGTGCGCTTACCAACTGAGATACGGCGACGGCTGTCTAATCTGCTGCTATCGTGGGTATTTATGTTTTGCGTGTAAGCGAACCTTGAGAGTGTTCACCAGCGCCACCCTCGTCCATAGCGGTGGACGTAGCACGTCCTGTAATACCGCAAGTGTGACGTAGAACGTCATCTAACGGCGAGGGCGGAAACTGTGCGAGAGCCCTCTTATGCTACCTATGGCATCAAGACTGCCAGAACCGAGACCCCCGTTAAGCTATTAGCAGACAAGGCAAATGAAGTGAGGGGCTCGTTTCACAAACATATGAAGGAAGCCAACAGTCACCGAAATCAAGGTGCATAGAGGAATGCTTCTTTTTTTTATCTAGTGCCAATCATTTAGTTTTTTAAAGAAAATTACTTATAAAGCAGCAGAAAAAGGAACCATGTTGCCGGTGGGATCCGAACCCACGCCCACCAAATATCGCGTCCGGTGCGCTTACCAACTGATCTACGGCGACGGCTGTCTAATCTGCTGCTTTCGTGGGTATTTATGTTTTGCGTGTAAGCGAACCTTGGGAGTGTTCACCAGCGGCACCCTCGTCCATAGCGGTGGCCGTAGCACGTCCTGTAATACCGCAAGTGTGACGTAGAACGTCATCTAACAGCGAGGGCGGAAACTGCGCGAGAGCCCTCTTATGCTCCCTATGGCATCTAGACTGCAAGAACCGAGACCCCCGTTAAGCTATTAGCAGAAAAGGCAAATGAAGTGAGGGGCTCTTTTGACAAACATATTAAGGATGCCAACAGTCACCGAAATCAAGGTGCATAGGGGAATGCTTCTTTTTTATATCTAGTGCCAATCAATTAGTTTTTAAAAGAAAATTACTTATAAAGCAGCAGAAAAGACAACCATGGCGCCAGTGGGATCGAACCCACGACCTCCGAATATCGCGTCCTGTGCGCTTCCCAACTGAGCTACGGCGACGGCTGTCTAATCTGCTGCTATCGTGGGTATTTATGTTTTGCGTGTAAGCGAACCTTGAGAGTGTTCACCAGCGCCACCCTCGCCCATAGAGGTGGGCGTAGCACGTCCTGTAATACCGCAACTGTGACGTAGAACGTCATCTAACGGCGACGGCGGAAACTGTGCGAGAGCCCTCTTATGCTACCGATGGCATCAAGACTGCCAGAACCGAGACCCCCGTTAAGCTATTAGCAGACAAGGCAAATGAAGTGAGGGGCTCGTTTGACAAACATATTAAGGAAACCAACAGTCACCGAAATCAAGGTGCATAGGGGAATGCTTCTTTTTATATCTAGTGTCAATCAATTAGTTTTTTAGAGAAAATTACTTATAAAGCAGCAGAAAAAGCAACCATGCTGCCGGTGGGATCCGAACCCACGCCCACCAAATATCGCGTCCGGTGCGCTTACCAACTGATCTACGGCGACGGCTGTATAATCTGCTGCTTTCGTGGGTATTTATGTTTTGCGTGTAAGCGAACCTTGAGAGTGTTCACCAGCGCCACCCTCGTCCATAGCGGTGGCCGTAGCACGTCCTGTAATACCGCAAGTGTGACGTAGAACGTCATCTAACAGCGAGGGCGGAAACTGTGCGAGAGCCCTCTTATGCTCCCTATGGCATCTAGACTGCAAGAACCGAGACCCCCGTTAAGCTATTAGCAGAAAAGGCAAATGAAGTGAGGGGCTCTTTTGACCAACATATTAAGGATGCCAACAGTCACCGAAATCAAGGTGCATAGGGGAATGCTTCTTTTTTATATCTAGTGCCAATCAATTAGTTTTTAAAAGAAAATTACTTATAAAGCAGCAGAAAAGACAACCATGGCGCCGGTGGGATCGAGCCCACGACCTCCGAATATCGCGTCCTGTGCGCTTACCAACTGAGCTACTGCGACGGCTGTCTAATCTTCTGCTACCGTGGGTATTTATGTTTTCCGTGTAAGCGAACCTTGAGAGTGTTCACCAGCGCCACCCTCGTCCATGGCGGTGGACGTAGCACGTCCTGTAATACCGCAAGTGTGACGTAGAACGTCAACTAACGGCGAGGGCGGAAACTGTGCGAGAGCCCTCTTATGCTACCTATGGCATCAAGACTGCCAGAACCGAGACCCCCGTTAAGCTATTAGCAGACAAGGCAAATGAAGTGAGGGGCTCGTTTGACAAACATATGAAGGAAGCCAACAGTCACCGAAATCAAGGTGCATAGAGGAATGCTTCTTTTTTTTTTATCTAGTACCAATCAATTAGTTTTTTAAAGAAAATTACTTATAAAGCAGCAGAAAAGACAACCATGGCGCCGGTGGGATCGAACCAACGACCTCCGAATATCGCGTCCGGTGCGCTTACCAACTGAGATACGGCGACGGCTGTCTAATCTGCTGCTATCGTGGGTATTTATGTTTTGCGTGTAAGCGAACCTTGAGAGTGTTCACCAGCGCCACCCTCGTCCATAGCGGTGGACGTAGCACGTCCTGTAATACCGCAAGTGTGACGTAGAACGTCATCTAACGGCGAGGGCGGAAACTGTGCGAGAGCCCTCTTATGCTACCTATGGCATCAAGACTGCCAGAACCGAGACCCCCGTTAAGCTATTAGCAGACAAGGCAAATGAAGTGAGGGGCTCGTTTCACAAACATATGAAGGAAGCCAACAGTCACCGAAATCAAGGTGCATAGAGGAATGCTTCTTTTTTTTATCTAGTGCCAATCATTTAGTTTTTTAAAGAAAATTACTTATAAAGCAGCAGAAAAGACAACCATGGCGCCGGTGGGATCGAACCAACGACCTCCGAATATCGCGTCCGGTGCGCTTACCAACTGAGCTACGGCGACGGCTGTCTAATCTGCTGCTATCATGGGTATTTATGTTTTGCGTGTAAGCGAACCTTGAGAGTGTTCACCAGCGCCACCCTCGTCCATAGCGGTGGACGTAGCACGTCCTGTAATACCGCAAGTGTGACGTAGAACGTCATCTAACGGCGAGGGCGGAAGCTGTGCGAGAGCCCTCTTATGCTCCCTATGGCATCTAGACTGCAAGAACCGAGACCCCCGTTAAGCTATTAGCAGAAAAGGCAAATGAAGTGAGGGGCTCTTTTGACAAACATATTAAGGACGCCAACAGTCACCGAAATCAAGGTGCATAGGGGAATGCTTCTTTTTTTATATCTAGTGCCAATCAATTAGTTTTTAAAAAAAAATTACTTATAAAGCAGCAGAAAAGACAACCATGGCGCCGGTGGGATCGAACCCACGACCTCCGAATATCGCGTCCTGTGCGCTTACCAACTGAGCTACGGCGACGGCTGTCTAATCTGCTGCTATCGTGGGTATTTATGTTTTGCATGTGAGCGAACATTGAGTGTTCACCAGCGCCACCCTCGTTCATAGCGGTGGACGTAGCACGTCCTGTAATACCGCAAGTGTGACGTAGAACGTCATCTAACGGCGAGGGCGGAAACTATGCGAGAGCCCTCTTATGCTACCTATGGCATCAAGACTGCCAGAACCGACACCCCCGTTAAGCTATTAGCAGACAAGGCAAATGAAGTAAGGGGCTCGTTTGACAAACATATTAAGGAAACCAACAGTCACCGAAATCAAGGTGCATAGGGGAATGCTTCTTTTTATATCTAGTGTCAATCAATTAGTTTTTTAGAGAAAATTACTTATAAAGCAGCAGAAAAAGCAACCATGCTGCCGGTGGGATCCGAACCCACGCCCACCGAATATCGCGTCAGGTGCGCTTACCAACTGAGCTACGGCGACGGCTGTCTAATCTGCTGCTTTCGTGGGTATTTATGTTTTGCGTGTAAGCGAACCTTGAGAGTGTTCACCAGCGCCACCCTCATCCATAGCGGTGGACGTAGCACGTAATGTAATACTGCAAGTGTGACGTAGAACGTCATCTAACGGCGAGGGCGGAAACTGTGCGAGAGCCCTCTTATGCTCCCTATGGCATCTAGACTGCAAGAACCGAGACCCCCGTTAAGCTATTAGCAGAAAAGGCAAATGAAGTGAGGGGCTCTTTTGACCAACATATTAAGGATGCCAACAGTCACCGAAATCAAGGTGCATAGGGGAATGCTTCTTTTTTATATCTAGTGCCAATCAATTAGTTTTTAAAAGAAAATTACTTATAAAGCAGCAGAAAAGACAACCATGGCGCCGGTGGGATCGAGCCCACGACCTCCGAATATCGCGTCCTGTGCGCTTACCAACTGAGCTACTGCGACGGCTGTCTAATCTTCTGCTACCGTGGGTATTTATGTTTTCCGTGTAAGCGAACCTTGAGAGTGTTCACCAGCGCCACCCTCGTCCATGGCGGTGGACGTAGCACGTCCTGTAATACCGCAAGTGTGACGTAGAACGTCAACTAACGGCGAGGGCGGAAACTGTGCGAGAGCCCTCTTATGCTACCTATGGCATCAAGACTGCCAGAACCGAGACCCCCGTTAAGCTATTAGCAGACAAGGCAAATGAAGTGAGGGGCTCGTTTGACAAACATATGAAGGAAGCCAACAGTCACCGAAATCAAGGTGCATAGAGGAATGCTTCTTTTTTTTTTATCTAGTACCAATCAATTAGTTTTTTAAAGAAAATTACTTATAAAGCAGCAGAAAAGACAACCATGGCGCCGGTGGGATCGAACCAACGACCTCCGAATATCGCGTCCGGTGCGCTTACCGACTGAGATACGGCGACGGCTGTCTAATCTGCTGCTATCGTGGGTATTTATGTTTTGCGTGTAAGCGAACCTTGAGAGTGTTCACCAGCGCCACCCTCGTCCATAGCGGTGGACGTAGCACGTCCTGTAATACTGCAAGTGTGACGTAGAACGTCATCTAACGGCGAGGGCGGAAACTGTGCGAGAGCCCTCTTATGCTACCTATGGCATCAAGACTGCCAGAACCGAGACCCCCGTTAAGCTATTAGCAGACAAGGCAAATGAAGTGAGGGGCTCGTTTCACAAACGTATGAAGGAAGCCAACAGTCACCGAAATCAAGGTGCATAGAGGAATGCTTCTTTTTTTATATAGTGCCAATCATTTAGTTTTTTAAAGAAAATTACTTATAAAGCAGCAGAAAAGACAACCATGGCGCCGGTGGGATCGAACCCACGACCTCCGAATATCGCGTCCTGTGCGCTTACCAACTGAGCTACGGCGACGGCTGTCTAATCTGCTGCTATCGTGGGTATTTATGTTTTGCATGTGAGCGAACATTGAGTGTTCACCAGCGCCACCCTCGTTCATAGCGGTGGACGTAGCACGTCCTGTAATACCGCAAGTGTGACGTAGAACGTCATCTAACGGCGAGGGCGGAAACTATGCGAGAGCCCTCTTATGCTACCTAGGGCATCAAGACTGCCAGAACCGACACCCCCGTTAAGCTATTAGCAGACAAGGCAAATGAAGTAAGGGGCTCGTTTGACAAACATATTAAGGAAACCAACAGTCACCGAAATCAAGGTGCATAGGGGAATGCTTCTTTTTATATCTAGTGTCAATCAATTAGTTTTTTAGAGAAAATTACTTATAAAGCAGCAGAAAAAGCAACCATGCTGCCGGTGGGATCCGAACCCACGCCCACCGAATATCGCGTCAGGTGCGCTTACCAACTGAGCTACGGCGACGGCTGTTTAATCTGCTGCTTTCGTGGGTATTTATGTTTTGCGTGTAAGCGAACCTTGAGAGTGTTCACCAGCGCCACCCTCGTCCATAGCGGTGGACGTAGCACGTAATGTAATACTGCAAGTGTGACGTAGAACGTCATCTAACGGCGAGGGCGGAAACTGTGCGAGAGCCCTCTTATGCTACCTATGGCATCAAGACTGCCAGAACTGAGACCCTCTTTAAGCTATTAGCAGACAAGGCAAATGAAGTGAGGGGCTCGTTTGACAAACATATTAAGGAAACCAACAGTCACCGAAATCAAGGTGCATAAGGGAATGCTTCTTTTTTTATATCTAGTGCCAATCAATTAGTTTTTTTGAAAATTGCTTATAAAGCAGCAGAAAAAACAACCATTCCGAAGGTGGGATCCTACCCACGACCTCCGAATATCTCGTCCGGTGCTGTTACCAACTGAGCTACGGCGACGGCTGTCTAATCTGCTGCTTTCGTGGGTATTTATGTTTTGCGTGTAAGCGAACCTTGAGAGTGTTCACCAGCGCCACCCTCGTCCATAGCGGTGGACGTAGCACGTCCTGTAATACCGCAAGTGTGACGTAGAACGTCAACTAACGGCGAGGGCGGAAACTGTGCGAGAGCCCTCTTATGCTACCTATGGCATCAAGACTGCCAGAACCGAGACCCCCGTTAAGCTATTAGCAGACAAGGCAAATGAAGTGAGGGGCTCGTTTGACAAACATATGAAGGAAGCCAACAGTCACCGAAATCAAGGTGCATAGAGGAATGCTTCTTTTTTTTTTATCTAGTACCAATCAATTAGTTTTTTAAAGAAAATTACTTATAAAGCAGCAGAAAAGACAACCATGGCGCCGGTGGGATCGAACCAACGACCTCCGAATATCGCGTCCGGTGCGCTTACCGACTGAGATACGGCGACGGCTGTCTAATCTGCTGCTATCGTGGGTATTTATGTTTTGCGTGTAAGCGAACCTTGAGAGTGTTCACCAGCGCCACCCTCGTCCATAGCGGTGGACGTAGCACGTCCTGTAATACCGCAAGTGTGACGTAGAACGTCATCTAACGGCGAGGGCGGAAACTGTGCGAGAGCCCTCTTATGCTACCTATGGCATCAAGACTGCCAGAACCGAGACCCCCGTTAAGCTATTAGCAGACAAGGCAAATGAAGTGAGGGGCTCGTTTCACAAACATATGAAGGAAGCCAACAGTCACCGAAATCAAGGTGCATAGAGGAATGCTTCTTTTTTTTTTATCTAGTACCAATCAATTAGTTTTTTAAAGAAAATTACTTATAAAGCAGCAGAAAAGACAACCATGGCGCCGGTGGGATCGAACCAACGACCTCCGAATATCGCGTCCGGTGCGCTTACCAACTGAGATACGGCGACGGCTGTCTAATCTGCTGCTATCGTGGGTATTTATGTTTTGCGTGTAAGCGAACCTTGAGAGTGTTCACCAGCGCCACCCTCGTCCATAGCGGTGGACGTAGCACGTCCTGTAATACCGCAAGTGTGACGTAGAACGTCATCTAACGGCGAGGGCGGAAACTGTGCGAGAGCCCTCTTATGCTACCTATGGCATCAAGACTGCCAGAACCGAGACCCCCGTTAAGCTATTAGCAGACAAGGCAAATGAAGTGAGGGGCTCGTTTCACAAACATATGAAGGAAGCCAACAGTCACCGAAATCAAGGTGCATAGAGGAATGCTTCTTTTTTTTATCTAGTGCCAATCATTTAGTTTTTTAAAGAAAATTACTTATAAAGCAGCAGAAAAAGGAACCATGTTGCCGGTGGGATCCGAACCCACGCCCACCAAATATCGCGTCCGGTGCGCTTACCAACTGATCTACGGCGACGGCTGTCTAATCTGCTGCTTTCGTGGGTATTTATGTTTTGCGTGTAAGCGAACCTTGGGAGTGTTCACCAGCGGCACCCTCGTCCATAGCGGTGGCCGTAGCACGTCCTGTAATACCGCAAGTGTGACGTAGAACGTCATCTAACAGCGAGGGCGGAAACTGCGCGAGAGCCCTCTTATGCTCCCTATGGCATCTAGACTGCAAGAACCGAGACCCCCGTTAAGCTATTAGCAGAAAAGGCAAATGAAGTGAGGGGCTCTTTTGACAAACATATTAAGGATGCCAACAGTCACCGAAATCAAGGTGCATAGGGGAATGCTTCTTTTTTATATCTAGTGCCAATCAATTAGTTTTTAAAAGAAAATTACTTATAAAGCAGCAGAAAAGACAACCATGGCGCCAGTGGGATCGAACCCACGACCTCCGAATATCGCGTCCTGTGCGCTTCCCAACTGAGCTACGGCGACGGCTGTCTAATCTGCTGCTATCGTGGGTATTTATGTTTTGCGTGTAAGCGAACCTTGAGAGTGTTCACCAGCGCCACCCTCGCCCATAGAGGTGGGCGTAGCACGTCCTGTAATACCGCAACTGTGACGTAGAACGTCATCTAACGGCGACGGCGGAAACTGTGCGAGAGCCCTCTTATGCTACCGATGGCATCAAGACTGCCAGAACCGAGACCCCCGTTAAGCTATTAGCAGACAAGGCAAATGAAGTGAGGGGCTCGTTTGACAAACATATTAAGGAAACCAACAGTCACCGAAATCAAGGTGCATAGGGGAATGCTTCTTTTTATATCTAGTGTCAATCAATTAGTTTTTTAGAGAAAATTACTTATAAAGCAGCAGAAAAAGCAACCATGCTGCCGGTGGGATCCGAACCCACGCCCACCAAATATCGCGTCCGGTGCGCTTACCAACTGATCTACGGCGACGGCTGTCTAATCTGCTGCTTTCGTGGGTATTTATGTTTTGCGTGTAAGCGAACCTTGAGAGTGTTCACCAGCGCCACCCTCGTCCATAGCGGTGGCCGTAGCACGTCCTGTAATACCGCAAGTGTGACGTAGAACGTCATCTAACAGCGAGGGCGGAAACTGTGCGAGAGCCCTCTTATGCTCCCTATGGCATCTAGACTGCAAGAACCGAGACCCCCGTTAAGCTATTAGCAGAAAAGGCAAATGAAGTGAGGGGCTCTTTTGACCAACATATTAAGGATGCCAACAGTCACCGAAATCAAGGTGCATAGGGGAATGCTTCTTTTTTATATCTAGTGCCAATCAATTAGTTTTTAAAAGAAAATTACTTATAAAGCAGCAGAAAAGACAACCATGGCGCCGGTGGGATCGAGCCCACGACCTCCGAATATCGCGTCCTGTGCGCTTACCAACTGAGCTACTGCGACGGCTGTCTAATCTTCTGCTACCGTGGGTATTTATGTTTTCCGTGTAAGCGAACCTTGAGAGTGTTCACCAGCGCCACCCTCGTCCATGGCGGTGGACGTAGCACGTCCTGTAATACCGCAAGTGTGACGTAGAACGTCAACTAACGGCGAGGGCGGAAACTGTGCGAGAGCCCTCTTATGCTACCTATGGCATCAAGACTGCCAGAACCGAGACCCCCGTTAAGCTATTAGCAGACAAGGCAAATGAAGTGAGGGGCTCGTTTGACAAACATATGAAGGAAGCCAACAGTCACCGAAATCAAGGTGCATAGAGGAATGCTTCTTTTTTTTTTATCTAGTACCAATCAATTAGTTTTTTAAAGAAAATTACTTATAAAGCAGCAGAAAAGACAACCATGGCGCCGGTGGGATCGAACCAACGACCTCCGAATATCGCGTCCGGTGCGCTTACCAACTGAGATACGGCGACGGCTGTCTAATCTGCTGCTATCGTGGGTATTTATGTTTTGCGTGTAAGCGAACCTTGAGAGTGTTCACCAGCGCCACCCTCGTCCATAGCGGTGGACGTAGCACGTCCTGTAATACCGCAAGTGTGACGTAGAACGTCATCTAACGGCGAGGGCGGAAACTGTGCGAGAGCCCTCTTATGCTACCTATGGCATCAAGACTGCCAGAACCAAGACCCCCGTTAAGCTATTAGCAGACAAGGCAAATGAAGTGAGGGGCTCGTTTCACAAACATATGAAGGAAGCCAACAGTCACCGAAATCAAGGTGCATAGAGGAATGCTTCTTTTTTTTATCTAGTGCCAATCATTTAGTTTTTTAAAGAAAATTACTTATAAAGCAGCAGAAAAGACAACCATGGCGCCGGTGGGATCGAACCAACGACCTCCGAATATCGCGTCCGGTGCGCTTACCAACTGAGCTACGGCGACGGCTGTCTAATCTGCTGCTATCATGGGTATTTATGTTTTGCGTGTAAGCGAACCTTGAGAGTGTTCACCAGCGCCACCCTCATCCATAGCGGTGGACGTAGCACGTCCTGTAATACCGCAAGTGTGACGTAGAACGTCATCTAACGGCGAGGGCGGAAGCTGTGCGAGAGCCCTCTTATGCTCCCTATGGCATCTAGACTGCAAGAACCGAGACCCCCGTTAAGCTATTAGCAGAAAAGGCAAATGAAGTGAGGGGCTCTTTTGACAAACATATTAAGGATGCCAACAGTCACCGAAATCAAGGTGCATAGGGGAATGCTTCTTTTTTTATATCTAGTGCCAATCAATTAGTTTTTAAAAAAAAATTACTTATAAAGCAGCAGAAAAGACAACCATGGCGCCGGTGGGATCGAACCCACGACCTCCGAATATCGCGTCCTGTGCGCTTACCAACTGAGCTACGGCGACGGCTGTCTAATCTGCTGCTATCGTGGCTATTTATGTTTTGCATGTGAGCGAACATTGAGTGTTCACCAGCGCCACCCTCGTTCATAGCGGTGGACGTAGCACGTCCTGTAATACCGCAAGTGTGACGTAGAACGTCATCTAACGGCGAGGGCGGAAACTATGCGAGAGCCCTCTTATGCTACCTATGGCATCAAGACTGCCAGAACCGACACCCCCGTTAAGCTATTAGCAGACAAGGCAAATGAAGTAAGGGGCTCGTTTGACAAACATATTAAGGAAACCAACAGTCACCGAAATCAAGGTGCATAGGGGAATGCTTCTTTTTATATCTAGTGTCAATCAATTAGTTTTTTAGAGAAAATTACTTATAAAGCAGCAGAAAAAGCAACCATGCTGCCGGTGGGATCCGAACCCACGCCCACCGAATATCGCGTCAGGTGCGCTTACCAACTGAGCTACGGCGACGGCTGTCTAATCTGCTGCTTTCGTGGGTATTTATGTTTTGCGTGTAAGCGAACCTTGAGAGTGTTCACCAGCGCCACCCTCGTCCATAGCGGTGGACGTAGCACGTAATGTAATACTGCAAGTGTGACGTAGAACGTCATCTAACGGCGAGGGCGGAAACTGTGCGAGAGCCCTCTTATGCTCCCTATGGCATCTAGACTGCAAGAACCGAGACCCCCGTTAAGCTATTAGCAGAAAAGGCAAATGAAGTGAGGGGCTCTTTTGACCAACATATTAAGGATGCCAACAGTCACCGAAATCAAGGTGCATAGGGGAATGCTTCTTTTTTATATCTAGTGCCAATCAATTAGTTTTTAAAAGAAAATTACTTATAAAGCAGCAGAAAAGACAACCATGGCGCCGGTGGGATCGAGCCCACGACCTCCGAATATCGCGTCCTGTGCGCTTACCAACTGAGCTACTGCGACGGCTGTCTAATCTTCTGCTACCGTGGGTATTTATGTTTTCCGTGTAAGCGAACCTTGAGAGTGTTCACCAGCGCCACCCTCGTCCATGGCGGTGGACGTAGCACGTCCTGTAATACCGCAAGTGTGACGTAGAACGTCAACTAACGGCGAGGGCGGAAACTGTGCGAGAGCCCTCTTATGCTACCTATGGCATCAAAACTGCCAGAACCGAGACCCCCGTTAAGCTATTAGCAGACAAGGCAAATGAAGTGAGGGGCTCGTTTGACAAACATATGAAGGAAGCCAACAGTCACCGAAATCAAGGTGCATAGAGGAATGCTTCTTTTTTTTTTATCTAGTACCAATCAATTAGTTTTTTAAAGAAAATTACTTATAAAGCAGCAGAAAAGACAACCATGGCGCCGGTGGGATCGAACCAACGACCTCCGAATATCGCGTCCGGTGCGCTTACCGACTGAGATACGGCGACGGCTGTCTAATCTGCTGCTATCGTGGGTATTTATGTTTTGCGTGTAAGCGAGCCTTGAGAGTGTTCACCAGCGCCACCCTCGTCCATAGCGGTGGACGTAGCACGTCCTGTAATACCGCAAGTGTGACGTAGAACGTCATCTAACGGCGAGGGCGGAAACTGTGCGAGAGCCCTCTTATGCTACCTATGGCATCAAGACTGCCAGAACCGAGACCCCCGTTAAGCTATTAGCAGACAAGGCAAATGAAGTGAGGGGCTCGTTTCACAAACATATGAAGGAAGCCAACAGTCACCGAAATCAAGGTGCATAGAGGAATGCTTCTTTTTTTATATAGTGCCAATCATTTAGTTTTTTAAAGAAAATTACTTATAAAGCAGCAGAAAAGACAACCATGGCGCCGGTGGGATCGAACCAACGACCTCCGAATATCGCGTCCGGTGCGCTTACCAACTGAGCTACGGCGACGGCTGTCTAATCTGCTGCTATCATGGGTATTTATGTTTTGCGTGTAAGCGAACCTTGAGAGTGTTCACCAGCGCCACCCTCGTCCATAGCGGTGGACGTAGCACGTCCTGTAATACCGCAAGTGTGACGTAGAACGTCATCTAACGGCGAGGGCGGAAACTGTGCGAGAGCCCTCTTATGCTCCCTTTGACATCTAGACTGCAAGAACCGAGACCCCCGTTAAGCTATTAGCAGAAAAGGCAAATGAAGTGAGGGGCTCTTTTGACAAACATATTAAGGATGCCAACAGTCACCGAAATCAAGGTGCATAGGGGAATGCTTCTTTTTTTATATCTAGTGCCAATCAATTAGTTTTTAAAAAAAAATTACTTATAAAGCAGCAGAAAAGACAACCATGGCGCAGAAAAGACAACCATGGCGCCGGTGGGATCGAACCCACGACCTCCGAATATCGCGTCCTGTGCGCTTACCAACTGAGCTACGGCGACGGCTGTCTAATCTGCTGCTATCGTGGGTATTTATGTTTTGCATGTGAGCGAACATTGAGTGTTCACCAGCGCCACCCTCGTTCATAGCGGTGGACGTAGCACGTCCTGTAATACCGCAAGTGTGACGTAGAACGTCATCTAACGGCGAGGGCGGAAACTATGCGAGAGCCCTCTTATGCTACCTAGGGCATCAAGACTGCCAGAACCGACACCCCCGTTAAGCTATTAGCAGACAAGGCAAATGAAGTAAGGGGCTCGTTTGACAAACATATTAAGGAAACCAACAGTCACCGAAATCAAGGTGCATAGGGGAATGCTTCTTTTTATATCTAGTGTCAATCAATTAGTTTTTTAGAGAAAATTACTTATAAAGCAGCAGAAAAAGCAACCATGCTGCCGGTGGGATCCGAACCCACGCCCACCGAATATCGCGTCAGGTGCGCTTACCAACTGAGCTACGGCGACGGCTGTTTAATCGGCTGCTTTCGTGGGTATTTATGTTTTGCGTGTAAGCGAACCTTGAGAGTGTTCACCAGCGCCACCCTCGTCCATAGCGGTGGACGTAGCACGTAATGTAATACTGCAAGTGTGACGTAGAACGTCATCTAACGGCGAGGGCGGAAACTGTGCGAGAGCCCTCTTATGCTACCTATGGCATCAAGACTGCCAGAACTGAGACCCTCTTTAAGCTATTAGCAGACAAGGCAAATGAAGTGAGGGGCTCGTTTGACAAACATATTAAGGAAACCAACAGTCACCGAAATCAAGGTGCATAAGGGAATGCTTCTTTTTTTATATCTAGTGCCAATCAATTAGTTTTTTTGAACATTGCTTATAAAGCAGCAGAAAAAACAACCATTCCGAAGGTGGGATCCTACCCACGACCTCCGAATATCTCGTCCGGTGCTGTTACCAACTGAGCTACGGCGACGGCTGTCTAATCTGCTGCTTTCGTGGGTATTTATGTTTTGCGTGTAAGCGAACCTTGAGAGTGTTCACCAGCGCCACCCTCGTCCATAGCGGTGGACGTAGCACGTCCTGTAATACCGCAAGTGTGACGTAGAACGTCATCTAATGGCGAGGGAGGAAACTGTGCGAGAGACCTCTTATGCTACCTATGGCATCAAGACTGCCAGAACCGAGACCCCCGTTAAGCTATTAGTAGAAAAGGCAAATGAAGTGAGGGGCTCTTTTGACAAACATATTAAGGATGCCAACAGTCACCGAAATCAAGGTGCATAGGGGAATGCTTCTTTTTTTGTATCTAGTGCCAATCAATTAGTTTTTAAAAAAAAATTACTTATAAATTAGCAGAAAAGGCAAATGAAGTGAGGGGATCTTTTGACAAACATATTAAGGATGCCAATAGTCACCGAAATCAAGGTGCATAGGGGAATGCTTCTTTTTTTATATCTAGTGCCAATCAATTAGTTTTTAAAAGAAAATTACTTATAAAGCAGCAGAAAAGACAACCATGGCGCCGGTGGGATCGAACCCACGACCTCCGAATATCGCGTCCTGTGCGCTTACCAACTGAGCTACGGCGACGGCTGTCTAATCTGCTGCTATCGTGGGTATTTATGTTTTGCGTGTAAGCGAACCATGAGAGCGTTCACCAGCGCCACCCTCGTCCATAGCGGTGGACGTAGCACGTCCTGTAATACCGCAAGTGTGACGTAGAACGTCATCTAACGGCGAGGGCGGAAAATGTGCGAGAGCCCTCTTATGCTACCTATGGCATCAAGACTGCCAGAACCGAGACCCCCGTTAAGCTATTAGCAGACAAGGCAAATGAAGTGAGGGGCTCTTTTGACAAACATATTAAGGATGCCAACAGTCACCGAAATCAAGGTGCATAGGGGAATGCTTCTTTTTTTATATCTAGTGCCAATCAATTAGTTTTTAAAAGAAAATTACTTATAAAGCAGCAGAAAAGACAACCATGGGGCCGGTGGGATCGAACCCACGACCTCCGAATATCGCGTCCTGTGCGCTTACCAACTGAGCTACGGCGACGGCTGTCTAATCTGCTGCTATCGTGTGTATTTATGTTTTGCGTTTAAGCGAACAATGAGAGTGTTCACCAGCGCCACCCTCGTCCATAGCGGTGGACGTAGCACGTCCTGTAATACCGCAAGTGTGACGTAGAACGTCATCTAACGGCGAGGGCGGAAACTGTGCGAGAGCCCTCTTATGCTACCCATGGCATCAAGACTGCCAGAACCGAGACCCCCGCTAAGCTATTAGCAGACAAGGCAAATGAAGTGAGGGGCTCGTTTGACAAACATATTAAGGAAACCAACAGTCACCGAAATCAAGGTGCATAGGGGAATGCTTCTTTTTATATCTAGTGTCAATCAATTAGTTTTTTAGAGAAAATTACTTATAAAGCAGCAGAAAAAGCAACCATGCTGCCGGTGGGATCCGAACCCACGCCCACCAAATATCGCGTCCGGTGCGCTTACCAACTGATCTACGGCGACGGCTGTCTAATCTGCTGCTTTCGTGGGTATTTATGTTTTGCGTGTAAGCGAACCTTGAGAGTGTTCACCAGCGCCACCCTCGTCCATAGCGGTGGCCGTAGCACGTCCTGTAATACCGCAAGTGTGACGTAGAACGTCATCTAACAGCGAGGGCGGAAACTGTGCGAGAGCCCTCTTATGCTCCCTATGGCATCTAGACTGCAAGAACCGAGACCCCCGTTAAGCTATTAGCAGAAAAGGCAAATGAAGTGAGGGGCTCTTTTGACAAACATATTAAGGATGCCAACAGTCACCGAAATCAAGGTGCATAGGGGAATGCTTCTTTTTTATATCTAGTGCCAATCAATTAGTTTTTAAAAGAAAATTACTTATAAAGCAGCAGAAAAGACAACCATGGCGCCGGTGGGATCGAACCCACGACCTCCGAATATCGCGTCCTGTGCGCTTACCAACTGAGCTACTGCGACGGCTGTCTAATCTGCTGCTATCGTGGGTATTTATGTTTTCCGTGTAAGCGAACCTTGAGAGTGTTCACCAGCGCCACCCTCGTCCATGGCGGTGGACGTAGCACGTCCTGTAATACCGCAAGTGTGACGTAGAACGTCATCTAACGGCGAGGGCGGAAACTGTGCGAGAGCCCTCTTATGCTACCTATGGCATCAAGACTGCCAGAACCGAGACCCCCGTTAAGCTATTAGCAGACAAGGCAAATGAAGTGAGGGGCTCGTTTGACAAACATATGAAGGAAGCCAACAGTCACCGAAATCAAGGTGCATAGAGGAATGCTTCTTTTTTTTATCTAGTGCCAATCAATTAGTTTTTTAAAGAAAATTACTTATAAAGCAGCAGAAAAGACAACCATGGCGCCGGTGGGATCGAACCAACGACCTCCGAATATCGCGTCCGGTGCGCTTACCAACTGAGCTACGGCGACGGCTGTCTAATCTGCTGCTATCGTGGGTATTTATGTTTTGCGTGTAAGCGAACCTTGAGAGTGTTCACCAGCGCCACCCTCGTCCATAGCGGTGGACGTAGCACGTAATGTAATACTGCAAGTGTGACGTAGAACGTCATCTAACGGCGAGGGCGGAAACTGTGCGAGAGCCCTCTTATGCTACCTATGGCATCAAGACTGCCAGAACTGAGACCCTCTTTAAGCTATTAGCAGACAAGGCAAATGAAGTGAGGGGCTCGTTTGACAAACATATTAAGGAAACCAACAGTCACCGAAATCAAGGTGCATAAGGGAATGCTTCTTTTTTTATATCTAGTGCCAATCAATTAGTTTTTTTGAAAATTGCTTATAAAGCAGCAGAAAAAACAACCATTCCGAAGGTGGGATCCTACCCACGACCTCCGAATATCTCGTCCGGTGCTGTTACCAACTGAGCTACGGCGACGGCTGTCTAATCTGCTGCTTTCGTGGGTATTTATGTTTTGCGTGTAAGCGAACCTTGAGAGTGTTCACCAGCGCCACCCTCGTCCATAGCGGTGGACGTAGCACGTCCTGTAATACCGCAAGTGTGACGTAGAACGTCATCTAATGGCGAGGGAGGAAACTGTGCGAGAGACCTCTTATGCTACCTATGGCATCAAGACTGCCAGAACCGAGAGCCCCGTTAAGCTACTAGCAGACAAGGCAAATGAAGTGAGGGGCTCGTTTGACAAACATATTAAGGAAGCCAACAGTCACCGAAAACAAGGTGCATAGGGGAATGCTTCCTGTTTTTTATATCCAGTGCCAAGCAATTAGTTTTTTTGAAAATTGCTTATAAAGCAGCAGAAGAAACAACCATGCCGAAGGTGGGATCCGAACCCACGACCTCCGAATATCGCGTCCGGTGCTCTTACCAACTGATCTACGGCGACGGCTGTCTAATCTGCTGCTTTCGTGGGTATTTATGTTTTGCGTGTAAGCGAACCTTGAGAGTGTTCACCAGCGCCACCCTCGTCCATAGCGGTGGCCGTAGCACGTCCTGTAATACCGCAAGTGTGACGTAGAACGTCATCTAACAGCGAGGGCGGAAACTGTGCGAGAGCCCTCTTATGCTCCCTATGGCATCTAGACTGCAAGAACCGAGACCCCCGTTAAGCTATTAGTAGAAAAGGCAAATGAAGTGAGGGGCTCTTTTGACAAACATATTAAGAATGCCAACAGTCACCGAAATCAAGGTGCATAGGGGAATGCTTCTTTTTTTGTATCTAGTGCCAATCAATTAGTTTTTAAAAAAAATTACTTATAAATTAGCAGAAAAGGCAAATGAAGTGAGGGGCTCTTTTGACAAACATATTAAGGATGCCAACAGTCACCGAAATCAAGGTGCATAGGGGAATGCTTCTTTTTTTATATCTAGTGCCAATCAATTAGTTTTTAAAAGAAAATTACTTATAAAGCAGCAGAAAAGACAACCATGGCGCCGGTGGGATCGAACCCACGACCTCCGAATATCGCGTCCTGTGCGCTTACCAACTGAGCTACGGCGACGGCTGTCTAATCTGCTGCTATCGTGTGTATTTATGTTTTGCGTTTAAGCGAACCATGAGAGTGTTCACCAGCGCCACCCTCGTCCATAGCGGTGGACGTAGCACGTCCTGTAATACCGCAAGTGTGACGTAGAACGTCATCTAACGGCGAGGGCGGAAACTGTGCGAGAGCCCTCTTATGCTACCTATGGCATCAAGACTGCCAGAACCGAGACCCCCGCTAAGCTATTAGCAGACAAGGCAAATGAAGTGAGGGGCTCGTTTGACAAACATATTAAGGAAACCAACAGTCACCGAAATCAAGGTGCATAGGGGAATGCTTCTTTTTATATCTAGTGTCAATCAATTAGTTTTTTAGAGAAAATTACTTATAAAGCAGCAGAAAAAGCAACCATGCTGCCGGTGGGATCCGAACCCACGCCCACCAAATATCGCGTCCGGTGCGCTTACCAACTGATCTACGGCGACGGCTGTCTAATCTGCTGCTTTCGTGGGTATTTATGTTTTGCGTGTAAGCGAACCTTGAGAGTGTTCACCAGCGCCACCCTCGTCCATAGCGGTGGCCGTAGCACGTCCTGTAATACCGCAAGTGTGACGTAGAACGTCATCTAACAGCGAGGGCGGAAACTGTGCGAGAGCCCTCTTATGCTCCCTATGGCATCTAGACTGCAAGAACCGAGACCCCCGTTAAGCTATTAGCAGAAAAGGCAAATGAAGTGAGGGGCTCTTTTGACAAACATATTAAGGATGCCAACAGTCACCGAAATCAAGGTGCATAGGGGAATGCTTCTTTTTTTATATCTAGTGCCAATCAATTAGTTTTTAAAAGAAAATTACTTATAAAGCAGCAGAAAAGACAACCATGGCGCCGGTGGGATCGAACCCACGACCTCCGAATATCGCGTCCTGTGCGCTTACCAACTGAGCTACTGCGACGGCTGTCTAATCTGCTGCTATCGTGGGTATTTATGTTTTCCGTGTAAGCGAACCTTGAGAGTGTTCACCAGCGCCACCCTCGTCCATGGCGGTGGACGTAGCACGTCCTGTAATACCGCAAGTGTGACGTAGAACGTCATCTAACGGCGAGGGCGGAAACTGTGCGAGAGCCCTCTTATGCTACCTATGGCATCAAGACTGCCAGAACCGAGACCCCCGTTAAGCTATTAGCAGACAAGGCAAATGAAGTGAGGGGCTCGTTTGACAAACATATGAAGGAAGCCAACAGTCACCGAAATCAAGGTGCATAGAGGAATGCTTCTTTTTTTTATCTAGTGCCAATCAATTAGTTTTTTAAAGAAAATTACTTATAAAGCAGCAGAAAAGACAACCATGGCGCCGGTGGGATCGAACCAACGACCTCCGAATATCGCGTCCGGTGCGCTTACCAACTGAGCTACGGCGACGGCTGTCTAATCTGCTGCTATCGTGGGTATTTATGTTTTGCGTGTAAGCGAACCTTGAGAGTGTTCACCAGCGCCACCCTCGTCCATAGCGGTGGACGTAGCACGTAATGTAATACTGCAAGTGTGACGTAGAACGTCATCTAACGGCGAGGGCGGAAACTGTGCGAGAGCCCTCTTATGCTACCTATGGCATCAAGACTGCCAGAACTGAGACCCTCTTTAAGCTATTAGCAGACAAGGCAAATGAAGTGAGGGGCTCGTTTGACAAACATATTAAGGAAACCAACAGTCACCGAAATCAAGGTGCATAAGGGAATGCTTCTTTTTTTATATCTAGTGCCAATCAATTAGTTTTTTTGAAAATTGCTTATAAAGCAGCAGAAAAAACAACCATTCCGAAGGTGGGATCCTACCCACGACCTCCGAATATCTCGTCCGGTGCTGTTACCAACTGAGCTACGGCGACGGCTGTCTAATCTGCTGCTTTCGTGGGTATTTATGTTTTGCGTGTAAGCGAACCTTGAGAGTGTTCACCAGCGCCACCCTCGTCCATAGCGGTGGACGTAGCACGTCCTGTAATACCGCAAGTGTGACGTAGAACGTCATCTAATGGCGAGGGAGGAAACTGTGCGAGAGACCTCTTATGCTACCTATGGCATCAAGACTGCCAGAACCGAGAGCCCCGTTAAGCTACTAGCAGACAAGGCAAATGAAGTGAGGGGCTCGTTTGACAAACATATTAAGGAAGCCAACAGTCACCGAAAACAAGGTGCATAGGGGAATGCTTCCTGTTTTTTATATCCAGTGCCAAGCAATTAGTTTTTTTGAAAATTGCTTATAAAGCAGCAGAAGAAACAACCATGCCGAAGGTGGGATCCGAACCCACGACCTCCGAATATCGCGTCCGGTGCTCTTACCAACTGATCTACGGCGACGGCTGTCTAATCTGCTGCTTTCGTGGGTATTTATGTTTTGCGTGTAAGCGAACCTTGAGAGTGTTCACCAGCGCCACCCTCGTCCATAGCGGTGGCCGTAGCACGTCCTGTAATACCGCAAGTGTGACGTAGAACGTCATCTAACAGCGAGGGCGGAAACTGTGCGAGAGCCCTCTTATGCTCCCTATGGCATCTAGACTGCAAGAACCGAGACCCCCGTTAAGCTATTAGTAGAAAAGGCAAATGAAGTGAGGGGCTCTTTTGACAAACATATTAAGGATGCCAACAGTCACCGAAATCAAGGTGCATAGGGGAATGCTTCTTTTTTTGTATCTAGTGCCAATCAATTAGTTTTTAAAAAAAATTACTTATAAATTAGCAGAAAAGGCAAATGAAGTGAGGGGCTCTTTTGACAAACATATTAAGGATGCCAACAGTCACCGAAATCAAGGTGCATAGGGGAATGCTTCTTTTTTTATATCTAGTGCCAATCAATTAGTTTTTAAAAGAAAATTACTTATAAAGCAGCAGAAAAGACAACCATGGCGCCGGTGGGATCGAACCCACGACCTCCGAATATCGCGTCCTGTGCGCTTACCAACTGAGCTACGGCGACGGCTGTCTAATCTGCTGCTATCGTGTGTATTTATGTTTTGCGTTTAAGCGAACCATGAGAGTGTTCACCAGCGCCACCCTCGTCCATAGCGGTGGACGTAGCACGTCCTGTAATACCGCAAGTGTGACGTAGAACGTCATCTAACGGCGAGGGCGGAAACTGTGCGAGAGCCCTCTTATGCTACCTATGGCATCAAGACTGCCAGAACCGAGACCCCCGCTAAGCTATTAGCAGACAAGGCAAATGAAGTGAGGGGCTCGTTTGACAAACATATTAAGGAAACCAACAGTCACCGAAATCAAGGTGCATAGGGGAATGCTTCTTTTTATATCTAGTGTCAATCAATTAGTTTTTTAGAGAAAATTACTTATAAAGCAGCAGAAAAAGCAACCATGCTGCCGGTGGGATCCGAACCCACGCCCACCAAATATCGCGTCCGGTGCGCTTACCAACTGATCTACGGCGACGGATGTCTAATCTGCTGCTTTCGTAGGTATTTATGTTTTGCGTGTAAGCGAACCTTGAGAGTGTTCACCAGCGCCACCCTCGTCCATAGCGGTGGCCGTAGCACGTCCTGTAATACCGCAAGTGTGACGTAGAACGTCATCTAACAGCGAGGGCGGAAACTGTGCGAGAGCCCTCTTATGCTCCCTATGGCATCTAGACTGCAAGAACCGAGACCCCCGTTAAGCTATTAGCAGAAAAGGCAAATGAAGTGAGGGGCTCTTTTGACAAACATATTAAGGATGCCAACAGTCACCGAAATCAAGGTGCATAGGGGAATGCTTCTTTTTTTATATCTAGTGCCAATCAATTAGTTTTTAAAAGAAAATTACTTATAAAGCAGCAGAAAAGACAACCATGGCGCCGGTGGGATCGAACCCACGACCTCCGAATATCGCGTCCTGTGCGCTTACCAACTGAGCTACTGCGACGGCTGTCTAATCTGCTGCTATCGTGGGTATTTATGTTTTCCGTGTAAGCGAACCTTGAGAGTGTTCACCAGCGCCACCCTCGTCCATGGCGGTGGACGTAGCACGTCCTGTAATACCGCAAGTGTGACGTAGAACGTCATCTAACGGCGAGGGCGGAAACTGTGCGAGAGCCCTCTTATGCTACCTATGGCATCAAGACTGCCAGAACCGAGACCCCCGTTAAGCTATTAGCAGACAAGGCAAATGAAGTGAGGGGCTCGTTTGACAAACATATGAAGGAAGCCAACAGTCACCGAAATCAAGGTGCATAGAGGAATGCTTCTTTTTATTATCTAGTGCCAATCAATTAGTTTTTTAAAGAAAATTACTTATAAAGCAGCAGAAAAGACAACCATGGCGCCGGTGGGATCGAACCAACGACCTCCGAATATCGCGTCCGGTGCGCTTACCAACTGAGCTACGGCGACGGCTGTCTAATCTGCTGCTATCGTGGGTATTTATGTTTTGCGTGTAAGCGAACCTTGAGAGTGTTCACCAGCGCCACCCTCGTCCATAGCGGTGGACGTAGCACGTCCTGTAATACCGCAAGTGTGACGTAGAACGTCATCTAACGGCGAGGGCGGAAACTGTGCGAGAGCCCTCTTATGCTACCTATGGCATCAAGACTGCCAGAACCGAGACCCCCGTTAAGCTATTAGCAGAGAAGGCAATCAAGTGAGGGGCTCGTTTGACAAACATATTAAGGAAACCAACAGTCACCGAAATCAAGGTGCATAGGGGAATGCTTCTTTTTATATCTAGTGTCAATCAATTAGTTTTTTAGAGAAAATTACTTATAAAGCAGCAGAAAAAGCAACCATGCTGCCGGTGGGATCCGAACCCACGCCCACCAAATATCGCGTCCGGTGCCCTTACCAACTGATCTACGGCGACGGCTGTCTAATCTGCTGCTTTGGTGGGTATTTATGTTTTGCGTGTAAGCGAACCTTGAGAGTGTTCACCAGCGCCACCCTCGTCCATAGCGGTGGCCGTAGCACGTCCTGTATTACCGCAAGTGTGACGTAGAACGTCATCTAACAGCGAGGGCGAAAACTGTGCGAGAGCCCTCTTATGCTCCCTATGGCATCTAGACTGCAAGAACCGAGACCCCCGTTAAGCTATTAGCAGAAAAGGCAAATGAAGTGAGGGGCTCTTTTGACAAACATATTAAGGATGCCAACAGTCACCGAAATCAAGGTGCATAGGGGAATGCTTCTTTTTTTATATCTAGTGCCAATCAATTAGTTTTTAAAAGATAATTACTTATAAAGCAGCAGAAAAAGCAACCATGCTGCCGGTGGGATCCGAACCCACGCCCACCGAATATCGCGTCAGGTGCGCTTACCAACTGAGCTACGGCGACGGCTGTCTAATCTGCTGCTTTCGTGGGTATTTATGTTTTGCGTGTAAGCGAACTTTGAGAGTTCACCAGCGCCACCCTCGTCCATAGCGGTGGACGTAGCACGTCCTGTAATACTGCAAGTGTGACGTAGAACGTCATCTAACGGCGAGGGCGGAAACTGTGCGAGAGCCCTCTTATGCTACCTATGGCATCAAGACTGCCAGAACTGAGACCCTCTTTAAGCTATTAGCAGACAAGGCAAATGAAGTGAGGGGCTCGTTTGACAAACATATTAAGGAAACCAACAGTCACCGAAATCAAGGTGCATAGGGGAATGCTTCTTTTTTTTATATCTAGTGCCAATCAATTAGTTTTTTGAAAATTGCTTATAAAGCAGCAGAAAAAACAACCATTCCGAAGGTGGGATCCTACCCACGACCTCCGAATATCTCGTCCGGTGCTGTTACCAACTGAGCTACGGCGACGGCTGTCTAATCTGCTGCTTTCGTGGGTATTTATGTTTTGCGTGTAAGCGAACCTTGAGAGTGTTCACCAGCGCCACCCTCGTCCATAGCGGTGGACGTAGCACGTCCTGTAATACCGCAAGAGTGACGTAGAACGTCATCTAATGGCGAGGGAGGAAACTGTGCGAGAGACCTCTTATGCTACCTATGGCATCAAGACTGCCAGAACCGAGAGCCCCGTTAAGCTACTAGCAGACAAGGCAAATGAAGTGAGGGGCTCGTTTGACAAACATATTAAGGAAGCCAACAGTCACCGAAAACAAGGTGCATAGGGGAATGCTTCTTGTTTTTTATATCCAGTGCCAAGCAATTAGTTTTTTGAAAATTGCTTATAAAGCAGCAGAAGAAACAACCATGCCGAAGGTGGGATCCGAACCCACGACCTCCGAATATCGCGTCCGGTGCGCTTACCAACTGATCTACGGCGACGGCTGTCTAATCTGCTGCTTTCGTGGGTATTTATGTTTTGCGTGTAAGCGAACCTTGAGAGTGTTCACCTGCGCCACCCTCGTTCATAGCGGTGGCCGTAGCACGTCCTGTTATACCGCAAGTGTGACGTAGAACGTCATCTAACAGCGAGGGCGGAAACTGTGCGAGAGCCCTCTTATGCTCCCTATGGCATCTAGACTGCAAGAACCGAGACCCCCGTTAAACTATTAGCAGAAAAGGCAAATGAAGTGAGGGGCTCTTTTGACAAACATATTAAGGATGCCAACAGTCACCGAAATCAAGGTGCATAGGGGAATGCTTCTTTTTTTGTATCTAGTGCCAATCAATTAGTTTTAAAAAAAAAAATTACTTATAAATTAGCAGAAAAGGCAAATGAAGTGAGGGGCACTTTTGACAAACATATTAAGGATGCCAACAGTCACCGAAATCAAGGTGCATAGGGGAATGCTTCTTTTTTTGTATCTAGTGCCAATCAATTAGTTTTTTAAAAAAAATTACTTATAAAGCAGCAGAAAAGACAACCATGGCGCCGGTGGGATCGAACCCACGACCTCCGAATATCGCCTCCTGTGCGCTTACCAACTGAGCTACTGCGACGGCTGTCTAATCTGCTGCTGTCGTGGGTATTTATGTTTTCCGTGTAAGCGAACCTTGAGAGTGTTCACCAGCGCCACCCTCGTCCATGGCGGTGGACGTAGCACGTCCTGTAATACCGCAAGTGTGACGTAGAACGTCATCTAACGGCGAGGGCGGAAACTGTGCGAGAGCCCTCTTATGCTACCTATGGCATCAAGACTGCCAGAACCGAGACCCCCGTTAAGCTATTAGCAGACAAGGCAAATGAAGTGAGGGGCTCGTTTGACAAACATATTAAGGAAACCAACAGTCACCGAAATCAAGGTGCATAGGGGAATGCTTCTTTTTATATCTAGTGTCAATCAATTAGTTTTTTAGAGAAAATTACTTATAAAGCAGCAGAAAAGACAACCATGGCGCCGGTGGGATCGAACCAACGACCTCCGAATATCGCGTCCGGTGCGCTTACCAACTGAGCTACGGCGACGGCTGTCTAATCTGCTGCTTTCGTGGGTATTTATGTTTTGCGTGTAAGCGAACCTTGAGAGTGTTCACCAGCGCCACCCTCGTCCATAGCGGTGGCCGTAGCACGTCCTGTAATACCGCAAGTGTGACGTAGAACGTCATCTAACGGCGAGGGCGGAAAATGTGCGAGAGCCCTCTTATGCTACCTTTGGCATCAAGACTGCAAGAACCGAGACCCCCGTTAAGCTATTAGCAGAAAAGGCAAATGAAGTGAGGGGCTCTTTTGACAAACATATTAAGGATGCCAACAGTCACCGAAATCAAGGTGCATAGGGGAATGCTTCTTTTTTTATATCTAGTGCCAATCAATTAGTTTTTAAAAGAAAATTACTTATAAAGCAGCAGAAAAGACAACCATGGCGCCGGTGGGATCGAACCCACGACCTCCGAATATCGCGTCCTGTGCGCTTACCAACTGAGCTACGGCGACGGCTGTCTAATCTGCTGCTTTGGTGGGTATTTATGTTTTGCGTGTAAGCGAACCTTGAGAGTGTTCACCAGCGCCACCCTCGTCCATAGCGGTGGCCGTAGCACGTAATGTAATACCGCAAGTGTGACGTAGAACGTCATCTAACAGCGAGGGCGGAAACTGTGCGAGAGCCCTCTTATGCTCCCTATGGCATCTAGACTGCAAGAACCGAGACCCCCGTTAAGCTATTAGCAGAAAAGGCAAATGAAGTGAGGGGCTCTTTTGACAAACATATTAAGGATGCCAACAGTCACCGAAATCAAGGTGCATAGGGGAATGCTTCTTTTTTTATATCTAGTGCCAATCAATTAGTTTTTAAAAGAAAATTACTTATAAAGCAGCAGAAAAGACAACCATGGCGCCGGTGGGATCGAACCCACGACCTCCGAATATCGCGTCCTGTGCGCTTACCAACTGAGCTACGGCGACGGTTGTCTAATCTGCTGCTATCGTGGGTATTTATGTTTTGCGTGTAAGCGAACCATGAGAGTGTTCACCAGCGCCACCCTCGTCCATAGCGGTGGACGTAGCACGTCCTGTAATACCGCAAGTGTGACGTAGAACGTCATCTAACGGCGAGGGCGGAAACTGTGCGAGAGCCCTCTTATGCTACCTATGGCATCAAGACTGCCAGAACCGAGACCCCCGTTAAGCTATTAGCAGAGAAGGCAAATCAAGTGAGGGGCTCGTTTGACAAACATATTAAGGAAACCAACAGTCACCGAAATCAAGGTGCATAGGGGAATGCTTCTTTTTTTATATCTAGTGCCAATCAATTAATTTTTAAAAGAAAATTACTTATAAAGCAGCAGAAAAGACAACCATGGCGCCGGTGGGATCGAACCCACGACCTCCGAATATCGCGTCCTGTGCGCTTACCAACTGAGCTACGGCGACGGCTGTCTAATCTGCTGCTATCGTGGGTATTTATGTTTTGCGTGTAAGCGAACCATGAGAGTGTTCACCAGCGCCACCCTCGTCCATAGCGGTGGACGTAGCACGTCCTGTAATACCGCAAGTGTGACGTAGAACGTCATCTAACGGCGAGGGCGGAAACTGTGCGAGAGCCCTCTTATGCTACCTATGGCATCAAGACTGCCAGAACCGAGACCCCCGCTAAGCTATTAGCAGACAAGGCAAATGAAGTGAGGGGCTCGTTTGACAAACATATTAAGGAAACCAACAGTCACCGAAATCAAGGTGCATAGGGGAATGCTTCTTTTTATATCTAGTGTCAATCAATTAGTTTTTTAGAGAAAATTACTTATAAAGCAGCAGAAATAGCAACCATGCTGCCGGTGGGATCCGAACCCACGCCCACCAAATATCGCGTCCGGTGCGCTTACCAACTGATCTACGGCGACGGCTGTCTAATCTGCTGCTTTCGTGGGTATTTATGTTTTTCGTGTAAGCGAACCTTGAGAGTGTTCACCAGCGCCACCCTCGTCCATAGCGGTGGCCGTAGCACGTCCTGTAATACCGCAAGTGTGACGTAGAACGTCATCTAACAGCGAGGGCGGAAACTGTGCGAGAGCCCTCTTATGCTCCCTATGGCATCTAGACTGCAAGAACCGAGACCCCCGTTAAGCTATTAGCAGAAAAGGCAAATGAAGTGAGAGGCTCTTTTGACAAACATATTAAGGATGCCAACAGTCACCGAAATCAAGGTGCATAGGGGAATGCTTCTTTTTTTATATCTAGTGCCAATCAATTAGTTTTTAAAAGAAAATTACTTATAAAGCAGCAGAAAAGGCAACCATGGCGCCGGTGGGATCGAGCCCACGACCTCCGAATATCGCGTCCTGTGCGCTTATCAACTGAGCTACTGCGACGGCTGTCTAATCTGCTGCTATCGTGGGTATTTATGTTTTCCGTGTAAGCGAACCTTGAGAGTGTTCACCAGCGCCACCCTCGTCCATGGCGGTGGACGTAGCACGTCCTGTAATACCGCAAGTGTGACGTAGAACGTCATCTAACGGCGAGGGCGGAAACTGTGCGAGAGCCCTCTTATGCTACCTATGGCATCAAGACTGCCAGAACCGAGACCCCCGTTAAGCTATTAGCAGACAAGGCAAATGAAGTGAGGGGCTCGTTTGACAAACATATGAAGGAAGCCAACAGTCACCGAAATCAAGGTGCATAGAGGAATGCTTCTTTTTTTTATCTAGTGCCAATCAATTAGTTTTTTAAAGAAAATTACTTATAAAGCAGCAGAAAAGACAACCATGGCGCCGGTGGGATCGAACCAACGACCTCCGAATATCGCGTCCGGTGCGCTTACCAACTGAGCTACGGCGACGGCTGTCTAATCTGCTGCTATCGTGGGTATTTATGTTTTGCGTGTAAGCGAACCTTGAGAGTGTTCACCAGCGCCACCCTCGTCCATAGCGGTGGACGTAGCACGTCCTGTAATACCGCAAGTGTGACGTAGAACGTCATCTAACGGCGAGGGTGGAAACTGTGCGAGAGCCCTCTTATGCTACCTATGGCATCAAGAATGCCAGAACCGAGACCCCCGTTAAGCTATTAGCAGAGAAGGCAAATCAAGTGAGGGGCTCGTTTGACAAACATAATAAGGAAACCAACAGTCACCGAAATCAAGGTGCATAGGGGAATGCTTCTTTTTATATCTAGTGTCAATCAATTAGTTTTTTAGAGAAAATTACTTATAAAGCAGCAGAAAAAGCAACCATGCTGCTGGTGGGATCCGAGCCCACGCCCACCAAATATCGCGTCCGTTGCGCTTACCAACTGATCTACGGCGACGGCTGTCTAATCTGCTGCTTTCGTGGGTATATATGTTTTGCGTGTAAGCGAACCATGAGAGTGTTCACCAGCGCCACCCTCGTCCATAGCGGTGGACGTAGCACGTCCTGTAATACCGCAAGTGTGACGTAGAACGTCATCTAACGGCGAGGGCGGAAACTGTGCGAGAGCCCTCTTATGCTACCTATGGCATCAAGACTGCCAGAACCGAGACCCCCGCTAAGCTATTAGCAGACAAGGCAAATGAAGTGAGGGGCTCGTTTGACAAACATATTAAGGAAACCAACAGTCACCGAAATCAAGGTGCATAGGGGAATGCTTCTTTTTATATCTAGTGTCAATCAATTAGTTTTTTAGAGAAAATTACTTATAAAGCAGCAGAAATAGCAACCATGCTGCCGGTGGGATCCGAACCCACGCCCACCAAATATCGCGTCCGGTGCGCTTACCAACTGATCTACGGCGACGGCTGTCTAATCTGCTGCTTTCGTGGGTATTTATGTTTTTCGTGTAAGCGAACCTTGAGAGTGTTCACCAGCGCCACCCTCGTCCATAGCGGTGGCCGTAGCACGTCCTGTAATACCGCAAGTGTGACGTAGAACGTCATCTAACAGCGAGGGCGGAAACTGTGCGAGAGCCCTCTTATGCTCCCTATGGCATCTAGACTGCAAGAACCGAGACCCCCGTTAAGCTATTAGCAGAAAAGGCAAATGAAGTGAGAGGCTCTTTTGACAAACATATTAAGGATGCCAACAGTCACCGAAATCAAGGTGCATAGGGGAATGCTTCTTTTTTTATATCTAGTGCCAATCAATTAGTTTTTAAAAGAAAATTACTTATAAAGCAGCAGAAAAGGCAACCATGGCGCCGGTGGGATCGAGCCCACGACCTCCGAATATCGCGTCCTGTGCGCTTATCAACTGAGCTACTGCGACGGCTGTCTAATCTGCTGCTATCGTGGGTATTTATGTTTTCCGTGTAAGCGAACCTTGAGAGTGTTCACCAGCGCCACCCTCGTCCATGGCGGTGGACGTAGCACGTCCTGTAATACCGCAAGTGTGACGTAGAACGTCATCTAACGGCGAGGGCGGAAACTGTGCGAGAGCCCTCTTATGCTACCTATGGCATCAAGACTGCCAGAACCGAGACCCCCGTTAAGCTATTAGCAGACAAGGCAAATGAAGTGAGGGGCTCGTTTGACAAACATATGAAGGAAGCCAACAGTCACCGAAATCAAGGTGCATAGAGGAATGCTTCTTTTTTTTAATCTAGTGCCAATCAATTAGTTTTTTAAAGAAAATAACTTATAAAGCAGCAGAAAAGACAACCATGGCGCCGGTGGGATCGAACCAACGACCTCCGAATATCGCGTCCGGTGCGCTTACCAACTGAGCTACGGCGACGGCTGTCTAATCTGCTGCTATCGTGGGTATTTATGTTTTGCGTGTAAGCGAACCTTGAGAGTGTTCACCAGCGCCACCCTCGTCCATAGCGGTGGACGTAGCACGTCCTGTAATACCGCAAGTGTGACGTAGAACGTCATCTAACGGCGAGGGTGGAAACTGTGCGAGAGCCCTCTTATGCTACCTATGGCATCAAGAATGCCAGAACCGAGACCCCCGTTAAGCTATTAGCAGAGAAGGCAAATCAAGTGAGGGGCTCGTTTGACAAACATATTAAGGAAACCAACAGTCACCGAAATCAAGGTGCATAGGGGAATGCTTCTTTTTATATCTAGTGTCAATCAATTAGTTTTTTAGAGAAAATTACTTATAAAGCAGCAGAAAAAGCAACCATGCTGCTGGTGGGATCCGAGCCCACGCCCACCAAATATCGCGTCCGTTGCGCTTACCAACTGATCTACGGCGACGGCTGTCTAATCTGCTGCTTTCGTGGGTATATATGTTTTGCGTGTAAGCGAACCTTGAGAGTGTTCACCAGCGCCACCCTCGTACATAGCGGTGGCCGTAGCACGTCCTGTAATACCGCAAGTGTGACGTAGAACGTCATCTAACAGCGAGGGCGGAAACTGTGCGAGAGCCCTCTTATGCTCCCTATGGCATCTAGACTGCAAGAACCGAGACCCCCGTTAAGCTATTAGCAGAAAAGGCAAATGAAGTGAGGGGCTCTTTTGACAAACATATTAAGGATGCCAGCAGTCACCGAAATCAAGGTGCATAGGGGAATGCTTCTTTTTTTATATCTAGTGCCAATCAATTAGTTTTTAAAAGAAAATTACTTATAAAGCAGCAGAAAAGACAACCATGGCGCCGGTGGGATCGAACCCACGACCTCCGAATATCGCGTCCTGTGCGCTTACCAACTGAGCTACGGCGACGGCTGTCTAATCTGCTGCTATCGTGGGTATTTATGTTTTGCGTGTAAGCGAACCTTGAGAGTGTTCACCAGCGCCACCCTCGTCCATAGCGGTGGACGTAGCACGTCCTGTAATACCGCAAGTGTGACGTAGAACGTCATCTAACGGCGAGGGTGGAAACTGTGCGAGAGCCCTCTTATGCTACCTATGGCATCAAGACTGCCAGAACCGAGACCCCCGTTAAGCTATTAGCAGACAAGGCAAATGAAGTAAGGGGCTCGTTTGACAAACATATTAAGGAAACCAACAGTCACCGAAATCAAGGTGCATAGGGGAATGCTTCTTTTTATATCTAGTGTCAATCAATTAGTTTTTAGAGAAAATTACTTATAAAGCAGCAGAAAAGGCAACCATGCTGCCGTTGGGATCCAAGCCTACGCCCACCAAATATCGCGTCCGTTGCGCTTACCAACTGATCTACGGCGACGGCTGTCTAATCTGCTGCTTTCGTGGGTATATATGTTTTGGGTGTAAGCGAACCTTGAGAGTGTTCACCAGCGCCACCCTCGTACATAGCGGTGGCCGTAGCACGTCCTGTAATACCGCAAGTGTGACGTAGAACGTCATCTAACAGCGAAGGCGGAAACTGTGCGAGAGCCCTCTTATGCTCCCTATGGCATCTAGACTGCAAGAACCGAGACCCCCGTTAAGCTAGTAGCAGAAAAGGCAAATGAAGTGAGGGGCTCTTTTGACAAACATATTAAGGATGCCAACAGTCACCGAAATCAAGGTGCATAGGGGAATGCTTCTTTTTTTATATCTAGTGCCAATCAATTAGTTTTTAAAAGAAAATTACTTATAAAGCTGCAGAAAAGACAACCATGGCGCCGGTGGGATCGAACCCACGACCTCCGAATATCGCGTCCTGTGCGCTTACCAACTGAGCTACGGCGACGGCTGTCTAATCTGCTGCTATCGTGGGTATTTATGTTTTGCGTGTAAGCGAACCATGAGAGTGTTCACCAGCGCCACCCTCGTCCATAGCGGTGGACGTAGGACGTCCTGTAATACCGCAAGTGTGACGTAGAACGTCATCTAACGGCAAGGGCGGAAACTGTGCGAGAGCCCTCTTATGCTACCTATGGCATCAAGACTGCCAGAACCGAGACCCCCGTTAAGCTATTAGCAGACAAGGCAAATGAAGTGAGGGGCTCGTTTGACAAACATATTAAGGAAACCAACAGTCACCGAAATCAAGGTGCATAGGGGAATGCTTCTTTTTATATCTAGTGTCAATCAATTAGTTTTTTAGAGAAAATTACTTATAAAGCAGCAGAAAAAGCAACCATGCTGCCGGTGGGATCCGAACCCACGCCCACCAAATATCGCGTCCGGTGCGCTTACCAACTGATCTACGGCGACGGCTGTCTAATCTGCTGCTTTGGTGGGTATTTATGTTTTGCGTGTAAGCGAACCATGAGAGTGTTCACCAGCGCCACCCTCGTCCATAGCGGTGGCCGTAGCACGTCCTGTAATACCGCAAGTGTGACGTAGAACGTCATCTAACAGCGAGGGCGGAAACTGTGCGAGAGCCCTCTTATGCTCCCTATGGCATCTAGACTGCAAGAACCGAGACCCCCGTTAAGCTATTAGCAGAAAAGGCAAATGAAGTGAGGGGCTCTTTTGACAAACATATTAAGGATGCGAACAGTCACCGAAATCAAGGTGCATAGGGGAATGCTTCTTTTTCATATCTAGTGCCAATCAATTAGTTTTTAAAAGAAAATTACTTATAAAGCAGCAGAAAAGACAACCATGGCGCCGGTGGGATCGAACCCACGACCTCCGAATATCGCGTCCTGTGCGCTTACCAACTGAGCTACGGCGACGGCTGTCTAATCTGCTGCTATCGTGGGTATTTATGTTTTGCGTGTAAGCGAACCATGAGAGTGTTCACCAGCGCCACCCTCGTCCATAGCGGTGGACATAGCACGTCCTGTAATACCGCAAGTGTGACGTAGAACGTCATCTAACGGCGAGGGCGGAAACTGTGCGAGAGCCCTCTTATGCTACCTATGGCATCAAGACTGCCAGAACCGAGACCCCCGCTAAGCTATTAGCAGACAAGGCAAATGAAGTGAGGGGCTCGTTTGACAAACATATTAAGGAAACCAACAGTCACCGAAATCAAGGTGCATAGGGGAATGCTTCTTTTTATATCTAGTGTCAATCAATTAGTTTTTTAGAGAAAATTACTTATAAAGCAGCAGAAATAGCAACCATGCTGCCGGTGGGATCCGAACCCACGCCCACCAAATATCGCGTCCGGTGCGCTTACCAACTGATCTACGGCGACGGCTGTCTAATCTGCTGCTTTCGTGGGTATTTATGTTTTTCGTGTAAGCGAACCTTGAGAGTGTTCACCAGCGCCACCCTCGTCCATAGCGGTGGCCGTAGCACGTCCTGTAATACCGCAAGTGTGACGTAGAACGTCATCTAACAGCGAGGGCGGAAACTGTGCGAGAGCCCTCTTATGCTCCCTATGGCATCTAGACTGCAAGAACCGAGACCCCCGTTAAGCTATTAGCAGAAAAGGCAAATGAAGTGAGAGGCTCTTTTGACAAACATATTAAGGATGCCAACAGTCACCGAAATCAAGGTGCATAGGGGAATGCTTCTTTTTTTATATCTAGTGCCAATCAATTAGTTTTTAAAAGAAAATTACTTATAAAGCAGCAGAAAAGGCAACCATGGCGCCGGTGGGATCGAGCCCACGACCTCCGAATATCGCGTCCTGTGCGCTTATCAACTGAGCTACTGCGACGGCTGTCTAATCTGCTGCTATCGTGGGTATTTATGTTTTCCGTGTAAGCGAACCTTGAGAGTGTTCACCAGCGCCACCCTCGTCCATGGCGGTGGACGTAGCACGTCCTGTAATACCGCAAGTGTGACGTAGAACGTCATCTAACGGCGAGGGCGGAAACTGTGCGAGAGCCCTCTTATGCTACCTATGGCATCAAGACTGCCAGAACCGAGACCCCCGTTAAGCTATTAGCAGACAAGGCAAATGAAGTGAGGGGCTCGTTTGACAAACATATGAAGGAAGCCAACAGTCACCGAAATCAAGGTGCATAGAGGAATGCTTCTTTTTTTTAATCTAGTGCCAATCAATTAGTTTTTTAAAGAAAATTACTTATAAAGCAGCAGAAAAGACAACCATGGCGCCGGTGGGATCGAACCAACGACCTCCGAATATCGCGTCCGGTGCGCTTACCAACTGAGCTACGGCGACGGCTGTCTAATCTGCTGCTATCGTGGGTATTTATGTTTTGCGTGTAAGCGAACCTTGAGAGTGTTCACCAGCGCCACCCTCGTCCATAGCGGTGGACGTAGCACGTCCTGTAATACCGCAAGTGTGACGTAGAACGTCATCTAACGGCGAGGGTGGAAACTGTGCGAGAGCCCTCTTATGCTACCTATGGCATCAAGAATGCCAGAACCGAGACCCCCGTTAAGCTATTAGCAGAGAAGGCAAATCAAGTGAGGGGCTCGTTTGACAAACATATTAAGGAAACCAACAGTCACCGAAATCAAGGTGCATAGGGGAATGCTTCTTTTTATATCTAGTGTCAATCAATTAGTTTTTTAGAGAAAATTACTTATAAAGCAGCAGAAAAAGCAACCATGCTGCTGGTGGGAACCGAGCCCACGCCCACCAAATATCGCGTCCGTTGCGCTTACCAACTGATCTACGGCGACGGCTGTCTAATCTGCTGCTTTCGTGGGTATATATGTTTTGCGTGTAAGCGAACCTTGAGAGTGTTCACCAGCGCCACCCTCGTACATAGCGGTGGCCGTAGCACGTCCTGTAATACCGCAAGTGTGACGTAGAACGTCATCTAACAGCGAGGGCGGAAACTGTGCGAGAGCCCTCTTATGCTCCCTATGGCATCTAGACTGCAAGAACCGAGACCCCCGTTAAGCTATTAGCAGAAAAGGCAAATGAAGTGAGGGGCTCTTTTGACAAACATATTAAGGATGCCAGCAGTCACCGAAATCAAGGTGCATAGGGGAATGCTTCTTTTTTTATATCTAGTGCCAATCAATTAGTTTTTAAAAGAAAATTACTTATAAAGCAGCAGAAAAGACAACCATGGCGCCGGTGGGATCGAACCCACGACCTCCGAATATCGCGTCCTGTGCGCTTACCAACTGAGCTACGGCGACGGCTGTCTAATCTGCTGCTATCGTGGGTATTTATGTTTTGCGTGTAAGCGAACCTTGAGAGTGTTCACCAGCGCCACCCTCGTCCATAGCGGTGGACGTAGCACGTCCTGTAATACCGCAAGTGTGACGTAGAACGTCATCTAACGGCGAGGGTGGAAACTGTGCGAGAGCCCTCTTATGCTACCTATGGCATCAAGACTGCCAGAACCGAGACCCCCGTTAAGCTATTAGCAGACAAGGCAAATGAAGTAAGGGGCTCGTTTGACAAACATATTAAGGAAACCAACAGTCACCGAAATCAAGGTGCATAGGGGAATGCTTCTTTTTATATCTAGTGTCAATCAATTAGTTTTTAGAGAAAATTACTTATAAAGCAGCAGAAAAAGCAACCATGCTGCCGTTGGGATCCAAGCCCACGCCCACCAAATATCGCGTCCGTTGCGCTTACCAACTGATCTACGGCGACGGCTGTCTAATCTGCTGCTTTCGTGGGTATATATGTTTTGGGTGTAAGCGAACCTTGAGAGTGTTCACCAGCGCCACCCTCGTACATAGCGGTGGCCGTAGCACGTCCTGTAATACCGCAAGTGTGACGTAGAACGTCATCTAACAGCGAAGGCGGAAACTGTGCGAGAGCCCTCTTATGCTCCCTATGGCATCTAGACTGCAAGAACCGAGACCCCCGTTAAGCTAGTAGCAGAAAAGGCAAATGAAGTGAGGGGCTCTTTTGACAAACATATTAAGGATGCCAACAGTCACCGAAATCAAGGTGCATAGGGGAATGCTTCTTTTTTTATATCTAGTGCCAATCAATTAGTTTTTAAAAGAAAATTACTTATAAAGCTGCAGAAAAGACAACCATGGCGCCGGTGGGATCGAACCCACGACCTCCGAATATCGCGTCCTGTGCGCTTACCAACTGAGCTACGGCGACGGCTGTCTAATCTGCTGCTATCGTGGGTATTTATGTTTTGCGTGTAAGCGAACCATGAGAGTGTTCACCAGCGCCACCCTCGTCCATAGCGGTGGACGTAGGACGTCCTGTAATACCGCAAGTGTGACGTAGAACGTCATCTAACGGCAAGGGCGGAAACTGTGCGAGAGCCCTCTTATGCTACCTATGGCATCAAGACTGCCAGAACCGAGACCCCCGTTAAGCTATTAGCAGACAAGGCAAATGAAGTGAGGGGCTCGTTTGACAAACATATTAAGGAAACCAACAGTCACCGAAATCAAGGTGCATAGGGGAATGCTTCTTTTTATATCTAGTGTCAATCAATTAGTTTTTTAGAGAAAATTACTTATAAAGCAGCAGAAAAAGCAACCATGCTGCCGGTGGGATCCGAACCCACGCCCACCAAATATCGCGTCCGGTGCGCTTACCAACTGATCTACGGCGACGGCTGTCTAATCTGCTGCTTTGGTGGGTATTTATGTTTTGCGTGTAAGCGAACCATGAGAGTGTTCACCAGCGCCACCCTCGTCCATAGCGGTGGCCGTAGCACGTCCTGTAATACCGCAAGTGTGACGTAGAACGTCATCTAACAGCGAGGGCGGAAACTGTGCGAGAGCCCTCTTATGCTCCCTATGGCATCTAGACTGCCAGAACCGAGACCCCCGTTAAGCTATTAGCAGACAAGGCAAATGAAGAGAGGGGCTCGTTTGACAAACATATGAAGGAAGCCAACAGTCACCGAAATCAAGGTGCATAGAGGAATGCTTCTTTTTTTTAATCTAGTGCCAATCAATTAGTTTTTTAAAGAAAATTACTTATAAAGCAGCAGAAAAGACAACCATGGCGCCGGTGGGATCGAACCAACGACCTCCGAATATCGCGTCCGGTGCGCTTACCAACTGAGCTACGGCGACGGCTGTCTAATCTGCTGCTATCGTGGGTATTTATGTTTTGCGTGTAAGCGAACCTTGAGAGTGTTCACCAGCGCCACCCTCGTCCATAGCGGTGGACGTAGCACGTCCTGTAATACCGCAAGTGTGACGTAGAACGTCATCTAACGGCGAGGGTGGAAACTGTGCGAGAGCCCTCTTATGCTACCTATGGCATCAAGAATGCCAGAACCGAGACCCCCGTTAAGCTATTAGCAGAGAAGGCAATTCAAGTGAGGGGCTCGTTTGACAAACATATTAAGGAAACCAACAGTCACCGAAATCAAGGTGCATAGGGGAATGCTTCTTTTTATATCTAGTGTCAATCAATTAGTTTTTTAGAGAAAATTACTTATAAAGCAGCAGAAAAAGCAACCATGCTGCTGGTGGGAACCGAGCCCACGCCCACCAAATATCGCGTCCGTTGCGCTTACCAACTGATCTACGGCGACGGCTGTCTAATCTGCTGCTTTCGTGGGTATATATGTTTTGCGTGTAAGCGAACCTTGAGAGTGTTCACCAGCGCCACCCTCGTACATAGCGGTGGCCGTAGCACGTCCTGTAATACCGCAAGTGTGACGTAGAACGTCATCTAACAGCGAGGGCGGAAACTGTGCGAGAGCCCTCTTATGCTCCCTATGGCATCTAGACTGCAAGAACCGAGACCCCCGTTAAGCTATTAGCAGAAAAGGCAAATGAAGTGAGGGGCTCTTTTGACAAACATATTAAGGATGCCAGCAGTCACCGAAATCAAGGTGCATAGGGGAATGCTTCTTTTTTTATATCTAGTGCCAATCAATTAGTTTTTAAAAGAAAATTACTTATAAAGCAGCAGAAAAGACAACCATGGCGCCGGTGGGATCGAACCCACGACCTCCGAATATCGCGTCCTGTGCGCTTACCAACTGAGCTACGGCGACGGCTGTCTAATCTGCTGCTATCGTGGGTATTTATGTTTTGCGTGTAAGCGAACCTTGAGAGTGTTCACCAGCGCCACCCTCGTCCATAGCGGTGGACGTAGCACGTCCTGTAATACCGCAAGTGTGACGTAGAACGTCATCTAACGGCGAGGGTGGAAACTGTGCGAGAGCCCTCTTATGCTACCTATGGCATCAAGACTGCCAGAACCGAGACCCCCGTTAAGCTATTAGCAGACAAGGCAAATGAAGTAAGGGGCTCGTTTGACAAACATATTAAGGAAACCAACAGTCACCGAAATCAAGGTGCATAGGGGAATGCTTCTTTTTATATCTAGTGTCAATCAATTAGTTTTTAGAGAAAATTACTTATAAAGCAGCAGAAAAAGCAACCATGCTGCCGTTGGGATCCAAGCCCACGCCCACCAAATATCGCGTCCGTTGCGCTTACCAACTGATCTACGGCGACGGCTGTCTAATCTGCTGCTTTCGTGGGTATATATGTTTTGGGTGTAAGCGAACCTTGAGAGTGTTCACCAGCGCCACCCTCGTACATAGCGGTGGCCGTAGCACGTCCTGTAATACCGCAAGTGTGACGTAGAACGTCATCTAACAGCGAAGGCGGAAACTGTGCGAGAGCCCTCTTATGCTCCCTATGGCATCTAGACTGCAAGAACCGAGACCCCCGTTAAGCTAGTAGCAGAAAAGGCAAATGAAGTGAGGGGCTCTTTTGACAAACATATTAAGGATGCCAACAGTCACCGAAATCAAGGTGCATAGGGGAATGCTTCTTTTTTTATATCTAGTGCCAATCAATTAGTTTTTAAAAGAAAATTACTTATAAAGCTGCAGAAAAGACAACCATGGCGCCGGTGGGATCGAACCCACGACCTCCGAATATCGCGTCCTGTGCGCTTACCAACTGAGCTACGGCGACGGCTGTCTAATCTGCTGCTATCGTGGGTATTTATGTTTTGCGTGTAAGCGAACCATGAGAGTGTTCACCAGCGCCACCCTCGTCCATAGCGGTGGACGTAGGACGTCCTGTAATACCGCAAGTGTGACGTAGAACGTCATCTAACGGCAAGGGCGGAAACTGTGCGAGAGCCCTCTTATGCTACCTATGGCATCAAGACTGCCAGAACCGAGACCCCCGTTAAGCTATTAGCAGACAAGGCAAATGAAGTGAGGGGCTCGTTTGACAAACATATTAAGGAAACCAACAGTCACCGAAATCAAGGTGCATAGGGGAATGCTTCTTTTTATATCTAGTGTCAATCAATTAGTTTTTTAGAGAAAATTACTTATAAAGCAGCAGAAAAAGCAACCATGCTGCCGGTGGGATCCGAACCCACGCCCACCAAATATCGCGTCCGGTGCGCTTACCAACTGATCTACGGCGACGGCTGTCTAATCTGCTGCTTTGGTGGGTATTTATGTTTTGCGTGTAAGCGAACCATGAGAGTGTTCACCAGCGCCACCCTCGTCCATAGCGGTGGCCGTAGCACGTCCTGTAATACCGCAAGTGTGACGTAGAACGTCATCTAACAGCGAGGGCGGAAACTGTGCGAGAGCCCTCTTATGCTCCCTATGGCATCTAGACTGCAAGAACCGAGACCCCCGTTAAGCTATTAGCAGAAAAGGCAAATGAAGTGAGGGGCTCTTTTGACAAACATATTAAGGATGCGAACAGTCACCGAAATCAAGGTGCATAGGGGAATGCTTCTTTTTCATATCTAGTGCCAATCAATTAGTTTTTAAAAGAAAATTACTTATAAAGCAGCAGAAAAGACAACCATGGCGCCGGTGGGATCGAACCCACGACCTCCGAATATCGCGTCCTGTGCGCTTACCAACTGAGCTACGGCGACGGCTGTCTAATCTGCTGCTATCGTGGGTATTTATGTTTTGCGTGTAAGCGAACCATGAGAGTGTTCACCAGCGCCACCCTCGTCCATAGCGGTGGACATAGCACGTCCTGTTATACCGCAAGTGTGACGTAGAACGTCATCTAACGGCGAGGGCGGAAACTGTGCGAGAGCCCTCTTATGCTACCTATGGCATCAAGACTGCCAGAACCGAGACCCCCGCTAAGCTATTAGCAGACAAGGCAAATGAAGTGAGGGGCTCGTTTGACAAACATATTAAGGAAACCAACAGTCACCGAAATCAAGGTGCATAGGGGAATGCTTCTTTTTATATCTAGTGTCAATCAATTAGTTTTTTAGAGAAAATTACTTATAAAGCAGCAGAAATAGCAACCATGCTGCCGGTGGGATCCGAACCCACGCCCACCAAATATCGCGTCCGGTGCGCTTACCAACTGATCTACGGCGACGGCTGTCTAATCTGCTGCTTTCGTGGGTATTTATGTTTTGCGTGTAAGCGAACCTTGAGAGTGTTCACCAGCGCCACCCTCGTCCATAGCGGTGGCCGTAGCACGTCCTGTAATACCGCAAGTGTGACTAGAACGTCATCTAACAGCGAGGGCGGAAACTGTGCGAGAGCCCTCTTATGCTCCCTATGGCATCTAGACTGCAAGAACCGAAACCCCCGTTAAGCTATTAGCAGAAAAGGCAAATGAAATGAGAGGCTCTTTTGACAAACATATTAAGGATGCCAACAGTCACCGAAATCAAGGTGCATAGGGGAATGCTTCTTTTTATATCTAGTGTCAATCAATTAGTTTTTTAGAGAAAATTACTTATAAAGCAGCAGAAATAGCAACCATGCTGCCGGTGGGATCCGAACCCACGCCCACCAAATATCGCGTCCGGTGCGCTTACCAACTGATCTACGGCGACGGCTGTCTAATCTGCTGCTTCCGTGGGTATTTATGTTTTGCGTGTAAGCGAACCTTGAGAGTGTTCACCAGCGCCACGCTCGTCCATAGCGGTGGCCGTAGCACGTCCTGTAATACCGCAAGTGTGACGTAGAACGTCATCTAACAGCGAGGGCGGAAACTGTGCGAGAGCCCTCTTATGCTCCCTATGGCATCTAGACTGCAAGAACCGAGACCCCCGTTAAGCTATTAGCAGAAAAGGCAAATGAAGTGAGGGGCTCTTTTGACAAACATATTAAGGATGCCAACAGTCACCGAAATCAAGGTGCATAGGGGAATGCTTCTTTTTTATATCTAGTGCCAATCAATTAGTTTTTAAAAGAAAATTACTTATAAAGCAGCAGAAAAAGCAACCATGCTGCCGGTGGGATCCGAACCCACGCCCACCGAATATCGCGTCCGGTGCGCTTACCAACTGATCTACGGCGACGGCTGTCTAATCTGCTGCTATCGTGGGTATTTATGTTTTGCGTGTAAGCGAACCTTGAGAGTGTTCACCAGCGCCACCCTCGTCCATAGCGGTGGCCGTAGCACGTCCTGTAATACCGCAAGTGTGACGTAGAACGTCATCTAACGGCGAGGGCGGAAACTGTGCGAGAGCCCTCTTATGCTACCTATGGCATCAAGACTGCCAGAACCGAGACCCCCGTTAAGCTATTAGCAGACAAGGCAAATGAAGTAAGGGGCTCGTTTGACAAACATATTAAGGAAACCAACAGTCACCGAAATCAAGGTGCATAGGGGAATGCTTCTTTTTATATCTAGTGTCAATCAATTAGTTTTTTAGAGATAATTACTTATAAAGCAGCAGAAAAAGCAACCATGCTGCCGGTGGGATCCGAACCCACGCCCACCGAATATCGCGTCAGGTGCGCTTACCAACTGAGCTACGGCGACGGCTGTCTAATCTGCTGCTTTCGTGGGTATTTATGTTTTGCGTGTAAGCGAACTTTGAGAGTTCACCAGCGCCACCCTCGTCCATAGCGGTGGACGTAGCACGTCCTGTAATACTGCAAGTGTGACGTAGAACGTCATCTAACGGCGAGGGCGGAAACTGTGCGAGAGCCCTCTTATGCTACCTATGGCATCAAGACTGCCAGAACTGAGACCCTCTTTAAGCTATTAGCAGACAAGGCAAATGAAGTGAGGGGCTCGTTTGACAAACATATTAAGGAAACCAACAGTCACCGAAATCAAGGTGCATCGGGGAATGCTTCTTTGTTTATATCTAGTGCCAATCAATTAGTTTTTTTGAAAATTGCTTATAAAGCAGCAGAAAAAACAACCATTCCGAAGGTGGGATCCTACCCACGACCTCCGAATATCTCGTCCGGTGCTGTTACCAACTGAGCTACGGCGACGGCTGTCTAATCTGCTGCTTTCGTGGGTATTTATGTTTTGCGTGTAGGCGAACCTTGAGAGTGTTCACCAGCGCCACCCTCGTCCATAGCGGTGGACGTAGCACGTCCTGTAATACCGCAAGAGTGACGTAGAACGTCATCTAATGGCGAGGGAGGAAACTGTGCGAGAGACCTCTTATGCTACCTATGGCATCAAGACTGCCAGAACCGAGAGCCCCGTTAAGCTACTAGCAGACAAGGCAAATGAAGTGAGGGGCTCGTTTGACAAACATATTAAGGAAGCCAACAGTCACCGAAAACAAGGTGCATAGGGGAATGCTTCTTGTTTTTTATATCCAGTGCCAAGCAATTAGTTTTTTTGAAAATTGCTTATAAAACAGCAGAAGAAACAACCATGCCGAAGGTGGGATCCGAACCCACGACCTCCGAATATCGCGTCCGTTGCGCTTACCAACTGATCTACGGCGACGGCTGTCTAATCTGCTGCTTTCGTGGGTATTTATGTTTTGCGTGTAAGCGAACCTTGAGAGTGTTCACCAGCGCCACCCTCGTCCATAGCGGTGGCCGTAGCACGTCCTGTAATACCGCAAGTGTGACGTAGAACGTCATCTAACAGCGAGGGCGGAAACTGTGCGAGAGCCCTCTTATGCTCCCTATGGAATCTAGACTGCAAGAGCCGAGACCCCCGTTAAGCTATTAGCAGAAAAGGCAAATGAAGTGAGGGGCTCTTTTGACAAACATATTAAGGATGCCAACAGTCACCGAAATCAAGGTGCATAGGGGAATGCTTCTTTTTTTGTATCTAGTGCCAATCAATTAGTTTTTAAAAAAAAATTACTTATAAAGCAGCAGAAAAGACAACCATGGCGCCGGTGGGATCGAACCCACGACCTCCGAATATCGCGTCCTGTGCGCTTACCAACTGAGCTACTGCGACGGCTGTCTAATCTGCTGCTGTCGTGGGTATTTATGTTTTCCGTGTAAGCGAACCTTGAGAGTGTTCACCAGCGCCACCCTCGTCCATGGCGGTGGACGTAGCACATCCTGTAATACCGCAAGTGTGACGTAGAACGTCATCTAACGGCGAGGGCGGAAACTGTGCGAGAGCCCTCTTATGCTACCTATGGCATCAAGACCGCCAGAACCGAGACCCCCGTTAAGCTATTTGCAGAAAAGGCAAATGAAGTGAGGGGCTCTTTTGACAAACATATTAAGGATGCCAACAGTCATCGAAATCAAGGTGCATAGGGGAATGCTTCTTTTTTTATATCTAGTGCCAATCAATTAGTTTTTAAAAGAAAATTACTTATAAAGCAGCAGAAAAGACAACCATGGCGCCGGTGGGATCGAACCCACGACCTCCGAATATCGCGTCCTGTGCGCTTACCAACTGAGCTACTGCGACGGCTGTCTAATCTGCTGCTATCGTGGGTATTTATGTTTTCCGTGTAAGCGAACCTTGAGAGTTTTCACCAGCGCCACCCTCGACCATGGCTGTGGACGTAGCACGTCCTGTAATACCGCAAGTGTGACGTAGAACGTCATCTAACGGCGAGGGCGGAAACTGTGCGAGAGCCCTCTTATGCTACCTATGGCATCAATACTGCCAGAACCGAGACCCCCGTTAAGCTATTAGCAGACAAGGCAAATGAAGTGAGGGGCTCGTTTGACAAACATATTAAGGAAACCAACAGTCACCGAAATCAAGGTGCATAGGGGAATGCTTCTTTTTATATCTAGTGTCAATCAATTAGTTTTTTAGAGAAAATTACTTATAAAGCAGCAGAAAAAGAAACCATGCTGCCGGTGGGATCCGAACCCACGCCCACCAAATATCGCGTCCGGTGCGCTTACTAACTGATCTACGGCGACGGCTGTCTAATCTGCTGCTTTCGTGGGTATTTATGTTTTGCGTGTAAGCGAACCTTGAGAGTGTTCACCAGCGCCACCCTCGTCCATAGCGGTGGCCGTAGCACGTCCTGTAATACCGCAAGTGTGACGTAGAACGTCATCTAACGGCGAGGGCGGAAACTGTGCGAGAGCCCTCTTATGCTACCTATGGCATCAAGACTGCCAGAACCGAGACCCCCGTTAAGCTATTAGCAGACAAGGCAAATGAAGTGAGGGGCTCGTTTGACAAACATATGAAGGAAGGCAACAGTCACCGAAATCAAGGTGCATAGAGGAATGCTTCTTTTTTTTATCTAGTGCCAATCAATTATGTTTTTTAAAGAAAATTACTTATAAAGCAGCAGAAAAGACAACCATGGCGCCGGTGGGATCGAACCAACGACCTCCGAATATCTCGTCCGGTGCTGTTACCAACTGAGCTACGGCGACGGCTGTCTAATCTGCTGCTTTCGTGGGTATTTATGTTTTGCGTGTAAGCGAACCTTGAGAGTGTTCACCAGCGCCACCGTCGTCCATAGCGGTGGACGTAGCACGTCCTGTAATACCGCAAGAGTGACGTAGAACGTCATCTAATGGCGAGGGAGGAAACTGTGCGAGAGACCTCTTATGCTACCTATGGCATCAAGACTGCCAGAACCGAGAGCCCCGTTAAGCTACTAGCAGACAAGGCAAATGAAGTGAGGGGCTCGTTTGACAAACATATTAAGGAAGCCAACAGTCACCGAAAACAAGGTGCATAGGGGAATGCTTCTTGTTTTTTATATCCAGTGCCAAGCAATTAGTTTTTTTTGAAAATTGCTTATAAAACAGCAGAAGAAACAACCATGCCGAAGGTGGGATCCGAACCCACGACCTCCGAATATCGCGTCCGTTGCGCTTACCAACTGATCTACGGCGACGGCTGTCTAATCTGCTGCTTTCGTGGGTATTTATGTTTTGCGTGTAAGCGAACCTTGAGAGTGTTCACCAGCGCCACCCTCGTCCATAGCGGTGGCCGTAGCACGTCCTGTAATACCGCAAGTGTGACGTAGAACGTCATCTAACAGCGAGGGCGGAAACTGTGCGAGAGCCCTCTTATGCTCCCTATGGAATCTAGACTGCAAGAACCGAGACCCCCGTTAAGCTATTAGCAGAAAAGGCAAATGAAGTGAGGGGCTCTTTTGACAAACATATTAAGGATGCCAACAGTCACCGAAATCAAGGTGCATAGGGGAATGCTTCTTTTTTTGTATCTAGTGCCAATCAATTAGTTTTTAAAAAAAAAATTACTTATAAAGCAGCAGAAAAGACAACCATGGCGCCGGTGGGATCGAACCCACGACCTCCGAATATCGCGTCCTGTGCGCTTACCAACTAAGCTACTGCGACGGCTGTCTAATCTGCTGCTGTCGTGGGTATTTATGTTTTCCGTGTAAGCGAACCTTGAGAGTGTTCACCAGCGCCACCCTCGTCCATGGCGGTGGACGTAGCACATCCTGTAATACCGCAAGTGTGACGTAGAACGTCATCTAACGGCGAGGGCGGAAACTGTGCGAGAGCCCTCTTATGCTACCTATGGCATCAAGACTGCCAGAACCGAGACCCCCGTTAAGCTATTTGCAGAAAAGGCAAATGAAGTGAGGGGCTCTTTTGACAAACATATTAAGGATGCCAACAGTCATCGAAATCAAGGTGCATAGGGGAATGCTTCTTTTTTTATATCTAGTGCCAATCAATTAGTTTTTAAAAGAAAATTACTTATAAAGCAGCAGAAAAGACAACCATGGCGCCGGTGGGATCGAACCCACGACCTCCGAATATCGCGTCCTGTGCGCTTACCAACTGAGCTACGGCGACGGCTGTCTAATCTGCTGCTATCGTGGGTATTTATGTTTTGCGTGTAAGCGAACCTTGAGAGTGTTCACCAGCGCCACCCTCGTCCATAGCGGTGGCCGTAGCACGTCCTGTAATACCGCAAGTGTGACGTAGAACGTCATCTAACAGCGAGGGCGGAAACTGTGCGAGAGCCCTCTTATGCTCCCTATGGCATCTAGACTGCAAGAACCGAGACCCCCGTTAAGCTATTAGCAGAAAAGGCAAATGAAGTGAGGGGCTCTTTTGACAAACATATTAAGGATGCCAACAGTCACCGAAATCAAGGTGCATAGGGGAATGCTTCTTTTTTTATATCTAGTGCCAATCAATTAGTTTTTAAAAGAAAATTACTTATAAAGCAGCAGGAAAGACAACCATGGCGCCGGTGGGATCGAACCCACGACCTCCGAATATCGCGTCCTGTGCGCTTACCAACTGAGCTACTGCGACGGCTGTCTAATCTGCTGCTATCGTGGGTATTTATGTTTTCCGTGTAAGCGAACCTTGAGAGTGTTCACCAGCGCCACCCTCGTCCATGGCTGTGGACGTAGCACGTCCTGTAATACCGCAAGTGTGACGTAGAACGTCATCTAACGGCGAGGGCGGAAACTGTGCGAGAGCCCTCTTATGCTACCTATGGCATCAATACTGCCAGAACCGAGACCCCCGTTAAGCTATTAGCAGACAAGGCAAATGAAGTGAGGGGCTCGTTTGACAAACATATTAAGGAAACCAACAGTCACCGAAATCAAGGTGCATAGGGGAATGCTTCTTTTTATATCTAGTGTCAATCAATTAGTTTTTTAGAGAAAATTACTTATAAAGCAGCAGAAAAAGCAACCATGCTGCCGGTGGGATCCGAACCCACGCCCACCAAATATCGCGTCCGGTGCGCTTACTAACTGATCTACGGCGACGGCTGTCTAATCTGCTGCTTTCGTGGGTATTTATGTTTTGCGTGTAAGCGAACCTTGAGAGTGTTCACCAGCGCCACCCTCGTCCATAGCGGTGGCCGTAGCACGTCCTGTAATACCGCAAGTGTGACGTAGAACGTCATCTAACGGCGAGGGCGGAAACTGTGCGAGAGCCCTCTTATGCTACCTATGGCATCAAGACTGCCAGAATCGAGACCCCCGTTAAGCTATTAGCAGACAAGGCAAATGAAGTGAGGGGCTCGTTTGACAAACATATGAAGGAAGCCAACAGTCACCGAAATCAAGGTGCATAGAGGAATGCTTCTTTTTTTTATCTAGTGCCAATCAATTATGTTTTTTAAAGAAAATTACTTATAAAGCAGCAGAAAAGACAACCATGGCGCCGGTGGGATCGAACCAACGACCTCCGAATATCGCGTCCGGTGCGCTTACCAACTGAGCTACGGCGACGGCTGTCTAATCTGCTGCTATCGTGGGTATTTATGTTTTGCGTGTAAGCGAACCTTGAGAGTGTTCACCAGCGCCACCCTCGTCCATAGCGGTGGACGTAGCACGTCCTGTAATACCGCAAGTGTGACGTAGAACGTCATCTAACGGCGAGGGCGGAAACTGTGCGAGAGCCCTCTTATGCTACCTATGGCATCAAGACTGCCAGAACCGAGACCCCCGTTAAGCTATTAGCAGACAAGGCAAATGAAGTGAGGGGCTCGTTTGACAAACATATTAAGGAAACCAACAGTCACCGAAATCAAGGTGCATAGGGGAATGCTTCTTTTTTTATATCTAGTGCCAATCATTTAGCATTTTTTTAAGAAAATTACTTACAGAACAGCAGAAAAAACAACCATGCCACCGGTGGGATTCGAGCCCACGACCTCCGAATATCGCGTCCGGTGCGCTTACCAACTGATCTACGGCGACGGCTGTCTAATCTGCTGCTTTCGTGGGTATTTATGTTTTGCGTGTAAGCGAACCTTGAGAGTGTTCACCAGCGCCACCCTCGTCCATAGCGGTGGCCGTAGCACGTCCTGTAATACCGCAAGTGTGACGTAGAACGTCATCTAACAGCGAGGGCGGAAACTGTGCGAGAGCCCTCTTATGCTCCCTATGGCATCTAGACTGCAAGAACCGAGACCCCCGTTAAGCTATTAGCAGAAAGGCAAATGAAGTGAGGGGCTCTTTTGACAAACATATTAAGGATGCCAACAGTCACCGAAATCAAGGTGCATAGGGGAATGCTTCTTTTTTTATATCTAGTGCCAATCAATTAGTTTTTAAAAGAAAATTACTTATAAAGCAGCAGAAAAGACAACCATGGCGCCGGTGGGATCGAGCCCACGACCTCCGAATATCGCGTCCTGTGCGCTTACCAACTGAGCTACTGCGACGGCTGTCTAATCTGCTGCTATCGTGGGTATTTATGTTTTGCGTGTAAGCGAACCTTGAGAGTGTTCACCAGCGCCACCCTCGTCCATGGCGGTGGACGTAGCACGTCCTGTAATACCGCAAGTGTGACGTAGAACGTCATCTAACGGCGAGGGCGGAAACTGTGCGAGAGCCCTCTTATGCTACCTATGGCATCAAGACTGCCAGAACCGAGACCCTCTTTAAGCTATTAGCAGACAAGGCAAATGAAGTGAGGGGCTCGTTTGACAAACCTAATAACGAAACCAACAGTCACCGAAATCAAGGTGCATAGGGGAATGCTTTTTTTTATATCTACTGCCAATCAATTAGTTTTTTAAAGAAAATTACTTATAAAGCAGCAGAAAAAGCAACCATGCTGCCGGTGGAATCCGAACCCACGACCACCGAATATCGCGTCAGGTGCGCTTACCAACTGAGCAACGTCGACGGCTGTCTAATCTGCTGCTTTCGTGGGTATTTATGTTTTGCGTGTAAGCGAACTTTGAGAGTTCACCAGCGCCACCCTCGTCCATAGCGGTGGACGTAGCACGTCCTGTAATACTGCAAGTGTGACGTAGAACGTCATCTAACGGCGAGGGCGGAAACTGTGCGAGAGCCCTCTTATGCTACCTATGGCATCAAGACTGCCAGAACCGAGACCCTCTTTAAGCTATTAGCAGACAAGGCAAATGAAGTGAGGGGCTCGTTTGACAAACATATTAAGGAAAGCAACAGTCACCGAAAACAAGGTGCATAGGGGAATGCTTCTTGTTTTTTACATCCAGTGCCAAGCAATTAGTTTTTTTTGAAAATTGCTTATAAAGCAGCAGAAGAAACAACCATGCCGAAGGTGGGATCCGAACCCACGACTTCCGAATATCGCGTCCGGTGCTCTTACCAACTTAGCTACGGCCACGGCTGTCTAATCTGCTACTTTCGTGGATATTTATGTTTTGCGTGTAAGCGAACCTTGAGAGTCTTCACCAGCGCCACCCTCGTCCATAGCGGTGGACATAGCACGTCCTGTAATACCGCAAGTGTAACGTAGAACGTCATCTAACGGCGAGGGCGGAAACTGTGCGAGAGCCGTCTTATGCTTCCTATGGCATCAAGACTGCCAGAACCGAGACCCCCGTTAAGCTATTAGCAGACAAGGCAAATGAAGTGAGGGGCTCGTTTGACAAACATATGAAGGAAGCCAACAGTCACCGAAATCAAGGTGCATAGAGGAATGCTTCTTTTTTTTATCTAGTGCCAATCAATTAGTTTTTTAAAGAAAATTACTTCTAAAGCAGCAGAAAAGACAACCATGGCGCCGGTGGGATCGAACCCACGACCTCCGAATATCGCGTCCGGTGCGCTTACCAACTGAGCTACGGTGACGGCTGTCTAATCTGCTGCTATTGTGGGTATTTATGTTTTGCGTGTAAGCGAACCTTGAGAGTGTTCACCAGCGCCACCCTCGTCCATAGCGGTGGACGTAGCACGTCCTGTAATACCGCAAGTGTGACGTAGAACGTCATCTAACAGCGAGGGCGGAAACTGTGCGAGAGCCCTCTTATGCTCCCTATGGCATCTAGACTGCAAGAACAGAGACCCCCGTTAAGCTATTAGCAGAAAAGGCAAATGAAGTGAGGGGCTCTTTTGACAAACATGTTAAGGATGCCAACAGTCACCGAAATCAAGGTGCATAGGGGAATGCTTCTTTTTTTATATCTAGTGCCAATCAGTTAGCTTTTTTTAAAGAAAATTACTTATAGAACAGCAGAAAAAACAACCATGCCGCCGGTGGGATTCGAGCCCACGACCTCCGAATATCGCCTCTGGTGCTCTTACCAACTAAGCTACGGCGACGGCTGTATAATCTGCTGCATTCGTGGGTATTTATGTTTTGCGTGTAAGCGAACCTTGAGAGTGTTCACCAGCGCCACCCTCGTCCATAGCGGTGGACGTAGCACGTCCTGTAATACCGCAAGTGTGAAGTAGAACGTCATCTAACGGCGAGGGCGGAAACTGTGCAAGAGCCCTCTGATGCTACCTATGGCATCAAGACTGCCAGAACCGAGAACCCCGTTAAGCTATTAGCAGACAAGGCAAATGAGGTGAGGGGCTCGTTTGACAAACCCATGAAGGAAGCCAACAGTCACCTAAATCAAGGTGCATAGAGGAATACTTCTTTTTTATATCTAGTGCCAATCAATTAGTTTTTAAAAGAAAATTACTTAAAAAGCAGCAGAAAAGACAACCATGGCGCCGGTGGGATCGAGCCCACGACCTCCGAATATCGCGTCCTGTGCGCTTACCAACTGAGCTACTGCGACGACTGTCTAATCTGCTGCTATCGTGGGTATTTATGTTTTGCGTGTAAGCGAACCTTAAGAGTGTTCACCAGCGCCACCCTCGTCCATGGCGGTGGACGTAGCACGTCCTGTAATACCGCAAGTATGACGTAGAACCTCATCTAACGGCGAGGGCGGAAACTGTGCGAGAGCCCTCTTATGCTACCTATGGCATCAAGACTGCCAGAACCGAGACCCCCGTTAAGCTATTAGCAGACAAGGCAAATGAAGTGAGGGGCTCGTTTGACAAACGTATTAAGGAAACCAATAGTCACCGAAATCAAGGTGCATAGGGGAATGCTTCTTTTTTTATATCTAGTGCCAATCAATTAGTTTTTTAAAGAAAATTACTTATAAAGCAGCAGAAAAAACAACCATGCTGCCGGTGGGATCCGAACCCACGACAACCGAATATCGCGTCAGGTGCGCTTACCAACTGAGCTACGGCGACGGCTGTCTAATCTGCTGCTTTCGTGGGTATTTATGTTTTGCGTGTAAGCGAACTTTGAGAGTGTTCACCAGCGCCCCCCTCGTCCATAGCGGTGGACGTAGCACGTCCTGTAATACCGCAAGTGTGACGTAGAACGTCCTCTAATGGCGATGGAGGAAACTGTGCGAGAGACCTCTTATGCTACCTATGGCATCAAGACTGCCAGAACCGAGAGCCCCGTTAAGCTATTAGCAGATAAGGCAAATGAAGTGAGGGGCTCGTTTGACAAACATATTAGGAAGCCAACGATCACCGAAAACAAGGTGCATAGGGGAATGCTTCTTGTTTTTTATATCCAGTGCCAATCAATTAGTTTTTTAAAGAAAATTTTTTATAAAACAGCAGGAAAAACAACCATGCCGCCGGTGGGATCCGAACCCACGACCTCCGAATATGGCGTCTGGTACGCTTACCATCTGAGCTACGGCGACGGCTGCCTAATCTGCTGCTTTCGTGGGTATTTATGTTTTGCGTGTAAGCGAACCTTGAGAGTGTTCACCAGCGCCACCCTCGTCCATAGCGGTGGACGTAGCACGTCCTGTAATACCGCAAGTGTGAAGTAGAACGTCATCTAACGGCGAGGGCGGAAACTGTGCAAGAGCCCTCTGATGCTACCTTTGGCATCAAGACTGCCAGAACCGAGACCCCCGTTAAGCTATTAGCAGACAAGGCAAATGAAGTTAGGGGCTCGTTTGACAAACATATGAAGGAAGCCAACAGTCACCGAAATCAAGGTGCATAGAGGAATGCTTCTTTTTTATAACTAGTGCCAATCAATTAGTTTTTTAAAGAAAATTATTTATAAAACAGCAGGAAAAACAACCATGCCGCCGGTGGGATCCGAACCCACGACCTCCGAATATGGCGTCCGGTACGCTTACCATCTGAGCTACGGCGACGGCTGTCTAATCTGCTGCTTTCGTGGGTATTTATGATGTGCGTGCAAGCGAACCTTGAGGGTGTTCACCAGCGGCACCCTCGTCCATAGCGGTGGATGTAGCACGTCCTGTAATACCGCAAGTGTGACGTAGAACGTCATTTAACGGCGAGGGCGGAAACTGTGCGAGAGCCCTCTTATGCTACCTATGGCATCAAGACTGCCAGAACCGAGACTTCCTTTAAGCTATTAGCAGACAAGGCAAATGAAGTGAGGGGCTCGTTTGACAAACATATTAAGGAAACCAACAGTCACCGAAATCAAGGTGCATAGGGGAATGCTTCTTTTTTTATATCTAGTGCCAATCAGTTTTTTTGAAAATTGCTTATAAAGCAGCAGAAAAAACAACCATTACGAAAGTGGGATGCTACCCACGACCTCCGAATATCTCGTCCGGTGCTGTTACCAACTGAGCTACGGTGACGGCTGTCTAATCTGCTGCTTTCGTGGGTATTTATGTTTTGCGTGAAAGCGAACCTTGATAGTGTTCACTAGCGCCACCCTCGTCCATAGCGGTGGACGTAGCACGTCCTGTAATACCGCCAGTGTGACGTAGAACGTCATCTAATGGCGAGGGAGGAAACTGCGAGAGACCTCTTATGGTACCTATGGCATCAAGACTGCCAGAACCGAGAGCCCCGTTAAGCTATTAGCAGACAAGGCAAATGAAGTGAGGGGATCGTTTGACAAACATATTAAGGAAGCCAACAATCACCGAAAACAAGGTGCATAGGGGAATGCTTCTTGCTTTTTTTTTCCAGTGCCAAGCAATTAGTTTTTTTGAAAATTGCTTATAAAGCAGCAGAAGAAACAACCATGCCGAAGGTGGGATCCGAACCCACGACCTCCGAATATCGCGTCCGGTGCTCTTACCAACTGAGCTACGGCCACGGCTGTCTAATCTGCTACTTTCGTGGATATTTATCTTTTGCGTGTAAGCGAACCTTGAGAGTCTTCACCAGCGCCACCCTCGTCCATCGCGGTGGACGTAGCACGTCCTGTAATACCGCAAGTGTGACGTAGAACGTCATCTAACGGCGAGAGAGGAAACTGTGCGAGAGCCCTCTCATGCTACCTATGGCATTAACACTGCCAGAACCGAGACCCCCGTTAAGCTATTAGCAGACAAGGCAAATGAGGTGAGGGGCTCGTTTGACAAACATATTAAGGAAGCCAACAGTCACCGAAATCAAGGTGCATAGAGGAATGCTTCTTTTTTATATCTAGTGCCAATCAATTAGATTTTTAAAGAAAATTATTTATAAAACAGCAGGAAAAACAACCATGCCGCCGGTGGTATCCGAACCCACGACCTCCGAATATGGCGTCCGGTACACTTACCATCTGAGCTACGGTGACGGCTGTCTAATCTGCTGCTTTCGTGGGTATTTATGTATTGCGTGCAAGCGAACCTTGAAAGTTTTCACCAGCGGCACCCTCGTCCATAGCGGTGGATGTAGCACGTCCTGTAATACCGCAAGTGTGACGTAGAACGTCATCTAACGGCGAGGGCGGAAACTGTGCGAGAGCCCTCTTATGCTACTTATGGCATCAAGACTGCCAGAACCGAGACCCTCTTTAAGCTATTAGCAGACAAGGCAAATGAAGTGAGGGGCTCGTTTGACAAACATATTAAGGAAACCAACAGTCACCGAAATCAAGGTGCATAGGGGAATCCTTCTTCTTTATATCTAGTGCCAATCAATTAGTTTTTTTGAAAATTGCTTATAAAGCAGCAGAAAAAACAACCATTCCGAAGGTGGGATCCTACCCACGACCTCCGAATATCTCGTCCGGTGCTGTTACCAACTGCGCTACGGCGACGGCTGTCTAATCTGCTGCTTTCGTGGGTATTTATGTATTGCGTGCAAGCGAACCTTGAGAGTGTTCACCAGCGGCACCCTCGTCCATAGCGGTGGATGTAGCACGTCCTGTAATACCGCAAGTGTGACGTAGAACATCATCCAACGGCGAGGGCGGAAACTGTGCGAGAGCCCTCTTATTCGACTTATGGCATCAAGACTGCCAGAACCGAGACCCCCGTTAAGCTATTAGTAGACAAGGCAAATGAAGTAAGGGGATCGTTTGACAAACATATTAAGGAAGCCAACAATCACCGAAAACAAGGTGCATAGGGGAATGCTTCTTGTTTTTTATATCCAGTGCCAAGCAATTAGTTTTTTTGAAAATTGCTTATAAAGCAGCAGAAGAAACAACCATGCCGAAGGTGGGATCCGAACCCACGACCTCCGAATATCGCGTCCGGTGCTCTTACCAACTTAGCTACGGCCACGGCTGTCTAATCTGCTACTTTCGTGGATATTTATGTTTTGCGTGTAAGCGAACCTTGAGAGTGTTCACCAGCGCCACCCTCGTCCATAGCGGTGGACGTAGCACGTCCTGCAATACCGCAAGTGTGAAGTAGAACGTCAACTAACGGCGAGGGCGTAAACTGTGCAAGAGCCCTCTGATGCTACCTATGGCATCAAGACTGCCAGAACCGAGACCCCCGTTAAGCTATTAGCAGACAAGGCAAATGAAGTGAGGTGCTCGTTTGACAAACATATGAAGGAAGCCAACAGTCACCGAAATCAAGGTGCATAGAGGAATGCTTCTTTTTTTTATCTAGTGCCAATCAATTAGTTTTTTAAAGAAAATTATAAAGCAGCAGAAAAGACAACCATGGAGCCGGTGGGATCGAGCCCACGACCTCCGAATGTCGCGTCCGGTGCGCTTACCAACTGAGCTACGGCGACGGCTGTCTAATCTGCTGCTATCGTGGGTATTTATGTTTTGCGTGTAAGCGAACCTTGAGAGTGTTCACCAGCGCCACCCTCGTCCATAGCGGTGGACGTAGCACGTCCTGTAAAACCGCAAGTGTGACGTAGAACGTCATCTAACGGCGAGGGCGGAAACTGTGCGAGAGCCCTCTTATGCTACCTATGGCATCAAGACTGCCAGAACCGAGAACCCCGTTAAGCTATTAGCAGACAAGGCAAATGAAGTGAGGGGCTCGTTTGACAAACATATGAAGGAAGCCAACAGTCACCGAAATCAAGGTGCATAGAGGAATGCTTCTTTTTTTTATCTAGTGCCAATCAATTAGTTTTTTAAAGAAAGTTACTTATAAAGCAGCAGAAAAGACAACCATGGCGCCGGTGGGATCGAACCAACGACCTCCGAATATCGCGTCCGGTGCGCTTACCATCTGAGCTACGGCGACGGCTGCCTAATCTGCTGCTTTCGTGGGTATTTATGTTTTGCGTGTAAGCGAACCTTGAGAGTGTTCACCAGCGCCACCCTCGTCCATAGCGGTGGACGTAGCACGTCCTGTAATACCGCAAGTGTGAAGTAGAACGTCATCTAACGGCGAGGGCGGAAACTGTGCAAGAGCCCTCTGATGCTACCTTTGGCATCAAGACTGCCAGAACCGAGACCCCCGTTAAGCTATTAGCAGACAAGGCAAATGAAGTTAGGGGCTCGTTTGACAAACATATGAAGGAAGCCAACAGTCACCGAAATCAAGGTGCATAGAGGAATGCTTCTTTTTTATAACTAGTGCCAATCAATTAGTTTTTTAAAGAAAATTATTTATAAAACAGCAGGAAAAACAACCATGCCGCCGGTGGGATCCGAACCCACGACCTCCGAATATGGCGTCCGGTACGCTTACCATCTGAGCTACGGCGACGGCTGTCTAATCTGCTGCTTTCGTGGGTATTTATGATGTGCGTGCAAGCGAACCTTGAGGGTGTTCACCAGCGGCACCCTCGTCCATAGCGGTGGATGTAGCACGTCCTGTAATACCGCAAGTGTGACGTAGAACATCATCTAACGGCGAGGGCGGAAACTGTGCGAGAGCCCTCTTATTCGACTTATGGCATCAAGACTGCCGGAACCGAGACCCTCTTTAAGCTATTAGCAGACAAGGCAAATGAAGTGAGGGGCTCGTTTGACAAACATATTAAGGAAACCAACAGTCACCGAAATCAAGGTGCATAGGGGAATGCTTCTTTTTTTATATCTAGTGCCAATCAGTTTTTTTGAAAATTGCTTATAAAGCAGCAGAAAAAACAACCATTACGAAAGTGGGATGCTACCCACGACCTCCGAATATCTCGTCCGGTGCTGTTACCAACTGAGCTACGGTGACGGCTGTCTAATCTGCTGCTTTCGTGGGTATTTATGTTTTGCGTGAAAGCGAACCTTGATAGTGTTCACCAGCGCCACCCTCGTCCATAGCGGTGGACGTAGCACGTCCTGTAATACCGCCAGTGTGACGTAGAACGTCATCTAATGGCGAGGGAGGAAACTGCGAGAGACCTCTTATGGTACCTATGGCATCAAGACTGCCAGAACCGAGAGCCCCGTTAAGCTATTAGCAGACAAGGCAAATGAAGTGAGGGGATCGTTTGACAAACATATTAAGGAAGCCAACAATCACCGAAAACAAGGTGCATAGGGGAATGCTTCTTGCTTTTTTTTCCAGTGCCAAGCAATTAGTTTTTTTGAAAATTGCTTATAAAGCAGCAGAAGAAACAACCATGCCGAAGGTGGGATCCGAACCCACGACCTCCGAATATCGCGTCCGGTGCTCTTACCAACTGAGCTACGGCCACGGCTGTCTAATCTGCTACTTTCGTGGATATTTATCTTTTGCGTGTAAGCGAACCTTGAGAGTCTTCACCAGCGCCACCCTCGTCCATCGCGGTGGACGTAGCACGTCCTGTAATACCGCAAGTGTGACGTAGAACGTCATCTAACGGCGAGAGAGGAAACTGTGCGAGAGCCCTCTCATGCTACCTATGGCATTAACACTGCCAGAACCGAGACCCCCGTTAAGCTATTAGCAGACAAGGCAAATGAGGTGAGGGGCTCGTTTGACAAACATATTAAGGAAGCCAACAGTCACCGAAATCAAGGTGCATAGAGGAATGCTTCTTTTTTATATCTAGTGCCAATCAATTAGATTTTTAAAGAAAATTATTTATAAAACAGCAGGAAAAACAACCATGCCGCCGGTGGTATCCGAACCCACGACCTCCGAATATGGCGTCCGGTACACTTACCATCTGAGCTACGGTGACGGCTGTCTAATCTGCTGCTTTCGTGGGTATTTATGTATTGCGTGCAAGCGAACCTTGAAAGTTTTCACCAGCGGCACCCTCGTCCATAGCGGTGGATGTAGCACGTCCTGTAATACCGCAAGTGTGACGTAGAACGTCATCTAACGGCGAGGGCGGAAACTGTGCGAGAGCCCTCTTATGCTACTTATGGCATCAAGACTGCCAGAACCGAGACCCTCTTTAAGCTATTAGCAGACAAGGCAAATGAAGTGAGGGGCTCGTTTGACAAACATATTAAGGAAACCAACAGTCACCGAAATCAAGGTGCATAGGGGAATCCTTCTTCTTTATATCTAGTGCCAATCAATTAGTTTTTTTGAAAATTGCTTATAAAGCAGCAGAAAAAACAACCATTCCGAAGGTGGGATCCTACCCACGACCTCCGAATATCTCGTCCGGTGCTGTTACCAACTGCGCTACGGCGACGGCTGTCTAATCTGCTGCTTTCGTGGGTATTTATGTATTGCGTGCAAGCGAACCTTGAGAGTGTTCACCAGCGGCACCCTCGTCCATAGCGGTGGATGTAGCACGTCCTGTAATACCGCAAGTGTGACGTAGAACATCATCCAACGGCGAGGGCGGAAACTGTGCGAGAGCCCTCTTATTCGACTTATGGCATCAAGACTGCCAGAACCGAGACCCCCGTTAAGCTATTAGTAGACAAGGCAAATGAAGTAAGGGGATCGTTTGACAAACATATTAAGGAAGCCAACAATCACCGAAAACAAGGTGCATAGGGGAATGCTTCTTGTTTTTTATATCCAGTGCCAAGCAATTAGTTTTTTTGAAAATTGCTTATAAAGCAGCAGAAGAAACAACCATGCCGAAGGTGGGATCCGAACCCACGACCTCCGAATATCGCGTCCGGTGCTCTTACCAACTTAGCTACGGCCACGGCTGTCTAATCTGCTACTTTCGTGGATATTTATGTTTTGCGTGTAAGCGAACCTTGAGAGTGTTCACCAGCGCCACCCTCGTCCATAGCGGTGGACGTAGCACGTCCTGCAATACCGCAAGTGTGAAGTAGAACGTCAACTAACGGCGAGGGCGTAAACTGTGCAAGAGCCCTCTGATGCTACCTATGGCATCAAGACTGCCAGAACCGAGACCCCCGTTAAGCTATTAGCAGACAAGGCAAATGAAGTGAGGTGCTCGTTTGACAAACATATGAAGGAAGCCAACAGTCACCGAAATCAAGGTGCATAGAGGAATGCTTCTTTTTTTTATCTAGTGCCAATCAATTAGTTTTTTAAAGAAAATTATAAAGCAGCAGAAAAGACAACCATGGAGCCGGTGGGATCGAGCCCACGACCTCCGAATGTCGCGTCCGGTGCGCTTACCAACTGAGCTACGGCGACGGCTGTCTAATCTGCTGCTATCGTGGGTATTTATGTTTTGCGTGTAAGCGAACCTTGAGAGTGTTCACCAGCGCCACCCTCGTCCATAGCGGTGGACGTAGCACGTCCTGTAAAACCGCAAGTGTGACGTAGAACGTCATCTAACGGCGAGGGCGGAAACTGTGCGAGAGCCCTCTTATGCTACCTATGGCATCAAGACTGCCAGAACCGAGAACCCCGTTAAGCTATTAGCAGACAAGGCAAATGAAGTGAGGGGCTCGTTTGACAAACATATGAAGGAAGCCAACAGTCACCGAAATCAAGGTGCATAGAGGAATGCTTCTTTTTTTTATCTAGTGCCAATCAATTAGTTTTTTAAAGAAAGTTACTTATAAAGCAGCAGAAAAGACAACCATGGCGCCGGTGGGATCGAACCAACGACCTCCGAATATCGCGTCCGGTGCGCTTACCAACTGAGCTACGGCGACGGCTGTCTAATCTGCTGCTATCGTGGGTATTTATGTTTTGCGTGTAAGCGAACCTTGAGAGTGTTCACCAGCGCCACCCTCGTCCATAGCGGTGGACGTAGCACGTCCTGTAATACCGCAAGTGTGACGTAGAACGTCATCTAACGGCGAGGGCGGAAACTGTGCGAGAGCCCTCTTATGCTACCTATGGCATCAAGACTGCCAGAACCGAGACCCCCGTTAAGCTATTAGCAGACAAGGCAAATGAAGTGAGGGGCTCGTTTGACAAACATATTAAGGAAACCAACAGTCACCGAAATCAAGGTGCATAGAGGAATGCTTCTTTTTATATCTAGTGTCAATCAATTAGTTTTTTAAAGAAAATTACTTATAAAGCAGCAGAAAAAGCAACCATGCTGCCGGTGGGATCCAAACCCACGCCCACCAAATATAGCGTCCGGTGCGCTTACCAACTGATCTACGGCGACGGCTGTCTAATCTGCTGCTTTCGTGGGTATTTATGTTTTGCGTGTAAGCGAACCTTGAGAGTGTTCACCAGCGCCACCCTCGTCCATAGCGGTGGCCGTAGCACGTCCTGTAATACCGCAAGTGTGACGTAGAACGTCATCTAACAGCGAGGGCGGAAACTGTGCGAGAGCCCTCTTATGCTACCTATGGCATCTAGACTGCAAGAACCGAGACCCCCGTTAAGCTATTAGCAGAAAGGCAAATGAAGTGAGGGGCTCTTTTGACAAACATATTAAGGATGCCAACAGTCACCGAAATCAAGGTGCATAGGGGAATGCTTCTTTTTTTATATCTAGTGCCAATCAATTAGTTTTTAAAAGAAAATTACTTATAAAGCAGCAGAAAAGACAACCATGGCGCCGGTGGGATCGAGCCCACGACCTCCGAATATCGCGTCCTGTGCGCTTACCAACTGAGCTACTGCGACGGCTGTCTAATCTGCTGCTATCGTGGGTATTTATGTTTTGCGTGTAAGCGAACCTTGAGAGTGTTCACCAGCGCCACCCTCGTCCATGGCGGTGGACGTAGCACGTCCTGTAATACCGCAAGTGTGACGTAGAACGTCATCTAACGGCGAGGGCGGAAACTGTGCGAGAGCCCAATTATGCTACCTATGGCATCAAGACTGCCAGAACCGAGACCCTCTTTAAGCTATTAGCAGACAAGGCAAATGAAGTGAGGGGCTCGTTTGACAAACATATTAACGAAACCAACAGTCACCGAAATCAAGGTGCATAGGGGAATGCTTCCTTTTTTATATCTACTGCCAATCAATTAGTTTTTTAAAGAAAATTACTTATAAAGCAGCAGAAAAAGCAACCATGCTGCCGGTGGAATCCGAACCCACGACCACCGAATATCGCGTCAGGTGCGCTTACCAACTGAGCTACGTCGACGGCTGTCTAATCTGCTGCTTTCGTGGGTATTTATGTTTTGCGTGTAAGCGAACTTTGAGAGTTCACCAGCGCCACCCTCGTCCATAGCGGTGGACGTAGCACGTCCTGTAATACTGCAAGTGTGTCGTAGAACGTCATCTAACGGCGAGGGCGGAAACTGTGCGAGAGCCCTCTTATGCTACCTATGGCATCAAGACTGCCAGAACCGAGACTCTCTTTAAGCTATTAGCAGACAAGGCAAATGAAGTGAGGGGCTCGTTTGACAAACATATTAAGGAAAGCAACAGTCACCGAAAACAAGGTGCATAGGGGAATGCTTCTTGTTTTTTACATCCAGTGCCAAGCAATTAGTTTTTTTTTTTGAAAATTGCTTATAAAGCAGCAGAAGAAACAACCATGCCGAAGGTGGGATCCGAACCCACGACTTCCGAATATCGCGTCCGGTGCTCTTACCAACATAGCTACGGCCACGGCTGTCTAATCTGCTACTTTCGTGGATATTTATGTTTTGCGTGTAAGCGAACCTTGAGAGTCTTCACCAGCGCCACCCTCGTCCATAGCGGTGGACATAGCACGTCCTGTAATACCGCAAGTGTAACGTAGAACGTCATCTAACGGCGAGGGCGGAAACTGTGCGAGAGCCGTCCTATGCTACCTATGGCATCAAGACTGCCAGAACCGAGACCCCCGTTAAGCTATTAGCAGACAAGGCAAATGAAGTGAGGGGCTCGTTTGACAAACATATGAAGGAAGCCAACAGTCACCGAAATCAAGGTGCATAGAGGAATGCTTCTTTTTTTATCTAGTGCCAATCAATTAGTTTTTTAACGGAAATTACTTCTAATGCAGCAGAAAAGACAACCATGGCGCCGGTGGGATCGAACCCACGACCTCCGAATATCGCGTCCGGTGCGCTTACCAACTGAGCTACGGCGACGGCTGTCTAATCTGCTGCTATTGTGGGTATTTATGTTTTGCGTGTAAGCGAACCTTGAGAGTGTTCACCAGCGCCACCCTCGTCCATAGCGGTGGACGTAGCACGTCCTGTAATACCGCAAGTGTGACGTAGAACGTCATCTAACAGCGAGGGCGGAAACTGTGCGAGAGCCCTCTTATGCTCCCTATGGCATCTAGACTGCAAGAACCGAGACCCCCGTTAAGCTATTAGCAGAAAAGGCAAATGAAGTGAGGGGCTCTTTTGACAAACATGTTAAGGATGCCAACAGTCACCGAAATCAAGGTGCATAGGGGAATGCTTCTTTTTTTATATCTAGTGCCAATCAGTTAGCTTTTTTTAAAGAAAATTACTTATAGAACAGCAGAAAAAACAACCATGCCACCGGTGGGATTCGAGCCCACGACCTCCGAATATCGCCTCTGGTGCTCTTACCAACTATGCTACGGCGACGGCTGTATAATCTGCTGCATTCGTGGGTATTTATGTTTTGCGTGTAAGCGAACCTTGAGAGTGTTCACCAGCGCCACCCTCGTCCATAGCGGTGGACGTAGCACGTCCTGTAATACCGCAAGTGTGAAGTAGAACGTCATCTAACGGCGAGGGCGGAAACTGTGCAAGAGCCCTCTGATGCTACCTATGGCATCAAGACTGCCAGAACCGAGAACCCCGTTAAGCTATTAGCAGACAAGGCAAATGAGGTGAGGGGCTCGTTTGACAAACACATGAAGGAAGCCAACAGTCACCTAAATCAAGGTGCATAGAGGAATACTTCTTTTTTATATCTAGTGCCAATCAATTAGTTTTTAAAAGAAAATTACTTAAAAAGCAGCAGAAAAGACAACCATGGCGCCGGTGGGATCGAGCCCACGACCTCCGAATATCGCGTCCTGTGCGCTTACCAACTGAGCTACTGCGACGACTGTCTAATCTGCTGCTATCGTGGGTATTTATGTTTTGCGTGTAAGCGAACCTTAAGAGTGTTCACCAGCGCCACCCTCGTCCATGGCGGTGGACGTAGCACGTCCTGTAATACCGAAAGTATGACGTAGAACCTCATCTAACGGCGAGGGCGGAAACTGTGCGAGAGCCCTCTTATGCTACCTATGGCATCAAGACTGCCAGAACCGAGACCCCCGTTAAGCTATTAGCAGACAAGGCAAATGAAGTGAGGGGCTCGTTTGACAAACGTATTAAGGAAACCAACAGTCACCGAAATCAAGGTGCATAGGGGAATGCTTCTTTTTTTATATCTAGTGCCAATCAATTAGTTTTTTAAAGAAAATTACTTATAAAGCAGCAGAAAAAACAACCATGCTGCCGGTGGAATCCGAACCCACGACCACCGAATATCGCGTCAGGTGCGCTTACCAACTGAGCTACGTCGACGGCTGTCTAATCTGCTGCTTTCGTGGGTATTTATGTTTTGCGTGTAAGCGAACTTTGAGAGTTCACCAGCGCCACCCTCGTCCATAGCGGTGGACGTAGCACGTCCTGTAATACTGCAAGTGTGTCGTAGAACGTCATCTAACGGCGAGGGCGGAAACTGTGCGAGAGCCCTCTTATGCTACCTATGGCATCAAGACTGCCAGAACCGAGACTCTCTTTAAGCTATTAGCAGACAAGGCAAATGAAGTGAGGGGCTCGTTTGACAAACATATTAAGGAAAGCAACAGTCACCGAAAACAAGGTGCATAGGGGAATGCTTCTTGTTTTTTACATCCAGTGCCAATCAGTTAGCTTTTTTTAAAGAAAATTACTTATAGAACAGCAGAAAAAACAACCATGCCGCCGGTGGGATTCGAGCCCACGACCTCCGAATATCGCCTCTGGTGCTCTTACCAACTAAGCTACGGCGACGGCTGTATAATCTGCTGCATTCGTGGGTATTTATGTTTTGCGTGTAAGCGAACCTTGAGAGTGTTCACCAGCGCCACCCTCGTCCATAGCGGTGGACGTAGCACGTCCTGTAATACCGCAAGTGTGAAGTAGAACGTCATCTAACGGCGAGGGCGGAAACTGTGCAAGAGCCCTCTGATGCTACCTATGGCATCAAGACTGCCAGAACCGAGAACCCCGTTAAGCTATTAGCAGACAAGGCAAATGAGGTGAGGGGCTCGTTTGACAAACACATGAAGGAAGCCAACAGTCACCTAAATCAAGGTGCATAGAGGAATACTTCTTTTTTATATCTAGTGCCAATCAATTAGTTTTTAAAAGAAAATTACTTAAAAGGCAGCAGAAAAGACAACCATGGCGCCGGTGGGATCGAGCCCACGACCTCCGAATATCGCGTCCTGTGCGCTTACCAACTGAGCTACTGCGACGACTGTCTAATCTGCTGCTATCGTGGGTATTTATGTTTTGCGTGTAAGCGAACCTTAAGAGTGTTCACCAGCGCCACCCTCGTCCATGGCGGTGGACGTAGCACGTCCAGTAATACCGAAAGTATGACGTAGAACCTCATCTAACGGCGAGGGCGGAAACTGTGCGAGAGCCCTCTTATGCTACCTATGGCATCAAGACTGCCAGAACCGAGACCCCCGTTAAGCTATTAGCAGACAAGGCAAATGAAGTGAGGGGCTCGTTTGACAAACGTATTAAGGAAACCAACAGTCACCGAAATCAAGGTGCATAGGGGAATGCTTCTTTTTTTATATCTAGTGCCAATCAATTAGTTTTTTAAAGAAAATTACTTATAAAGCAGGAGAAAAAACAACCATGCTGCCGGTGGGATCCGAACCCACGACAACCGAATATCGCGTCAGGTGCGCTTACCAACTGAGCTACGGCGACGGCTGTCTAATCTGCTGCTTTCGTGGGCATTTATGTTTTGCGTGTAAGCGAACTTTGAGAGTGTTCACCAGCGCCCCCCTCGTCCATAGCGGTGGACGTAGCACGTCCTGTAATACCGCAAGTGTGACGTAGAACGTCCTCTAATGGCGATGGAGGAAACTGTGCGAGAGACCTCTTATGCTACCTATGGCATCAAGACTGCCAGAACCGAGAGCCCCGTTAAGCTATTAGCAGATAAGGCAAATGAAGTGAGGGGCTCGTTTGACAAACATATTAAGGAAGCCAACGATCACCGAAAACAAGGTGCATAGGGGAATGCTTCTTGTTTTTTATATCCAGTGCCAATCAATTAGTTTTTTAAAGAAAATTATTTATAAAACAGCAGGAAAAACAACCATGCCGCCGGTGGGATCCGAACCCACGACCTCCGAATATGGCGTCCGGTACGCTTACCATCTGAGCTACGGCGACGGCTGCCTAATCTGCTGCTTTCGTGGGTATTTATGTTTTGCGTGTAAGCGAACCTTGAGAGTGTTCACCAGCGCCACCCTCGTCCATAGCGGTGGACGTAGCACGTCCTGTAATACCGCAAGTGTGAAGTAGAACGTCATCTAACGGCGAGGGCGGAAACTGTGCAAGAGCCCTCTGATGCTACCTTTGGCATCAAGACTGCCAGAACCGAGACCCCCGTTAAGCTATTAGCAGACAAGGCAAATGAAGTTAGGGGCTCGTTTGACAAACATATGAAGGAAGCCAACAGTCACCGAAATCAAGGTGCATAGAGGAATGCTTCTTTTTTATAACTAGTGCCAATCAATTAGTTTTTTAAAGAAAATTATTTATAAAACAGCAGGAAAAACAACCATGCCGCCGGTGGGATCCGAACCCACGACCTCCGAATATGGCGTCCGGTACGCTTACCATCTGAGCTACGGCGACGGCTGTCTAATCTGCTGCTTTCGTGGGTATTTATGTTGTGCGTGCAAGCGAACCTTGAGAGTGTTCACCAGCGGCACCCTCGTCCATAGCGGTGGATGTAGCACGTCCTGTAATACCGCAAGTGTGACGTAGAACATCATCTAACGGCGAGGGCGGAAACTGTGCGAGAGCCCTCTTATTCGACTTATGGCATCAAGACTGCCGGAACCGAGACCCTCTTTAAGCTATTAGCAGACAAGGCAAATGAAGTGAGGGGCTCGTTTGACAAACATATTAAGGAAACCAACAGTCACCGAAATCAAGGTGCATAGGGGAATGCTTCTTTTTTTATATCTAGTGCCAATCAGTTTTTTTGAAAATTGCTTATAAAGCAGCAGAAAAAAACAACCATTACGAAGGTGGGATGCTACCCACGACCTCCGAATATCTCGTCCAGTGCTGTTACCAACTGAGCTACGGTGACGGCTGTCTAATCTGCTGCTTTCGTGGGTATTTATGTTTTGCGTGAAAGCGAACCTTGATAGTGTTCACCAGCGCCACCCTCGTCCATAGCGGTGGACGTAGCACGTCCTGTAATACCGCCAGTGTGACGTAGAACGTCATCTAATGGCGAGGGAGGAAACTGCGAGAGACCTCTTATGCTACCTGTGGCATCAAGACTGCCAGAACCGAGAGCCCCGTTAAGCTATTAGCAGACAAGGCAAATGAAGTGAGGGGATCGTTTGACAAACATATTAAGGAAGCCAACAATCACCGAAAACAAGGTGCATAGGGGAATGCTTCTTGCTTTTTTTTTTCCAGTGCCAAGCAATTAGTTTTTTTGAAAATTGCTTATAAAGCAGCAGAAGAAACAACCATGCCGAAGGTGGGATCCGAACCCACGACCTCCGAATATCGCGTCCGGTGCTCTTACCAACTGAGCTACGGCCACGGCTGTCTAATCTGCTACTTTCGTGGATATTTATGTTTTGCGTGTAAGCGAACCTTGAGAGTCTTCACCAGCGCCACCCTCGTCCATAGCGGTGGACATAGCACGTCCTGTAATACCGCAAGTGTAACGTAGAACGTCATCTAACGGCGAGGGCGGAAACTGTGCGAGAGCCGTCCTATGCTACCTATGGCATCAAGACTGCCAGAACCGAGACCCCCGTTAAGCTATTAGCAGACAAGGCAAATGAAGTGAGGGGCTCGTTTGACAAACATATGAAGGAAGCCAACAGTCACCGAAATCAAGGTGCATAGAGGAATGCTTCTTTTTTTATCTAGTGCCAATCAATTAGTTTTTTAACGGAAATTACTTCTAATGCAGCAGAAAAGACAACCATGGCGCCGGTGGGATCGAACCCACGACCTCCGAATATCGCGTCCGGTGCGCTTACCAACTGAGCTACGGCGACGGCTGTCTAATCTGCTGCTATTGTGGGTATTTATGTTTTGCGTGTAAGCGAACCTTGAGAGTGTTCACCAGCGCCACCCTCGTCCATAGCGGTGGACGTAGCACGTCCTGTAATACCGCAAGTGTGACGTAGAACGTCATCTAACAGCGAGGGCGGAAACTGTGCGAGAGCCCTCTTATGCTCCCTATGGCATCTAGACTGCAAGAACCGAGACCCCCGTTAAGCTATTAGCAGAAAAGGCAAATGAAGTGAGGGGCTCTTTTGACAAACATGTTAAGGATGCCAACAGTCACCGAAATCAAGGTGCATAGGGGAATGCTTCTTTTTTTATATCTAGTGCCAATCAGTTAGCTTTTTTTAAAGAAAATTACTTATAGAACAGCAGAAAAAACAACCATGCCGCCGGTGGGATTCGAGCCCACGACCTCCGAATATCGCCTCTGGTGCTCTTACCAACTATGCTACGGCGACGGCTGTATAATCTGCTGCATTCGTGGGTATTTATGTTTTGCGTGTAAGCGAACCTTGAGAGTGTTCACCAGCGCCACCCTCGTCCATAGCGGTGGACGTAGCACGTCCTGTAATACCGCAAGTGTGAAGTAGAACGTCATCTAACGGCGAGGGCGGAAACTGTGCAAGAGCCCTCTGATGCTACCTATGGCATCAAGACTGCCAGAACCGAGAACCCCGTTAAGCTATTAGCAGACAAGGCAAATGAGGTGAGGGGCTCGTTTGACAAACACATGAAGGAAGCCAACAGTCACCTAAATCAAGGTGCATAGAGGAATACTTCTTTTTTATATCTAGTGCCAATCAATTAGTTTTTAAAAGAAAATTACTTAAAAAGCAGCAGAAAAGACAACCATGGCGCCGGTGGGATCGAGCCCACGACCTCCGAATATCGCGTCCTGTGCGCTTACCAACTGAGCTACTGCGACGACTGTCTAATCTGCTGCTATCGTGGGTATTTATGTTTTGCGTGTAAGCGAACCTTAAGAGTGTTCACCAGCGCCACCCTCGTCCATGGCGGTGGACGTAGCACGTCCTGTAATACCGAAAGTATGACGTAGAATCTCATCTAACGGCGAGGGCGGAAACTGTGCGAGAGCCCTCTTATGCTACCTATGGCATCAAGACTGCCAGAACCGAGACCCCCGTTAAGCTATTAGCAGACAAGGCAAATGAAGTGAGGGGCTCGTTTGACAAACGTATTAAGGAAACCAACAGTCACCGAAATCAAGGTGCATAGGGGAATGCTTCTTTTTTTATATCTAGTGCCAATCAATTAGTTTTTTAAAGAAAATTACTTATAAAGCAGCAGAAAAAACAACCATGCTGCCGGTGGAATCCGAACCCACGACCACCGAATATCGCGTCAGGTGCGCTTACCAACTGAGCTACGTCGACGGCTGTCTAATCTGCTGCTTTCGTGGGTATTTATGTTTTGCGTGTAAGCGAACTTTGAGAGTTCACCAGCGCCACCCTCGTCCATAGCGGTGGACGTAGCACGTCCTGTAATACTGCAAGTGTGTCGTAGAACGTCATCTAACGGCGAGGGCGGAAACTGTGCGAGAGCCCTCTTATGCTACCTATGGCATCAAGACTGCCAGAACCGAGACTCTCTTTAAGCTATTAGCAGACAAGGCAAATGAAGTGAGGGGCTCGTTTGACAAACATATTAAGGAAAGCAACAGTCACCGAAAACAAGGTGCATAGGGGAATGCTTCTTGTTTTTTACATCCAGTGCCAAGCAATTAGTTTTTTTTTTGAAAATTGCTTATAAAGCAGCAGAAGAAACAACCATGCCGAAGGTGGGATCCGAACCCACGACTTCCGAATATCGCGTCCGGTGCTCTTACCAACATAGCTACGGCCACGGCTGTCTAATCTGCTACTTTCGTGGATATTTATGTTTTGCGTGTAAGCGAACCTTGAGAGTCTTCACCAGCGCCACCCTCGTCCATAGCGGTGGACATAGCACGTCCTGTAATACCGCAAGTGTAACGTAGAACGTCATCTAACGGCGAGGGCGGAAACTGTGCGAGAGCCGTCCTATGCTACCTATGGCATCAAGACTGCCAGAACCGAGACCCCCGTTAAGCTATTAGCAGACAAGGCAAATGAAGTGAGGGGCTCGTTTGACAAACATATGAAGGAAGCCAACAGTCACCGAAATCAAGGTGCATAGAGGAATGCTTCTTTTTTTATCTAGTGCCAATCAATTAGTTTTTTAACGGAAATTACTTCTAATGCAGCAGAAAAGACAACCATGGCGCCGGTGGGATCGAACCCACGACCTCCGAATATCGCGTCCGGTGCGCTTACCAACTGAGCTACGGCGACGGCTGCCTAATCTGCTGCTATTGTGGGTATTTATGTTTTGCGTGTAAGCGAACCTTGAGAGTGTTCACCAGCGCCACCCTCGTCCATAGCGGTGGACGTAGCACGTCCTGTAATACCGCAAGTGTGAAGTAGAACGTCATCTAACGGCGAGGGCGGAAACTGTGCAAGAGCCCTCTGATGCTACCTTTGGCATCAAGACTGCCAGAACCGAGACCCCCGTTAAGCTATTAGCAGACAAGGCAAATGAAGTTAGGGGCTCGTTTGACAAACATATGAAGGAAGCCAACAGTCACCGAAATCAAGGTGCATAGAGGAATGCTTCTTTTTTATAACTAGTGCCAATCAATTAGTTTTTTAAAGAAAATTATTTATAAAACAGCAGGAAAAACAACCATGCCGCCGGTGGGATCCGAACCCACGACCTCCGAATATGGCGTCCGGTACGCTTACCATCTGAGCTACGGCGACGGCTGTCTAATCTGCTGCTTTCGTGGGTATTTATGTTGTGCGTGCAAGCGAACCTTGAGAGTGTTCACCAGCGGCACCCTCGTCCATAGCGGTGGATGTAGCACGTCCTGTAATACCGCAAGTGTGACGTAGAACATCATCTAACGGCGAGGGCGGAAACTGTGCGAGAGCCCTCTTATTCGACTTATGGCATCAAGACTGCCGGAACCGAGACCCTCTTTAAGCTATTAGCAGACAAGGCAAATGAAGTGAGGGGCTCGTTTGACAAACATATTAAGGAAACCAACAGTCACCGAAATCAAGGTGCATAGGGGAATGCTTCTTTTTTTATATCTAGTGCCAATCAGTTTTTTTGAAAATTGCTTATAAAGCAGCAGAAAAAAACAACCATTACGAAGGTGGGATGCTACCCACGACCTCCGAATATCTCGTCCAGTGCTGTTACCAACTGAGCTACGGTGACGGCTGTCTAATCTGCTGCTTTCGTGGGTATTTATGTTTTGCGTGAAAGCGAACCTTGATAGTGTTCACCAGCGCCACCCTCGTCCATAGCGGTGGACGTAGCACGTCCTGTAATACCGCCAGTGTGACGTAGAACGTCATCTAATGGCGAGGGAGGAAACTGCGAGAGACCTCTTATGCTACCTGTGGCATCAAGACTGCCAGAACCGAGAGCCCCGTTAAGCTATTAGCAGACAAGGCAAATGAAGTGAGGGGATCGTTTGACAAACATATTAAGGAAGCCAACAATCACCGAAAACAAGGTGCATAGGGGAATGCTTCTTGCTTTTTTTTTTCCAGTGCCAAGCAATTAGTTTTTTTGAAAATTGCTTATAAAGCAGCAGAAGAAACAACCATGCCGAAGGTGGGATCCGAACCCACGACCTCCGAATATCGCGTCCGGTGCTCTTACCAACTGAGCTACGGCCACGGCTGTCTAATCTGCTACTTTCGTGGATATTTATGTTTTGCGTGTAAGCGAACCTTGAGAGTCTTCACCAGCGCCACCCTCGTCCATAGCGGTGGACATAGCACGTCCTGTAATACCGCAAGTGTAACGTAGAACGTCATCTAACGGCGAGGGCGGAAACTGTGCGAGAGCCGTCCTATGCTACCTATGGCATCAAGACTGCCAGAACCGAGACCCCCGTTAAGCTATTAGCAGACAAGGCAAATGAAGTGAGGGGCTCGTTTGACAAACATATGAAGGAAGCCAACAGTCACCGAAATCAAGGTGCATAGAGGAATGCTTCTTTTTTTTATCTAGTGCCAATCAATTAGTTTTTTAAAGAAAATTACTTATAAAGCAGCAGAAAAGACAACCATGGCGCCGGTGGGATCGAACCAACGACCTCCGAATATCGCGTCCGGTGCGCTTACCAACTGAGCTACGGCGACGGCTGTCTAATCTGCTGCTATCGTGGGTATTTATGTTTTGCGTGTAAGCGAACCTTGAGAGTGTTCACCAGCGCCACCCTCGTCCATAGCGGTGGACGTAGCACGTCCTGTAATACCGCAAGTGTGACGTAGAACGTCATCTAACGGCGAGGGCGGAAACTGTGCGAGAGCCCTCTTATGCTACCTATGGCATCAAGACTGCCAGAACCGAGACCCTCTTTAAGCTATTAGCAGACAAGGCAAATGAAGTGAGGGGCTCGTTTGACAAACATATTAACGAAACCAACAGTCACCGAAATCAAGGTGCATAGGGGAATGCTTCCTTTTTTATATCTACTGCCAATCAATTAGTTTTTTAAAGAAAATTACTTATAAAGCAGCAGAAAAAGCAACCATGCTGCCGGTGGAATCCGAACCCACGACCACCGAATATCGCGTCAGGTGCGCTTACCAACTGAGCTACGTCGACGGCTGTCTAATCTGCTGCTTTCGTGGGTATTTATGTTTTGCGTGTAAGCGAACTTTGAGAGTTCACCAGCGCCACCCTCGTCCATAGCGGTGGACGTAGCACGTCCTGTAATACTGCAAGTGTGTCGTAGAACGTCATCTAACGGCGAGGGCGGAAACTGTGCGAGAGCCCTCTTATGCTACCTATGGCATCAAGACTGCCAGAACCGAGACTCTCTTTAAGCTATTAGCAGACAAGGCAAATGAAGTGAGGGGCTCGTTTGACAAACATATTAAGGAAAGCAACAGTCACCGAAAACAAGGTGCATAGGGGAATGCTTCTTGTTTTTTACATCCAGTGCCAAGCAATTAGTTTTTTTTTTGAAAATTGCTTATAAAGCAGCAGAAGAAACAACCATGCCGAAGGTGGGATCCGAACCCACGACTTCCGAATATCGCGTCCGGTGCTCTTACCAACATAGCTACGGCCACGGCTGTCTAATCTGCTGCTATTGTGGGTATTTATGTTTTGCGTGTAAGCGAACCTTGAGAGTGTTCACCAGCGCCACCCTCGTCCATAGCGGTGGACGTAGCACGTCCTGTAATACCGCAAGTGTGACGTAGAACGTCATCTAACAGCGAGGGCGGAAACTGTGCGAGAGCCCTCTTATGCTCCCTATGGCATCTAGACTGCAAGAACCGAGACCCCCGTTAAGCTATTAGCAGAAAAGGCAAATGAAGTGAGGGGCTCTTTTGACAAACATGTTAAGGATGCCAACAGTCACCGAAATCAAGGTGCATAGGGGAATGCTTCTTTTTTTATATCTAGTGCCAATCAGTTAGCTTTTTTTAAAGAAAATTACTTATAGAACAGCAGAAAAAACAACCATGCCGCCGGTGGGATTCGAGCCCACGACCTCCGAATATCGCCTCTGGTGCTCTTACCAACTAAGCTACGGCGACGGCTGTATAATCTGCTGCATTCGTGGGTATTTATGTTTTGCGTGTAAGCGAACCTTGAGAGTGTTCACCAGCGCCACCCTCGTCCATAGCGGTGGACGTAGCACGTCCTGTAATACCGCAAGTGTGAAGTAGAACGTCATCTAACGGCGAGGGCGGAAACTGTGCAAGAGCCCTCTGATGCTACCTATGGCATCAAGACTGCCAGAACCGAGAACCCCGTTAAGCTATTAGCAGACAAGGCAAATGAGGTGAGGGGCTCGTTTGACAAACACATGAAGGAAGCCAACAGTCACCTAAATCAAGGTGCATAGAGGAATACTTCTTTTTTATATCTAGTGCCAATCAATTAGTTTTTAAAAGAAAATTACTTAAAAAGCAGCAGAAAAGACAACCATGACGCCGGTGGGATCGAGCCCACGACCTCCGAATATCGCGTCCTGTGCGCTTACCAACTGAGCTACTGCGACGACTGTCTAATCTGCTGCTATCGTGGGTATTTATGTTTTGCGTGTAAGCGAACCTTAAGAGTGTTCACCAGCGCCACCCTCGTCCATGGCGGTGGACGTAGCACGTCCTGTAATACCGAAAGTATGACGTAGAACCTCATCTAACGGCGAGGGCGGAAACTGTGCGATAGCCCTCTTATGCTACCTATGGCATCAAGACTGCCAGAACCGAGACCCCCGTTAAGCTATTAGCAGACAAGGCAAATGAAGTGAGGGGCTCGTTTGACAAACGTATTAAGGAAACCAACAGTCACCGAAATCAAGGTGCATAGGGGAATGCTTCTTTTTTTATATCTAGTGCCAATCAATTAGTTTTTTAAAGAAAATTACTTATAAAGCAGCAGAAAAAACAACCATGCTGCCGGTGGGATCCGAACCCACGACAACCGAATATCGCGTCAGGTGCGCTTACCAACTGAGCTACGGCGACGGCTGTCTAATCTGCTGCTTTCGTGGGCATTTATGTTTTGCGTGTAAGCGAACTTTGAGAGTGTTCACCAGCGCCCCCCTCGTCCATAGCGGTGGACGTAGCACGTCCTGTAATACCGCAAGTGTGACGTAGAACGTCCTCTAATGGCGATGGAGGAAACTGTGCGAGAGACCTCTTATGCTACCTATGGCATCAAGACTGCCAGAACCGAGAGCCCCGTTAAGCTATTAGCAGATAAGGCAAATGAAGTGAGGGGCTCGTTTGACAAACATATTAAGGAAGCCAACGATCACCGAAAACAAGGTGCATAGGGGAATGCTTCTTGTTTTTTATATCCAGTGCCAATCAATTAGTTTTTTAAAGAAAATTATTTATAAAACAGCAGGAAAAACAACCATGCCGCCGGTGGGATCCGAACCCACGACCTCCGAATATGGCGTCCGGTACGCTTACCATCTGAGCTACGGCGACGGCTGCCTAATCTGCTGCTTTCGTGGGTATTTATGTTTTGCGTGTAAGCGAACCTTGAGAGTGTTCACCAGCGCCACCCTCGTCCATAGCGGTGGACGTAGCACGTCCTGTAATACCGCAAGTGTGAAGTAGAACGTCATCTAACGGCGAGGGCGGAAACTGTGCAAGAGCCCTCTGATGCTACCTTTGGCATCAAGACTGCCAGAACCGAGACCCCCGTTAAGCTATTAGCAGACAAGGCAAATGAAGTTAGGGGCTCGTTTGACAAACATATGAAGGAAGCCAACAGTCACCGAAATCAAGGTGCATAGAGGAATGCTTCTTTTTTAGAACTAGTGCCAATCAATTAGTTTTTTAAAGAAAATTATTTATAAAACAGCAGGAAAAACAACCATGCCGCCGGTGGGATCCGAACCCACGACCTCCGAATATGGCGTCCGGTACGCTTACCATCTGAGCTACGGCGACGGCTGTCTAATCTGCTGCTTTCGTGGGTATTTATGTTGTGCGTGCAAGCGAACCTTGAGAGTGTTCACCAGCGGCACCCTCGTCCATAGCGGTGGATGTAGCACGTCCTGTAATACCGCAAGTGTGACGTAGAACATCATCTAACGGCGAGGGCGGAAACTGTGCGAGAGCCCTCTTATTCGACTTATGGCATCAAGACTGCCGGAACCGAGACCCTCTTTAAGCTATTAGCAGACAAGGCAAATGAAGTGAGGGGCTCGTTTGACAAACATATTAGGGAAACCAACAGTCACCGAAATCAAGGTGCATAGGGGAATGCTTCTTTTTTTATATCTAGTGCCAATCAGTTTTTTTGAAAATTGCTTTTAAAGCAGCAGAAAAAAACAACCATTACGAAGGTGGGATGCTACCCACGACCTCCGAATATCTCGTCCGGTGCTGTTACCAACTGAGCTACGGTGACGGCTGTCTAATCTGCTGCTTTCGTGGGTATTTATGTTTTGCGTGAAAGCGAACCTTGATAGTGTTCACCAGCGCCACCCTCGTCCATAGCGGTGGACGTAGCACGTCCTGTAATACCGCCAGTGTGACGTAGAACGTCATCTAATGGCGAGGGAGGAAACTGCGAGAGACCTCTTATGCTACCTGTGGCATCAAGACTGCCAGAACCGAGAGCCCCGTTAAGCTATTAGCAGACAAGGCAAATGAAGTGAGGGGATCATTTGACAAACATATTAAGGAAGCCAACAATCACCGAAAACAAGGTGCATAGGGGAATGCTTCTTGCTTTTTTTTTCCAGTGCCAAGCAATTAGTTTGTTTGAAAATTGCTTATAAAGCAGCAGAAGAAACAACCATGCCGAAGGTGGGATCCGAACCCACGACCTCCGAATATCGCGTCCGGTGCTCTTACCAACTGAGCTACGGCCACGGCTGTCTAATCTGCTACTTTCGTGGATATTTATCTTTTGCGTGTAAGCGAACCTTGAGAGTCTTCACCAGCGCCACCCTCGTCCATCGCGGTGGACGTAGCACGTCCTGTAATACCGCAAGTGTGACGTAGAACGTCATCTAACGGCGAGAGAGGAAACTGTGCGAGAGCCCTCTCATGCTACCTATGGCATCAACACTGCCAGAACCGAGACCCCCGTTAAGCTATTAGCAGACAAGGCAAATGAGGTGAGGGGCTCGTTTGACAAACATATTAAGGAAGCCAACAGTCACCGAAATCAAGGTGCATAGAGGAATGCTTCTTTTTTATATCTAGTGCCAATCGATTAGATTTTTAAAGAAAATTATTTATAAAACAGCAGGAAAAACAACCATGCCGCCGGTGGTATCCGAACCCACGACCTCCGAATATGGCGTCCGGTACACTTACCATCTGAGCTACGGTGACGGCTGTCTAATCTGCTGCTTTCGTGGGTATTTATGTATTGCGTGCAAGCGAACCTTGAAAGTTTTCACCAGCGGCACCCTCGTCCATAGCGGTGGATGTAGCACGTCCTGTAATACCGCAAGTGTGACGTAGAACGTCATCTAACGGCGAGGGCGGAAACTGTGCGAGAGCCCTCTTATGCTACTTATGGCATCAAGACTGCCAGAACCGAGACCCTCTTTAAGCTATTAGCAGACAAGGCAAATGAAGTGAGGGGCTCGTTTGACAAACATATTAAGGAAACCAACAGTCACCGAAATCAAGGTGCATAGGGGAATCCTTCTTCTTTATATCTAGTGCCAATCAATTAGTTTTTTTGAAAATTGCTTATAAAGCAGCAGAAAAAACAACCATTCCGAAGGTGGGATCCTACCCACGACCTCCGAATATCTCGTCCGGTGCTTTTACCAACTGCGCTACGGCGACGGCTGTCTAATCTGCTGCTTTCGTGGGTATTTATGTATTGCGTGCAAGCGAACCTTGAGAGTGTTCACCAGCGGCACCCTCGTCCATAGCGGTGGATGTAGCACGTCCTGTAATACCGCAAGTGTGACGTAGAACATCATCCAACGGCGAGGGCGGAAACTGTGCGAGAGCCCTCTTATTCGACTTATGGCATCAAGACTGCCAGAACCGAGACCCCCGTTAAGCTATTAGTAGACAAGGCAAATGAAGTAAGGGGATCGTTTGACAAACATATTAAGGAAGCCAACAATCTCCGAAAACAAGGTGCATAGGGGAATGCTTCTTGTTTTTTATATCCAGTGCCAAGCAATTAGTTTTTTTGAAAATTGCCTATAAAGCAGCAGAAGAAACAACCATGCCGAAGGTGGGATCCGAACCCACGACCTCCGAATATCGCGTCCGGTGCTCTTACCAACTTAGCTACGGCCACGGCTGTCTAATCTGCTACTTTCGTGGATATTTATGTTTTGCGTGTAAGCGAACCTTGAGAGTGTTCACCAGCGCCACCCTCGTCCATAGCGGTGGACGTAGCACGTCCTGTAATACCGCAAGTGTGAAGTAGAACGTCAACTAACGGCGAGGGCGTAAACTGTGCAAGAGCCCTCTGATGCTACCTATGGCATCAAGACTGCCAGAACCGAGACCCCCGTTAAGCTATTAGCAGACAAGGCAAATGAAGTGAGGTGCTCGTTTGACAAACATATGAAGGAAGCCAACAGTCAACGAAGTCAAGGTGCATAGAGGAAAGCTTCTTTTTTTTATCTAGTGCCAATCAATTAGTTTTTAAAGAAAATTATAAAGCAGCAGAAAAGACAACCATGGCGCCGGTGGGATCGAGCCCACGACCTCCGAATGTCGCGTCCGGTGCGCTTACCAACAGAGCTACGGCGACGGCTGTCTAATCTGCTGCTATCGTGGGTATTTATGTTTTGCGTGTAAGCGAACCTTGAGAGTGTTCACCAGCGCCACCCTCGTCCATAGCGGTGGACGTAGCACGTCCTGTAAAACCGCAAGTGTGACGTAGAACGTCATCTAACGGCGAGGGCGGAAACTGTGCGAGAGCCCTCTTATGCTACCTATGGCATCAAGACTGCCAGAACCGAGAACCCCGTTAAGCTATTAGCAGACAAGGCAAATGAAGTGAGGGGCTCGTTTGACAAACATATGAAGGAAGCCAACAGTCACCGAAATCAAGGTGCATAGAGGAATGCTTCTTTTTTTTATCTAGTGCCAATCAATTAGTTTTTTAAAGAAAATTACTTATAAAGCAGCAGAAAAGACAACCATGGCGCCGGTGGGATCGAACCAACGACCTCCGAATATCGCGTCCGGTGCGCTTACCAACTGAGCTACGGCGACGGCTGTCTAATCTGCTGCTATCGTGGGTATTTATGTTTTGCGTGTAAGCGAACCTTGAGAGTGTTCACCAGCGCCACCCTCGTCCATAGCGGTGGACGTAGCACGTCCTGTAATACCGCAAGTGTGACGTAGAACGTCATCTAACGGCGAGGGCGGAAACTGTGCGAGAGCCCTCTTATGCTACCTATGGCATCAAGACTGCCAGAACCGAGACCCCCGTTAAGCTATTAGCAGACAAGGCAAATGAAGTGAGGGGCTCGTTTGACAAACATATTAAGGAAACCAACAGTCACCGAAATCAAGGTGCATAGAGGAATGCTTCTTTTTATATCTAGTGTCAATCAATTAGTTTTTTAAAGAAAATTACTTATAAAGCAGCAGAAAAAGCAACCATGCTGCCGGTGGGATCCAAACCCACGCCCACCAAATATAGCGTCCGGTGCGCTTACCAACTGATCTACGGCGACGGCTGTCTAATCTGCTGCTTTCGTGGGTATTTATGTTTTGCGTGTAAGCGAACCTTGAGAGTGTTCACCAGCGCCACCCTCGTCCATAGCGGTGGCCGTAGCACGTCCTGTAATACCGCAAGTGTGACGTAGAACGTCATCTAACAGCGAGGGCGGAAACTGTGCGAGAGCCCTCTTATGCTACCTATGGCATCTAGACTGCAAGAACCGAGACCCCCGTTAAGCTATTAGCAGAAAGGCAAATGAAGTGAGGGGCTCTTTTGACTAACATATTAAGGATGCCAACAGTCACCGAAATCAAGGTGCATAGGGGAATGCTTCTTTTTTTATATCTAGTGCCAATCAATAGTTTTTAAAAGAAAATTACTTATAAAGCAGCAGAAAAGACAACCATGGCGCCGGTGGGATCGAGCCCACGACCTCCGACTCCGAATATCGCGTCCTGTGCGCTTACCAACTGAGCTACTGCGACGACTGTCTAATCTGCTGCTATCGTGGGTATTTATGTTTTGCGTGTAAGCGAACCTTAAGAGTGTTCACCAGCGCCACCCTCGTCCATGGCGGTGGACGTAGCACGTCCTGTAATACCGAAAGTATGACGTAGAACCTCATCTAACGGCGAGGGCGGAAACTGTGCGAAAGCCCTCTTATGCTACCTATGGCATCAAGACTGCCAGAACCGAGACCCCCGTTAAGCTATTAGCAGACAAGGCAAATGAAGTGAGGGGCTCGTTTGACAAACGTATTAAGGAAACCAACAGTCACCGAAATCAAGGTGCATAGGGGAATGCTTCTTTTTTTATATCTAGTGCCAATCAATTAGTTTTTTAAAGAAAATTACTTATAAAGCAGCAGAAAAAACAACCATGCTGCCGGTGGGATCCGAACCCACGACAACCGAATATCGCGTCAGGTGCGCTTACGAACTGAGCTACGGCGACGGCTGTCTAATCTGCTGCTTTCGTGGGCATTTATGTTTTGCGTGTAAGCGAACTTTGAGAGTGTTCACCAGCGCCCCCCTCGTCCATAGCGGTGGACGTAGCACGTCCTGTAATACCGCAAGTGTGACGTAGAACGTCCTCTAATGGCGATGGAGGAAACTGTGCGAGAGACCTCTTATGCTACCTATGGCATCAAGACTGCCAGAACCGAGAGCCCCGTTAAGCTATTAGCAGATAAGGCAAATGAAGTGAGGGGCTCGTTTGACAAACATATTAAGGAAGCCAACGATCACCGAAAACAAGGTGCATAGGGGAATGCTTCTTGTTTTTTATATCCAGTGCCAATCAATTAGTTTTTTAAAGAAAATTATTTATAAAACAGCAGGAAAAACAACCATGCCGCCGGTGGGATCCGAACCCACGACCTCCGAATATGGCGTCCGGTACGCTTACCATCTGAGCTACGGCGACGGCTGTCTAATCTGCTGCTTTCGTGGGTATTTATGTTGTGCGTGCAAGCGAACCTTGAGAGTGTTCACCAGCGGCACCCTCGTCCATAGCGGTGGATGTAGCACGTCCTGTAATACCGCAAGTGTGACGTAGAACATCATCTAACGGCGAGGGCGGAAACTGTGCGAGAGCCCTCTTATTCGACTTATGGCATCAGGACTGCCGGAACCGAGACCCTCTTTAAGCTATTAGCAGACAAGGCAAATGAAGTGAGGGGCTCGTTTGACAAACATATTAAGGAAACCAACAGTCACCGAAATCAAGGTGCATAGGGGAATGCTTCTTTTTTTATATCTAGTGCCAATCAATTAGTTTTTTTGAAAATTGCTTATAAAGCAGCAGAAAAAACAACCATTACGAAGGTGGGATCCTACCCACGACCTCCGAATATCTCGTCCGGTGCTGTTACCAACTGAGCTACGGTGACGGCTGTCTAATCTGCTGCTTTCGTGGGTATTTATGTTTTGCGTGAAAGCGAACCTTGATAGTGTTCACCAGCGCCACCCTCGTCCATAGCGGTGGACGTAGCACGTCCTGTAATACCGCCAGTGTGACGTAGAACGTCATCTAATGGCGAGGGAGGAAACTGCGAGAGACCTCTTATGCTACCTATGGCATCAAGACTGCCAGAACCGAGAGCCCCGTTAAGCTATTAGCAGACAAGGCAAATGAAGTGAGGGGATCGTTTGACAAACATATTAAGGAAGCCAACAATCACCGAAAACAAGGTGCATAGGGGAATGCTTCTTGTTTTTTATATCCAGTGCCAAGCATTTAGTTTTTTGAAAATTGCTTATAAAGCAGCAGAAGAAACAACCATGCCGAAGGTGGGATCCGAACCCACGACCTCCGAATATCGCGTCCGGTGCTCTTACCAACTGAGCTACGGCCACGGCTGTCTAATCTGCTACTTTCGTGGATATTTATCTTTTGCGTGTAAGCGAACCTTGAGAGTCTTCACCAGCGCCACCCTCGTCCATCGCGGTGGACGTAGCACGTCCTGTAATACCGCAAGTGTGACGTAGAACGTCATCTAACGGCGAGAGAGGAAACTGTGCGAGAGCCCTCTCATGCTACCTATGCCATCAACACTGCCAGAACCGAGACCCCCGTTAAGCTATTAGCAGACAAGGCAAATGAGGTGAGGGGCTCGTTTGACAAACATATTAAGGAAGCCAACAGTCACCGAAATCAAGGTGCATAGAGGAATGCTTCTTTTTTATATCTAGTGCCAATCAATTAGATTTTAAAGAAAATTATTTATAAAACAGCAGGAAAAACAACCATGCCGCCGGTGGTATCCGAACCCACGACCTCCGAATATGGCGTCCGGTACACTTACCATCTGAGCTACGGTGACGGCTGTCTAATCTGCTGCTTTCGTGGGTATTTATGTATTGCGTGCAAGCGAACCTTGAAAGTTTTCACCAGCGGCACCCTCGTCCATAGCGGTGGATGTAGCACGTCCTGTAATACCGCAAGTGTGACGTAGAACGTCATCTAACGGCGAGGGCGGAAACTGTGCGAGAGCCCTCTTATGCTACTTATGGCATCAAGACTGCCAGAACCGAGACCCTCTTTAAGCTATTAGCAGACAAGGCAAATGAAGTGAGGGGCTCGTTTGACAAACATATTAAGGAAACCAACAGTCACAGAAATCAAGGTGCATAGGGGAATCCTTCTTCTTTATATCTAGTGCCAATCAATTAGTTTTTTTGAAAATTGCTTATAAAGCAGCAGAAAAAACAACCATTCCGAAGGTGGGATCCTACCCACGACCTCCGAATATCTCGTCCGGTGCTGTTACCAACTGCGCTACGGCGACGGCTGTCTAATCTGCTGCTTTCGTGGGTATTTATGTATTGCGTGCAAGCGAACCTTGAGAGTGTTCACCAGCGGCACCCTCGTCCATAGCGGTGGATGTAGCACGTCTTGTAATACCGCAAGTGTGACGTAGAACATCATCCAACGGCGAGGGCGGAAACTGTGCGAGAGCCCTCTTATTCGACTTATGGCATCAAGACTGCCAGAACCGAGACCCCCGTTAAGCTATTAGTAGACAAGGCAAATGAAGTAAGGGGATCGTTTGACAAACATATTAAGGAAGCCAACAATCACCGAAAACAAGGTGCATAGGGGAATGCTTCTTGTTTTTTATATCCAGTGCCAAGCAATTAGTTTTTTTAAAAATTGCTTATAAAGCAGCAGAAGAAACAACCATGCCGAAGGTGGGATCCGAACCCACGACCTCCGAATATCGCGTCCGGTGCTCTTACCAACTTAGCTACGGCCACGGCTGTCTAATCTGCTACTTTCGTGGATATTTATGTTTTGCGTGTAAGCGAACCTTGAGAGTGTTCACCAGCGCCACCCTCGTCCATAGCGGTGGACGTAGCACGTCCTGTAATACCGCAAGTGTGAAGTAGAACGTCATCTAACGGCGAGGGCGTAAACTGTGCAAGAGCCCTCTGATGCTACCTATGGCATCAAGACTGCCAGAACCGAGACCCCCGTTAAGCTATTAGCAGACAAGGCAAATGAAGTGAGGTGCTCGTTTGACAAACATATGAAGGAAGCCAACAGTCACCGAAGTCAAGGTGCATAGAGGAAAGCTTCTTTTTTTTTATCTAGTGCCAATCAATTAGTTTTTAAAGAAAATTATAAAGCAGCAGAAAAGACAACCATGGCGCCGGTGGGATCGAGCCCACGACCTCCGAATGTCGCGTCCGGTGCGCTTACCAACTGAGCTACGGCGACGGCTGTCTAATCTGCTGCTATCGTGGGTATTTATGTTTTGCGTGTAAGCGAACCTTGAGAGTGTTCACCAGCGCCACCCTCGTCCATAGCGAAGGACGTAGCACGTCCTGTAATACCACAAGTGTGACGTAGAACGTCATCTAACGGCGAGGGCGGAAACTGTGCGAGAGCCCTCTTATGCTACCTATGGCATCAAGACTGCCAGAACCGAGAACCCCGTTAAGCTATTAGCAGACAAGGCAAATGAAGTGAGGGGCTCGTTTGACAAACACATGAAGGAAGCCAACAGTCACCTAAATCAAGGTGCATAGAGGAATGCTTTTTTTTTATATCTAGTGCCAATCAATTAGTTTTTAAAAGAAAATTACTTATAAAGCAGCAGAAAAGACAACCATGGCGCCGGTGGGATCGAACCCACGACCTCCGAATATCGCGTCCTGTGCGCTTACCAACTGAGCTACTGCGACGACTGTCTAATCTGCTGCTATCGTGGGTATTTATGTTTTGCGTGTAACCGAACCTTAAGAGTGTTCACCAGCGCCACCCTCGTCCATGGCGGTGGACGTAGCACGTCCTGTAATACCGCAAGTATGACGTAGAACCTCATCTAACGGCGAGGGCGGAAACTGTGCGAGAGCCCTCTTATGCTACCTATGGCATCAAGACTGCCAGAACCGAGACCCCCGTTAAGCTATTAGCAGACAAGGCAAATGAAGTGAGGGGCTCGTTTGACAAACGTATTAAGGAAACCAACAGTCACCGAAATCAAGGTGCATAGAGGAATGCTTCTTTTTTTTATATCTAGTGCCAATCAATTAGTTTTTTAAAGAAAATTAGTTATAAAGCAGCAGAAAAAACAACCATGCTGCCGGTGGGATCCGAACCCACGACTACCGAATATCGCGTCAGGTGCGCTTACCAACTGAGCTACGGTGACGGCTGTCTAATCTGCTGCTTTCGTGGGTATTTATGTTTTGCGTGTAAGCGAACTTTGAGTGTGTTCACCAGCACCCCCCTCGTCCATAGCGGTGGACGTTGCACGTCCTGTAATACTGCAAGTGTGACGTAGAACGTCATCTAACGGCGAGGGCGGAAACTGTGCGAGAGCCCTCTTATGCTACCTATGGCATCAAGACTACCAGAACCGAGACCCTCTTTAAGCTATTAGCAGACAAGGCAAATGAAGTGAGGGGCTCGTTTGACAAACAAATTAACGAAACCAACAGTCACCGAAATCAAGGTGCATAGGGGAATCCTTCTTTCTTTATATCTAGTGCCAATCAATTAGTTTTTTTGAAAATTGCTTATAAAGCAGCAGAAAAAACAACCATTCCGAAGGTGGGATCCTACCCACGACCTCCGAATATCTCGTCCGGTGCTGTTACCAACTGAACTACGGCGACGGCTGTCTAATGTGCTGCTTTCGTGGGTATTTATGTTTTGCGTGTAAGCGAACCTTGAGAGTGTTCACCAGCGCCACCCTCGTCCATAGCGGTGGACGTAGCACGTCCTGTAATACCGCAAGTGTGACGTAGAACGTCCTCTAATGGCGATGGAGGAAACTGTGCGAGAGACCTCTTATGCTACCTATGGCATCAAGACTGCCAGAACCGAGAGCCCCGTTAAGCTATTAGCAGACAAGGCAAATGAAGTGAGGGGCTCGTTTGACAAACATATTAAGGAAGCCAACGATCACCAAAAACAAGGTGCATAGGGGAATGCTTCTTGTTTTTTATATCCAGTGCCAACCAATTAGTTTTTTTGAAAGTTGCTTATAAAGCAGCAGAAGAAACAACCATGCCGAAGGTGGGATCCGAACCCACGACCTCCGAATATGGCGTCCGGTACGCTTACCAACTGAGCTACGACGACGGCTGTCTAATCTGCTGCTATCGTGGGTATTTATGTTTTGCGTGCAAGCGAACCTTGAGAGTGTTCACCAGCGGCACCCTCGTCCATAGCGGTGGATGTAGCACGTCCTGTAATACCGCAAGTGTGACGTAGAACATCATCTAACGGCGAGGGCGGAAACTGTGCGAGATCCCTCTTATTCGACTTATGGCATCAAGACTGCGAGAACCGAGACCCCCGTTAAGCTATTAGCAGACAAGGCAAATGAAGTGAGGGGATTGTTTGACAAACATATTAAGGAAGCCAACAGTCACCGAAATCAAGGTGCATAGGGGAATGCTTTTTTTTATATCTAGTGCCAATCAATTAGCTTTTTTAAAGAAAATTACTTATAAAACAGCAGAAAAAACAACCATGCCACCGGTGGGATTCGAGCCCACGACCTCCGAATATCGCCTCTGGTGCTCTTACCAACTGAGCTACGGCGACGGCTGTCTAATCTGCTACTTTCGTGGATATTTTTTTTTTGCGTGTAAGCGAACCTTGAGAGTCTTCACCAGCGCCACCCTCGTCCATAGCGGTGGACGTAGCACATCCTGTAATACCGCAAGTGTGACGTAGAACGTCATCTAACGGCGAGGGCGGAAACTGTGCGAGAGCCCTCTTATGCTACCTATGGCATCAAGACTGCCAGAACCGAGACCCCCGTTGAGCTATTAGGAGACAAGGAAAATGAGGTGAGGGGCTCGTTTGACAAACATATTAAGGAAGCCAACAGTCACCGAAATCAAGGTGCATAGAGGAATGCTTCTTTTTTATATCTAGTGCCAATGAATTAGTTTTTTTAAAGAAAATTATTTATAAAACAGCAGGAAAAACAACCATGCCGCCGGTGGGATCCGAACAAACGACCTCCGAATATGGCGTCCGGTACGCTTACCATCTGAGCTACGGCGACGGCTGTCTAATCTGCTGCTTTCGTTGGTATTTATGTTTTGCGTGCAAGCGAACCTTGAGAGTGTTCACCAGCGGCACCCTCGTCCATAGCGGTGGATGTAGCACGTCCTATAATACCGCAAGTGTGACGTAGAACATCATCTAACGGCGAGGGCGGAAACTGTGCGAGAGCCCTCTTATTCGACTTATGGCATCAAGACTGCCAGAACCGTGAACCCCGTTAAGCTATTAGCAGACAAGGCAAATGAAGTGAGGGGCTCGTTTGACAAACACATGAAGGAAGCCAACAGTCACCTAAATCAAGGTGCATAGAGGAATGCTTCTTTTTTATATCTAGTGCCAATCAATTAGTTTTAAAAGAAAATTACTTATAAAGCAGCAGAAAAGACAACCATGGCGCCGGTGGGATCGAACCCACGACCTCCGAATATCGCGTCCTGTGCGCTTACCAACTGAGCTACTGCGACGACTGTCTAATCTGCTGCTATCGTGGGTATTTATGTTTTGCGTGTAACCGAACCTTAAGAGTGTTCACCAGCGCCACCCTCGTCCATGGCGGTGGACGTAGCACGTCCTGTAATACCGCAAGTATGACGTAGAACCTCATCTAACGGCGAGGGCGGAAACTGTGCGAGAGCCCTCTTATGCTACCTATGGCATCAAGACTGCCAGAACCGAGACCCCCGTTAAGCTATTAGCAGACAAGGCAAATGAAGTGAGGGGCTCGTTTGACAAACGTATTAAGGAAACCAACAGTCACCGAAATCAAGGTGCATAGGGGAATGCTTCTTTTTTTATATCTAGTGCCAATCAATTAGTTTTTTAAAGAAAATTAGTTATAAAGCAGCAGAAAAAAACAACCATGCTGCCGGTGGGATCCGAACCCACGACTACTGAATATCGCGTCAGGTGCGCTTACCAACTGAGCTACGATGACGGCTGTCTAATCTGCTGCTTTCGTGGGTATTTATGTTTTGCGTGTAAGCGAACTTTGAGAGTGTTCACCAGCACCCCCCTCGTCCATAGCGGTGGACGTTGCACGTCTTGTAATACTGCAAGTGTGACGTAGAACGTCATCTAACGGCGAGGGCGGAAACTGTGCGAGAGCCCTCTTATGCTACCTATGGCATCAAGACTACCAGAACCGAGACCCTCTTTAAGCTATTAGCAGACAAGGCAAATGAAGTGAGGGGCTCGTTTGACAAACATATTAACGAAACCAACAGTCACCGAAATCAAGGTGCATAGGGGAATCCTTCTTTCTTTATATCTAGTGCCAATCAATTAGTTTTTTTGAAAATTGCTTATAAAGCAGCAGAAAAAACAACCATTCCGAAGGTGGGATCCTACCCACAACCTCCGAATATCTCGTCCGGTGCTGTTACCAACTGAATTATGGCGACGGCTGTCTAATCTGCTGCTTTCGTGGGTATTTATGTTTTGCGTGTAAGCGAACCTTGAGAGTGTTCACCAGCGCCACCCTCGTCCATAGCGGTGGACGTAGCACGTCCTGTAATACCGCAAGTGTGACGTAGAACGTCCTCTAATGGCGATGGAGGAAACTGTGCGAGAGACCTCTTATGCTACCTATGGCATCAAGACTGCCAGAACCGAGAGCCCCGTTAAGCTATTAGCAGACAAGGCAAATGAAGTGAGGGGCTCGTTTGACAAACATATTAAGGAAGCCAACGATCACCAAAAACAAGGTGCATAGGGGAATGCTTCTTGTTTTTTATATCCAGTGCCAAGCAATTAGTTTTTTTGAAAGTTGCTTATAAAGCAGCAGAAGAAACAACCATGCCGAAGGTGGGATCCGAACCCACGACCTCCGAATATCGCGTCCGGTGCTCTTACCAACTTAGCTACGGCCACGGCTGTCTAATCTGCTACTTTCGTGGATATTTTTTTTGCGTGTAAGCGAACCTTGAGAGTCTTCACCAGCGCCACCCTCGTCCATAGCGGTGGACGTAGCACGTCCTGTAATACCGCAAGTGTGACGTAGAACGTCATCTAACGGCGAGGGCGGAAACTGTGCGAGAGCCCTCTTATGCTACCTATGGCATCAAGACTGCCAGAACCGAGACCCCCGTTAAGCTATTAGCAGACAAGGCTAATGAGGTGAGGGGCTCGTTTGACAAACATATTAAGGAAGCCAACAGTCACCGAAATCAAGGCGCATAGAGGAATGCTTCTTTTTTATATCTAGTGCCAATCAATTAGTTTTTTAAAGAAAATTATTTATAAAACAGCAGGAAAAACAGCCATGCCGCCGGTGGGATCCGAACCCACGACCTCCGAATATGGCGTCCGGTACGCTTACCATCTGAGCTACGGCGACGGCTGTCTAATCTGCTGCTTTCGTGGGTATTTATGTTTTGCGTGCAAGCGAACCTTGAGAGTGTTCACCAGCGGCACCCTCGTCCATAGCGGTGGATGTAGCACGTCCTGTAATACCGCAAGTGTGACGTAGAACATCATCTAACGGCGAGGGCGGAAACTGTGCGAGATCCCTCTTATTCGACTTATGGCATCAAGACTGCCAGAACCGAGACCCCCGTTAAGCTATTAGCAGACAAGGCAAAAGAAGTGAGGGGATCGTTTGACAAACATATTAAGGAAGCCAACAGTCACCGAAATCAAGGTGCATAGGGGAATGCTTCTTTTTTATATCTAGTGCCAATCAATTAGCTTTTTTAAAGAAAATTACTTATAAAACAGCAGAAAAAACAACTATGCCACCGGTGGGATTCGAGCCCACGACCTCCGAATATCGCCTCTGGTGCTCTTACCAACTGAGCTACGGCGACGGCTGTCTAATCTGCTGCTTTCGTGGGTATTTATGTTTTGCGTGTAAGCGAACCTTGAGAGTGTTCACCAGCGCCACCCTTGTCCATAGCGGTGGACGTAGCACGTCCTGTAATACCGCAAGTGTGACGTAGAACGTCATCTAATGGCGAGGGCGGAAACTGTGCGAGAGCCCTCATATGCTACCTATGGCATCAAGACTGCCGGAACCGAGACCCTCTTTAAGCTATTAGCAGACAAGGCAAATGAAGTGAGGGGCTCGTTTGACAATCATATTAAGGAAACCAACAGTCACCGAAATCAAGGTGCATAGGGGAATGCTTCTTTTTTATATCTAGTGCCAATCAATTAGTTTTTTTGAAAATTGCTTATAAAGCAGCAGAAAAAACAACCATTCCGAAGGTGGGATCCTACCCACGACCTCCGAATATCTCGTCCGTTGCTGTTACCAACTGAGCTACGGCGACGGCTGTCTAATCTACTGCTTTCGTGGGTATTTATGTTTTGCGTGAAAGCGAACCTTGAGAGTTTTCACCAGCGCCACCCTCGTCCATAGCAATGGACGTAGCACGTCCTGTAATACCGCAAGTGTGACGTAGAACGTCATCTAATGGCGAGAGAGGAAACTGTGCGAGAGACCTCTTATGCTACCTATGGCATCAAGACTGCCAGAACCGAGAGCCCCGTTAAGCTATTAGCAGACAAGGCAAATGAAGTGAGGGGATCGTTTGACAAACATATTAAGGAAGCCAACAATCACCGAAAACAAGGTGCAAAGGGGAATGCTTCTTGTTTTTTATATCCAGTGCCAAGCAATTAGTTTTTTTGAAAATTGCTTATAAAGCAGCAGAAGAAACAACCATGCCGAAGGTGGGATCCGAACCCACGACCTCCGAATATCGCGTCCGGTGCTCTTACCAACTTAGCTACGGCCACGGCTGTCTAATCTGCTACTTTCGTGGATATTTATGTTTTGCGTGTAAGCGAACCTTGAGAGTGTTCACCAGCGCCACCCTCGTCCATAGCGGTGGACGTAGCACGTCCTGTAATACCGCAAGTGTGACGTAGAACGTCATATAACGGCGAGGGCGGAAACTGTGCGAGAGCCCTCTTATGCTACCTATGGCATCAAGACTGCCAGAACCGAGAACCCCGTTAAGCTATTAGCAGACAAGGCAAATGAAGTGAGGGGCTCGTTTGACAAACACATGAAGGAAGCCAACAGTCACCTAAATCAAGGTGCATAGAGGAATGCTTCTTTTTTATATCTAGTGTCAATCAATTAGTTTTTAAAAGAAAATTACTTATAAAGCAGCAGAAAAGACAACCATGGCGCCGGTGGGATCGAACCCACGACCTCCGAATATCGCGTCCTGTGCGCTTACCAACTGAGCTACTGCGACGACTGTCTAATCTGCTGCTATCGTGGGTATTTATGTTTTGCGTGTAAGCGAACCTTAAGAGTGTTCACCAGCGCCACCCTCGTCCATGGCGGTGGACGTAGCACGTCCTGTAATACCGCAAGTATGACGTAGAACCTCATCTAACGGCGAGGGCGGAAACTGTGCGAGAGCCCTCTTATGCTACCTATGGCATCAAGACTGCCAGAACCGAGACCCCCGTTAAGCTATTAGCAGACAAGGCAAATGAAGTGAGGGGCTCGTTTGACAAACGTATTAAGGAATCCAACAGTCTCCGAAATCAAGGTGCATAGGGGAATGCTTCTTTTTTTATATCTAGTGCCAATCAATTAGTTTTTTAAAGAAAATTACTTATAAAGCAGCAGAAAAAACAACCATGCTGCCGGTGAGATCCGAACCCACGACAACCGAATATCGCGTCAGGTGCACTTACCAACTGAGCTACGGTGACGGCTGTCTAATCTGCTGCTTTCGTGGGTATTTATGTTTTGCGTGTAAGCGAACTTTGAGTGTTCACCAGCGCCCCCCTCGTCCATAGCGGTGGACGTAGCACGTCCTGTAATACTGCAAGTGTGACGTAGAACGTCATCCAACGGCGAGGGCGGAAACTGTGCGAGAGCCCTCTTATGCTACCTATGGCATCAAGACTACCAGAACCGAGACCCTCTTTAAGCTATTAGCAGACAAGGCAAATGAAGTGAGGGGCTCGTTTGACAAACATATTAACGAAACCAACAGTCACCGAAATCAAGGTACATAGGGGAATCCTTCTTTCTTTATATCTAGTGCCAATCAATTAGTTTTTTTGAAAATTGCTTATAAAGCAGCAGAAAAAACAACCATTCCGAAGGTGGGATCCTACCCACGACCTCCGAATATCTCGTCCGGTGCTGTTACCAACTGAGCTACGGCGACGGCTGTCTAATCTGCTGCTTTCGTGGGTATTTATGTTTTGCGTGTAAGCGAACCTTGAGAGTGTTCACCAGCGCCACCCTCGTCCATAGCGGTGGACGTAACACGTCCTGTAATACCGCAAGTGTGACGTAGAACGTCCTCTAATGGCGATGGAGGAAACTGTGCGAGAGACCTCTTATGCTACCTATGGCATCAAGACTGCCAGAACCGAGAGCCCCGTTAAGCTAGTAGCAGACAAGGCAAATGAAGTGAGGGGCTCGTTTGACAAACATATTAAGGAAGCCAACGATCACCGAAAACAAGGGGCATAGGGGATTGCTTCTTGTTTTTATATCCAGTGCCAAGCAATTAGTTTTTTTGAAAATTGCTTATAAAGCAGCAGAAGAAACAACCATGCCGAAGGTGGGATCCGAACCCACGACCTCCGAATATCGCGTCCGGTGCTCTTACCAACTTAGCTACGGCCACGGCTGTCTAATCTGCTACTTTCGTGGATATTTTTTTTTGCGTGTAAGCGAACCTTGAGAGTCTTCACCAGCGCCACCCTCGTCCATAGCGGTGGACGTAGCACGTCCTGTAATACCGCAAGTGTGACGTAGAACGTCATCTAACGGCGAGGGCGGAAACTGTGCGAGAGCCCTCTTATGCTACCTATGGCATCAAGACTGCCAGAACCGAGACCCCCGTTGAGCTATTAGGAGACAAGGCAAATGAGGTGAGGGGCTCGTTTGACAAACATATTAAGGAAGCCAACAGTCACCGAAATCAAGGTGCATAGAGGAATGCTTCTTTTTTATATCTAGTGCCAATGAATAAATTTTTTTAAAGAAAATTATTTATAAAACAGCAGGAAAAACAACCATGCCGCCGGTGGGATCCGAACAAACGACCTCCGAATATGGCGTCCGGTACGCTTACCATCTGAGCTACGGCGACGGCTGTCTAATCTGCTGCTTTCGTGGGTATTTATGTTTTGCGTGCAAGCGAACCTTGAGAGTGTTCACCAGCGGCACCCTCGTCCATAGCGGTGGATGTAGCACGTCCTGTAATACCGCAAGTGTGACGTAGAACATCATCTAACGGCGAGGGCGGAAACTGTGCGAGAGCCCTCTTATTCGACTTATGGCATCAAGACTGCCGGAACCGAGACCCTCTTTAAGCTATTAGCAGACAATGCAAATGAAGTGAGGGGCTCGTTTGACAAACATATTAAGAAAACCAACAGTCACCGAAATCTAGGTGCATAGGGGAATGCTTCTTTTTTTATATCTAGTGACAATCAATTAGTTTTTTCAAAATTGCTTATAAAGCAGCAGAAAAAACAACCATTCCGAAGGTCGGATCCTACCCACGACCTCCGAATATCTCGTCCGGTGCTGTTACCAACTGAGCTACGGCGACGGCTGTCTAATCTACTGCTTTCGTGGGTATTTATGTTTTGCGTGAAAGCGAACCTTGAGTGTGTTCACCAGCGCCACCCTCGTCCATAGCAATGGACGTAGCACGTCCTGTAATACCGCAAGTGTGACGTAGAACGTCATCTAATGGCGAGGGAGGCAACTGTGCGAGAGACCTCTTATGCTACCTATGGCATCAAGACTGCCAGAACCGAGAGCCCCGTTAAGCTATTAGCAGACAAGGCAAATGAAGTGAGGGGATCGTTTGGCAAACATATTAAGGAAGCCAACAATCACCGAAAACAAGGTGCATAGGGGAATGCTTCTTGTTTTTATATCCAGTGCCAAGCAATTAGTTTTTTGAAAATTGCTTATAAAGCAGCAGAAGAGACAACCATGCCGAAGGTGTGATCCGAACCCACGACCTCCGAATATCGCGTCCGGTGCTCTTACCAACTTAGCTACGGCCACGGCTGTCTAATCTGCTACTTTCGTGGATATTTATGTTTTGCGTGTAAGCGAACCTTGAGAGTCTTCACCAGCGCCACCCTCGTCCATAGCGGTGGACGTAGCACGTCCTGTAATACCGCAAGTGTGACGTAGAACGTCATCTAACGGCGAGGGCGGAAACTGTGCGAGAGCCCTCTTATGCTACCTATGGCATCAAGACTACCAGAACCGAGACCCTCTTTAAGCTATTAGCAGACAAGGCAAATGAAGTGAGGGGCTCGTTTGACAAACATATTAACGAAACCAACAGTCACCGAAATCAAGGTGCATAGGGGAATCCTTCTTTCTTTATATCTAGTGCCAATCAATTAGTTTTTTTTGAAAATTGCTTATAAAGCAGCAGAAGAAACAACCATGCCGAAGGTGGGATCCGAACCCACGACCTCCGAATATCGCGTCCGGTGCTCTTACCAACTTAGCTACGGCCACGGCTGTCTAATCTGCTACTTTCGTGGATATTTATGTTTTGCGTGTAAGCGAACCTTGAGAGTGTTCACCAGCGCCACCCTCGTCCATAGCGGTGGACGTAGCACGTCCTGTAATACCGCAAGTGTGAAGTAGAACGTCATCTAACGGCGAGGGCGGAAACTGTGCAAGAGCCTCTGATGCTACCTATGGCATCAAGACTGCCAGAACCGAGACCCCCGTTAAGCTATTAGCAGACAAGGCAAATGAAGTGAGGGGCTCGTTTGACAAACATATGAAGGAAGCCAACAGTCACCGAAGTCAAGGTGCATAGAGGAAAGCTTCTTTTTTTTTATCTAGCGCCAATCAATTAGTTTTTTAAAAAAAATTATAAAGCAGCAGAAAAGACAACCATGGCGCCGGTGGGATCGAACCCACGACCTCCGAATATCGCGTCCGGTGCGCTCACCAACTGAGCTACGGCGACGGCTGTCTAATCTGCTGCTATCGTGGGTATTTATGTTTTGCGTGTAAGCGAACCTTGAGAGTGTTCACCAGCGCCACCCTCGTCCATAGCGGTGGACGTAGCACGTCCTGTAATACCGCAAGTGTGACGTAGAACGTCATCTATCGGCGAGGGCGGAAACTGTGCGAGAGCCCTCTTATGCTACCTATGGCATCAAGACTGCCAGAACCGAGACCCTCTTTAAGCTATTAGCAGACAAGGCAAATGAAGTGAGGGGCTCGTTTGACAAACATATTAAGGAAACCAACAGTCACCGAAATCAAGGTGCATTGGGGAATGCTTCTTTTTTATATCTAGTGTCAATCAATTAGTTTTTTTGAAAATTGCTTATAAAGCAGCAGAAAAAACAACCATTCCGAAGGTGGGATCCTACCCACGACCTCCGAATATCTCGTCCGGTGCTGTTACCAACTGAGCTACGGCGACGGCTGTCTAATCTGCTGCTTTCGTGGGTATTTATGTTTTTCGTGTAAGCGAACCTTGAGAGTGTTCACCAGCGCCACCCTCGTCCATAGCGGTGGACGTAGCACGTCCTGTAATACCGCAAGTGTGACGTAGAACGTCATCTAATGGCGAGGGAGGAAACTGTGCGAGAGACCTCTTATGCTACCTATTGCATCAAGACTGCCAGAACCGAGACCCCCGTTAAGCTATTAGCAGACAAGGCAAATGAGGTGAGGGGCTCGTTTGACAAACATATTAAGGAAGCCAACAGTCACCGAAATCAAGGTGCATAGAGGAATGCTTCTTTTTTATATCTAGTGCCAATCAATTAATTTTTTAAAGAAAATTATTTATAAAACAGCAGGAAAAACAACCATGCCGCCTGTGGGATCCGAACCCACGACCTCCGAATATGGCGTCCGGTACGCTTACCATCTGAGCTACGGCGACGGCTGTCTAATCTGCTGCTTTCGTGGGTATTTATGTTTTGCGTGCAAGCGAACCTTGAGAGTGTTCACCAGCGCCACCCTCGTCCATAGCGGTGGACGTAGCACGTCCTGTAATACCGCAAGTGTGACGTAGAACGTCATCTAACGGCGAGGGCGGAAACTGTGCGAGAGCCCTCTTATGCTACCTATGGCATCTAGACTGCAAGAACCGAGACCCCCGTTAAGCTATTAGCAGAAAAGGCAAATGAAGTGAGGGGCTCTTTTGACAAACATATTAAGGATGCCAACAGTCACCGAAATCAAGGTGCATAGGGGAAAGCTTCTTTTTTTATAGCTAGTGCCAATCAAATAGTTTTTTTAAAGAAATTTACTTATAAAGCAGCAGAAAAGACAACCATGGCGCCGGTGGGATCGAACCCACGACCTCCGAATATCGCGTCCGGTGCTCTTACCAACTGAGCTACGGTGACGGCTGTCTAATCTGCTGCTTTTGTGGGTATTTATTCATGTTTAGCCTGTAAGCGAACCTTGAGACTGTTCACCAGCGCCACCATCGTGCATAGCGGTGGACGTAGCACGTCCTATAATACCGCAAGTGTGAAATAGAACGTCATCTAACGGCGAGGGCGGAAACTGTGCGAAAGCCCTCTTATGCTACCTATGGCATCAAGACTGCCAGAACCGAGACCCCCGTTAAGCTATTAGCAGACAAGGCAAAAGAAGTGAGGGGCTCGTTTGACAAACATATGAAGGAAGCCAACAGTCACCGAAATCAAGGTGCATAGAGGAATGCTTCTTTTTTATATTTAGTGCCAATCAATTAGTTTTTTAAAGAAAATTACTTATAGAACAGCAGAAAAAACAACCATGCCGCCGGTGGGATTCGAGGCCACGACCTCCGAATATCGCCTCTGGTGCTCTTACCAACTGAGCTACGTTGACGGCTGTCTAATCTGCTGCTTTCGTGGGTATTTATGTTTTGCGTGTAAGCGAATTTTGAGAGTGTTCACCAGCGCCACCCTCGTCCATAGCGGTGGACGTAGCACGTCCTGTAATACCGCAAGTGTGAAGTAGGACGTCATCTAACGGCGAGGGCGGAACTGTGCAAGAGCCCTCTGATGCTACCTATGGCATCAAGACTGCCAGAGCCGAGACCCCCGTTAAGCTATTAGCAGACAAGGCAAATGAAGTGAGGAGCTCGTTTGACAAACATATGAAGGAAGCCAACAGTCACCGAAGTCAAGGTGCATAGAGGAATGCTTCTTTTTTTTATCTAGTGCCAATCAATTAGTTTTTTAAAGAAAATTACTTATAAAGCAGCAGAAAAGACAACCATGGCGCCGGTGGGATCGAACCCACGACCTCCGAATATCGCGTCCGGTGCGCTTACCAACTGAGCTACGGCGACGGCTGTCTAATCTGCTGCTATCGTGGGTATTTATGTTTTGCGTGTAAGCGAACCTTGAGAGTGTTCACCAGCGCCACCCTCGTCCATAGCGGTGGACGTAGCACGTCCTGTTATACCGCTAGTGTGACGTAGAACGTCATCTAACGGCGAGGGAGGAAACTGTGCGAGAGCCCTCTTATGCTACCTATGGCATCAAGACTGCCAGAACCGAGACCCCCGTTAAGCTATTAGCAGACAAGGCAAATGAAGTGAGGGGCTCTTTTGACAAACATATTAAGGATGCCAACAGTCACCGAAATCAAGGTGCATAGGGGAATGCTTCTTTTTTTATATCTAGTGTCAATCAATTAGTTTTTTAAAGAAAATTACTTATAAAGCAGCAGAAAAAGCAACCATGCTGCCGGTGGGATCCGAACCCACGCCCACCAAACATCGCGTCCGGTGCGCTTACCAACTGAGCTACGGCGTCGGCTGTCTAATCTACTGCTTTCGTAGGTATTTATGTTTTGCGTGTAAGCGAACCTTGAGAGTGTTCACCAGCGCCACCCTCGTCCATTGCGGTGGACGTAGCACGTCCTGTAATACCGCAAGTGTGACGTAGAACGTCATCTAACAGCGAGGGCGGAAACTGTGCGAGAGCCCTCTTATGCTCCCTATGGCATCTAGACTGCAAGAACCGAGACCCCCGTTAAGCTATTAGCAGAAAAGGCAAATGAAGTGAGGGGCTCTTTTGACAAACATATTAAGGATGCCAACAGTCACCGATATCAAGGTGCATAGGGAAAGCTTCTTTTTTATAGCTAGTGCCAATCAAATAGTTTTTTTAAAGAAAATTACTTATAAAGCAGCAGAAAAGACAACCATGGCGCCGGTGGGATTCGAGCCCACGACCTCCGAATATCGCCTCTGGTGCTCTTACCAACTGAGCTACGGCGACGGCTGTCTAATCTGCTGCTTTCGTGGGTATTTATGTTTTGCGTGTAAGCGAACCTTGAGAGTGTTCACCAGCGCCACCCTCGTCCATAGCGGTGGACGTAGCACGTCCTGTAATACCGCAAGTGTGAAGTAGAACGTCATCTAACGGCGAGGGCGGAAACTGTGCAAGAGCCCTCTGATGCTACCTATGGCATCAAGACTGCCAGAACCGAGAACCCCGTTAAGCTATTAGCAGACAAGGCAAATGAGGTGAGGGGCTCGTTTGACAAACACATGAAGGAAGCCAACAGTCACCGAAATCAAGGTGCATAGAGGAATGCTTCTTTTTTATATCTAGTGCCAATCAATTAGCTTTTTAAAGAAAATTACTTATAAAGCAGCAAAAAAAACAACCACGCCGCCGGTGGGATCCGAACCCACGACCACCGAATATCGCGTCCGGTGCTTTACCAACTGATCTACGGCGACGGCTGTCTAATTTGCTGCTTTCGTGGGTATTTATGTTTTGCGTGTAAGCGAACCTTGAGTGTTCACCAGCGCCACCCTAGTCCATAGCGGTGGACGTAGCACGTCCTGTAATACCGCAAGAGTGACATAGAACGTCATCTGACGGCGAGGGAGGAAACTGTGCGTGAGCCCTCTTATGCTACCTATGGCATCAAGACTGCCAGAACCGAGAGCCCCGTTAAGCTATTAGCAGACAAGGCAAATGAAGTGAGGGGCTCGTTTGACGAACATATTAAGGAAGCCAACAGTCACCGAAAACAAGGTGCATAGGAGAAAGCTTCTTTTTTTATAGCTAGTGCCAATCAATTAGTTTTTTTAAAGAAAATTACATATAAAGCAGCAGAAAAGACAACCATGGCGCCGGTGGGATCGAACCCACGACCTCCGAATATCGCGTCCGGTGCTCTTACCAACTGAGCTACGGTGACGGCTGTCTAATCTGCTGCTTTTTTGGGTATTTATTCATGTTTTGCCTGTAAGCGAACCTTGAGACTGTTCACCAGCGCCACCATCGTGCATAGCTGTGGACGTAGCACGTCCTGTAATACCGCAAGTGTGAAGTAGAACGTCATCTTACGGCGAGGGCGGAAACTGTGCGAAAGCCCTCTTATGCTACCTATGGCATCAAGACTGCCAGAACCGAGACCCCCGTTAAGCTATTAGCAGACAAGGCAAAAGAAGTAAGGGGCTCGTTTGACAAACATATGAAGGAAGCCAACAATCACCGAAATCAAGGTGCATAGAGGAATGCTTCTTTTTTATATTTAGTGCCAATCAATTAGTTTTTTTAAAGAAAATTACTTATAAAGCAGCAGAAAAAACAACCATGCCGCCGTTGGTATCCGAACCCACGACCTCCGAATATCGCGTCCGGTGCGCTTACCAACTGAGCTACGGCGACGGCTGTCTAATCTGCTGCTATCGTTGGTATTTATGTTTTGCGTGTAAGCGAACCTTGAGAGTGTTCACCAGCGCCACCCTCGTCCATAGCGGTGGACGTAGCACGTCCTGTAATACCGCAAGTGTGACGTAGAACGTCATCTAACGGCGAGGGCGGAAACTGTGCGAGAGCCCTCTTATGCTACCTATGGCATCAAGACTGCCAGAACCGAGACCCCCGTTAAGCTATTAGCAGACAAGGCAAATGAAGTGCGGGGCTCGTTTGACAAACATATTAAGGAAACCAACAGTCACCATAATCAAGGTGCATAGGGGAATGCTTCTTTTTTTATATCTAGTGTCATTCAATTAGTTTTTTAAAGAAAATTACTTATAAAGCTGCAGAAAAAGCAACCACGCTGCCGGTGGGATCCGAACCCACGACCACCGAATATCGCGTCCGGTGCGCTTACCAAATGAGCTACGGCGACGGCTGTCTAATCTGCTGCTTTCGTGGGTATTTATGTTTTGCGTGTAAGCGAACCTTGAGAGTGTTCACCAGCGCCCCCCTCGTCCATAGCGGTGGACGTAGCACGTCCTGTAATACTGCAAGTGTGACGTAGAACGTCATCTAACGGCGAGGGCGGAAACTGTGCGAGAGCCCTCTTATGCTACCTATGGCATCAAGACTGCCAGAACCGAGACCCTCTTTAAGCTATTAGCAGACAAGGCAAATGAAGTGAGGGGCTAGTTTGACAAACATATTAAGGAAACCAACAGTCACCGAAATCAAGGTGCATAGGGGAATCCTTCTTTTTTTATATCTAGTGCCAATCAATTAGTTTTTTTGAAAATTGCTTATAAAGCAGCAGAAAAAACAACCATTCCGAATGTGGGATCCTACCCACGACCTCCGAATATCTCGTCCGGTGCTCTTACCAACTGAGCTACGGCGACGGCTGTCTAATCTGCTGCTTTTGTGGGTATTTATTCATATTTTGCCTGTAAGCGAACCTTGAGCGTGTTCACCAGCGCCAACCTCGTCCATAGCAGTGGATGTAGCACGTCCTGTAATACTGCAAGTGTGACGTAGAACGTCGTCTAACGGCGAGGGCGGAAACTGTGCGAGAGCCCTCTTATGCTACCTATGGCATCTAGACTGCCAGAACCGAGACCCTCTTTATGCTATTAGCAGACAAGGCAAACGAAGTGAGGGGCTCGTTTGACAAACATATTAAGGATGCCAACAGTCACCGAAATCAAGGTGCATAGGGGAATGCTTCTTTTTTGTATCTAGTGCCAATCAATGCTTTTTTTTTTGAAAATTGCTTATAAAGCAGCAGAAAAAACAACCATTCCGAAGGTGGGATCCTACCCACGACCTCCCAATATCTCGTCCGGTGTTCTTACCAACTGAGCTACGGCCACGGCTCTCTAATCTGCTGCTTTTGTGAGTATTTATTTATGTTTTGCGTGCAAGCGAACCTTGAGAGTGTTCACCAGCGCCACCCTCGTCCATAGCGGTGGACGTAGCACGTCCTGTAATACCGCAAGTGTGACGTAGAACATCATCTAACGGCGAGGGCGGAAACTGTGCGAGAGCCCTCTTATGCTACCTATGGCATCAAGACTGCCAGAACCGAGACCCCCGTTAAGCTATTAGCAGACAAGGCAAATGAAGTGAGGGGCTCTTTTGACAAACATATTAAGGATGCCAACAGTCACAGAAATCAAGGTGCATAGGAGAAAGCTTCTTTTTTTATAGCTAGTGCCAATCAATTAGTTTTTTTAAAGAAAATTACTTATAAAGCAGCAGAAAAGACAACCATGGCGCCGGTGGGATCGAGCCCACGACCTCCGAATATCGCGTCCGGTGCTCTTACCAACTGAGCTACGGTGACGGCTGTCTAATCTGCTGCTTTTGTGGGTATTTATTCTTGTTTTGCCTGTAAGCGAACCTTGAGACTGTTCACCAGCGCCACCATCGTGCATAGCTGTGGACGTAGCACGTCCTGTAATACCGCAAGTGTGAAGTAGAACGTCATCTTACGGCGAGGGCGGAAACTGTGCGAAAGCCCTCTTATGCTACCTATGGCATCAAGACTGCCAGAACCGAGACCCCCGTTAAGCTATTAGCAGACAAGTTAAAAGAACTGAGGGGCTCGTTTGACAAACATATGAAGGAAGCCAACAATCACCGAAATCAAAGTGCATAGAGGAATGCTTCTTTTTTATATTTAGTGCCAATCAATTAGTTTTTTAAAGAAAATTACTTATAAAACAGCAGAAAAAACAACCATGCCGCCGTTGGGATCCGAACCCACGACCTCCGAATATCGCGTCCGGTGCGCTTACCAACTGAGCTGCGGCGACGGCTGTCTAATCTGCAGCTATCGTGGGTATTTATGTTTTGCGTGTAAGCGAACCTTGAGAGTGTTCACCAGCGCCACCCTCGTGCATAGCGGTGGACGTAGCACGTCCTGTAATACCGCAAGTGTGACGTAGAACGTCATCTAACGGCGAGGGCGGAAACTGTGCGAGCGCCCTCTTATTCGACCTATGGCATGAAGACTGCCAGAACCGAGACCCCCGTTAAGCTATTAGCAGACAAGGCAAATGAAGTGAGGGGATCGTTTGACAAACATATTAAGGAAGCCAACAGTCACCGAAATCAATGTGCATAGGGGAATGCTTCTTTTTTATATCTAGTGCCAATCAATTAGCTTTTTTTTAAGGAAAATTACTTATAGAACAGCAGAAAAAACAACCATGCCACCGGTGGGATTCGAGCCCTCGACCTCCGAATATCGCCTCTGGTGCTCTTACCAACTGAGCTACGGCGACGGCTGTCTAATCTGCTGCTTTCGTGGGTATTTATGTTTTGCGTGTAAGCGAACCTTGAGCGTGTTCACCAGCGCCACCCTCGTCCATAGCGGTGGATGTAGCACGTCCTGTAATACTGCAAGTGTGACGTAGAACGTCGTCTAACGGCGAGGGCGGAAACTTTCCGAGAGCCCTCTTATGCTACCTATGGCATCAATACTGCCAGAACCGAGACCCTCTTTATGCTATTAGCAGACAAGGCAAACGAAGTGAGGGGCTCGTTTGACAAACATATTAAGGAAACCAGCAGTCACCGAAATCAAGATGCATAGGGGAGTGCTTCTTTTTTTGTATCTAGTGTCAATCAATTATTTTTTTTTGAAAATTGCTTATAAAGCAGCAGAAAAAACAACCATTCCGAAGGTGGGATCCTACCCACAACCTCCGAATATCTCGTCCGGTGTTCTTAACAACTGATCTACGGCGACGGCTGTCTAATTTGCTGCTTTCGTGGGTATTTATGTCTTGCGTGCAAGCGAACCTTGAGAGTGTTCACCAGCGCCACCCTCGTCCATAGCGGTGGATGTAGCACCTCCTGTAATACTGCAAGTGTGACGTAGAACGTCGTCTAACGGCGAGGGCGGAAACTGTGCGAGAGCCCTCTTATGCTACCTATGGTATCAAGACTGCCAGAACCGAGACCCTCTTTATGCTATTAGCAGACAAGGCAAACGAAGTGAGGGGCTCGTTTGACAAACATATTAAGGAAACCAGCAGTCACCGAAATCAAGGTGCACAGGGGAATGCTTCTTTTTTTGTATCTAGTGCCAATCAATTCTTTTTTTTTGAAAATTGCTTATAAAGCAGCAGAAAAAACAACCATTCCGAAGGTGGGATCCTACCCACGTCCTCCGAATATCTCGTCCGGTGTTCTTACCAACTGAGCTACGGCCACGGCTGTCTAATCTGCTGCTTTTGTGGGTATTTATTTATGTTTTGCGTGTAAGCGAACCTTGAGAGTGTTCACTAGCGCCACACTCGTGCATAGCGGTGGACGTACCACGTCCTGTAATACCGCAAGTGTGAAATAGAACGTCATCTAACGGCGAGGGCGGAAAATGTGCGAGAGCCCTCTTATGCTACCTATGGCATCAAGACTGCCAGAACCGAGATCCCCGTTAAGCTATTAGCAGACAAGGCAAATGAAGTGAAGGGCTCGTTTGACAAACATATGAAGGAAGCCAACAGTCACCGAAATCAAGGTGCATAGAGGAATGCTTCTTTTTTATATCTAGTGCCAATCAATTAGCTTTTTAAAGAAAATTACTTATAAAGCAGCAGAAAAAACAACCACGCCGCCGGTGGATCCGAACCCACGACCTCCGAATATCGCGTCCGGTGCTTTACCAACTGATCTACGGCGAAGGCTGTCTAATTTGCTGCTTTCGTGGGTATTTATGTCTTGCGTGCAAGCGAACCTTGAGAGTGTTCACCAGCGCCACCCTCGTCCATAGCGGTGGACGTAGCACGTCCTGTAATACCGCAAGTGTGACGTAGAACATCATCTAACGGCGAGGGCGGAAACTGTGCGAGAGCCCTCTTATGCTACCTATGGCATCAAGACTGCCAGAACCTAGACCCCCGTTAAGCTATTAGCAGACAAGGCAAATGAGGTGAGGGGCTCGTTTGACAAACATATTAAGGAAGCCAACAGTCACCGAAGTCAAGGTGCATAGAGGAATGCTTCTTTTTTTATCTAGTGCCAATCAATTAGTTTTTTAAAGAAAATTACTGATAAAGCAGCAGAAAAGACAACCATGGCGCCGGTGGGATCGAGCCCACGACCTCCGAATATCGCGTCCGGTGCGCTTACCAACTGAGCTACGGCGACGGCTGTCTAATCTGCCGCTATCGTGGGTATTTATGTTTTGCGTGTAAGCGAACCTTGAGAGTGTTCACCAGCGCCACCCTGGTCCATAGCGGTGGACGTAGAACGTCCTGTAATACCGCAAGTGTGACGTAGAACGTCATCTAACGGTGAGGGCGGAAACTGTGCGAGAGCCCTCTTATGCTACCTATGGCATCAAGACTGCCAGAACCGAGACCCCCGTTAAGCTATTAGCAGACAAGGCAAATGAAGTGAGGGGCTCTGTTGACAAACATATTAAGGATGCCAACAGTCACAGAAATCAAGGTGCATAGTGGAAAGCATCTTTTTTTATAGCTAGTGTCAATCAATTAGTTTTTTAAAGAAAATTACTTATAAAGCAGCAGAAAAAGCAACCATTCCGAAGGTGGGATCCTACCCACGACCTCCGAATATCTCGTCCGGTGCTCTTACCGACTGAGCTACGGTGACGGCAGTCTAATCTGCTGCTTTCGTGGGTATTTATGTTTTGCGTGTAAGCGAACCTTGAGAGTGTTCACCAGCGCCACCCTCGTCCATAGCGGTGGAAGTAGCACGTCCTGTAATACCGCAAGAGTGACGTAGAACGTCATCTAACGGCGAGGGCGGAAACTGTGCGAGCGCCCTCTTATTCGACCCATGGCATGAAGACTGCCAGAACCGAGACCCCCGTTAAGCTATTAGCAGACAAGGCAAATGAAGTGAGGGGATCGTTTGACAAACATATTAAGGAAACCAGCAGTCACCGAAATCAAGATGCATAGGGGAGTGCTTCTTTTTTTGTATCTAGTGCCAATCAATTATTTTTTTTTTGAAAATTGCTTATAAAGCAGCAGAAAAAACAACCATTCCGAAGGTGGGATCCTACCCACAACCTCCGAATATCTCGTCCGGTGTTCTTAACAACTGATCTACGGCGACGGCTGTCTAATTTGCTGCTTTCGTGGGTATTTATGTCTTGCGTGCAAGCGAACCATGAGAGTGTTCACCAGCGCCACCCTCGTCCATAGCGGTGGACGTAGCACGTCCTGTTATTCCGCAAGTGTGACGTAGAACGTCATCTAACGGCGAGGGCGGAAACTGTGCGAGAGCCCTCTTATGCTACCTATGGCATCAAGACTGCCAGAACCGAGACCCTCGTTAATCTATTAGCAGACAAGGCAAATGATGTGAGGGGCTCGTTTGACAAACATATTAAGGAAGCCAATAGTCACCGAAATCAAGGTGCATAGGGGAATGCTTCTTTTTTTATATCTAGTGCCAATCAATTAGTTTTTTAATGAAAATTACTTCTAAAGCAGCAGAAAAAACAACCATGCCGCCGGTGGGATCCGAACCCACGACCTCCGAATATCGCGTCCGGTGCTCTTACCAACTGAGCGACGGTGACGGCTGTCTAATCTGCTGCTTTTGTGGGTATTTATGTTTTGCGTGTAAGCGAACCTTGAGTGTTCACCAGCGCCACCCTAGGCCATAGCGGTGGACGTAGCACGCCCTGTAATACCGCAAGAGTGACGTAGAACGTCATCTAACGGCGAGGGAGGAAACTGTGCGTGAGCCCTCTTATGCTACCTATGGCATCAAGACTGCCAGAACCGAGAGCCCCGTTAAGCTATTAGCAGACAAGGCAAATGAAGTGAGGGGCTCGTTTGACGAACATATTAAGGAAGCCAACAGTCACCGAAAACAAGGTGCATAGGGGAATGCTTCTTGTTTATTATATCTAGTGCTAATCAATTAGTTTTTTTTTAATTACTTCTAAAGCAGCAGAAAAAACAACCATGCCGCCGGTGGGATCCGAACCCACGACCTCCGAATATCGCGTCCGGTGCTCTTACCAACTGAGCGACGGCGACGGCTGTCTAATCTGCTGCTTTCGTGGGTATTTATGTATTGCGTGTAAGCGAACCTTGAGTGTTCACCAGCGCCACCCTCGTCCATAGCGGTGGATGTAGCACGTCCTGTAATACTGCAAGTGTGACGTAGAACTTCGTCTAACGGCGAGGGCGGAAACTGTGCGAGAGCCTTCTTATGCTACCTATGGCATCAAGACTGCCAGAACCTAGACCCCCGTTAAGCTATTAGCAGACAAGGCAAATGAGGTGAGGGGCTCGTTTGACAAACATATTAAGGAAGCCAACAGTCACCGAAATCAAGGTGCATAGGGGAATGCTTCTTCTTTTATATCTAGTGCCAATCAATTAGTTTTTAAAGAAAATTACTTATAAAGCAGCAGAAAACAACCATGCCACCAGTGGGATCCGTACCCACGACCTCCGAATATCGCCTCCGGTGCTCTTACCAACTGAGCTACGGCGACGGCTGTCTAATCTGCTGCTTTTGTGGGTATTTATTTATGTTTTGCGTGTAAGCGAACCATGAGAGTGTTCACCAGCGCCACCCTCGTCCATAGCGGTGGAAGTAGCACGTCCTGTAATACCGCAAGTGTGACGTGGAATATCATCTAACGGCGAGGGCGGAAACTGTGCGAGAGCCCTCTAATGCTACCTATGGCATCAAGACTGCCAGAACCGAGACCCCCGTTAAGCTATTAGCAGACAAGGCAAATGAGGTGAGGGGCTCGTTTGTCAAACATATTAAGGAAGCCAACAGTCACCGAAATGAAGGTGCATAGGGGAATGCTTCTTTCTTTATATGTAGTGCCAATCAATTAGTTTTTTTTCGAAAATTGCTTATAAACCTGCAGAAGAAACAACCATGCCGAATGTGGGATCCGAACCCACGACCTCCGAATATCGCGTCCGGTGCTTTACCAACTGACCTACGGCGACGGCTGTCTAATATGCTGCTTTCTTGGGTATTTATGTTTTGCGTGCAAGCGAACCTTGGGAGTGTTCACCAGCGGCACCCTCGTCCATAGCGGTGGACGTAGCACGTCCTGTAATACCGCCAATGTGACGTAGAACGTCATCTAACGGCGAAGGCGGAAACTGTGCGAGAGCCCTCTTGTGCTACCTATGGCATCAAGACTGCCAGAACCGAGACCCCCGTTAAGCTATTAGCAGACAAGAGAAATGAAGTGAGGGGCTCGTTTGACAAACATATGAAGGAAACCAACAGTCACCAAAATGAAGGTGCATAGGGGAATGCTTCTTTTTTATATCTAGTGCCGATCAATTAGTTTTTTAATAAAAATTACCTATAAAGCAGCAGAAAAACAACCATGCCGCCGGTGGGATCCGAACCCACGACCTCCGAATATCGCGTCCGGTGCTCTTACCAACTGAGCTACGGCGACGGCTGTCTAATCTGCTGCTTTCGTGGGTATTTATGTTTTGCATGTAAGCGAACCTTGAGTGTTCACCAGCGCCACCCTCGTCCATAGCGGTGGACGCAGCACGTCCTGTAATACAGCAAGAGTGACGTAGAACGTCATCTAACGGCGAGGGAGGAAACTGTGCGAGAGCCCTCTTATGCTACCTATGGCATCAAGACTGCCAGAACCGAGAGCTCTGTTAAGCTATTAGCAGACAACGCAAATGAAGTGAGGGGCTCGTTTGACGAACATATTAAGGAAGCCAACAGTCACCGAAAACAAGGTGCATAGGGGAATGCTTCTTGTTTATTATATCTAGTGCCAATCAATTAGTTTTTTTTGAAAATTACTTATAAAGCATCAGAAAAAACAACCATGCCACCAGTGGGATCCGTACCCACGACCTCCGAATATCGCGTCCGGTGCTCTTACCAACTGAGCTACGGGGACGGCTGTCTAATCTGCTGCTTTCGTGGGTATTTATGTTTTGCGTGTAAGCGAACGTTGAGAGTGTTCACCAGCGCCACCCTCGTTCATAGCGGTGGACGTAGCACGCCCTGTAATACCGCAAGTGTGACGTAGAACGTCATCTAACGGCGAAGGCGGAAAGTGTGCGAGGGCCCTCTTATGCTACCTATGGCATCAAGACTGCCAGAACCGAGACCCCCGTTAAGCTATTAGCAGACAAGGCAAATGAAGTGAGGGGCTCGTTTGACAAACATATGAAGGAAACCAACAGTCACCGAAATCAAGGTGCATAGGGGAATGCTTCTTCTTTTATATCTAGTGCCAATCAATTAGTTTTTTTAAAGAAAATTACTTATAAAGCAGCAAAAAAAACAACCATGCCGCTGGGGGGATCCGAACCCACGACCTCCAAATATCGCGTTCGGTGCTCTTACCAACTGAGCTACGGCGACGGCTGTCTAATCTGCTGCTTTCGTGGGTATTTACGTTTTGCGTGTAAGCGAACCATGAGAGTGTTCACCAGCGCCACCCTCGTCCATAGCGGTGGACGTAGGACGTCCTGTAATACCGCAAGTGTGACGTAGAAAATCATCTATAGGCGAGGGCGGAAACTGTGCGAGAGCCCTCATATGCTACCTATGGCATCTAGACTGCCAGAACCGAGACCCCCGTTAAACTATTAGCAGAAAAGACAAATGAAGTGAGGGGCTCGTTTGACAAACATATTAAGGAAGCCAACAGTCACCGAAATCAAGGTGCATAGGGGAATGCTTCTTTTTTTCTATCTAGTGCCAATCAATTAGCTTTTTTTAAAGAAAATTACTTATAAAGCAGCAGAAAAGACAACCATGGCGCCGGTGGGATCGAACCCACGACCTCCGAATATCGCGTCCGGTGCTCTTACCAACTGAGCTACGGTGACGGCTGTCTAATCTGCTGCTTTTGTGGGTATTTATTCATGTTTTGCCAGTAAGCGAACCTTGAGACTGTTCACCAGCGCCACCATCGTGCATAGCTGTGGACGTAGCACGTCCTGTAATACCGCAAGTGTGAAGTAGAACGTCATCTTACGGCGAGGGCGGAAACTGTGCGAAAGCCCTCTTATGCTACCTATGGCATCAAGACTGCCAGAACCGAGACCCCCGTTAAGCTATTAGCAGACAAGGCAAAAGAAGTGAGGGGCTCGTTTGACAAACATATGAAGGAAGCCAACAGTCACCGAAATCAAGGTGCATAGAGGAATGCTTCTTTTTTATATTTAGTGCCAATCAATTAGTTTTTTAAAGAAAATTACTTATAAAGCAGCAGAAAAAACAACCATGCCGCCGTTGGGATCCGAACCCACGACCTCAGAATATCGCGTCCGGTGCGCTTACCAACTGAGCTACGGCGACGGCTGTCTAATCTGCTGCTATCGTGGGTATTTATGTTTTGCGTGTAAGCGAACCTTGAGAGTGTTCACCAGCGCCACCCTCGTCCATAGCGGTGGACGTAGCACGTCCTGTAATACCGCAAGTGTGACGTAGAACGTCATCTAACGGCGAGGGCGGAAACTGTGCGAGAGCCCTCTTATGCTACCTATGGCATCAAGACTGCCAGAACCGAGACCCCCGTTAAGCTATTAGCAGACAAGGCAAATGAAGTGAGGGGCTCGTTTGACAAACATATTAAGGAAACCAACAGTCACCATAATCAAGGTGCATAGGGGAATGCTTCTTTTTTTATATCTAGTGCCATTCAATTAGTTTTTTAAAGAAAATTACTTATAAAGCAGCAGAAAAAGCAACCATTCCGAAGGTGGGATCCTACCCACGACCTCCGAATATCTCGTCCGGTGCTCTTACCGACTGAGCTACGGCGACGGCTGTCTAATCTGCTGCTTTCGTGGGTATTTATGTTTTGCGTGTAAGCGAACCTTGAGAGTGTTCACCAGCGCCACCCTCGTCCATAGCGGTGGAAGTAGCACGTCCTGTAATACCGCAAGAGTGACGTAGAACGTCATCTAACGGCGAGGGCGGAAACTGTGCGAGCGCCCTCTTTTTCGACCTATGGCATGAAGACTGCCAGAACCGAGACCCCCGTTAAGCTATTAGCAGACAAGGCAAATGAAGTGAGGGGATCGTTTGACAAACATATTAAGGAAGCCAACAGTCACCGAAATCAAGGTGCATAGAGGAACGCTTCTTTTTTATATCTAGTGCCAATCAATTAGCTTTTTAAAGAAAATTACTTATAAAGCAACAGAAAAAACAACCACGCCGCCGGTGGGATCCGAACCCACGACCTCCGAATATCGCGTCCGGTGCTTTACCAACTGATCTACGGCGACGGCTGTCTAATTTTCTGCTTTCGTGGGTATTTATGTCTTGCGTGCAAGCGAACCTTGAGTGTGTTCACCAGCGCCACCCTCGTCCATAGCGGTGGACGTAGCACGTCCTGTTATTCCGCAAGTGTGACGTAGAACGTCATCTAACGGCGAGGGCGGAAACTGTGCGAGAGCCCTCTTATGCTACCTATGGCATCAAGACTGCCAGAACCGAGACCCTCGTTAATATATTAGCAGACAAGGAAAATGATGTGAGGGGCTCGTTTGACAAACATATTAAGGAAGCCAATAGTCACCGAAATCAAGGTGCATAGGGGAATGCTTCTTTTTTATATCTAGTGCCAATCAATTAGTTTTTTAATAAAAATTACTTCTAAAGCAGCAGAAAAAACAACCATGCCGCCGGTGGGATCCGAACCCATGACCTCCGAATATCGCGTCCGGTGTTCTTACCAACTGAGCGACGGTGACGGCTGTCTAATCTGCTGCTTTCGTGGGTATTTATGTTTTGCGTGCAAGCGAACCTTGAGTGTTCACCAGCGCCACCCTCGTCCATAGCGGTGGATGTAGCACGTCCTGTAATACTGCAAGTGTGACGTAGAACTTCGTCTAACGGCGAGGGCGGAAACTGTGCGAGAGCCTTCTTATGCTACCTATGGCATCAAGACTGCCAGAACCTAGACCCCCGTTAAGCTATTAGCAGACAAGGCAAATGAGGTGAGGGGCTCGTTTGACAAACATATTAAGGAAGCCAACAGTCACCGAAATCAAGGTGCATAGGGGAATGCTTCTTCTTTTATATCTAGTGCCAATCAATTAGTTTTTAAAGAAAATTACTTATAAGGCAGCAGAAAACAACCATGCCACCGGTGGGACTCGAGCTCACGACCTCCGAATATCGCCTCCGGTGCTCTTACCAACTGAGCTACGGCGACGGCTGTCTAATCTGCTGCTTTCGTGGGTATTTATGTTTTGCGTGTAAGCGAACCTTGAGAGTGTTCACCAGCGCCACCCTCGTCCATACCGGCGGAAGTAGCACGTCCTGTAATACCGCCAATGTGACGTAGAACGTCATCTAACGGCGAGGGCGGAAACTGTGCGAGCGCCCTCTTATTCGACCTATGGCATGAAGACTGCCAGAACCGAGACCCCCGTTAAGCTATTAGCAGACAAGGCAAATGAAGTGAGGGGCTCGTTTGACAAACATATGAAGGAAACCAACAGTCACCGAAATCAAGGTGCATAGGGGAATGCTTCTTTTTTATATATTGTGCCGATCAATTAGTTTTTAAAGAAAATTACTTATAAAGCAGCAGAAAAAACAACCATGCCGAAGGTGGGTTCCAAACCCACGACCTCCGAATATCGCGTCCGGTGCTTTACCAACTGAGCTAATGCGACGGCTATCTAATTTGCTGCTTTCTTGGGTATTTATGTTCTGCGTGCTAGCGAACCTTGAGAGTGTTCACCAGCGCCACCCTCGTCCGTAGCGGTGGACGTAGCACGCCCTGTAATACCGCAAGTGTGACGTAGAACGTCATCTAACGGCGAAGGCGGAAAGTGTGCGAGAGCCCTCTTATGCTACCTATGGCATCAAGACTGCCAGAACCGAGACCCCCGTTAAGCTATTAGCAGACAAGTCAAATGAGGTGAGGGGCTCGTTTGACAAACATATTAAGGAAGCCAACAGTCACCGAAATCAAGGTGCATAGGGGAATGCTTCTTTTTTTTATATCTAGTGCCAATCAGTTAGTTTTTTTTGAAAATTGCTTATAAAGCTGCAGAAGAAACAACCATGCCGAAGGTGGGATCCGAGCCCACGACCTCCGAATATCGCGTCCGGTGCTTTACCAACTGAGCTACGGCGACGGCTGTCTAATTTGCTGCTTTCTTGGGTATTTATGGTTTGCGTGCAAGCGAACCTTGAGAGTGTTCACCAGCGGCACCCTCGTCCATAGCGGTGGATGTAGCACGTCCTGTAATACCGCAAGTGTGACGTAGAACGCCATCTAACGGCGAGGGCGGGAACTGTGCGAGAGCCCTCTTATTCGACCTATGGCATCAAGACTGCCAGAACCGGTACCCCCGTTAAGCTATTAGCAGACAAGGCAAATGAAGTGAGGGGATCGTTTGACAAACATATCAAGGAAGCCAACAGTCACCGAAATCAAGGTGCATAGGGGAATGCTTCTTTTTTATATCTAGTGCCAATCAATTATTTTTTAAAGAAAATTACTTATAAAGCAGCAGAAAAAACAACCATGCCGAAGGTGTTATCCGAACCCACGACCTCCGAATATGGCGTCCGGTGCTTTACCAACTGAGCTAATGCGACGGCTGTCTAATTTGCTGCTTTCTTGGGTATTTATGTTTTGCGTGCAAGCGAACCTTGAGAGTGTTCACCAGCGCCACCCTCGTCCATAGCTGTGGACGTAGCACGTCCTGTAATACCGCAAGAGTGACGTAGAACGTCATCTAACGGCGAGGGAGGAAACTGCGCGAGAGCCCTCTTATGCTACCTATGGCATCAAGGCTGCCAGAACCGAGAGCTCCGTTAAGCTATTAGCAGACAAGACAAATGAAGTGAGGGGCTCGTTTGACGAACATATTAAGGAAGCCAACAGTCACCGAAAACAAGGTGCATAGGGGAATGCTTCTTGTTTATTATATCTAGTGCCAATCAATTAGTTTTTTTGAAAATTACTTATAAAGCATCAGAAAAAACAACCATGCCACCGGTGGGATCCGAACCCACGACCTCCGAATATCGCGTCCGGTGCTCTTACCAACTGAGCTAATGCGACGGCTGTCTAATCTGCTGCTTTCTTGGGTATTTATGTTTTGCGTGCAAGCGAACCTTGAGAGTGTTCACCAGCGCCACTTTCGTCCATAGCGGTGGACGTAGCACGTCCTGTAATACCGCAAGTGTGACGTAGAACGTCATCTAACGGCGAAGGCGGAAACTGTGCGAGAGCCCTCTTATGCTACCTATGGCATCAAGACTTCCAGTACCGAGATCCCCGTTAAGCTATTAGCAGACAAGGCAAATGAAGTGAGGGGCTCGTTTGACAAACATATGAAGGAAGCCAACAGTCACCGAAATCAAGGTGCATAGGGGAATGCTTCTTTTTTTATATCTAGTGCCAATCAATTAGTTTTTTTGAAAATTGCTTATAAAGCAGCAGAAAAAACAACCGTTCCGAAGGTGGGATCCTACCCACGACCTCCGAATATCTCGTCCGGTGTCCTTCCCAACTGAGCTACGGTGACGGCTGTTTAATCTGCTGCTTTTGTGGGTATTTATTTATGTTTTGCGTTTAAGCGAACCTTGAGAGTGTTCACCAGCGCCAACCTCGTCCATAGCGGTGGACGTAGCACGTCCTGTAATACCGCAAGTGTGACGTGGAATATCATCTAACGGCGAGGGCGGAAACTGTGCGAGAGCCCTCTTATGCTACCTATGGCATCAAGACTGCCAGAACCGAGACCCCCGTTAAGCTATTAGCAGACAAGGCAAATGAGGTGAGGGGCTCGTTTGTCAAACATATGAAGGAAACCAACAGTCACCGAAATGAAGGTGCATAGGGGAATGCTTCTTTTTTATATCTAGTGCCGATCAATTAGTTTTTTAATGAAAATTACCTATAAAGCAGCAGAAAAACAACCATGCCGCCGTTGGGATCCGAACCCACGACCTCCGAATATCGCGTCCGGTGCTCTTACCAACTGAGCTACGGGGACGGCTGTCTAATCTGCTGCTTTCGTGGGTATTTATCTATGTTTTGCGTGTAAGCGAACCTTGAGAGTGTTCACTAGCGCCACCCTCGTTCATAGCGGTGGACATAGCACGTCCTGTAATACCGCAAGTGTGAAGTAGAACGTCATCTAACGGCGAGGGCGGAAACTGTGCGAGAGCCCTCTTATGCTACCTATGGCATCAAGACTGCCAGAACCGAACCCCCGTTAAGCTATTAGCATACACGGCAAATGAGGTGAGGGGCTCGTTTGACAAACATATTAAGGAAGCCAACAGTAACCGAAATCAAGGTGCATAGGGGAATGCTTCTTCTTTTATATCTAGTGCCAATCAATAAGTTTTTTTAAAGAAAATTACTTATAAAGCAGCAGAAAAAACAACCATGCCGCTGGTGGGATCCGAACCCACGACCTCCAAATATCGCGTCCGGTGCTCTTACCAACTGAGCTACGGCGACGGCTGTCTAATCTGCTGCTTTCGTGGGTATTTACGTTTTGCGTGTAAGCGAACCATGAGAGTGTTCACCAGCGCCACCCTCGTCCATAGCGGTGGACGTAGGACGTCCTGTAATACCGCGTGTGACGTAGAACGTCAGCTATAGGCGAGGGCGGAAACTGTGCGAGAGTCCTCATATGCTACCTATGGCATCTAGACTGCCAGAACCGAGACCCCCGTTAAGCTATTAGCAGAAAACACAAATGAAGTGAGGGGCTCGTTTGACAAACATATTAAGGAAGCCAACAGTCACCGAAATCAAGGTGCATAGGGGAATGCTTCTTTTTTTATATCTAGTGCCAATTAATAAGTTTTTTTTTGAAAATTGCTTATAAAGCTGCAGAAGAAACAACCATGCCGAAGGTGGGATCCGAGCCCACGACCTCCGAATATCGCGTCCGGTGCTTTACCAACTGAGCTACGGCGACGGGTGTCTAATTTGCTGCTTTCTTGGGTATTTATGGTTTGCGTGCAAGCGAACCTTGAGAGTGTTCACCAGCGGCACCCTCGTCCATAGCGGTGGATGTAGCACGTCCTGTAAAACCGCAAGTGTGACGTAGAACGTCATCTAACGGCGAGGGCGGAAACTGTGCGAGAGCCCTCTTATTCGACCTATGTCATCAAGACTGCCAGAACCGGTACCCCCGTTAAGCTATTAGCAGACAAGGCAAATGAAGTGAGGGGATCGTTTGACAAACATATCAAGGAAGCCAACAGTCACCGAAATCAAGGTGCATAGGGGAACGCTTCTTTTTTATATCTAGTGCCAATCAATTAATTTTTAAAGAAAATTACTTATAAAGCAGCAGAAAAAACAACCATGCCGAAGGTGTTATCCGAACCCACGACCTCCGAATATGGCGTCCGGTGCTTCACCAACTGAGCTAATGCGACGGCTGTCTAATTTGCTGCTTTCTTGGGTATTTATGTTTTGCGTGCAAGCGAACCTTGAGAGTGTTCACCAGCGCCACCCTCGTCCATAGCAGTGGACGTAGCACGTAGTGTAATACCGCAAGTGTGACGTAGAACGTCATCTAACGGCGAAGGCGGAAACTGTGCGAGAGCCCTCTTATGCTACCTATGGCATCAAGACCGCCAGAACCAAGACCCCCGTTAAGCTATTAGCAGACAAGGCAAATGAAGTGAGGGGCTCGTTTGACAAACATATGAAGGAAACCAACAGTCACCGAAATCAAGGGGCATAAAGGAATGCTTCTTTTTTTACATCTAGTGCCAATCAATTAGTTTTTTAAAGAAAATTACCTATAAAGCAGCAGAAAAACAACCATGCCGCCGGTGGGATCCGAACCCACGACCTCCGAATATCGCGTCCGGTGCTCTTACCAACTGAGCTACGGCGACGGCTGTCTAATCTGCTGCTTTCGTGGGTATTTATGTTTTGCATGTAAGCGAACCTTGAGTGTTCACCAGCGCCACCCTCGTCCATAGCGCTGGACGTAGCACGTCCTGTAATACCGCAAGAGTGACGTAGAACGTCATCTAACGGCGAGGGAAGAAACTGTGCGAGAGCCCTCTTATGCTACCTATGGCATCAAGACTGCCAGAACCGAGAGCTCTGTTAAGCTATTAGCAGACAACGCAAATGGAGTGAGGGGCTCGTTTGACGAACATATTAAGGAAGCCAACAATCACCGCAAACAAGGTGCATAGGGGAATGCTTCTTGTTTATTATATCTAGTGCCAATCAATTAGTTTTTTTTTGAAAATTACTTATAATGCATCAGAAAAAACAACCATGCCACCGGTGGGATCCGAACCCACGACCTCCGAATATCGCGTCCGGTGCTCTTACCAACTGAGCTACGGGGACGGCTGTCTAATCTGCTGCTTTCGTGGGTATTTATGTTTTGCGTGTAAGCGAACCTTGAGAGTGTTCACCAGCGCCACCCTCGTTCATAGCGGTGGACATAGCACGTCCTGTAATACAGCAAGTGTGACGTAGAACGTCATCTAATGGCGAGGGAGCAAACTGTGCGAGAGCCCTCTTATGCTACCTATGGCATCAAGACTGCCAGAACCGAACCCCCGTTAAGCTATTAGCATACACGGCAAATGAGGTGAGGGGCTCGTTTGACAAACATATTAAGGAAGCCAACAGTCACCGAAATCAAGGTGCATAGGGGAATGCTTCTTCTTTTATATCTAGTGCCAATCAATTAGTTTTTTTTAAAGAAAATTACTTATAAAGCAGCAGAAAAAACAACCATGCCGCTGGTGGGATCCGAACCCACGACCTCCAAATATCGCGCCCGGTGCTCTTACCAACTGAGCTACGGCGACGGCTGTCTAATCTGCTGCTTTCGTGGGTATTTACGTTTTGCGTGTAAGCGAACCATGAGAGTGTTCACCAGCGCCACCCTCGTCCATAGCGGTGGACGTAGCACGTCCTGTAATACCGCAAGTGTGACGTAGAACGTCAGCTATAGGCGAGGGCGGAAACTGTGCGAGAGCCCTCATATGCTACCTATGGCATCTAGACTGCCAGAGCCGAGAGCCCCGTTAAGCTATTAGCAGAAAACACAAATGAAGTGAGGGGCTCGTTTGACAAACATATTAAGGAAGCCAACAGTCACCGAAATCAAGGTGCATAGGGGAACGCTTCTTTTTTTTATATCTAGTGCCAATCAATTAGCTTTTTTTTAAAGAAAATACTTATAATGCAGCAGAAAAAAACATGCCACCAGTGGGACTCGAACCCACGACCTCCGAATATCGCTTCCGGTGCTCTTATCAACTGAGCTACGGCGACGGCTGGCTAATCTGCTGCTTTCGTGGGTACTTGTGTTTTGCGTGTAAGCGAACCTTGAGAGTGTTCACCAGCGCCACCCTCGTCCATAGCGGTGGAAGTAGCACGTCCTGTAATACCGCAAGTGTGACGTAGAATATCATCTAACGGTGAGGGAGGAAACTGTGCGAGAGCCCTCTTATGCAACCTATGGCATCTAGACTGCCAGAACCGAGACCCCCGTTAAGCTATTAGCATACACGGCAAATGAGGTGAGGGGCTCGTTTGACAAACATATTAAGGGAGCCAACAGTCACCGAAATCAAGGTGCATAGGGGAATGCTTCTTTTTTTATATCTAGTGCCAATCAATTAGTTTTTTTTTTGAAAATTGCTTATAAAGCTGCAGAAGAAACAACGATGCTGAAGGTGGGATCCGAGCCCACGACCTCCGAATATCGCGTCCGGTGCTTTACCAACTGAGCTACGGCGACGGCTGTCTAATTTGCTGCTTTCTTGGGTATTTATGGTTTGCGTGCAAGCGAACCTTGAGAGTGTTCACCAGCGGCACCCTCGTCCATAGCGGTGGATGTAGCACGTCCTGTAAAACCGCAAGTGTGACGTAGAACGTCATCTAACGGCGAGGGCGGAAACTGTGCGAGAGCCCTCCTATTCGACCTATGGCATCAAGACTGCCAGAACCGGTACCCCCGTTAAGCTATTAGCAGACAAGGCAAATGAAGTGAGGGGATCGTTTGACAAACATATCAAGGAAGCCAACAGTCACCGAAATCAAGGTGCATAGGGGAATGCTTCTTTTTTATATCTAGTGCCAATCAATTAGTCTTTTAAAGAAAATTACTTATAAAGCAGCAGAAAAAACATGCATGCCGAAGGTGTTATCCGAACCCACGACCTCCGAATATGGCGTCCGCTGCTTTACCAACTGAGCTAATGCGACGGCTGTCTAGTTTGCTGCTTTCTTGGGTATTTATGTTTTGCGTGCAAGCGAACCTTGAGAGTGTTCACCAGCGCCACCCTCGTCCATAGCGGTGGACGTAGCACGTAGTGTAATACCGCAAGTGTGACGTAGAACGTCATTTACCGGCGAAGGCGGAAACTGTGCGAGAGCCCTCTTATGCTACCTATGGCATCAAGACCGCCAGAACCAAGACCCCCGTTAAGCTATTAGCAGACAAGGCAAATGAAGTGAGGGGCTCGTTTGACAAACATATTAAGGAAGCCAACAGTCACCGAAATCAAGGTGCATAGAGGAATGCTTCATTTTTTATAGCTAGAGCCAATCAAATTAGTTTTAAAAAAACTTTACTTATAAAGCAGCAGAAAAGATAACAATAGCGCCGGTGGAATCGAACCCACGACCTTTGAATATCGCGTCCGGTGCTCTTACCAACTGAGCTACGGTGACGGCTGTCTAATCTGCTGCTTTCGTGGGTATTTATGTTTTGCATGTAAGCGAACCTTGAGTGTTCACCAGCGCCACCCTCGTCCATAGCGCTGGACGTAGCACGTCCTGTAATACCGCAAGAGTGACGTAGAACGTCATCTAACGGCGAGGGAGGAAACTGTGCGAGAGCCCTCTTATGCTACCTATGGCATCAAGACTGCCAGAACCGAGAGCTCTCTTAAGCTATTAGCAGACAACGCAAATGAAGTGAGGGGCTCGTTTGACGAACATATTAAGGAAGCCAACAGTCACCGCAAACAAGGTGCATAGGGAAATGCTTCTTGTTTATTATATCTAGTGCCAATCAATTAGTTTTTTTGAAAATTACTTATAAAGCATCAGAAAAAACAACCATGCCACCGGTGGGATCCGAACCCACGACCTCTGAATATCGCGTCCGGTGCTCTTACCAACTGAGCTACGGGGACGGCTGTCTAATCTGCTGCTTTCGTGGGTATTTATGTTTTGCGTGAAAGCGAACCTTGAGAGTGTTCACCAGCGCCACCCTCGTTCATAGCGGTGGACGTAGCACGTCCTGTTATACAGCAAGTGTGACGTAGAACGTCATCTAATGGCGAGGGAGCAAACTGTGCGAGAGCCCTCTTATGCTATATATGGCATCAAGACTTCCAGAACAGAGAGCCCCGTTAAGCTACTAGCAGACAAGGCAAATGAAGTGAAGGCTCGTTTGCCAAAAATATTAGGGAAACCAACAGTCACCGAAATCAAGGTGCATAGGGGAATGCTTCTTTTTTATATCTTGTTCCAATCAATTAGTTTTTAAAGAAAATTACTTATAAAGCAGCAGAAAAAACAACCATGCCGAAGGTGGGATCCAAACCCACGACCTCCGAATATCGCGTCCGGTGCTTTACCAACTGAGCTAATGCGACGGCTGTCTAATTTGCTGCTTTCTTGGGTATTTATGTTCTGCGTGCAAGCGAACCTTGAGAGTGTTCACCAGCGCCACCCTCGTCCGTAGCGGTGGACGTAGCACATCCTTTAATACCGCAAGTGTGACGTCGAACGTCATCTAACGGCGAAGGCGGAAAGTGTGCGAGAGCCCTCTTATGCTACCTATGGCATCAAGACTGCCAGAGCCGAGACCCCCGTTAAGCTATTAGCAGACAAGGCAAATGAAGTGAGGGGCTCGTTTGACAAACATATGATGGAAACCAACAGTCACCGAAATCAAGGTGCATAGGGGAATGCTTCTTTTTTATATCTAGTGCCAATCAATTAGTTTTTTTGAAAATTGCTTATAAAGCAGCAGAAAAGACAACCGTTCCGAAGGTGGGATCCTACCCACGACCTCCGAATATCTCGTCCGGTGTTCTTACCAACTGAGCTACGGCGACGGCTGTTTAATCTGCTGCTTTTGTGGGTATTTATTTATGTTTTGCGTGTAAGCGAACCTTGAGAGTGTTCACTAGCGCCACCCTCGTGCATAGCGGTGGACGTAGCACGTCCTGTAATACCGCAAGTGTGAAGTAGAACGTCATCTAACGGCGAGGGCGGAAACTGTGCGAGAGCCCTCTTATGCTACCTATGGCATCAAGACTGCCAGAACCGAACCCCCGTTAAGCTATTAGCATACACGGCAAATGAGGTGAGGGGCTCGTTTGACAAACATATTAAGGAAGCCAACTGTCACCGAAATCAAGGTGCATAGGGGAATGCTTCTTCTTTTATATCTAGTGCCAATCTATTAGTTTTTTTAAAGAAAATTACTTATAAAGCAGGAGAAAAAACAACCATGCCGCCGGAGGGATCCGAACCCACGACCTCCGAATATCGCGTCGGGTGCTCTTACCAACTGAGCTACCGTGACGGCTGTCTAATCTGCTGCTTTTGTGGGTATTTATTTATGTTTTGCGTGTAAGCGAACCTTGAGAGTGTTCACCAGCGGCACCCTCGTCCATAGCGGTGGATGTCGCACGTCCTGTAATACCGCAAGTGTGACATAGAATGTCATCTAACGGCGAGGGCGGAAACTGTGCGAGAGCCCTCTTATTCGACCTATGGCATCAAGACTGCCAGAACCGGTACCCCCGTTAAGCTATTAGCAGACAAGGCAAATGAAGTGAGGGGATCGTTTGACAAACATATCAAGGAAGCCAACAGTCACCGAAATCAAGGTGCATAGGGGAATGCTTCTTTTTTATATCTAGTGCCAATCAATTAGTTTTTTAAAGAAAATTACTTTTAAAGCAGCAGAAAAAACAACCATGCCGAAGGTGTTATCCGAACCCACAACCTCCGAATATCGCGTCCAGTGCTTTACCAACTCAGCTAATGCGACGGCTGTCTAATTTGCTGCTTTCTTGGGTATTTATGTTTTGCGTGCAAGCGAACCTTGAGAGTGTTCACCAGCGCCACCCTCGTCCATAGCGGTGGACGTAACACGTAGTGTAATACCGCAAGTGTGACGTAGAACGTCATCTAACGGCGAAGGCGGAAACTGTGCGAGAGCCCTCTTATGCTACCTATGGCATCAAGACCGCCAGAACCAAGACCCCCGTTAAGCTATTAGCAGACAAGGCAAATGAAGTGAGGGGCTCGTTTGACAAACATATGAAGGAAACCAACAGTCACCGAAATCAAGGTGCATAAAGGAATGCTTCTTTTTTTATATCTAGTGCCAATCAATTAGTTTTTTAAAGAAAATTACTTATAAAGCAGCAGGAAAAACAACCATGCCGCCGGTGGGATCCGTACCCACGACCACCGAATATCGCGTCCGGTGCGCTTACCAACTGAGCTACGGCGACGGCTGTCTAATCTGCTGCTTTCGTGGTTATTTATGTTTTGCGTGCAAGCGAACCTTGAGAGTGTTCACCAGCGCCACCCTCGTCCATAGCGGTGGAGTAGCACGTCCTGTAATACCGCAAGTGTGACGTAGAACGTCATCTAACGGCGAGGGCGGAAACTGTGCGAGAGCCCTCTTATGCTACCTATGGCATTTAGACTGCCAGAACCGAGGCCCCCGTTAAGCTATCAGCAGAAAAGGCAAATGAAGTGAGGGGCTCTTTTGACAAACATATTAAGGAAGCCAACAGTCACCGAAATCAAGGTGCATAGGGGAATGCTTCTTTTTTATATCTAGTGCCGATCATTTAGTTTTTTAATGAAAATTACCTATAAAGCAGCAGAAAAACAACCATGCCGCCGGTGGGATCCGAACCCACGACCTCCGAATATCGCGTCCGGTGCTCTTACCAACTGAGCTACGGCGACGGCTGTCTAATCTGCTGCTTTCGTGGGTATTTATGTTTTGCCTGTAAGCGAACCTTGAGTGTTCACCAGCGCCACTCTCGTCCATAGCGGTGGACGTAGCACGTCTTGTAATACCGCAAGAGTGACGTAGAACGTCATCTAACGGCGAGGGAGGAAACTGTGCGAGAGCCCTCTTATGCTACCTATGGCATCAAGACTGCCAGAACCGAGAGCTCCGTTAAGATATTAGCAGACAAGGCAAATGAAGTGAGGGGCTCGTTTGACGAACATATTAAGGAAGCCAACAGTCACCTAAAACAAGGTGCATAGGGGAATGCTTCTTGTTTATTATATCTAGTGCCAATCAATTAGTTTTTTTTTGAAAATTACTTATAAAGCATCAGAAAAAACAACCATGCCGCCGGTGGGATCCGAACCCACGACCTCCGAATATCGCCTCTGGTGCTCTTACCAACTGAGCTACGGCGACGGCTGTCTAATCTGCTGCTTTCGTGGTTATTTATGTTTTCCGTGTAAGCGAACCTTGAGAGTGTTCACCAGCGCCACCCTCGTTCATAGCGGTGGACGTAGCACGTCCTGTAATACCGCAAGTGTGACGTAGAACGTCATCTAATGGCGAGAGAGCAAACTCTGCGATAGCCCTCTTATGCTACCTATGGCATCAAGACTGCCAGAACAGAGAGTCCCGTTAAGCTATTAGCAGACAAGGCAAATGAAGTGAATGCTCGTTTGCCAAACATATTAAGGAAACGAACAGTCACCGAAATCAAGGTGCATAGGGGAATGCTTCTTTTTTATATCTTATGCCAATCAATTAGTTTTTAAAGAAAATTACTTATAAAGCAGCAGAAAAAACAACCATGCCGAAGGTGGGATCCGAACCCACGACCTCCGAATATCGCGTCCGGTGCTTTACCAACTGACCTATTGCGACGGCTGTCTAATATGCTGCTTTCTTGGGTATTTATGTTTTGCGCGCAAGCGAACCTTGAGAGTGTTCACCAGCGCCACCCTCGTCCATAGCGGTGGACGTAGCACGTCCTGTAATACCGCAAGTGTGACGTAGAACGTCATCTAACGGCGAAGGCGGAAACTGTGCGAGAGCCCTCTTATGCTACCTATGGCATCAAGACTGCCAGAACCGAGACCCCCGTTAAGCTATTAGCAGACAAGGCAAATGAAGTGAGGGGCTCGTTTGACAAACATATGAAGGAAACCAACAGTCACCGAAATCAAGGTGCATAGGGGAATGCTTCTTTTTTTATATCTAGTGCCAATCAATTAGTTTTTTTTAAAAATTGCTTATAAAGCAGCAGAAAAAACAACCGTTCCGAAGGTGGGATCCTACCCACGACCTCCGAATATCTTGAGCCACGGCGACGGCTGTTTAATCTGCTGCTTTTGTGGGTATTTATTTATGTTTTGCGTGTAAGTGAACCTTGAGAGTGTTCACTAGCGCCACCCTCGTGCATAGCGGTGGACGTAGCACGTCCTGTAATACCGCAAGTGTGAAGTAGAACGTCATCTAACGGCGAGGGCGGAAACTGTGTGAGAGCCCTCTTATGCTGCCTATGGCATCAAGACTGCCAGAACCGAGACCCCCGTTAAGCTATTAGCAGACAAGGCAAATGAAGTGAGGGGCTCGTTTGACAAACATATGAAGGAAGCCAACAGTCACCGAAATCAAGGTGCATAGAGGACTGCTTCGTTTTTATATCTAGTGCCAATCAATTAGTTTTTTGAAAATTGCTTATAATGCAGCAGAAAACAACCATGCCACCGGTGGGACTCGAACCCACGACCTCCGAATATCGCCTCCGGTGCTCTTACCAACTGAGCTACGGCGACGGCTGTCTAATCTGCTGCTTTCGTGGGTATTTATGTTTTGCGTGTAAGCGAATCTTGAGAGTGTTCACCAGCGCCACCCTCGTCCATAGCCGTGGACATATTACGTCCTGTAATACCGCAAGTGTGAAGTAGAACGTCATCTAACGGCGAGGCGGAAACTGTGCGAGAGCCCTCTTATGCTACCTATGGCATCAAGACTGCCAGAACCGAGACCCCCGTAAAGCTATTAGCAGACAAGGCAAATGAAGTGAGGGGCTCGTTTGACAAACATATTAAGGAAACCAACAGTCACCGAAATCAAGGTGCATAGGGGAATGTTTCTTTTTTTATATCTAGTGCCAATCAATTAGTTTTTTTGAAAATTGCTTATAAAGCAGCAGAAAAAACAACCATTCCGAAGGTGGTATCCTACCCACGACCTCCGAATATCTCGTCCGGTGTTCTTACCAACTGAGCTACGGCGACGGCTGTTTAATCTGCTGCTTTTGTGGGTATTTTTTTATGTTTTGCGTGTAAGCGATCCTTGAGAGTGTTCACTAGCGCCACCCTCGTCCATAGCGGTGGATGTAGCACATCCTGTAATACCGCAAGTGTGACGTAGAACGTCACCTATCGGCGAGGGCGGAAACTGTGCGAGAGCCCTCTTATTCGACCTATGGCATCAAGACTGCCAGAACCGAGACCCCCGTTAAGCTATTAGCAGAAAAGGCAAATGAAGTGAGGGGATCGTTTGACAAACATATTAGGGAGGCCAACAGTCATCGAAATCAAGGTGCATAGAGGAATGCTTCTTATTTTATAGCAAGTGCCAATCAATTAGTTTTTTTTTAAATTATTTATAAGGCACCAGAAAAGACAACAATGGCGCTGGTGGGATCGAACCCACGACCTCCGAATATCGCGTCCGGTGCTCTTACCAACTGAGCTACGGTGACGGCTGTCTAATCTGCTGCTTTCGTGGGTATTTATGTTTTGCGTGTAAGCGAACCTTGAGAGTGTTCACCCGCGCCACCCTCGTCCATAGCGGTGGACGTAGCACGTCCTGTAATACCGCAAGTGTGACGTAGAACGTCATCTAACGGCGAGGGCGGAAGCTGTGCGAGAGCACTCTTATGCTACCTATGGCATCAAGACTGCCAGAACCGAGACCCCCGTTAAGCTATTAGCAGACAAGGCAAATGAGGTGAGGGGCTCGTTTGACAAACATATGAAGGAAGCCAGCAGTCACCGACATCAAGGTGCATAGAGGAATGCTTCTTTTTTATATCTAGTGCCAATCAATCAGTTTTTTAAAAGAAACCTACTTATAGAACAGTAGAAAAAACAACCATGCCACCGGTGGAATTCGAGCCCACGACCTCCGAATATCGCGTCCGGTGCTTTACCAACTGATCTACGGCGACGGCTGCCTAATTTGCTACTTTCGTGGGTATTTATGTTTTGCGTGCAACCGAACCTTGAGAGTGTTCACCAGCGCCACCCTCGTCCATAGCGGTGGACGTAGCACGTCCTGTAATTCCGCAAGTGTGACGTAGAACGTCATCTAACGGCGAGGGCGGAAACCGTGCGAGAGCCCTCTTATGCTACCTATGGCATCAAGACAGCCAGAACCGAGACCCTCGTTAATCTATTAGCAGACAAGGCAAATGATGTGAGGGGTTCGTTTGACAAACATATTAAGGAAGCCAATAGTCACCGAAATCAAGGTGCATAGGGGAATGCTTCTTTTTATATCTAGTGCCGATAAATTAGTTTTTAATGAAAATTACCTATAAAGCAGCACAAAAAAACAACCATGCCGCCGGTGGGATCCGAACCCACAACCTCCGAATATCGCGTCGGGTGCTCTTACCAACTGAGCTACGGCGACGGCTGTCTAATCTGCTGCTTTCGTGGGTATTTATGTTTTGCATGTAAGCGAACCTTGAGTGTTCACCAGCGCCACCCTCGTCCATAGCGGTGGACGTAGCACGTCCTGTAATACAGCAAGAGTGACGAAGAACGTCATCTAACGGCGAGAGACGAACCTGTGCGAGAGCCCTCTTATGCTACCTATGGCATCAAGACTGCCAGAACCGAGAGCTCCGTTAAGCTATTAGCAGACAAGGCAAATGAAGTGAGGGTCTCGTTTGACGAACATATTAAGGAAGCCAACAGTCACCAAAAACAAGGTGCATAGGGGAATGCTTCTTGTTTATTAAATCTAGTGCCAGTCAATTAGTTTATTTTTGAAAATTATTTAGAAAGCATCAGAAAAAACAACCATGCCGCCGGTGGGATCCGAGCCCACGACCTCCGAATATCGCGTCCGGTGCTCTTACCAACTGAGCTACGTCGACGGCTGTCTAATCAGCTGCTTTCGTGGGTATTTATGTTTTGCTTGTAAGAGAACCTTGAGAGTGTTCACCAGCGCCACCCTCGTTCATAGCGGTGGACGTAGCACGTCCTGTAATACCGCAAGTGTGACGTAGAACGTCATCTAATGGCGAGGGAGCAAACTGTGCGAGAGCCCTCTTATGCTACCTATGGCATCAAGACTGCCAGAATAGAGAGCCCCGTTAAGCTATTAGCAGACAAGGCAAATGAAGTGCAGGGCTCGTTTGCCAAAAATATTAGGGAAACCAGCAGTCAACGAAATCAAGGTGCATAGGGGAATGCTTCTTTTTTATATCTAGTGCCAATCAATTAGTTATTTAAAGAAAATTACTTATAAAGCAGCAGAAAAAACAACCATGCCGAAGGTGGGATCCGAACCCACGACCTCCGAATATCGCGTCCGGTGCTTTACCAACTGAGCTAATGCGTCGGCTGTCTAATTTGCTGCTTTCTTGGGTATTTATGTTTTGCGTACAAGCGAACCTTGAGAGTGTTCACCAGCGCCACCCTCGTCCTTAGCGGTGGACGTAGCACGTCCTGTAATACCGCAAGTGTGACGTAGAACGTCATCTACCGGCGAGGGCGGAAACTGTGCGAGAGCCCTCTTATGCTACCCATGGCATCAAGACTGCCAGAACCGAGACCCCCGTTAAGCTATTAGCAGACAAGGCAAATGATGTGAGGGGCTCGTTTGACAAACATATTGAGGAAGCCAACAGTCACCGAAATCAAGATGCATAGAGGAATGCTTCTTTTTTTATGGCTAGTGCCAATCAATTATTTTTTTAAAGAAAATTACTTATAAAGCAGCAGAAAAGACAACCATGGCGCCGGTGGGATCGAACCCACGACCTCCGAATATCGCGTCCGGTGGTCTTATCAACTGAGCTACGGTGACGGCTGTCTAATCTGCTGCTTTTGCGTGTATTTATTTATGATTTGCGTGTAAGCGAGCCTTGAGAATGTTCACCAGCGCCACCCTCGTGCATAGCGGTGGACGTATGACGTCCTGTAATACCGCAAGTGTGAAGTAGAACGTCATCTAACGGCGAGGCGGAAACTGTGCGAGAGCCCTCTTATGCTACCTATGGCATCAAGACTGCCAGAACCGAGACCCCCGTTAAGCTATTAGCAGACAAGGCAAATGAAGTGAGGGGCTCGTTTGACAAACATATGAAGGAAGCCAACAGTCACCGAAATCAAGGTGCATAGAGGACTGCTTCTTTTTTATATCTAGTGCCAATCAATTAGTTTTTTGAAAATTGCTTATAATGCAGCAGAAAACAACCATGCCACCGGTGGGACTCGAACCCACGACCTCGAATATCGCCTCCGGTGCTCTTACCAACTGAGCTACGGCGACGGCTGTCTAATCTGCTGCTTTCGTGGGTATTTATGTTTTGCGTGTAAGCGAATCTTGAGAGTGTTCACCAGCGCCACCCTCGTCCATAGCCGTGGGCATATTACGTCCTGTAATACCGCAAGTGTGAAGTAGAACGTCATCTAACGGCGAGGCGGAAACTGTGCGAGAGCCCTCTTATGCTACCTATGGCATCAAGACTGCCAGAACCGAGACCCCCGTTAAGCTATTAGCAGACAAGGCAAATGAAGTGAGGGGCTCGTTTGACAAACATATTAAGGAAACCAACAGTCACCGAAATCAAGGTGCATAGGGGAATGTTTCTTTTTTTATATCTAGTGCCAATCAATTAGTTTTTTTGAAAATTGCTTATAAAGCAGCAGAAAAAACAACCATTCCGAAGGTGGGATCCTACCCACGACCTCCGAATATCTCGTCCGGTGTTCTTACCAACTGAGCTACGGCGACGGCTGTTTAATCTGCTGCTTTTGTGGGTATTTTTTTATGTTTTGCGTGTAAGCGATCCTTGAGAGTGTTCACTAGCGCCACCCTCGTCCATAGCGGTGGATGTAGCACATCCTGTAATACCGCAAGTGTGACGTAGAACGTCATCTATCGGCGAGGGCGGAAACTGTGCGAGAGCCCTCTTATTCGACCTATGGCATCAAGACTGCCATAACCGAGACCCCCGTTAAGCTATTAGCAGAAAAGGCAAATGAAGTGAGGGGATCGTTTGACAAACATATTAGGGAGGCCAACAGTCATCGAAATCAAGGTGCATAGAGGAATGCTTCTTATTTTATAGCAAGTGCCAATCAATTAGTTTTTTTTAAATTATTTATAAGGCACCAGAAAAGACAACAATGGCGCTGGTGGGATCGAACCCACGACCTCCGAATATCGCGTCCGGTGCTCTTACCAACTGAGCTACGGTGACGGCTGTCTAATCTGCTGCTTTCGTGGGTATTTATGTTTTGCGTGTAAGCGAACCTTGAGAGTGTTCACCCGCGCCACCCTCGTCCATAGCGGTGGACGTAGCACGTCCTGTAATACCGCAAGTGTGACGTAGAACGTCATCTAACGGCGAGGGCGGAAGCTGTGCGAGAGCACTCTTATGCTACCTATGGCATCAAGACTGCCAGAACCGAGACCCCCGTTAAGCTATTAGCAGACAAGGCAAATGAGGTGAGGGGCTCGTTTGACAAACATATGAAGGAAGCCAGCAGTCACCGACATCAAGGTGCATAGAGGAATGCTTCTTTTTTATATCTAGCGCCAATCAATCAGTTTTTTAAAAGAAACCTACTTATAGAACAGTAGAAAAAACAACCATGCCACCGGTGGAATTCGAGCCCACGACCTCCGAATATCGCGTCCGGTGCTTTACCAACTGATCTACGGCGACGGCTGCCTAATTTGCTACTTTCGTGGGTATTTATGTTTTGCGTGCAACCGAACCTTGAGAGTGTTCACCAGCGCCACCCTCGTCCATAGCGGTGGACGTAGCACGTCCTGTAATTCCGCAAGTGTGACGTAGAACGTCATCTAACGGCGAGGGCGGAAACCGTGCGAGAGCCCTCTTAGGCTACCTATGGCATCAAGACAGCCAGAACCGAGACCCTCGTTAATCTATTAGCAGACAAGGCAAATGATGTGAGGGGTTCGTTTGACAAACATATTAAGGAAGCCAATAGTCACCGAAATCAAGGTGCATAGGGGAATGCTTCTTTTTATATCTAGTGCCGATAAATTAGTTTTTAATGAAAATTACCTATAAAGCAGCACAAAAAAACAACCATGCCGCCGGTGGGATCCGAACCCACAACCTCCGAATATCGCGTCGGGTGCTCTTACCAACTGAGCTACGGCGACGGCTGTCTAATCTGCTGCTTTCGTGGGTATTTATGTTTTGCATGTAAGCGAACCTTGAGTGTTCACCTGCGCCACCCTCGTCCATAGCGGTGGACGTAGCACGTCCTGTAATACAGCAAGAGTGACGAAGAACGTCATCTAACGGCGAGAGAGGAACCTGTGCGAGAGCCCTCTTATGCTACCTATGGCATCAAGACTGCCAGAACCGAGAGCTCCGTTAAGCTATTAGCAGACAAGGCAAATGAAGTGAGGGTCTCGTTTGACGAACATATTAAGGAAGCCAACAGTCACCAAAAACAAGGTGCATAGGGGAATGCTTCTTGTTTATTAAATCTAGTGCCAGTCAATTAGTTTATTTTTGAAAATTATTTAGAAAGCATCAGAAAAAACAACCATGCCGCCGGTTGGATCCGAGCCCACGACCTCCGAATATCGCGTCCGGTGCTCTTACCAACTGAGCTACGTCGACGGCTGTCTAATCAGCTGCTTTCGTGGGTATTTATGTTTTGCTTGTAAGAGAACCTTGAGAGTGTTCACCAGCGCCACCCTCGTTCATAGCGGTGGACGTAGCACGTCCTGTAATACCGCAAGTGTGACGTAGAACGTCATCTAATGGCGAGGGAGCAAACTGTGCGAGAGCCCTCTTATGCTACCTATGGCATCAAGACTGCCAGAATAGAGAGCCCCGTTAAGCTATTAGCAGACAAGGCAAATGAAGTGCAGGGCTCGTTTGCCAAAAATATTAGGGAAACCAGCAGTCAACGAAATCAAGGTGCATAGGGGAATGCTTCTTTTTTATATCTAGTGCCAATCAATTAGTTATTTAAAGAAAATTACTTATAAAGCAGCAGAAAAAACAACCATGCCGAAGGTGGGATCCGAACCCACGACCTCCGAATATCGCGTCCGGTGCTTTACCAACTGAGCTAATGCGACGGCTGTCTAATTTGCTGCTTTCTTGGGTATTTATGTTTTGCGTACAAGCGAACCTTGAGAGTGTTCACCAGCGCCACCCTCATCCTTAGTGGTGGACGTATGACGTCCTGTAATACCGCAAGTGTGAAGTAGAACGTCATCTAACGGCGAGGCGGAAACTGTGCGAGAGCCCTCTTATGCTACCTATGGCATCAAGACTGCCAGAACCGAGACCCCCGTTAAGCTATTAGCAGACAAGGCAAATGAAGTGAGGGGCTCGTTTGACAAACATATTAAGGAAACCAACAGTCACCGAAATCAAGGTGCATAGGGGAATGTTTCTTTGTTTACATCTAGTGCCAATCAATTAGTTTTTTAAAGAAAATACTTATAAAGCCACAGGAAAAACAACCATGCCGCCGGTGGGATCTGAATCCACGACCACCGAATATCGCGTCCGGTGCGCTTACCAACTGAGCTACGGCGACGGCTGTCTAATCTGCTGCTTTCGTGGGTATTTATGTTTTGCGTGTAAGCGAACCTTGATAGTGTTCACCAGCGCCACCCTCGTAGATAGCGGTGGACGTAGCACGTCCTGTAATACTGCAAGTGTGACGTAGAACGTCATATAACGGCGAGGGCGTTAACTGTGCCAGAGCCCTCTTATGCTACCTAAGGCTTCAAGACTGCCAGAACCGAGACCCTCTTTAAGCTATTAGCAGACAAGGCAAATGAAGTGAGGGGCTCGTTTGACAAACATATTAAAGAAACCAACAGTCACCGAAATCAAGGTGCATAGGGGAATGCTTCTTTTTTATATCTAGTGCCAATGAATTAGTTGTTTTGAAAATTGCTTATAAAGCAGCAGAAAAAACAACCATTCCGAAGGTGGGATCCTACCCACGACCTCCGAATATCTCGTCCGGTGTTCTTACCAACTGAGCTACGGCGACGGCTGTTTAATCTGCTGCTTTTGTGGGTATTTTTTTATGTTTTGCGTGTAGGCGAACCTTGAGTGTGTTCACTAGCGCCACCCTCGTGCATAGCGGTGGACGTAGCACGTCCTGTTATACCGCAAGTGTGACGCAGAACGTCATTTAAAGGCGAGGGCGGAAACTGTGCGACATCCCTCTTATGCTACCTATGGCATCAAGACTGCCAGAACCGAGACCCCGTTAAGCTATTAGCAGACAAGGCAAATGAGGTGAGGGGCTCGTTTGACAAACATATGAAGGAAGCCAACAGTCACCGAAATCAAGGTGCATGGAGGAATGCTTTTTTTTATATCTAGGGCCAATCAATTAGTTTTTAAAGAAAATTACTTATAAAGCAGCAAAAAAACAACCATGCCGCCAGTGGGATCCGAACCCACGACCTCCGAATATCGCGTCGGGTGCTCTTAGCAACTGAGCTACCATGACGGCTGTCTAATCTGCTGCTTTTGTGGGTATTTATTTATGTTTTCCGTGTAAGCGAACCTTGAGAGTGTTCACCCGCGCCGCCCTCGTCCATAGCGGTGGACGTAGCACGTCCTGTAATACCGCAAGTGTGACGTAGAACGTCATCTAACCGCGAGGGCGGAATCTGTGCGAGAGCACTCTTATGCTACCTATGGCATCAAGACTGCCAGATCCGAGACCCCCGTTAAGCTATTAGCAGACAAGGCAAATGAGGTGAGGGGCTCGTTTGACAAACATATGAAGGAAGCCAGCAGTCACCGACATCAAGGTGCATAGAGGAATGCTTCTTTTTTATATCTAGTGCCAATCAATCAGTTTTTTTAAAGAAACCAACTTATAGAACAGCAGAAAAAACAACCATGCCACCGGTGGAATTCGAGCCCACGACCTCCGAATATCGCGTCCGGTGCTTTACCAACTGATCTACGGCGACGGCTGCCTAATTTGCTACTTTCGTGGGTATTTATGTTTTGCGTGCAACCGAACCTTGAGAGTGTTCACCAGCGCCACCCTCGTCCATAGCGGTGGACGTAGCACGTCCTGTAATTCCGCAAGTGTGACGTAGAACGTCATCTAACGGTGAGGGCGGAAACCGTGCGAGAGCCCTCTTATGCTACCTATGGCATCAAGACAGCCAGAACCGAGACCCTCGTTAATCTATCAGCAGACAAGGCAAATGATGTCAGGGGCTCGTTTGACAAAGATATTAAGGAAGCCAGTAGTCACCGAAATCAAGGTGCATAGGGGAATGCTTCTTTTTTATATCTAGTGCGGATAAATTAGTTTTTAATGAAAATTACCTATAAAGCAGCAGAAAAAACAACCATGCCGCCGGTGGGATCCGAACCCACAACCTCCGAATATCGCGTCGGGTGCTCTTACCAACTGAGCTACGGCGACGGCTGTCTAATCTGCTGCTTTCGTGGGTATTTATGTTTTGCATGTAAGCGATCCTTGAGAGTGTTCACCAGCGCCACCCTCGTCCATAGCGGTGGACGTAGCACGTCTTGTAATACAGCAAGAGTGACGACGAACGTCATCTAACGGCGAGAGAGGAACCTGTGCGAGAGCCCTCTTATGCTACCTATGGCATCAAGACTGCCAGAACAGAGAGCTCCGTTAAGCTATTAGCAGACAAGGCAAATGAAGTGAGGGTCTCGTTTGACGAACATATTAAGGAAGCCAACAGTCACCAAAAACAAGGTGCATAGGGGAATGCTTCTTGTTTATTAAATCTAGTGCCAGTCAATTATTTTATTTTTGAAAATTATTTAGAAAGCATCAAAAAAAAACAACCATGCCGCCGGTGGGATCCGAGCCCACGACCTCCGAATATCGCGTCCGGTGCTCTTACCAACTGAGCTACGTCGACGGCTGTCTAATCAGCTGCTTTCGTGGGTATTTATGTTTTGCGTGCAAGCGAACCTTGAGAGTGTTCACCAGCGCCACCCTCGTCCTTAGCGGTGGACGTAGCACGTCTTGTAATACCGCAAGTGTGACGTAGAACGTCATCTAACGGCGTAGGCGGAAACTGTGCGGGAGCCCTCTTATGCTACCTATGGCATCAAGACTGCCAGAGCCGAGACCCCCGTTAAGCTATTAGCAGACAAGGCAAATGATGTGAGGGGCTCGTTTGACAAACATATTAAGGAAGCCAACAGTCACCGAAATCAAGATGCATAGAGGAATGCTTTTTTTTTATAGCTAGTGCCAATCAATTAGTTTTTTTTAAGAAAATTACTTATAAAGCAGCAGAAGAGACAACCATGGCGCCGGTGGGATCGAACCCACGACCTCCGAATATCGCGTCCGGTGCTTTACCGACTGAGCTACGGCGACGGCTGTCTAATTTGCTGCTTTCTTGGGTATTTATGGTTTGCATGAAAGCGAACCTTGAGAGTGTTCACCAGCGGCACCCTCGTCCATAGCGGTGGATGTAGCACGTCCTGTAATACCGCAAGTGTGACATAGAATGTCATCTAACGGCGAGGGCGGAAACTGTGCGAGAGCCCTCTTATGCTACCTATGGCATCAAGACTGCCAGAACCGAGACCCCCGTTAAGCTAATAGCAGACAAGGCAAATGAGGTGAGAGGCTCGTTTGACAAACATATTAAGGAAGCCAACAGTCACCGAAATCAAGGTGCATAGGGGAATGCTTCTTTTTTTATATCTAGTGCCAATCAATTAGTTTTTTTTTTAAATTGCTTATAAAGCTGCAGAAAAAACAACCATGCCGAAGGTGGGATCCGAGCCCACGACCTCCGAATATCGCGTCCGGTGCTTTACCAACTGAGCTACGGCGACGGCTGTCTAATTTGCTGCTTTCTTGGGTATTTATGGTTTGCATGAAAGCGAACCTTGAGAGTGTTCACCAGCGGCACCCTCGTCCATAGCGGTGGATGTAGCACGTCCTGTAATACCGCAAGTGTGACATAGAATGTCATCTAACGGCGAGGGCGGAAACTGTGCGAGAGCCCTCTTATTCGACCTATGGCATCAAGACTGCCAGAACCGGTACCCCCGTTAAACTATTAGCGGACAAGGCAAATGAAGTGAGGGGATCGTTTGACAAACATATCAAGGAAGCCAACAGTCACCGAAATCAAGGTGCATAGGGGAATGCTTCTTTTTTATATCTAGTGCCAATCAAGTAGTTTTTTAAAGAAAATTACTTATAAAGCAGCAGAAAAACAACGATGCCGAAGGTGTTATCCGAACCCACGACCTGCGAATATCGCGTCCAGTGCTTTACCAACTGAGCTAATTCGACGGCTGTCTAATTTGCTGCTTTCTTGGGTATTTATGTTTTGCGTGCAAGCGAACCTTGAGAGTGTTCACCAGCGCCACCCTCGTCCATAGCGGTGGTCGTAGCACGTAGTGTAATACCGCAAGTGTGACGTAGAACGTCATCTAACGGCGAAGGCGGAAACTGTGCGAGAGCCCTCTTATGCTACCTATGGCATCAAGACCGCCAGAACCAAGACCCCCGTTAAGCTATTAGCAGACAAGGCAAATGAAGTGAGGGGCTCGTTTGACAAACATATGAAGGAAACCAACAGTCACCGAAATCAAGGTGCATAGGGGAATGCTTCTTTTTTTTATATCTAGTGCCAATCAATTAGTTATTTAAAGAAAATTACTTATAAAGCAGCAGAAAAAACAACCATGCCGAAGGTGGGATCCGAACCCACGACCTCCGAATATCGCGTCCGGTGCTTTACCAACTGAGCTAATGCGACGGCTGTCTAATTTGCTGCTTTCTTGGGTATTTATGGTTTGCATGAAAGCGAACCTTGAGAGTGTTCACCAGCGGCACCCTCGTCCATAGCGGTGGATGTTGCACGTCCTGTAATACCGCAAGTGTGACATAGAATGTCATCTAACGGCGAGGGCGGAAACTGTGCGAGAGCCCTCTTATGCTACCTATGGCATCAAGACTGCCAGAACCGAGACCCCCGTTAAGCTATTAGCAGACAAGGCAAATGAGGTGAGAGGCTCGTTTGACAAACATATTAAGGAAGCCAACAGTCACCGAAATCAAGGTGCATAGGGGAATGCTTCTTTTTTTATATCTAGTGCCACTCAATTAGTTTTTTTTTTTAAATTGCTTATAAAGCTGCAGAAAAAACAACCATGCCGAAGGTGGGATCCGAGCCCACGACCTCCGAATATCGCGTCCGGTGCTTTACCAACTGAGCTACGGCGACGGCTGTCTAATTTGCTGCTTTCTTGGGTATTTATGGTTTGCATGAAAGCGAACCTTGAGAGTGTTCACCAGCGGCACCCTCGTCCATAGCGGTGGATGTAGCACGTCCTGTAATACCGCAAGTGTGACATAGAATGTCATCTAACGGCGAGGGCGGAAACTGTGCGAGAGCCCTCTTATTCGACCTATGGCATCAAGACTGCCAGAACCGGTACCCCCGTTAAGCTATTAGCGGACAAGGCAAATGAAGTGAGGGGATCGTTTGACAAACATATCAAGGAAGCCAACAGTCACCGAAATCAAGGTGCATAGGGGAATGCTTCTTTTTTATATCTAGTGCCAATCAATTAGTTTTTTAAAGAAAATTACTTATAAAGCAGCAGGAAAAACAACCATGCCGCCGGTGGGATCCGTACCCACGACCACCAAATATCGCGTCCGGTGCGCTTACCAACTGAGCTAGGGCGACGGCTGTCTAATCTGCTGCTTTCGTGGTTATTTATGTTTTGCGTGCAATCGAACCTTGAGAGTGTTCACCAGCGCCACCCTCGTCCATAGCGGTGGAGTAGCACGTCCTGTAATACCGCAAGTGTGACGTAGAACGTCATCTAACGGCGAGGGCGGAAACTGTGCGAGAGCCCTCTTATGCTACCTATGGCATTTAGACTGCTAGAACCGAGGCCCCCGTTAAGCTATCAGCAGAAAAGGCAAATGAAGTGAGGGGCTCTTTTGACAAACATATTAAGGAAGCCAACAGTCACCGAAATCAAGGTGCATAGGGGAATGCTTCTTTTTTATATCTAGTGCCGATCATTTAGTTTTTTAATGAAAAAAACCTATAAAGCAGCAGAAAAACAACCATGCCGCCGGTGGGATCCGAACCCACGACTTCCGAATATCGCGTCCGGTGCTCTTACCAACTGAGCTACGGCGACGGCTGTCTAATCTGCTGCTTTCGTGGGTATTTATGTTTTGCATGTAAGCGAACCTTGAGTGTTCACCAGCGCCACCCTCGTCCATAGCGGTGGACGTAGCACGTCCTGTAATACCGCAAGAGTGACGTAGAACGTCATCTAACGGCGAGGGAGGAAACTGTGCGAGAGCCCTCTTATGCTACCTATGGCATCAAGACTGCCAGAACCGAGACCCCCGTTAAGCTATTAGCAGACAAGGCAAATGAAGTGAGGGGCTCGTTTGACAAACATATGAAGGAAACCAACAGTCACCGAAATCAAGGTGCATAGGGGAATGCTTCTTTTTTTATATCTAGTGCCAATCAATTAGTTTTTTTTAAAAATTGCTTATAAAGCAGCAGAAAAAACAACCGTTCCGAAGGTGGGATCCTACCCACGACCTCCGAATATCTTGAGCCACGGCGACGGCTGTTTAATCTGCTGCTTTTGTGGGTATTTATTTATGTTTTGCGTGTAAGTGAACCTTGAGAGTGTTCACTAGCGCCACCCTCGTGCATAGCGGTGGACGTAGCACGTCCTGTAATACCGCAAGTGTGAAGTAGAACGTCATCTAACGGCGAGGGCGGAAACTTTGTGAGAGCCCTCTTATGCTGCCTATGGCATCATGACTGCCAGAACCGAGACCCCCGTTAAGCTATTAGCAGACAAGGCAAATGAAGTGAGGGGCTCGTTTGACAAACATATTAAGGAAACCAACAGTCACCGAAATCAAGGTGCATAGGGGAATGTTTCTTTGTTTACATCTAGTGCCAATCGATTAGTTTTTTAAAGAAAATTGCTTATAAAGCAGCAGAAAAAACAACCATTCCGAAGGTGGGATCCTACCCACGACCTCCGAATATCTCGTCCGGTGTTCTTACCAACTGACCTACGGCGACGGCTGTTTAATCTGCTGCTTTTGTGGGTATTTTTTTATGCTTTGCGTGTAAGCGATCCTTGAGAGTGTTCACTAGCGCCACCCTCGTCCATAGCGGTGGATGTAGCACATCCTGTAATACCGCAAGTGTGACGTAGAACGTCATCTATCGGCGAGGGCGGAAACTGTGCGAGAGACCTCTTATTCGACCTATGGCATCAAGACTGCCAGAACCGAGACCCCCGTTAAGCTATTAGCAGAAAAGGCAAATGAAGTGAGGGGATCGTTTGACAAACATATTAAGGAAGCCAACAGTCATCGAAATCAAGGTGCATAGAGGAATGCTTCTTATTTATAGCAAGTGCCAATCAATTAGTTTTTTTTTTAAATTATTTATAAGGCACCAGAAAAGACAACAATGGCGCTGGTGGGATCGAACCCACGACCTCCGAATATCGCGTCCGGTGCTCTTACCAACTGAGCTACGGTGACGGCTGTCTAATCTGCTGCTTTCGTGGGTATTTATGTTTTGCGTGTAAGCGAACCTTGAGAGTGTTCACCCGCGCCACCCTCGTCCATAGCGGTGGACGTAGCACGTCCTGTAATACCGCAAGTGTGACGTAGAACGTCATCTAACGGCGAGGGCGGAAGCTGTGCGAGAGCACTCTTATGCTACCTATGGCATCAAGACTGCCAGAACCGAGACCCCCGTTAAGCTATTAGCAGACAAGGCAAATGAGGTGAGGGGCTCGTTTGACAAACATATGAAGGAAGCCAGCAGTCACCGACATCAAGGTGCATAGAGGAATGCTTCTTTTTTATATCTAGTGCCAATCAATCAGTTTTTTAAAAGAAACCTACTTATAGAACAGTAGAAAAAACAACCATGCCACCGGTGGAATTCGAGCCCACGACCTCCGAATATCGCGTCCGGTGCTTTACCAACTGATCTACGGCGACGGCTGCCTAATTTGCTACTTTCGTGGGTATTTATGTTTTGCGTGCAACCGAACCTTGAGAGTGTTCACCAGCGCCACCCTCGTCCATAGCGGTGGACGTAGCACGTCCTGTAATTCCGCAAGTGTGACGTAGAACGTCATCTAACGGCGAGGGCGGAAACCGTGCGAGAGCCCTCTTATGCTACCTATGGCTTCAAGACAGCCAGAACCGAGACCCTCGTTAATCTATTAGCAGACAAGGCAAATGATGTGAGGGGTTCGTTTGACAAACATATTAAGGAAGCCAATAGTCACCGAAATCAAGGTGCACAGGGGAATGCTTCTTTTTATATCTAGTGCCGATAAATTAGATTTTAATGAAAATTACCTATAAAGCAGCACAAAAAAACAACCATGCCGCCGGTGGGATCCGAACCCACAACCTCCGAATATCGCGTCGGGTGCTCTTACCAACTGAGCTACGGCGACGGCTGTCTAATCTGCTGCTTTCGTGGGTATTTATGTTTTGCATGTAAGCGAACCTTGAGTGTTCACCAGCGCCACCCTCGTCCATAGCGGTGGACGTAGCACGTCCTGTAATACAGCAAGAGTGACGAAGAACGTCATCTAACGGCGAGAGAGGAACCTGTGCGAGAGCCCTCTTATGCTACCTATGGCATCAAGACTGCCAGAACCGAGAGCTCCGTTAAGCTATTAGCAGACAAGGCAAATGAAGTGAGGGTCTCGTTTGACGAACACATTAAGGAAGCCAACAGTCACCAAAAACAAGGTGCATAGGGGAATGCTTCTTGTTTATTAAATCTAGTGCCAGTCAATTACTTTATTTTTGAAAATTATTTAGAAAGCATCAGAAAAAACAACCATGCCGCCGGTGGGATCCGAGCCCACGACCTCCGAATATCGCGTCCGGTGCTCTTACCAACTGAGCTACGTCGACGGCTGTCTAATCAGCTGCTTTCGTGGGTATTTATGTTTTGCGTGTAAGAGAACCTTGAGAGTGTTCACCAGCGCCACCCTCGTTCATAGCGGTGGACGTAGCACGTCCTGTAATACCGCAAGTGTGACGTAGAACGTCATCTAATGGCGAGGGAGCAAACTGTGCGAGAGCCCTCTTATGCTACCTATGGCATCAAGACTGCCAGAATAGAGAGCCCCGTTAAGCTATTAGCAGACAAGGCAAATGAAGTGAAGGGCTCGTTTGCCAAAAATATTAGGGAAACCAGCAGTCAACGAAATCAAGGTGCATAGGGGAATGCTTCTTTTTTATATCTAGTGCCAATCAATTAGTTATTTAAAGAAAATTACTTATAAAGCAGCAGAAAAAACAACCATGCCGAAGGTGGGATCCGAACCCACGACCTCCGAATATCGCGTCCGGTGCTTTACCAACTGAGCTAATGCGACGGCTGTCTAATTTGCTGCTTTCTTGGGTATTTATGTTTTGCGTACAAGCGAACCTTGAGAGTGTTCACCAGCGCCACCCTCGTCCTTAGCGGTGGACGTAGCACGTCCTGTAATACCGCCAGTGTGACGTAGAACGTCATCTAACGGCGAGGGCGGAAACTGTGCGAGAGCCCTCTTATGCTACCCATGGCATCAAGACTGCCAGAACCGAGACCCCCGTTAAGCTATTAGCAGACAAGGCAAATGATGTGAGGGGCTCGTTTGACAAACATATTGAGGAAGCCAACAGTCACCGAAATCAAGATGCATAGAGGAATGCTTCTTTTTTTATGGCTAGTGCCAATCAATTAGTTTTTTAAAGAAAATTACTTATAAAGCAGCAGAAAAGACAACCATGGCGCCGGTGGGATCGAACCCACGACCTCCGAATATCGCGTCCGGTGGTCTTATCAACTGAGCTACGGTGACGGCTGTCTAATCTGCTGCTTTTGCGTGTATTTATTTATGTTTTGCGTGTAAGCGAGCCTTGAGAATGTTCACCAGCGCCACCCTCGTGCATAGCGGTGGACGTATGACGTCCTGTAATACCGCAAGTGTGAAGTAGAACGTCATCTAACGGCGAGGCGGAAACTGTGCGAGAGCCCTCTTATGCTACCTATGGCATCAAGACTGCCAGAACCGAGACCCCCGTTAAGCTATTAGCAGACAAGGCAAATGAAGTGAGGGGCTCGTTTGACAAACATATTAAGGAAACCAACAGTCTCCGAAATCAAGGTGCATAGGGGAATGTTTCTTTGTTTACATCTAGTGCAAATCAATTAGTTTTTTAAAGAAAATTACTTATAAAGCCGCAGGAAAAACAACCATGCCGCCGGTGGGATCTGAATCCACGACCACCGAATATCGCGTCCGGTGCGCTTACCAACTGAGCTACGGCGACGGCTGTCTAATCTGCTGCTTTCGTGGGTATTTATGTTTTGCGTGTAAGCGAACCTTGATAGTGTTCACCAGCGCCACCCTCGTAGATAGCGGTGGACGTAGCACCTCCTGTAATACTGCAAGTGTGACGTAGAACGTCATATAACGGCGAGGGCGTTAACTGTGCCAGAGCCCTCTTATGCTACCTGAGGCTTCAAGACTGCCAGAACCGAGACCCTCTTTAAGCTATTAGCAGACAAGGCAAATGAAGTGAGGGGCTCGTTTGACAAACATATTAAAGAAACCAACAGTCACCGAAATCAAGGTGCATAGGGGAATGCTTCTTTTTTATATCTAGTGCCAATGAATTAGTTGTTTTGAAAATTACTTATAAAGCAGCAAAAAAACAACCATGCCGCCAGTGGGATCCGAACCCACGACCTCCGAATATCGCGTCCGGTGCTCTTACCAACTGAGCTACGGTGACGGCTGTCTAATCTGCTGCTTTCGTGGGTATTTATGTTTTGCGTGTAAGCGAACCTTGAGAGTGTTCACCCGCGCCGCCCTCGTCCATAGCGGTGGACGTAGCACGTCCTGTAATACCGCAAGTGTGACGTAGAACGTCATCTAACGGCGAGGGCGGAATCTGTGCGAGAGCACTCTTATGCTACCTATGGCATCAAGACTGCCAGAACCGAGACCCCCGTTAAGCTATTAGCAGACAAGGCAAATGAGGTGAGGGGCTCGTTTGACAAACATATGAAGGAAGCCAGCAGTCACCGACATCAAGGTGCATAGAGGAATGCTTCTTTTTTATATCTAGTGCCAATCAATCAGTTTTTTTAAAGAAACCTACTTATAGAACAGCAGAAAAAACAACCATGCCACCGGTGGAATTCGAGCCCACGACCTCCGAATATCGCGTCCGGTGCTTTACCAACTGATCTACGGCGACGGCTGCCTAATTTGCTACTTTCGTGGGTATTTATGTTTTGCGTGCAACCGAACCTTGAGAGTGTTCACCAGCGCCACCCTCGTCCATAGCGGTGGACGTAGCACGTCCTGTAATTCCGCAAGTGTGACGTAGAACGTCATCTAACGGTGAGGGCGGAAACCGTGCGAGAGCCCTCTTATGCTACCTATGGCATCAAGACAGCCAGAACCGAGACCCTCGTTAATCTATCAGCAGACAAGGCAAATGATGTCAGGGGCTCGTTTGACAAACATATTAAGGAAGCCAGTAGTCACCGAAATCAAGGTGCATAGGGGAATGCTTCTTTTTTATATCTAGTGCGGATAAATTAGTTTTTAATGAAAATTACCTATAAAGCAGCAGAAAAAACAACCATGCCGCCGGTGGGATCCGAGCCCACAACCTCCGAATATCGCGTCGGGTGCTCTTACCAACTGAGCTACGGCGACGGCTGTCTAATCTGCTGCTTTCGTGGGTATTTATGTTTTGCATGTAAGCGAACCTTGAGTGTTTACCAGCGCCACCCTCGTCCATAGCGGTGGACGTAGCACGTCCTGTAATACAGCAAGAGTGACGAAGAACGTCATCTAACGGCGAGAGAGGAACCTGTGCGAGAGCCCTCTTATGCTACCTATGGCATCAAGACTGCCAGAACAGAGAGCTCCGTTAAGCTATTAGCAGACAAGGCAAATGAAGTGAGGGTCTCGTTTGACGAACATATTAAGGAAGCCAACAGTCACCAAAAACAAGGTGCATAGGGGAATGCTTCTTGTTTATTAAATCTAGTGCCAGTCAATTATTTTATTTTTGAAAATTATTTAGAAAGCATCAGAAAAAACAACCATGCCGCCGGTGGGATCCGAGCCCACGACCTCCGAATATCGCGTCCGGTGCTCTTACCAACTGAGCTACGTCGACGGCTGTCTAATCAGCTGCTTTCGTGGGTATTTATGTTTTGCGTGCAAGCGAACCTTGAGAGTGTTCACCAGCGCCACCCTCGTCCTTAGCGGTGGACGTAGCACGTCCTGTAATACCGCAAGTGTGACGTAGAACCTCATCTAACGGCGTAGGCGGAAACTGTGCGGGAGCCCTCTTATGCTACCTATGGCATCAAGACTGCCAGAACCGAGACCCCCGTTAAGCTATTAGCAGACAAGGCAAATGATGTGAGGGGCTCGTTTGACAAACATATTAAGGAAGCCAACAGTCACCGAAATCAAGATGCATAGAGGAATGCTTCTTTTTTTATAGCTAGTGCCAATCAATTAGTTTTTTTTAAGAAAATTACTTATAAAGCAGCAGAAAAGACAACCATGGCGCCGGTGGGATCGAACCCACGACCTCCGAATATCGCGTCCGGTGGTCTTACCAACTGAGCTACGGTGACGGCTGTCTAATCTGCTGCTTTTGCGTGTATTTATTTATGTTTTGCGTGTAAGCGAGCCTTGAGAATGTTCACCAGCGCCACCCTCGTGCATAGCGGTGGACGTATTACGTCCTGTAATACCGCAAGTGTGAAGTAGAACGTCATCTAACGGCGAGGCGGAACCTGTGCGAGAGCCCTCTTATGCTACCTAAGGCATCAAGACTGCCAGAACCGAGACCCCCGTTAAGCTATTAGCAGACAAGGCAAATGAAGTGAGGGGCTCGGTTGACAAAGCTATGAAGGAAGCCAACAGTCACCGAAATCAAGGTGCATAGAGGAATGCTTCTTTTTTATATCTTGCGCCAATCAATTAGTTGTTTTAAAGAAAATTACTTATAAAGCAGCTGAAAAAACAACCATGCCGCCGGTGGGATCCGAACCCACTACCTCCGAATATCGCGTCCGGTGCGCATACCAACTGAGCTACGGCGACGGCTGTCTAATCTGCTGCTTTCGTGGGTATTTATGTTTTGCATGTAAGCGAACCTTGAGTGTTTACCAGCGCCACCCTCGTCCATAGCGGTGGACGTAGCACGTCCTGTAATACAGCAAGAGTGACGAAGAACGTCATCTAAGGGCGAGGGCGGAAACTGTGCGAGAGCCCTCTTATGCTACCTATGGCATCAAGACTGCCAGAACCGAGACCCCTGTTAAGCTATTAGCAGACAAGGCAAATGAAGTGAGGGGCTCGTTTGACAAACATATGAAGGAAGCCAACAGTCACCGAAATCAAGGTGCATAGAGGAATGCTTCTTTTTTATATCTAGTGCCAATCAATTAGTTTTTTAAAAGAAAATTACTTATAAAGCAGCAGGAAAAAACCATGCCGAAGGTGGGATCCGAACCCACGACCTCAGAATATCGCATCCGGTGCTTTACCAACTGAGCTACGGCGACGGCTGTCTAATTTGTTGCTTTCTTGGGCATTTATGTTTTGCGTGCAAGCGAACCTTGAGAGTGTTCACCAGCGGCACCCTCGTCCATAGCAGTGGATGTAGCACATCCTGTAATACCGCAAGTGTGGCGTAGAACGTCATCTATCGGCGAGGGCGGAAACTGTGCGAGAGCCCTCTTATTCGACCTATGGCATCAAGACTGCCAGAACCGAGACCCCCGTTAAGCTATTAGCAGAAAAGGCAAATGAAGTGAGGGGATCGTTTGACAATCATAATAAGGAAGCCAACAGTCATCGAAATCAAGGTGCATAGAAGAATGCTTCTTATTTTATAGCAAGTTCCAATCAATTAGTTTTTTTTTATTTTATTTATAAGGCACCAGAAAAGACAACAATGGCGCCGATGGGATCGAACCCACGACCTCCGAATATCGCGTCCGGTGCTCTTACCAACTGAGCTACGGTGACGGCTGTCTAATCTGCTGCTTTCGTGGGTATTAATGTTTTGCGTGTAAGCGAACCTTGAGAGTGTTCACCCGCGCCGCCCTCGTCCATAGCGGTGGACGTAGCACGTCCTGTAATACCGCAAGTGTGACGTAGAACGTCATCTAACAGCGAGGGCGGAATCTGTGCGAGAGCACTCTTATGCTACCTATGGCATCAAGACTTCCAGAACCGAGACCAGCGTTAAGCTATTAGCAGACAAGGCAAATGAGGTGAGGGGCTCGTTTGACAAACATATGAAGGAAGCCAGCAGTCACCGACATCAAGGTGCATAGAGGAATGCTTCTTTTTTATATCTAGTGCCAATCAATCAGTTTTTTTAAAGAAACCTACTTATAGAACAGCAGAAAAAACAACCATGCCACCGGTGGAATTCGAGCCCACGACCTCCGAATATCGCGTCCGGTGCTTTACCAACTGATCTACGGCGACGGCTGCCTAATTTGCTACTTTCGTGGGTATTTATGTTTTGCGTGCAACCGAACCTTGAGAGTGTTCACCAGCGCCACCCTCGTCCATAGCGGTGGACGTAGCACGTCCTGTAATTCCGCAAGTGTGACATAGAACGTCATCTAACGGCGAGGGCGGAAACCGTGAGAGAGCCCTCTTATGCTACCTATGGCATCAAGACAGCCAGAACCGAGACCCTCGTTAATCTATTAGCAGACAAGGCAAATGATGTCAGGGGCTCGTTTGACAAACATATTAAGGAAGCCAATAGTCACCGAAATCAAGGTGCATAGGGGAATGCTTCTTTTTTATATCTAGTGCCGATAAATTAGTTTTTAATGAAAATTACCTATAAAGCAGCAGAAAAAACAACCATGCCGCCGGTGGGATCCGAACCCACAACCTCCGAATATCGCGTCGGGTGCTCTTACCAACTGAGCTACGGCGACGGCTGTCTAATCTGCTGCTTTCGTGGGTATTTATGTTTTGCATGTAAGCGAACCTTGAGTGTTCACCAGCGCCACCCTCGTCCATAGCGGTGGACGTAGCACGTCCTGTAATACAGCAAGAGTGACGAAGAACGTCATCTAACGGCGAGAGAGGAACCTGTGCGAGAGCCCTCTTATGCTACCTATGGCATCAAGACTGCCAGAACAGAGAGCTCCGTTAAGCTATTAGCAGACAAGGCAAATGAAGTGAGGGTCTCGTTTGACGAACATATTAAGGAAGCCAACAGTCACCAAAAACAAAGTGCATAGGGGAATGCTTCTTTTTTATATCTAGTGCCAATGAATTAGTTGTTTTGAAAATTGCTTATAAAGCAGCAGAAAAAACAACCATGGCGCCGGCGGGATCGAACCCACGACCTCCGAAAATCGCGTCCGGTGGTCTTACCAACTGAGCTACGGTGACGGCTGTCTAATCTGCTGCTTTTGCGTGTATTTATTTATGTTTTGCGTGTAAGCGAGGATTGAGAATGTTCACCAGCGCCACCCTCGTGCATAGCGGTGGACGTATTACGTCCTGTAATACCGCAAGTGTGAAGTAGAACGTCATCTAACGGCGAGGCGGAAACTGTGCGAGAGCCCTCTTATGCTACCTATGGCATCAAGACTGCCAGAACCGAGACCCTCTTTAAGCTATTAGCAGACAAGGCAAATGAAGTGAGGGGCTCGTTTGACAAACATATTAAAGAAACCAACAGTCACCGAAATCAAGGTGCATAGGGGAATGCTTCTTTTTTATATCTAGTGCCAATGAATTAGTTGTTTTGAAAATTGCTTATAAAGCAGCAGAAAAAACAACCATTCCGAAGGTGGGATCCTACCCACGACCTCCGAATATCTCGTCCGGTGTTCTTACCAACTGAGCTGCGGCGACGGCTGTTTAATCTGCTGCTTTCGTGGGTATTTTTTTATGTTTTGCGTGTAAGCGAACCTTGAGTGTGTTCACTAGCGCCACCCTCGTGCATAGCGGTGGACGTAGCACGTCCTGTAATACCGCAAGTGTGACGCAGAACGTCATCTAACGGCGAGGGCGGAAACTGTGCGAGAGCCCTCTTATGCTACCTATGGCATCAAGACTGCCAGAACCGAGACCCCCGTTAAGCTATTGGCAGACAAGGCAAATGAGGTGAGGGGCTCGTTTGACAAACATATTAAGGAAACCAACAGTCACCGAAATCAAGGTGCACAGGGGAATGCTTCTTTTTTTATATCTACTGCCAATGAATTAGTTTTTTAAAGAAAATTACTTATAAAGCAGCTGAAAAAACAACCATGCCGCCAGTGGGATCAAAACCCACTACCTCCGAATATCGCGTCCGGTGCGCTTACCAACTGAGCTACGGTGACGGCTGTCTAATTTGCTGCTTTCTTGGGTATTTATGTTTTGCGTGCAAGCGAACCTTGAGAGTGTTCACCAGCGGCACCCTCGTCCATAGCGGTGAACGTAGCACGTCCTGTAATACCACAAGTGTGACGTAGAACGTCATCTAACGGCGAGGGCGGAAACTGTGCGAGAGCCCTCTTATGCTACCTATGGCATCTAGGCTGCCAGAACCGAGACCCCGTTAAGCTATTAGCAGAAAAGGCAAATGAAGTGAGGGGCTCGTTTGACAAACATATTAAGGAAACCAACAGTCACCGAAATCAAGGTGCATAGGGGAATGCTTCTTTTTTTATATCTTCTGGCAATCAATTAGTTTTTTAAAGAAAATTACTTATAAAGCAGCAGACAAAAAACCATGCCGAAGGTGGGATCTGAACCCACGACCTCCGATTATGGCGTCCGGTCCTTTACCAACTGAGCTACGGCGACGGCTGTCTAATTTGCTGCTTTCTTGGGTATTTATGTTTTGCGTGCAAGCGAACCTTGAGAGTGTTCACCAGCGGCACCCACGTCCATAGCGGAGAACGTAGCACGTCCTGTAATACCACAAGTGTGACGTAGAACGTCATCTAACGGCGAGGGCGGAAACTGTGCGAGAGCCCTCTTATGCTACCTATGGCATCTAGGCTGCCAGAACCGAGACCCCGTTAAGCTATTAGCAGAAAAGGCAAATGAAGTGAGGGGCTCTTTTGACAAACATATTAAGGAAGCCAACAGTCACCGAAATCAAGGTGCATAGGGGAAAGCTTCTTTTTTTATATCTAGTGCCAATCAATTAGGTTTTTTAAATAAAATTACTTATAAAGCAGCAGAAAAACAACCATGCCGCCGTTGAGATCCTAACCCACGACCTCCGAGTATCGCTTCCGGTGCTCTTACCAACTGAGCTACCGTGACGGCTGTCTAATCTGCTGATTTTGTGGGTATTTATTTATGTTTTGCGTGTAAGCGAACCTTGAGAGTGTTCACTAGCGCCACCCTCGTGCATAGCGGTGGACGTAGCACGTCCTGTAATACCGCACGAGTGAAGTAGAACGTCATCTAACGGCGAGGGCGGAAACTGTGCGAGAGCCCTCTTATTCGAACTATGGCATCAAGACTGCCAGAACCGAGACCCCCGTTAAGCTATTAGCAGACAAGGCAAATGAAGTGAGGGGATCTATTGACAAACATATGAAGGAAGCCAACAGTCACCGAAATCAAGGTGCATAGAGGAATGCTTCTTATTTTATAGCAAGTGCCAATCAATTAGTTTTTTTTAAATTATTTATAAAGCAACAGAAAAGACAACAATGGCGCCGGTGGGATCGAGCCCACGACCTCCGAATATCGCGTCCGGTGCTCTTACCAACTGAGCTACGGTGACGGCTGTCTAATCTGCTGCTTTCGTGGGTATTTATGTTTTGCGTGTAAGCGAACCTTGAGAGTGTTCACCCGCGCCACCCTCGTCCATAGCGGTGGACGTAGCACGTCCTGTAATACAGCAAGAGTGACGAAGAACGTCATCTAACGGCGAGAGAGGAACCTGTGCGAGAGCCCTCTTATGCTACCTATGGCATCAAGACTGCCAGAACAGAGAGCTCCGTTAAGCTATTAGCAGACAAGGCAAATGAAGTGAGGGTCTCGTTTGACGAACATATTAAGGAAGCCAACAGTCACCAAAAACAAAGTGCATAGGGGAATGCTTCTTGTTTATTAAATCTAGTGCCAGTCAATTATTTTATTTTTGAAAATTATTTAGAAAGCATCAGAAAAAACAACCATGCCGCCGGTGGGATCCGAGCCCACGACCTCCGAATATCGCGTCCGGTGCTCTTACCAACTGAGCTACGTCGACGGCTGTCTAATCAGCTGCTTTCGTGGGTATTTATGTTTTGCGTGCAAGCGAACCTTGAGAGTGTTCACCAGCGCCACCCTCGTCCTTAGCGGTGGACGTAGCACGTCCTGTAATACCGCAAGTGTGACGTAGAACGTCATCTAACGGCGAAGGCGGAAACTGTGTGGGAGCCCTCTTATGCTACCTATGGCATCAAGACTGCCAGAACCGAGACCCCCGTTAAGCTATTAGCAGACAAGGCAAATGATGTGAGGGGCTCGTTTGACAAACATATTAAGGAAGCCAACAGTCACCGAAATCAAGATGCATAGAGGAATGCTTCTTTTTTTATAGCTAGTGCCAATCAATTAGTTTTTTTAAAGAAAATTATTTATAAAGCAGCAGAAAAGACAACCATGGCGCCGGCGGGATCGAACCCACGACCTCCGAAAATCGCGTCCGGTGGTCTTACCAACTGAGCTACGGTGACGGCTGTCTAATCTGCTGCTTTTGCGTGTATTTATTTATGTTTTGCGTGTAAGCGAGCCTTGAGAATGTTCACCAGCGCCACCCTCGTGCATAGCGGTGGACGTATTACGTCCTGTAATACCGCAAGTGTGAAGTAGAACGTCATCTAACGGCGAGGCGGAAACTGTGCGAGAGCCCTCTTATGCTACCTATGGCATCAAGACTGCCAGAACCGAGACCCTCTTTAAGCTATTAGCAGACAAGGCAAATGAAGTGAGGGGCTCGTTTGACAAACATATTAAAGAAACCAACAGTCACCGAAATCAAGGTGCACAGGGGAATGCTTCTTTTTTATATCTAGTGCCAATGAATTAGTTGTTTTGAAAATTGCTTATAAAGCAGCAGAAAAAACAACCATGGCGCCGGCGGGATCGAACCCACGACCTCCGAAAATCGCGTCCGGTGGTCTTACCAACTGAGCTACGGTGACGGCTGTCTAATCTGCTGCTTTTGCGTGTATTTATTTATGTTTTGCGTGTAAGCGAGCCTTGAGAATGTTCACCAGCGCCACCCTCGTGCATAGCGGTGGACGTATTACGTCCTGTAATACCGCAAGTGTGAAGTAGAACGTCATCTAACGGCGAGGCGGAAACTGTGCGAGAGCCCTCTTATGCTACCTATGGCATCAAGACTGCCAGAACCGAGACCCTCTTTAAGCTATTAGCAGACAAGGCAAATGAAGTGAGGGGCTCGTTTGACAAACATATTAAAGAAACCAACAGTCACCGAAATCAAGGTGCATAGGGGAATGCTTCTTTTTTATATCTAGTGCCAATGAATTAGTTGTTTTGAAAATTGCTTATAAAGCAGCAGAAAAAACAACCATTCCGAAGGTGGGATCCTACCCACGACCTCCGAATATCTCGTCCGGTGTTCTTACCAACTGAGCTGCGGCGACGGCTGTTTAATCTGCTGCTTTCGTGGGTATTTTTTTATGTTTTGCGTGTAAGCGAACCTTGAGTGTGTTCACTAGCGCCACCCTCGTGCATAGCGGTGGACGTAGCACGTCCTGTAATACCGCAAGTGTGACGCAGAACGTCATCTAACGGCGAGGGCAGAAACTGTGCGAGAGCCCTCTTATGCTACCTATGGCATCAAGACTGCCAGAACCGAGACCCCCGTTAAGCTATTGGCAGACAAGGCAAATGAGGTGAGGGGCTCGTTTGACAAACATATTAAGGAAACCAACAGTCACCGAAATCAAGGTGCACAGGGGAATGCTTCTTTTTTTATATCTACTGCCAATGAATTAGTTTTTTAAAGAAAATTACTTATAAAGCAGATGAAAAAACAACCATGCCGCCAGTGGGATCAAAACCCACTACCTCCGAATATCGCGTCCGGTGCGCTTACCAACTGAGCTACGGTGACGGCTGTCTAATCTGCTGCTTTCGTGGGTATTTATGTTTTGCGTGTAAGCGAACCTTGAGAGTGTTCACCCGCGCCACCCTCGTCCATAGCGGTGGACGTAGCACATCCTGTAATACCGCAAGTTTGACGTGGAACGTCATCTAACGGCGAGGGCGGAAACTGTGCGAGAGCCCTCTTATGCCACCTATGGCATCAAGACTGCCAGATCCGAGACCCCCTTTTAGCTATTAGCAGACAAGGGAAATGAAGTGAGGGGCTCGTTTGACAAACATATTAAGGAAACCAACAGTCACCGAAATCAAGGTGCATAGGGGAATGCTTCTTTTTTTATATCTTCTGCCAATCAATTAGTTTTTTAAAGAAAATTACTTATAAAGCGGCAGACAAAAAACCATGCCGAAGGTGGGATCCGAACCCACGACCTCCGATTATGGCGTCCGGTCCTTTACCAACTGAGCTACGGCGACGGCTGTCTAATTTGCTGCTTTCTTGGGTATTTATGTTTTGCGTGCAAGCGAACCTTGAGAGTGTTCACCAGCGGCACCCTCGTCCATAGCGGTGAACGTAGCACGTCCTGTAATACCACAAGTGTGACGTAGAACGTCATCTAACGGCGAGGGCGGAAACTGTGCGAGAGCCCTCTTATGCTACCTATGGCATCTAGGCTGCCAGAACCGAGACCCCGTTAAGCTATTAGCAGGAAAGGCAAATGAAGTGAGGGGCTCTTTTGACAAACATATTAAGGAAGCCAACAGTCACCGAAATCAAGGTGCATAGGGGAAAGCTTCTTTTTCTATATCTAGTGCCAATCAATTAGGTTTTTTAAATAAAATTACTTATAAAGCAGCAGAAAAACAACCATGCCGCCGGTGAGATCCTAACCCACGACCTCCGAGTATCGCTTCCGGTGCTCTTACCAACTGAGCTACTGTGACGGCTGTCTAATCTGCTGATTTTGTGGGTATTTATTTATGTTTTGCGTGTAAGCGAACCTTGAGAGTGTTCACTAGCGCCACTCTCGTGCATAGCGGTGGACGTAGCACGTCCTGTAATACCGCACGAGTGAAGTAGAACGTCATCTAACGGCGAGGGCGGAAACTGTGCGAGAGCCCTCTTATTCGAACTATGGCATCAAGACTGCCAGAACCGAGACCCCCGTTAAGCTATTAGCAGACAAGGCAAATGAGGTGAGGGGATCTATTGACAAACATATGAAGGAAGCCAACAGTCACCGAAATCAAGGTGCATAGAGGAATGCTTCTTATTTTATAGCAAGTGCCAATCAATTAGTTTTTTTAAAATTATTTATAAAGCAGCAGAAAAGACAACAATGGCGCCGGTGGGATCGAGCCCACGACCTCCGAATATCGCGTCCGGTGCTCTTACCAACTGAGCTACGGTGACGGCTGTCTAATCTGCTGCTTTCGTGGGTATTTATGTTTTGCGTGTAAGCGAACCTTGAGAGTGTTCACCCGCGCCACCCTCGTCCATAGCGGTGGACGTAGCACATCCTGTAATACCGCAAGTGTGACGTAGAACGTCATCTAAAGGCGAGGGCGGAAACTGTGCGAGAGCCCTCTTATGCTACCTATGGCATCAAGACTGCCAGATCCGAGACCCCCTTTAAGCTATTAGCAGAAAAGGCAAATGAAGTGAGGGGCTCTTTTGACAAACATATTAAGGAAGCCAACAGTCACCGAAATCAAGGTGCATAGGGGAAAGCTTCTTTTTTTATATCTAATGCCAATAAATTAGTTTCTTTAAATAAAATTACTTATAAAGCAGCAGAAAAACAACCATGCCGCCGGTGAGATCCTAACCCACGACCTCCGAGTATCGCTTCCGGTGCTCTTACCAACTGAGCTACCGTGACGGCTGTCTAATCTGCTGATTTTGTGGGTATTTATTCATGTTTTGCGTGTAAGCGAACCTTGAGAGTGTTCACTAGCGCCACCCTCGTGCATAGCGGTGGACGTAGCACGTCCTGTAATACCGCAAGAGTGAAGTAAAACTTCATCTAACGGCGAGGGCGGAAACTGTGCGAGAGCCCTCTTATGCTACCTATAGCATCAAGACTGCCAGAACCGAGACCCCCGTTAAGCTATTAGCAGACAAGGCAAATGAAGTGAGGGGCTCGTTTGACAAACATATGAAGGAAGCCAACAGTCACCGAAATCAAGCTGCATAGAGGAATGCTTCTTTTTTATATCTAGTGCCATTCAATTAGTTTTAATAATGAAAATTACTTATAAAGCAGCAGAAAAAACAACCACGCCGCCGGTGGGATCCGAACCCACTACCTCCGAATATCGCGTCCGGTGCGCATACCAACTGAGCTACGGCGACGGCTGTCTAATCTGCTGCTATCGTGGGTGTTTATGTTTTGCGTGTAACCGAACCTTGAGAGTGTTCACCAGCGCCACCCTCGTCCATAGCGGTGGACGTAGCACGTCCTGTAATAACTCATGTGTGAAGTAGAACGTCATTTAACGGCGAGGGCGGAAACCGTGAGAGAGCCCTCTTATGCTACCTATGGCATCAAGACAGCCAGAACCGAGACCCTCGTTAATCTATTAGCAGACAAGGCAAATGATGCCAGGGGCTCGTTTGACAAACATATTAAGGAAGCCAATAGTCACCGAAATCAAGGTGCATAGGGGAATGCTTCTTTTTTATATCTAGTGCCGATAAATTAGTTTTTAATGAAAATTACCTATAAAGCAGCAGAAAAAACAACCATGCCGCCGGTGGGATCCGAACCCACAACCTCCGAATATCGCGTCGGGTGCTCTTACCAACTGAGCTACGGCGACGGCTGTCTAATCTGCTGCTTTCGTGGGTATTTATGTTTTGCATGTAAGCGAACCTTGAGTGTTCACCAGCGCCACCCTCGTCCATAGCGGTGGACGTAGCACGTCCTGTAATACAGCAAGAGTGACGAAGAACGTCATCTAACGGCGAGAGAGGAACCTGTGCGAGAGCCCTCTTATGCTACCTATGGCATCAAGACTGCCAGAACAGAGAGCTCCGTTAAGCTATTAGCAGACAAGGCAAATGAAGTGAGGGTCTCGTTTGACGAACATATTAAGGAAGCCAACAGTCACCAAAAACAAGGTGCATAGGGGAATGCTTCTTGTTTATTAAATGTAGTGCCAGTCAATTATTTTATTTTTGAAAATTATTTAGAAAGCATCAGAAAAAACAACCATGCCGCCGGTGGGATCCGAGCCCACGACCTCCGAATATCGCGTCGGGTGCTCTTACCAACTGAGCTACGTCGACGGCTGTCTAATCAGCTGCTTTCGTGGGTATTTATGTTTTGCGTGCAAGCGAACCTTGAGAGTGTTCACCAGCGCCACCCTCGTCCTTAGCGGTGGACGTAGCACGTCCTGTAATACCGCAAGTGTGACGTAGAACGTCATCTAACGGCGAGAGAGGAACCTGTGCGAGAGCCCTCTTATGCTACCTATGGCATCAAGACTGCCAGAACAGAGAGCTCCGTTAAGCTATTAGCAGACAAGGCAAATGAAGTGAGGGTCTCGTTTGACGAACATATTAAGGAAGCCAACAGTCACCAAAAACAAGGTGCATAGGGGAATGCTTCTTGTTTATTAAATCTAGTGCCAGTCAATTATTTTATTTTTGAAAATATTTAGAAAGCATCAGAAAAAACAACCATGCCGCCGGTGGGATCCGAGCCCACGACCTCCGAATATCGCGTCGGGTGCTCTTACCAACTGAGCTACGTCGACGGCTGTCTAATCAGCTGCTTTCGTGGGTATTTATGTTTTGCGTGCAAGCGAACCTTGAGAGTGTTCACCAGCGCCACCCTCGTCCTTAGCGGTGGACGTAGCACGTCCTGTAATACCGCAAGTGTGACGTAGAACGTCACCTAACGGCGAAGGCGGAAACTGTGCGGGAGCCCTCTTATGCTACCTATGGCATCAAGACTGCCAGAACCGAGACCCCCGGTAAGCTATTAGCAGACAAGGCAAATGATGTGAGGGGCTCGTTTGACAAACATATTAAGGAAGCCAACAGTCACCGAAATCAAGATGCATAGAGGAATGCTTCTTTTTTTATAGCTAGTGCCAATCAATTAGTTTTTTTAAAGAAAATTACTTATAAAGCAGCAGAAAAGACAACCATGGCGCCGGCGGGATAGAACCCACGACCTCCGAAAATCGCGTCCGGTGGTCTTACCAACTGAGCTACGGTGACGGCTGTCTAATCTGCTGCTTTTGCGTGTATTTATTTATGTTTTGCGTGTAAGCGAGCCTTGAGAATGTTCACCAGCGCCACCCTCGTGCATAGCGGTGGACGTATTACGTCCTGTAATACCGCAAGTGTGAAGTAGAACGTCATCTAACGGCGAGGCGGAAACTGTGCGAGAGCCCTCTTATGCTACCTATGGCATCAAGACTGCCAGAACCGAGACCCTCTTTAAGCTATTAGCAGACAAGGCAAATGAAGTGAGGGGCTCGTTTGACAAACATATTAAAGAAACCAACAGTCACCGAAATCAAGGTGCATAGGGGAATGCTTCTTTTTTTTATATCTAGTGCCAATCAATTAGTTTTTTAAAGAAAATTACTTATAAAGCCGCAGGAAAAACAACCATGCCGCCGGTGGGATCTGAATCCACGACCACCGAATATCGCGTCCGGTGCGCTTACCAACTGAGCTACGGCGACGGCTGTCTAATCTGCTGCTTTCGTGGGTATTTATGTTTTGCGTGTAAGCGAACCTTGAGAGTGTTCACCAGCGCCACCCTCGTAGATAGCGGTGGACGTATCACGTCCTGTAATACTGCAAGTGTGACGTAGAACGTCATCTAACGGCGAGGGCGGAAACTGTGCCAGAGCCCACTTGTGCTACCTATGGCTTCAAGACTGCCAGAACCGAGACCCTCTTTAAGCTATTAGCAGACAAGGCAAATGAAGTGAGGGGCTCGTTTGACAAACATATTAAAGAAACCAACAGTCACCGAAATCAAGGTGCATAGGGGAATGCTTCTTTTTTATATTTAGTGCCAATGAATTAGTTGTTTTGAAAATTGCTTATAAAGCAGCAGAAAAAACAACCATTCCGAAGGTGGGATCCTACCCACGACCTCCGAATATCTCGTCCGGTGTTCTTACCAACTGAGCTGCGGCGACGGCTGTTTAATCTGCTGCTTTTGTGGGTATTTATTTATGTTTTGCGTGTAAGCGAACCTTGAGAGTGTTCACCAGCGCCACCCTCGTGCATAGCGTTGCACGTAGCACGTCCGGTAATAACTCAAGTGTGAAATAGTACGTCATCTAACGGCGAGGGCGGAAACTGTGCGAGAGCCCTCTTATGCTACCTATGGCATCAAGACTGCCAGAACCGAGACCCCTGTTAAGCTATTAGCAGACAAGGCAAATGAAGTGAGGGGCTCGTTTGACAAAGCTATGAAGGAAGCCAACAGTCACCGAAATCAAGGTGCATAGAGGAATGCTTCTTTTTTATATCTAGTGCCAATCAATTAGTTGTTTTAAAGAAAATTACTTATAAAGCAGCTGAAAAAACAACCATGCCGCCGGTGGGATCCGAACCCACTACCTCCGAATATCGCGTCCGGTGCGCATACCAACTGAGCTACGGCGACGGCTGTCTAATCTGCTGCTATCGTGGGTATTTATGTTTTGCGTGTAAGCGAACCTTGAGAGTGCTCACCAGAGCCACCCTCGTCCATTGCGGTGGACGTAGCACGTCCTGTAATACCGCAAGTGTGACATAGAACATCATCTAACGGCGAGGGCGGAAACAGTGCGAGAGCCCTCTTATGCTACCTATGGCATCAAGACTGCCAGAACCGAGACCCCCGTTAAGCTATTGGCAGACAAGGCAAATGAAGTGAGGGGCTCGTTTGACAAACATATTAAGGAAACCAACAGTCACCGAAATCAAGGTGCACAGGGGAATGCTTCTTTTTTTATATCTACTGCCAAAGAATTAGTTTTTTAAAGAAAATTACTTATAAAGCAGCAGCAAAAAACCATGCCGAAGGTGGGATCCGAACCCACGACCTCCGAATATCGCGTCCGGTGCTTTACCAACTGAGCTACGGCGACGGCTGTCTAATTTGCTGCTTTCTTGGGTATTTATGTTTTGCGTGCAAGCGAACCTTGAGAGTGTTCACCAGCGGCACCCTCGTGCATAGCGGTGGACGTAGCACGTCCTGTAATAACTCAAGTGTGAAATAGTACGTCATCTAACGGCGAGCGCGGAAACTGTGCGAGAGCCCTCTTATGCTACCTATGGCATCAAGACTGCCAGAACCGAGACCGCCGTTAAGCTATTAGCAGACAAGGCAAATGAAGTGAGGGGCTCGTTTGACAAACATATGAAGGAAGCCAAAAGTCACCGAAATCAAGGTGCATAGGGGAAAGCTTCTTTTTTTATATCTAGTGCCAATCAATTAGGTTTTTTAAATAAAATTACTTATAAAGCAGCAGAAAAACAACCATGCCGAAGGTGGGATCCGAACCCACGACCTCCGATTATGGCGTCCGGTCCTTTACCAACTGAGCTACGGCGACGGCTGTCTAATTTGCTGCTTTCTTGGGTATTTATGTTTTGCGTGCAAGCGAACCTTGAGAGTGTTCACCAGCGGCACCCTTGTCCATAGCGGTGAACGTAGCACGTCCTGTAATACCACAAGTGTGACGTAGAACGTCATCTAACGGTGAGGGCGGAAACTGTGCGAGAGCCCTCTTATGCTACCTATGGCATCTAGGCTGCCAGAACCGAGACCCCGTTAAGCTATTAGCAGAAAAGGCAAATAAAGTGAGGGGCTCTTTTGACAAACATATTAAGGAAGCCAACAGTCACCGAAATCAAGGTGCATAGGGGAAAGCTTCTTTTTTTATATCTAGTGCCAATCAATTAGGTTTCTTAAATAAAATTACTTATAAAGCAGCAGAAAAACAACCATGCCGCCGGTGAGATCCTAACCCACGACCTCCGAGAATCGCTTCCGGTGCTCTTACCAACTGAGCTACCGTGACGGCTGTCTAATCTGCTGATTTTGTGGCTATTTATTTATGTTTTGCGTGTAAGTGAACCTTGAGAGTGTTCACTAGCGCCACCCTCGTGCATAGCGGTGGACGTAGCACGTCCTGTAATACCGCACGAGTGAAGTAGAACGTCATCTAACGGCGAGGGCAGAAACTGTGCGAGAGCCCTCTTATTCGAACTATGGCATCAAGACTGCCAGATCCGAGACCCCCGTTAAGCTATTAGCAGACAAGGCAAATGAAGTGAGGGGATCTATTGACAAACATATGAAGGAAGCCAACAGTCACCGAAATCAAGGTGCATAGAGGAATGCTTCTTATTTTATAGCAAGTGATAATCAATTAGTTTTTTTTTAATTATTTATAAAGCAGCAGAAAAGACAACAATGGCGCCGGTGGGATCGAGCCCACGACCTCCGAATATCGCGTCCGGTGCTCTTACCAACTGAGCTACGGTGACGGCTGTCTAATCTGCTGCTTTCGTGGGTATTTATGTTTTGCGTGTAAGCGAACCTTGAGAGTGTTCACCCGCGCCACCCTCGTCCATAGCGGTGGACGTAGCACATCCTGTAATACCGCAAGTGTGACGTAGAACGTCATCTAAAGGCGAGGGCGGAAACTGTGCGAGAGCCCTCTTATGCTACCTATGGCATCAAGACTGCCAGATCCGAGACCCCCTTTAAGCTATTAGCAGAAAAGGCAAATGAAGTGAGGGGCTCTTTTGACAAACATATTAAGGAAGCCAACAGTCACCGAAATCAAGGTGCATAGGGGAAAGCTTCTTTTTTTATATCTAATGCCAATAAATTAGTTTCTTTAAATAAAATTACTTATAAAGCAGCAGAAAAACAACCATGCCGCCGGTGAGATCCTAACCCACGACCTCCGAGTATCGCTTCCGGTGCTCTTACCAACTGAGCTACCGTGACGGCTGTCTAATCTGCTGATTTTGTGGGTATTTATTTATGTTTTGCGTGTAAGCGAACCTTGAGAGTGTTCACCGGCGCCACCCTCGTGCATAGCGGTGGACGTAGCACGTCCTGTAATACCGCAAGAGTGAAGTAAAACTTCATCTAACGGCGAGGGCGGAAACTGTGCGAGAGCCCTCTTATGCTACCTATAGCATCAAGACTGCCAGAACCGAGACCCCCGTTAAGCTATTAGCAGACAAGGCAAATGAAGTGAGGGGCTCGTTTGACAAACATATGAAGGAAGCCAACAGTCACCGAAATCAAGCTGCATAGAGGAATGCTTCTTTTTTATATCTAGTGCCATTCAATTAGTTTTATTAATAAAAATTACTTATAAAGCAGCAGAAAAAACAACCACGCCGCCGGTGGGATCCGAACCCACCACCTCCTAATATCGCGTCCGGTGCTTTACCAACAGATCTACAGCGACGGCTGTCTAATTTGCTGCTTTCGTGGGTATTTATGTTTTGCGTGCAAGCGAACCTTGAGAGTGTTCACCAGCGCCACCCTCGTGCATAGCGTTGCACGTAGCACGTCCGGTAATAACTCAAGTGTGAAATAGTACGTCATCTAACGGCGAGGGCGGAAACGGTGCGAGAGCCCTCTTATGCTACCTATGGCATCAAGACTGCCAGAACCGAGACCCCTGTTAAGCTATTAGCAGACAAGGCAAATGAAGTGAGGGGCTCGTTTGACAAAGCTATGAAGGAAGCCAACAGTCACCGAAATCAAGGTGCATAGAGGAATGCTTCTTTTTTATATCTAGTGCCAATCAATTAGTTGTTTTAAAGAAAATTACTTATAAAGCAGCTGAAAAAACAACCATGCCGCCGGTGGGATCCGAACCCACTACCTCCGAATATCGCGTCCGGTGCGCATACCAACTGAGCTACGGCGACGGCTGTCTAATCTGCTGCTATCGTGGGTATTTATGTTTTGCGTGTAAGCGAACCTTGTTAGTGCTCACCAGCGCCACCCTCGTCCATTGCGGTGGACGTAGCACGTCCTGTAATACCGCAAGTGTGACATAGAACATCATCTAACGGCGAGGGCGGAAACAGTGCGAGAGCCCTCTTATGCTACCTATGGCATCAAGACTGCCAGAACCGAGACCCCCGTTAAGCTATTGGCAGACAAGGCAAATGAGGTGAGGGGCTCGTTTGACAAACATATTAAGGAAACCAACAGTCACCGAAATCAAGGTGCACAGGGGAATGCTTCTTTTTTTATATCTACTGCCAATGAATTAGTTTTTTAAAGAAAATTACTTATAAAGCAGCAGCAAAAAACCATGCCGAAGGTGGGATCCAAACCCACGACCTCCGAATATCGCGTCCGGTGCTTTACCAACTGAGCTACGGCGACGGCTGTCTAATTTGCTGCTTTCTTGGGTATTTATGTTTTGCGTGCAAGCGAACCTTGAGAGTGTTCACCAGCGGCACCCTCGTGCATAGCGGTGGACGTAGCACGTCCTGTAATACCGCAAGTTTGACGTGTAACGTCATCTAACGGCGAGGGCGGAAACTATGCGAGAGCCCTCTTATGCTACCTATGGCATCAAGACTGCCAGAACCGGGACCGCCGTTAAGCTATTAGCAGACAAGGCAAATGAAGTGAGGGGCTCGTTTGACAAACATATGAAGGAAGCCAAAAGTCACCGAAATCAAGGTGCATAGGGGAAAGCTTCTTTTTTTATATCTAGTGCCAATCAATTAGGTTTTTTTAAATAAAATTACTTATAAAGCAGCAGAAAAACAACCATGCCGCCGGTGGGATCAAAACCCACTACCTCCGAATATCGCGTCCGGTGCGCTTACCAACTGAGCTACGGTGACGGCTGTCTAATCTGCTGCTTTCGTGGGTATTTATGTTTTGCGTGTAAGCGAACCTTGAGAGTGTTCACCCGCGCCACCCTCGTCCATAGCGGTGGACGTAGCCCATCCTGTAATACCGCAAGTTTGACGTGTAACGTCATCTAACGGCGAGGGCGGAAACTGTGCGAGAGCCCTCTTATGCTACCTATGTCATCAACACTGCCAGATCCGAGGCCCCCTTTTAGCTATTAGCAGACAAGGGAAATGAAGTGAGGGGCTCGTTTGACAAACATATTAAGGAAACCAACAGTCACCGAAATCAAGGTGCATAGGGGAATGCTTCTTTTTTTATATCTTCTGCCAATCAATTAGTTTTTTAAAGAAAATTACTTATAAAGCGGCAGACAAAAAACCATGCCGAAGGTGGGATCCGAACCCACGACCTCCGATTATGGCGTCCGGTCCTTTACCAACTGAGCTACGGCGACGGCTGTCTAATTTGATGCTTTCTTGGGTATTTATGTTTTGCGTGCAAGCGAACCTTGAGAGTGTTCACCAGCGGCACCCTCGTCCATAGCGGTGAACGTAGCACGTCCTGTAATACCACAAGTGTGACGTAGAACGTCATCTAACGGCGAGGGCGGAAACTGTGCGAGAGCCCTCTTATGCTACCTATGGCATCTAGGCTGCCAGAACCGAGACCCCGTTAAGCTATTAGCAGAAAAGGCAAATAAAGTGAGGGGCTCTTTTGACAAACATATTAAGGAAGCCAACAGTCACCGAAATCAAGGTGCATAGGGGAAAGCTTCTTTTTTTATATCTAGTGCCAATCAATTAGGTTTTTTAAATAAAATTACTTACAAAGCAGCAGAAAAACAACCATGCCGCCGGTGAGATCCTAACCCACGACCTCCGAGTATCGCTTCCGGTGCTCTTACCAACTGAGCTACCGTGACGGCTGTCTAATCTGCTGATTTTGTGGGTATTTATTTATGTTTTGCGTGTAAGTGAACCTTGAGAGTGTTCACTAGCGCCACCCTCGTGCATAGCGGTGGACGTAGCACGTCCTGTAATACCGCACGAGTGAAGTAGAACGTCATCTAACGGCGAGGGCGGAAACTGTGCGAGAGCCCTCTTATTCGAACTATGGCATCAAGACTGCCAGATCCGAGACCCCCGTTAAGCTATTAGCAGACAAGGCAAATGAAGTGAGGGGATCTATTGACAAACATATGAAGGAAGCCAACAGTCACCGAAATCAAGGTGCATAGAGGAATGCTTCTTATTTTATAGCAAGTGATAATCAATTAGTTTTTTTTTAATTATTTATAAAGCAGCAGAAAAGACAACAATGGCGCCGGTGGGATCGAGCCCACGACCTCCGAATATCGCGTCCGGTGCTCTTACCAACTGAGCTACGGTGACGGCTGTCTAATCTGCTGCTTTCGTGGGTATTTATGTTTTGCGTGTAAGCGAACCTTGAGAGTGTTCACAAGCGCCACCCTCGTCCTTAGCGGTGGACGTAGCACGTCCTGTAATACCGCAAGTGTGACGTAGAACGTCATCTAACGGCGAGGGCGGAAACTGTGCGAGAGCCCTCTTATGCTATCTATGGCATCAAGACTGCCAGATCCGAGACCTCCTTTAAGCTATTAGCAGACAAGGGAAATGAAGTGAGGGGCTCGTTCGACAAACCTATTAAGGAAGCCAACAGTCACCGAAATCAAGGTGCATAGAGGAATGCTTCATTTTTTATATCTAGTGCCAATCAATTAGCTTTTAAAGAAAATTCCTCATAAAGCAGCAGAAAAAACAACCACGCCGCCGGTGGGATCCGAACCCACGACCTCCGAATATCGCGTCGGGTCCTGTTACCAACTGAGCTACCGTGACGGCTGTCTAATCTGCTGCTTTTGTGGGTATTTATTTATGTGCTGCGTGTAAGCGAACCTTGAGAGTGTTCACCAGCGCCACCCTCGTTCATAGCGGTGGACGTAGCACGTCCTGTAATAACTCAAGTGTGAAGTAGTACGTCATCTAACGGCGAGGGCGGAAACTTTGCGAGAGCCCTCTTATGCTACCTATGGCATCAAGACTGCCAGAACCGAGACCCCCGTTAAGCTATTAGCAGACAAGGTAAATGAAGTGAGGGGCTCGTTTGACAAACATATGAAGGAAACCAACAGTCACCGAAATCAAGGTGCATAGAGGAATGCTTCTTTTTTATATCTAGTGCCAATCAATTAGTTTTTTTATTGAAAATTACTTATAAAGCAGCTGAAAAAACAACCATGCAGCCGGTGGGATCCGAACCCATGACCTCCGAATATCGCGTCCGGTGCTCTTACCAACTGAGCTACGGCGACGGCTGTCTAATTTGCTGCTTTCTTGAGTAGTTATGTTTTGCGTGCAAGCGAACCTTGAGAGTGTTCACCAGCGGCACCCTCGTGCATAGCTGTGGACGTGGCATGTCCTGTAATAACTCAAGTGTGAAATAGTACGTCATCTAACGGCGAGTGCGGAAACAGTGCGAGAGCCCTCTTATGCTACCTATGGCATCAAGACTGCCAGAACCGAGACCCCCCGTTAAGCTATTAGCAGACAAGGCAAATGAAGTGAGGGGCTCGTTTGACAAACATATGAAGGAAGCCAAATGTCACCGAAATCAAGGTACATAGAGGAATGGTTCTTTTTTATATCTAGTGCCAATCAATTAGTTTTTTTAAATAAAATTACTTATAAAGCAGCAGAAAAACAACCATGCCGCCGGTGAAATCCTAACCCACGACCTCCGAGTATCGCTTCCGGTGCTCTTACCAACTGAGCTACCGTGACGGCTGTCTAATCTGCTGCTTTTGTGGGTATTTTTTATGTTTTGCGTGTAAGCGAACCTTGAGAGTGTTCACCAGCGCCACCCTCGTGCATAGCGGTGAACGTAGCACGTCCTGTAATAACTCAAGTGTGAAATAGTACGTCATCTAACGCGAGTGCGGAAACTGTGCGAGAGCCCTCTTATGCTACCTATGGCATCAAGACTGCCAGAACCGAGACCCCCTTTAAGCTATTAGCAGACAAGGCAAATGAAGTGAGGGGCTCGTTTGACAAACATATGAAGGAAGCCAAATATCACCGAAATCAAGGTGCATAGAGGAATGGTTCTTTTTTATATCTAGTGCCAATCAATTAGTTTTTTTAAAGAAAATTACTTATAAAGCAGCTGAAAAAACAACCATGCCGCCGGTGGGATCCGAAACCACTACCTCCGAATATCGCGTCCGGTGCGCTTACCAACTGAGCTACGGTGACGGCTGTCTAATCTGCTGCTTTCGTGGGTATTTATGTTTTGCGTGTAAGCGAACCTTGAGAGTGTTCACCCGCGCCACCCTCGTCCATAGCGGTGGACGTAGCACATCCTGTAATACCGCAAGTTTCACGTAGAACGTCATCTAACGGCGAGGGCGGAAACTGTGCGAGAGCCCTCTTATGCTACCTATGGCATCAAGACTGCCAGATCAGAGACCCCCTTTAAGCTATTAGCAGACAAGGGAAATGAAGTGAGGGGCTCGTTTGACAAACATATTAAGGAAACCAACAGTCACCGAAATCAAGGTGCATAGGGGAATGCTTCTTTTTTTATATCTTCTGCCAATCAATTAGTTTTTAAAAAAAATTACTTATAAAGCGGCAGACAAAAAACCATGCCGAAGGTGGGATCCGAACCCACGACCTCCGATTATCGCGTCCGGTCCTTTACCAACTGAGCTACGGCGACGGCTGTCTAATTTGCTGCTTTCTTGGGTACTTATGTTTTGCGTGCAAGCAAACCTTGAGAGTGTTCACCAGCGGTACCCTCGTCCATAGCGGTGGACGTAGCACGTCCTGTAATACCACAAGTGTGACGTAGAACGTCATCTAACGGCGAGGGCGGAAACTGTGCGAGAGCCCTCTTATGCTATCTATGGCATCAAGACTGCCAGATCCGAGACCTCCTTTAAGCTATTAGCAGACAAGGGAAATGAAGTGAGGGGCTCGTTCGACAAACCTATTAAGGAAGCCAACAGTCACCGAAATCAAGGTGCATAGAGGAATGCTTCTTTTTTATATCTAGTGCCAATCAATTAGTTTTTTAAAGAAAATTCCTCATAAAGCAGCAGAAAAAACAACCACGCCGCCGGTGGGATCCGAACCCACGACCTCCGAATATCACGTCGGGTCCTGTTACCAACTGAGCTACCGTGACGGCTGTCTAATCTGCTGCTTTTGTGGGTATTTATTTATGTTTTGCGTGTAAGCGAACCTTGAGAGTGTTCACCAGCGCCACCCTCGTGCATAGCGGTGGACGTAGCACGTCCTGTAATAACTCAAGTGTGAAGTAGTACGTCATCTAACGGCGAGGGCGGAAACTGTGCGAGAGCCCTCTTATGCTACCTATGGCATCAAGACTGCCAGAACCGAGACCCCCGTTAAGCTATTAGCAGACAAGGCAAATGAAGTGAGGGGCTCGTTTGACAAACATATGATGGAAACCAACAGTCACCGAAATCAAGGTGCATAGAGGAATGCTTCTTTTTTATATCTAGTGCCAATCAATTAATTTTTTTACTGAAAATTACTTATAAAGCAGCTGAAAAAACAACCATGCAGCCGGTGGGATCCGAACGCATGACCTCCGAATATCGCGTCCGGTGCTCTTACCAACTGAGCTACGGCGACGGCTGTCTAATTTGCTGCTTTCTTGGGTAGTTATGTTTTGCGTGCAAGCGAACCTTGAGAGTGTTCACCAGCGGCACCCTCGTGCATAGCGGTGGACGTGGCATGTCCTGTAATAACTCTAATGTGAAATAGTACGTCATCTAACGGCGAGTGCGGAAACAGTGCGAGAGCCCTCTTATGCTACCTATGGCATCAAGACTGCCTGAACCGAGACCCCCGTTAAGCTATTAGCAGACAAGGCAAATGAAGTGAGGGGCTCGTTTGACAAACATATGAAGGAAGCCAAAAGTCACCGAAATCAAGGTACATAGAGGAATGGTTCTTTTTTATATCTAGTGCCAATCAATTAGTTTTTTTAAATAAAATTACTTATAAAGCAGCAGAAAAACAACCATGCCGCCGGTGAGATCCTAACCCACGACCTCCGAGTATCGCTTCCGGTGCTCTTACCAACTGAGCTACCGTGACGGCTGTCTAATCTGCTGCTTTTGTGGGTATTTTTTATGTTTTGCGTGTAAGCGAACCTTGAGAGTGTTCACCAGCGCCACCCTCGTGCATAGCGGTGAACGTAGCACGTCCTGTAATAACTCAAGTGTGAAATAGTACGTCATCTAACGCGAGTGCGGAAACTGTGCGAGAGCCCTCTTATGCTACCTATGGCATCAAGACTGCCAGAACCGAGACCCCCGTTAAGCTATTAGCAGACAAGGCAAATGAAGTGAGGGGCTCGTTTGACAAACATGTGAAGGAAGCCAAATATCACCGAAATCAAGGTGCATAGAGGAATGGTTCTTTTTTATATCTAGTGCCAATCAATTAGTTTTTTTAAAGAAAATTACTTATAAAGCAGCTGAAAAAACAACCATGCCGCCGGTGGGATCCGAACCCATGACCTCCGAATATCGCGTCCGGTGCGCTTACCAACTGAGCTACGGTGACGGCTGTCTAATCTGCTGCTTTCGTGGGTATTTGTGTTTTGCGTGTAAGCGAACCTTGAGAGTGTTCACCCGCGCCACCCTCGTCCATAGCGGTGGACGTAGCACATCCTGTAATACCGCAAGTTTCACGTAGAACGTCATCTAACGGCGAGGGCGGAAACTGTGCGAGAGCCCTCTTATGCTACCTATGGCATCAAGACTGCCAGATCAGAGACCCCCTTTAAGCTATTAGCAGACAAGGGAAATGAAGTGAGGGGCTCGTTTGACAAACATATTAAGGAAACCAACAGTCACCGAAATCAAGGTGCATAGGGGAATGCTTCTTTTTTTATATCTTCTGCCAATCAATTAGTTTTTTAAAGAAAATTATTATAAAGCGGCAGACAAAAAACCATGCCGAAGGTGGGATCCGATCCCACGACCTCCGATTATCGCGTCCGGTCCTTTACCAACTGAGCTACGGCGACGGCTGTCTAATTTGCTGCTTTCGTGGGTATTTATGTTTTGCGTGTAAGCGAACCTTGAGAGTGTTCACCCGCGCCACCCTCGTCCATAGCGGTGGACGTAGCACGTCCTGTAATACCGCAAGTGTGACGTAGAACGTCATCTAAATGCGAGGGCGGAAACTGTGCGAGAGCCCTCTTATGCTACCTATGGCATCAAGACTGCCAGATCCGAGACCCCCTTTAAGCTATTAGCAGAAAAGGCAAATGAAGTGAGGGGCTCTTTTGACAAACATATTAAGGAAGCCAACAGTCACCGAAATCAAGGCGCATAGGGGAAAGCTTCTTTTTTTATATCTAGTGCCAATAAATTAGTTTCTTTAAATAAAATTACTTATAAAGCAGCAGAAAAACAACCATGCCGCCGGTGAGATCCTAACCCACGACCTCCGAGTATCGCTTCCGGTGCACTTACCAACTGAGCTACCGTGACGGCTGTATAATCTGCTGATTTTGTGGGTATTTATTTATGTTTTGCGTGTAAGCGAACCTTGAGAGTGTTCACTAGCGCAACCCTCGTGCATAGCGGGGGACGTAGCACGTCCTGTAATAACGCAAGTGTGGCGTAGAACGTCATCTAACGGCGAGGGCGGAACCTGTGCGAGTGCCCTCTTATGCTACCTATGGCATCAAGACTGCCAGAACCGAGACCCCCCTTAAGCTATTAGCAGACAAGGCAAATGAAGTGAGGGGCTCGTTTGACAAACATATGAAGGAAGCCAACAGTCACCGAAATCAAGGTGCATAGAGGAATGTTTCTTTTTTATATCTAGTGCCAATCAATTAGTTTTTTTAAAGAAAATTACTTATAAAGCAGCTGAAAAAACAACCATGCCGCCGGTGGGATCCGAACCCACGACCTCCGAATATCGCGTCCGGTGCGCTTACCAACTAAGCTACGGCGACGGCTGTCTAATCTGCTGCTTTCATGGGTATTTATGTTTTGCGTGTAAGCGAACCTTGAGAGTGTTCACAAGCGCCTCCGTCGTCCTTAGCGGTGGACGTTGCACGTCCTGTAATACCGCAAGTGTGACGTAGAACGTCATCTAACGGCGAGGGCGGAAACTGGCGAGAGCCTTCTTATGCTACCTATAGCATCAAGACTGCCAGAACCGAGACCCCCGTTAAGCTATTAGCAGACAAGGCAAATGAAGTGAGGGGCTCGTTTGACAAACATATGAAGGAAGCCAACAGTCACCGAAATCAAGGTGCATAGGGGAATGCATCTTTTTTATATCTAGTGCCAAGCAATTAGTTTTTAAAGAAAATTACTTATAAAGCAGCTGAAAAACAACCATGCCGCCGGTGGGATCCGAACCCATGACCTCCGAATATCGCGTCCGGTGCGCTTACCAACTGAGCTACGGCGACGGCTGTCTAATCTGCTGCTATCGTGGATATTTATGTTTTGCGTGTAAGCGAACCTTGAGAGTGTTCACCAGCGCCACCCTCGTTCATAGCGGTGGACCTAGCACGTCCTGTAATACCGCAAGTGTGATATGGAACATCATTTACCGGCGAGGGCGGAAACAGTGCGACAGCCCTCTTATGCTAACTATGGCATCAAGACTGCCAGAACCGAGACCCCCGTTAAGCTATTAGCAGACAAGGCAAATGAGGTGAGGGGCTCGTTTGACAAACATATTAAGGAAGCCAACAGTCACCGAAATCAAGGTGCATAGTGGAATGCTTCTTTTTTTATATCTAGTGCCAATCAATTAGTTTTTTGAAAATTGCTTGTAAAGCTGCAGAAGAAACAACCATGCCACCGCTGGGATCCGAACTTACGACCTCCGAATATGGCGTCCGGTGCGGTTACCATCTGAGCTACGGCGACGGCTGTCTAATCTGCTGCTTTCGTGGGTATTTATGTTTTGCGTGTAAGCGAACCTTGAGAGTGTTCACCAGCGCCACCCTCATCCCTAGCGGTGGACGTAGCACGTCCTGTAATAACGCAAGTGTGGCGTAGAACGTCATCTAACGGCGAGGGCGGAAACTGTGCGAGTGCCCTCTTATGCTACCTATGGCATCAAGACTGCCAGAACCGAGACCCCCTTTAAGCTATTAGCAGACAAGGCAAATGAAGTGAGGGGCTCGTTTGACAAACATATGAAGGAAGCCAACAGTCACCGAAATCAAGGTGCATAGAGGAATGTTTCTTTTTTATATCTAGTGCCAATCAATTAGTTTTTTTAAAGAAAATTACTTATAAAGCAGCTGAAAAAACAACCATGCCGCCGGTGGGATCCGAACCCACGACCTCCGAATATCGCGTCCGGTGCGCTCACCAACTGAGCTACGGCGACGGCTGTCTAATCTGCTGCTTTCGTGGGTATTTATGTTTTGCGTGTAAGCGAACCTTGAGAGTGTTCACAAGCGCCTCCGTCGTCCTTAGCGGTGGACGTTGCACGTCCTGTAATACCGCAAGTGTGACGTAGAACGTCATCTAACGGCGAGGGCGGAAACTGTGCGAGAGCACTCTTATGCTACCTATGGCATCAAGGCTGCCAGAACAGAGACCCCCTTTAAGCTATTAGCAGACAAGGGAAATGAAGTGAAGGGCTCGTTTGACAAACATATTAAGGAAACCAACAGTCACCGAAATCAAGGTGCATAGGGGAATGCTTCTTTTTTTATATCTAGTGCCAATCAATTAGCTTTTTTTAAAGAAAATTACTTATAGAACAGCAGAAAAAACAACCATGCCACCGGTGGGATTCGAGCCCACGACCTCCGATATCGCCTCTGGTGCTCTTACCAACTGAGCTACGGCGACGGCTGTCTAATCTGCTGCTTTCGTGGGTATTTATGTTTTGCGTTTAAGCGAACCTTGAGAGTGTTCACCAGCGCCACCCTCGTGCATAGCGGTGGACGTAGCACGTCCTGTAATAACTCAAGTGTGAAGTAGAACGTCATCTAACGGCGAGGGCGGAAACTGTGCGAGAGCCCTCTTATGCTACCTATGGCATCAAGACTGCCACAACCGAGACCCCCGTTAAGCTATTAGCAGACAAGGCGAATGAAGTGAGGGGCTCGTTTGACAAACATATGAAGGAAGCCAACAGTCACCGAAATGAGGTGCATAGAGGAATGCTTCTTTTTTATATCTAGTGCCAATCAATTAGTTTTTTGAAAGAAAATTACTTATAAAGCAGCTGAAAAAACAACCATGCCGCCGGTGGGATCCGAACCCATGACCTCCGAATATCGCGTCCGGTGCGCTTACCAACTGAGCTACGGCGACGGCTGTCTAATCTGCTGCTATCGTGGATATTTATGTTTTGCGTGTAAGCGAACCTTGAGAGTGTTCACCAGCGCCACCCTCGTTCATAGCGGTGGACGTAGCACGTCCTGTAATACCGCAAGTGTGATATAGAACATCATTTAACGGCGAGGGCGGAAACAGTGCGACAGCCCTCTCATGCTAACTATGGCATCAAGACTGCCAGAACCGAGGCCCCCGTTAAGCTATTAGCAGACAAGGCAAATGAGGTGAGGGGCTCGTTTGACAAACATATTAAGGAAGCCAACAGTCACCGAAATCAAGGTTCATAGTGGAATGCTTCTTTTTTTTATATCTAGTGCCAATCAATTAGTTTTTTGAATATTGATTATAAAGCTGCAGAAGAAACAACCATGCCGCCGGTGGGATCCGAACTTACGACCTCCGAATATGGCGTCCGGTGCGCTTACCATCTGAGCTACGGCGACGGCTGTCTAATCTGCTGCTTTCGTGGGTATTTATGTTTTGCGTGTAAGCGAACCTTGAGAGTGTTCACCAGCGCCACCCTCATCCCTAGCGGTGGACGTAGCACGTCCTGTAATAACGCAAGTGTGGCGTAGAACGTCATCTAACGGCGAGGGCGGAAACTGTGCGAGAGCCCTCTTATGCTACCTATGGCATCAAGACTGCCAGAACCGAGACCCCCGTTAAGCTATTAGCAGACAAGGCAAATGAAGTGAGGGGCTCGTTTGACAAACATATGAAGGAAGCCAACAGTCACCGAAATCAAGGTGCATAGAGGAATGCTTCTTTTTTATATCTAGTGCCAATCAATTAGTTTTTTTAAAGAAAATTACTTATAAAGCAGCAGAAAAAACAACCACGCCTCCGGTGGGATCCGAACCCACGACCTCCGAATATCGCGTCGGGTGCTCTTACCAACTGAGCAACCGTGACGGCTGTCTAATCTGCTGCTTTTGTGGGTATTTATGTTTTGCGTGTAAGCGAACCTTGAGAGTGTTCACCAGCGCCACCCTCGTGCATAGCGGTGGACGTAGCACGTCCTGTAATAACTCAAGTGTGAAGTAGTACGTCATCTAACGGCGAGGGCGGAAACTGTGCGAGAGCCCTCTTATGCTACCTATGGCATCAAGACTGCCAGAACCAAGACCCCCTTTAAGCTATTAGCAGAAAAGGCAAATGAAGTGAGGGGCTCTTTTGACAAACATATTAAGGAGGCTAACAGTCACCGAAATCAAGGCGCATAGGGGAAAGCTTCTTTTTTTATATCTAGTGCCAATAAATTAGTTTCTTTAAATAAAATTACTTATAAAGCAGCAGAAAAACAACCATGCCGCCGGTGAGATCCTAACCCACGACCTCCGAGTATCGCTTCCGGTGCTCTTGCCAACTGAACTACCGTGACGGCTGTCTAATCTGCTGCTATCGTGGATATTTATGTTTTGCGTGTAAGCGAACCTTGAGAGTGTTCACCAGCGCCACCCTCGTTCATAGCGTGGACCTAGCACGTCCTGTAATACCGCAAGTGTGATATAGAACATCATATACCGGCGAGGGCGGAAACAGTGCGACAGCCCTCTTATGCTAACTATGGCATCAAGACTGCCAGAACCGAGACCCCCGTTAAGCTATTAGCAGACAAGGCAAATGAGGTGAGGGGCTCGTTTGACAAACATATTAAGGAAGCCAATAGTCACCGAAATCAAGGTGCATAGGGGAATGCTTCTTTTTTATATCTAGTGCCAATCAATTAGTTTTTTTGAAAATTACTTATAAAGCATCAGAATAAACAACCATGCCGCCGGTGGGATCCGAACCCATGGCCTCCGAATATCGCGTCCGGTGCTCTTACCAACTGAGCTACGTCGACGGCTGTCTAATCTGCTGCTTTCGTGGGTATTTATGTTTTGCGTGTAAGCGAACCTTGAGAGTGTTCACCAGCGCCACCCTCGTTCATAGCGGTGGACGTAGCACGTCCTGTAATACCGCAAGAGTGACGTAGAACGTCATATAATGGCGAGGGAGCAAACTGTGCGAGAGCACTCTTATGCTACCTATGGCATCAAGGCTGCCAGAACAGAGACCCCCTTTAAGCTATTAGCAGACAAGGGAAATGAAGTGAAGGGCTCGTTTGACAAACATATTAAGGAAACCAACAGTCACCGAAATCAAGGTGCATAGGGGAATGCTTCTTTTTTTATATCTAGTGCCAATCAATTAGCTTTTTTTAAAGAAAATTACTTATAGAACAGCAGAAAAAACCATGCCACCGGTGGGATTCGAGCCCACGACCTCCGAATATCGCCTCTGGTGCTCTTACCAACTGAGCTACGGCGACGGCTGTCTAAGCTGCTGCTTTCGTGGGTATTTATGTTTTGCGTTTAAGCGAACCTTGAGAGTGTTCACCAGCGCCACCCTCGTGCATAGCGGTGGACGTAGCACGTCCTGTAATAACTCAAGTGTGAAGTAGAACGTCATCTAACGGCGAGGGCGGAAACTGTGCGAGAGCCCTCTTATGCTACCTATGGCATCAAGACTGCCACAACCGAGACCCCCGTTAAGCTATTAGCAGACAAGGCGAATGAAGTGAGGGGCTCGTTTGACAAACATATGAAGGAAGCCAACAGTCACCGAAATCAAGGTGCATAGAGGAATGCTTCTTTTTTATATCTAATGCCAATCAATTAGTTTTTTGAAAGAAAATTACTTATAAAGCAGCTGAAAAAACAACCATGCCGCCGGTGGGATCCGAACCCATGACCTCCGAATATCGCGTCCGGTGCGCTTACCAACTGAGCTACGGCGACGGCTGTCTAATATGCTGCTATCGTGGATATTTATGTTTTGCGTGTAAGCGAACCTTGAGAGTGTTCACCAGCGCCACCCTCGTTCATAGCGGTGGACGTAGCACGTCCTGTAATACCGCAAGTGTGATATAGAACATCATTTAACGGTGAGGGCGGAAACAGTGCGACAGCCCTCTTATGCTAACTATGGCATCAAGACTGCCAGAACCGAGGCCCCCGTTAAGCTATTAGCAGACAAGGCAAATGAGGTGAGGGGCTCGTTTGACAAACATATTAAGGAAGCCAACAGTCACCGAAATCAAGGTGCATAGTGGAATGCTTCTTTTTTTTATATCTAGTGCCAATCAATTAGTTTTTTGAATATTGATTATAAAGCTGCAGAAGAAACAACCATGCCGCCGGTGGGATCCGAACTTACGACCTCCGAATATGGCGTCCGGTGCGCTTACCATCTGAGCTACGGCGACGGCTGTCTAATCTGCTGCTTTCGTGGGTATTTATGTTTTGCGTGTAAGCGAACCTTGAGAGTGTTCACCAGCGCCACCCTCATCCCTAGCGGTGGACGTAGCACGTCCTGTAATAACGCAAGTGTGGCGTAGAACGTCATCTAACGGCGAGGGCGGAAACTGTGCGAGAGCCCTCTTATGCTACCTATGGCATCAAGACTGCCAGAACCGAGACCCCCGTTAAGCTATTAGCAGACAAGGCAAATGAAGTGAGGGGCTCGTTTGACAAACATATGAAGGAAGCCAACAGTCACCGAAATCAAGGTGCATAGAGGAATGCTTCTTTTTTATATCTAGTGCCAATCAATTAGTTTTTTTAAAGAAAATTACTTATAAAGCAGCAGAAAAAACAACCACGCCTCCGGTGGGATCCGAACCCACGACCTCCGAATATCGCGTCGGGTGCTCTTACCAACTGAGCAACCGTGACGGCTGTCTAATCTGCTGCTTTTGTGGGTATTTATTTATGTTTTGCGTGTAAGCGAACCTTGAGAGTGTTCACCAGCGCCACCCTCGTGCATAGCGGTGGACGTAGCACGTCCTGTAATAACTCAAGTGTGAAGTGGTACGTCATCTAACGGCGAGGGCGGAAACTGTGCGAGAGCCCTCTTATGCTACCTATGGCATCAAGACTGCCAGAACCAAGACCCCCGTTAAGCTATTAGCAGACAAGACAAATGAAGTGAGGGGCTCGTTTCACAAACATATGAAGGAAGCCAACAGTCACCGAAATCAAGGTGCATAGAGGAATGCTTCTTTTTTATATCTAGTGCCAATCAATTAGTTTCTTTAAAGAAAATTACTTATAAAGCAGCGGAAAAAACAGCCATGCCGCCGGTGGGATCCGAACCCACTACCTCCGAATATCGCGTCCGGTGCGCTTACCAATTGAGCTACGGCGACGGCTGTCTAATCTGCAGCTATCGTGGTTATTTATGTTTTGCGTGTAAGTGAACCTTGAGAGTGTTCACCAGCGTCACCTTCGTCCATAGCGGTGGACGTAGCACGTCCTGTAATACCGGAAGTGTGACATAGAACATCACCTAACGGCGAGGGCGGAAACAGTGGGAGAGCCCTCTTATGCTACCTATGGCATCAATACTGCCAGAACCGAGACCCCCATTAAGCTATTAGCAGACAAGGCAAATGAGGTGAGGGGCTCGTTTGACAAACATATTAAGGAAGCCAACAGTCAAAGAAATAAAGGTGCATAGGGGAATGCTTCTTTTTTTATATCTAGTGCCAATCAATTAGTTTTTTGAATATTGCTTATAAAGCTGCAGAAGAAACAACCATGCCGCCGGTGGGATCCGAACTTACGACCTCCGAATATGGCGTCCGGTGCGCTTACCATCTGAGCTACGGCGACGGCTGTCTAATCTGCTGCTTTCGTGGGTATTTATGTTTTGCGTGTAAGCGAACCTTGAGAGTGTTCACCAGAGCCAACCTCGTCCCTAGCGGTGGACGTAGCACGTCCTGTAATACCGCAAGTGTGACATAGAACGTCATCTAACGGCGAGGTCGGAAACTGTGCGAGAGCCCTCTTATGCTACCTATGGCATCAAGACTGCCAGAACCGAGACCCCCTTTAAGCTATTAGCAGACAAGGCAAATGAAGTGAGGGGCTCGTTTGACAAACATATTAAGGAAACCAACAGTCACCGAAATCAAGGTGCATAGGGGAATGCTTCTTTTCTTATATCTACTGCCAATCAATTAGTTTTTTAAAGAAAAATACTTATAAAGCAGCAGAAAAAAAAAACCATGCCGAAGGTGGGATCCGAACCCACGACCTCCGAATATCGCGTCCGGTGCTTTACCAACTGAGCTACGGTGACGGCTGTCTAATCTGCTGCTTTCGTGGGTATTTATGTTTTGTGTGTAAGCGAACCTTGAGAGTGTTCACCCGCGCCACCCTCGTCCATAGCGCTGGACGTAGCACATCCTGTAATATCGCAAGTGTGACGTAGAACGTCATCTAAGGGCGAGGGCGGAAACTGTGCGAGAGCCCTCTTATGCTACCTATGGCATCAAGACTGCCAGATCCGAGACCCCCTTTAAGCTATTAGCAGACAAGGGAAATGAAGTGAGGGGCTCGTTTGACAAACATATTAAGGAAACCAACAGTCACCGAAATCAAGGTGCATAGGGGAATGCTTCTTTTTTTATATCTAGTGCCAATCAATTAGCTTTTTTTAAAGAAAATTACTTATAGAACAGCAGAAAAAACAACCAAGCCACCGGTGGGATTCGAGCCCACGACCTCCGAATATCACCTCTGGTGCTCTTACAAACTGAGCTACTGCGACGGCTGTCTAATCTGCTGCATTCGTGGGTATTTATGTTTTGCATGTAAGCGAACCTTGAGAGTGTTCAACAGCGCCACCCTCGTCCATAGCAGTGGACGTAGCACGTCCTGTAATACCGCAAGTGTGACGTAGATCGTCATCTAACGGCGAGGGCGGAAACTGTGCGAGAGCCCTCATATGCTACCTATGGCATCAAGACTGCCAGAACCGAGGCCCTCGTTAATCTAGTAGCAGAAAAGGCAAATGATGTGAGGGATTCGTTTGACAAACATATTAAGGAAGCCAATAGTCACCGAAATCAAGGTGCATAGGGGAATGCTTCTTTTTTATATCTAGTGCCAATCAATTAGTTTTTTTGAAAATTACTTATAAAGCATCAGAATAAACAACCATGCCGCCGGTGGGATCCGAACCCATGGCCTCCGAATATCGCGTCCGGTGCTCTTACCAACTGAGCTACGTCGACGGCTGTCTAATCTGCTGCTTTCGTGGGTATTTATGTTTTGCGTGTAAGCGAACCTTGAGAGTGTTCACCAGCGCCACCCTCGTTCATAGCGGTGGACGTAGCACGTCCTGTAATACCGCAAGTGTGACGTAGAACGTCATCTAATGGCGAGGGAGCAAACTGTGCGAGAGCCCTCTTATGCTACCTATGGCATCAAGGCTGCCAGAACAGAGAGCCCCGTTAAGCTATTAGCAGACAAGGCAAATGAAGTGAAGGGCTCGTTTGCCAAAAATATTAAGGAAACCAACAGTCACCGAAATCAAGGTGCAAAGGGGAATGCTTCTTTTTTATATCTAGTGCCAATCAATTAGTTTTTTAAAGGAAATTACTTATAAAGCAGCAGAAAAAACAACCATGCCGAAGGTGGGATCCGAACCCACGACCTCCGAATATCGCGTCCGGTGCTTTACCAACTGAGTTAATGCGACGGCTGTCTAATTTGCTGCTTTCTTGGGTATTTATGTTTTGCGTGCAAGCGAACCTTGAGAGTGTTCACCAGCGCCACCCTCGTCCTTAGCGGTGGACGTAGCACGTCCTGTAATACCGCAAGTGTGACGTAGAACGTCATCTAACGGCGAGGGCGGAAACTGTGCGAGAGCCCTCTTATGCTACCTATGGCATCAAGAGTGCCAGATCCGAGACCCCCTTTAAGCTATTAGCAGACAAGGAAAATGAAGTGAGGGGCTCGTTTGACAAACATATTAAGGAAGCCAATAGTCACCGAAATCAAGGTGCATAGGGGAATGCTTCTTTTTTATATCTAGTGCCAATCAATTAGTTTTTTTGAAAATTACTTATAAAGCATCAGAATAAACAACCATGCCGCCGGTGGGATCCGAACCCATGGCCTCCGAATATCGCGTCCGGTGCTCTTACCAACTGAGCTACGTCGACGGCTGTCTAATCTGCTGCTTTTGTGGGTATTTATGTTTTGCGTGTAAGCGAACCTTGAGAGTGTTCACCAGCGCCACCCTCGTTCATAGCGGTGGACGTAGCACGTCCTGTAATACCGCAAGTGTGACGTAGAACGTCATCTAATGGCGAGGGAGCAAACTGTACGAGAGCCCTCTTATGCTACCTATGGCATCAAGGCTGCCAGAACAGAGAGCCCCGTTAAGCTATTAGCAGACAAGGCAAATGAAGTGAAGGGCTCGTTTGCCAAAAATATTAAGGAAACCAACAGTCACCGAAATCAAGGTGCATAGGGGAATGCTTCTTTTTTATATCTAGTGCCAATCAATTAGTTTTTTAAAGGAAATTACTTATAAAGCAGCAGAAAAAACAACCATGCCGAAGGTGGGATCCGAACCCACGACCTCCGAATATCGCGTCCGGTGCTTTACCAGCTGAGTTAATGCGACGGCTGTCTAATTTGCTGCTTTCTTGGGTATTTATGTTTTGCGTGCAAGCGAACCTTGAGAGTGTTCACCAGCGCCACCCTCGTCCTTAGCGGTGGACGTAGCACGTCCTGTAATACCGCTAGTGTGACGTAGAACGTCATCTAACGGCGAGGGCGGAAACTGTGCGAGAGCCCTCTTATGCTACCTATGGCATCAAGAGTGCCAGATCCGAGACCCCCTTTAAGCTATTAGCAGACAAGGGAAATGAAGTGAGGGGCTCGTTTGACAAACATATTAAGGAAACCAACAGTCACCGAAATCAAGGTGCATATGGGAATGCTTCTTTTTTTATATCTAGTGCCAATCAATTAGCTTTTTTTAAAGAAAATGCTTATAGAACAGCAGAAAAAACAACCATGCCACCGGTGGGATTCGAGCCCATGACCTCCGAATATCGCCTCTGGTGCTCTTACCAACTGAGCTACGGCGACGGCTGTCTAATCTGCTGCTTTCGTGGGTATTTATGTTTTGCGTGTAAGCGAACCTTGAGAGTGTTCACCAGCGCCACCCTCGTGCATAGCGGTGGACGTAGCACGTCCTGTAATAACTCAAGTGTGAAGTAGAACGTCATCTAACGGCGAGGGCGGAAACTGTGCGAGAGCCCTCTTATGCTACCTATGGCATCAAGACTGCCACAACCGAGACCCCCGTTAAGCTATTAGCAGACAAGGCAAATGAAGTGAGGGGCTCGTTTGACAAACATATGAAGGAAGCCAACAGTCACCGAAATCAAGGTGCATAGAGGAATGCTTCTTTTTTATATCTAGTGCCAATCAATTAGTTTTTTGAAAGAAAATTACTTATAAAGCAGCTGAAAAAACAACCATGCCGCCGGTGGGATCCGAACCCACGACCTCCGAATATCGCGTCGGGTGCTCTTACCAACTGAGCAACCGTGACGGCTGTCTAATCTGCTGCTTTTGTGGGTATTTATTTATGTTTTGCGTGTAAGCGAACCTTGAGAGTGTTCACCAGCGCCACCCTCGTGCATAGCGGTGGACGTAGCACGTCCTGTAATAACTCAAGTGTGAAGTTGTACGTCATCTAACGGCGAGGGCGGAAACTGTGCGAGAGCCCTCTTATGCTACCTATGGCATCAAGACTGCCAGAACCAAGACCCCCGTTAAGCTATTAGCAGACAAGACAAATGAAGTGAGGGGCTCGTTTCACAAACATATGAAGGAAGCCAACAGTCACCGAAATCAAGGTGCATAGAGGAATGCTTCTTTTTTATATCTAGTGCCAATCAATTAGTTTCTTTAAAGAAAATTACTTATAAAGCAGCGGAAAAAACAACCATGCCGCCGGTGGGATCCGAACCCACTACCTCCGAATATCGCGTCCGGTGCGCTTACCAATTGAGCTACGGCGACGGCTGTCTAATCTGCAGCTATCGTGGTTATTTATGTTTTGCGTGTAAGCGAACCTTGAGAGTGTTCACCAGCGCCACCTTCGTCCATAGCGGTGGACGTAGCACGTCCTGTAATACCAGAAGTGTGACATAGAACATCACCTAACGGCGAGGGCGGAAACAGTGGGAGAGCCCTCTTATGCTACCTATGGCATCAATACTGCCAGAACCGAGACCCCCATTAAGCTATTAGCAGACAAGGCAAATGAGGTGAGGGGCTCGTTTGACAAACATATTAAGGAAGCCAACAGTCAAAGAAATAAAGGTGCATAGGGGAATGCTTCTTTTTTTATATCTAGTGCCAATCAATTAGTTTTTTGAATATTGCTTATAAAGCTGCAGAAGAAACAACCATGCCGCCGGTGGGATCCGAACTTACGACCTCCGAATATGGCGTCCGGTGCGCTTACCATCTGAGCTACGGCGACGGCTGTCTAATCTGCTGCTTTCGTGGGTATTTATGTTTTGCGTGTAAGCGAACCTTGAGAGTGTTCACCAGAGCCAACCTCGTCCCTAGCGGTGGACGTAGCACGTCCTGTAATACCGCAAGTGTGACATAGAACGTCATCTAACGGCGAGGTCGGAAACTGTGCGAGAGCCCTCTTATGCTACCTATGGCATCAAGACTGCCAGAACCGAGACCCCCTTTAAGCTATTAGCAGACAAGGCAAATGAAGTGAGGGGCTCGTTTGACAAACATATTAAGGAAACCAACACTCACCGAAATCAAGGTGCATAGGGGAATGCTTCTTTTTTTATATCCAGTGCCAATCAATTAGCTTTTTTTAAAGAAAATTACTTATAGAGCAGGCGAAAAGACAACCAAGCCACCGGTGGGATCCGAGCCCACTACCTCCGAATATCGCGCCCGGTGCTCTTACCAACTGAGCTACGGCGACGGCTGTCTAATCTGCTGCTATCGTGGGTATTTATGTTTTGCGTGTAAGCGAACCTTGAGAGTGTTCACCAGCGCCACCCTCGTCCATAGCGGTGGTCGTAGCACGTCCTGTAATACCGCAAGTGTGACATAGAACATCATCTAACGGCGTGGGCGGAAACAGTGGGAGAGCCCTCTTATGCTACCTATGGCATCAAGACTGCCAGAACCGAGACCCCCGTTAAGCTATTAGCAGGCAAGGCAAATGAGGTGATCGGCTCGTTTGACAAACATATTAAGGAAGCCAACAGTCACCGAAATCAAGGTGCATAGTGGAATGTTTCTTTTTTAATATCTAGTGCCAATCAATTAGTTTTTTCGTAAATTGCTTATAAAGCTGCAGAAGAAACAACCATGCCGCCGGTGGGATCCGAACTTACGACCTCCGAATATGGCGTCCGGTGCGCTTACCATCTGAGTTACGGCGACGGCTGTCTAATCTGCTGCTTTCGTGGGTATTTATGTTTTGCGTGCAAGCGAACCTTGAGAGTGTTCACCAGCGCCACCCTCATCCCTAGCGGTGGACGTAGCACGTCCTGTAATACCGCAAGTGTGACGTAGAAGGTCATCTAACGGCGAGGGCGGAAACTGTGCGAGAGCCCTCTTATGCTACCTATGGCATCAAGACTGCCAGAACCGAGACCCCCTTTAAGCTATTAGCAGACAAGGCAAATGAAGTGAGGGGCTCGTTTGACAAACATATTAAGGAAACCAACAGTCACCGAAATCAAGGTGCATAGGGGAATGCTTCTTTTTTTATATCTACTGCCAATCAATTAGTTTTTTAAAGAAAATTACTTATAAATCAGCAGAAAAAAACCATGCCGAAGGTGGGATCCGAACCCACGGCCTCCGAATATCGCGTCCGGTGCTTTACCAACTGAGCTACGGCGACGGCTGTCTAGTTTGCTGATTTCTTGGGTATTTATGTTTTGCGTGTAAGCGAACCTTGAGAGTGTTCACCCGCGCCACCCTCGTCCATAGCGGTGGACGTAGCACATCCTGTAATACCGCAAGTGTGATGTAGGACGTCATCTAACGGCGAGGGCGGAAACTGTGCGAGAGCCCTCTTATGCTACCTATGGCATCAAGACTGCCAGATCCGAGACCCCCTTTAAGCTATTAGCAGACAAGGGAAATGAAGTGAGGGGCTCGTTTGACAAACATAATAAGGAAACCAACAGTCACCGAAATCAAGGTGCATAGGGGAATGCTTCTTTTTTTATATCTACTGCCAATCAATTATTTTTTTAAAGAAAATACTTATAAAGCAGCAGAAAAAACAACCATGCCGAAGGTGGGATCCGAGCCCACGACCTCCGAATATCGCGTCCGGTGCTCTTACCAACTGAGCTACGGTGACGGCTGTCTAATCTGCTGCTTTCGTGGGTATTTATGTTTTGCGTGTAAGCGAACCTTGAGAGTGATCACCCGCGCCACCCTCGAACACAGCGGTGGACGTAGCACGTCCTGTAATACCGCAAGTGTGACGTAGAACGTCATCTAACGGCGAGGGCGGAAACTGTGCGAGAGCCCTCTTATGCTACCTATGGCATCAAGACTGCCTGAACCGAGACCCCCGTTAAGCTATTAGCAGACAAGGCAAATGAAGTGAGGGGCTCGTTTGACAAACATATGAAGGAAGCCAACAGTCACAGAAATCAAGGTGCATAGAGGAATGCTTTTTTATATCTAGTGCCAATCATTTAGTTTTTTTAAAGAAAATTACTTATAAAGCAGCTGAAAAAACAACCATGCCGCCGGTGGGATTCGAACCCACGACCTCCGAATATCGCGTCCGCTGCGCTTACCAACTGAGCTACGGCGACGGCTGTCTAATCTGCTGCTATCGTGGGTATTTATGTTTTGCGTGTAAGCGAACCTTGAGAGTGTTCACCAGCGCCACCCTCGTCCATAGCGGTGGTCGTAGCACGTCCTGTAATACCGCAAGTGTGACATAGAACATCATCTAACGGCGTGGGCGGAAACAGTGGGAGAGCCCTCTTATGCTACCTATGGCATCAAGACTGCCAGAACCGAGACCCCCGTTAAGCTATTAGCAGGCAAGGCAAATGAGGTGATCGGCTCGTTTGACAAACATATTAAGGAAGCCAACAGTCACCGAAATCAAGGTGCATAGTGGAATGTTTCTTTTTTAATATCTAGTGCCAATCAATTAGTTTTTTCGTAAATTGCTTATAAAGCTGCAGAAGAAACAACCATGCCGCCGGTGGGATCCGAACTTACGACCTCCGAATATGGCGTCCGGTGCGCTTACCATCTGAGTTACGGCGACGGCTGTCTAATCTGCTGCTTTCGTGGGTATTTATGTTTTGCGTGCAAGCGAACCTTGAGAGTGTTCACCAGCGCCACCCTCATCCCTAGCGGTGGACGTATCACGTCCTGTAATACCGCAAGTGTGACGTAGAAGGTCATCTAACGGCGAGGGCGGAAACTGTGCGAGAGCCCTCTTATGCTACCTATGGCATCAAGACTGCCAGAACCGAGACCCCCTTTAAGCTATTAGCAGACAAGGCAAATGAAGTGAGGGGCTCGTTTGACAAACATATTAAGGAAACCAACAGTCACCGAAATCAAGGTGCATAGGGGAATGCTTCTTTTTTTATATCTACTGCCAATCAATTAGTTTTTTAAAGAAAATTACTTATAAATCAGCAGAAAAAAACCATGCCGAAGGTGGGATCCGAGCCCACGACCTCCGAATATCGCGTCCGGTGCTCTTACCAACTGAGCTACGGTGACGGCTGTCTAATCTGCTGCTTTCGTGGGTATTTATGTTTTGCGTGTAAGCGAACCTTGAGAGTGATCACCCGCGCCACCCTCGAACACAGCGGTGGACGTAGCACGTCCTGTAATACCGCAAGTGTGACGTAGAACGTCATCTAACGGCGAGGGCGGAAACTGTGCGAGAGCCCTCTTATGCTACCTATGGCATCAAGACTGCCTGAACCGAGACCCCCGTTAAGCTATTAGCAGACAAGGCAAATGAAGTGAGGGGCTCGTTTGACAAACATATGAAGGAAGCCAACAGTCACAGAAATCAAGGTGCATAGAGGAATGCTTTTTTTATATCTAGTGCCAATCATTTAGTTTTTTTAAAGAAAATTACTTATAAAGCAGCTGAAAAAACAACCATCCCGCCGGTGGGATTCGAACCCACGACCTCCGAATATCGCGTCCGCTGCGCTTACCAACTGAGCTACGGCGACGGCTGTCTAATCTGCTGCTATCGTGGGTATTTATGTTTTGCGTGTAAGCGAACCTTGAGAGTGTTCACCAGCGCCACCCTCGTCCATAGCGGTGGTCGTAGCACGTCCTGTAATACCGCAAGTGTGACATAGAACATCATCTAACGGCGTGGGCGGAAACAGTGGGAGAGCCCTCTTATGCTACCTATGGCATCAAGACTGCCAGAACCGAGACCCCCGTTAAGCTATTAGCAGGCAAGGCAAATGAGGTGATCGGCTCGTTTGACAAACATATTAAGGAAGCCAACAGTCACCGAAATCAAGGTGCATAGTGGAATGTTTCTTTTTTAATATCTAGTGCCAATCAATTAGTTTTTTCGTAAATTGCTTATAAAGCTGCAGAAGAAACAACCATGCCGCCGGTGGGATCCGAACTTACGACCTCCGAATATGGCGTCCGGTGCGCTTACCATCTGAGTTACGGCGACGGCTGTCTAATCTGCTGCTTTCGTGGGTATTTATGTTTTGCGTGCAAGCGAACCTTGAGAGTGTTCACCAGCGCCACCCTCATCCCTAGCGGTGGACGTAGCACGTCCTGTAATACCGCAAGTGTGACGTAGAAGGTCATCTAACGGCGAGGGCGGAAACTGTGCGAGAGCCCTCTTATGCTACCTATGGCATCAAGACTGCCAGAACCGAGACCCCCTTTAAGCTATTAGCAGACAAGGCAAATGAAGTGAGGGGCTCGTTTGACAAACATATTAAGGAAACCAACAGTCACCGAAATCAAGGTGCATAGGGGAATGCTTCTTTTTTTATATCTACTGCCAATCAATTAGTTTTTTAAAGAAAATTACTTATAAATCAGCAGAAAAAAACCATGCCGAAGGTGGGATCCGAACCCACGGCCTCAGAATATCGCGTCCGGTGCTTTACCAACTGAGCTACGGCGACGGCTGTCTAGTTTGCTGATTTCTTGGGTATTTATGTTTTGCGTGTAAGCGAACCTTGAGAGTGTTCACCCGCGCCACCCTCGTCCATAGCGGTGGACGTAGCACATCCTGTAATACCGCAAGTGTGATGTAGGACGTCATCTAACGGCGAGGGCGGAAACTGTGCGAGAGCCCTCTTATGCTACCTATGGCATCAAGACTGCCAGATCCGAGACCCCCTTTAAGCTATTAGCAGACAAGGGAAATGAAGTGAGGGGCTCGTTTGACAAACATAATAAGGAAACCAACAGTCACCGAAATCAAGGTGCATAGGGGAATGCTTCTTTTTTTATATCTACTGCCAATCAATTAGTTTTTTAAAGAAAATACTTATAAAGCAGCAGAAAAAACAACCATGCCGAAGGTGGGATCCGAGCCCACGACCTCCGAATATCGCGTCCGGTGCTCTTACCAACTGAGCTACGGTGACGGCTGTCTAATCTGCTGCTTTCGTGGGTATTTATGTTTTGCGTGTAAGCGAACCTTGAGAGTGTTCACCCGCGCCACCCTCGAACATATCGGTGGACGTAGCACGTCCTGTAATACCGCAAGTGTGACGTAGAACGTCAACTAACGGCGAGGGCGGAAACTGTGCGAGAGCCCTCTTATGCTACCTATGGCATCAAGACTGCCTGAACCGAGACCCCCGTTAAGCTATTAGCAGACAAGGCAAATGAAGTGAGGGGCTCGTTTGACAAACATATGAAGGAAGCCAACAGTCACAGAAATCAAGGTGCATAGAGGAATGCTTTTTTTATATCTAGTGCCAATCAATTAGTTTTTTTAAAGAAAATTACTTATAAAGCAGCAGAAAAAACAACCACGCCGGCGGTAGGATCGAACCCACGACCTCCGAATATCGCGTCGGGTGCTCTTACCAACTGAGCTACCGTGACGGCTGTCTAGTCTGCTGCTTTTGTGGGTATTTATGTTTTGCGTGTAAGCGAACCTTGAGAGTGTTCACCCGCGCCACCCTCGAACATATCGGTGGACGTAGCACGTCCTGTAATACCGCAAGTGTGACATAGAACATCATCTAACGGCGAGGGCGGAAACTGTGCGAGAGCCCTCTTATGCTACTTATGGCATCAAGACTGCCTGAACCGAGACCCCCGTTAAGCTATTAGCAGACAAGGCAAATGAAGTGAGGGGCTCGTTTGACAAACATATGAAGGAAGCCAACAGTCACAGAAATCAAGGTGCATAGAGGAATGCTTTTTTTTTTATATCTAGTGCCAATCAATTAGTTTTTTTAAAGAAAATTACTTATAAAGCAGCAGAAAAAACAACCACGCCGGCGGTAGGATCGAACCCACGACCTCCGAATATCGCGTCGGGTGCTCTTACCAACTGAGCTACCGTGACGGCTGTCTAGTCTGCTGCTTTTGTGGGTATTTATGTTTTGCGTGTAAGCGAACCTTGAGAGTGTTCACCCGCGCCACCCTCGAACATATCGGTGGACGTAGCACGTCCTGTAATACCGCAAGTGTGACATAGAACATCATCTAACGGCGAGGGCGGAAACTGTGCGAGAGCCCTCTTATGCTACTTATGGCATCAAGACTGCCTGAACCGAGACCCCCGTTAAGCTATTAGCAGACAAGGCAAATGAAGTGAGGGGCTCGTTTGACAAACATATGAAGGAAGCCAACAGTCACCGAAATCAAGGTGCATAGGGGAATGCTTCTTTTTTTATATCTAGTGCCAATCAATTAGCTTTTTTTAAAGAAAATTAGTTATAGAACAGCAGAAAAAACAACCATGCCACCGGTGGGATTCGAGCCCACGACCTCCGAATATCGCCTCTGGTGCTCTTACCAACTGAGCTACGGCGACGGCTGTCTAATCTGCTGCTTTCGTGGGTATTTATGTTTTGCGTGTAAGCGAACCTTGAGAGTGTTCACCAGCGCCACCCTCGTGCATAGCGGTGGACGTAGCACGTCCTGTAATACCGCAAGTGTGACATAGAACATCATCTAACGGCGAGGGCGGAAACTGTGCGAGAGCCCTCTTATGCTACCTATGGCATCAAGACTGCCTGAACCGAGACCGCCGTTAAGCTATTAGCAGACAAGGCAAATGAAGTGAGGGGCTCGTTTGACAAACATATGAGGGAAGCCAACAGTCACCGAAATCAAGGTGCATAGAGGAATGTTTCTTTTTTATATCTAGTGCCAATCAATTAGTTTTTTTAAAGAAAATTACTTATAAAGCAGCTGAAAAAACAACCATGCCGCCGGTGGGATCCGAACCCACGACCTCCGAATATCGCGTCCGGTGCGCTTACCAACTGAGCTACGGCGACGGCTGTCTAATCTGCTGCTTTCGTGGGTATTTATGTTTTGCGTGTAAGCGAACCTTGAGAGTGTTCACAAGCGCCACCCTCGTCCTTAGCGGTGGACGTAGCACGTCCTGTAATACCGCAAGTGTGACGTAGAACGTCATCTAACGGCGAGGGCGGAAACTGTGCTAGAGCCCTCTTATGCTACCTATGGCATCAAGACTTCAAGATCCGAGACCCCCTTTAAGCTATTAGCAGACAAGGGAAATGAAGTGAGGGGCTCGTTTGACAAACATATTAAGGAAGCCAACAGTCACAGAAATCAAGGTGCATAGAGGAATGCTTTTTTTATATCTAGTGCCAATCAATTAGTTTTTGAAAATTACTTATAAAGCATCAGAAAAAACAACCATGCCGCCGGTGGGATTCGAACCCACGACCTCCGAATATCGCGTCCGGTGCTCTTACCAACTGAGCTACGTCGACGGCTGTCTAATCTGCTGCTTTCGTGGGTATTTATGTTTTGCGTGTAAGCGAACCTTGAGACTGTTCACCAGTGCCACCCTCGTTCATAGCGGTGGACGTAGCACGTCCTCTAATACCGCAAGTGTGACGTAGAACGTCATCTAACGGCGAGGGCGGAAACTGTGCGAGAGCCCTCTTATGCTACCTATGGCATCGAGACTGCCAGATCCGAGACCCCCTTTAGGCTATTAGCAGACAAGGGAAATGAAGTGAGGGGCTCGTTTGACAAACATAATAAGGAAACCAACAGTCACCGAAATCAAGGTGCATAGGGGAATGCTTCTTTTTTTATATCTACTGCCAATCAATTAGTTTTTTAAAGAAAATACTTATAAAGCAGCAGAAAAAACAACCATGCCGAAGGTGGGATCCGAGCCCACGACCTCCGAATATCGCGTCCGGTGCTCTTACCAACTGAGCTACGGTGACGGCTGTCTAATCTGCTGCTTTCGTGGGTATTTATGTTTTGCGTGTAAGCGAACCTTGAGAGTGTTCACCCGCGCCACCCTCGAACATATCGGTGGACGTAGCACGTCCTGTAATACCGCAAGTGTGACATAGAACATCATCTAACGGCGAGGGCGGAAACTGTGCGAGAGCCCTCTTATGCTACCTATGGCATCAAGACTGCCTGAACCGAGACCCCCGTTAAGCTATTAGCAGACAAGGCAAATGAAGTGAGGGGCTCGTTTGACAAACATATGAAGGAAGCCAACAGTCACCGAAATCAAGGTGCATAGAGGAATGTTTCTTTTTTATATCTAGTGCCAATCAATTAGTTTTTTTAAAGAAAATTACTTATAAAGCAGCTGAAAAAACAACCATGCCGCCGGTGGGATCCGAACCCACGACCTCCGAATATCGCGTCCGGTGCGCTTACCAACTGAGCTACGGCGACGGCTGTCTAATCTGCTGCTTTCGTGGGTATTTATGTTTTGCGTGTAAGCGAACCTTGAGAGTGTTCACAAGCGCCACCCTCGTCCTTAGCGGTGGACGTAGCACGTCCTGTAATACCGCAAGTGTGACGTAGAACGTCATCTAACGGCGAGGGCGGAAACTGTGCTAGAGCCCTCTTATGCTACCTATGGCATCAAGACTTCAAGATCCGAGACCCCCTTTAAGCTATTAGCAGACAAGGGAAATGAAGTGAGGGGCTCGTTTGACAAACGTATTAAGGAAGCCAACAGTCACAGAAATCAAGGTGCATAGAGGAATGCTTTTTTTTATATCTAGTGCCAATCAATTAGTTTTTGAAAATTACTTATAAAGCATCAGAAAAAACAACCATGCCGCCGGTGGGATCCGAACCCACGACCTCCGAATATCGCGTCCGGTGCTCTTACCAACTGAGCTACGTCGACGGCTGTCTAATCTGCTGCTTTCGTGGGTATTTATGTTTTGCGTGTAAGCGAACCTTGAGACTGTTCACCAGTGCCACCCTCGTTCATAGCGGTGGACGTAGCACGTCCTGTAATACCGCAAGTGTGACGTAGAACGTCATCTAACGGCGAGGGCGGAAACTGTGCGAGAGCCCTCTTATGCTACCTATGGCATCAAGACAGCCAGAACCGAGGCCCTCGTTAATCTATTAGCAGACAAGGCAAATGAAGTGAGGGGCTCGTTTGACAAACATATGAAGGAAGCCAACAGTCACCGAAATCAAGGTGCATAGAGGAATGCTTCTTTTTTATATCTAGTGCCAATCAATTAGTTTTTTTAAAGAAAATTACTTATAAAGCAGCTGAAAAAACAACCATGCCGCCGGTGGGATCCGAACCCACGACCTCCGAATATCGCGTCCGGTGCGCTTACCAACTGAGCTACGGCGACGGCTGTCTAATCTGCTGCTTTCGTGGGTATTTATGTTTTGCGTGTAAGCGATCCTTGAGACTGTTCACCAGTGCCACCCTCGTTCATAGCGGTGGACGTAGCACGTCCTCTAATACCGCAAGTGTGACGTAGAACGTCATCTAACGGCGAGGGCGGAAACTGTGCGAGAGCCCTCTTATGCTACCTATGGCATCAAGACTGCCAGAACCGAGACCCCCGTTAAGCTATTAGCAGACAAGGCAAATGAGGTGAGGGGCTCGTTTGACAAACATATTAAGGAAGCCAACAGTCACCGAAATCAAGGTGCATAGTGGAATGCTTCTTTTTTTATATCTAGTGCCAATCAATTAGTTTTTTTGAAAATTTCTTGTAAAGCTGCAGAAGAAACAACCATGCCGCCGGTGGGATCCGAACTTACGACCTCCGAATATGGCGTCCGGTGCGCTTACCATCTGAGCTACGGCGACGGCTGTCTAATCTGCTGCTTTCGTGGGTATTTATGTTTTGCGTGTAAGCGAACCTTGAGAGTGTTCACCAGCGCCACCCTCATCCTTAGCGGTGGACGTAGCACGTCCTGTAATACCGCAAGTGTGGCGTAGAACGTCATCTAACGGCGGGGGCGGAAACTGTGCGAGAGCCCTCTTATGCTACCTATGGCATCAAGACTGCCAGAACCGAGACCCCCTTTAAGCTATTAGCAGACAAGGCAAATGAAGTGAGGGGCTCGTTTGACAAACATATTAAGGAAACCAACAGTCACCGAAATCAAGGTGCATAGAGGAATGCTTCTTTTTTATATCTAGTGCCACTCAATTAGTTTTTTTAAAGAAAATTACTTATAAAGCAGCTGAAAAAACAACCATGCCGCCGGTGGGATCCGAACCCACTACCTCCGAATATCGCGTCCGGTGCGCTTACCAACTGAGCTACGGCGACGGCTGTCTAATCTGCAGCTATCGTGGTTATTTATGTTTTGCGTGTAAGCGAACCTTGAGAGTGTTCACCAGTGCCACCCTCGTCCATAGCGGTGGACGTAGCACGTCCTGTAATACCGCAAGTGTGACGTAGAACGTCATCTAATGGCGAGGGAGCAAACTGTGCGAGAGCCCTCTTATGCTACCTATGGCATCAAGGCTGCCAGAACAGAGAGCCCCGTTAAGCTATTAGCAGACAAGGCAAATGAAGTGAAGGGCTCGTTTGCCAAAAATATTAAGGAAACCAACAGTCACCGAAATCAAGGTGCATAGGGGAATGCTTCTTTTTTATATCTAGTGCCAATCAATTAGTTTTTTTGAAAATTTCTTGTAAAGCTGCAGAAGAAACAACCATGCCGCCGGTGGGATCCGAACTTACGACCTCCGAATATGGCGTCCGGTGCGCTTACCATCTGAGCTACGGCGACGGCTGTCTAATCTGCTGCTTTCGTGGGTATTTATGTTTTGCGTGTAAGCGAACCATGAGAGTGTTCACCAGCGCCACCCTCATCCCTAGCGGTGGACGTAGCACGTCCTGTAATAACGCAAGTGTGGCGTAGAACGTCATCTAACGGCGGGGGCGGAAACTGTGCGAGAGCCCTCTTATGCTACCTATGGCATCAAGACTGCCAGAACCGAGACCCCCTTTAAGCTATTAGCAGACAAGGCAAATGAAGTGAGGGGCTCGTTTGACAAACATATTAAGGAAACCAACAGTCACCGAAATCTAGGTGCATTGGGGAATACCTCTTTTTTATATCTAGTGCCAATCAATTAGCTTTTTTTAAAGAAAATTACTTATAGAACAGCAGAAAAAACAACCATGCCACCGGTGGGATTCGAGCCCACGACCTCCGAATATCGCCTCTGGTGCTCTTACCAACTGAGCTACGGTTACGGCTGTCTAATCTTCTGATTTTGTGGGTATTTATTTATGTTTTGCGTGTAAGCGAACCTTGAGAGTGTTCACCAGCGCCACCCTCGTGCATAGCGGTGGACGTAGCATGTCCTGTAATACCGCAAGTGTGACATAGAACATCATCTAACGGCGAGGGCGGAAACTGTGCGAGAGCCCTCTTATGCTACCTATGGCATCAAGACTGCCTGAACCGAGACCCCCGTTAAGCTATTAGCAGACAAGGGAAATGAAGTGAGGGGCTCGTTTGACAAACATATTAAGGAAGCCAACAGTCACAGAAATCAAGGTGCATAGAGGAATGCTTTTTTTATATCTAGTGCCAATCAATTAGTTTTTGAAAATTACTTATAAAGCATCAGAAAAAACAACCATGCCGCCGGTGGGATCCGAACCCACGACCTCCGAATATCGCGTCCGGTGCTCTTACCAACTGAGCTACGTCGACGGCTGTCTAATCTGCTGCTTTCGTGGGTATTTATGTTTTGCGTGTAAGCGAACCTTGAGAGTGTTCACCAGTGCCACCCTCGTTCATAGCGGTGGACGTAGCACGTCCTGTAATACCGCAAGTGTGACGTAAAACATCATCTAATGGCGAGGGAGCAAACTGTGCGAGAGCCCTCTTATGCTACCTATGGCATCAAGACTGCCAGAACCGAGACCCCCGTTAACCTATTAGCAGACAAGGCAAATGAAGTGAGGGGCTCGTTTGACAAACATATGAAGGAAGCCAACAGTCACCGAAATCAAGGTGCATAGAGGAATGCTTCTTTTTTATATCTAGTGCCAATCAATTAGTTTTTTTTTAAAGAAAATTACTTATAAAGCAGCAGAAAAAACAACCACGCCTCCGGTGGGATCCGAACCCACGACCTCCGAATATCGCGTCGGGTGCTCTTACCAACTGAGCAACCGTGACGGCTGTCTAATCTGCTGCTTTTGTGGGTATTTATTTATGTTTTGCGTGTAAGCGAACCTTGAGAGTGTTCACCAGCGCCACCCTCGTGCATAGCGGTGGACGTAGCACGTCCTGTAATAACTCAAGTGTGAAGTAGTACGTCATCTAACGGCGAGGGCGGAAACTGTGCGAGAGCCCTCTTATGCTACCTATGGCATCAAGACTGCCAGAACCGAGACCCCCGTTAAGCTATTAGCAGACAAGACAAATGAAGTGAGGGGCTCGTTTCACAAACATATGAAGGAAGCCAACAGTCACCGAAATCAAGGTGCATAGAGGAATGCTTCTTTTTTATATCTAGTGCCAATCAATTAGTTTTTTTAAAGAAAATTACTTATAAAGCAGCTGAAAAAACAACCATGCCGCCGGTGGGATCCGAACCCACTACCTCCGAATATCGCGTCCGGTGCGCTTACCAACTGAGCTACGGCGACGGCTGTCTAATCTGCAGCTATCGTGGTTATTTATGTTTTGCGTGTAAGCGAACCTTGAGAGTGTTCACCAGCGCCACCCTCGTCCATAGCGGTGGACGTAGCACGTCCTGTAATACCGGAAGTGTGACATAGAACATCACCTAACCGGCGAGGGCGGAAACAGTGGGAGAGCCCTCTTATGCTACCTATGGCATCAATACTGCCAGAACCGAGACCCCCATTAAGCTATTAGCAGACAAGGCAAATGAGGTGAGGGGCTCGTTTGACAAACATATTAAGGAAGCCAACAGTCACCGAAATCAAGGTGCATAGGGGAAAGCTTCTTTTTTTATATCTAGTGCCAATCAATTAGTTTTTTAAATAAAATTACTTATAAAGCAGCAGAAAAAAAACCATGCCGAAGGTGGGATCCGAACCCACGACCTCCGAATATCGCGTCCGGTGCTTTACCAGCTGAGCTACGGTGACGGCTGTCTAATCTGCTGCTTTCGTGGGTATTTATGTTTTGCGTGTAAGCGAACCTTGAGAGTGTTCACCCGCGCCACCCTCGTCCATAGCGCTGGACGTAGCACATCCTGTAATATCGCAAGTGTGACGTAGAACGTCATCTAAGGGCGAGGGCGGAAACTGTGCGAGAGCCCTCGTATGCTACCTATGGCATCAAGACTGCCAGATCCGAGACTTCCTTTAAGCTATTAGCAGACAAGGGAAATGAAGTGAGGGGCTCGTTTGACAAACATATTAAGGAAACCAACAGTCACCGAAATCAAGGTGCATAGGGGAATGCTTCATTTTTAAATCTAGTGCCAATCAATTAGCTTTTTTTAAAGAAAATTACTTATAGAACAGCAGAAAAAACAACCAAGCCACCGGTGGGATTCGAGCCCACGACCTCCGAATATCACCTCTGGTGCTCTTACAAACTGAGCTACGGCGACGGCTGTCTAATCTTCTGCTTTCGTGGGTATTTATGTTTTGCGTGTACGCGAACCTTGAGAGTGTTCACCAGCGCCACCCTCGTCCATAGCGGTGGACGTAGCACGTCCTGTAATACCACAAGAGTGACGTAGAACGTCATCTAACGGCGAGGGCGGAAACTGTGCGAGAGCCTTCTTATGCTACCTATGGCATCCAGACTGCGAGAGCCGAGACCCCCGTTAAGCTATTAGCAGAAAAGGCAAATGAAGTGAGGGGCTCTTTTGACAAACATATTAAGGAAGCCAACAGTCACCGAAATCAAGGTGCATAGGGGAAAGCTTCTTTTTTATATCTAGTGCCAATCAATTAGTTTTTTAAATAAAATTACTTATAAAGCAGCTGAAAAAACAACCATGCCGCCGGTGGGATCTGAGCCCACGACCTCCGAATATCGCGTCCGGTGCGCTTACCAACTGAGCTACGGCGACGGCTGTCTAATCTGCTGCTATCGTGGGTATTTATGTTTTGCGTGTAAGCGAACCTTGAGAGTGTTCACCAGCGCCACCCTCGTCCATAGCGGTGGACGTAGCACGTCCTGTAATACCGCAAGTGTGACATAGAACATCATCTAACGGCGAGGGCGGAAACAGTGGGAGAGCCCTCTTATGCTACCTATGGCATCAAGACTGCCAGAACCGAGACACCCGTTAAGCTATTAGCAGACAAGGCAAATGAGGTGAGGGGCTCGTTTGACAAACATATTAAGGAAGCCAACAGTCCCCGAAATCAAGGTGCATAGGGGAATGCTTCTATTTTTTATATCTAGTGCCAATCAATTAGTTTTTTTGAAAATTGCTTATAAAGCTGCAGAAGAAACAACCATGCCGAAGGTGGGATCCGAACCCACGACCTCCGAACATCGCGTCCGGTGCTTTACGAACTGAGCTTCGGCGACGGTTGTCTAATTTGCTGCTTTCTTGGGTATTTATGTTTTGCGTGCAAGCGAACCTTGAGAGTTTTCACCAGCGGCACCTTCGTCCATAGCGGTGGATGTCGCACGTCCTGTAGTACTGCAAGTGTGACGTAGAACGTCATCTAACGGCGAAGGCAGAAACTGTGCGAGAGCCCTCTTATTCGAACTATGGCATCAAGACTGCCAGAACCGAGACCCCCGTTAAGCAATTAGGAGACAAGGCAAATCAAGTGAGGGGATCTATTGAGAAACATATTAAGGAAGCCAACAGTCACCGAAATCAAGGTGCATAGAGGAATGCTTCTATTTTATAGCAGGTGCCAATCAATTATTTTTTTTTTAAATTATTTAAAAAGCAGCAGAAAAGACAACAATGGTGCCGGTGGGATCGAGCCCACGACCTCCGAATATCGCGTCCGGTGCTCTTACCAACTGAGCTACGGTGACGGCTGTCTAATCTGCTGCTTTCGTGGGTATTTATGTTTTGCGTGTAAGCGAACCTTGAGAGTGTTCACCCGCGCCACCCTCGAACATAGCGGTGGACGTAGCACGTCCTGTAATACCGCAAGTGTGACGTAGAACGTCATCTAACGGCGAGGGCGGAAACTGTGCGAGAGCCCTCTTATGCTACCTATGGCATCAAGACTGCCAGATCCGAGACCCCCTTTAAGCTATTAGCAGACAAGGGAAATGAAGTGAGGGGCTCGTTTGACAAACATATTAAGGAAACCAACAGTCACCGAAATCAAGGTGCATAGGGGAATGCTTCTTTTTTTATATCTAGTGCCAATCAATTAGCTTTTTTTAAAGAAAATTACTTATAGAACAGCAGAAAAAACAACCATGCCACCTGTGGGATTCGAGCCCACGACCTCCGAATATCGCCTCTGGTGCTCTTACCAACTGAGCTACGGTGACGGCTGTCTAATCTTCTGATTTTGTGGGTATATATTTATGTTTTGCGTGTAAGCGAACCTTGAGAGTGTTCACCAGCGCCACCCTCGTCCATAGCGGTGGACGTAGCACGTCCTGTAATACCGCAAGTGTGACGTAGAACATCATCTAACGGCGAGGGCGGAAACTGTGCGAGAGCCCTCTTATGCTACCTATGGCATCAAGACTTCCAGATCCGAAACCCCTTTTAAGCTATTAGCAGACAAGGGAAATGAAGTGAGGGGCTCGTTTGACAAACATATTAAGGAAACCAACAGTCACCGAAATCAAGGTGCATAGGGGAATGCTTCTTTTTTTATATCTACTGCCAATCAATTAGTTTTTTAAAGAAAATTACTTATAAAGCAGCAGAAAAAACAACCATGCCGAAGGTGGGATCCGATCCCACGACCTCCGAATATCGCGTCCGGTGCTTTACCAACTGAGCTAATACGACGGCTGTCTAATCTGCTGCTTTTGTGGGTATTTATTTATGTTTTGCGTGTAAGCGAACCCTGAGAGTGTTCACCAGCGCCACCCTCGTGCATAGCGGTGGACGTAGCACGTCCTGTAATACCGCAAGTGTGACATAGAACATCATCTAATGGCGAGGGCGGAAACTGTGCGAGCGCCCTCTTATGCTACCTATGGCATCAAGACTGCCAGAACCGAGACCCCCGTTAAGCTATTAGCAGACAAGGCAAATGAAGTGAGGGGCTCGTTTGACAAACATATGAAGGAAGCCAACAGTCACCGAAATCAAGGTGCATAGAGGAATGCTTCTTTTTTATATCTTGTGCCAATCAATTAGTTTTTTTAAAGAAAATTACTTATAAAGCAGCTGAAAAAACAACCATGCCGCCGGTGGGATCTGAGCCCACGACCTCCGAATATCGCGTCCGGTGCGCTTACCAACTGAGCTACGGCGACGGCTGTCTAATCTGCTGCTATCGTGGGTATTTATGTTTTGCGTGTAAGCGAACCTTGAGAGTGTTCACCAGCGCCACCCTCGTCCATAGCGGTGGACGTAGCACGTCCTGTAATACCGCAAGTGTGACATAGAACATCATCTAACGGCGAGGGCGGAAACAGTGGGAGAGCCCTCTTATGCTACCTATGGCATCAAGACTGCCAGAACCGAGACACCCGTTAAGCTATTAGCAGACAAGGCAAATGAGGTGAGGGGCTCGTTTGACAAACATATTAAGGAAGCCAACAGTCCCCGAAATCAAGGTGCATAGGGGAATGCTTCTATTTTTTATATCTAGTGCCAATCAATTAGTTTTTTTGAAAATTGCTTATAAAGCTGCAGAAGAAACAACTATGCCGAAGGTGGGATCCGAACCCACGACCTCCGAACATCGCGTCCGGTGCTTTACGAACTGAGCTTCGGCGACGGTTGTCTAATTTGCTGCTTTCTTGGGTATTTATGTTTTGCGTGCAAGCGAACCTTGAGAGTTTTCACCAGCGGCACCTTCGTCCATAGCGGTGGATGTCGCACGTCCTGTAGTACTGCAAGTGTGACGTAGAACGTCATCTAACGGCGAAGGCAGAAACTGTGCGAGAGCCCTCTTATTCGAACTATGGCATCAAGACTGCCAGAACCGAGACCCCCGTTAAGCAATTAGGAGACAAGGCAAATCAAGTGAGGGGATCTATTGAGAAACATATTAAGGAAGCCAACAGTCACCGAAATCAAGGTGCATAGAGGAATGCTTCTATTTTATAGCAGGTGCCAATCAATTATTTTTTTTTAAATTATTTAAAAAGCAGCAGAAAAGACAACAATGGTGCCGGTGGGATCGAGCCCACGACCTCCGAATATCGCGTCCGGTGCTCTTACCAACTGAGCTACGGTGACGGCTGTCTAATCTGCTGCTTTCGTGGGTATTTATGTTTTGCGTGTAAGCGAACCTTGAGAGTGTTCACCCGCGCCACCCTCGAACATAGCGGTGGACGTAGCACGTCCTGTAATACCGCAAGTGTGACGTAGAACGTCATCTAACGGCGAGGGCGGAAACTGTGCGAGAGCCCTCTTATGCTACCTATGGCATCAAGACTGCCAGATCCGAGACCCCCTTTAAGCTATTAGCAGACAAGGGAAATGAAGTGAGGGGCTCGTTTGACAAACATATTAAGGAAACCAACAGTCACCGAAATCAAGGTGCATAGGGGAATGCTTCTTTTTTTATATCTAGTGCCAATCAATTAGCTTTTTTTAAAGAAAATTACTTATAGAACAGCAGAAAAAACAACCATGCCACCTGTGGGATTCGAGCCCACGACCTCCGAATATCGCCTCTGGTGCTCTTACCAACTGAGCTACGGTGACGGCTGTCTAATCTTCTGATTTTGTGGGTATATATTTATGTTTTGCGTGTAAGCGAACCTTGAGAGTGTTCACCAGCGCCACCCTCGTCCATAGCGGTGGACGTAGCACGTCCTGTAATACCGCAAGTGTGACGTAGAACATCATCTAACGGCGAGGGCGGAAACTGTGCGAGAGCCCTCTTATGCTACCTATGGCATCAAGACTTCCAGATCCGAGACCCCTTTTAAGCTATTAGCAGACAAGGGAAATGAAGTGAGGGGCTCGTTTGACAAACATATTAAGGAAACCAACAGTCACCGAAATCAAGGTGCATAGGGGAATGCTTCTTTTTTTATATCTACTGCCAATCAATTAGTTTTTTAAAGAAAATTACTTATAAAGCAGCAGAAAAAACAACCATGCCGAAGGTGGGATCCGATCCCACGACCTCCGAATATCGCGTCCGGTGCTTTACCAACTGAGCTAATACGACGGCTGTCTAATCTGCTGCTTTTGTGGGTATTTATTTATGTTTTGCGTGTAAGCGAACCCTGAGAGTGTTCACCAGCGCCACCCTCGTGCATAGCGGTGGACGTAGCACGTCCTGTAATACCGCAAGTGTGACATAGAACATCATATAATGGCGAGGGCGGAAACTGTGCGAGCGCCCTCTTATGCTACCTATGGCATCAAGACTGCCAGAACCGAGACCCCCGTTAAGCTATTAGCAGACAAGGCAAATGAAGTGAGGGGCTCGTTTGACAAACATATGAAGGAAGCCAACAGTCACCGAAATCAAGTTACATAGAGGAATGCTTCTTTTTTATATCTTGTGCCAATCAATTAGTTTTTTTAAAGAAAATTACTTATAAAGCAGCTGAAAAAACAACCATGCCGCCGGTGGGATCTGAGCCCACGACCTCCGAATATCGCGTCCGGTGCGCTTACCAACTGAGCTACGGCGACGGCTGTCTAATCTGCTGCTATCGTGGGTATTTATGTTTTGCGTGTAAGCGAACCTTGAGAGTGTTCACCAGCGCCACCCTCGTCCATAGCGGTGGTCGTAGCACGTCCTGTAGTACTGCAAGTGTGACGTAGAACGTCATCTAACGGCGAAGGCAGAAACTGTGCGAGAGCCCTCTTATTCGAAATATGGCATCAAGACTGCCAGAACTGAGACCCCCGTTAAGCAATTAGGAGACAAGGCAAATCAAGTGAGGGGATCTATTGAGAAACATATTAAGGAAGCCAACAGTCACCGAAATCAAGGTGCATAGAGGAATGCTTCTATTTTATAGCAGGTGCCAATCAATTATTTTTTTTTAAATTATTTAAAAAGCAGCAGAAAAGACAACAATGGCGCCGGTGGGATCGAGCCCACGACCTCCGAATATCGCGTCCGGTGCTCTTACCAACTGAGCTACGGTGACGGCTGTCTAATCTGCTGCTTTCGTGCGTATTTATGTTTTGCGTGTAAGCGAACCTTGAGAGTGTTCACCCGCGCCACCCTCGAACATAGCGGTGGACGTAGCACGTCCTGTAATACCGCAAGTGTGACGTAGAACGTCATCTAACGGCGAGGGCGGAAACTGTGCGAGAGCCCTCTTATGCTACCTATGGCATCAAGACTGCCAGATCCGAGACCCCCTTTAGGCTATTATCAGACAAGGGAAATGAAGTAAGGGGCTCGTTTGACAAACATATTAAGGAAACCAACAGTCAGCGAAATCAAGGTGCATAGGGGAATGCTTCTTTTTTTATATCTAGTGCCAATCAATTAGCTTTTTTTAAAGAAATTTACTCATAGAACAGCAGAAAAAACAACCATGCCACCGGTGGGATTCGAGCCCACGACCTCCGAATATCGCCTCTGGTGCTCTTACCAACTGAGCTACGGTGACGGCTGTCTAATCTTCTGCTTTCGTGGGTATTTATGTTTTGCGAGTAAGCGAACCTTGAGAGTGTTCACCAGCGCCACCCTCGTCCATAGCGGTGGACGTAGCACGTCCTGTAGTACCGCAAGTGTGACGTAGAACGTCATCTAACGGCGAGGGCGGAAACTGTGCGAGAGCCCTCTTATGCTACCTATGGCATCAAGACTGCCAGAACCGAGACCCCCTTTAAGCTATTAGCAGACAAGGCAAATGAAGTGAGGGGCTCGTTTGAAAAACATATTAAGGAAACCAACAGTCACCGAAATCAAGGTGCATAGGGGAATGCTTCTTTTTTATATCTACTGCCAATAAATTACTTTTTTAAAGAAAATTACTTATAAATCAGCAGAAAAAAAACCATGCCGAAGGTGGGATCCGAACCCACGACCTCCGAATATCGCGTCTGGTGCTTTACCAACTGGGCTACGGCGACGGCTGTCTAATTTGCTGCTTTCTTGGGTATTTATGTTTTGCGTGTAAGAGAACCTTGAGAGTGTTCACCCGCGCCACCCTCGTCCATAGCGGTGGACGTAGCACATCCTGTAATACCGCAAGTGTGATGTAGAACGTCATCTAACGGCGAGGGCGGAAACTGTGCAAGAGCCCTCTTATGCTACCTATGGCATCAAGACTGCCAGATCCGAGACCCCCTTTAAGCTATTAGCAGACAAGGGAAATGAAGTGAGGGGCTCGTTTGACAAACATATTAAGGAAACCAACAGTCACCGAAATCAAGGTGCATAGGGGAATGCTTCTTTTTTTATATCTAGTGCCAATCAATTAGCTTTTTTTAAAGAAAATTACTTATAGAACAGCAGAAAAAACAACCATGCCACCTGTGGGATTCGAGCCCACGACCTCCGAATATCGCCTCTGGTGCTCTTACCAACTGAGCTACGGTGACGGCTGTCTAATCTGATTTTGTGGGTATATATTTATGTTTTGCGTGTAAGCGAACCTTGAGAGTGTTCACCAGCGCCACCCTCGTCCATAGCGGTGGACGTAGCACGTCCTGTAATACCGCAAGTGTGACGTAGAACATCATCTAACGGCGAGGGCGGAAACTGTGCGAGAGCCCTCTTATGCTACCTATGGCATCAAGACTTCCAGATCCGAGACCCCTTTTAAGCTATTAGCAGACAAGGGAAATGAAGTGAGGGGCTCGTTTGACAAACATATTAAGGAAACCAACAGTCACCGAAATCAAGGTGCATAGGGGAATGCTTCTTTTTTTATATCTACTGCCAATCAATTAGTTTTTTAAAGAAAATTACTTATAAAGCAGCAGAAAAAACAACCATGCCGAAGGTGGGATCCGATCCCACGACCTCCGAATATCGCGTCCGGTGCTTTACCAACTGAGCTAATACGACGGCTGTCTAATCTGCTGCTTTTGTGGGTATTTATTTATGTTTTGCGTCTAAGCGAACCCTGAGAGTGTTCACCAGCGCCACCCTCGTGCATAGCGGTGGACGTAGCACGTCCTGTAATACCGCAAGTGTGACATAGAACATCATCTAATGGCGCGGGCGGAAACTGTGCGAGCGCCCTCTTATGCTACCTATGGCATCAAGACTGCCAGAACCGAGACCCCCGTTAAGCTATTAGCAGACAAGGCAAATGAAGTGAGGGGCTCGTTTGACAAACATATGAAGGAAGCCAACAGTCACCGAAATCAAGGTGCATAGAGGAATGCTTCTTTTTTATATCTTGTGCCAATCAATTAGTTTTTTTAAAGAAAATTACTTATAAAGCAGCTGAAAAAACAACCATGCCGCCGGTGGGATCTGAGCCCACGACCTCCGAATATCGCGTCCGGTGCGCTTACCAACTGAGCTACGGCGACGGCTGTCTAATCTGCTGCTATCGTGGGTATTTATGTTTTGCGTGTAAGCGAACCTTGAGAGTGTTCACCAGCGCCACCCTCGTCCATAGCGGTGGTTGTAGCACGTCCTGTAATACCGCAAGTGTGACATAGAACATCATCTAACGGCGAGGGCGGAAACAGTGGGAGAGCCCTCTTATGCTACCTATGGCATCAAGACTGCCAGAACCGAGACACCCGTTAAGCTATTAGCAGACAAGGCAAATGAGGTGAGGGGCTCGTTTGACAAACATATTAAGGAAGCCAACAGTCCCCGAAATCAAGGTGCATAGGGGAATGCTTCTATTTTTTATATCTAGTGCCAATCAATTAGTTTTTTTGAAAATTGCCTATAAAGCTGCAGAAGAAACAACCATGCCGAAGGTGGGATCCGAACCCACGACCTCCGAACATCGCGTCCGGTGCTTTACGAACTGAGCTTCGGCGACGGTTGTCTAATTTGCTGCTTTCTTGGGTATTTATGTTTTGCGTGCAAGCGAACCTTGAGAGTTTTCACCAGCGGCACCTTCGTCCATAGCGGTGGATGTAGCACGTCCTGTAGTACTGCAAGTGTGACGTAGAACGTCATCTAACGGCGAAGGCAGAAACTGTGCGAGAGCCCTCTTATTCGAACCATGGCATCAAGACTGCCAGAACCGAGACCCCCGTTAAGCAATTAGGAGACAAGGCAAATCAAGTGAGGGGATCTATTGAGAAACATATTAAGGAAGCCAACAGTCACCGAAATCAAGGTGCATAGAGGAATGCTTCTATTTTATAGCAGGTGCCAATCAATTATTTTTTTTTAAATTATTTAAAAAGCAGCAGAAAAGACAACAATGGCGCCGGTGGGATCGAGCCCACGACCTCCGAATATCGCGTCCGGTGCTCTTACCAACTGAGCTACGGTGACGGCTGTCTAATCTGCTGCTTTCGTGGGTATTTATGTTTTGCGTGTAAGCGAACCTTGAGAGTGTTCACCCGCGCCACCCTCGAACATAGCGGTGGACGTAGCACGTCCTGTAATACCGCAAGTGTGACGTAGAACGTCATCTAACGGCGAGGGCGGAAACTGGGCGAGAGCCCTCTTATGCTACCTATCGCATCAAGACTGCCAGATCCGAGACCCCCTTTAGGCTATTATCAGACAAGGTAAATGAAGTAAGGGGCTCGTTTGACAAACATATTAAGGAAACCAACAGTCCGCGAAATCAAGGTGCATAGGGGAATGCTTCTTTTTTTATATCTAGTGCCAATCAATTAGCTTTTTTTAAAGAAAATTACTCATAGAACAGCAGAAAAAACAACCATGCCACCGGTGGGATTCGAGCCCACGACCTCCGAATATCGCCTCTGGTGCTCTTACCAACTGAGCTACGGTGACGGCTGTCTAATCTTCTGCTTTCGTGGGTATTTATGTTTTGCGAGTAAGCGAACCTTGAGAGTGTTCACCAGCGCCACCCTCGTCCATAGCGGTGGACGTAGCACGTCCTGTAATACCGCAAGTGTGACGTAGAACGTCATCTAACGGCGAGGGCGGAAACTGTGCGAGAGCCCTCTTATGCTACCTATGGCATCTAGACTGCCAGAACCGAGACCCCCGTTAAGCTATTAGCAGAAAAAGCAAATGAAGTGAGGGGCTCTTTTGACAAACATATTAAAGAAACCCACAGTCACCGAAATCAAGGTGCATAGGGGAAAGCTTCTTTTTTTATATCTAGTGCCAATGAATTAGTTTTTTAAATAAAATTACTTATAAAGCTGCAGAAAAACAACCATGCCGCCGGTGAGATCCTAACCAACGACCTCCTAGTATCGCTTCCGGTGCTCTTACCAACTGAGCTACCGTGACGGCTGTCTAATCTGCTGATTTTGGGGGTATTTATTTATGTTTTTCGTGTAAGCGAACCTTGAGAGTGTTTACTAGCGCCACCCTCGTGCATAGCGTTGGACGTAGCACGTCCTGTAATTCCGCAAGTGTGACGTAGAACGTCATCTAACGGCGAGGGCGGAAACTGTGCGAGAGCCCTCTTATGCTACCTATGGCATCAAGACAGCCAGAACCGACACCCTCGTTAATCTATTAGCAGACAAGGCAAATGATGTGAGGGGCTCGTTTGACAAACATATTAAGGAAGCCAATAGTCACCGAAATCAAGGTGCATAGGGGAATGCTTCTTTTTATATCTAGTGCCGATCAATTAGTTTTTTAATGAAAATTACCTATAAAGCAGCAGAAAAAACAACCATGACGCCGGTGGGATCCGAACCCACGACCTCCGAATATCGCGTCCGGTGCTCTTACCAACTGAGCTACGTCGACGGCTGTCTAATCTGCTGCTTTCGTGGGTATTTTTGTTTTGCATGTAAGCGAACCTTGAGTGTTCACCAGCGCCACCCTCGTCCATAGCGGTGGACGTAGCACGTCCTGTAATGCCGCAAGAGTGACGTAGAACGTCATCTAACGGCGAGGGAGAAAACTGTGCGAGAGCCCTCTTATGCTACCTATGGCATCAAGACTGCCAGAGCCGAGAGCTCCGTTAAGCTATTAGCACACAAGGCAAATGAAGTGAGGGGCTCGTTTGACGAACATATTAAGGAAGCCAACAGTCCCGAAATCAAGGTGCATAGGGGAATGCTTCTTTTTTATATCTAGTGCAAATCAATTAGTTTTTTAAAGAAAATTACTTATAAAGCAGCAGAAAAAACAACCATGCCGAAGGTGGGATCCGAACCCACAACCTCCGAATATCGCGTCCGGTGCTTTACCAACTGAGCTAATGCGACGGCTGTCTAATTTGCTGCTTTCTTGGGTATTTATGTTTTGAGTGCAAGCGAACTTTGAGAGTGTTCACCAGCGCCACCCTCGTCCTTAGCGGTGGACGTAGCACGTCCTGTATTACCGCAAGTGTGACGTAGAACGCCATCTTACGGCGAGGGCGGAAACTGTGCGAGAGCCCTCTTATGCTACCTATGGCATCAAGACTGCTAGATCCGAGACCCCCTTTAAGCTATTAGCAGACAAGGGAAATGAAGTGAGGGGCTCGTTTGACAAACATATTAAGGAAGCCAACAGTCACAGAAATCAAGGTGCATAGAGGAATGCTTCTTTTTTATATCTAGTGCCAATCAATTAGTTTTTAAAGAAAATTACTTATAAGGCAGCAGAAAAAACAACCACGCCGCCGGTAGGATCCGAACCCACGACCTCCGAATATCGCGTCCGGTGCTTTACCAACTGAGCTACCGTGACGGCTGTCTAATCTGCTGCATTTGTGGGTATTTATTTATGTTTTGCGTGTAAGCGAACCTTGAGAGTGTTCACCAGCGCCACCCTCGTGCATAGCGGTGGACGTAGCACGTCCTGTAATAACTCAAGTGTGACGTAGAACGTCATCTAACGGCGAGGGCGGAAACTGTGCTAGAGCCCTCTTATGCTACCTATGGCATCAAGACTGCCAGAACCGAGACCCCCTTTAAGCTATTAGCAGACAAGGCAAATGAAGTGAGGGGCTCGTTTGACAAACATATTAAGGAAACCAACAGTCACCGAAATCAAGGTGCATAGGGGAATGCTTCTTTTTTATATCTACTGCCAATCAATTAGTTTTTTAAAGAAAATTACTTATAGAACAGCAGAAAAAACAACCATGCCACCGGTGGGATTCGATCCCACTACCTCCGAATATCGCCTCTGATGCTCTTACCAACTGAGCTAAGGTGACGGCTGTCTAATCTTCTGCTTTCGTGGGTATTTATGTTTGGCGTGTAAGCGAACCTTGAGAGTGTTCACCAGCGCCACCCTCGTCCATAGCGGTGGACGTAGCACCTCCTGTAATACCGCAAGTGTGACGTAGAACGTTATCTAACGGCGAGGGCGGAAACTGTGCGAGAGCCCTCTTATGCTACCTATGGCAACAAGACTGCCAGATCCGAGACCCCCTTTAAGCTATTAGCAGACAAGGAAAATGAAGTGAGGGGATCGTTTGACAAACATATTAAGGAAACCAACAGTCACCGAAATCAAGGTGCATAGGGGAATGCTTCTTTTTTATATCTAGTGCCAATCAATTAGTTTTTTTAAATAAAATTACTTATAAAGCAGCAGAAAAACAACCATGCCGCCGGTGAGATCCTAACCAACGACCTCCTAGTATCGCTTCCGGTGCTCTTACCAACTGAGCTACCGTGACGGCTGTCTAATCTGCTGATTTTGTGGGTATTTATTTATGTTTTGCGTGTAAGCGAACCTTGAGAGTGTTCACTAGCGCCACCCTCGTGCATAGCGGTGGACGTAGCACGTCCTGTAATACCGCAAGAGTGAAGTAGAACGTCATCTAACGGCGAGGGCGGAAACTGTGCGAGATCCCTCTTATGCTACCTATGGCATCAAGACAGCCAGAACCGACACCCTCGTTAATCTATTAGCAGACAAGGCAAATGATGTGAGGGGCTCGTTTGACAAACATATTAAGGAAGGCAATAGCCACCGAAATCCTGGTGCATAGGGGAATGCTTCTTTTTTATATCTAGTGCCGATCAATTAATTTTTTAATGAAAATTACCTATAAAGCAGCAGAAAAAACAACCATGCCGCCGGTGGGATCCGAACCCACGACCTCCGAATATCGCGTCCGGTGCTCTTACCAACTGAGCTACGTCGACGGCTGTCTAATCTGCTGCTTTCGTGGGTATTTTTGTTTTGCATGTAAGCGAATCTTGAGTGTTCACCAGCGCCACCCTCGTCCATAGCGGTGGACGTAGCACGTCCTGTAATGCCGCAAGAGTGACGTAGAACGTCATCTAACGGCGAGGGAGGAAACTGTGTGATAGCCCTCTTATGCTACCTATGGCATCAAGACTCCCAGAACCGAGAGCTCCGTTAATCTATTAGCAGACAAGTCAAATGAAGTGAGGGGCTGGTTTGACGAACATATTAAGGAAGCCAACAGCCACCGAAATCGAGGTGCATAGGGGAATGCTTCTTTTTTTATATCTAGTGCCAATCAATTAGTTTTTTTAAAATAAAATTACTTATAAAGCAGCAGAAAAACAACCATGCCGCCGGTGAGATCCTAACTCACGACATCCTAGTATCGCTTCCGGTGCTCTTACCAACTGAGCTACCGTGACGGCTGTCTAATCTGCTGATTTTGTGGGTATTTATTTATGCTTTGCGTGTAAGCGAACCTTGAGAGTGTTCACTAGCGCCACCCTCGTCCATAGCGGTGGACGTAGCACGTCCTGTAATATTGCAAGTGTGACGTAGAACGTCATCTAACGGCGAGGGCGGAAACTGTGCGAGAGCCCTCTTATGCTACCTATGGCATCAAGACTGCCAGATCCGAGACCCCCTTTAAGCTATTAGCAGACAAGGAAAATGAAGTGAGGGGCTCGTTTGACAAACATATTAGGGAAACCAACAGTCACCGAAATCAAGGTGCATAGGGGAATGCTTCTTTTTTTATATCTAGTGCCAACCAATTAGCTTTTTTTGAAGAAAATTACTTATAGAACAGCAGAAAAAACTACCATGCCACCGGTGGGATTCGAGCCCACGACCTCCGAATATCGCCTCTGGTGCTCTTACCAACTGAGCTACGGTGACGGCTGTCTAATCTTCTGCTTTCGTGGGTATTTATGTTTTGCGTGTAAGCGAACCTTGAGAGTGTTCACCAGCGCCACCCTCGTCCATAGCGGTGGACGTAGCACGTCCTGTAATACCGCAAGTGTGACGTAGAACGTCATCTAACGGCGAGTGCGGAAACTGTGCGAGAGCCCTCTTACGCTACCTATGGCATCAAGACTGCCAGAACCGAGACCCCCTTTAAGCTATTAGCAGACAAGGCAAATATAGTGAGGGGCTCGTTTGACAAACATAATTAGGAAACCAACAGTCACCGATATCAAGGCGCAAAGGGGAATGCTTCTTTTTTATATTAACTGCCAATCAATTAGTTTATAAAAAAAATTACTTATAAATCTGCAGAAAAAAAAAACCATGCCGAAGGTGGGATCCGAACCCACGACCTCCGAATATCGCGTCTGGTGCTTTACCAACTGAGCTACGGCAACGGCTGTCTAATTTGCTGCTTTCTTGGTTATTTATGTTTTCCATGCAAGCGAACCTTGAGAGTGTTCACCAGCGGCAACCTCGTCCATAGCGGTGGATGTAGCACGTCCTGTAGTACTGCAAGTGTGACGTAGAACGTCATCTAACGGCGAAGGCGGAAACTGTGAGAGAGCCATCTTATTCGAACTATGGCATCAAGACTGCCAGAACGGAGACCCCCGTTAAGCTATTAGCAGACAAGGGAAATGAAGTGAGGGGCTCGTTTGACAAACACATTAAGGAAACCAACAGTCACCGAAATAGAGGTGCATAGGGGAATGCTACTTTTTTATATCTAGTGCCAATCAATTAGATTTTTTTAAAAGAAAATTACTTATAGAACAGCAGAAAAAACAACCATTCCACCGGTGGGATTCGAGCCCACGACCTCCGAATATCGCCTCTGGTGCTCTTACCAACTGAGCTACGGTGACGGCTGTCTAATCTTCTGCTTTCGTGGGTATATATGTTTTGCGTGTAAGCGAACCTTGAGAGTGTTAACCAGCGCCACCCTCGTCCATAGCGGTGGATGTAGCACCTCCTGTAATACCGCAAGTGTGACGTAGAACGTCATCTAACGGCGAGGGCGGAAACTGTGCGAGAGCCCTCTTATGCTACCTATGGCATCAAGACTGCCAGATCCGAGACCCCCTTTAAGCTATTAGCAGACAAAGAAAATGAAGTGAGGGGCTCGTTTGACAAACATATTAAGGAAACCAACAGTCACCGAAATCAAGGTGCATAGGGGAATGCTTCTTTTTTATATCTAGTGCCAATCAATTAGTTTTTAAAAAAAAATTACTTATAAGCAGCAGAAAAAACAACCATGCCGAAGGTGGGATCCGAACCCACGACCTCCGAATATCGCGTCGGGTGCTCTTACCAACTGCGCTACCGTGACGGCTGTCTAATCTGCTGCATTTGTGGGTATTTATTTCTGTTTTGCGTGTAAGCGAACCTTGAGAGTGTTCACCAGCGCCACCCTCGTGCATAGCGGTGGACGTAGCACGTCCTGTAATAACTCAAGTGTGAAGTAGAACGTCATCTAACGGCGAGGGCGGAAACTGTGCGAGAGCCCTCTTATGCTACCTATGGCATCAAGACTGCCAGAACCGAGACCCCCGTTAAGCTATTAGCAGACAAGGCAAATGAAGTGAGGGGCTCGTTTGACAAACATATGAAGGAAGCCAACAGTCACCGAAATCAAGGTGCATAGAGGAATGCTTCTTTTTTATAGCAAGTGCCAATCAATTAGTTTTTTTAAAGAAAATTACTGATAAAGCAGCAGAAAAAACAGCCACGCCGCCGGTAGGATCCGAACCCACGACCTCCGAATATCGCGTCGGGTGCTCGTACCAACCGACCTACCGTGACGCCTGCCTAATCTGCTGCATTTGTGGGTATTTATTTATGTTTTGCGTGTAAGCGAACCTTGAGAGTGTTCACCAGCGCCACCCTCGTGCATAGCTGTGGACGTAGCACGTCCTGTAATAACTCAAGTGTGAAGTAGAACGTCATCTAACGGCGAGGGCGGAAACTGTGCGAGAGCCCTCTTATGCTACCTATGGCATCAAGACTGCCAGAACCGAGACCCCCGTTAAGCTATTAGCAGACAAGGCAAATGAAGTGAGGGGATCTATTGACAAACATATTAAGGAAGCCAATAGTCACCGAAATCAAGGTGCATAGAGGAATGATTCTTATTTTATAGCAAGTGCCAATCAATTAGTTTTTAAAAAAAAATATTTATAAAGCAGCAGAAAAAACAACCATGCCACCGGTGGGATTCGAGCCCACGACCTCCGAATAACGCCTCTGGTGCTCTTACCAACTGAGCTACGGTAACGGCTGTCTAATCTGCTGCTATCGTGGGTATTTATGTTTTGCGTGTAATCGAACCTTGAGAGTGTTCACCAGCGCCACCCTCGTCCATAGCGGTGGACGTAGCACGTCCTGTAATAACGCAAGTGTGACGTAGAACGTCATCTAACGGCGAGGGCGGAAACTGTGCGAGAGCCCTCTTATGCTACCTAAGGCATCAAGCCTGCCAGATCCGAGACCCCCTTTAAGCTATTAGCAGACAAGGAAAATGAAGTGAGGGGCTCGTTTGACTAACATATTAAGGAAACCAACAGTCACCGAAATCAAGGTGCATAGGGGAATGCTTCTTTTTTATATCTAGTGCCAATCAATTGGCTTTTTTTAGAGAAAATTACTTATAGAACAGCAGAAAAAACAACCATGCCACCGGTGGGATTCGAGCCCACGACCTCCGAATATCGCCTCTGGTGCTCTTACCAACTGAGCTACGGTGACGGCTGTCTAATCTTCTGCTTTCGTGGGTATTTATGTTTTGCGTGCAAGCGAACCTTGAGAGCGTTCACCAGCGCTACCCTCGTCCATAGCGGTGGACGCAGCACGTCCTGTAATACCGCAAGTGTGACGTAGAACGTCATCTAACGGCGAGGGCGGAAACTGTGCGAGAGCCCTCTTATGCTACCTATGGCATCTAGACTGCCAGAACCGAGACCCCCGTTAAGCTATTAGCAGAAAAAGCAAATGAAGTGAGGGGCTCTTTTGAAAAACATATTAAGGAAGCCAACAGTAACTGAAATCAAGGTGCATAGGGGAAAGCTTCTTTTTTTTATATCTAGTGCCAATCAATTAGTTTTTTTAAATAAAATTACTTATAAAGCAGCAGAAAAACAACCATGCCGCCGGTGAGATATTAACCAACGACCTCCGAATAACGCCTCTGGTGCTCTTACCAACTGAGCTACGGTAACGGCTGTCTAATCTGCTGCTATCGTGGGTATTTATGTTTTGCGTGTAATCGAACCTTGAGAGTGTTCACCAGCGCCACCCTCGTCCATAGCGGTGGACGTAGCACGTCCTGTAATAACGCAAGTGTGACGTAGAACGTCATCTAACGGCGAGGGAGGAAACTGTGCGCGAGCCCTCTTATGCTACCTATGGCATCAAGACTGCCAGAACCGATAGCTCCGTTAAGCTATTAGCAGACAAGGCAAATGAAGTGAGGGGCTCGTTTGACAAACATATTAAGGAAGCCAATAGTCACCGAAATCAAGGTGCATAGGGGAATGCTTCTTTTTTATATCTAGTGCCGATCAATCAGTTTTTTAATGAAAATTACCTATAAAGCAGCAGAAAAAACAACCATGCCGAAGGTGGGATCCGAACCCACAACCTCCGAATATCGCGTCCGGCGCTTTACCAACTGAGCTAATGCGACGGCTGTCTAATTTGCTGCTTTCTTGGGTATTTATGTTTTGCGTGCAAGCGAACCTTGAGAGTGTTCACCAGCGCCACCCTCGTCCATAGCGGTGGACGTAGCACGTCCTGTAATACCGCAAGTGTGACGTAGAACGTCATCTAACGGCGAGGGCGGAAACTGTGCGAGAGCCCTCTTACGCTACCTATGGCATCAAGACTGCCAGAACCGAGACCCCCTTTAAGCTATTAGCAGACAAGGCAAATGAAGTGAGGGGCTCGTTTGACAAACATATTAAGGAAACCAACAGTCACCGATATCAAGGCGCATAGGGGAATGCTTCTTTTTTATATTAACTGCCAATCAATTAGTTTATAAAAAAAATTACTTATAAATCTGCAGAAAAAAAAACCATGCCGAAGGTGGGATCCAAACCCACGACCTCCGAATATCGCGTCTGGTGCTTTACCAACTGAGCTACGGCAACGGCTGTCTAATTTGCTGCTTTCTTGGTTATTTATGTTTTCCGTGCAAGCGAACCTTGAGAGTGTTCACCAGCGGCAACCTCGTCCATAGCGGTGGATGTAGCACGTCCTGTAGTACTGCAAGTGTGACGTAGAACGTCATCTAACGGCGAAGGCGGAAACTGTGCGAGAGCCATCTTATGCTACCTATGGCATCAAGACTGGTAGATCCGATGCCCCCTTTAAGCTATCAGCAGACAAGGGAAATGAAGTGAGGGGCTCGTTTGACAAACATATTAAGGAAGCCAACAGTCACCGAAATCAAGGTGCATAGAGGAATGCTTCTTTTTTATATCTAGTGCCAATCAATTAGTTTTTTTAAAAAAAAATTACATATAGAACAGCAGAAAAAACAATCATGCCACCGGTGGGATTCGAGCCCACGACCTCCGAATATCGCCTCTGGTGCTCTTACCAACTGAGCTACCGTGACGGCTGTCTAATCTGCTGCATTTGTGGGTATTTATGTTTTGCGTGTAAGCAAACCTTGAGAGTGTTCACCAGCGCCACCCTCGTGCATAGCGGTGGACGTAGCACGTCCTGTAATAACTCAAGTGTGAAGTAGAACGTCATCTAACGGCGAGGGAGGAAACTGTGCGCGAGCCCTCTTATGCTACCTATGGCATCAAGACTGCCAGAACCGAGAGCTCCGTTAAGCTATTAGCAGACAAGGCAAATGAAGTGAGGGGCTCGTTTGACGAACATATTAAGGAAGCCAACAGTCACCGAAATCAAGGTGCATAGGGGAATGCTTCTTTTTTATATCTAGTGCAAATCAATTAGTTTTTTTGAAAATTGCCTATAAAGCTGGTGAAGAAACAACCATGCCGCCGGTGGGATCCGAACTTACGACCTCCGAATATGGCGTCCGATGCGCTTACCATCTGAGCTACGGCGACGTCTGTCTAATCTGCTGCTTTCGTGGGTATTTATGTTTTGCGTGTAAGCGAACCTTGAGAGTGTACACCAGCGCCACCCTCTTCCCTAGCGGTGGACGTAGCACGTCCTGTAATACCGCAAGTGTGACGTAGAACGTCATCTAACGGCGAGGGCGGAAACTGTGCGAGAGCCCTATTATGCTACCTATGGCATCAAGACTGCCAGAACCAAGACCCCTTTTAAGCTATTAGCAGACAAGGCAAATGAAGTGAGGGGCTCGTTTGACAAACATATTAAGGAAACCAACAGTCACCGAAATCATGGTGCATAGGGGAATGCTTCTTTTTTTATATCTACTGCCAATCAATTAGTTTTTTAAAGAAAATGACTTTTAAAGCAGAAGAAAAAAAAACCATGCCGAAGGTGGGATCCGAACCCACGACCTCCGAATATCGCGTCCGGTGCTTTACCAACTGAGCTACGGCGACGGCTGTCTAATTTGCTGCTTTCTTGGGTATTTAAGTTTTGCGTACAAGCGAACCTTGAGAGTGTTCACCAGCGGCACCCTCGTCCATAGCGGTGGATGTAGCGCGTCCTGTAGTACTGCAAGTGTGACGTAGAACGTCATCTAACGGCGAAGGAGGAAACTGTGCGAGAGCCCTCTTATTCGAACTATGGCATCAAGACTGCCAGAACCGAGACCCCCGTTAAGCTATTAGCAGACAAGGCTAATGAAGTGAGGGGATCTATTGACAAACATATTAAGGAAGCCAACAGTCACCGAATTCAAGGTGCATAGAGGAATGCTTCTTATTTTATAGCAAGTGCCAATCAATTGTTTTTTAAAAAAAATATTTATAAAGCAGCAGAAAAAACAACCATGCCACCGGTGGGATTCGAGCCCACGACCTCCGAATAAAGCCTCTGGTGCTCTTACCAACTGAGCTACGGTGACGGCTGTCTAATCTGCTGCTATCCTGGGTATTTATGTTTTGCGTGTAATCGAACCTTGAGAGTGTTCACCAGCGCCACCCTCGTCCATAGCGGTGGACGTAGCACGTCCTGTAATAACGCGTGTGACGTAGAACGTCATCTAACGGCGAGGGCGGAAACTGTGCGAGAGCCCTCTTATGCTACCTATGGCATCTAGACTGCCAGAACCGAGACCCCCGTTAAGCAATTAGCAGAAAAAGCAAATGAAGTGAGGGGCTCTTTTGAAAAACATATTAAGGAAGCCAACAGTCACCGAAATCAAGGTGCATAGGGGAAAGCTTCTTTTTTTTATATCTAGTGCCAATCAATTAGTTTTTTTAAATAAAATTACTTATAAAGCAGCAGAAAAACAACCATGCCGCCGGTGAGATATTAACCAACGACCTCCTAGTATCGCTTCCGGTGCTCTTACCAACTGAGCTACCGTGACGGCTGTCTAATCTGCTGATTTTGTGGGTATTTATTTATGTTTTGCGTGTAAGCGAACCTTGAGAGTGTTCACTAGCGCCACCCTCGTGCATAGCGGTGGACGTAGCACGTCCTGTAATACCGCAAGTGTGCGGAAACTGTGCGAGAGCCCTCTTATGCTACCTATGACATCAAGCCTGCCAGAACCGAGACCCCCTTTAAGCTATTAGCAGACAAGGCAAATGAAGTGAGGGGCTCGTTTGACAAACATATTAAAGAAACCAACAGTAACCGAAATCAAGGTGCATAGGGGAATGCTTCTTTTTTTATTTCTAGTGCCAATCAATTATCTTTTTTTAAAGAAAATTACTTATAGAACAGCAGAAAAAACAACCATGCCACCGGTGGGATTCGAGCCCACGACCTCCGAATATCGCCTCTGGTGCTCTTACCAACTGAGCTACGGTGACGGCTGTCTAATCTTCTGCTTTCGTGGGTATTTTTGTTTTGCGTGTAAGGGAACCTTGAGAGCGTTCACCAGCGCCACCCTCGTCCATAGCGGTGGACGTAGCACGTCCTGTAATACCGCAAGTGTGACGTAGAACATCATCTAACGGCGAGGGCGGAAACTGTGCGAGAGCCCTCTTATGCTACCTATGGCATCTAGACTGCCAGAACCGAGACCCCCGTTAAGCTATTAGCAGAAAAAGCAAATGAAGTGAGGGGCTCTTTTGAAAAACATATTAAGGAAGCCAACAGTAACCGAAATCAAGGTGCATAGGGGAAAGCTTCTTTTTTTATATCTAGTGCCAATCAATTAGTTTTTTTTAATAAAATTACTTATAAAGCAGCAGAAAGACAACCATGCCGCCGGTGAGATATTAACCAACGACCTCCTAGTATCGCTTCCGGTGCTCTTACCAACTGAGCTACCGTGACGGCTGTCTAATCTGCTGATTTTGTGGGTATTTATGTTTTGCGAGTAAGCGAACCTTGAGAGTGTTCACAAGCGCCACCCTAGTGCATAGCGGTGGACGTAGCACGTCCTGTAATACCGCAAGAGTGAAGCAGAACGTCATCTAACGGCGAGGGCGGAAACTGTGCGAGAGCCCTCTTATGCTACCTATAGCATCAAGACTGCCAGAACCGAGACCCCCGTTAAGCTATTAGCAGACAAGGCAAATGAAGTGAGGGGATCGGTTGACAAACATATGAAGGAAGCCACCAGTCACCGAAATCAAGGTGCATAGTGGAATGCTTCTTTTTTATATCTAGTGCCAATCAATAAGTTTTTTAAAATAAAATTACTTATAAAGCAGCAGAAAAAACAACCACGCCGCCGGTGGGATCCGAACGCACGACCTCCGAATATCGCGTCCGGTGCTCTTACCAACTGAGCTACGTCGACGGCTGTCTAATCTGCTGCTTTCGTGGGTATTTTTGTTTTGCATGTAAGCGAACCTTGAGTGTTCACCAGCGCCACCCTCGTCCATAGCGGTGGACGTAGCACGTCCTGTAATGCCGCAAGAGTGACGTAGAACGTCATCTAACGGCGAGGGAGGAAACTGTGCGCGAGCCCTCTTATGCTACCTATGGCATCAAGACTGCCAGAACCGAGAGCTCCGTTAAGCTATTAGCAGACAAGGCAAATGAAGTGAGGGGCTCGTTTGACGAACATGTTAAGGAAGCCAGCAGTCACCGAAATCAAGGTGCATAGATGAATGCTTCTTTTTTATATCTAGTGCAAATCAATTAGTTTTTAAAGAAAATTACTTATAAAGCAGCAGAAAAAACAACCATGCCGAAGGTGGGATCCGAACCCACAACCTCCAAATATCGCGTCCGGTGCTTTACCAACTGAGCTAATGCGACGGCTGTCTAATTTGCTGCTTTCTTGGGTATTTATGTTTTGCGTGCAAGCGAACCTTGAGAGTGTTCACCAGCACCACCCTCGTCTTTAGCGGTGGACGTAGCACGTCCTGTAATATCGCAAGTGTGACGTAGAACGTCATCTAACGGCGAGGGCGGAAACTGTGCGAGAGCCCTCTTATGCTACCTATGGCATCAAGACTGCTAGATCCGATGCCCCCTTTAAGCTATTAGCAGACAAGGGAAATGAAGTGAGGGGCTCGTTTGACAAACATATCAAGGAAGCCAACAGTCACAGAAATCAAGGTGCATAGAGGAATGCTTCTTTTTTATATCTAGTGCCAATCAATTAGTTTTTTTAAATAAAATTACTTATAAAGCAGCAGAAAAAACAACCACGCCGCCGTTAGGATCCGAACCCACGACCTCCGAATATCGCGTCGGGTGATCTTACCAACTGAGCTATCGTGACGGCTGTCTAATCTGCTGCATTTGTGGGTATTTATTTATGTTTAGCGTGTAAGCGAACCTTGAGAGTGTTCACCAGCGCCACCCTAGTGCATAGCGGTGGACGTAGCACGTCCTGTAATAACTGAAGTGTGAAGTAGAACGTCATCTAACGGCGAGGGCGGAAACTGTGCGAGAGCCCTCTTATGCTACCTATGGCATCAAGACTGCCAGAACCTTGACCCCCGTTAAGCTATTAGCAGACAAGGCAAATGATGTGAGGGGCTCGTTTGACAAACATATTAAGGAAGCCAATAGTCACCGAAATGAAGGTGCATAGGGGAATGCTTCTTTTTTATATCTAGTGCCGATCAATTAGTTTTTTAATGAAAATTACCTCTAAAGCAGCAGAAAAAACAACCATGCCGCCGGTGGGATCCGAACCCACGACCTCCGAATATCGCGTCCGGTGCTCCTACCAACTGAGCTACGTCGACGGCTGTCTAATCTGCTGCTTTCGTGCTTATTTTTGCTTTTCATGTAAGCGAACCTTGAGTGTTCACCAGCGCCACTCTCGTCCATAGCCGTGGACGTAGCACGTCCTGTAATGCTGCAAGAGTGACGTAGAACGTCATCTAACGGCGAGGGAGGAAACTGTGCGCGAGCCCTCTTATGCTACCTATGGCATCAAGACAGCCACAACCGAGAGCTCCGTTAAGCTATTAGCAGACAAGGCAAATGAAGTGAGGGGCTCGTTTGACGAACATATGAAGGAAGCCAACAGTCACCGAAATCAAGGTGCATAGGGGAAAGCTTCTTTTTTTATATCTAGTGCCAATCAATTAGTTTTTTAAAATAAAATTACTTATAAAGCAGCAGAAAAAACAACCATGCCGAAGGTGGGATCCGAACCCACAACCTCCAAATATCGCGTCCGGTGCTTTACCAACTGAGCTAATGCGACGGCTGTCTAATTTGCTGCTTTCTTGGGTATTTATGTTTTGCGTGCAAGCGAACCTTGAGAGTGTTCACCAGCACCACCCTCGTCTTTAGCGGTGGACGTAGCACGTCCTGTAATATCGCAAGTGTGACGTAGAACGTCATCTAACGGCGAGGGCGGAAACTGGGCGAGAGCCCTCTTATGCTACCTATGGCATCAAGACTGCTAGATCCGATGCCCCCTTTAAGCTATTAGCAGACAAGGGAAATGAAGTGAGGGGCTCGTTTGACAAACATATCGAGGAAGCCAACAGTCACAGAAATCAAGGTGCATAGAGGAATGCTTCTTTTTTATATCTAGTGCCAATCAATTAGTTTTTTAAAAGAAAATTACTTATAAAGCAGCAGAAAAAACAACCACGCCGCCGTTAGGATCCGAACCCACGACCTCCGAATATCGCGTCGGGTGCTCTTACCAACTGAGCTACCGTGACGGCTGTCTAATCTGCTGCATTTGTGGGTATTTATTTATGTTTAGCGTGTAAGCGAACCTTGAGAGTGTTCACCAGCGCCACCCTTGTGCATAGCGGTGGACGTAGCACGTCCTGTAATAACTCAAGTGTGAAGTAGAACGTCATCTAACGGCGAGGGCGGAAACTGCGCGAGAGCCCTCTTATGCTACCTATGGCATCAAGACTGCCAGAACCTTGACCACCGTTAAGCTATTAGCAGACAAGGCAAATGATGTGAGGGGCTCGTTTGACAAACATATTAAGGAAGCCAATAGTCACCGAAATCAAGGTGCATAGGGGAATGCTTCTTTTTTATATCTAGTGCCGATCAATTAGTTTTTTAATGAAAATTACCTCTAAATCAGCAGAAAAAACAACCATGCCGCCGGTGGGATCCGAACCCACGACCTCCGAATATCGCGTCCGGTGCTCCTACCAACTGAGCTACGTCGACGGCTGTCTAATCTGCTGCTTTCGTGCTTATTTTTGCTTTGCATGTAAGCGAACCTTGAGTGTTCACCAGCGCCACTCTCGTCCATAGCCGTGGACGTAGCACGTCCTGTAATGCCGCAAGAGTGACGTAGAACGTCATCTAACGGCGAGGGAGGAAACTGTGCGCGAGCCCTCTTATGCTACCTATGGCATCAAGACTGCCACAACCGAGAGCTCCGTTAAGCTATTAGCAGACAAGGCAAATGAAGTGAGGGGCTCGTTTGACGAACATATGAAGGAAGCCAACAGTCACCGAAATCAAGGTGCATAGGGGAAAGCTTCTTTTTTTATATCTAGTGCCAATCAATTAGTTTTTTAAAATAAAATTACTTATAAAGCAGCAGAAAAACAACCATGCCGCCGGTGAGATCCTAACCCACGACCTCCTAGTATCGCTTCCGGTGCTCTTACCAACTGAGCTATCGTGACGGCTGTCTAATCTGCTGATTTTGTGGGTATTTATTTATGTTTTGCGTGTAAGCGAACCTTGAGAGTGTTCACTAGCGCCACCCTCGTGCATAGCGGTGGACGTAGCACGTCCTGTAATACCGCAAGTGTGACGTAGAACGTCATCTAACGCGAAGGCGGAAACTGTGCGAGAGCCCTCTTATGCTACCTATGGCATCAAGACTGCCAGAACCGAGACCCCCTTTAAGCTATTAGCAGACAAGGCAAATGAAGTGAGGGACTCGTTTGACAAACATATTAAGGAAACCAACAGTCACCGAAATCAAGGTGCATAGGTGAATGATTCTTTTTTTATATCTACTGCCAATCAATTAGTTTTAAAAAAAAATTACTTATAAATCTGCAGAAAAAAAACCATGCCGAAGGTGGGATCCGAACCCACGACCTCCGAATATCGCGTCTGGTGCTTTACCAACTGAGCTACGGCGACGGCTGTCTAATTTGCTGCTTTCTTGGGTATTTATGTTTTGCGTGCAAGCGAACCTTGAGAGTGTTCACCAGCGGCAACCTCTTCCATAGCGGTGGATGTAGCACGTCCTGTAGTACTGCAAGTGTGACGTAGAACGTCATCTAACGGCGAAGGCGGAAACTGTGCGAGAGCCCTCTTATGCCACCTATGGCATCAAGACAGCCAGAACCGACACCCTCGTTAATCTATTAGCAGACAAGGCAAATGATGTGAGGGGGTCGTTTGACAAACATATTAAGGAAGCCAATAGTCACCGAAATCAAGGTGCATAGGGGAATGCTTCTTTTTTATATCTAGTGCCGATCAATTAGTTTTTTAATGAAAATTACCTATAAAGCAGCAGAAAAAACAACCATGCCGCCGGTGGGATCCGAACCCACGACCTCCGAATATCGCGTCCGGTGCTCTTACCAACTGAGCTACGTCGACGGCTGTCTAATCTGCTGCTTTCGTGGGTATTTTTGTTTTGCATGTAAGCGAGCCTTGAGTGTTCACCAGCGCCACCCTCGTCCATAGCGGTGGACGTAGCACGTCCTGTAATGCCGCAAGAGTGACGTAGAACGTCATCTAACGGCGAGGGCGGAAACTGTGCGAGAGCCCTCTTATGCTACCTATGGCATCAAGACTGCCAGAACCGAGACCCCCTTTAAGCTATTAGCAGACAAGGCAAATGAAGTGAGGGGCTCGTTTGACAAACATGTTAAGGAAACCAACAGTCACCGAAATCAAGGTGCATAGGGGAATGCTTCTTTTTTTATATCAATGGCCAATCAATTAGTTTTTTAAAGAAATTTACTTATAAATCTGCAGAAAAAAACCATGCCGAAGGCGGGATCCGAACCCACGACCTCCGAATATCGCGTCTGGTGCTTTACCAACTGAGCTACGGTGACGGCTGTCTAATTTGCTGCTTTCTTGGGTATTTATGTTTTGCGTGCAAGCGAACCTTGAGAGTGTTCACCAGCGGCAACCTCGTCCATAGCGGTGGATGTAGCACGTCCTGTAGTACTGCAAGTGTGACGTAGAACGTCATCTAACGGCGAAGGCGGAAACTGTGCGAGAGCCCTCTTATTCGAACTATGGCATCAAGACTGCCAGAACCGAGACCCCGTTAAGCTATTAGCAGACAAGGGAAATGAAGTGAGGGGCTCGTTTGACAAACATATTAAGGAAACCAACCGTCACCGAAATCGACGTGCATAGGGGAATGCTTCTTTTTTTATATCTAGTGCCAATCAATTACCTTTTTTTAAAGAAAATTACTTATAGAACAGCAGAAAAACAACCATGCCACCGGTGAGATTCGAGCCCACGACCTCCGAATATCGCCTCTGGTGCTCTTACCAACTGAGCTACGGTGACGGCTGTCTAATCTTCTGCTTTCGTGGGTATTTATGTTTTGCGTGTAAGCGAACCTTGAGAGTGTTCACCAGCGCCACCCTCGTCCATAGCGGTAGACGTAGCACGTCCTGTAATACCGCAAGTGTGACGTAGAACGTCATCTAACTGCGAGGGCGGAAACTGTGCGAGAGCCCTCTTATGCTATCTATGGCATCTAGACTGCCAGAACCGAGACCTCCGTTAAGCTATTAGCAGAAAAGGCAAATGAAGTGAGGGGCTCTTTTGACAAACATATTAATGAAGCCAACAGTCACCGAAATCAAGGTGCATAGGGGAAAGCTTCTTTTTTATATCTAGTGCCAATCAATTAGTTTTTTTAAATAAAATTACTTATAAAGCAGCAGAAAAAACAACCACGCCGCCGGTGGGATCTGAGCCCACGACCTCCTAATACCGCGTCCGGTGCTTTACCAACTGATCTACGTCGACGGCTGTCTAATTTGCTGCTTTCGTGGGTATTTATGTTTTGCGTGCAAGCGAACCTTGAGAGTGTTCACCAGCGCCACCCTCGTCCATAGCGGTGGATGTAGCACGTCCTGTAATTCCGCAAGTGTGACGTAGAACGTCATCTGAAGGCGAGGGCGGAAACTGTGCGAGAGCCCTCTTATGCCACCTATGGCATCAAGACAGCCAGAACCGACACCCTCGTTAATCTATTAGCAGACAAGGCAAATGATGTGAGGGGCTCGTTTGACAAACATATTAAGGAAGCCAATAGTCACCGAAATCAAGGTGCATAGGGGAATGCTTCTTTTTTATATCTAGTGCCGATCAATTAGTTTTTTAATGAAAATTACCTATAAAGCAGCAGAAAAAACAACCATGCCGCCGGTGGGATCCGAACCCACGACCTCCGAATATCGCGTCCGGTGCTCTTACCAACTGAGCTGCGTCGACGGCTGTCTAATCTGCTGCTTTCGAGGGTATTTTTGTTTTGCATGTAAGCGAACCTTGAGTGTTCACCAGAGCCAACCACGTCCATAGCGGTGGACGTAGCACGTCCTGTAATAACGCAAGTGTGACAAAGAACATCATCTAACGGCGAGGGCGGAAACAGTGCGAGAGCCCTCATATGCTACCTATGGCATCAAGACTGCCACAACCGAGACCTCCGTTAAGCTATTAGCAGACAAGGCAAATGAGTTGAGGGGCTCGTTTGACAAACATAATAAGGAAGCCTACAGTCACCGAAATCAAGGTACATAGGGGAATGCTTCTTTTTTTATATCTAGTGCCAATCAATTAGTTTTTTTGAAAATTGCTTATAAAGCTGCAGAAGAAACAACCATGCCGCCGGTGGGATCCGAACTTACCACCTTCGAATATGGCGTCCGGTGCGCATACCATCTGAGCTACGGCGACGGCTGTCTAATCTGCTGCTTTCGTGGGTATTTATGTTTTGCGTGTAAGCGAACCTTGAGAGTGTTCACCAGCGCCACCCTCGTCCATAGCGGTGGATGTAGCACGTCCTGTAATTTCGCAAGTGTGACGTAGAACCTCATCTATCGGCGAGGGCGGAAACTGTGCGAGAGCCCTCTTATGCTACCTATGGCATTAAGACAGCCAGAACCGAGACCCTCGTTAATCTATTAGCAGACAAGGCAAATGATGTGAGGGGCTCGTTTGACAAACATATTAAGGAAGCCAATAGTCACCGAAATCAAGGTGCATAGTGGAATGCTTCTTTTTTATATCTAGTGCCGATCAATTAGTTTTTTTAAATAAAATTACCTATAAAGCAGCAGAAAAAACAACCATGCCGCCGGTGGTATCCGAGCCCACGACCTCCGAATATCGCGTCCGGTGCTCTTACCAACTGAGCTACGTCGACGGCTGTCTAATCTGCTGCTTTCGTGGGTATTTTTGTTTTGCGTGCAAGCGAACCTTGAGTGTTCACCAGCGCCACCCTCGTCCATAGCGGTGGACGTAGCACGTCCTGTAATGCCGCAAGAGTGACGTAGAAGGTCATCTAACGGCGAGGGAGGAAACTGTGCGCGAGCCCTCTTATGCTACCTATGGCATCAAGACTGCCAGAACCGAGAGCTCCGTTAAGCTATTAGCAGACAAGGCAAATGAAGTGAGGGGCTCGTTTGACGAACATGTTAAGGAAGCCAACAGTCACCGAAATCAAGGTGCATAGATGAATGCTTCTTTTTTATATCTAGTGCAAATCAATTAGTTTTTTAAAGAAAATTACTTATAAAGCAGCAGAAAAAACAAACATGCCGAAGGTGGGATCCGAACCCACAACCTCCGAATATCGCGTCCGGTGCTTTACCAACTGAGCTAATGCGACGGCTGTCTAATTTGCTGCTTTCTTGGGTATTTATGTTTTGCGTGCAAGCGAACCTTGAGAGTGTTCACCAGCACCACCCTCGTCCTTAGCGGTGGACGTAGCACGTCCTGTAATATCGCAAGTGTGACGTAGAACGTCATCTAACGGCGAGGGCGGAAACTGTGCGAGAGCCCTCTTATGCTACCTATGGCATCAAGATTGCTAGATCCGATGCCCCCTTTAAGCTATTAGCAGACAAGGGAAATGAAGTGAGGGGCTCGTTTGACAAACATATTAAGGAAGCCAACAGTCACAGAAATCAAGGTGCATAGAGGAATGCTTCTTTTTTATATCTAGTGCCAATCAATTAGTTTTTTTAAAGAAAATTACTTATAAAGGAGCAGAAAAAACAACCACGCCGCCGGTAGTATCCGAACCCACGACCTCCGAATATCGCGTCGGGTGCTCTTACCAACTGAGCCACCGTGACGGCTGTCTAATCTGCTGCATTTGTGGGTATTTATTTATGTTTTGCGTGTAAGCGAACCTTGAGAGTGTTCACCAGCGCCACCCTCATCCCTAGCGGTGGACGTAGCACGTCCTGTAATAACTCAAGTGTGAAGTAGAACGTCATCTAACGGCGAGGGCGGAAACTGTGCGAGAGCCCTCTTATGCTACCTATGGCATCAGGACTGCCAGATCCGAGACCCCAGTTAATCTATTAGCAGACAAGGCAAATGAAGTGAGGGGCTCGTTTGACAAACATATGAAGGAAGCCAAAAGTCACCGAAATCAAGGTGCATAGAGGAATGCTTCTTTTTTATATCTAGTGCCAATCAATTAGTTTTTTAAAGAAAATTACTTTTAAAGCAGCAGAAAAAAAAACCATGCCGAAGGTGGGATTCGAACCCATGACCTCCGAATATCGCGTCCGGTGCTTTACCAACTGAGCTACGGCGACGGCTGTCTAATTTGCTGCTTTCTTGGGTATTTATGTTTTACGTGCAAGCGAACCTTGAGAGTGTTCACCAGCGGCACCCTCGTCCATAGCGGTGGACGTAGCACGTCCTGTAATACCGCAAGTGTGATTTAGAACGTCATCTAACGGCGATGGCGGAAACTGTGCGAGAGCCCTCTTATGCTACCTATGGCATCCAGACTGCCAGAACCGAGACCCCCGTTAAGCTATTAGCAGAAAAAGCAAATGAAGTGAGAGGCTCTTTTGACAAACATATTAAGGAAGCCAACAGTCACCGAAATCAAGGTGCATAGGGGAAAGCTTCTTATTTTATAGCAAGTGCCAATCAATTAGTTCTTAAAAAAATTATTTATAAAGCAGCAGAAAAACAACCATGCCGCCGGTGAGATCCTAACCCACGACCTCCTAGTATCGCTTCCGGTGCTCTTACCAACTGAGCTACGGTGACGGCTGTCTAATCTGCTGCTATCGTGGGTATTTATGTTTTGCGTGTAAGCGAACCTTGAGAGTGTTCACCAGCGCCACCCTCGTCCATAGCGGTGGACGTAGCATGTCCTGTAATACCGCAAGTGTGACGTAGAACGTCATCTAATGGCGAGGGCGGAAACTGTGCGAGAGCCCTCTTATGCTACCTATGGCATCAAGACTGCCAGATCCGAGACCCCCTTTAAGCTATTAGCAGACAAGGCAAATGAAGTGAGGGGCTCGTTTGACAAACATATTAAGGAAACCAACAGTCACCGAAATCAAGGTGCATAGGGGAATGCTTCTTTTTTATATCTAGTGCCAATCAATTAGCTTTTTTTAAAGAAAATTACTTATAGAACAGCAGAAAAAAGAACCATGCCACCGGTGGGATTCGAGCCCACGACCTCCGAATATCGCCTCTGGTGGTCTTACCAACTGAGCTACGGTGACGGCTGTCTAATCTTCTGCTTTCGTGGGTATTTATGTTTTGCGTGTAAGCGAACCTTGAGAGTGTTCACCAGCGCCACCCTCGTCCATAGCGGTGGACGTAGCACGTCCTGTAATACCGCAAGTGTGACGTACAACGTCATCTAACGGCGATGGCGGAAACTGTGCGAGAGCCCTCTTATGCTGCCTATGGCATCCAGACTGCCAGAACCGAGACCCCGTTAAGCTATTAGCAGACAAGGCAAATGAAGTGAGGGGCTCGGTTGACAAACATATGAAGGAAGCCAACAGTCACCGAAATCAAGGTGCATAGTGGAATGCTTCTTTTTTATATCTAGTGCCAATCAATAAGTTTTTCTAAATAAAATTACTTATAAAGCAGCAGAAAAAACAACCACGCCGCCGGTGGGATCCGAACCCACGACCTCCTCATATCGCGTCCGGTGCTTTACCAACTGATCTACGGCGACGGCTGTCTAATTTGCTGCTTTCGTGGGTATTTATGTTTTGCGTGCAAGCGAACCTTGAGAGTGTTCACCAGCGCCACCCTCGTCCATAGCGGTGGATGTAGCACGTCCTGTAATTCCGCAAGTGTGACGTAGAACCTCATCTAACGGCGAGGGCGGAAACTGTGCCAGAGCCCTCTTATGCTACCTATGGCATTAAGACAGCCAGAACCGACACCCTCGTTAATCTATTAGCAGACAAGGCAAATGATGTGAGGGGCTCGTTTGACAAACATATTAAGGAAGCCAATAGTCACCGAAATCAAGGTGCATAGTGGAATGCTTCTTTTTTATATCTAGTGCCGATCAATTAGTTTTTTAATGAAAATTACCTATAAAGCAGCAGAAAAAACAACCATGCCGCCGGTGGGATCTGAGCCCACGACCTCCGAATATCGCGTCCGGTGCTCTTACCAACTGAGCTACGTCGACGGCTGTCTAATCTGCTGCTTTCGTGGGTATTTTTGTTTTGCATGTAAGCGAACCTTGAGTGTTCACCAGCGCCACCCTCGTCCATAGCGGTGGACGTAGCACGTCCTGTAATGCCGCAAGAGTGACGTAGAACGTCATCTAACGGCGAGGGAGGAAACTGTGCGCGAGCCCTCTTATGCTACCTATGGCATCAAGACTGCCAGAACCGAGAGCTCCGTTAAACTATTAGCAGACAAGGCAAATGAAGTGAGGGGCTCTTTGACAAACATATTAAGGAAGCCAACAGTCACCGAAATCAAGGTGCATAGGGGAATGCTTCTTTTTTTATATCTACTGCCAATCAATTAGTTTTTTAAAGAAAATTACTTATAAAGCAGCAGAAAAACAACCATGCCGGTGGGATCCCAACCCACGACCTCCCAGTATCGCTTCCGGTGCTCTTACCAACTGAGCTACCGTGACGGCTGTCTAATCTGCTGATTTTGTGGGTATTTATTTATGTTTTGCGTGTATGCGAACCTTGAGAGTGTTCACTAGCGCCACCCTCGTGCATAGCGGTGGACGTAGCACGTCCTGTAATACCGCAAGAGTGAAGTATAATGTCATCTAACGGCGAGGGCGGAAACTGTGCGAGAGCCCTCTTATGCTACCTATAGCATCAAGACTGCCAGAACCGAGACCCCCGTTAAGCTATTAGCAGACAAGGCAAATGAAGTGAGGGGCTCGTTTGACAAACATATGAAGGAAGCCAACAGTCACGGAAATCAAGGTGCATAGGGGAATGCTTCTTTTTTCATATCTAGTGCCAATCAATTAGCTTTTTTTAAAGAAAATTACTTATAGAACAGCAGAAAAAACAACCATGCCACCGGTGGGATTCGAGCCCACGACCTACGAATATCGCCTCTGGTGCTCTTACCAACTGAGCTACGGTGACGCCTGTCTAATCTTCTGCTTTCGTGGGTATTTATGTTTTGCGTGTAAGCGAACCTTGAGAGTGTTCACCAGCGCCACCCTCGTGCATAGCGGTGGACGTAGCACGTCCTGTAATAACTCAAGTGTGAAGTAGAACGTCATCTAACGGCGAGGGCGGAAACTGTGCGAGAGCCCTCTTATGCTACCTATGGCATCAAGACTGCCAGAACCGATACCCCCGTTAAGCTATTAGCAGACAAGGCAAATGAAGTGAGGGGCTCGTTTGACAAACATATTAAGGAAGCCAACAGTCACAGAAATCAAGGTGCATAGAGGAATGCTTCTTTTTTATATCTAGTGCCAATCAATTAGTTTTTTAAAAGAAAATTACTTATAAAGCAGCAGAAAAAACAACCACGCCGCCGGTAGGATCCGAACCCACGACCTCCGAATATCGCGTCGGGTGCTCTTACCAACTGAGCTACCGTGACGGCTGTTTAATCTGCTGCATTTGTGGGTATTTATTTATGTTTTGCGTGTAAGCGAACCTTGAGAGCGTTCACCAGCGCCACCCTCGTGCATAGCGGTGGACGTAGCACGTCCTGTAATAACTCAAGTGTGAAGTAGAACGTCATCTAACGGCGAGGGCGGAAACTGTGCGAGAGCCCTCTTATGCTACCTATGGCATCAAGACTGCCAGAACCGAGACCCCCTTTAAGCTATTAGCAGACAAGGCAAATGAAGTGAGGGGCTCGTTTGACAAACATGTTAAGGAACCCAACAGTCACCGAAATCAAGGTGCATAGGGGAATGCTTCTTTTTTATATCTAGCGCCGATCAATTAGTTTTTTAATGAAAATTACCTATAAAGCAGCAGAAAAAAAACCATGCCGAAGGCGGGATCCGAACCCACGACCTCCGAATATCGCGTCTGGTGCTTTACCAACTGAGCTACGGTGACGGCTGTCTAATTTGCTGCTTTCTTGGGTATTTATGTTTTGCGTGCAAGCGAACCTTGAGAGTGTTCACCAGCGGCAACCTCGTCCATAGCGGTGGATGTAGCACGTCCTGTAGTACTGCAAGTGTGACGTAGAACGTCATCTAACGGCGAAGGCGGAAACTGTGCGAGAGCCCTCTTATTCGAACTATGGCATCAAGACTGCCAGAACCGAGACCCCCGTTAAGCTATTAGCAGACAAGGGAAATGAAGTGAGGGGCTCGTTTGACAAACATATTAAGGAAACCAACAGTCACCGAAATAGACGTGCATAGGGGAATGCTTCTTTTTTATATCTAGTGCCAATCAATTAGCTTTTTTTAAAGAAAATTACTTATAGAACAGCAGAAAAACAACCATGCCACCGGTGGGATTCGAGCCCACGACCTCCGAATATCGCCTCTGGTGCTCTTACCAACTGAGCTACGGTGACGGCTGTCTAATGTTCTGCTTTCGTGGGTATTTATGTTTGGCGTGTAAGCGAACCTTGAGAGTGTTCACCAGCGCCACCCTCGTCCATAGCGGTGGACGTAGCACGTCCTGTAATACCGCAAGTGTGACGTAGAACGTCATCTAACGGCGAGGGCGGAAACTGTGCGAGAGCCCTCTTATGCTATCTATGGCATCTAGACTGCCAGAACCGAGACCCCCGTTAAGCTATTAGCAGAAAAGGCAAATGACGTGAGGGGCTCTTTTGACAAACATATTAATGAAGCCAACAGTCACCGAAATCAAGGTTCATAGGGGAAAGCTTCTTTTTTTATATCTAGTGCCAATCAATTAGTTTTTTTAAATAAAATTACTTATAAAGCAGCAGAAAAAACAACCACGCCGCCGGTGGGGTCTGAACCTACGACCTCCTAATACCGCGTCCGGTGCTTTACCAACTGATCTACGTCGACGGCTGTCTAATTTGCTGCTTTCGTGGGTATTTATGTTTTGCGTGCAAGCGAACCTTGAGAGTGTTCACCAGCGCCACCCTCGTCCATAGCGGTGGATGTAGCACGTCCTGTAATTCCGCAAGTGTGACGTAGAACGTCATCTAACGGCGAGGGCGGAAACTGTGCGAGAGCCCTCTTATGCCACCTATGGCATCAAGACAGCCAGAACCGACACCCTCGTTAATCTATTAGCAGACAAGGCAAATGATGTGAGGGGCTCGTTTGACAAACATATTAAGGAAGCCAATAGTCACCGAAATCAAGGTGCATAGGGGAATGCTTCTTTTTTATATCTAGTGCCGATCAATTAGTTTTTTAATGAAAATTACCTATAAAGCAGCAGAAAAAACAACCATGCCGCCGGTGGGATCCGAACCCACGACCTCCGAATATCGCGTCCGGTGCTCTTACCATCTGAGCTGCGTCGACGGCTGTCTAATCTGCTGCTTTCGTGGGTATTTTTGTTTTGCATGTAAGCGAACCTTGAGTGTTCACCAGAGCCACCCTCGTCCATAGCGGTGGACGTAGCACGTCCTGTAATGCCGCAAGTGTGACGTAGAACGTCATCTAACGGCGAGGGCGGAAACTGTGCGAGAGCCCTCTTATGCTACCTATGGCATCAAGAATGCTAGATCCGAGGCCCCCTTTAAGCTATTAGCAGACAAGGGAAATGAAGTGAGGGGCTTCTTTGACAAACATATTAAGGAAGCCAACAGTCACAGAAATCAAGGTGCATAGAGGAATGCTTCTTTTTTATATCTAGTGCCAATCAATTAGCTTTTTAAAGAAAATTACTTATAAAGGAGCAGAAAAAACAACCACGCCGCCGGTAGGATCCGAACCCACGACCTCCGAATATCGCGTCGGGTGCTCTTACCAACTGAGCCACCGTGACGGCTGTCTAATCTGCTGCATTTGTGGGTATTTATTTATGTTTTGCGTGTATGCGAACCATGAGAGTGTTCACCAGCGCCACCCTCATGCATAGCGGTGGACGTAGCACGTCCTGTAATAACTCAAGTGTGAAGTAGAACGTCATCTAACGGCGAGGGCGGAAACTGTGCGAGAGCCCTCTTATGCTACCTATGGCATCAGGACTGCCTGATCCGAGACCCCCGTTAAGCTATTAGCAGACAAGGCAAATGAAGTGAGGGGCTCGTTTGACAAACATATGAAGGAAGCCAAAAGTCACCGAAATCAAGGTGCATAGAGGAATGCTTCTTTTTTATATCTAGTGCCAATCAATTAGTTTTTTTAAAGAAAAAAACTTATAAAGCAGCTGAAAAAACAACCATGCCGCCGGTGGGATCCGAACCCATGACCTCCGAATATCGCGTCCGGTGCGCTTACCAACTGAGCTACGGCGACGGCTGTCTAATCTGCTGCTATCGTGGGTATTTATGTTTTGCGTGTAAGCGATCTTGAGAGTGTTCACCAGCGCCGCCCTCGTCCATAGCGGTGGACGTAGCACGTCCTGTAATACCGCAAGTGTGACAAAGAACATCATCTAACGGCGAGGGCGGAAACAGTGCGAGAGCCCTCATATACTACCTATGGCATCAAGACTGCCAGAACCGAGACCCCCGTTAAGCTATTAGCAGGCAAGGCAAATGAGTTGAGGGGCTCGTTTGACAAACATAATAAGGAAGCCTACAGTCACCGAAATCAAGGTGCATAGGGGAATGCTTCTTTTTTTATATCTAGTGCCAATCAATTAGATTTTTTGAAAATTGCTTATAAAGCTGCAGAAGAAACAACCATGCCGCCGGTGGGATCCGAACTTACCACCTCCGAATATGGCGTCCGGTGCGCATACCATCTGAGCTACGGCGACGGCTGTCTAATCTGCTGCTTTCGTGGGTATTTATGTTTTGCGTGTAAGCGAACCTTGAGAGTGTTCACCAGCGCCACCCTCATCCCTAGCGGTGGACGTAGCACGTCCTGTAATACCGCAAGTGTGACGTAGAACGTCATCTAACGGCGAGGGCGGAAACTGTGCGAGAGCCCTCTCATGCTACCTATGGCATCAAGACTGCCAGAACCGAGACCCCTTTTAAGCTATTAGCAGACAAGGCAAATGAAGTGAGGGGCTCGTTTGACAAACATATTAAGGAAACCAACAGTCACCGAAATCAAGGTGCATAGGGGAATGCTTCTTTTTTTATATCTACTGCCAATCAATTAGTTTTTTAAAGATTATTACTTTTAAAGCAGCAGAAAAAAGACCATGCCGAAGGTGGGATTCGAACCCATGACCTCCGAATATCGCGTCCGGTGCTTTACCAACTGAGCTACGGCGACGGCTGTCTAATTTGCTGCTTTCTTGGGTATTTATGTTTACGTGCAAGCGAACCTTGAGAGTGTTCACCAGCGGCACCCTCGTCCATAGCGGTGGATGTAGCACGTCCTGTAGTACTGCAAGTGTGACGTAGAACGTCATCTAACGGCGGAGGCGGAAACTGTGCGAGAGCCCTCTTATTCGAACTATGGCATCAAGACTGCCAGAACCGAGACCCCCGTTAAGCTATTAGCAGACAAGGCAAATGAAGTGAGGGGATCTATTGACAAACATATTAAGGAAGCCAACAGTCACCGTAATCAAGGTGCATAGAGGAATGCTTCTTATTTTATAGCAAGTGCCAATCAATTAGTTCTTTAAAAAAAATTATTCATAAAGCAGCAGAAAAAACAACCATGCCACCGGTGGGATTCGAGCCCACGACATCCGAATATCGCCTCTGGTGCTCTTACCAACTGAGCTACGGTGACGGCTGTCTAATCTGCTGCTATCGTGGGTATTTATGTTTTGCGTGTAAGCGAACCTTGAGAGTGTTCACCAGCGCCACCCTCGTCCATAGCGGTGGACGTAGCATGTCCTGTAATACCGCAAGTGTGACGTAGAACGTCATCTAATGGCGAGGGCGGAAACTGTGCGAGAGCCCTCTTATGCTACCTATGGCATCAAAACTGCCAGATCCGAGACCCCCTTTAAGCTATTAGCAGACAAGGCAAATGAAGTGAGGGGCTCGTTTGACAAACATATTAAGGAACCCAACAGTCACCAAAATCAAGGTGCATAGGGGAATGCTTCTTTTTTTATATCTAGTGCCAATCAATTAGCTTTTTTTAAAGAAAACTACTTTTAGAACAGCAGAAAAAACAACCATGCCACCGGTGGGATTCGAGCCCACGACCTCCGAATATCGCCTCTTGTGCTCTTACCAACTGAGCTACGGTGACGGCTGTCTAATCTTCTGCTTTCGTGGGTATTTATGTTTTGCGTGTAAGCGAACCTTGAAAGTGTTCACCAGCGAGACCCTCGTCCATAGCGGTGGACGTAGCACGTCCTGTAATACCGCAAGTGTGACGTAGAACGTCATCTAACGGCGATGGCGGAAACTGTGCGAGAGCCCTCTTATGCTACCTATGGCATCCAGACTGCCAGAACCGAGACCCCCGTTAAGCTATTAGCAGAAAAAGCAAATCAAGTGAGGGGCTCTTTTGACAAACATATTAAGGAAGCCAACAGTCACCGAAATCAAGGTGCATAGGGGAAAGCTTCTTTTTTTATATCTAGTGCCAATCAATAATTTTTTTTAAAATAAAATTACTTATAAAGCAGCAGAAAAACAACCATGCCGCCGGTGAGATCCTAACCCACGACCTCCTAGTATCGCTTCCGGTGCTCTTACCAACTGAGCTATCGTGACGGCTGTCTAATCTGCTGATTTTGTGGGTATTTATTTATGTTTTGCGTGTAAGCGAACCTGGAGAGTGTTCACTAGCGCCACCCTCGTGCATCGCGGTGGACGTAGCACGTCCTGTAATACCGCAAGAGTGAAGTAGAATGTCATCTAACGGCGAGGGCGGAAACTGTGCGAGAGCCCTCTTATGCTACCTATAGCATCAAGACTGCCAGAACCGAGACCCCCGTTAAGCTATTAGCAGACAAGGCAAATGAAGTGAGGGGCTCGTTTGACAAACATATGAAGGAAGCCAACAGTCACGGAAATCAAGGTGCATAGTGGAATGCTTCTTCTTTATATCTAGTGCCAATCAATTAGTTTTTTTTAAATAAAATTACTTATAAAGCAGCAGAAAAAACAACCACGCCGCCGGTGGGATCCGAACCCACGACCTCCTAATATCGCGTCCGGTGCTTTACCAAGTGATCTACGGCGACGGCTGTCTAATTTGCTGCTTTCGTGGGTATTTATGTTTTGCGTGGAAGCGAACCTTGAGAGTGTTCACCAGCGCCACCCTCGTCCATAGCGGTGGATGTAGCACGTCCTGTAATTCCGCAAGTGTGACGTAGAACGTCATCTAACGGCGAGGGCGGAAACTGTGCGAGAGCCCTCTTATGCTACCTATGGCATCAAGACAGCCAGAACCGACACCCTCGTTAATCTATTAGCAGACAAGGCAAATGATGTGAGGGGCTCGTTTGACAAACATATTAAGGAAGCCAATAGTCACCGAAATCAAGGTGCATAGGTGAATGCTTCTTTTTTATATCTAGTGCCGATCAATTAGTTTTTTAATGAAAATTACCTATAAAGCAGAAAAAACAACCATGCCGCCGGTGGGATCCGAACCCACGACCTCCGAATATCGCGTCCGGTGCTCTTACCAACTGAGCTACGTCGACGGCTGTCTAATCTGCTGCTTTCGTGGGTATTTTTGTTTTGCATGTAAGCGAACCTTGAGTGTTCACCAGCGCCACCCTCGTCCATAGCGGTAGACGTAGTACGTCCTGTAATGCCGCAAGAGTGACGTAGAACGTCATCTATTGGCGAGGGAGGAAACTGTGCGAGAGCCCTCTTATGCTACCTATGGCATCAAGACTGGCAGAACCGAGAGCTCCGTTAAGCTATTAGCAGACAAGGCAAATGAAGTGAAGGGCTCGTTTGACGAACATATTAAGGAAGCCAACAGTCACGGAAATCAAGGTGCATAGGGGAATGCTTCTTTTTTATATCTAGTGCAAATCAATTAGTTTTTTAAATAAAATTACTTATAAAGCAGCAGAAAAAACAACCATGCCACCGGTGGGATTCGAGCCCACGACCTCCGAATATCGCCTCTGGTGCTCTTACTAACTGAGCTACGGTGACGGCTGTCTAATCTGCTGCTATCGTGGGTATTTATGTTTTGCGTGTAATCGAACCTTGAGAGTGTTCACCAGCGCCACCCTCGTCCATAGCGGTGGACGTAGCACGTCCTGTAATAACGCAAGTGTGACGTAGAGCGTCATCTAACGGCGAGGGCGGAAACTGTGCGAGAGCCCTCTTATGCTACCTATGGCATCAAGACTGCCAGATCTGAGACCCCCTTTAAGCTATTAGCAGACAAGGGAAATGAAGGGAGGGGCTCGTTTGACAAACATATTAAAGAAACCAACAGTAACCGAAATCAAGGTGCATAGGGGAATGCTTCTTTTTTTATATCTAGTGCCAATCAATTAGCTTTTTTTAAAGAAAATTACTTATAGAACAGCAGAAAAAACAACCATGCCACCGGTGGGATTCGAGCCCACGACCTCCGAATATCGCCTCTGGTGCTCTTACCAACTGAGCTACGGTGACGGCTGTCTAATCTTCTGCTTTCGTGGGTATTTTTGTTTTGCGTGTAAGGGAACCTTGAGAGCGTTCACCAGCGCCACCCTCGTCCATAGCGGTGGACGTAGCACGTCCTGTAATACCGCAAGTGTGACGTAGAACATCATCTAACGGCGAGGGCGGAAACTGTGCGAGAGCCCTCTTATGCTACCTATGGCATCTAGACTGCCAGAACCGAGACCCCCGTTAAGCTATTAGCAGAAAAAGCAAATGAAGTGAGGGGCTCTTTTGAAAAACATATTAAGGAAGCCAACAGTAACCGAAATCAAGGTGCATAGGGGAAAGCTTCTTTTTTTATATCTAGTGCCAATCAATTAGTTTTTTTAAATAAAATTACTTATAAAGCAGCAGAAAGACAACCATGCCGCCGGTGAGATATTAACCAACGACCTCCTAGTATCGCTTCCGGTGCTCTTACCAACTGAGCTACCGTGACGGCTGTCTAATCTGCTGATTTTGTGGGTATTTATGTTTTGCGAGTAAGCGAACCTTGAGAGTGTTCACAAGCGTCACCCTAGTGCATAGCGGTGGACGTAGCACGTCCTGTAATACCGCAAGAGTGAAGCAGAACGTCATCTAACGGCGAGGGCGGAAACTGTGCGAGAGCCCTCTTATGCTACCTATAGCATCAAGACTGCCAGAACCGAGACCCCCGTTAAGCTATTAGCAGACAAGGCAAATGAAGTGAGGGGATCGGTTGACAAACATATGAAGGAAGCCAACAGTCACCGAAATCAAGGTGCATAGTGGAATGCTTCTTTTTTATATCTAGTGCCAATCAATAAGTTTTTTTAAATAAAATTACTTATAAAGCAGCAGAAAAAACAACCACGCCGCCGGTGGGATCCGAACGCACGACCTCCGAATATCGCGTCCGGTGCTCTTACCAACTGAGCTACGTCGACGGCTGTCTAATCTGCTGCTTTCGTGGGTATTTTTGTTTTGCATGTAAGCGAACCTTGAGTGTTCACCAGCGCCACCCTCGTCCATAGCGGTGGACGTAGCACGTCCTGTAATGCCGCAAGAGTGACGTAGAACGTCATCTAACGGCGAGGGAGGAAACTGTGCGCGAGCCCTCTTATGCTACCTATGGCATCAAGACTGCCAGAACCGAGAGCTCCGTTAAGCTATTAGCAGACAAGGGAAATGAAGTGAGGGGCTCGTTTGACAAACATATCAAGGAAGCCAACAGTCACAGAAATCAAGGTGCATAGAGGAATGCTTCTTTTTTATATCTAGTGCCAATCAATTAGATTTTTTTAAAGAAAATTACTTATAAAGCAGCAGAAAAAACAACCACGCCGCCGTTAGGATCCGAACCCACGACCTCCGAATATCGCGTCGGGTGCTCTTACCAACTGAGCTACCGTGACGGCTGTCTAATCTGCTGCATTTGTGGGTATTTATTTATGTTTAGCGTGTAAGCGAACCTTGAGAGTGTTCACCAGCGCCACCCTTGTGCATAGCGGTGGACGTAGCACGTCCTGTAATAACTCAAGTGTGAAGTAGAACGTCATCTAACGGCGAGGGCGGAAACTGCGCGAGAGCCCTCTTATGCTACCTATGGCATCAAGACTGCCAGAACCTTGACCCCCGTTAAGCTATTAGCAGACAAGGCAAATGATGTGAGGGGCTCGTTTGACAAACATATTAAGGAAGCCAATAGTCACCGAAATCAAGGTGCATAGGGGAATGCTTCTTTTTTATATCTAGTGCCGATCAATTAGTTTTTTAATAAAATTACCTCTAAATCAGCAGAAAAAACAACCATGCCGCCGGTGGGATCCGAACCCACGACCTCCGAATATCGCGTCCGGTGCTCCTACCAACTGAGCTACGTCGACGGCTGTCTAATCTGCTGCTTTCGTGCTTATTTTTGCTTTGCATGTAAGCGAACCTTGAGTGTTCACCAGCGCCACTCTCGTCCATAGCCGTGGACGTAGCACGTCCTGTAATGCCGCAAGAGTGACGTAGAACGTCATCTAACGGCGAGGGAGGAAACTGTGCGCGAGCCCTCTTATGCTACCTATGGCATCAAGACTGCCACAACCGAGAGCTCCGTTAAGCTATTAGCAGACAAGGCAAATGAAGTGAGGGGCTCGTTTGACGAACATATGAAGGAAGCCAACAGTCACCGAAATCAAGGTGCATAGGGGAAAGCTTCTTTTTTTATATCTAGTGCCAATCAATTAGTTTTTTAAAATAAAATTACTTATAAAGCAGCAGAAAAACAACCATGCCGCCGGTGAGATCCTAACCCACGACCTCCTAGTATCGCTTCCGGTGCTCTTACCAACTGAGCTATCGTGACGGCTGTCTAATCTGCTGATTTTGTGGGTATTTATTTATGTTTTGCGTGTAAGCGAACCTTGAGAGTGTTCACTAGCGCCACCCTCGTGCATAGCGGTGGACGTAGCACGTCCTGTAATACCGCAAGTGTGACGTAGGACGTCATCTAACGCGAAGGCGGAAACTGTGCGAGAGCCCTCTTATGCTACCTATGGCATCAAGACTGCCAGAACCGAGACCCCCTTTAAGCTATTAGCAGACAAGGCAAATGAAGTGAGGGACTCGTTTGACAAACATATTAAGGAAACCAACAGTCACCGAAATCAAGGTGCATAGGTGAATGCTTCTTTTTTTATATCTACTGCCAATCAATTAGTTTTAAAAAAAAATTACTTATAAATCTGCAGAAAAAAAACCATGCCGAAGGTGGGATCCGAACCCACGACCTCCGAATATCGCGTCTGGTGCTTTACCAACTGAGCTACGGCGACGGCTGTCTAATTTGCTGCTTTCTTGGGTATTTATGTTTTGCGTGCAAGCGAACCTTGAGAGTGTTCACCAGCGGCAACCTCTTCCATAGCGGTGGATGTAGCACGTCCTGTAGTACTGCAAGTGTGACGTAGAACGTCATCTAACGGCGAAGGCGGAAACTGTGCGAGAGCCCTCTTATGCTACCTATGGCATCAAGACAGCCAGAACCGACACCCTCGTTAATCTATTAGCAGACAAGGCAAATGATGTGAGGGGGTCGTTTGACAAACATATTAAGGAAGCCAATAGTCACCGAAATCAAGGTGCATAGGGGAATGCTTCTTTTTTATATCTAGTGCCGATGAATTAGTTTTTTAATGAAAATTACCTATAAAGCAGCAGAAAAAACAACCATGCCGCCGGTGGGATCCGAACCCACGACCTCCGAATATCGCGTCCGGTGCTCTTACCAACTGAGCTACGTCGACGGCTGTCTAATCTGCTGCTTTCGTGGGTATTTTTGTTTTGCATGTAAGCGAACCTTGAGTGTTCACCAGCGCCACCCTCGTCCATAGCGGTGGACGTAGCACGTCCTGTAATGCCGCAAGAGTGACGTAGAACGTCATCTAACGGCGAGGGAGGAAACTGTGCGAGAGCCCTCTTATGCTACCTATGGCATCAAGACTGCCAGAACCGAGACCCCCTTTAAGCTATTAGCAGACAAGGCAAATGAAGTGAGGGGCTCGTTTGACAAACATGTTAAGGAAACCAACAGTCACCGAAATCAAGGTGCATAGGGGAAAGCTTCTTTTTTTATATCTAGTGCCAATCAATTAGTTTTTTAAAATAAAATTACTTATAAAGCAGCAGAAAAACAACCATGCCGCCGGTGAGATCCTAACCCACGACCTCCTAGTATCGCTTCCGGTGCTCTTACCAACTGAGCTATCGTGACGGCTGTCTAATCTGCTGATTTTGTGGGTATTTATTTATGTTTTGCGTGTAAGCGAACCTTGAGAGTGTTCACTAGCGCCACCCTCGTGCATAGCGGTGGACGTAGCACGTCCTGTAATACCGCAAGTGTGACGTAGAACGTCATCTAACGCGAAGGCGGAAACTGTGCGAGAGCCCTCTTATGCTACCTATGGCATCAAGACTGCCAGAACCGAGACCCCCTTTAAGCTATTAGCAGACAAGGCAAATGAAGTGAGGGACTCGTTTGACAAACATATTAAGGAAACCAACAGTCACCGAAATCAAGGTGCATAGGTGAATGCTTCTTTTTTTATATCTACTGCCAATCAATTACCTTTTTTTAAAGAAAATTACTTATAGAACAGCAGAAAAACAACCATGCCACCGGTGAGATTCGAGCCCACGACCTCCGAATATCGCCTCTGGTGCTCTTACCAACTGAGCTACGGTGACGGCTGTCTAATCTTCTGCTTTCGTGGGTATTTATGTTTTGCGTGTAAGCGAACCTTGAGAGTGTTCACCAGCGCCACCCTCGTCCATAGCGGTGGACGTAGCACGTCCTGTAATACCGCAAGTGTGACGTAGAACGTCATCTAACTGCGAGGGCGGAAACTGTGCGAGAGCCCTCTTATGCTATCTATGGCATCTAGACTGCCAGAACCGAGACCTCCGTTAAGCTATTAGCAGAAAAGGCAAATGAAGTGAGGGGCTCTTTTGACAAACATATTAATGAAGCCAACAGTCACCGAAATCAAGGTGCATAGGGGAAAGCTTCTTTTTTATATCTAGTGCCAATCAATTAGTTTTTTAATGAAAATTACCTATAAAGCAGCAGAAAAAACAACCATGCCGCCGGTGGGATCCGAACCCACGACCTCCGAATATCGCGTCCGGTGCTCTTACCAACTGAGCTGCGTCGACGGCTGTCTAATCTGCTGCTTTCGTGGGTATTTTTGTTTTGCATGTAAGCGAACCTTGAGTGTTCACCAGAGCCAACCACGTCCATAGCGGTGGACGTAGCACGTCCTGTAATACCGCAAGTGTGACAAAGAACATCATCTAACGGCGAGGGCGGAAACAGTGCGAGAGCCCTCATATGCTACCTATGGCATCAAGACTGCCACAACCGAGACCTCCGTTAAGCTATTAGCAGACAAGGCAAATGAGTTGAGGGGCTCGTTTGACAAACATAATAAGGAAGCCTACAGTCACCGAAATCAAGGTGCATAGGGGAATGCTTCTTTTTTTATATCTAGTGCCAATCAGTTTTTTTGAAAATTGCTTATAAAGCTGCAGAAGAAACAACCATGCCGCCGGTGGGATCCGAACTTACCACCTCCGAATATGGCGTCCGGTGCGCATACCATCTGAGCTACGGCGACGGCTGTCTAATCTGCTGCTTTCGTGGGTATTTATGTTTTGCGTGTAAGCGAACCTTGAGAGTGTTCACCAGCGCCACCCTCGTCCATAGCGGTGGATGTAGCACGTCCTGTAATTCCGCAAGTGTGACGTAGAACCTCATCTATCGGCGAGGGCGGAAACTGTGCGAGAGCCCTCTTATGCTACCTATGGCATTAAGACAGCCAGAACCGAGACCCTCGTTAATCTATTAGCAGACAAGGCAAATGATGTGAGGGGCTCGTTTGACAAACATATTAAGGAAGCCAATAGTCACCGAAATCAAGGTGCATAGTGGAATGCTTCTTTTTTATATCTAGTGCCGATCAATTAGTTTTTTTAAATAAAATTACCTATAAAGCAGCAGAAAAAACAACCATGCCGCCGGTGGTATCCGAGCCCACGACCTCCGAATATCGCGTCCGGTGCTCTTACCCACTGAGCTACGTCGACGGCTGTCTAATCTGCTGCTTTCGTGGGTATTTTTGTTTTGCGTGCAAGCGAACCTTGAGTGTTCACCAGCGCCACCCTCGTCCATAGCGGTGGACGTAGCACGTCCTGTAATGCCGCAAGAGTGACGTAGAACGTCATCTAACGGCGAGGGAGGAAACTGTGCGCGAGCCCTCTTATGCTACCTATGGCATCAAGACTGCCAGAACCGAGAGCTCCGTTAAGCTATTAGCAGACAAGGCAAATGAAGTGAGGGGCTCGTTTGACGAACATGTTAAGGAAGCCAACAGTCACCGAAATCAAGGTGCATAGATGAATGCTTCTTTTTTATATCTAGTGCAAATCAATTAGTTTTTTAAAGAAAATTACTTATAAAGCAGCAGAAAAAACAACCATGCCGAAGGTGGGATCCGAGCCCACAACCTCCGAATATCGCGTCCGGTGCTTTACCAACTGAGCTAATGCGACGGCTGTCTAATTTGCTGCTTTCTTGGGTATTTATGTTTTGCGTGCAAGCGAACCTTGAGAGTGTTCACCAGCACCACCCTCGTCCTTAGCGGTGGACGTAGCACGTCCTGTAATATCGCAAGTGTGACGTAGAACGTCATCTAACGGCGAGGGCGGAAACTGTGCGAGAGCCCTCTTATGCTACCTATGGCATCAAGATTGCTAGATCCGATGCCCCCTTTAAGCTATTAGCAGACAAGGGAAATGAAGTGAGGGGCTCGTTTGACAAACATATTAAGGAAGCCAACAGTCACAGAAATCAAGGTGCATAGAGGAATGCTTCTTTTTTATATCTAGTGCCAATCAATTAGTTTTTTTAAAGAAAATTACTTATAAAGGAGCAGAAAAAACAACCACGCCGCCGGTAGTATCCGAACCCACGACCTCCGAATATCGCGTCGGGTGCTCTTACCAACTGAGCCACCGTGACGGCTGTCTAATCTGCTGCATTTGTGGGTATTTATTTATGTTTTGCGTGTATGCGAACCATGAGAGTGTTCACCAGCGCCACCCTCATGCATAGCGGTGGACGTAGCACGTCCTGTAATAACTCAAGTGTGAAGTAGAACGTCATCTAACGGCGAGGGCGGAAACTGTGCGAGAGCCCTCTTATGCTACCTATGGCATCAGGACTGCCTGATCCGAGACCCCCGTTAAGCTATTAGCAGACAAGGCAAATGAAGTGAGGGGCTCGTTTGACAAACATATGAAGGAAGCCAAAAGTCACCGAAATCAAGGTGCATAGAGGAATGCTTCTTTTTTATATCTAGTGCCAATCAATTAGTTTTTTTAAAGAAAATTACTTATAAAGCAGCTGAAAAAACAACCATGCCGCCGGTGGGATCCGAACCCATGACCTCCGAATATCGCGTCCGGTGCTTTACCAACTGAGCTACGGCGACGGCTGTCTAATCTGCTGCTATCGTGGGTATTTATGTTTTGCGTGTAAGCGATCTTGAGAGTGTTCACCAGCGGCACCCTCGTCCATAGCGGTGGACGTAGCACGTCCTGTAATACCGCAAGTGTGATTTAGAACGTCATCTAACGGCGATGGCGGAAACTGTGCGAGAGCCCTCTTATGCTACCTATGGCATCCAGACTGCCAGAACCGAGACCCCCGTTAAGCTATTAGCAGAAAAAGCAAATGAAGTGAGAGGCTCTTTTGACAAACATATTAAGGAAGCCAACTGTCACCGAAATCAAGGTGCATAGGGGAAAGCTTCTTATTTTATAGCAAGTGCCAATCAATTAGTTCTTAAAAAAAATTATTCATAAAGCAGCAGAAAAACAACCATGCCGCCGGTGAGATCCTAACCCACGACCTCCTAGTATCGCTTCCGGTGCTCTTACCAACTGAGCTACGGTGACGGCTGTCTAATCTGCTGCTATCGTGGGTATTTATGTTTTGCGTGTAAGCGAACCTTGAGAGTGTTCACCAGCGCCACCCTCGTCCATAGCGGTGGACGTAGCATGTCCTGTAATACCGCAAGTGTGACGTAGAACGTCATCTAATGGCGAGGGCGGAAACTGTGCGAGAGCCCTCTTATGCTACCTATGGCATCAAGACTGCCAGATCCGAGACCCCCTTTAAGCTATTAGCAGACAAGGCAAATGAAGTGAGGGGCTCGTTTGACAAACATATTAAGGAAACCAACAGTCACCGAAATCAAGGTGCATAGGGGAATGCTTCTTTTTTATATCTAGTGCCAATCAATTAGCTTTTTTTAAAGAAAATTACTTATAGAACAGCAGAAAAAAGAACCATGCCACCGGTGGGATTCGAGCCCACGACCTCCGAATATCGCCTCTGGTGCTCTTACCAACTGAGCTACGGTGACGGCTGTCTAATCTTCTGCTTTCGTGGGTATTTATGTTTTGCGTGTAAGCGAACCTTGAGAGTGTTCACCAGCGCCACCCTCGTCCATAGCGGTGGACGTAGCACGTCCTGTAATACCGCAAGTGTGACGTACAACGTCATCTAACGGCGATGGCGGAAACTGTGCGAGAACCCTCTTATGCTGCCTATGGCATCCAGACTGCCAGAACCGAGACCCCCGTTAAGCTATTAGCAGAAAAAGCAAACGAAGTGAGGGGCTCTTTTGACAAACATATTAAGGAAGCCAACAGTCACCGAAATCAAGGTGCATAGGGGAAAGCTTCTTTTTTTATATCTAGTGCCAATCAATAATTTTTTTAAAATAAAATTCTTATAAAGCAGCAGAAAAACAACCATGCCGCCGGTGAGATCCTAACCCACGACCTCCTAGTATCGCTTCCGGTGCTCTTACCAACTGAGCTATCGTGACGGCTGTCTAATCTGCTGATTTTGTGGGTATTTATTTATGTTTTGCGTGTAAGCGAACCTGGAGAGTGTTCACTAGCGCCACCCTCGTGCATCGCGGTGGACGTAGCACGTCCTGTAATACCGCAAGAGTGAAGTAGAACGTCATCTAACGGCGAGGGCGGAAACTGTGCGAGAGCCCTCTTATGCTACCTATAGCATCAAGACTGCCAGAACCGAGACCCCGTTAAGCTATTAGCAGACAAGGCAAATGAAGTGAGGGGCTCGGTTGACAAACATATGAAGGAAGCCAACAGTCACCGAAATCAAGGTGCATAGTGGAATGCTTCTTTTTTATATCTAGTGCCAATCAATAAGTTTTTTTAAATAAAAAACTTATAAAGCAGCAGAAAAAACAACCACGCCGCCGGTGGGATCCGAACCCACGACCTCCTCATATCGCGTCCGGTGCTTTACCAACTGATCTACGGCGACGGCTGTCTAATTTGCTGCTTTCGTGGGTATTTATGTTTTGCGTGCAAGCGAACCTTGAGAGTGTTCACCAGCGCCACCCTCGTCCATAGCGGTGGATGTAGCACGTCCTGTAATTCCGCAAGTGTGACGTAGAACCTCATCTAACGGCGAGGGCGGAAACTGTGCCAGAGCCCTCTTATGCTACCTATGGCATTAAGACAGCCAGAACCGACACCCTCGTTAATCTATTAGCAGACAAGGCAAATGATGTGAGGGGCTCGTTTGACAAACATATTAAGGAAGCCAATAGTCACCGAAATCAAGGTGCATAGTGGAATGCTTCTTTTTTATATCTAGTGCCGATCAATTAGTTTTTTAATGAAAATTACCTATAAAGCAGCAGAAAAAACAACCATGCCGCCGGTGGGATCTGAGCCCACGACCTCCGAATATCGCGTCCGGTGCTCTTACCAACTGAGCTACGTCGACGGCTGTCTAATCTGCTGCTTTCGTGGGTATTTTTGTTTTGCATGTAAGCGAACCTTGAGTGTTCACCAGCGCCACCCTCGTCCATAGCGGTGGACGTAGCACGTCCTGTAATGCCGCAATAGTGACGTAGAACGTCATCTAACGGCGAGGGAGGAAACTGTCCGCGAGCCCTCTTGTGCTACCTATGGCATCAATACTGCCAGAACCGAGAGCTCCGTTAAACTATTAGCAGACAAGGCAAATGAAGTGAGGGGCTCGTTTGACGAACATGTTAAGGAAGCCAACAGTGACCGAAATCAAGGTGCATAGATGAATGCTTCTTTTTTATATCTAGTGCAAATCAATTAGTTTTTTAAAGAAAATTACTTATAAAGCAGCAAAAAAAACAACCATGCCGAAGGTGGGATCCGAACCCACAACCTCCGAATATCGCGTCCGGTGCTTTACCAACTGAGCTAATGCGACGGCTGTCTAATTTGCTGCTTTCTTGGGTATTTATGTTTTGCGTGCAAGCGAACCTTGAGAGTGTTCACCAGCACCACCCTCGTCCTTAGCGGTGGACGTAGCACGTCCTGTAATATCGCAAGTGTGACGTAGAACGTCATCTAACGGCGAGGGCGGAAACTGTGCGAGAGCCCTCTTATGCTACCTATGGCATCAAGACTGCTAGATCCGATGCCCCCTTTAAGCTATTAGCAGACAAGGGAAATGAAGTGAGGGGCTCGTTTGACAAACATATTAAGGAAGCCAACAGTCACAGAAATCAAAGTGCATAGAGGAATGCTTCTTTTTTATATCTAGTGCCAATCAATTAGTTTTTTAAAAGAAAATTACTTATAAAGCAGCAGAAAAAACAACCACGCCGCCGGTAGGATCCGAACCCACGACCTCCGAATATCGCGTCGGGTGCTCTTACCAACTGAGCTACCGTGACGGCTGTTTAATCTGCTGCATTTGTGGGTATTTATTTATGTTTTGCGTGTAAGCGAACCTTGAGAGCGTTCACCAGCGCCACCCTCGTGCATAGCGGTGGACGTAGCACGTCCTGTAATAACTCAAGTGTGAAGTAGAACGTCATCTAACGGCGAGGGCGGAAACTGTGCGAGAGCCCTCTTATGCTACCTATGGCATCAAGACTGCCAGAACCGAGACCCCCTTTAAGCTATTAGCAGACAAGGAAAATGAAGTGAGGGGCTCGTTTGACAAACATATTAAGGAAACCAACAGTCACCGAAGTCAAGGTGCATAGGGGAATGCTTCTTTTTTATATCTAGTGCCAATCAATTAGCTTTTTTTAAAAAAAATTACTTATAGAACAGCAGAAAAAACAACCATGCCACCGGTGGGATTCGAGCCCACGACCTCCGAATATCGCCTCTGGTGCTCTTACCAACTGAGCTACGGTAACGGCTGTCTAATCTTCTGCTTTCGTGGGTATTTTTGTTTTGCATGTAAGCGAACCTTGAGTGTTCACCAGAGCCACCCTCGTCCATAGCGGTGGACGTAGCACGTCCTGTAATGCCGCAAGTGTGACGTAGAACGTCATCTAACGGCGAGGGCGGAAACTGTGCGAGAGCCCTCTTATGCTACCTATGGCATCAAGAATGCTAGATCCGAGGCCCCCTTTAAGCTATTAGCAGACAAGGGAAATGAAGTGAGGGGCTTCTTTGACAAACATATTAAGGAAGCCAACAGTCACAGAAATCAAGGTGCATAGAGGAATGCTTCTTTTTTATATCTAGTGCCAATCAATTAGCTTTTTAAAAAAATTACTTATAAAGGAGCAGAAAAAACAACCACGCCGCCGGTAGGATCCGAACCCACGACCTCCGAATATCGCGTCGGGTGCTCTTACCAACTGAGCCACCGTGACGGCTGTCTAATCTGCTGCATTTGTGGGTATTTATTTATGTTTTGCGTGTATGCGAACCATGAGAGTGTTCACCAGCGCCACCCTCATGCATAGCGGTGGACGTAGCACGTCCTGTAATAACTCAAGTGTGAAGTAGAACGTCATCTAACGGCGAGGGCGGAAACTGTGCGAGAGCCCTCTTATGCTACCTATGGCATCAGGACTGCCTGATCCGAGACCCCCGTTAAGCTATTAGCAGACAAGGCAAATGAAGTGAGGGGCTCGTTTGACAAACATATGAAGGAAGCCAAAAGTCACCGAAATCAAGGTGCATAGAGGAATGCTTCTTTTTTATATCTAGTGCCAATCAATTAGTTTTTTTAAAGAAAATTACTTATAAAGCAGCTGAAAAAACAACCATGCCGCCGGTGGGATCCGAACCCATGACCTCCGAATATCGCGTCCGGTGCGCTTACCAACTGAGCTACGGCGACGGCTGTCTAATCTGCTGCTATCGTGGGTATTTATGTTTTGCGTGTAAGCGATCTTGAGAGTGTTCACCAGCGCCGCCCTCGTCCATAGCGGTGGACGTAGCACGTCCTGTAATACCGCAAGTGTGACAAAGAACATCATCTAACGGCGAGGGCGGAAACAGTGCGAGAGCCCTCATATACTACCTATGGCATCAAGACTGCCAGAACCGAGACCCCCGTTAAGCTATTAGCAGGCAAGGCAAATGAGTTGAGGGGCTCGTTTGACAAACATAATAAGGAAGCCTACAGTCACCGAAATCAAGGTGCATAGGGGAATGCTTCTTTTTTTATATCTAGTGCCAATCAATTAGATTTTTTGAAAATTGCTTATAAAGCTGCAGAAGAAACAACCATGCCGCCGGTGGGATCCGAACTTACCACCTCCGAATATGGCGTCCGGTGCGCATACCATCTGAGCTACGGCGACGGCTGTCTAATCTGCTGCTTTCGTGGGTATTTATGTTTTGCGTGTAAGCGAACCTTGAGAGTGTTCACCAGCGCCACCCTCATCCCTAGCGGTGGACGTAGCACGTCCTGTAATACCGCAAGTGTGACGTAGAACGTCATCTAACGGCGAGGGCGGAAACTGTGCGAGAGCCCTCTTATGCTACCTATGGCATCAAGACTGCCAGAACCGAGACCCCTTTTAAGCTATTAGCAGACAAGGCAAATGAAGTGAGGGGCTCGTTTGACAAACATATTAAGGAAACCAACAGTCACCGAAATCAAGGTGCATAGGGGAATGCTTCTTTTTTTATATCTACTGCCAATCAATTAGTTTTTTAAAGATTATTACTTTTAAAGCAGCAGAAAAAAGACCATGCCGAAGGTGGGATTCGAACCCATGACCTCCGAATATCGCGTCCGGTGCTTTACCAACTGAGCTACGGCGACGGCTGTCTAATTTGCTGCTTTCTTGGGTATTTATGTTTACGTGCAAGCGAACCTTGAGAGTGTTCACCAGCGGCACCCTCGTCCATAGCGGTGGATGTAGCACGTCCTGTAGTACTGCAAGTGTGACGTAGAACGTCATCTAACGGCGGAGGCGGAAACTGTGCGAGAGCCCTCTTATTCGAACTATGGCATCAAGACTGCCAGAACCGAGACCCCCGTTAAGCTATTAGCAGACAAGGCAAATGAAGTGAGGGGATCTATTGACAAACATATTAAGGAAGCCAACAGTCACCGTAATCAAGGTGCATAGAGGAATGCTTCTTATTTTATAGCAAGTGCCAATCAAATAGTTCTTTAAAAAAAATTATTCATAAAGCAGCAGAAAAAACAACCATGCCACCGGTGGGATTCGAGCCCACGACATCCGAATATCGCCTCTGGTGCTCTTACCAACTGAGCTACGGTGACGGCTGTCTAATCTGCTGCTATCGTGGGTATTTATGTTTTGCGTGTAAGCGAACCTTGAGAGTGTTCACCAGCGCCACCCTCGTCCATAGCGGTGGACGTAGCATGTCCTGTAATACCGCAAGTGTGACGTAGAACGTCATCTAATGGCGAGGGCGGAAACTGTGCGAGAGCCCTCTTATGCTACCTATGGCATCAAGACTGCCAGATCCGAGACCCCCTTTAAGCTATTAGCAGACAAGGCAAATGAAGTGAGGGGCTCGTTTGACAAACATATTAAGGAACCCAACAGTCACCGAAATCAAGGTGCATAGGGGAATGCTTCTTTTTTTATATCTAGTGCCAATCAATTAGCTTTTTTTAAAGAAAACTACTTTTAGAACAGCAGAAAAAACAACCATGCCACCGGTGGGATTCGAGCCCACGACCTCCGAATATCGCCTCTGGTGCTCTTACCAACTGAGCTACGGTGACGGCTGTCTAATCTTCTGCTTTCGTGGGTATTTATGTTTTGCGTGTAAGCGAACCTTGAAAGTGTTCACCAGCGAGACCCTCGTCCATAGCGGTGGACGTAGCACGTCCTGTAATACCGCAAGTGTGACGTAGAACGTCATCTAACGGCGATGGCGGAAACTGTGCGAGAGCCCTCTTATGCTACCTATGGCATCCAGACTGCCAGAACCGAGACCCCCGTTAAGCTATTAGCAGAAAAAGCAAATCAAGTGAGGGGCTCTTTTGACAAACATATTAAGGAAGCCAACAGTCACCGAAATCAAGGTGCATAGGGGAAAGCTTCTTTTTTTATATCTAGTGCCAATCAATAATTTTTTTTAAAATAAAATTACTTATAAAGCAGCAGAAAAACAACCATGCCGCCGGTGAGATCCTAACCCACGACCTCCTAGTATCGCTTCCGGTGCTCTTACCAACTGAGCTATCGTGACGGCTGTCTAATCTGCTGATTTTGTGGGTATTTATTTATGTTTTGCGTGTAAGCGAACCTGGAGAGTGTTCACTAGCGCCACCCTCGTGCATCGCGGTGGACGTAGCACGTCCTGTAATACCGCAAGAGTGAAGTAGAATGTCATCTAACGGCGAGGGCGGAAACTGTGCGAGAGCCCTCTTATGCTACCTATAGCATCAAGACTGCCAGAACCGAGACCCCCGTTAAGCTATTAGCAGACAAGGCAAATGAAGTGAGGGGCTCGTTTGACAAACATATGAAGGAAGCCAACAGTCACGGAAATCAAGGTGCATAGTGGAATGCTTCTTCTTTATATCTAGTGCCAATCAATTAGTTTTTTTTAAATAAAATTACTTATAAAGCAGCAGAAAAAACAACCACGCCGCCGGTGGGATCCGAACCCACGACCTCCTAATATCGCGTCCGGTGCTTTACCAAGTGATCTACGGCGACGGCTGTCTAATTTGCTGCTTTCGTGGGTATTTATGTTTTGCGTGGAAGCGAACCTTGAGAGTGTTCACCAGCGCCACACTCGTCCATAGCGGTGGATGTAGCACGTCCTGTAATTCCGCAAGTGTGACGTAGAACGTCATCTAACGGCGAGGGCGGAAACTGTGCGAGAGCCCTCTTATGCTACCTATGGCATCAAGACAGCCAGAACCGACACCCTCGTTAATCTATTAGCAGACAAGGCAAATGATGTGAGGGGCTCGTTTGACAAACATATTAAGGAAGCCAATAGTCACCGAAATCAAGGTGCATAGGTGAATGCTTCTTTTTTATATCTAGTGCCGATCAATTAGTTTTTTAATGAAAATTACCTCTAAAGCAGAAAAAAACAACCATGCCGCCGGTGGGATCCGAACCCACGACCTCCGAATATCGCGTCCGGTGCTCTTACCAACTGAGCTACGTCGACGGCTGTCTAATCTGCTGCTTTCGTGGGTATTTTTGTTTTGCATGTAAGCGAACCTTGAGTGTTCACCAGCGCCACCCTCGTCCATAGCGGTAGACGTAGTACGTCCTGTAATGCCGCAAGAGTGACGTAGAACGTCATCTATTGGCGAGGGAGGAAACTGTGCGAGAGCCCTCTTATGCTACCTATGGCATCAAGACTGCCAGAACCGAGAGCTCCGTTAAGCTATTAGCAGACAAGGCAAATGAAGTGAAGGGCTCGTTTGACGAACATATTAAGGAAGCCAACAGTCACGGAAATCAAGGTGCATAGGGGAATGCTTCTTTTTTATATCTAGTGCAAATCAATTAGTTTTTTAAATAAAATTACTTATAAAGCAGCAGAAAAAACAACCATGCCACCGGTGGGATTCGAGCCCACGACCTCCGAATATCGCCTCTGGTGCTCTTACTAACTGAGCTACGGTGACGGCTGTCTAATCTGCTGCTATCGTGGGTATTTATGTTTTGCGTGTAAGCGAACCTTGAGAGTGTTCACCAGCGCCACCCTCGTCCATAGCGGTGGACGTAGCACGTCCTGTAATACCGCAAGTGTGACGTAGAACGTCATCTAATGGCGAGGGCGGAAACTGTGCGAGAGCCCTCTTATGCTACCTATGGCATCAAGACTGCCAGATCCGAGACCCCCTTTAAGCTATTAGCAGACAAGGCAAATGAAGTGAGGGGCTCGTTTGACAAACATATTAAGGAAACCAACAGTCACCGAAGTCAAGGTGCATAGGGGAATGCTTCTTTTTTATATCTAGTGCCAATCAATTAGCTTTTTTTTAAAAAAATTACTTATAGAACAGCAGAAAAAACAACCATGCCACCGGTGGGATTCGAGCCCACGACCTCCGAATATCGCCTCTGGTGCTCTTACCAACTGAGCTACGGTGACGGCTGTCTAATCTTCTGCTTTCGTGGGTATTTATGTTTTGCGTGTAAGCGAACCTTGAGAGTGTTCACCAGCGCCACCCTCGTCCATAGCGGTGGACGTAGCACGTCCTGTAATACCGCAAGTGTGACGTACAACGTCATCTAACGGCGATGGCGGAAACTGTGCGAGAGCCCTCTTATGCTGCCTATGGCATCCAGACTGCCAGAACCGAGACCCCCCGTTAAGCTATTAGCAGAAAAAGCAAATGAAGTGAGGGGCTCTTTTGACAAACATATTAAGGAAGCCAACAGTCACCGAAATCAAGGTGCATAGGGGAAAGCTTCTTTTTTTATATCTAGTGCCAATCAATAATTTTTTTAAAATAAAATTACTTATAAAGCAGCAGAAAAACAACCATGCCGCCGGTGAGATCCTAACACGACCTCCTAGTATCGCTTCCGGTGCTCTTACCAACTGAGCTATCGTGACGGCTGTCTAATCTGCTGATTTTGTGGGTATTTATTTATGTTTTGCGTGTAAGCGAACCTGGAGAGTGTTCACTAGCGCCACCCTCGTGCATCGCGGTGGACGTAGCACGTCCTGTAATACCGCAAGAGTGAAGTAGAACGTCATCTAACGGCGAGGGCGGAAACTGTGCGAGAGCCCTCTTATGCTACCTATAGCATCAAGACTGCCAGAACCGAGACCCCGTTAAGCTATTAGCAGACAAGGCAAATGAAGTGAGGGGCTCGGTTGACAAACATATGAAGGAAGCCAACAGTCACCGAAATCAAGGTGCATAGTGGAATGCTTCTTTTTTATATCTAGTGCCAATCAATAAGTTTTTTTAAATAAAATTACTTATAAAGCAGCAGAAAAAACAACCACGCCGCCGGTGGGATACGAACCCACGACCTCCTCATATCGCGTCCGGTGCTTTACCAACTGATCTACGGCGACGGCTGTCTAATTTGCTGCTTTCGTGGGTATTTATGTTTTGCGTGCAAGCGAACCTTGAGAGTGTTCACCAGCGCCACCCTCGTCCATAGCGGTGGATGTAGCACGTCCTGTAATTCCGCAAGTGTGACGTAGAACCTCATCTAACGGCGAGGGCGGAAACTGTGCGAGAGCCCTCTTATGCTACCTATGGCATTAAGACAGCCAGAACCGACACCCTCGTTAATCTATTAGCAGACAAGGCAAATGATGTGAGGGGCTCGTTTGACAAACATATTAAGGAAGCCAATAGTCACCGAAATCAAGGTGCATAGTGGAATGCTTCTTTTTTATATCTAGTGCCGATCAATTAGTTTTTTAATGAAAATTACCTATAAAGCAGCAGAAAAAACAACCATGCCGCCGGTGGGATCCGAGCCCACGACCTCCGAATATCGCGTCCGGTGCTCTTACCAACTGAGCTACGTCGACGGCTGTCTAATCTGCTGCTTTCGTGGGTATTTTTGTTTTGCATGTAAGCGAACCTTGAGTGTTCACCAGCGCCACCCTCGTCCATAGCGGTGGACGTAGCACGTCCTGTAATGCCGCAAGAGTGACGTAGAACGTCATCTAACGGCGAGGGAGGAAACTGCGCGAGCCCTCTTATGCTACCTATGGCATCAAGACTGCCAGAACCGAGACCCCCTTTAAGCTATTAGCAGACAAGGCAAATGAAGTGAGGGGCTCGTTTGACAAACATGTTAAGGAACCCAACAGTCACCGAAATCAAGGTGCATAGGGGAATGCTTCTTTTTTATATCTAGCGCCGATCAATTAGTTTTTTAATGAAAATTACCTATAAAGCAGCAGAAAAAAAACCATGCCGAAGGCGGGATCCGAACCCACGACCTCCGAATATCGCGTCTGGTGCTTTACCAACTGAGCTACGGTGACGGCTGTCTAATTTGCTGCTTTCTTGGGTATTTATGTTTTGCGTGCAAGCGAACCTTGAGAGTGTTCACCAGCGGCAACCTCGTCCATAGCGGTGGATGTAGCACGTCCTGTAGTACTGCAAGTGTGACGTAGAACGTCATCTAACGGCGAAGGCGGAAACTGTGCGAGAGCCCTCTTATTCGAACTATGGCATCAAGACTGCCAGAACCGAGACCCCCGTTAAGCTATCAGCAGACAAGGGAAATAAAGTGAGGGGCTCGTTTGACAAACATATTAAGGAAACCAACAGTCACCGAAATAGACGTGCATAGGGGAATGCTTCTTTTTTATATCTAGTGCCAATCAATTAGCTTTTTTTAAAGAAAATTACTTATAGAACAGCAGAAAAACAACCATGCCACCGGTGGGATTCGAGCCCACGACCTCCGAATATCGCCTCTGGTGCTCTTACCAACTGAGCTACGGTGACGGCTGTCTAATCTTCTGCTTTCGTGGGTATTTATGTTTGGCGTGTAAGCGAACCTTGAGAGTGTTCACCAGCGCCACCCTCGTCCATAGCGGTGGACGTAGCACGTCCTGTAATACCGCAAGTGTGACGTAGAACGTCATCTAACGGCGAGGGCGGAAACTGTGCGAGAGCCCTCTTATGCTACCTATGGCATCAAGACTGCCAGATCCGAGACCCCCTTTAAGCTATTAGCAGACAAGGAAAATGAAGTGAGGGGCTCGTTTGACAAACATATTAAGGAAACCAACAGTCACCGAAATCAAGGTGCATAGGGGAATGCTTCTTTTTTTATATCTAGTGCCAACCAATTAGCTTTTTAAAGAAAATACTTAAAGAACAGCAGAAAAAACAACCATGCCACCGGTGGGATTCGAGCCCACGACCTCCGAATATCGCCTCTGGTGCTCTTACCAACTGAGCTACGGTGACGGCTGTCTAATCTTCTGCTTTCGTGGGTATTTATGTTTTGCGTGTAAGCGAACCTTGAGAGTGTTCACCAGCGCCACCCTCGTCCATAGCGGTGGACGTAGCACGTCCTGTAATACCGCAAGTGTGACGTAGAACGTCATCTAACGGCGAGGGCGGAAACTGTGCGAGAGCCCTCTTATTCTATCTATGGCATCTAGACTGCCAGAACCGAGACCCCCGTTAAGCTATTAGCAGAAAAGGCAAATGAAGTGAGGGGCTCTTTTGACAAACATATTAATGAAGCCAACAGTCACCGAAATCAAGGTTCATAGGGGAAAGCTTCTTTTTTTATATCTAGTGCCAATCAATTAGTTTTTTTAAATAAAATTACTTATAAAGCAGCAGAAAAAACAACCACGCCGCCGGTGGGGTCTGAACCTACGACCTCCTAATACCGCGTCCGGTGCTTTACCAACTGATCTACGTCGACGGCTGTCTAATTTGCTGCTTTCGTGGGTATTTATGTTTTGCGTGCAAGCGAACCTTGAGAGTGTTCACCAGCGCCACCCTCGTCCATAGCGGTGGATGTAGCACGTCCTGTAATTCCGCAAGTGTGACGTAGAACGTCATCTAACGGCGAGGGCGGAAACTGTGCGAGAGCCCTCTTATGCCACCTATGGCATCAAGACAGCCAGAACCGACACCCTCGTTAATCTATTAGCAGACAAGGCAAATGATGTGAGGGGCTCGTTTGACAAACATATTAAGGAAGCCAATAGTCACCGAAATCAAGGTGCATAGGGGAATGCTTCTTTTTTATATCTAGTGCCGATCAATTAGTTTTTTAATGAAAATTACCTATAAAGCAGCAGAAAAAACAACCATGCCGCCGGTGGGATCCGAACCCACGACCTCCGAATATCGCGTCCGGTGCTCTTACCATCTGAGCTGCGTCGACGGCTGTCTAATCTGCTGCTTTCGTGGGTATTTTTGTTTTGCATGTAAGCGAACCTTGAGTGTTCACCAGAGCCACCCTCGTCCATAGCGGTGGACGTAGCACGTCCTGTAATGCCGCAAGTGTGACGTAGAACGTCATCTAACGGCGAGGGCGGAAACTGTGCGAGAGCCCTCTTATGCTACCTATGGCATCAAGAATGCTAGATCCGAGGCCCCCTTTAAGCTATTAGCAGACAAGGGAAATGAAGTGAGGGGCTTCTTTGACAAACATATTAAGGAAGCCAACAGTCACAGAAATCAAGGTGCATAGAGGAATGCTTCTTTTTTATATCTAGTGCCAATCAATTAGCTTTTTAAAGAAAATTACTTATAAAGGAGCAGAAAAAACAACCACGCCGCCGGAAGGATCCGAACCCACGACCTCCGAATATCGCGTCGGGTGCTCTTACCAACTGAGCCACCGTGACGGCTGTCTAATCTGCTGCATTTGTGGGTATTTATTTATGTTTTGCGTGTATGCGAACCATGAGAGTGTTCACCAGCGCCACCCTCGTGCATAGCGGTGGACGTAGCACGTCCTGTAATAACTCAAGTGTGAAGTAGAACGTCATCTAACGGCGAGGGCGGAAACTGTGCGAGAGCCCTCTTATGCTACCTATGGCATCAGGACTGCCTGATCCGAGACCCCCGTTAAGCTATTAGCAGACAAGGCAAATGAAGTGAGGGGCTCGTTTGACAAACATATGAAGGAAGCCAAAAGTCACCGAAATCAAGGTGCATAGCGGAATGCTTCTTTTTTATATCTAGTGCCAATCAATTAGTTTTTTTAAAGAAAATTACTTATAAAGCAGCTGAAAAAACAACCATGCCGCCGGTGGGATCCGAACCCATGACCTCCGAATATCGCGTCCGGTGCGCTTACCAACTGAGCTACGGCGACGGCTGTCTAATCTGCTGCTATCGTGGGTATTTATGTTTTGCGTGTAAGCGATCTTGAGAGTGTTCACCAGCGCCGCCCTCGTCCATAGCGGTGGACGTAGCACGTCCTGTAATACCGCAAGTGTGACAAAGAACATCATCTAACGGCGAGGGCGGAAACAGTGCGAGAGCCCTCATATACTACCTATGGCATCAAGACTGCCAGAACCGAGACCCCCGTTAAGCTATTAGCAGGCAAGGCAAATGAGTTGAGGGGCTCGTTTGACAAACATAATAAGGAAGCCTACAGTCACCGAAATCAAGGTGCATAGGGGAATGCTTCTTTTTTTATATCTAGTGCCAATCAATTAGTTTTTTTGAAAATTGCTTATAAAGCTGCAGAAGAAACAACCATGCCGCCGGTGGGATCCGAACTTACCACCTCCGAATATGGCGTCCGGTGCGCATACCATCTGAGCTACGGCGACGGCTGTCTAATCTGCTGCTTTCGTGGGTATTTATGTTTTGCGTGTAAGCGAACCTTGAGAGTGTTCACCAGCGCCACCCTCATCCCTAGCGGTGGACGTAGCACGTCCTGTAATACCGCAAGTGTGACGTAGAACGTCATCTAACGGCGAGGGCGGAAACTGTGCGAGAGCCCTCTCATGCTACCTATGGCATCAAGACTGCCAGAACCGAGACCCCTTTTAAGCTATTAGCAGACAAGGCAAATGAAGTGAGGGGCTCGTTTGACAAACATATTAAGGAAACCAACAGTCACCGAAATCAAGGTGCATAGGGGAATGCTTCTTTTTTTATATCTACTGCCAATCAATTAGTTTTTTTAAAGAATATTACTTTTAAAGCAGCAGAAAAAAGACCATGCCGAAGGTGGGATTCGAACCCATGACCTCCGAATATCGCGTCCGGTGCTTTACCAACTGAGCTACGGCGACGGCTGTCTAATTTGCTGCTTTCTTGGGTATTTATGTTTACGTGCAAGCGAACCTTGAGAGTGTTCACCAGCGGCACCCTCGTCCATAGCGGTGGATGTAGCACGTCCTGTAGTACTGCAAGTGTGACGTAGAACGTCATCTAACGGCGGAGGCGGAAACTGTGCGAGAGCCCTCTTATTCGAACTATGGCATCAAGACTGCCAGAACCGAGACGCCCGTTAAGCTATTAGCAGACAAGGCAAATGAAGTGAGGGGATCTATTGACAAACATATTAAGGAAGCCAACAGTCACCGAAATCAAGGTGCATAGAGGAATGCTTCTTATTTTATAGCAAGTGCCAATCAATTAGTTCTTTAAAAAAAATTATTCATAAAGCAGCAGAAAAAAACAAACATGCCACCGGTGGGATTCGAGCCCACGACCTCCGAATATCGCCTCTGGTGCTCTTACCAACTGAGCTACGGTGACGGCTGTCTAATCTGGTGCTATCGTGGGTATTTATGTTTTGCGTGTAAGCGAACCTTGAGAGTGTTCACCAGCGCCACCCTCGTCCATAGCGGTGGACGTAGCATGTCCTGTAATACCGCAAGTGTGACGTAGAACGTCATCTAATGGCGAGGGCGGAAACTGTGCGAGAGCCCTCTTATGCTACCTATGGCATCAAGACTGCCAGATCCGAGACCCCCTTTAAGCTATTAGCAGACAAGGCAAATGAAGTGAGGGGCTCGTTTGACAAACATATTAAGGAACCCAACAGTCACCGAAATCAAGGTGCATAGGGGAATGCTTCTTTTTTTATATCTAGTGCCAATCAATTAGCTTTTTTTAAAGAAAATTACTTTTAGAACAGCAGAAAAAACAACCATGCCACCGGTGGGATTCGAGCCCACGACCTCCGAATATCGCCTCTGGTGCTCTTACCAACTGAGCTACGGTGACGGCTGTCTAATCTTCTGCTTTCGTGGGTATTTATGTTTTGCGTGTAAGCGAACCTGGAGAGTGTTCACTAGCGCCACCCTCGTGCATCGCGGTGGACGTAGCACGTCCTGTAATACCGCAAGAGTGAAGTAGAATGTCATCTAACGGCGAGGGCGGAAACTGTGCGAGAGCCCTCTTATGCTACCTATAGCATCAAGACTGCCAGAACCGAGACCCCCGTTAAGCTATTAGCAGACAAGGCAAATGAAGTGAGGGGCTCGTTTGACAAACATATGAAGGAAGCCAACAGTCACGGAAATCAAGGTGCATAGTGGAATGCTTCTTCTTTATATCTAGTGCCAATCAATTAGCTTTTTTTAAATAAAATTACTTATAAAGCAGCAGAAAAAACAACCACGCCGCCGGTGGGATCCGAACCCAAGACCTCCTAATATCGCGTCCGGTGCTTTACCAAGTGATCTACGGCGACGGCTGTCTAATTTGCTGCTTTCGTGGGAATTTATGTTTTGCGTGGAAGCGAACCTTGAGAGTGTTCACCAGCGCCACCCTCGTCCATAGCGGTGGATGTAGCACGTCCTGTAATTCCGCAAGTGTGACGTAGAACATCATCTAACGGCGAGGGCGGAAACTGTGCGAGAGCCCTCTTATGCTACCTATGGCATCAAGACAGCCAGAATCGACACCCTCGTTAATCTATTAGCAGACAAGGCAAATGATGTGAGGGGCTCGTTTGACAAACATATTAAGGAAGCCAATAGTCACCGAAATCAAGGTGCATAGGTGAATGCTTCTTTTTTATATCTAGTGCCGATCAATTAGTTTTTTAATGAAAATTACCTATAAAGCAGCAGAAAAAACAACCATGCCGCCGGTGGGATCCGAACCCACGACCTCCGAATATCGCGTCCGGTGCTCTTACCAACTGAGCTACGTCGACGGCTGTCTAATCTGCTGCTTTCGTGGGTATTTTTGTTTTGCATGTAAGCGAACCTTGAGTGTTCACCAGCGCCACCCTCGTCCATAGCGGTGGACGTAGCACGTCCTGTAATGCCGCAAGAGTGACGTAGAACGTCATCTATTGGCGAGGGAGGAAACTGTGCGAGAGCCCTCTTATGCTACCTATGGCATCAAGACTGCCAGAACCGAGAGCTCCGTTAAGCTATTAGCAGACAAGGCAAATGAAGTGAGGGGCTCGTTTGACGAACATATTAAGGAAGCCAACAGTCAAGGAAATCAAGGTGCATAGGGGAATGCTTCTTTTTTATATCTAGTGCAAATCAATTAGTTTTTTAAAGAAAATTACTTATAAAGCAGCAGAAAAAACAACCATGCCGAAGTTGGGATTTGAACCCACAACCTCCGAATATCGCGTCCGGTGCTTTACCAACTGAGCTAAAGCGACGGCTGTCTAATTTGCTGCTTTCTTGGGTATTTATGTTTTGCGTGCAAGCGAACCTTGAAAGTGTTCACCAGCGCCACCCTCGTCGTTAGCGGTGGACGTAGCATGTCCTGTAATACCGCAAGTGTGACGTAGAACGTCATCTAACGGCGAGGGCGGAAACTGTGAGAGAGCCCTCTTATGCTACCTATGGCATCAAGACTGCTAGATCCGAGACCCCCTTTAAGCTATTAGCAGACAAGGGAAATGAAGTGAGGGGCTCGTTTGACAAACATATTAAGGAAACCAACAGTCAGCGAAATCAAGGTGCATAGGGGAATGCTTCTTTTTTTATATCTACTGCCAATCAATTAGTTTTTTAAAGAAAATTGCTTTTAAAGCAGCAGAAAAAAGACCATGCCGAAGGTGAGATTCGAACCCATGACCTCCGAATATCGCGTCCGGTGCTTTACCAACTGAGCTACGGCGACGGCTGTTTAATTTGCTGCTTTCTTGGGTATTTATGTTTTACGTGCAAGCGAACCTTGAGAGTGTTCACCAGCGGCACCCTCGTCCATAGCGGTGGATGTAGCACGTCCTGTAGTACTGCAAGTGTGACGTAGAACGTCATCTAACGGCGAAGGCGGAAACTGTGCGAGAGCCCTCTTATTCGAACTATGGCATCAAGACTGCCAGAACCGAGACCCCCGTTAAGCTATTAGCAGACAAGTCAAATGAAGTGAGGGGATCTATTGACAAACATATTAAGGAAGCCAACAGTCACCGAAATCAAGGTGCATAGAGGAATGCTTCTTATTTTATAGCAAGTGCCAATCAATTAGTTCTTTAAAAAAAAATTATTCATAAAGCAGCAGAAAAAACAACCATGCCACCGGTGGGATTCGAGCCCACGACCTCCGAATATCGCCTCAGGTGCTCTTACCAACTGAGCTACGCTGACGGCTGTCTAATCTTCTGCTTTCGTGGGTATTTATGTTTTGCGTGTAAGCGAACCTTGAGAGTGTTCACCAGCGCCACCCTCGTCCATAGCGGGGGACGTAGCACGTCCTGTAATACCGCAAGTGTGACGTAGAACGTAATCTAACGGCGATGGCGGAAACTGTGCGAGAGCCCTCTTATGCTACCTATGGCATCCAGACTGCCAGAACCGAGACCCCCGTTAAGCTATTAGCAGAAAAAGCAAATGAAGTGAGGGGCTCTTTTGACAAACATATTAAGGAAGCCAACAGTCACCGAAATCAAGGTGCATAGGGGAAAGCTTCTTTTTTTATATCTAGTGCCAATCAATAATTTTTTTAAAATAAAATTACTTATAAAGCAGCAGAAAAACAACCATGCCGCCGGTGAGATCCTAACCCACGACCTCCTAGTATCGCTTCCGGTGCTTTGCCAACTGATCTACGGCGACGGCTGTCTAATTTGCTGCTTTCGTGGGTATTTATGTTTTGCGTGCAAGCGAACCTTGAGAGTGTTCACCAGCGCCACCCTCGTCCATAGCGGTGGATGTAGCACGTCCTGTAATTCCGCAAGTGTGACGTAGAACGTCATCTAACGGCGAGGGCGGAAACTGTGCGAGAGCCCTCTTATGCTACCTATGGCATCAAGACAGCCAGAACCGACACCCTCGTTAATCTATTAGCAGACAAGGCAAATGATGTGAGGGGCTCGTTTGACAAACATATTAAGGAAGCCAATAGTCACCGAAATCAAGGTGCATAGGGGAATGCTTCTTTTTTATATCTAGTGCCGATCAATTAGTTTTTTAATGAAAATTACTTATAAAGCTGCAGAAAAAACAACCACGCCGCCGGTAGGATCCGAACCCACGACTGCTGAATATCGCGTCGGGTGCTCTTACCAACTGAGGTACCGTGACGGCTGTCTAATCTGCTGCATTTTTGGGTATTTATTTATGTTTTGCGTGTAAGCGAATTTTGAGAGTGTTCACTGGCACCACCCTCGTGCATAGCGGTGGACGTAGCACGTCCTGTAATACCGCAAGTTTGGCGTAGAACGTCATCTAACGGTGAGGGCGGAAAATGTGCGAGAGCCCTCTTATGCTACCTATGGCATCAAGACTGCCAGAACCGAGACCCCCTTTAAGCTATTAGCAGACAAGGCAAATGAAGTGAGGGGCTCGTTTGACAAACATATTAAGGAAACCAACAGTCACCGAAATCAAGGTGCATAAGGGAATGCTTCTTTTTTATATCTACTGCCAATCAATTAGTTTTTAAAGAAAATTACTTATAAATCTGCAGAAAAAAAACCATGCCGAAGGTGGGATCCGAACCCACGACCTCCGAATATCGCGTCTGGTGCTTTACCAACTGAGCTACGGCGACGGCTGTCTAATTTGCTGCTTTCTTGGGTATTTATGTTTTGCGTGCAAGCGAACCTTGAGAGTGTTCACCAGCGGCAACCTCGTCCATAGCGGTGGATGTAGCACGTCCTGTAGTACTGCAAGTGTGACGTAGAACGTCATCTAACGGCGAGGGCGGAAACTGTGCGAGAGCCCTCTTATTCGAACTATGGCATCAAGACTGCCAGATCCGAGACCCCCTTTAAGCTATTAGCAGAAAAGGCAAATAAAGTGAGGGGCTCTTTTGACAAACATATTAAGGAAGCCAACAGTCACCGAAATGAAGCTGCATAGGGGAAAGCTTCTTTTTTTATATATAGTGCCAATCAATTAGTTTTTTAAATAAAATTACTTATAAAGCAGCAGAAAAAACAACCACGCCGCCGGTGGGATCTGAACCCACGACCTCCTAATACCGCGTCCGGTGCTTTACCAACTGATCTACGGCGTCGGCTGTCTAATTTGCTGCTTTCGTGGGTATTTATGTTTTGCGTGCAAGCGAACCTTGAGAGTGTTCACCAGCGCCAACCTCGTCCATAGCGGTGGATGTAGCACGTCCTGTAATTCCGCAAGTGTGACGTGGAACGTCATCTAACGGCGAGGGCGGAAACTGTTCGAGAGCCCTCTTATGCCACCTATGGCATCAAGACAGCCAGAACCGACACCCTTGTTAATCTATTAGCAGACAAGGCAAATGATGTGAGGGGCTCGTTTGACAAACATATTAAGGAAGCCAATAGTCACCGAAATCAAGGTGCATAGGGGAATGCTTCTTTTTTATATCTAGTGCCGATCAATTAGTTTTTTAATGAAAATTACCTATAAAGCAGCAGAAAAAACAACCATGCCGCCGGTGGGATCCGAACCCACGACCTCCGAATATCGCGTCCGGTGCTCTTACCAACTGAGCTGCGTCGACGGCTGTCTAATCTGCTGCTTTCGTGGGTATTTTTGTTTTGCATGTAAGCGAACCTTGAGTGTTCACCAGAGCCACCCTCGTCCATAGCGGTGGACGTAGCACGTCCTGTAATGCCGCAAGAGTGACGTAGAACGTCATCTAACGGCGAGGGAGGAAACTGTGCGAGAGCCCTCTTATGCTACCTATGGCATCAAGACTGCCAGAACCGAGAGCTCTGTTAAGCTATTAGCAGACAAGGCAAATGAAGTGAGGGGCTCGTTTGACGAACACATTAAGGAAGCCAACAGTCACCGAAATCAAGGTGCATAGGGGAATGCTTCTTTTTTATATCTAGTGCCAATCAATTAGTTTTTAAAGAAAATTACTTATAAAGCAGCAGAAAAAACAACCATGCCGAAGGTGGGATCCGAACCCACAACCTCCGAATATCGCGTCCGGTGCTTTACCAACTGAGCTAATGTGACGGGTGTCAAATTTGCTGCTTTCTTGGGTATTTATGTTTTGCGTGCAAGCGAACCTTGAGAGTGTTCACCAGCGCCACCCTCGTCCTTAGCGGTGGACGTAGCACGTCCTGTAATACCGCAAGTGTGACGTAGAACGTCATCTAACGGCGAGGGCGGAAACTGTGCGAGAGCCCTCTTATGCTACCTATGGCATCAAGACTGCTAGATCCGAGACCCCCTTTAAGCTATTAGCAGACAAGGGAAATGAAGTGAGGGGCTTGTTTGACAAACATATTAGGGAGGCCAACAGTCACAGAAATCAAGGTGCATAGAGGAATGCTTCTTTTTTATATCTAGTGCCAATCAATTAGTTTTTTTAAGAAAATTACTTATAAAGCAGCAGAAAAACAACCACGCCGCCGGTAGGATCCGAACCCACGACCTCCGAATATCGCGTCGGGTGCTCTTACCAACTGAGCTACCGTGACGGCTGTCTAATCTGCTGCATTTGTGGGTATTTATTTATGTTTTGCGTGTATGCGAACCATGAGAGTGTTCACCAGCGCCACCCTCGTGCATAGCGGTGGACATAGCACGTCCTGTAATAACTCAAGTGTGAAGTAGAACGTCATCTAACGGCGAGGGCGGAAACTGTGCGAGAGCCCTCTTATGCTACCTATGGCATCAAGACTGCCAGAACCGAGACCCCCGTTAAGCTATTAGCAGACAAGGCAAATGAAGTGAGGGGCTCGTTTGACAAACATATGAAAGAAGCCAAAAGTCACCGAAATCAAGGTGCATAGAGGAATGCTTCTTTTTTATATCTAGTGCCAATCAATTAGTTTTTTTAAAGAAAATTACTTATAAAGCAGCTGAAAAAACAACCATGCCGCCGGTGGGATCCGAACCCATGACCTCCGAATATCGCGTCCGGTGCGCTTACCAACTGAGCTACGGCGACGGCTGTCTAATCTGCTGCTATCGTGGGTATTTATGTTTTGCGTGTAAGCGATCTTGAGAGTGTTCACCAGCGCCACCCTCGTCCATAGCGGTGGACGTAGCACGTCCTGTAATACCGCAAGTGTGACATAGAACATCATCTAACGGCGAGGGCGGAAACAGTGCGAGAGCCCTCTTATGCTACCTATGGCATCAAGATTGCCAGAACCGAGACCCCCGTTAAGCTATTAGCAGACAAGGCAAATGAGTTGAGGGGCTCGTTTGACAAACATAATAAGGAAGCCAACAGTCACCGAAATCAAGGTGCATAGGGGAATGCTTCTTTTTTTATGTCTAGTGCCAATCAATTAGTTTTTTTGAAAATTGCTTATAAAGCTGCAGAAGAAACAACCATGCCGCCGGTGGGATCCGAACTTACCACCTCCGAATATGGCGTCCGGTGCGCATACCATCTGAGCTACGGCGACGGCTGTCTAATCTGCTGCTTTCGTGGGTATTTATGTTTTGCGTGTAAGCGAACCTTGAGAGTGTTCACCAGCGCCACCCTCATCCCTAGCGGTGGACGTAGCACGTCCTATAATACCGCAAGTGTGACGTAGAACGTCATCTAACGGCGAGGGCGGAAACTGTGCGAGTGCCCTCTTATGCTACCTATGGCATCAAGACTGCCAGAACCGAGACCCCCTTTAAGCTATTAGCAGACAAGGCAAATGAAGTGAGGGGCTCGTTTGACAAACATATTAAGGAAACCAACAGTCACCGAAATCAAGGTGCATAGGGGAATGCTTCTTTTTTTATATCTTCTGCCAATCAATTAGTTTTTTAAAGAAAATTACTTTTAAAGCAGCAGAAAAAAACCATGCCGAAGGTTGGATCCGAACCCACGACCTCCGAATATCGCGTCCGGTGCTCTTACCAACTGAGCTACGGCGACGGCTGTCTAATCTGCTGCTATTGTGGGTATTTATGTTTTGCGTGCAAGCGAACCTTGAGAGTGTTCACCAGCGCCACCCTCGTCCATAGCGGTGGATGTAGCACGTCCTGTAATTCCGCAAGTGTGACGTGGAACGTCATCTAACGGCGAGGGCGGAAACTCTGCGAGAGCCCTCTTATGCCACCTATGGCATCAAGACAGCCAGAAACGACACCCTAGTTAATCTATTAGCAGACAAGGCAAATGATGTGAGGGGCTCGTTTGACAAACATATTAAGGAAGCCAATAGTCACCGAAATCAAGGTGCATAGGGGAATGCTTCTTTTTTATATCTAGTGCCGATCAATTAGTTTTTTATTGAAAATTACCTATAAAGCAGCAGAAAAAACAACCATGCCGCCGGTGGGATCCGAACCCACGACCTCCGAATATCGTGTCCGGTGCTCTTACCAACTGAGCTGCGTCGACGGCTGTCTAATCTGCTGCTTTCGTGGGTATTTTTGTTTTGCATGTAAGCGAACCTTGAGTGTTCACCAGAGCCACCCTCGTCCATAGCGGTGGACGTAGCACGTCCTGTAATGCCGCAAGAGTGACGTAGAACGTCATATAACGGCGAGGGAGGAAACTGTGCGAGAGCCCTCTTATGCTACCTATGGCATCAAGACTGCCAGAACCGAGTGCTCCGTTAAGCTATTAGCAGACAAGGCAAATGAAGTGAGGGGCTCGTTTGACGAACACATTAAGGAAGCCAACAGTCACCGAAATCAAGGTGCATAGGGGAATGCTTCTTTTTTATATCTAGTGCCAATCAATTAGTTTTTTAAAGAAAATTACTTATAACGCAGCAGAAAAAACAACCATGCCGAAGGTGGGATCCGAACCCACAACCTCCGAATATCGCGTCCGGTGCTTTACCAACTGAGCTAATGCGACGGCTGTCAAATTTGCTGCTTTCTTGGGTATTTATGTTTTGCGTGCAAGCGAACCTTGAGAGTGTTCACCAGCGCCACCCTCGTCCTTAGCGGTGGACGTAGCACGTCCTGTAATACCGCAAGTGTGACGTAGAACGTCATCTAACGGCGAGGGCGGAAACTGTGCGAGAGCCCTCTTATGCTACCTATGGCATCAAGACTGCTAGATCCGAGACCCCCTTTAAGCTATTAGCAGACAAGGGAAATGAAGTGAGGGGCTTGTTTGACAAACATATTAAGGAAGCCAACAGTCACAGAAATCAAGGTGCATAGAGGAATGCTTCTTTTTTATATCTAGTGCCAATCAATTAGTTTTTTTAAGAAAATTACTTATAAAGCAGCAGAAAAAACAACCACGCCGCCGGTAGGATCCGAACCCACGACCTCCGAATATCGCGTCGGGTGCTCTTACCTACTGAGCTACCGTGACGGCTGTCTAATCTGCTGCATTTGTGGGTATTTATTTATGTTTTGCGTGTATGCGAACCATGAGAGTGTTCACCAGCGCCACCCTCGTGCATAGCGGTGGACATAGCACGTCCTGTAATAACTCAAGTGTGAAGTAGAACGTCATCTAACGGCGAGGGCGGAAACTGTGCGAGAGCCCTCTTATGCTACCTATGGCATCAAGACTGCCAGAACCGAGACCCCCGTTAAGCTATTAGCAGACAAGGCAAATGAAGTGAGGGGCTCGTTTGACAAACATATGAAGGAAGCCAAAAGTCACCGAAATCAAGGTGCATAGAGGAATGCTTCTTTTTTATATCTAGTGCCAATCAATTAGTTTTTTTAAAGAAAATTACTTATAAAGCAGCTGAAAAAACAACCATGCCGCCGGTGGGATCCGAACCCATGACCTCCGAATATCGCGTCCGGTGCGCTTACCAACTGAGCTACGGCGACGGCTGTCTAATCTGCTGCTATCGTGGGTATTTATGTTTTGCGTGTAAGCGATCTTGAGAGTGTTCACCAGCGTCACCCTCGTGCATAGCGGTGGACGTAGCACGTCCTGTAATACCGCAAGTGTGACATAGAACATCATCTAACGGTGAGGGCGGAAACAGTGCGAGAGCCCTCTTATGCTACCTATGGCATCAAGATTGCCAGAACCGAGACCCCCGTTAAGCTATTAACAGACAAGGCAAATGAGTTGAGGGGCTCGTTTGACAAACATAATAAGGAAGCCAACAGTCACCGAAATCAAGGTGCATAGGGGAATGCTTCTTTTTTTATGTCTAGTGCCAATCAATAAGTTTTTTTGAAAATTGCTTATAAAGCTGCAGAAGAAACAACCATGCCGCCGGTGGGATCCGAACTTACCACCTCCGAATATGGCGTCCGGTGCGCATACCATCTGAGCTACGGCGACGGCTGTCTAATCTGCTGCTTTCGTGGGTATTTATGTTTTGCGTGTAAGCGAACCTTGAGAGTGTTCACCAGCGCCACCCTCATCCCTAGCGGTGGACGTAGCACGTCCTGTAATACCGCAAGTGTGACGTAGAACGTCATCTAACGGCGAGGGCGGAAAGTGTGCGAGAGCCCTCTTATGCTACCTATGGCATCAAGACTGCCAGACCCGAGACCCCTTTTAAGCTATTAGCAGACAAGGCAAATGAAGTGAGGGGCTCGTTTGACAAACATATTAAGGAAACCAACAGTCACCGAAATCAAGGTGCATAGGGGAATGCTTCTTTTTTTATATCTTCTGCCAATCAATTAGTTTTTTAAAGAAAATTACTTTTAGAACAGCAGAAAAAACAACCATGCCACCGGTGGGATTCGAGCACACGACCTCCGAATATCGCCTCTGGTGCTCTTACCAACTGAGCTACGGTGACGGCTGTCTAATCTTCTGCTTTCGTGGGTATTTATGTTTTGCGTGTTAGCGAACCTTGAAAGTGTTCACCAGCGAGACCCTCGTCCATAGCGGTGGACGTAGCACGTCCTGTAATACCGCAAGTGTGACGTAGAACGTCATCTAACGGCGATGGCGGAAACTGTGCGAGAGCCCTCTTATGCTACCTATGGCATCCAGACTGCCAGAACCGAGACCCCCGTTAAGCTATTAGCAGAAAAAGCAAATGAAGTGAGGGGCTCTTTTGACAAACATATTAAGGAAGCCAACAGTCAACGAAATCAAGGTGCATAGGGGAAAGCTTCTTTTTTTATATCTAGTGCCAATCAATAATTTTTTTAAAATAAAATTACTTATAAAGCAGCAGAAAAACAACCATGCCGCCGGTGAGATCCTAACCCACGACCTCCTAGTATCGCTTCCGGTGCTCTTACCAACTGAGCTATCGTGACGGCTGTCTAATCTGCTGATTTTGTGGGTATTTATTTATGTTTTGCGTGTAAGCGAACCTGGAGAGTGTTCACTAGCGCCACCCTCGTGCATCGCGGTGGACGTAGCACGTCCTGTAATACCGCAAGAGTGAAGTAGAATGTCATCTAACGGCGAGGGCGGAAACTGTGCGAGAGCCCTCTTATGCTACCTATAGCATCAAGACTGCCAGAACCGAGACCCCCGTTAAGCTATTAGCAGACAAGGCACATGAAGTGAGGGGCTCGTTTGACAAACATATGAAGGAAGCCAACAGTCACGGAAATCAAGGTGCATAGTGGAATGCTTCTTCTTTATATCTAGTGCCAATCAATTAGTTTTTTTTAAATAAAATTACTTATAAAGCAGCAGAAAAAACAACCACGCCGCCGGTGGGATCCGAACCCACGACCTCCTAATATCGCGTCCGGTGCTTTACCAAGTGATCTACGGCGACGGCTGTCTAATTTGCTGCTTTCGTGGGTATTTATGTTTTGCGTGGAAGCGAACCTTGAGAGTGTTCACCAGCGCCACCCTCGTCCATAGCGGTGGATGTAGCACGTCCTTTAATTCCGCAAGTGTGACGTAGAACGTCATCTAACGGCGAGGGCGGAAACTGTGCGAGAGCCCTCTTATGCTACCTATGGCATCAAGACAGCCAGAACCGACACCCTCGTTAATCTATTAGCAGACAAGGCAAATGATGTGAGGGGCTCGTTTGACAAACATATTAAGGAAGCCAATAGTCACCGAAATCAAGGTGCATAGGTGAATGCTTCTTTTTATATCTAGTGCCGATCAATTAGTTTTTTAATGAAAATTACCTATAAAGCAGCAGAAAAAACAACCATGCCGCCGGTGGGATCCGAACCCACGACCTCCGAATATCGCGTCCGGTGCTCTTACCAACTGAGCTACGTCGACGGCTGTCTAATCTGCTGCTTTCGTGGGTATTTTTGTTTTGCATGTAAGCGAACCTTGAGTGTTCACCAGCGCCACCCTCGTCCATAGCGGTGGACGTAGCACGTCCTGTAATGCCGCAAGAGTGACGTAGAACGTCATCTATTGGCGAGGGAGGAAACTGTGCGAGAGCCCTCTTATGCTACCTATGGCATCAAGACTGCCAGAACCGAGAGCTCCGTTAAGCTATTAGCAGACAAGGCAAATGAAGTGAGGGGCTCGTTTGACGAACATATTAAGGAAGCCAACAGTCACGGAAATCAAGGTGCATAGGGGAATGCTTCTTTTTTATATCTAGTGCAAATCAATTAGTTTTTTAAAGAAAATTACTTATAAAGCAGCAGAAAAAACAACCATGCCGAAGTTGGGATTTGAGCCCACAACCTCCGAATATCGCGTCCGGTGCTTTACCAACTGAGCTAAAGCGACGGCTGTCTAATTTGCTGCTTTCTTGGGTATTTATGTTTTGCGTGCAAGCGAACCTTGAAAGTGTTCACCAGCGCCACCCTCGTCCTTAGCGGTGGACGTAGCACGTCCTGTAATACCGCAAGTGTGACGTAGAACGTCATCTAACGGCGAGGGCGGAAACTGTGAGAGAGCCCTCTTATGCTACCTATGGCATCAAGACTGCTAGATCCGAGACCCCCTTTAAGCTATTAGCAGACAAGGGAAATGAAGTGAGGGGCTCGTTTGACAAACATATTAAGGAAGCCAACAGTCACAGAAATCAAGGTGCATAGAGGAATGCTTCTTTTTTATATCTAGTGCCAATCAATTAGTTTTTTAAAGAAAATTACTTATAAAGCAGCAGAAAAAACAACCATGCCGAAGGTGGGATCCGAACCCACAACCTCCGAATATCGCGTCCGGTGCTTTACCAACTGAGCTAATGCGACGGCTGTCAAATTTGCTGCTTTCTTGGGTATTTATGTTTTGCGTGCAAGCGAACCTTGAGAGTGTTCACCAGCGCCACCCTCGTCCTTAGCGGTGGACGTAGCACGTCCTGTAATACCGCAAGTGTGACGTACAACGTCATCTAACGGCGAGGGCGGAAACTGTGCGAGAGCCCTCTTATGCTACCTATGGCATCAAGACTGCTAGATCCGAGACCCCCTTTAAGCTATTAGCAGACAAGAGAAATGAAGTGAGGGGCTTGTTTGACAAACATATTAAGGAAGCCAACAGTCACAGAAATCAAGGTGCATAGAGGAATGCTTCTTTTTTATATCTAGTGCCAATCAATTAGTTTTTTTAAGAAAATTACTTATAAAGCAGCAGAAAAAACAACCACGCCGCCGGTAGGATCCGAACCCACGACCTCCGAATATCGCGTCGGGTGCTCTTACCAACTGAGCTACCGTGACGGCTGTCTAATCTGCTGCATTTGTGGGTATTTATTTATGTTTTGCGTGTATGCGAACCATGAGAGTGTTCACCAGCGCCACCCTCGTGCATAGCGGTGGACATAGCACGTCCAGTAATAACTCAAGTGTGAAGTAGAACGTCATCTAACGGCGAGGGCGGAAACTGTGCGAGAGCCCTCTTATGCTACCTATGGCATCAAGACTGCCAGAACCGAGAGCTCCGTTAAGCTATTAGCAGACAAGGCAAATGAAGTGAGGGGCTCGTTTGACGAACATATTAAGGAAGCCAACAGTCACGGAAATCAAGGTGCATAGGGGAATGCTTCTTTTTTATATCTAGTGCAAATCAATTAGTTTTTTAAAGAAAATTACTTATAAAGCTGCAGAAAAAACAACCACGCCGCCGGTAGGATCCGAACCCACGACCTCTGAATATCGCTTCGGGTGCTCTTACCAACTGAGGTACCTTGACGGCTGTCTAATCTGCTGCATTTTTGGGTATTTATTTATGTTTTGCGTGTAAGCGAACCTTGAGAGTGTTCACCAGCGCCACCCTCATCCCTAGCGGTGGACGTAGCACGTCCTGTAATACCGCAAGTGTGACGTAGAACGTCATCTAACGGCGATGGCGGAAACTGTGCGAGAGCCCTCTTATGCTACCTATGGCATCCAGACTTCCAGAACCGAGACCCCCGTTAAGCTATTAGCAGAAAAAGCAAATGAAGTGAGGGGCTCTTTTGACAAACTTATTAAGGAAGCCAACAGTCACCGAAATCAAGGTGCATAGGGGAAAGCTTCTTTTTTTTATATCTAGTGCCAATCAATAATTTTTTTAAAATAAAATTACTTATAAAGCAGCAGAAAAACAACCATGCCGCCGGTGGGATCCGAACCCACGACCTCCTAATATCGCGTCCGGTGCTTTACCAGCTGATCTACGGCGACGGCTGTCTAATTTGCTGCTTTCGTGGGTATTTATGTTTTGCGTGCAAGCGAACCTTGAGAGTGTTCACCAGCGCCACCCTCGTCCATAGCGGTGGATGCAGCACGTCCTGTAATTCCGCAAGTGTGACGTAGAACGTCATCTAACGGCGAGGGCGGAAACTGTGCGAGAGCCCTCTTATGCTACCTATGGCATCAAGACAGCCAGAACCGACACCCTCGTTAATCTATTAGCAGACAAGGCAAATGATGTGAGGGGCTCGTTTGACAAACATATTAAGGAAGCCAATAGTCACCGAAATCAAGGTGCATAGGGGAATGCTTCTTTTTTATATCTAGTGCCGATGAATTAGTTTTTAAAGAAAATTACTTATAAATCTGCAGAAAAAAAAAACCATGCCGAAGGTGGGATCCGAACCCACGACTGCTGAATATCGCGTCGGGTGCTCTTACCAACTGAGGTACCGTGACGGCTGTCTAATCTGCTGCATTTTTGGGTATTTATTTATGTTTTGCGTGTAAGCGAATTTTGAGAGTGTTCACTGGCACCACCCTCGTGCATAGCGGTGGACGTAGCACGTCCTGTAATACCGCAAGTTTGGCGTAGAACGTCATCTAACGGTGAGGGCGGAAAATGTGCGAGAGCCCTCTTATGCTAGCTATGGCATCAAGACTGCCAGAACCGAGACCCCCTTTAAGCTATTAGCAGACAAGGCAAATGAAGTGAGGGGCTCGTTTGACAAACATATTAAGGAAACCAACAGTCACCGAAATCAAGGTGCATAGGGGAATGCTTCTTTTTTATATCTACTGCCAATCAATTAGTTTTTAAAGAAAATTACTTATAAATCTGCAGAAAAAAAAACCATGCCGAAGGTGGGATCCGAACCCACGACCTCCGAATATCGCGTCTGGTGCTTTACCAACTGAGCTACGGCGACGGCTGTCTAATTTGCTGCTTTCTTGGGTATTTATGTTTTGCGTGCAAGCGAACCTTGAGAGTGTTCACCAGCGGCAACCTCGTCCATAGCGGTGGATGTAGCACGTCCTGTAGTACTGCAAGTGTGACGTAGAACGTCATCTAACGGCGAGGGCGGAAACTGTGCGAGAGCCCTCTTATTCGAACTATGGCATCAAGACTGCCAGAACCGAGACCCCGTTAAGCTATTAGCAGACAAGGGAAATGAAGTGAGGGGCTCGTTTGACAAACATATTAAGGAAACCAACAGTCACCGAAATAGACGTGCATAGGGGAATGCTTCTTTTTTATATCTAGTGCCAATCAATTAGCTTTTTTAAAGAAAATTACTTATTGAACAGCAGAAAAAACAACCATGCCCCCGGTGGGATTCGAGCCCACGACCTCCGAATATCGCCTCTGGTGCTCTTACCAACTGAGCTACGGTGACGGCTGTCTAATCTTCTGCTTTCGTGGGTATTTATGTTTGGCGTGTAAGCGAACCTTGAGAGTGTTCACCAGCGCCACCCTCGTCAATAGCGGTGGACGTAGCACGTCCTGTAATACCGCAAGTGTGACGTAGAACGTCATCTAACGGCGAGGGCGGAAACTGTGCGAAAGCCCTCTTATGCTACCTATGGCATCAAGACTGCCAGATCCGAGACCCCCTTTAAGCTATTAGCAGAAAAGGCAAATGAAGTGAGGGGCTCTTTTGACAAACATATTAAGGAAGCCAACAGTCACCGAAATGAAGCTGCATAGGGGAAAGCTTCTTTTTTTATATCTAGTGCCAATCAATTAGTTTTTTAAATAAAATTACTTATAAAGCAGCAGAAAAAACAACCACGCCGCCGGTGGGATCTGAACCCACGACCTCCTAATACCGCGTCCGGGGCTTTACCAACTGATCTACGGCGTCGGCTGTCTAATTTGCTGCTTTCGTGGGTATTTATGTTTTGCGTGCAAGCGAACCTTGAGAGTGTTCACCAGCGCCACCCTCGTCCATAGCGGTGGATGTAGCACGTCCTGTAATTCCGCAAGTGTGACGTGGAACGTCATCTAACGGCGAGGCCTGAAACTGTTCGAGAGCCCTCTTATGCCACCTATGGCATCAAGACAGCCAGAACCGACACCCTTGTTAATCTATTAGCAGACAAGGCAAATGATGTGAGGGGCTCGTTTGACAAACATATTAAGGAAGCCAATAGTCACCGAAATCAAGGTGCATAGGGGAATGCTTTTTTTTATATCTAGTGCCGATCAATTAGTTTTTTAATGAAAATTACCTATAAAGCAGCAGAAAAAACAACCATGCCGCCGGTGGGATCCGAACCCACGACCTCCGAATATCGCGTCCGGTGCTCTTACCAACTGAGCTGCGTCGACGGCTGTCTAATCTGCTGCTTTCGTGGGTATTTTTGTTTTGCATGTAAGCGAACCTTGAGTGTTCACCAGAGCCACCCTCGTCCATAGCGGTGGACGTAGCACGTCCTGTAATGCCGCAAGAGTGACGTAGAACGTCATCTAACGGCGAGGGAGGAAACTGTGCGAGAGCCCTCTTATGCTACCTATGGCATCAAGACTGCCAGAACCGAGAGCTCTGTTAAGCTATTAGCAGACAAGGCAAATGAAGTGAGGGGCTCGTTTGACGAACACATTAAGGAAGCCAACAGTCACCGAAATCAAGGTGCATAGGGGAATGCTTCTTTTTTATATATAGTGCCAATCAATTAGTTTTTTAAAGAAAATTACTTATAAAGCAGCAGAAAAAACAACCATGCCGAAGGTGGGATCCGAACCCACAACCTCCGAATATCGCGTCCGGTGCTTTACCAACTGAGCTAATGCGACGGCTGTCAAATTTGCTGCTTTCTTGGGTATTTATGTTTTGCGTGCAAGCGAACCTTGAGGTGTTCACCAGCGCCACCCTCGTCCTTAGCGGTGGACGTAGCACGTCCTGTAATACCGCAAGTGTGACGTAGAACGTCATCTAACGGCGAGGGCGGAAACTGTGCGAGAGCCCTCTTATGCTACCTATGGCATCAAGACTGCTAGATCCGAGACCCCCTTTAAGCTATTAGCAGACAAGGGAAATGAAGTGAGGGGCTTGTTTGACAAACATATTAAGGAAGCCAACAGTCACAGAAATCAAGGCGCATAGAGGAATGCTTCTTTTTTATATCTAGTGCCAATCAATTAGTTTTTTTAAGAAAATTACTTATAAAGCAGCAGAAAAAACAACCACGCCGCCGGTAGGATCCGAACCCACGACCTCCGAATATCGCGTCGGGTGCTCTTACCAACTGAGCTACCGTGACGGCTGTCTAATCTGCTGCATTTGTGGGTATTTATTTATGTTTTGCGTGTATGCGAACCATGAGAGTGTTCACCAGCGCCACCCTCGTGCATAGCGGTGGACATAGCACGTCCTGTAATAACTCAAGTGTGAAGTAGAACGTCATCTAAAGGCGAGGGCGGAAACTGTGCGAGAGCCCTCTTATGCTACCTATGGCATCAAGACTGCCAGAACCGAGACCCCCGTTAAGCTATTAGCAGACAAGGCAAATGAAGTGAGGGGCTCGTTTGACAAACATATGAAGGAAGCCAAAAGTCACCGAAATCAAGGTGCATAGAGGAATGCTTCTTTTTTATATCTAGTGCCAATCAATTAGTTTTTTTAAAGAAAATTACTTATAAAGCAGCTGAAAAAACAACCATGCCGCCGGTGGGATCCGAACCCATGACCTCCGAATATCGCGTCCGGTGCGCTTACCAACTGAGCTACGGCGACGGCTGTCTAATCGGCTGCTATCGTGGGTATTTATGTTTTGCGTGTAAGCGATCTTGAGAGTGTTCACCAGCGCCACCCTCGTCCATAGCGGTGGACGTAGCACGTCCTGTAATACCGCAAGTGTGACATAGAACATCATCTAACGGCGAGGGCGGAAACAGTGCGAGAGCCCTCTTATGCTACCTATGGCATCAAGATTGCCAGAACCGAGACCCCCGTTAAGCTATTAGCAAACAAGGCAAATGAGTTGAGGGGCTCGTTTGACAAACATAATAAGGAAGCCAACAGTCACCGAAATCAAGGTGCATAGGGGAATGCTTCTTTTTTTATGTCTAGTGCCAATCAATTAGTTTTTTTGAAAATTGCTTATAAAGCTGCAGAAGAAACAACCTTGCCGCCGGTGGGATCCGAACTTACCACCTCCGAATATGGCGTCCGGTGCGCATACCATCTGAGCTACGGCGACGGCTGTCTAATCTGCTGCTTTCGTGGGTATTTATGTTTTGCGTGTAAGCGAACCTTGAGAGTGTTCACCAGCGCCACCCTCATCCCTAGCGGTGGACGTAGCACGTCCTGTAATACCGCAAGTGTGACGTAGAAAGTCATCTAACGGCGAGGGCGGAAACTGTGCGAGTGCCCTCTTATGCTACCTATGGCATCAAGACTGCCAGAACCGAGACCCCCGTTAAGCTATTAGCAGACAAGGCAAATGAGTTGAGGGGCTCGTTTGACAAACATAATAAGGAAGCCAACAGTCACCGAAATCAAGGTGCATAGGGGAATGCTTCTTTTTTTATGTCTAGTGCCAATCAATAAGTTTTTTTGAAAATTGCTTATAAAGCTGCAGAAGAAACAACCATGCCGCCGGTGGGATCCGAACTTACCACCTCCGAATATATCGTCCGGTGCGCATACCATCTGAGCTACGGCGACGGCTGTCTAATCTGCTGCTTTCGTGGGTATTTATGTTTTGCGTGTAAGCGAACCTTGAGAGTGTTCACCGGCGCCACCCTCATCCCTAGCGGTGGACGTAGCACGTCCTGTAATACCGCAAGTGTGACATAGAACATCATCTAACGGCGAGGGCGGAAACAGTGCGAGAGCCCTCTTATGCTACCTATGGCATCAACATTGCCAGATCCGAGACCCCCTTTAAGCTATTAGCAGAAAAGGCAAATGAAGTGAGGGGCTCTTTTGACAAACATATTAAGGAAGCCAACAGTCACCGAAATGAAGGTGCATAGGGGAAAGCTTCTTTTTTTATATCTAGTGCCAATCAATTAGTTTTTTTAAATAAAATTACTTATAAAGCAGCAGAAAAAACAACCACGCCGCCGGTGGGATCTGAACCCACGACCTCCTAATACCGCGTCCGGTGCTTTACCAACTGATCTACGGCGTCGGCTGTCTAATTTGCTGCTTTCGTGGGTATTTATGTTTTGCGTGCAAGCGAACCTTGAGAGTGTTCACCAGCGCCACCCTCGTCCATAGCGGTGGATGTAGCACGTCCTGTAATTCCGCAAGTGTGACGTGGAACGTCATCTAACGGCGAGGGCGGAAACTGTGCGAGAGCCCTCTTATGCCACCTATGGCATCAAGACAGCCAGAACCGACACCCTTGTTAATCTATTAGCAGACAAGGCAAATGATGTGAGGGGCTCGTTTGACAAACATATTAAGGAAGCCAATAGTCACCGAAATCAAGGTGCATAGGGGAATGCTTCTTTTTTATATCTAGTGCCGATCAATTAGTTTTTTAATGAAAATTACCTATAAAGCAGCAGAAAAAACAACCATGCCGCCGGTGGGATCCGAACCCACGACCTCCGAATATCGCGTCCGGTGCTCTTACCAACTGAGCTGCGTCGACGGCTGTCTAATCTGCTGCTTTCGTGGGTATTTTTGTTTTGCATGTAAGCGAACCTTGAGTGTTCACCAGAGCCACCCTCGTCCATAGCGGTGGACGTAGCACGTCCTGTAATGCCGCAAGAGTGACATAGAACGTCATATAACGGCGAGGGAGGAAACTGTGCGAGAGCCCTCTTATGCTACCTATGGCATCAAGACTGCCAGAACCGAGAGCTCCGTTAAGCTATTAGCAGACAAGGCAAATGAAGTGAGGGGCTCGTTTGACGAACACATTAAGGAAGCCAACAGTCACCGAAATCAAGGTGCATAGGGGAATGCTTCTTTTTTATATCTAGTGCCAATCAATTAGTTTTTTAAAGAAAATTACTTATAAAGCAGCAGAAAAAACAACCATGCCGAATGTGGGATCCGAACCCACAACCTCCGAATATCGCGTCCGGTGCTTTACCAACTGAGCTAATGCGACGGCTGTCAAATTTGCTGCTTTCTTGGGTATTTATGTTTTGCGTGCAAGCGTACCTTGAGAGTGTTCACCAGCGCCACCCTCGTCCTTAGCGGTGGACGTAGCACGTCCTGTAATACCGCAAGTGTGACGTAGAACGTCATCTAACGGCGAGGGCGGAAACTGTGCGAGAGCCCTCTTATGCTACCTATGGCATCAAGACTGCTAGATCCGAGACCCCCTTTAAGCTATTAGCAGACAAGGGAAATGAAGTGAGGGGCTTGTTTGACAAACATATTAAGGAAGCGAACAGTCACAGAAATCAAGGTGCATAGAGGAATGCTTCTTTTTTATATCTAGTGCCAATCAATTAGTTTTTTTAGGAAAATTACTTATAAAGCAGCAGAAAAAACAACCACGCCGCCGGTAAGATCCGAACCCACGACCTCCGAATATCGCGTCGGGTGCTCTTACCAACTGAGCTACCGTGACGGCTGTCTAATCTGCTGCATTTGTGGGTATTTATTTATGTTTTGCGTGTATGCGAACCATGAGAGTGTTCACCAGCGCCACCCTCGTGCATAGCGGTGGACATAGCACGTCCTGTAATAACTCAAGTGTGAAGTAGAACGTCATCTAACGGCGAGGGCGGAAACTGTGCGAGAGCCCTCTTATGCTACCTATGGCATCAAGACTGCCAGAACCGAGACCCCCGTTAAGCTATTAGCAGACAAGGCAAATGAAGTGAGGGGCTCGTTTGACAAACATATGAAGGAAGCCAAAAGTCACCGAAATCAAGGTGCATAGAGGAATGCTTCTTTTTTATATCTAGTGCCAATCAATTAGTTTTTTTAAAGAAAATTACTTATAAAGCAGCTGAAAAAACAACCATGCCGCCGGTCGGATCCGAACCCATGACCTCCGAATATCGCGTCCGGTGCGCTTACCAACTGAGCTACGGCGACGGCTGTCTAATCTGCTGCTATCGTGGGTATTTATGTTTTGCGTGTAAGCGATCTTGAGAGTGTTCGCCAGCGCCACCCTCGTCCATAGCGGTGGACGTAGCACGTCCTGTAATACCGCAAGTGTGACATAGAACATCATCTAACGGCGAGGGCGGAAACAATGCGAGAGCCCTCTTATGCTACCTATGGCATCAAGATTGCCAGAACCGAGACCCCCGTTAAGCTATTAGCAGACAAGGCAAATGAGTTGAGGGGCTCGTTTGACAAACATAATAAGGAAGCCAACAGTCACCGAAATCAAGGTGCATAGGGGAATGCTTCTTTTTTTATGTCTAGTGCCAATCAATAAGTTTTTTTGAAAATTGCTTATAAAGCTGCAGAAGAAACAACCATGCCGCCGGTGGGATCCGAACTTACCACCTCCGAATATGGCGTCCGGTGCGCATACCATCTGAGCTACGGCGACGGCTGTCTAATCTGCTGCTTTCGTGGGTATTTATGTTTTGCGTGTAAGCGAACCTTGAGAGTGTTCACCAGCGCCACCCTCATCCCTAGCGGTGGACGTAGCACGTCCTGTAATACCGCAAGTGTGACGTAGAACGTCATCTAACGGCGAGGGCGGAAACTGTGCGAGAGCCCTCTTATGCTACCTATGGCATCAAGACTGCCACAACCGAGACCCCTTTTAAGCTATTAGCGGACAAGGCAAATGAAGTGAGGGGCTCGTTTGACAAACATATTAAGGAAACCAACAGTCACCGAAATCAAGGTGCATAGGGGAATGCTTCTTTTTTTATATCTTCTGCCAATCAATTAGTTTTTTAAAGAAAATTACTTTTAAAGCAGCAGAAAAAAACCATGCCGAAGGTGGGATCCGAACCCACGACCTCCGAATATCGCGTCCGGTGCTCTTACCAACTGAGCTACGGCGACGGCTGTCTAATCTGCTGCTATCGTGGGTATTTATGTTTTGCGTGTAAGCGATCTTGAGAGTGTTCACCAGCGCCACCCTCGTCCATAGCGGTGGACGTAGCACGTCCTGTAATACCGCAAGTGTGACATAGAACATCATCTAACGGCGAGGGCGGAAACAGTGCGAGAGCCCTCTTATGCTACCTATGGCATCAAGATTGCCAGATCCGAGACCCCCTTTAAGCTATTAGCAGAAAAGGCAAATGAAGTGAGGGGCTCTTTTGACAAACATATTAAGGAAGCCAACAGTCACCGAAATGAAGGTGCATAGGGGAAAGCTTCTTTTTTTATATCTAGTGCCAATCAATTAGTTTTTTTAAATAAAATTACTTATAAAGCAGCAGAAAAAACAACCACGCCGCCGGTGGGATCTGAACCCACGACCTCCTAATACCGCGTCCGGTGCTTTACCAACTGATCTACGGCGTCGGCTGTCTAATTTGCTGCTTTCGTGGGTATTTATGTTTTGCGTGCAAGCGAACCTTGAGAGTGTTCACCAGCGCCACCCTCGTCCATAGCGGTGGATGTAGCACGTCCTGTAATTCCGCAAGTGTGACGTGGAACGTCATCTAACGGCGAGGGCGGAAACTGTGCGAGAGCCCTCTTATGCCACCTATGGCATCAAGACAGCCAGAACCGACACCCTTGTTAATCTATTAGCAGACAAGGCAAATGATGTGAGGGGCTCGTTTGACAAACATATTAAGGAAGCCAATAGTCACCGAAATCAAGGTGCATAGGGGAATGCTTCTTTTTTATATCTAGTGCCGATCAATTAGTTTTTTAATGAAAATTACCTATAAAGCAGCAGAAAAAACAACCATGCCGCCGGTGGGATCCGAACCCACGACCTCCGAATATCCCGTCCGGTGCTCTTACCAACTGAGCTGCGTCGACGGCTGTCTAATCTGCTGATTTCGTGGGTATTTTTGTTTTGCATGTAAGCGAACCTTGAGTGTTCACCAGAGCCACCCTCGTCCATAGCGGTGGACGTAGCACGTCCTGTAATGCCGCAAGAGTGACGTAGAACGTCATCTAACGGCGAGGGAGGAAACTGTGCGAGAGCCCTCTTATGCTACCTATGGCATCAAGACTGCCAGAACCGAGAGCTCCGTTAAGCTATTAGCAGACAAGGCAAATGAAGTGAGGGGCTCGTTTGACGAACACATTAAGGAAGCCAACAGTCACCGAAATCAAGGTGCATAGGGGAATGCTTCTTTTTTATATCTAGTGCCAATCAATTAGTTTTTAAAGAAAATTACTTATAAAGCAGCAGAAAAAACAACCATGCCGAAGGTGGGATCCGAACCCACAACCTCCGAATATCGCGTCCGGTGCTTTACCAACTGAGCTAATGCGACGGCTGTCAAATTTGCTGCTTTCTTGGGTATTTATGTTTTGCGTGCAAGCGAACCTTGAGAGTGTTCACCAGCGCCACCCTCGTCCTTAGCGGTGGACGTAGCACGTCCTGTAATACCGCAAGTGTGACGTAGAACGTCATCTAACGGCGAGGGCGGAAACTGTGCGAGAGCCCTCTTATGCTACCTATGGCATCAAGACTGCTAGATCCGAGACCCCCTTTAAGCTATTAGCAGACAAGGGAAATGAAGTGAGGGGCTTGTTTGACAAACATATTAAGGAAGCCAACAGTCACAGAAATCAAGGTGCATAGAGGAATGCTTCTTTTTTATATCTAGTGCCAATCAATTAGTTTTTTTAAGAAAATTACTTATAAAGCAGCAGAAAAAGCAACCACGCCGCCGGTAGGATCCGAACCCACGACCTCCGAATATCGCGTCGGGTGCTCTTACCAACTGAGCTACCGTGACGGCTGTCTAATCTGCTGCATTTGTGGGTATTTATTTGTGTTTTGCGTGTATGCGAACCATGAGAGTGTTCACCAGCGCCACCCTCGTGCATAGCGGTGGACATAGCACGTCCTGTAATAACTCAAGTGTGAAGTAGAACGTCATCTAACGGCGAGGGCGGAAACTGTGCGAGAGCCCTCTTATGCTACCTATGGCATCAAGACTGCCAGAACCGAGACCCCCGTTAAGCTATTAGCAGACAAGGCAAATGAAGTGAGGGGCTCGTTTGACAAACATATGAAGGAAGCCAAAAGTCACCGAAATCAAGGTGCATAGAGGAATGCTTCTTTTTTATATCTAGTGCCAATCAATTAGTTTTTTTAAAGAAAATTACTTATAAAGCAGCTGAAAAAACAACCATGCCGCCGGTGGGATCCGAACCCATGACCTCCGAATATCGCGTCCGGTGCGCTTACCAACTGAGCTACGGCGACGGCTGTCTAATCTGCTGCTATCGTGGGTATTTATGTTTTGCGTGTAAGCGATCTTGAGAGTGTTCACCAGCGCCACCCTCGTCCATAGCGGTGGACGTAGCACGTCCTGTAATACCGCAAGTGTGACATAGAACATCATCTAACGGCGAGGGCGGAAACAGTGCGAGAGCCCTCTTATGCTACCTATGGCATCAAGATTGCCAGAACCGAGACCCCCGTTAAGCTATTAGCAGACAAGGCAAATGAGTTGAGGGGCTCGTTTGACAAACATAATAAGGAAGCCAACAGTCACCGAAATCAAGGTGCATAGGGGAATGCTTCTTTTTTTATGTCTAGTGCCAATCAATAAGTTTTTTTGAAAATTGCTTATAAAGCTGCAGAAGAAACAACCATGCCGCCGGTGGGATCCGAACTTACCACCTCCGAATATGGCTTCCGGTGCGCATACCATCTGAGCTACGGCGACGGCTGTCTAATCTGCTGCTTTCGTGGGTATTTATGTTTTGCGTGTAAGCGAACCTTGAGAGTGTTCACCAGCGCCACCCTCATCCCTAGCGGTGGACGTAGCACGTCCTGTAATACCGCAAGTGTGACGTAGAACGTCATCTAACGGCGAGGGCGGAAACTGTGCGAGAGCCCTCTTATGCTACCTATGGCATCAAGACTGCCAGAACCGATACCCCTTTTAAGCAATTAGCAGACAAGGCATATGAAGTGAGGGGCTCGTTTGACAAACATATTAAGGAAACCAACAGTCACCGAAATCAAGGTGCATAGGGGAATGCTTCTTTTTTTATATCTTCTGCCAATCAATTAGTTTTTTAAAGAAAATTACTTTTAAAGCAGCAGAAAAAAACCATGCCGAAGGTGGGATCCGAACCCACGACCTCCGAATATCGCGTCCGGTGCTCTTACCAACTGAGCTACGGCGACGGCTGTCTAATCTGCTGCTATCGTGGGTATTTATGTTTTGCGTGTAAGCGATCTTGAGAGTGTTCACCAGCGCCACCCTCGTCCATAGCGGTGGACGTAGCACGTCCTGTAATACCGCAAGTGTGACATAGAACATCATCTAACGGCGAGGGCGGAAACAGTGCGAGAGCCCTCTTATGCTACCTATGGCATCAAGATTGCCAGATCCGAGACCCCCTTTAAGCTATTAGCAGAAAAGGCAAATGAAGTGAGGGGCTCTTTTGACAAACATATTAAGGAAGCCAACAGTCACCGAAATGAAGGTGCATAGGGGAAAGCTTCTTTTTTTATATCTAGTGCCAATCAATTAGTTTTTTTAAATAAAATTACTTATAAAGCAGCAGAAAAAACAACCACGCCGCCGGTGGGATCTGAACCCACGACCTCCTAATACCGCGTCCGGTGCTTTACCAACTGATCTACGGCGTCGGCTGTCTAATTTGCTGCTTTCGTGGGTATTTATGTTTTGCGTGCAAGCGAACCTTGAGAGTGTTCACCAGCGCCACCCTCGTCCATAGCGGTGGATGTAGCACGTCCTGTAATTCCGCAAGTGTGACGTGGAACGTCATCTAACGGCGAGGGCGGAAACTGTGCGAGAGCCCTCTTATGCTACCTATGGCATCAAGACTGCCAGAACCGAGAGCTCCGTTAAGCTATTAGCAGACAAGGCAAATGAAGTGAGGGGCTCGTTTGACGAACACATTAAGGAAGCCAACAGTCACCGAAATCAAGGTGCATAGGGGAATGCTTCTTTTTTATATCTAGTGCCAATCAATTAGTTTTTTAAAGAAAATTACTTATAAAGCAGCAGAAAAAACAACCATGCCGAAGGTGGGATCCGAACCCACAACCTCCGAATATCGCGTCCGGTGCTTTACCAACTGAGCTAATGCGACGGCTGTCAAATTTGCTGCTTTCTTGGGTATTTATGTTTTGCGTGCAAGCGAACCTTGAGAGTGTTCACCAGCGCCACCCTCGTCCTTAGCGGTGGACGTAGCACGTCCTGTAATACCGCAAGTGTGACGTAGAACGTCATCTAACGGCGAGGGCGGAAACTGTGCGAGAGCCCTCTTATGCTACCTATGGCATCAAGACTGCTAGATCCGAGACCCCCTTTAAGCTATTAGCAGACAAGGGAAATGAAGTGAGGGGCTTGTTTGACAAACATATTAAGGAAGCCAACAGTCTCAGAAATCAAGGTGCATAGAGGAATGCTTCTTTTTTATATCTAGTGCCGATCAATTAGTTTTTTAATGAAAATTACCTATAAAGCAGCAGAAAAAACAACCATGCCGCCGGTGGGATCCGAACCCACGACCTCCGAATATCGCGTCCGGTGCTCTTACCAACTGAGCTGCGTCGACGGCTGTCTAATCTGCTGCTTTCGTGGGTATTTTTGTTTTGCATGTAAGCGAACCTTGAGTGTTCACCAGAGCCACCCTCGTCCATAGCGGTGGACGTAGCACGTCCTGTAATGCCGCAAGAGTGACGTAGAACGTCATCTAACGGCGAGGGAGGAAACTGTGCGAGAGCCCTCTTATGCTACCTATGGCATCAAGACTGCCAGAACCGAGAGCTCCGTTAAGCTATTAGCAGACAAGGCAAATGAAGTGAGGGGCTCGTTTGACGAACACATTAAGGAAGCCAACAGTCACCGAAATCAAGGTGCATAGGGGAATGCTTCTTTTTTATATCTAGTGCCAATCAATTAGTTTTTTAAAGAAAATTACTTATAAAGCAGCAGAAAAAACAACCATGCCGAAGGTGGGATCCGAACCCACAACCTCCGAATATCGCGTCCGGTGCTTTACCAACTGAGCTAATGCGACGGCTGTCAAATTTGCTGCTTTCTTGGGTATTTATGTTTTGCGTGCAAGCGAACCTTGAGAGTGTTCACCAGCGCCACCCTCGTCCTTAGCGGTGGACGTAGCACGTCCTGTAATACCGCAAGTGTGACGTAGAACGTCATCTAACGGCGAGGGCGGAAACTGTGCGAGAGCCCTCTTATGCTACCTATGGCATCAAGACTGCTAGATCCGAGACCCCCTTTAAGCTATTAGCAGACAAGGGAAATGAAGTGAGGGGCTTGTTTGACAAACATATTAAGGAAGCCAACAGTCTCAGAAATCAAGGTGCATAGAGGAATGCTTCTTTTTTATATCTAGTGCCAATCAATTAGTTTTTTTAAGAAAATTACTTATAAAGCAGCAGAAAAAACAACCACGCCGCCGGTAGGATCCGAACTCACGACCTCCGAATATCGCGTCGGGTGCTCTTACCAACTGAGCTACCGTGACGGCTGTCTAATCTGCTGCATTTGTGGGTATTTATTTATGTTTTGCGTGTATGCGAACCATGAGAGTGTTCACCAGCGCCACCCTCGTGCATAGCGGTGGACATAGCACGTCCTGTAATAACTCAAGTGTGAAGTAGAACGTCATCTAACGGCGAGGGCGGAAACTGTGCGAGAGCCCTCTTATGCTACCTATGGCATCAAGACTGCCAGAACCGAGACCCCCGTTAAGCTATTAGCAGACAAGGCAAATGAAGTGAGGGGCTCGTTTGAGAAATATATGAAGGAAGCCAAAAGTCACCGAAATCAAGGTGCATAGAGGAATGCTTCTTTTTTATATCTAGTGCCAATCAATTAGTTTTTTTAAAGAAAATTACTTATAAAGCAGCTGAAAAAACAACCATGCCGCCGGTGGGATCCGAACCCATGACCTCCGAATATCGCGTCCGGTGCGCTTACCAACTGAGCTACGGCGACGGCTGTCTAATCTGCTGCTATCGTGGGTATTTATGTTTTGCGTGTAAGCGATCTTGAGAGTGTTCACCAGCGCCACCCTCGTCCATAGCGGTGGACGTAGCACGTCCTGTAATACCGCAAGTGTGACATAGAACATGATCTAACGGCGAGGGCGGAAACAGTGCGAGAGCCCTCTTATGCTACCTATGGCATCAAGACTGCCAGAACCGAGACCCCTTTAAAGCTATTAGCAGACAAGGCAAATGAAGTGAGGGGCTCGTTTGACAAACATATTAAGGAAAGCAACAGTCACCGAAATCAAGGTGCATAGGGGAATGCTTCTTTTTTTATATCTTCTGCCAATCAATTAGTTTTTTAAAGAAAATTACTTTTAAAGCAGCAGAAAAAAACCATGCCGAAGGTGGGATCCGAACCCACGACCTCCGAATATCGCGTCCGGTGCTTTACCAACTGAGCTATGGCGACGGCTGTCTAATTTGCTGCTTTCTTGGGTATTTATGTTTTACGTGCAAGCGAACCTTGAGAGTGCTCACCAGCGGCACCCTCGTCCATAGCGGCGGATGTAGCACGTCCTGTAGTACTGCAAGTGTGACGCAGAACGTCATCTAACGGCGAAGGCGGAAACTGTGCGAGAGCCCTCTTATTCGAACTATGGCATCAAGACTGCCAGAACCGATACCCCCGTTAAGCTATTAGCAGACAAGGCAAATGAAGTGAGGGTATCTATTGACAAACATATTAAGGAAGCCAACCGTCACCGAAATCAAGGTGCATAGAGGAATGCTTCTTATTTTATAGCAAGTGCCAATCAATTAGATTTAAAAAAAAATTATTCATAAAGCAGCAGAAAAAACAACCATGCCACCGGTGGGATTCGAGCCCACGACCTCCGAATATCGCCTCTGGTGCTCTTACCAACTGAGCTACGGTGACGGCTGTCTAATCTTCTGCTTTCGTGGGTATTTATGTTTTGCGTGTAAGCGAACCTTGAGAGTGTTCACCAGCGCCACCCTCGTCCATAGCGGTGGACGCAGCACGTCCTGTAATACCGCAAGTGTGACGTAGAACGTAATCTAACGGCGAGGGCGGAAACTGTGCGAGAGCCCTCTTATACTACCTATGGCATCCAGACTGCCAGAACCGAGACCCCCGTTAAGCTATTAGCAGAAAAAGCAAATGAAGTGAGGGGCTCTTTTGACAAACATATTAAGGAAGCCAACAGTCACCGAAATCAAGGTGCATAGGGGAAAGCTTCTTTTTTTATATCTAGTGCCAATCAATTAGTTTTTTAAAATAAAATTACTTATAAAGCAGCAGAAAAACAACCATGCCGCCGGTGAGATCCTAACCCACGACCTCCTAGTATCGCTTCCGGTGCTCTTACCAACTGAGCTACTGTGACGGCTGTCTAATCTGCTGATTTTGTGGGTATTTATTTATGTTTTGCGTGTATGCGAACCTTGAGAGTGTTCACTAGCGCCACCCTCGTGCATAGCGGTGGACGTAGCACGTCCTGTAATACCGCAAGAGTGAAGTACAATGTCATCTAACGGCGAGGGCGGAAACTGTGCGAGAGCCCTCTCATGCTACCTATAGCATCAAGACAGCCAGAACCGACACCCTCGTTAATCTATTAGCAGACAAGGCAAATGAAGTGAGGGGCTCGTTTGACAAACATATGAAGGAAGCCAACAGGCACGGAAATCAAGGTGCATAGTGGAATGCTTCTTCTTTATATCTAGTGCCAATCAATTAGTTTTTTTTAAAATAAAATTACTTATAAAGCAGCAGAAAAAACAACCACGCCGCCGGTTGGATCCGAACCCACGACCTCCTAATATCGCGTCCGGTGCTTTACTAACTGATCTACGGCGACGGCTGTCTAATTTGCTGCTTTCGAGGGTATTTATGTTTTGCGTGCAAGCGAACCTTGAGAGTGTTCACCAGCGCCACCCTCGTCCATAGCGGTGGATGTAGCACGTCCTGTAATTCCGCAAGTGTGACGTAGAACATCATCTAACGGCGACGGCGGAAACTGTGCGAGAGCCCTCTTATGCTACCTATGGCATCAAGACAGCCAGAACCGACACCCTCGTTAATCTATTAGCAGACAAGGCAAATGATGTGAGGGGATCGTTTGACAAACATATTAAGGAAGCCACTAGTCACCGAAATCAAGGTGCATAGGAGAATGCTTCTTTTTTATATCTAGTGCCGATCAATTAGTTTTTTAATGAAAATTACCTACAAAGCAGCAGAAAAAACAACCATGCCGCCGGTGTGATCCGAACCCACGACCTTCGAATATCGCGTCCGGTGCTCTTACCAACTGAGCTACGTCGACGGCTGTCTAATCTGCTGCTTTCGTGGGTATTTTTGTTTTGCATGTAAGCGAACCTTGAGTGTTCACCAGCGCCACCCTCGTCCATAGCGGTGGACGTAGCACGTCCTGTAATGCCGCAAGAGTGACGTAGAACGTCATCTAACGGCGAGGGAGGAAACTATGCGAGAGCCCTCTTATGCTACCTATGGCATCAAGACTGCCAGAACCGAGAGCTCCGTTAAGCTATTAGCAGACAAGGCAAATGAAGTGAGGGGCTCGTTTGACGAACATATTAAGGAAGCCAACAGTCACGGAAATCAAGGTGCATAGGGGAATGCTTCTTTTTTATATCTAGTGCAAATCAATTAGTTTTTTAAAGAAAATTACTTATAAAGCAGCAGAAAAAACAACCATGCCACCGGTGGGATTCGAGCCCACGACCTACGAATATCGCCTCTGGTGCTCTTACCAACTGAGCTACGGTGACGCCTGTCTAATCTTCTGCTTTCGTGGGTATTTATGTTTTGCGTGTAAGCGAACCTTGAGAGTGTTCACCAGCGCCATCCTCGTCCCTAGCGGTGGACGTAGCACGTCCTGTAATACCGCAAGTGTGACGTAGAACGTCATCTAACGGCGAGGGCGGAAACTGTGCGAGAACCCTCCTATGCTACCTATGGCATCAAGACTGCTAGATCCGAGACCCCCTTTAAGCTATTAGCAGACAAGGGAAATGAAGTGAGGGGCTCGTTTCACAAACATATTAAGGAAGCCAACAGTCACAGAAATCAAGGTGCATAGAGGAATGCTTCTTTTTTATATCTAGTGCCAATCAATTAGTTTTTTTAAAGAAAATTACTTATAAAGCATCAGAAAAAACAACCACGCCGCCGGTAGGATCCGAACCCACGACCTCCGAATATCGCGTCGGCTGCTCTTACCAACTGAGCTACCGTGACGGCTGTCTAATCTGCTGCATTTGTGGGTATTTATTTATGTTTTGCGTGTAAGCGAACCTTGAGAGTGTTCACCAGCGCCACCCTCGTGCATAGCGGTGGACGTAGCACGTCCTGTAATAACTCAGGTGTGAAGTAGAACGTCATCTAACGGCGAGGGCGGAAACTGTGCGAGAGCCCTCTTATGCTACCTATGGCATCTAGACTGCCAGAACCGAGACCCCCGTTAAGCTATTAGCAGAAAAGGCAAATGAAGTGAGGGGCACTTTTGAAAAACATATTAAGGAAGCCAACAGTCACCGAAATCAAGGTGCATAGGGGAAAACTTCTTTTTTTATATCTAGTGCCAATCAATTAGTTTTTTAAATAAAATTTCTTATAAAGCATCAGAAAAACAAACATGCGGCCGGTGAGATCCTAACCCACGACCTCCTAGTATCGCTTCCGGTGCTCTTACCAACTGAGCTACCGTGACGGCTGTCAAATCTGCTGATTTTGTGGGTATTTATTTATGTTTTGCGTGTAAGCGAACCTTGAGAGTGTTCACTAGCGCCACCCTCGTGCATAGCGGTGGATGTAGCACGTCCTGTAATATCGCAAGTGTGAAGTAGAACATCATCTAACGGCGAGGGCGGAAACTGTGCGAGAGCCCTCTTATGCTACCTATGGCATCAAGACTGCCAGAACCGAGACCCCCTTTAAGCTATTAGCAGACAAGGCAAATGAAGTGAGGGGCTCGTTTGACAAACATATTAAGGAAACCAACAGTCACCGAAATCAAGGTGCATAGGGGAATGCTTCTTTTTTTATATCTAGTGCCAATCAATTAGCTTTTTTTAAAGGAAATTACTTATAGAACAGCAGAAAAAACAACCATGCCACCGGTGGGATTCGAGCCCACGACCTCCGAATATCGCCTCTGGTGCTCTTACCAACTGAGCTACTGTGACGGCTGTCTAATCTGCTGATTTTGTGGGTATTTATTTATGTTTTGCGTGTATGCGAACCTTGAGAGTGTTCACTAGCGCCACCCTCGTGCATAGCGGTGGACGTAGCACGTCCTGTAATACCGCAAGAGTGAAGTAAAATGTCATCTAACGGCGAGGGCGGAAACTGTGCGAGAGCCCTCTCATGCTACCTATAGCATCAAGACAGCCAGAACCGACACCCTCGTTAATCTATTAGCAGACAAGGCAAATGAAGTGAGGGGCTCGTTTGACAAACATATGAAGGAAGCCAACAGGCACGGAAATCAAGGTGCATAGTGGAATGCTTCTTCTTTATATCTAGTGCCAATCAATTAGTTTTTTTTTAAATAAAATTACTTATAAAGCAGCAGAAAAAACAACCACGCCGCCGGTGGGATCCGAACCCACGACCTCCTAATATCGCGTCCGGTGCTTTACTAACTGATCTACGGCGACGGCTGTCTAATTTGCTGCTTTCGAGGGTATTTATGTTTTGCGTGCAAGCGAACCTTGAGAGTGTTCACCAGCGCCACCCTCGTCCATAGCGGTGGATGTAGCACGTCCTGTAATTCCGCAAGTGTGACGTAGAACATCATCTAACGGCGACGGCGGAAACTGTGCGAGAGCCCTCTTATGCTACCTATGGCATCAAGACAGCCAGAACCGACACCCTCGTTAATCTATTAGCAGACAAGGCAAATGATGTGAGGGGATCGTTTGACAAACATATTAAGGAAGCCACTAGTCACCGAAATCAAGGTGCATAGGGGAATGCTTCTTTTTTATATCTAGTGCCGATCAATTAGTTTTTTAATGAAAATTACCTACAAAGCAGCAGAAAAAACAACCATGCCGCCGGTGTGATCCGAACCCACGACCTTCGAATATCGCGTCCGGTGCTCTTACCAACTGAGCTACGTCGACGGCTGTCTAATCTGCTGCTTTCGTGGGTATTTTTGTTTTGCATGTAAGCGAACCTTGAGTGTTCACCAGCGCCACCCTCGTCCATAGCGGTGGACGTAGCACGTCCTGTAATGCCGCAAGAGTGACGTAGAACGTCATCTAACGGCGAGGGAGGAAACTATGCGAGAGCCCTCTTATGCTACCTATGGCATCAAGACTGCCAGAACCGAGAGCTCCGTTAAGCTATTAGCAGACAAGGCAAATGAAGTGAGGGGCTCGTTTGACGAACATATTAAGGAAGCCAACAGTCACGGAAATCAAGGTGCATAGGGGAATGCTTCTTTTTTATATCTAGTGCAAATCAATTAGTTTTTTAAAGAAAATTACTTATAAAGCAGCAGAAAAAACAACCATGCCACCGGTGGGATTCGAGCCCACGACCTACGAATATCGCCTCTGGTGCTCTTACCAACTGAGCTACGGTGACGCCTGTCTAATCTTCTGCTTTCGTGGGTATTTATGTTTTGCGTGTAAGCGAACCTTGAGAGTGTTCACCAGCGCCATCCTCGTCCCTAGCGGTGGACGTAGCACGTCCTGTAATAACTCAAGTGTGAAGTAGAACGTCATCTAACGGCGAGGGCGGAAACTGTGCGAGAGCCCTCTTATGCTACCTATGGCATCTAGACTGCCAGAACCGAGACCCCCGTTAAGCTATTAGCAGAAAAGGCAAATGAAGTGAGGGGCACTTTTGAAAAACATATTAAGGAAGCCAACAGTCACCGAAATCAAGGTGCATAGGGGAAAACTTCTTTTTTTATATCTAGTGCCAATCAATTAGTTTTTTAAATAAAATTTCTTATAAAGCATCAGAAAAACAAACATGCGGCCGGTGAGATCCTAACCCACGACCTCCTAGTATCGCTTCCGGTGCTCTTACCAACTGAGCTACCGTGACGGCTGTCAAATCTGCTGATTTTGTGGGTATTTATTTATGTTTTGCGTGTAAGCGAACCTTGAGAGTGTTCACTAGCGCCACCCTCGTGCATAGCGGTGGATGTAGCACGTCCGGTAATATCGCAAGTGTGAAGTAGAACGTCATCTAACGGCGAGGGCGGAAACTGTGCGAGAGCCCTCTTATGCTACCTATGGCATCAAGACTGCCAGAACCGAGACCCCCTTTAAGCTATTAGCAGACAAGGCAAATGAAGTGAGGGGCTCGTTTGACAAACATATTAAGGAAACCAACAGTCACCGAAATCAAGGTGCATAGGGGAATGCTTCTTTTTTTATATCTAGTGCCAATCAATTAGCTTTTTTTAAAGAAAATTACTTATAGAACAGCAGAAAAAACAACCATGCCACCGGTGGGATTCGAGCCCACGACCTCCGAATATCGCCTCTGGTGCTCTTACCAACTGAGCTACTGTGACGGCTGTCTAATCTGCTGATTTTGTGGGTATTTATTTATGTTTTGCGTGTATGCGAACCTTGAGAGTGTTCACTAGCGCCACCCTCGTGCATAGCGGTGGACGTAGCACGTCCTGTAATACAGCAAGAGTGAAGTACAATGTCATCTAACGGCGAGGGCGGAAACTGTGCGAGAGCCCTCTTATGCTACCTATAGCATCAAGTCTGCCAGAGCCGAGACCCCCGTTAAGCTATTAGCAGACAAGGCAAATGAAGTGAGGGGCTCGTTTGACAAACATATGAAGGAAGCCAACAGTCACGGAAATCAAGGTGCATAGTGGAATGCTTCTTCTTTATATCTAGTGCCAATCAATTAGTTTTTTTTAAATAAAATGACTTATAAAGCAGCAGAAAAAACAACCACGCCGCCGGTGGGATCCGAACCCACGACCTCCTAATATCGCGTCCGGTGCTTTACTAACTGATCTACGGCGACGGCTGTCTAATTTGCTGCTTTCGTGGGTATTTATGTTTTGCGTGCAAGCGAACCTTGAGAGTGTTCACCAGCGCCACCCTCGTCCATAGCGGTGGATGTAGCACGTCCTGTAATTCCGCAAGTGTGACGTAGAACATCATCTAACGGCGACGGCGGAAACTGTGCGAGAGCCCTCTTATGCTACCTATGGCATCAAGACAGCCAGAACCGACACCCTCGTTAATCTATTAGCAGACAAGGCAAATGATGTGAGGGGATCGTTTGACAAACATATTAAGGAAGCCAATAGTCACCGAAATCAAGGTGCATAGGGGAATGCTTCTTTTTTATATCTAGTGCCGATCAATTAGTTTTTTAATGAAAATTACCTATAAAGCAGCAGAAAAAACAACCATGCCGCCGGTGTGATCCGAACCCACGACCTCCGAATATCGCGTCCGGTGCTCTTACCAACTTAGCTACGTCGACGGCTGTCTAATCTGCTGCTTTCGTGGGTATTTTTGTTTTGCATGAAAGCGAACCTTGAGTGTTCACCAGCGCCACCCTCGTCCATAGCGGTGGACGTAGCACGTCCTGTAATGCCGCAAGAGTGACGTAGAACGTCATCTAACGGCGAGGGAGGAAACTATGCGAGAGCCCTCTTATGCTACCTATGGCATCAAGACTGTCAGAACCGAGAGCTCCGTTAAGCTATTAGCAGACAAGGCAAATGAAGTGAGGGGCTCGTTTGACGAACATATTAAGGAAGCCAACAGTCACGGAAATCAAGGTGCATAGGGGAATGCTTCTTTTTTATATCTAGTGCAAATCAATTAGTTTTTTAAAGAAAATTACTTATAAAGCAGCAGAAAAAACAACCATGCCACCGGTGGGATTCGAGCCCACGACCTACGAATATCGCCTCTGGTGCTCTTACCAACTGAGCCACGGTGACGCCTGTCTAATCTTCTGCTTTCGTGGGTATTTATGTTTTGCGTGTAAGCGAACCTTGAGAGTGTTCACCAGCGCCACCCTCGTCCCTAGCGGTGGACGTAGCACGTCCTGTAATACCGCAAGTGTGACGTAGAACGTCATCTAACGGCGAGGGCGGAAACTGTGCGAGAACCCTCTTATGCTACCTATGGCATCAAGACTGCTAGATCCGAGACCCCCTTTAAGCAATTAGCAGACAAGGGAAATGAAGTGAGGGGCTCGTTTGACAAACATATTAAGGAAGCCAACAGTCACAGAAATCAAGGTGCATAGAGGAATGCTTCTTTTTTATATCTAGTGCCAATCAATTAGTTTTTTTATAGAAAATTACTTATAAAGCATCAGAAAAAACAACCACGCCGCCGGTAGGATCCGAACCCACGACCTCCGAATATCGCGTCGGCTGCTCCTACCAACTGAGCTACCGTGACGGCTGTCTAATCTGCTGCATTTGTGGGTATTTATTTATGTTTTGCGTGTAAGCGAACCTTGAGAGTGTTCACCAGCGCCACCCTCGTGCATAGCGGTGGACGTAGCACGTCCTGTAATAACTCAAGTGTGAAGTAGAACGTCATCTAACGGCGAGGGCGGAACCTGTGCGAGAGCCCTCTTATGCTACCTATGGCATCAAGACTGCCAGAACCGAGACCCCCGTTAAGCTATTAGCAGACAAGGCAAATGAAGTGAGGGGCTCGTTTGACAAACATATGAAGGAAGCCAACAGTCACTGAAATCAAGGTGCATAGAGGAATGCTTGTTTTTTATATCTAGTGCCAATCAATTAGTTTTTTTTTAAGAAAATTACTTATAGAACAGCAGAAAAAACAACCATGCCACCGATGGGATTCGAGCCCACGACCTCCGAATATCGCCTCTGGTGGTCTTACCAACTGAGCTACGGTGACGGCTGTCTAATCTTCTGCTTTCGTGGGTATTTATGTTTTGCGAGTAAGCGAACCTTGAGAGTGTTCACCAGCGCCACCCTCGTCCATAGCGGTGGACGTAGCACATCCTGTAATACCGCAAGTGTGACGTAGAACGTCATCTAACGGCGAGGGCGGAAACTGTGCGAGAGCCCTCTTATGCTACCTATGGCATCTAGACTGCCAGAACCGAGACCCCCGTTAAGCTATTAGCAGAAAAGGCAAATGAAGTGAGGGGCTCTTTTGAAAAACATATTAAGGAAGCCAACAGTCACCGAAATCAAGGTGCATAGGGGAAAACTTCTTTTTTATATCTAGTGCCAATCAATTAGTTTTTTTAAATAAAATTACTTATAAAGCAGCAGAAAAACAACCATGCCGCCGGTGAGATCCTAACCCACGACCTCCTAGTATCGCTTCCGGTGCTCTTACCAACTGAGCTACCGTGACGGCTGTCTAATCTGCTGATTTTGTGGGTATTTATTTATGTTTTGCGTGTAAGCGAACCTTGAAAGTGTTCACTAGCGCCACCCTCGTGCATAGCGGTGGACGTAGCACGTCCTGTAATACCGCAAGTGTGACGTAGAACGTCATCTAACGGCGAAGGCGGAAACTGTGCGAGAGCCCTCTTATGCTACCTATGGCATCAAGACTGCCAGAACCGAGACCCCCTTTAAGCTATTAGCAGACAAGGCAAATGAAGTGAGGGGCTCGTTTGACAAACATATTAAGGAAACCAACAGTCACCGAAATCAAGGTGCATAGGGGACGCTTCTTTTTTTATATCTACTGCCAATCAATTAGTTTTTTAAAGAAAATTACTTATAAATCTGCAGAAAAAAAACCATGCCGAAGGTGGGATCCGAACCCACGACCTCCGAATATCGCGTCTGGTGCTTTACCAACTGAGCTACGGCGATGGCTGTCTAATTTGCTGCTTTCTTGGGTATTTATGTTTTGCGTGCAAGCGAACCTTGGGAGTGTTCACCAGCGGCAACCTCGTCCATAGCGGTGGATGTAGCACGTCCTGTAGTACTGCAAGTTTGACGTAGAACGACATCAAACGGCGAAGGCGGAAACTGTGCGAGAGCCCTCTTATTCGAACTATGGCATCAAGACTGCCAGAACCGAGACCCCCGTTAAGCTATTAGCAGACAAGGGAAATGAAGTGAGGGGCTCGTTTCACAAACATATTAAGGAAACCAACAGTCACCGAAATAGAGGTGCATAGGGGAATGCTTCTTTTTTTATATCTAGTGGCAATCAATTAGCTTTTTTAAAAGAAAATTACTTATAGAACAGCAGAAAAAACAACCGTGCCTCCGGTGGGAGCCCACGACCTCCGAATATCGCCTCTGGTGCTCTTACCAACTGAGCTACTATGACGGCTGTCTAATCTTCTGCTTTCGTGGGTATTTATGTTTTGCGTGTAAGCGAACCTTGAGAGTCTTCACCAGCGCCACCCTCCTCCATAGCGGCGGACGTAGCACGTCCTGTAATACCGCAAGTGTGACGTAGAACGTCATCTAACGGCGAGGGCGGAAACTGTGCGAGAGCCCTCTTATGCTACCTATGGCATCAAGACTGCCAGATCTGAGACCCCATTTAAGCTATTAGCAGACAAGGAAAATGATGTGAGGGGATCGTTTGACAAACATATTAAGGAAGCCAATAGTCACCGAAATCAAGGTGCATAGGGGAATGTTTCTTTTTTATATCTAGTGCCGTCAATTAGTTTTTTAATGAAAATTACCTATAAAGCAGCAGAAAAAACAACCATGCCGCCGGTGGGATCCGAACCCACGACCTCCGAATATCGCGTCCGGTGCTCTTACCAACTGAGCTACGTCGACGGCTGTCTAATCTGCTGCTTTCGTGGGTATTTTTGTTTTGCATGTCAGCGAACCTTGAGTGTTCACCAGCGCCACCCTCGTCCATAGCGGTGGACGTAGCACGTCCTGTAATGCCGCAAGAGTGACGTAGAACGTCATCTAACGGCGAGGGAGGAAACTGTGCGAGAGCCCTCTTATGCTACCTATGGCATCAAGACTGCCAGAACCGAGAGCTCCGTTAAGCTATTAGCAGACAAGGCAAATGAAGTGAGGGGCTCGTTTGACGAACATATTAAGGAAGCCAACAGTCACGGAAATCAAGGTGCATAGGGGAATGCTTCTTTTTTATATCTAGTGCAAATCAATTAGTTTTTTAAAGAAAATTACTTATAAAGCAGCAGAAAAACCAACCATGCCGAAGGTGGGATCCGAACCCACAACCTCCGAATATCGCGTCCGGTGCTTTACCAACTGAGCTAAAGCGACGGCTGTCTAATTTGCTGCTTTCTTGGGTATTTATGTTTTGCGTGCAAGTGAACCTTGAGAGTGTTCACCAGCGCCACCCTCGTCCTTAGCGGTGGACGTAGCACGTCCTGTAATACCGCAAGTGTGACGTAGGACGTCATCTAACGGCGAGGGCGGAAACTGTGCGAGAGCCCTCTTAAGCTACCTTTGGCATCAAGACTGCCGTATCTGAGACCCCCTTTAAGCTATTAGCAGACAAGGAAAATGAAGTGAGGGGCTCGTTTGACAAACATATTAAGAAAACCAACAGTCACCGAAATCAAGGTGCATAGGGGAATGCTTCTTTTTTCATATCTAGTGCCAATCAATTAGCTTTTTTTAAAGAAAATTACTTATAGAACAGCAGAAAAAACAACCATGCCACCGGTGGGATTCGAGCCCACGACCTACGAATATCGCCTCTGGTGCTCTTACCAACTGAGCTACGGTGACGCCTGTCTAATCTTCTGCTTTCGTGGGTATTTTTGTTTTGCGTGTAAGCGAACCTTGAGAGTGTTCACCAGCGCCACCCTCATGCATTGCGGTGGACGTAGCACGTCCTGTAATAACTCAAGTGTGAAGTAGAACGTCATCTAACGGCGAGGGCGGAAACTGTGCGAGAGCCCTCTTATGCTACCTATGGCATCAAGACTGCCAGAACCGAGACCCCCGTTAAGCTATTAGCAGACAAGGCAAATGAAGTGAGGGGCTCGTTTGACAAACATATGAAGGAAGCCAACAGTCACCGAAATCAAGGTGCATAGAGGAATGCTTGTTTTTTATATCTAGTGCCAATCAATTAGTTTTTTTAAAGAAAATTACTTATAGAACAGCAGAAAAAACAACCATGCCACCGGTGGGATTCGAGCCCACTACCTCCGAATATCGCCTCTGGTGGTCTTACCAACTGAGCTACGGTGACGGCTGTCTAATCTTCTGTTTCGTGGGTATTTATGTTTTGCGTGTAAGCGAACCTTGAGAGTATTCACCAGCGCCACCCTCGTCCATAGCGGTGGACGTAGCACGTCCTGTAATACCGCAAGTGTGACGTAGAACGTCATCTAACAGCGAGGGCGGAAACTGTGCGAGAGCCCTCTTATGCTACCTATGGCACCAAGACTGCAAGATCTGAGACCCCCTTTAAGCTATTAGCAGACAAGGAAAATGAAGTGAGGGGCTCGTTTGACAAACATATTAAGAAAACCAACAGTCACCGAAATCAAGGTGCATAGGGGAATGCTTCTTTTTTCATATCTAGTGCCAATCAATTAGCTTTTTTTAAAGAAAATTACTTATAGAACAGCAGAAAAAACAACCATGCCACCGGTGGGATTCGAGCCCACGACCTACGAATATCGCCTCTGGTGCTCTTACCAACTGAGCTACGGTGACGCCTGTCTAATCTTCTGCTTTCGTGGGTATTTTTGTTTTGCGTGTAAGCGAACCTTGAGAGTGTTCACCAGCGCCACCCTCATGCATTGCGGTGGACGTAGCACGTCCTGTAATAACTCAAGTGTGAAGTAGAACGTCATCTAACGGCGAGGGCGGAACCTGTGCGAGAGCCCTCTTATGCTACCTATGCCATCAAGACTGCCAGAACCGAGACCCCCGTTAAGCTATTAGCAGACAAGGCAAATGAAGTGAGGGGCTCGTTTGACAAACATATGAAGGAAGCCAACAGTCACTGAAATCAAGGTGCATAGAGGAATGCTTGTTTTTTATATCTAGTGCCAATCAATTAGTTTTTTTTAAAAAAATTACTTATAGAACAGCAGAAAAAACAACCATGCCACCGATGGGATTCGAGCCCACGACCTCCGAATATCGCCTCTGGTGGTCTTACCAACTGAGCTACGGTGACGGCTGTCTAATCTTCTGCTTTCGTGGGTATTTATGTTTTGCGAGTAAGCGAACCTTGAGAGTGTTCACCAGCGCCACCCTCGTCCATAGCGGTGGACGTAGCACATCCTGTAATACCGCAAGTGTGACGTAGAACGTCATCTAACGGCGAGGGCGGAAACTGTGCGAGAGCCCTCTTATGCTACCTATGGCATCAAGACTGCCAGAACCGAGACCCCCTTTAAGCTATTAGCAGACAAGGCAAATGAAGTGAGGGGCTCGTTTGACAAACATATTAAGGAAACCAACAGTCACCGAAATCAAGGTGCATAGGGGACGCTTCTTTTTTTATATCTACTGCCAATCAATTAGTTTCTTAAAGAAAATTACTTATAAATCTGCAGAAAAAAAAACCATGCCGAAGGTGGGATCCGAACCCACGACCTCCGAATATCGCGTCTGGTGCTTTACCAACTGAGCTACGGCGATGGCTGTCTAATTTGCTGCTTTCTTGGGTATTTATGTTTTGCGTGCAAGCGAACCTTGGGAGTGTTCACCAGCGGCAACCTCGTCCATAGCGGTGGATGTAGCACGTCCTGTAGTACTGCAAGTTTGACGTAGAACGACATCAAACGGCGAAGGCGGAAACTGTGCGAGAGCCCTCTTATTCGAACTATGGCATCAAGACTGCCAGAACCGAGACCCCCGTTAAGCTATTAGCAGACAAGGGAAATGAAGTGAGGGGCTCGTTTCACAAACATATTAAGGAAACCAACAGTCACCGAAATAGAGGTGCATAGGGGAATGCTTCTTTTTTTATATCTAGTGGCAATCAATTAGCTTTTTTAAAAGAAAATTACTTATAGAACAGCAGAAAAAACAACCGTGCCTCCGGTGGGAGCCCACGACCTCCGAATATCGCCTCTGGTGCTCTTACCAACTGAGCTACTATGACGGCTGTCTAATCTTCTGCTTTCGTGGGTATTTATGTTTTGCGTGTAAGCGAACCTTGAGAGTCTTGACCAGCGCCACCCTCCTCCATAGCGGCGGACGTAGCACGTCCTGTAATACCGCAAGTGTGACGTAGAACGTCATCTAACGGCGAGGGCGGAAACTGTGCGAGAGCCCTCTTATGCTACCTATGGCATCAAGACTGCCAGATCTGAGACCCCATTTAAGCTATTAGCAGACAAGGAAAATGAAGTGAGGGGCTCGTTTGACAAACATATTAAGGAAACCAACAGTCACCGAAATCAAGGTGCATAGGGGAATGCTTCTTTTTTTATATCTAGTCCCAATCAATTACCTTTTTTTAAAGAAAATTACTTATAGAACAGCAGAAAAAACAACCATGCCACCGGTGGGATTCGAGCCCACGACCTCCGAATATCGCCTCTGGTGCTCTTACCAACTGAGCTACGGTGACGGCTGTCTAATCTTCTGCTTTCGTGGGTATTTATGTGTTGCGTGTAAGCGAACCTTGAGAGTGTTCACCAGCGCCACCCTCGTCCATAGCGGTGGACGTAATACGTCCTGTAATACCGCAAGTGTGACGTAGAACGTCATCTAACGGCGAGGGCGGAAACTGTGCGAGAGCCCTCTTATGCTACCTATGGCACCAAGACTGCCAGATCTGAGACCCCCTTTAAGCTATTAGCAGACAAGGAAAATGAAGTGAGGGGCTCGTTTGACAAACATATTAAGGAAACCAACAGTCACCGAGATCAAGGTGCATAGGGGAATGCTTCTTTTTTTATATCTAGTGCCAATCAATTAGCTTTTTTTAAAGAAAATTACTGATAGAACAGCAGAAAAAACAACCATGCCACCGGTGGGATTCGAGCCCACGACCTCCGAATATCGCCTCTGGTGCTCTTACCAACTGAGCTACGGTGACAGCTGTCTAATCTTCTGCTTTCGTGGGTATTTATGTTTTGCGTGTAAGCGAACCTTGAGAGTTTTCACCAGCGCCACCCTCGTCCATAGCGGTGGACGTAGCACGTCCTGTAATACCGCAAGTGTGACGTAGAACGTCATCTAACGGCGAGGGCGGAAACTGTGCGAGAGCCCTCTTATGCTACCTATGGCATCAAGACTGCCAGAACCGAGACCCCCTTTAAGCTATTAGCAGACAAGGCAAATGAAGTGAGGGGCTTGTTTGACAAACATATTAAGGAAACCAACAGTCACCGAAATCAAGGTGCATAGGGGAATGCTTCTTTTTTTATATCGACTGCCAATCAATTAGTTTTTTAAAGAAAATTACTTATAAAGCAGCAGAAAAACAACCATGCCACCGGTGGGATTCGAGCCCACGACCTCCTAGTATCGCTTCCGGTGCTCTTACCAACTGAGCTACCGTGACGGCTGTCTAATCTGCTGATTTTGTGGGTATTTATTTATGTTTTGCGTGTATGCGAACCTTGAGAGTGTTCACTAGCGCCACCCTCGTGCATAGCGGTGGACGTAGCACGTCCTGTAATACCGCAAGAGTGAAGTAGAATGTCATCTAACGGCGAGGGCGGAAACTGTGCGAGAGCCCTCTTATGCTACCTATAGCATCAAGACTGCCAGAACCGGGACCCCCGTTAAGCTATTAGCAGACAAGGCAAATGAAGTGAGGGGCTCGTTTGACAAACATATGAAGAAAGCCAACAGTCACGGAAATCAAGGTGCATAGTGGAATGCTTCTTCTTTATATCTAGTGCCAATCAATTAGTTTTTTTAAATAAAATTACTTATAAAGCAGCAGAAAAAACAACCGCGCCGCCGGTGGGATCCGAACCCACGACCTCCTAATATCGCGTCCGGTGCTTTACCAACTGATCTACGGCGACGGCTGTCTAATTTGCTGCTTTCGTGGGTATTTATGTTTTGCGTGCAAGCGAACCTTGAGAGTGTTCACCAGCGCCACCCTCGTCCATAGCGGTGGACGTAGCACGTCCTGTAATTCCGCAAGTGTGACGTAGAACGTCATCTAACGGCGAGGGCGGAAACTGTGCGAGAGCCCTCTTATGCTACCTATGGCATCAAGACAGCCAGAACCGACACCCTCGTTAATCTATTAGCAGACAAGGCAAATGATGTGAGGGGATCGTTTGACAAACATATTAAGGAAGCCAATAGTCACCGAAATCAAGGTGCATAGGGGAATGTTTCTTTTTTATATCTAGTGCCGTCAATTAGTTTTTTAATGAAAATTACCTATAAAGCAGCAGAAAAAACAACCATGCCGCCGGTGGGATCCGAACCCACGACCTCCGAATATCGCGTCCGGTGCTCTTACCAACTGAGCTACGTCGACGGCTGTCTAATCTGCTGCTTTCGTGGGTATTTTTGTTTTGCATGTCAGCGAACCTTGAGTGTTCACCAGCGCCACCCTCGTCCATAGCGGTGGACGTAGCACGTCCTGTAATGCCGCAAGAGTGACGTAGAACGTCATCTAACGGCGAGGGAGGAAACTGTGCGAGAGCCCTCTTATGCTACCTATGGCATCAAGACTGCCAGAACCGAGAGCTCCGTTAAGCTATTAGCAGACAAGGCAAATGAAGTGAGGGGCTCGTTTGACGAACATATTAAGGAAGCCAACAGTCACGGAAATCAAGGTGCATAGGGGAATGCTTCTTTTTTATATCTAGTGCAAATCAATTAGTTTTTTAAAGAAAATTACTTATAAAGCAGCAGAAAAACCAACCATGCCGAAGGTGGGATCCGAACCCACAACCTCCGAATATCGCGTCCGGTGCTTTACCAACTGAGCTAAAGCGACGGCTGTCTAATTTGCTGCTTTCTTGGGTATTTATGTTTTGCGTGCAAGTGAACCTTGAGAGTGTTCACCAGCGCCACCCTCGTCCTTAGCGGTGGACGTAGCACGTCCTGTAATACCGCAAGTGTGACGTAGGACGTCATCTAACGGCGAGGGCGGAAACTGTGCGAGAGCCCTCTTAAGCTACCTTTGGCATCAAGACTGCCGTATCTGAGACCCCCTTTAAGCTATTAGCAGACAAGGAAAATGAAGTGAGGGGCTCGTTTGACAAACATATTAAGAAAACCAACAGTCACCGAAATCAAGGTGCATAGGGGAATGCTTCTTTTTTCATATCTAGTGCCAATCAATTAGCTTTTTTTAAAGAAAATTACTTATAGAACAGCAGAAAAAACAACCATGCCACCGGTGGGATTCGAGCCCACGACCTACGAATATCGCCTCTGGTGCTCTTACCTACTGAGCTACGGTGACGCCTGTCTAATCTTCTGCTTTCGTGGGTATTTTTGTTTTGCGTGTAAGCGAACCTTGAGAGTGTTCACCAGCGCCACCCTCATGCATTGCGGTGGACGTAGCACGTCCTGTAATAACTCAAGTGTGAAGTAGAACGTCATCTAACGGCGAGGGCGGAAACTGTGCGAGAGCCCTCTTATGCTACCTATGGCATCAAGACTGCCAGAACCGAGACCCCCGTTAAGCTATTAGCAGACAAGGCAAATGAAGTGAGGGGCTCGTTTGACAAACATATGAAGGAAGCCAACAGTCACCGAAATCAAGGTGCATAGAGGAATGCTTGTTTTTTATATCTAGTGCCAATCAATTAGTTTTTTTAAAGAAAATTACTTATAGAACAGCAGAAAAAACAACCATGCCACCGGTGGGATTCGAGCCCACGACCTCCGAATATCGCCTCTGGTGGTCTTACCAACTGAGCTACGGTGACGGCTGTCTAATCTTCTGTTTCGTGGGTATTTATGTTTTGCGTGTAAGCGAACCTTGAGAGTATTCACCAGCGCCACCCTCGTCCATAGCGGTGGACGTAGCACGTCCTGTAATACCGCAAGTGTGACGTAGAACGTCATCTAACAGCGAGGGCGGAAACTGTGCGAGAGCCCTCTTATGCTACCTATGGCACCAAGACTGCAAGATCTGAGACCCCCTTTAAGCTATTAGCAGACAAGGAAAATGAAGTGAGGGGCTCGTTTGACAAACATATTAAGGAAACCAACAGTCACCGAGATCAAGGTGCATAGGGGAATGCTTCTTTTTTTATATCTAGTGCCAATCAATTAGCTTTTTCTAAAGAAAATTACTTATAGAACAGCAGAAAAAACAACCATGCCACCGGTGGGATTCGAGCCCACGACCTCCGAATATCGCCTCTGGTGCTCTTACCAACTGAGCTACGGTGACAGCTGTCTAATCTTCTGCTTTCGTGGGTATTTATGTTTTGCGTGTAAGCGAACCTTGAGAGTGTTCACCAGCGCCACCCTCGTCCATAGCGGTGGACGTAGCACGTCCTGTAATACCGCAAGTGTGACGTAGAACGTCATCTAACGGCGAGGGCGGAAACTGTGCGAGAGCCCTCTTATGCTACCTATGGCATCTAGACTGCCAGAACCGAGACCCCCGTTAAGCTATTAGCAGAAAAGGCAAATGAAGTGAGGGGCTCTTTTGAAAAACATATTAAGGAAGCCAACAGTCACCGAAATCAAGGTGCATAGGGGAAAACTTCTTTTTTATGTCTAGTGCCAATCAATTAGTTTTTTTAAATAAAATTACTTATAAAGCAGCAGAAAAACAACCATGCCGCCGGTGAGATCCTCACCCACGACCTCCTAGTATCGCTTCCGGTGCTCTTACCAACTGAGCTACCGTGACGGCTGTCTAATCTGCTGATTTTGTGGGTATTTATTTATGTTTTGCGTGTAAGCGAACCTTGAGAGTGTTCACTAGCGCCACCCTCGTGTATAGCGGTGGACGTAGCACGTCCTGTAATACCGCAAGTGTGACGTAGAACGTCATCTAACGGCGAGGGCGTAAACTGTGCGAGAGCCCTCTTATGCTACCTATGGCATCAAGACTGCCAGAACCGAGACCCCCTTTTATGCTATTAGCAGACAAGGCAAATGAAGTGAGGGGCTCGTTTGACAAACATATTAAGGAAACCAACAGTCGCCGAAATCAAGGTGCATAGGGGAACGCTTCTTTTTTTATATCTACTGACAATCAATTAGTTTTTTAAAGAAAATTACTTATAAATCTGCAGAAAAAAAACCATGCCGAAGGTGGGATCCGAACCCACGACCTCCGAATACCGCGTCTGGTGCTTTACCAACTGAGCTACGGCGACGGCTGTCTAATTTGCTGCTCTCTTGGGTATTTATGTTTTGCGTGCAAGCGAACCTTGGGAGTGTTCACCAGCGGCAACCTCGTCCATAGCGGTGGATGTAGCACGTCCTGTAGTACTGCAAGTTTGACGTAGAACGACATCAAACCGCGAAGGCGGAAACTGTGCGAGAGCCCTCTTATTCATAACTATGGCATCAAGACTGCCAGAACCGAGACCCCCGTTAAGCTATTAGCAGACAAGGGAAATGAAGTGAGGGGCTCGTTTCACAAACATGTTAAGGAAACCAACAGTCACCGAAATAGAGGTGCACAGGGGAATGCTTCTTTTTTTATAACTAGTGCCAATCAATTAGCTTTTTTTAAAGAAAATTACTTATAGAACAGCAGAAAAAACAACCGTGCCACCGGTGGGATTCGAGCCCACGACCTCCGAATATCGCCTCTGGTGCTCTTACCAACTGAGCTACTATGACGGCTGTCTAATCTTCTGCTTTCGTGGGTATTTATGTTTTGCGTGTAAGCGAACCTTGAGAGTGTTCACCAGCGCCACCCTCGTCCATAGCGGCGGACGTAGCACGTCCTGTAATACCGCAAGTGTGACGTAGAACGTCATCTAACGGCGAGGGCGTAAACTGTGCGAGAGCCCTCTTATGCTACCTATGGCATCAAGACTGCCAGATCTGAGACCCCCTTTAAGCTATTAGCAGACAAGGAAAATGAGGTGAGGGGCTCGTTTGACAAACATATTAAGGAAACCAACAGTCACCGAAATCAAGGTGCATAGGGGAATGCTTCCTTTTTATATCTAGTGCCAATCAATTACCTTTTATTAAAGAAAATTACTTATAGAACAGCAGAAAAAACAACCATGCCACCGGTGGGATTCGAGCCCACGACCTCCAAATATCGCCTTTGGTGCTCTTACCAACTGAGCTACGGTGACGGCTGTCTAATCTTCTGCTTTCGTGGGTATTTATGTTTTGCGTGTAAGCGAACCTTGAGAGTGTTCACCAGCGCCACCCTCGTCCATAGCGGTGGACGTAGCACGTCCTGTAATACAGCAAGTGTGACGTAGAACGTCATCTAACGGCGAGGGCGGAAACTGTGCGAGAGCCCTCATATGCTACCTATGGCATCAATACTGCCAGAACCGAGACCCCCTTTAAGCTATTAGCAGACAAGGCAAATGAAGTGAGGGGCTCGTTTGACAAACATATTAAGGAAACCAACAGTCACCGAAATCAAGGTGCATAGGGGAATGCTTCTTTTTTTATATCTACTGCCAATCAATTAGTTTTAAAAAAAAATTACTTATAAATCTGCAGAAAAAAAACCATGCCGAAGGTGGGATCCGAACCCACGACCTCCGAATATCGCGTCTGGTGCTTTACCAACTGAGCTACGGCGACGGCTGTCTAATTTGCTGCTTTCTTGGGTATTTATGTTTTGCGTGCAAGCGAACCTTGGGAGTGTTCACCAGCGGCAACATCGTCCATAGCGGTGGATGTAGCACGTCCTGTAGTACTGCAAGTTTGACGTAGAACGACATCTAACGGCGAAGGCGGAAACTGTGCGAGAGCCCTCTTATTCGAACTATGGCATCAAGACTGCCAGAACCGAGACCCCCGTTAAGCTATTAGCAGACAAGGGAAATGAAGTGAGGGGCTCGTTTCACAAACATATTAAGGAAACCAACAGTCACCGAAATAGAGGTGCATAGGGGAATGCTTCTTTTTTTATATCTAGTGCCAATCAATTAGCTTTTTTTAAAGAAAATTACTTATAGAACAGCACAAAAAACAACCGTGCCACCGGTGGGATTCGAGCCCACGACCTCCGAATATCGCCTCTGGTGCTCTTACCAACTGAGCTACTATGACGGCTGTCTAATCTTCTGCTTTCGTGGGTATTTATGTTTTGCGTGTAAGCGAACCTTGAGAGTGTTCACCAGCGCCACCCTCGTCCATAGCGGTGAACGTAGCACGTCCTGTAATACCGCAAGTGTGACGTAGAACGTCATCTAACGGCGAGGGCGGAAACTGTGCGAGAGCCCTCTTATGCTACCTATGGCACCAAGACTGCCAGATCTGAGACCCCCTTTAAGCTATTAGCAGACAAGGAAAAAGAAGTGAGGGGCTCGTTTGACAAACATATTAGGGAAACCAACAGTCACCGAGATCAAGGTGCATAGGGGAATGCTTCTTTTTTTATATCTAGTGCCAATCAATTAGCTTTTTCTAAAGAAAATTACTTATAGAACAGCAGAAAAAACAACCATGCCACCGGTAGGATTCGAGCACACGACCTCCGAATATCGCCTCTGGTGCTCTTACCAACTGAGCTACGGTGACAGCTGTCTAATCTTCTGCTTTCGTGGGTATTTATGTTTTGCGTGTAAGCGAACCTTGAGAGTGTTCACCAGCGCCACCCTCGTCCATAGCGGTGGACGTAGCACGTCCTGTAATACCGCAAGTGTGACGTTGAACGTCATCTAACGGCGAGGGCGGAAACTGTGCGAGAGCCCTCTTATGCTACCTATGGCATCTAGACTGCCAGAACCGAGACCCCCGTTAAGCTATTAGCAGAAAAGGCAAATGAAGTGAGGGGATCATTTGACAAACATATTAAGGAAGCCAACAGTCACCGAAATCAAGGTGCATAGGGGAATGCTTCTTTTTTTATATCAATGGCCAATCAATTAGTTTTTTAAAGAAAATTACTTATAAATCTGCAGAAAAAAAACCATGCCGAAGGCGGGATCCGAACCCACGACCTCCGAATATCGCGTCTGGTGCTCTTACCAACTGAGCTACGGTGACGCCTGTCTAATCTTCTGCTTTCGTGGGTATTTTTGTTTTGCGTGTAAGCGAACCTTGAGAGTGTTCACCAGCGCCACCCTCATGCATTGCGGTGGACGTAGCACGTCCTGTAATAACTCAAGTGTGAAGTAGAACGTCATCTAACGGCGAGGGCGGAACCTGTGCGAGAGCCCTCTTATGCTACCTATGGCATCAAGACTGCCAGAACCGAGACCCCCGTTAAGCTATTAGCAGACAAGGCAAATGAAGTGAGGGGCTCGTTTGACAAACATATGAAGGAAGCCAACAGTCACTGAAATCAAGGTGCATAGAGGAATGCTTGTTTTTTATATCTAGTGCCAATCAATTAGTTTTTTTTAAAAAAATTACTTATAGAACAGCAGAAAAAACAACCATGCCACCGATGGGATTCGAGCCCACGACCTCCGAATATCGCCTCTGGTGGTCTTACCAACTGAGCTACGGTGACGGCTGTCTAATCTTCTGCTTTCGTGGGTATTTATGTTTTGCGAGTAAGCGAACCTTGAGAGTGTTCACCAGCGCCACCCTCGTCCATAGCGGTGGACGTAGCACATCCTGTAATACCGCAAGTGTGACGTAGAACGTCATCTAACGGCGAGGGCGGAAACTGTGCGAGAGCCCTCTTATGCTACCTATGGCATCAAGACTGCCAGAACCGAGACCCCCTTTAAGCTATTAGCAGACAAGGCAAATGAAGTGAGGGGCTCGTTTGACAAACATATTAAGGAAACCAACAGTCACCGAAATCAAGGTGCATAGGGGACGCTTCTTTTTTTATATCTACTGCCAATCAATTAGTTTCTTAAAGAAAATTACTTATAAATCTGCAGAAAAAAAAACCATGCCGAAGGTGGGATCCGAACCCACGACCTCCGAATATCGCGTCTGGTGCTTTACCAACTGAGCTACGGCGATGGCTGTCTAATTTGCTGCTTTCTTGGGTATTTATGTTTTGCGTGCAAGCGAACCTTGGGAGTGTTCACCAGCGGCAACCTCGTCCATAGCGGTGGATGTAGCACGTCCTGTAGTACTGCAAGTTTGACGTAGAACGACATCAAACGGCGAAGGCGGAAACTGTGCGAGAGCCCTCTTATTCGAACTATGGCATCAAGACTGCCAGAACCGAGACCCCCGTTAAGCTATTAGCAGACAAGGGAAATGAAGTGAGGGGCTCGTTTCACAAACATATTAAGGAAACCAACAGTCACCGAAATAGAGGTGCATAGGGGAATGCTTCTTTTTTTATATCTAGTGGCAATCAATTAGCTTTTTTAAAAGAAAATTACTTATAGAACAGCAGAAAAAACAACCGTGCCTCCGGTGGGAGCCCACGACCTCCGAATATCGCCTCTGGTGCTCTTACCAACTGAGCTACTATGACGGCTGTCTAATCTTCTGCTTTCGTGGGTATTTATGTTTTGCGTGTAAGCGAACCTTGAGAGTCTTGACCAGCGCCACCCTCCTCCATAGCGGCGGACGTAGCACGTCCTGTAATACCGCAAGTGTGACGTAGAACGTCATCTAACGGCGAGGGCGGAAACTGTGCGAGAGCCCTCTTATGCTACCTATGGCATCAAGACTGCCAGATCTGAGACCCCATTTAAGCTATTAGCAGACAAGGAAAATGAAGTGAGGGGCTCGTTTGACAAACATATTAAGGAAACCAACAGTCACCGAAATCAAGGTGCATAGGGGAATGCTTCTTTTTTTATATCTAGTCCCAATCAATTACCTTTTTTTAAAGAAAATTACTTATAGAACAGCAGAAAAAACAACCATGCCACCGGTGGGATTCGAGCCCACGACCTCCGAATATCGCCTCTGGTGCTCTTACCAACTGAGCTACGGTGACGGCTGTCTAATCTTCTGCTTTCGTGGGTATTTATGTGTTGCGTGTAAGCGAACCTTGAGAGTGTTCACCAGCGCCACCCTCGTCCATAGCGGTGGACGTAATACGTCCTGTAATACCGCAAGTGTGACGTAGAACGTCATCTAACGGCGAGGGCGGAAACTGTGCGAGAGCCCTCTTATGCTACCTATGGCACCAAGACTGCCAGATCTGAGACCCCCTTTAAGCTATTAGCAGACAAGGAAAATGAAGTGAGGGGCTCGTTTGACAAACATATTAAGGAAACCAACAGTCACCGAGATCAAGGTGCATAGGGGAATGCTTCTTTTTTTATATCTAGTGCCAATCAATTAGCTTTTTTTAAAGAAAATTACTGATAGAACAGCAGAAAAAACAACCATGCCACCGGTGGGATTCGAGCCCACGACCTCCGAATATCGCCTCTGGTGCTCTTACCAACTGAGCTACGGTGACAGCTGTCTAATCTTCTGCTTTCGTGGGTATTTATGTTTTGCGTGTAAGCGAACCTTGAGAGTTTTCACCAGCGCCACCCTCGTCCATAGCGGTGGACGTAGCACGTCCTGTAATACCGCAAGTGTGACGTAGAACGTCATCTAACGGCGAGGGCGGAAACTGTGCGAGAGCCCTCTTATGCTACCTATGGCATCAAGACTGCCAGAACCGAGACCCCCTTTAAGCTATTAGCAGACAAGGCAAATGAAGTGAGGGGCTTGTTTGACAAACATATTAAGGAAACCAACAGTCACCGAAATCAAGGTGCATAGGGGAATGCTTCTTTTTTTATATCGACTGCCAATCAATTAGTTTTTTAAAGAAAATTACTTATAAAGCAGCAGAAAAACAACCATGCCACCGGTGGGATTCGAGCCCACGACCTCCTAGTATCGCTTCCGGTGCTCTTACCAACTGAGCTACCGTGACGGCTGTCTAATCTGCTGATTTTGTGGGTATTTATTTATGTTTTGCGTGTATGCGAACCTTGAGAGTGTTCACTAGCGCCACCCTCGTGCATAGCGGTGGACGTAGCACGTCCTGTAATACCGCAAGAGTGAAGTAGAATGTCATCTAACGGCGAGGGCGGAAACTGTGCGAGAGCCCTCTTATGCTACCTATAGCATCAAGACTGCCAGAACCGGGACCCCCGTTAAGCTATTAGCAGACAAGGCAAATGAAGTGAGGGGCTCGTTTGACAAACATATGAAGAAAGCCAACAGTCACGGAAATCAAGGTGCATAGTGGAATGCTTCTTCTTTATATCTAGTGCCAATCAATTAGTTTTTTTAAATAAAATTACTTATAAAGCAGCAGAAAAAACAACCGCGCCGCCGGTGGGATCCGAACCCACGACCTCCTAATATCGCGTCCGGTGCTTTACCAACTGATCTACGGCGACGGCTGTCTAATTTGCTGCTTTCGTGGGTATTTATGTTTTGCGTGCAAGCGAACCTTGAGAGTGTTCACCAGCGCCACCCTCGTCCATAGCGGTGGACGTAGCACGTCCTGTAATTCCGCAAGTGTGACGTAGAACGTCATCTAACGGCGAGGGCGGAAACTGTGCGAGAGCCCTCTTATGCTACCTATGGCATCAAGACAGCCAGAACCGACACCCTCGTTAATCTATTAGCAGACAAGGCAAATGATGTGAGGGGATCGTTTGACAAACATATTAAGGAAGCCAATAGTCACCGAAATCAAGGTGCATAGGGGAATGTTTCTTTTTTATATCTAGTGCCGTCAATTAGTTTTTTAATGAAAATTACCTATAAAGCAGCAGAAAAAACAACCATGCCGCCGGTGGGATCCGAACCCACGACCTCCGAATATCGCGTCCGGTGCTCTTACCAACTGAGCTACGTCGACGGCTGTCTAATCTGCTGCTTTCGTGGGTATTTTTGTTTTGCATGTCAGCGAACCTTGAGTGTTCACCAGCGCCACCCTCGTCCATAGCGGTGGACGTAGCACGTCCTGTAATGCCGCAAGAGTGACGTAGAACGTCATCTAACGGCGAGGGAGGAAACTGTGCGAGAGCCCTCTTATGCTACCTATGGCATCAAGACTGCCAGAACCGAGAGCTCCGTTAAGCTATTAGCAGACAAGGCAAATGAAGTGAGGGGCTCGTTTGACGAACATATTAAGGAAGCCAACAGTCACGGAAATCAAGGTGCATAGGGGAATGCTTCTTTTTTATATCTAGTGCAAATCAATTAGTTTTTTAAAGAAAATTACTTATAAAGCAGCAGAAAAACCAACCATGCCGAAGGTGGGATCCGAACCCACAACCTCCGAATATCGCGTCCGGTGCTTTACCAACTGAGCTAAAGCGACGGCTGTCTAATTTGCTGCTTTCTTGGGTATTTATGTTTTGCGTGCAAGTGAACCTTGAGAGTGTTCACCAGCGCCACCCTCGTCCTTAGCGGTGGACGTAGCACGTCCTGTAATACCGCAAGTGTGACGTAGGACGTCATCTAACGGCGAGGGCGGAAACTGTGCGAGAGCCCTCTTAAGCTACCTTTGGCATCAAGACTGCCGTATCTGAGACCCCCTTTAAGCTATTAGCAGACAAGGAAAATGAAGTGAGGGGCTCGTTTGACAAACATATTAAGAAAACCAACAGTCACCGAAATCAAGGTGCATAGGGGAATGCTTCTTTTTTCATATCTAGTGCCAATCAATTAGCTTTTTTTAAAGAAAATTACTTATAGAACAGCAGAAAAAACAACCATGCCACCGGTGGGATTCGAGCCCACGACCTACGAATATCGCCTCTGGTGCTCTTACCTACTGAGCTACGGTGACGCCTGTCTAATCTTCTGCTTTCGTGGGTATTTTTGTTTTGCGTGTAAGCGAACCTTGAGAGTGTTCACCAGCGCCACCCTCATGCATTGCGGTGGACGTAGCACGTCCTGTAATAACTCAAGTGTGAAGTAGAACGTCATCTAACGGCGAGGGCGGAAACTGTGCGAGAGCCCTCTTATGCTACCTATGGCATCAAGACTGCCAGAACCGAGACCCCCGTTAAGCTATTAGCAGACAAGGCAAATGAAGTGAGGGGCTCGTTTGACAAACATATGAAGGAAGCCAACAGTCACCGAAATCAAGGTGCATAGAGGAATGCTTGTTTTTTATATCTAGTGCCAATCAATTAGTTTTTTTAAAGAAAATTACTTATAGAACAGCAGAAAAAACAACCATGCCACCGGTGGGATTCGAGCCCACGACCTCCGAATATCGCCTCTGGTGGTCTTACCAACTGAGCTACGGTGACGGCTGTCTAATCTTCTGTTTCGTGGGTATTTATGTTTTGCGTGTAAGCGAACCTTGAGAGTATTCACCAGCGCCACCCTCGTCCATAGCGGTGGACGTAGCACGTCCTGTAATACCGCAAGTGTGACGTAGAACGTCATCTAACAGCGAGGGCGGAAACTGTGCGAGAGCCCTCTTATGCTACCTATGGCACCAAGACTGCAAGATCTGAGACCCCCTTTAAGCTATTAGCAGACAAGGAAAATGAAGTGAGGGGCTCGTTTGACAAACATATTAAGGAAACCAACAGTCACCGAGATCAAGGTGCATAGGGGAATGCTTCTTTTTTTATATCTAGTGCCAATCAATTAGCTTTTTCTAAAGAAAATTACTTATAGAACAGCAGAAAAAACAACCATGCCACCGGTGGGATTCGAGCCCACGACCTCCGAATATCGCCTCTGGTGCTCTTACCAACTGAGCTACGGTGACAGCTGTCTAATCTTCTGCTTTCGTGGGTATTTATGTTTTGCGTGTAAGCGAACCTTGAGAGTGTTCACCAGCGCCACCCTCGTCCATAGCGGTGGACGTAGCACGTCCTGTAATACCGCAAGTGTGACGTAGAACGTCATCTAACGGCGAGGGCGGAAACTGTGCGAGAGCCCTCTTATGCTACCTATGGCATCTAGACTGCCAGAACCGAGACCCCCGTTAAGCTATTAGCAGAAAAGGCAAATGAAGTGAGGGGCTCTTTTGAAAAACATATTAAGGAAGCCAACAGTCACCGAAATCAAGGTGCATAGGGGAAAACTTCTTTTTTATGTCTAGTGCCAATCAATTAGTTTTTTTAAATAAAATTACTTATAAAGCAGCAGAAAAACAACCATGCCGCCGGTGAGATCCTCACCCACGACCTCCTAGTATCGCTTCCGGTGCTCTTACCAACTGAGCTACCGTGACGGCTGTCTAATCTGCTGATTTTGTGGGTATTTATTTATGTTTTGCGTGTAAGCGAACCTTGAGAGTGTTCACTAGCGCCACCCTCGTGTATAGCGGTGGACGTAGCACGTCCTGTAATACCGCAAGTGTGACGTAGAACGTCATCTAACGGCGAGGGCGTAAACTGTGCGAGAGCCCTCTTATGCTACCTATGGCATCAAGACTGCCAGAACCGAGACCCCCTTTTATGCTATTAGCAGACAAGGCAAATGAAGTGAGGGGCTCGTTTGACAAACATATTAAGGAAACCAACAGTCGCCGAAATCAAGGTGCATAGGGGAACGCTTCTTTTTTTATATCTACTGACAATCAATTAGTTTTTTAAAGAAAATTACTTATAAATCTGCAGAAAAAAAACCATGCCGAAGGTGGGATCCGAACCCACGACCTCCGAATACCGCGTCTGGTGCTTTACCAACTGAGCTACGGCGACGGCTGTCTAATTTGCTGCTCTCTTGGGTATTTATGTTTTGCGTGCAAGCGAACCTTGGGAGTGTTCACCAGCGGCAACCTCGTCCATAGCGGTGGATGTAGCACGTCCTGTAGTACTGCAAGTTTGACGTAGAACGACATCAAACCGCGAAGGCGGAAACTGTGCGAGAGCCCTCTTATTCATAACTATGGCATCAAGACTGCCAGAACCGAGACCCCCGTTAAGCTATTAGCAGACAAGGGAAATGAAGTGAGGGGCTCGTTTCACAAACATGTTAAGGAAACCAACAGTCACCGAAATAGAGGTGCACAGGGGAATGCTTCTTTTTTTATAACTAGTGCCAATCAATTAGCTTTTTTTAAAGAAAATTACTTATAGAACAGCAGAAAAAACAACCGTGCCACCGGTGGGATTCGAGCCCACGACCTCCGAATATCGCCTCTGGTGCTCTTACCAACTGAGCTACTATGACGGCTGTCTAATCTTCTGCTTTCGTGGGTATTTATGTTTTGCGTGTAAGCGAACCTTGAGAGTGTTCACCAGCGCCACCCTCGTCCATAGCGGCGGACGTAGCACGTCCTGTAATACCGCAAGTGTGACGTAGAACGTCATCTAACGGCGAGGGCGTAAACTGTGCGAGAGCCCTCTTATGCTACCTATGGCATCAAGACTGCCAGATCTGAGACCCCCTTTAAGCTATTAGCAGACATGGAAAATGAGGTGAGGGGCTCGTTTGACAAACATATTAAGGAAACCAACAGTCACCGAAATCAAGGTGCATAGGGGAATGCTTCCTTTTTATATCTAGTGCCAATCAATTACCTTTTATTAAAGAAAATTACTTATAGAACAGCAGAAAAAACAACCATGCCACCGGTGGGATTCGAGCCCACGACCTCCAAATATCGCCTTTGGTGCTCTTACCAACTGAGCTACGGTGACGGCTGTCTAATCTTCTGCTTTCGTGGGTATTTATGTTTTGCGTGTAAGCGAACCTTGAGAGTGTTCACCAGCGCCACCCTCGTCCATAGCGGTGGACGTAGCACGTCCTGTAATACAGCAAGTGTGACGTAGAACGTCATCTAACGGCGAGGGCGGAAACTGTGCGAGAGCCCTCTTATGCTACCTATGGCATCAATACTGCCAGAACCGAGACCCCCTTTAAGCTATTAGCAGACAAGGCAAATGAAGTGAGGGGCTCGTTTGACAAACATATTAAGGAAACCAACAGTCACCGAAATCAAGGTGCATAGGGGAATGCTTCTTTTTTTATATCTACTGCCAATCAATTAGTTTTAAAAAAAAATTACTTATAAATCTGCAGAAAAAAAACCATGCCGAAGGTGGGATCCGAACCCACGACCTCCGAATATCGCGTCTGGTGCTTTACCAACTGAGCTACGGCGACGGCTGTCTAATTTGCTGCTTTCTTGGGTATTTATGTTTTGCGTGCAAGCGAACCTTGGGAGTGTTCACCAGCGGCAACATCGTCCATAGCGGTGGATGTAGCACGTCCTGTAGTACTGCAAGTTTGACGTAGAACGACATCTAACGGCGAAGGCGGAAACTGTGCGAGAGCCCTCTTATTCGAACTATGGCATCAAGACTGCCAGAACCGAGACCCCCGTTAAGCTATTAGCAGACAAGGGAAATGAAGTGAGGGGCTCGTTTCACAAACATATTAAGGAAACCAACAGTCACCGAAATAGAGGTGCATAGGGGAATGCTTCTTTTTTTATATCTAGTGCCAATCAATTAGCTTTTTTTAAAGAAAATTACTTATAGAACAGCACAAAAAACAACCGTGCCACCGGTGGGATTCGAGCCCACGACCTCCGAATATCGCCTCTGGTGCTCTTACCAACTGAGCTACTATGACGGCTGTCTAATCTTCTGCTTTCGTGGGTATTTATGTTTTGCGTGTAAGCGAACCTTGAGAGTGTTCACCAGCGCCACCCTCGTCCATAGCGGTGAACGTAGCACGTCCTGTAATACCGCAAGTGTGACGTAGAACGTCATCTAACGGCGAGGGCGGAAACTGTGCGAGAGCCCTCTTATGCTACCTATGGCACCAAGACTGCCAGATCTGAGACCCCCTTTAAGCTATTAGCAGACAAGGAAAAAGAAGTGAGGGGCTCGTTTGACAAACATATATAAGGAAACCAACAGTCACCGAAATCAAGGTGCATAGGGGAATGCTTCTTTTTTATATCTAGTGCCAATCAATTACCTTTTTTTAAAGAAAATTACTTATAGAACAGCAGAAAAAACAACCATGCCACCGGTGGGATTCGAGCCCACGACCTCCGAATATCGCCTTTGGTGCTCTTACCAACTGAGCTACGGTGACGGCTGTCTAATCTTCTGCTTTCGTGGGTATTTATGTTTTGCGTGTAAGCGAACCTTGAGAGTGTTCACCAGCGCCACCCTCGTCCATAGCGGTGGACGTAGCACGTCCTGTAATACCGCAAGTGTGACGTAGAACGTCATTTAACGGCGAGGGCGGAAACTGTGCGAGAGCCCTCTTATGCTACCTATGGCATCTAGACTGCCAGAACCGAGACCCCCGTTAAGCTATTAGCAGAAAAGGCAAATGAAGTGAGGGGATCTTTTGGCAAACATATTAAGGAAGCCAACAGTCACCGAAATCAAGGTGCGTAGGGGAATGCTTCTTTTTTTATATCAATGGCCAATCAATTAGTTTTTTAAAGAAAATTACTTATAAATCTGCAGAAAAAAAAACCATGCCGAAGGTGGGATCTGAACCCACGACCTCCGAATATCGCGTCTGGTGCTATACCAACTGAGCTACTGCGACGGCTGTCTAATTTGCTGCTTTCTTGGGTATTTATGTTTTGCGTGCAAGCGAACCTTGGGAGTGTTCACCAGCGGCAACATCGTCCATAGCGTTGGATGTAGCACGTCCTGTAGTACTGCAAGTTTGACGTAGAACGACATCTAACGGCGAAGGCGGAAACTGTGCGAGAGCCCTCTTATTCGAACTATGGCATCAAGACTGCCAGAACCGAGACCCCCGTTAAGCTATTAGCAGACAAGGGAAATGAAGTGAGGGGCTCGTTTCACAAACATATTAAGGAAACCAACAGTCACCGAAATATAGGTGCATAGGGGAATGCTTCTTTTTTTATATCTAGTACCAATGAATTAGCTTTTTTTTAAAGAAAATTACTTATAGAACAGCACAAAAAACAACCGTGCCACCGGTGGGATTCGAGCCCACGACCTCCGAATATCGCCTCTGGTGCTCTTACCAACTGAGCTACTATGACGGCTGTCTAATCTTCTGCTTTCGTGGGTATTTATGTTTTGCGTGTAAGCGAACCTTGAGAGTGTTCACCAGCGCCACCCTCGTCCATAGCGGTGGACGTAGCACGTCCTGTAATACCGCAAGTGTGACGTAGAACGTCATCTAACGGCGAGGGCGGAAACTGTGCGAGAGCCCTCTTATGCTACCTATGGCACCAAGACTGCCAGATCTGAGACCCCCTTTAAGCTATTAGCAGACAAGGAAAATGAAGTGAGGGCCTCGTTTGACAAACATATTAAGGAAACCAACAGTCACCGAGATCAAGGTGCATAGGGGAATGCTTCTTTTTTTTATATCTAGTGCCAATCAATTAGCTTTTTCTAAAGAAAATTACTTATAGAACAGCAGAAAAAACAACCATGCCACCGGTGGGATTCGAGCCCACGACCTCCGAATATCGCCTCTGGTGCTCTTACCAACTGAGCTACGGTGACAGCTGTCTAATCTTCTGCTTTCGTGGGTATTTATGTTTTGCGTGTAAGCGAACCTTGAGAGTGTTCACCAGCGCCACCCTCGTCCATAGCGGTGGACGTAGCACGTCCTGTAATACCGCAAGTGTGACGTAGAACGTCATCTAACGGCGAGGGCGGAAACTGTGCGAGAGCCCTCTTATGCTACCTATGGCATCTAGACTGCCAGAACCGAGACCCCCGTTAAGCTATTAGCAGAAAAGGCAAATGAAGTGAGGGGATCTTTTGACAAACATATTAAGGAAGCCAACAGTCACCGAAATCAAGGTGCATAGGGGAAAACTTCTTTTTTTTATATCTAGTGCCAATCAATTAGTTTTTTTAAATAAAATTACTTATAAAGCAGCAGAAAAACAACCATGCCGCCGTTGAGATCCTAACCCACGACCTCCTAGTATCGCTTCCGGTGCTCTTTCCAACTGAGCTACCGTGACGGCTGTCTAATCTGCTGATTTTGTGGGTATTTATTTATGTTTTGCGTGTAAGCGAACCTTGACAGTGTTCACTAGCGCCACCCTCGTGCATAGCGGTGGACGTAGCACGTCCTGTAATACCGCAAGTGTGACGTAGAACGTCATCTAACGGCGAGGGCGGAAACTGTGCGAGAGCCCTCTTATGCTACCGATGGCATCAAGACTGCCAGAACCGAGACCACCGTTAAGCTATTAGCAGACAAGGGAAATGAAGTGAGGGGCTCGTTTGACAAACATATTAAGGAAACCAACAGTCACCGAAATCAAGGTGCATAGGGGAATGCTTCTTTTTTTATATCTAGTGCCAATCAATTAGCTTTTTTTAAAGAAAATTACTTATAGAACAGCAGAAAAAACAACCATGCCACCGGTGGGATTCGAGCCCACGACCTCCGAATATTGCCTCTGGTGCTCTTACCAACTGAGCTACTGTGACGGCTGTCTAATCTTCTGCTTTCGTGGGTATTAATGTTTTGCGTATAAGCGAACCTTGAGAGTGTTCACCAGAGCCACCCTCGTCCATAGCGGTGGACGTAGCACGTCCTGTAATACCGCAAGTGTGACATAGAACGTCATCAAACGGCGAGGGCAGAAACTGTGCGAGAGCCCTCTTATGCTACCTATGGCATCAAGACTGCCAGAACCGAGACCCCCTTTAAGCTATTAGCAGACAAGGCAAATGAAGTGAGGGGCTCGTTTGACAAACATATTAAGGAAACCAACAGTCACCGAAATCAAGGTGCATAGGGGAATGCTTCTTTTTTTATATCTACTGCCAATCAATTAGTTTTTAAAGAAAATTACTTATAAAGCAGCAGAAAAACAACCATGCCGCCGGTGAGATCCTAACCCACGACCTCCTAGTATCGCTTCCGGTGCTCTTACAAACTGAGCTACCGTGACGGCTGTCTAATCTGCTGATTTTGTGGGTATTTATTTATGTTTTGCGTGTATGCGAACCTTGAGAGTGTTCACTAGCGCCACCCTCGTGCATAGCGGTGGACGTAGCACGTCCTGTAATACCGCAGGAGTGAAGTAGAATGTCATCTAACGGCGAGGGCGGAAACTGTGCGAGAGCCCTCTTATGCTACCTATAGCATCAAGACTGCCAGAACCGAGACCCCCGTTAAGCTATTAGCAGACAAGGCAAATGAAGTGAGGGGCTCGTTTGACAAACATATGAAGGAAGCCAACAGTCACCGAAATCAAGGTGCATAGGGGAATGCTTCTTTTTTATATCTAGTGCCGATCAATTAGTTTTTTAATGAAAATTACCTATAAAGCAGCAGAAAAAACAACCATGCCGCCGGTGGGATCCGAACCTACGACCTCCGAATATCGCGTCCGGTGCTCTTACCAACTGAGCTACGTCGACGGCTGTCTAATCTGCTGCTTTCGTGGGTATTTTTGTTTTGCATGTCACCGAACCTTGAGTGTTCACCAGCGCCACCCTCGTCCATAGCGGTGGACGTAGAACGTCCTGTAATGCCGCAAGAGTGACGTAGAACGTATCTAACGGCGAGGGAGGAAACTGTGCGAGAGCCCTCTTATGCTACCTATGGCATCAAGACTGCCAGAACCGAGACCCCCTTTAAGCTATTAGCAGACAAGGCAAATGAAGTGAGGGGCTCGTTTGACAAACATATTAAGGAAACCAACAGTCACCGAAATCAAGGTGCATAGGGGAATGCTTCTTTTTTTATATCTACTGCCAATCAATTAGTTTTTAAAGAAAATTACTTATAAATCTGCAGAAAAAAAACCATGCCGAAGGTGGGATCCGAACCCACGACCTCCGAATATCGTGTCTGGTGCTTTACCAACTGAGCTACGGCGACGGCTGTCTAATTTGCTGCTTTCTTGGGTATTTATGTTTTGCGTGCAAGCGAACCTTGGGAGTGTTCACCAGCGGCAACATCGTCCATAGCGGTGGATGTAGCACGTCCTGTAGTACTGCAAGTTTGACGTAGAACGACATCTAACGGCGAAGGCGGAAACTGTGCGAGAGCCCTCTTATTCGAACTATGGCATCAAGACTGCCAGAACCGAGACCCCCGTTAAGCTATTAGCAGACAAGGGAAATGAAGTGAGGGGCTCGTTTCACAAACATATTAAGGAAACCAACAGTCACCGAAATAGAGGTGCATAGGGGAATGCTTCTTTTTTTATATCTAGTGCCAATCAATTAGCTTTTTTTTAAAAGAAAATTACTTATAGAACAGCAGAAAAAACAACCGTGCCACCGGTGGGATTCGAGCCCACGACCTCCGAATATCGCCTCTGGTGCTCTTACCAACTGAGCTACTATAACGGCTGTCTAATCTTCTGCTTTCGTGGGTATTTATGTTTTGCGTGTAAGCGAACCTTGAGAGTGTTCAACAGCGCCACCCTCGTCCATAGCGGTGCACGTAGCACGTCCTGTAATACCGCTAGTGTGACGTAGAACGTCATCTAACGGCGAGGGCGGAAACTGTGCGAGAGCCCTCTTATGCTACCTATGGCACCAAGACTGCCAGATCTGAGACCCCCTTTAAGCTATTAGCAGACAAGGAAAATGAAGTGAGGGGCTCGTTTGACAAACATATTAAGGAAACCAACAGTCACCGAGATCAAGGTGCATAGGGGAATGCTTCTTTTTTTATATCTAGTGCCAATCAATTAGCTTTTTCTAAAGAAAATTACTTATAGAACAGCAGAAAAAACAACCATGCCACCGGTGGGATTCGAGCCCACGACCTCCGAATATCGCCTCTGGTGCTCTTACCAACTGAGCTACGGTGACAGCTGTCTAATTTGCTGCTTTCTTGGGTATTTATGTTTTGCGTGTAAGCGAACCTTGAGAGTGTTCACCAGCGCCACCCTCGTCCATAGCGGTGGACGTAGCACGTCCTGTAATACCGCAAGTGTGACGTAGAACGTCATCTAACGGCGAGGGCGGAAACTGTGCGAGAGCCCTCTTATGCTACCTATGGCATCTAGACTGCCAGAACCGAGACCCCCGTTAAGCTATTAGAGAAAAGGCAAATGAAGTGAGGGGCTCTTTTGAAAAACATATTAGGGAAGCCAACAGTCACCGAAATCAAGGTGCATAGGGGAATGCTTCTTTTTTTATGTCTAGTGCCAATCAATTAGTTTTTTTGAAAATTGCTTATAAAGCTGCAGAAGAAACAACCATGCCGCCGGTGGGATCCGAACTTACCACCTCCGAATATGGCGTCCGGTGCGCATACCATCTGAGCTACGGCGACGGCTGTCTAATCTGCTGCTTTCGTGGGTATTTATGTTTTGCGTGTAAGCGAACCTTGAGAGTGTTCACCAGCGCCACCCTCGTCCATAGCGGTGGACGTAGCACGTCCTGTAATACCGCAAGTGTGACGTAGAACGTCATCTAACGGCGAGGGCGGAAACTGTGCGAGAGCCCTCTTATGCTACCTATGGCATCTAGACTGCCAGAACCGAGACCCCCGTTAAGCTATTAGCAGAAAAGGCAAATGAAGTGAGGTGCTCTTTTGAAAAACATATTAAGGAAGCCAACAGTCACCGAAATCAAGGTGCATAGGGGAAAACTTCTTTTTTATATCTAGTGCCAATCAATTAGTTTTTTTAAATAAAATTACTTATAAAGCAGCAGAAAAACAACCATGCCGCCGGTGATATCCTCACCCATGACCTCCTAGTATCGCTTCCGGTGCTCTTACCAACTGAGCTACCGTGACGGCTGTCTAATCTGCTGTTTTTGTGGTTATTTATTTATGTTTTGCGTGTAACGAACCTTGAGAGTGTTCACTAGCGCCACCCTCGTGTATAGCGGTGGACGTAGCACGTCCTGTAATACCGCAAGTGTGACGTAGAACGTCATCTAACGGCGAGGGCGGAAACTGTGCGAGAGCCCTCTTATGCTACCTATGGCATAGAGACTGCCAGATCTGAGACCCCCTTTAAGCTATTAGCAGACAAGGAAAATGAAGTGAGGGGCTCGTTTGACAAACATATTAAGGAAACCAACAGTCTCCGAAATCAAGGTGCATAGGGGAATGCTTCTTTTTTATATCTAGTGCCAATCAATTACCTTTTTTTAAAGAAAATTACTTATAGAACAGCAGAAAAAACAACGATGCCACCGGTGGGATTCGAGCCCACGACCTCCGAATATCGCCTTTGGTGCTCTTACCAACTGAGCTACGGTGACGGCTGTCTAATCTTCTGCTTTCGTGGGTATTTATGTTTTGCGTGTAAGCGAACCTTGAGAGTGTTCACCAGCGCCACCCTCGTCCATAGCGGTGGACGTAGCACGTCCTGTAATACCGCAAGTGTGACGTAGAACGTCATCTAACGGCGAGGGCGGAAACTGTGCGAGAGCCCTCTTATGCTACCTATGGCATCAAGACTGCCAAAACCGAGACCCCCTTTAAGCTATTAGCAGACAAGGCAAATGAAGTGAGGGGCTCGTTTGACAAACATATTATGGAAACCAACAGTCACCGAAATCAAGGTGCATAGGGGAATGCTTCTTTTTTTATATCTACTGCCAATCAATTAGTTTTTAAAGAAAATTACTTATAAATCTGCAGAAAAAAACCATGCCGCCGGTGATATCCTCACCCACGACCTCCTAGTATCGCTTCCGGTGCTCTTACCAACTGAGCTACCGTGACGGCTGTCTAATCTGCTGATTTTGTGGGTATTTATTTATGTTTTGCGTGTAAGCGAACCTTGAGAGTGTTCACTAGCGCCACCCTCGTGTATAGCGGTGGACGTAGCACGTCCTGTAATACCGCAAGTGTGACGTAGAACGTCATCTAACGGCAAGGGCGTAAACTGTGCGAGAGCCCTCTTATGCTACCTATGGCATCAAGACTGCCAGAACCGAGACCCCCTTTAAGCTATTAGCAGACAAGGCAAATGAAGTGAGGGGCTCGTTTGACAAACATATTAAGGAAACCAACAGTCGCCGAAATCAAGGTGCATAGGGGAACGCTTCTTTTTTTATATCTACTGCCAATCAATTAGTTTTTTAAAGAAAATTACTTATAAATCTGCAGAAAAAAAAACCATGCCGAAGGTGGGATCCGAACCCACGACCTCCGAATACCGCGTCTAATGCTTTACCAACTGAGCTACGGCGACGGCTGTCTAATTTGCTGCTTTCTTGGGTATTTATGTTTTGCGTGCAAGCGAACCTTGGGAGTGTTCACCAGCGGCAATCTCGTCCATAGCGGTGGATGTAGCACGTCCTGTAGTACTGCAAGTTTGACGTAGAACGACATCAAACCGCGAAGGCGGAAACTGTGCGAGAGCCCTCTTATTCGAACTATGGCATCAAGACTGCCAGAACCGAGACCCCCATTAAGCTATCAGCAGACAAGGGAAATGAAGGGAGGGGCTCGTTTCACAAACTTATTAGGGAAACCAACAGTCACCGAAATAGAGGTGCATAGGGGAATGCTTCTTTTTTTATAACTAGTGCCAATCAATTAGCTTTTTTTAAAGAAAATTACTTATAGAACAGCAGAAAAAACAACCGTGCCACCGGTGGGATTCGAGCCCACGACCTCCGAATATCGCCTCTGGTGCTCTTACCAACTGAGCTACTATGACGGCTGTCTAATCTTCTGCTTTCGTGGGTATTTATGTTTTGCGTGTAAGCGAACCTTGAGAGTGTTCACCAGCGCCACCCTCGTCCATAGCGGCGGACGTAGCACGTCCTGTAATACCGCAAGTGTGACGTAGAACGTCATCTAACGGCGAGGGCGGAAACTGTGCGAGAGCCCTCTTATGCTACCTATGGCATAGAGACTGCCAGATCTGAGACCCCCTTTAAGCTATTAGCAGACAAGGAAAATGAAGTGAGGGGCTCGTTTGACAAACATATTAAGGAAACCAACAGTCTCCGAAATCAAGGTGCATAGGGGAATGCTTCTTTTTTATATCTAGTGCCAATCAATTACCTTTTTTTAAAGAAAATTACTTATAGAACAGCAGAAAAAACAACGATGCCACCGGTGGGATTCGAGCCCACGACCTCCGAATATCGCCTTTGGTGCTCTTACCAACTGAGCTACGGTGACGGCTGTCTAATCTTCTGCTTTCGTGGGTATTTATGTTTTGCGTGTAAGCGAACCTTGAGAGTGTTCACCAGCGCCACCCTCGTCCATAGCGGTGGACGTAGCACGTCCTGTAATACCGCAAGTGTGACGTAGAACGTCATCTAACGGCGAGGGCGGAAACTGTGCGAGAGCCCTCTTATGCTACCTATGGCATCAAGACTGCCAAAACCGAGACCCCCTTTAAGCTATTAGCAGACAAGGCAAATGAAGTGAGGGGCTCGTTTGACAAACATATTATGGAAACCAACAGTCACCGAAATCAAGGTGCATAGGGGAATGCTTCTTTTTTTATATCTACTGCCAATCAATTAGTTTTTAAAGAAAATTACTTATAAATCTGCAGAAAAAAACCATGCCGAAGGTGGGATCCGAACCCACGACCTCCGAATACCGCGTCTGGTGCTTTACCAACTGAGCTACGGCGACGGCTGTCTAATTTGCTGCTTTCTTTGGTATTTATGTTTTGCGTGCAAGCGAACCTTGGGAGTGTTCACCAGCGGCAATCTCGTCCATAGCGGTGGATGTAGCACGTCCTGTAGTACTGCAAGTTTGACGTAGAACGACATCAAACCGCGAAGGCGGAGACTGTGCGAGAGCCCTCTTATTCGAACTATGGCATCAAGACTGCCAGAACCGAGACCCCCGTTAAGCTATTAGCAGACAAGGGAAATGAAGGGAGGGGCTCGTTTCACAAACATATTAAGGAAACCAACAGTCACCGAAATAGAGGTGCATAGGGGAATGCTTCTTTTTTTATATCTAGTGCCAATCAATTAGCTTTTTTTTAAAGAAAATTACTTATAGAACAGCAGAAAAAACAAGCGTGCCACCGGTGGGATTCGAGCCCACGACCTCCGAATATCGCCTCTGGTGCTCTTACCAACTGAGCTACTATGACGGCTGTCTAATCTTCTGCTTTCGTGGGTATTTATGTTTTGCGTGTAAGCGAACCTTGAGAGTGTTCACCAGCGCCACCCTCGTCCATAACGGTGGACGTAGCACGTCCTGTAATACCGCAAGTGTGACGTAGAACGTCATCTAACGGCGAGGGCGGAAACTGTGCGAGAGCCCTCTTATGCTACCTATGGCACCAAGACTGCCAGATCTGAGACCCCCTTTAAGCTATTAGCAGACAAGGAAAATGAAGTGAGGGGCTCGTTTGACAAACATATTAGGGAAACCAACAGTCACCGAGATCAAGGTGCATAGGGGAATGCTTCTTTTTTTATATCTAGTGCCAATCAATTAGCTTTTTCTAAAGAAAATTACTTATAGAACAGCAGAAAAAACAACCATGCCACCGGTGGGATTCGAGCCCACGACCTCCGAATATCGCCTCTGGTGCTCTTACCAACTGAGCTACGGTGACAGCTGTCTAATATTCTGCTTTAGTGGGTATTTATGTTTTGCGTGTAAGCGAACCTTGAGAGTGTTCACCAGCGCCACCCTCGTCCATAGCGGTGGACGTAGCACGTCCTGTAATACCGCAAGTGTGACGTAGAACGTCATCTAACGGCGAGGGCGGAAACTGTGCGAGAGCCCTCTTATGCTACCTATGGCATCTAGACTGCCAGAACCGAGACCCCCGTTAAGCTATTAGCAGAGAAGGCAAATGAAGTGAGGGGATCTTTTGACAAACATATTTAGGAAGCCAACAGTCACCAAAATCAAGGTGCATAGGGGAAAACTTCTTTTTTTATATCTAGTGCCAATCAATTAGTTTTTTTAAATAAAATTACTTATAAAGCAGCAGAAAAACAACCATGCCGCCGTTGAGATCCTAACCCACGACCTCCTAGTATCGCTTCCGGTGCTCTTACCAACTGAGCTACCGTGACGGCTGTCTAATCTGCTGATTTTGTGGGTATTTATTTATGTTTTGCGTGTAAGCGAACCTTGAGAGTGTTCACTAGCGCCACCCTCGTGCATAGCGGTGGACGTAGCACGTCCTGTAATACCGCAAGTGTGACGTAGAACGTCATCTAACGGCGAGGGCGGAAACTGTGCGAGAGCCCTCTTATGCTACCTATGGCATCAAGACTGCCAGAACAGAGACCCCCGTTAAGCTATTAGCAGACAAGGGAAATGAAGTGAGGGGCTCGTTTGACAAACATATTAAGGAAACCAACAGTCACCGAAATCAAGGTGCATAGGGGAATGCTTCTTTTTTTATATCTAGTGCCAATCAATTAGCTCTTTTTAAAGAAAATTACTTATAGAACAGCAGAAATAACAACCATGCCACCGGTGTGATTCGAGCCCACGACCTCCGAATATCGCCTCTGGTGCTCTTACCAACTGAGCTACGGTGACGGCTGTCTAATCTTCTGCTGTCGTGGGTATTTATGTTTTGCGTATAAGCGAACCTTGAGAGTGTTCACCAGCGCCGCCCTCGTCCATAGCGGTGGACGTAGCACGTCCTGCAATACCGAAAGTGTGACATAGAACGTCATCAAACGGCGAGGGCGGAAACTGTGCGAGAGCCCTCTTATGCTACCTATGGCATCAAGACTGCCAGAACCGAGACCCCCTTTAAGCTATTAGCAGACAAGGGAAATGAAGTGAGGGGCTCGTTTGACAAACATATTAAGGAAACCAACAGTCACCGAAATCAAGGTGCATAGGGGAATGCTTCTTTTTTTATATCTACTGCCAATCAATTAGTTTTTTAAAGAAAATTACTTATAAAGCAGCAGAAAAACAACCATGCCGGTGGGATCCCAACCCACGACCTCCCAGTATCGCTTCCGGTGCTCTTACCAACTGAGCTACCGTGACGGCTGTCTAATCTGCTGATTTTGTGGGTATTTATTTATGTTTTGCGTGTATGCGAACCTTGAGAGTGTTCACTAGCGCCACCCTCGTGCATAGCGGTGGACGTAGCACGTCCTGTAATACCGCAAGAGTGAAGTATAATGTCATCTAACGGCGAGGGCGGAAACTGTGCGAGAGCCCTCTTATGCTACCTATAGCATCAAGACTGCCAGAACCGAGACCCCCGTTAAGCTATTAGCAGACAAGGCAAATGAAGTGAGGGGCTCGTTTGACAAACATATGAAGGAAGCCAACAGTCACGGAAATCAAGGTGCATAGGGGAATGCTTCTTTTTTCATATCTAGTGCCAATCAATTAGCTTTTTTTAAAGAAAATTACTTATAGAACAGCAGAAAAAACAACCATGCCACCGGTGGGATTCGAGCCCACGACCTACGACTATCGCCTCTGGTGCTCTTACCAACTGAGCTACGGTGACGCCTGTCTAATCTTCTGCTTTCGTGGGTATTTATGTTTTGCGTGTAAGCGAACCTTGAGAGTGTTCACCAGCGCCACCCTCGTGCATAGCGGTGGACGTAGCACGTCCTGTAATAACTCAAGTGTGAAGTAGAACGTCATCTAACGGCGAGGGCGGAAACTGTGCGAGAGCCCTCTTATGCTACCTATGGCATCAAGACTGCCAGAACCGAGACCCCCGTTAAGCTATTAGCAGACAAGGCAAATGAAGTGAGGGGCTCGTTTGACAAACATATGAAGGAAGCCAACAGTCACCGAAATCAAGGTGCATAGGGGAATGCTTCTTTTTTATATCTAGTGCAAATCAATTAGTTTTTTAAAGAAAATTACTTATAAAGCAGCAGAAAAAACAACCATGCCGAAGGTGGGATCCGAACCCACAACCTCCGAATATCGCGTCCGGTGCTTTACCAACTGAGCTAAAGCGACGGCTGTCTAATTTGCTGCTTTCTTGGGTATTTATGTTTTGCGTGCAAGTGAACCTTGAGAGTGTTCACCAGCGCCACCCTCGTCCTTAGCGGTGGACGTAGCACGTCCTGTAATACCGCAAGTGTGACGTAGGACGTCATCTAATGGCGAGGGCGGAAACAGTGCGAGAGCCCTCTTATGCTACCTTTGGCATCAAGACTGCCAGATCTGAGACCCCCTTTAAGCTATTAGCAGACAAGGAAAATGAAGTGAGGGGCTCGTTTGACAAACATATTAAGAAATCCAACAGTCACCGAAATCAAGGTGCATAGGGGAATGCTTCTTTTTTCATATCTAGTGCCAATCAATTAGCTTTTTTTAAAGAAAATTACTTATAGAACAGCAGAAAAAACAACCATGCCACCGGTGGGATTCGAGCCCACGACCTACGAATATCGCCTCTGGTGATCTTACCAACTGAGCTACGGTGACGCCTGTCTAATCTTCTGCTTTCGTGGGTATTTATGTTTTGCGTGTAAGCGAACCTTGAGAGTGTTCACCAGCGCCACCCTCGTGCATAGCGGTGGACGTAGCACGCCCTGTAATAACTCAAGTGTGAAGTAGAACGTCATCTAACGGCGAGGGCGGAAACTGTGCGAGAGCCCTCTTACTCTACCTATGGCATCAAGACTGCCAGAACCGAGACCCCCGTTAAGCTATTAGCAGACAAGGCAAATGAAGTGAGGGGCTCGTTTGACAAACATATGAAGGAAGCCAACAGTCACCGAAATCAAGGTGCATAGAGGAATGCTTGTTTTTTATATCTAGTGCCAATCAATTAGTTTTTTTAAAGAAAATTACTTATAGAACAGCAGAAAAAACAACCATGCCACCGGTGGGATTCGAGCCCACGACCTCCGAATATCGCCTCTGGTGGTCTTACCAACTGAGCTACTGTGACGGCTGTCTAATCTTCTGTTTCGTGGGTATTTATATTTTGCGTGTAAGCGAACCTTGAGAGTATTCACCAGCGCCACCCTCGTCCATAGCGGTGGACGTAGCACGTCCTGTAATACCGCAAGTGTGACGTAGAACGTCATCTAACGGCGAGGGCGGAAACTGTGCGAGAGCTCTCTTATGCTACCTATGGCATCAAGACTGCCAGAACCGAGACCCCCTTTAAGCTATTAGCAGACAAGGCAAATGAAGTGAGGGGCTCCTTTGACAAGCATATTAAGGAAACCAACAGTCACCGAAATCAAGGTGCATAGGGGAATGCTTCTTTTTTTATATCTACTGCCAATCAATTAGTTTTTTAAAGAAAATTACTTATAAATCTGCAGAAAAAAAACCATGCCGAAGGTGGGATCTGAACCCACGACCTCCGAATATCGCGTCTGGTGCTTTACCAACTGAGCTACGGCGAGGGCTGTCTAATTTGCTGCTTTCTTGGGTATTTATGTTTTGCGTGCAAGCGAACCTTGGGAGTGTTCACCAGCGGCAACCTCGTCCATAGCGGTGGATGTAGCACGTCCTGTAGTACTGCAAGTATGACGTAGAACGACATCTAACGGCGAAGGCGGAAACTGTGCGAGAACCCTCTTATTCGAACTATGGCATCAAGACTGCCAGAACTGAGACGCCCGTTAAGCTATTAGCAGACAAGGGAAATGAAGTGAGGGGCTCGTTTCACAAACATATTAAGGAAACAAACAGTCACCGAAATTGAGGTGCATAGGGGAATGCTTCTTTTTTTATATCTAGTGCCAATCAATTAGCTTTTTTTTAAAGAAAATTACTTATAGAACAGCAGAAAAAACAACCGTGCCACCGGTGGGATTCGAGCCCACGACCTCCGAATATCGCCTCTGGCGCTCTTACCAACTGAGCTACTATGACGGCTGTCTAATCTTCTGCTTTCGTGGGTATTTATGTTTTGCGTGTAAGCGAACCTTGAGAGTGTTCACCAGCGCCACCCTCGTCCATAGCGGTGGACGTAGCACGTCCTGTAATACCGCAAGTGTGACGTAGAACATCATCTAACGGCGAGGGCGGAAACTGTGCGAGAGCCCTCTTATGCTACCAATGGCATCAAGACTGCCAGATCTGAGACCCCCTTTAAGCTATTAGCAGACAAGGAAAATGAAGTGAGGGGCTCGTTTGACAAACATAATAAGGAAACCAACAGTCACCGAGATCAAGGTGCATAGGCGAATGCTTCTTTTTTATATCTAGTGCCAATCAAATAGCTTTTTTAAAAGAAAATTACTTATAGAACAGCAGAAAAAACAACCATGCCACCGGTGGGATTCGAGCCCACGACCTCCGAATATCGCCTCTGGTGCTCTTACCAACTGAGCTACGGTGACGGCTGTGTAATCTTCTGCTTTCGTGGGTATTTATGTTTTGCGTGTAAGCGAACCTTGAGAGTGTTCACCAGCGCCACCCTCGTCCATAGCGGTGGACGTAGCATGTCCTGTAATACCGCAAGTGTGACGTAGAACTTCATCTACCGGCGAGGGCGGAAACTGTGCGAGAGCCCTCTTATGCTACCTATGGCATCAAGACTGCCAGATCTGAGACCCCCTTTAAGCTATTAGCAGACAAGGAAAATGAAGTGAGGGGCTCGTTTGACAAACATATTAAGAAAACCAACAGTCACCGAAATCAAGGTGCATAGGGGAATGCTTCTTTTTTCATATCTAGTGCCAATCAATTAGCTTTTTTAAAGAAAATTACTTATAAAGCAGCAGAAAAAAAACCATGCCGCCGGTGAGATCCTAACCCACGACCTCCTAGTATCGCTTCCGGTGCTCTTACCAACTGAGCTAATGTGACGGCTGTCTAATCTGCTGATTTTGTGGGTATTTATTTATGTTTTGCGTGTAAGCGAACCTTGAGAGTGTTCACTAGCGCCACCCTCGTGCATAACGGTGGACGTAGCACGTCCTGTAATACCGCAAATGTGACGTAGAACGTCATCTAACGGCGAGGGCGGAAACTGTGCGAGAGCCCTCTTATGCTACCTATGGCATCAAGACTGCCAGAACCGAGACCCCCTTTAAGCTATTAGCAGACAAGGAAAATGAAGTGAGGGGCTCGTTTGACAAACATATTAAGAAAACCAACAGTCACCGAAATCAAGGTGCATAGGGGAATGCTTCTTTTTTCATATCGAGTGCCAATCAATTAGCTTTTTTTAAAGAAAATTACTTATAGAACAGCAGAAAAAACAACCATGCCACCGGTGGGATTCGAGCCCACGACCTACGAATATCGCCTCTGGTGCTCTTACCAACTGAGCTACGGTGACGCCTGTCTAATCTTCTGCTTTCGTGGGTATTTATGTTTTGCGTGTAAGCGAACCTTGAGAGTGTTCACCAGCGCCACCCTCGTGCATAGCGGTGGACGTAGCACGTCCTGTAATAACTCAAGTGTGAAGTAGAACGTCATCTAACGGCGAGGGCGGAAACTGTGCGAGAGCCCTCTTATGCTACCTATGGCATCAAGACTGCCAGAACCGAGACCCCCGTTAAGCTATTAGCAGACAAGGCAAATGAAGTGAGGGGCTCGTTTGACAAACATATGAAGGAAGCCAACAGTCACCGAAATCAAGGTGCATAGAGGAATGCTTGTTTTTTATATCTAGTGCCAATCAATTATTTTTTTAAAGAAAATTACTTATAGAACAGCAGAAGAAACAACCATGCCACCGGTGGGATTCGAGCCCACGACCTCCGAATATCGCCTCTGGTGGTCTTACCAACTGAGCTACGGTGACGGCTGTCTAATCTTCTGTTTCGTGGGTATTTATGATTTGCGTTTAAGCGAACCTTGAGAGTATTCACCAGCGCCACCCTCGTCCATAGCGGTGGACGTAGCACGTCCTGTAATACCGCAAGTGTGACGTAGAACGTCATCTAACGGCGAGGGCGGAAACTGTGCGAGAGCCCTCTTATGCTACCTATGGCATCAAGACTGCCAGAACCGAGACCCCCTTTAAGCTATTAGCAGACAAGGCAAATGAAGTGAGGGGCTCCTTTGACAAACATATTAAGGAAACCAACAGTCACCGAAATCAAGGTGCATAGGGGAATGCTTCTTTTTTTATATCTACTGCCAATCAATTAGCTTTTTAAAGAAAATTACCTATAAATCTGCAGAAAAAAAACCATGCCGAAGGTGGGATCCGAACCCACGAACTCCGAATATCGCGTCTGGTGCTTTACCAACTGAGCTACGGCGACGGCTGTCTAATTTGCTGCTTTCTTGGGTATTTATGTTTTGCGTGCAATCGAACCTTGGGAGTGTTCACCAGCGGCAACCTCGTCCATAGCGGTGGATGTAGCACGTTCTGTAGTACTGCAAGTATGACGTAGAACGACATCTAACGGCGAAGGCGGAAACTGTGCGAGAGCCCTCTTATTCGAACTATGGCATCAAGACTGCCAGAACTGAGACCCCCGTTAAGCTATTAGCAGACAAGGGAAATGAAGTGAGGGGCTCGTTTCACAAACATATTAAGGAAACCAACAGTCACCGAAATAGAGGTGCATAGGGGAATGCTTCTTTTTTTATATCTAGTGCCAATCAATTAGCTTTTTTTAAAGAAAATTACTTGTAGAACAGCAGAAAAAACAACCGTGCCACCGGTGGGATTCGAGCCCACGACCTCCGAATATCGCCTCTGGTGCTGTTACCAACTGAGCTACTATGACGGCTGTCTAATCTTCTGCTTTCGTGGGTATTTATGTTTTGCGTGTAAGCGAACCTTGAGAGTGTTCACCAGCGCCACCCTCGTCCATAGCGGTGGACGTAGCACGTCCTGTAATACCGCAAGTGTGACGTAGAACATCATCTAACGGCGAGGGCGGAAACTGTGCGAGAGCCCTCTTATGCTACCTATGGCATCAAGACTGCCAGATCTGAGACCCCCTTTAAGCTATTAGCAGACAAGGAAAATGAAGTGAGGGGCTCGTTTGACAAACATATTAAGGAAACCAACAGTCACCGAGATCAAGGTGCATAGGGGAATGCTTCTTTTTTTATATCTAGTGCCAATCAATTAGCTTTTTTTAAAGAAAATTACTTATAGAACAGCAGAAAAAACAACCATGCCACCGGTGAGATTCGAGCCCACGACCTCCGAATATCGCCTCTGGTGCTCTTACCAACTGAGCTACGGTGACAGGTGTCTAATCTTCTGCTTTCGTGGGTATTTATGTTTTGCGTGTAAGCGAACCTTGAGAGTGTTCACCAGCGCCACCCTCGTCCATAGCGGTGGACGTAGCACGTCCTGTAATCCCGCAAGTGTGACGTAGAACGTCATCTAACGGCGAGGGCGGAAACTGTGCGAGAGCCCTCTTATGCTACCTATGGCATCTAGACTGCCAGAACCGAGACCCCCGTTAAGCTATTAGCAGAAAAGGCAAATGAAGTGAGGGGCTCTTTGACAAACATATTAAGAAAGCCAACAGTCACCGAAATCAAGGTGCATAGGGGAAAACTTCTTTTTTTATATCTAGTGCCAATCAATTAGTTTTTTTAAATAAAATTACTTATAAAGCAGCAGAAAAACAACCATGCCGCCGGTGAGATCCTAACCCACGACCTCCTAGTATCGCTTCCGGTGCTCTTACCAACTGAGCTAATGTGACGGCTGTCTAATCTGCTGATTTTGTGGGTATTTATTTATGTTTTGCGTGTAAGCGAACCTTGAGAGTGTTCACTAGCGCCACCCTCGTGCATAACGGTGGACGTAGCACGTCCTGTAATACCGCAAGTGTGACGTAGAACGTCATCTAACGGCGAGGGCGGAAACTGTGCGAGAGCCCTCTTATGTTACCTATGGCATCAAGACTGCCAGAACCGAGACCCCCTTTAAGCTATTAGCAGACAAGGCAAATGAAGTGAGGGGCTCGTTTGACAAACATATTAAGGAAACCAACAGTCACCGAAATCAAGGTGCATAGGGGAATGCTTCTTTTTTTATATCTACTGCCAATCAATTAGTTTTTTAAAGAAAATTACTTATAAATCTGCAGAAAGAAAACCATGCCGAAGGTGGGATCCGAACCCACGACCTCCGAATATCGCGTCTGGTGCTTTACCAACTGAGCTACGGCGACGGCTGTCTAATTTGCTGCTTTCTTGGGTATTTATGTTTTGCGTGCAAGCGAACCTTGGGAGTGTTCACCAGCGGCAACCTCGTCCATAGCGGTGGATGTAGCACGTCCTGTAATTCCGCAAGAGTGACGTAGAACGTCATCTAACAGCGAGGGCGGAAACTGTGCGAGAGCCCTCTTATGCTACCTATGGCATCAAGACTGCCAGAACCGAGACCCCCTTTAAGCTATTAGCAGACAAGGAAAATGAAGTGAGGGGCTCGTTTGACAAACATATTAAGAAAACCAACAGTCACCGAAATCAAGGTGCATAGGGGAATGCTTCTTTTTTCATATCTAGTGCCAATCAATTAGCTTTTTTTAAAGAAAATTACTTATAGAACAGCAGAAAAAACAACCATGCCACCGGTGGGATTCGAGCCCACGACCTACGAATATCGCCTCTGGTGCTCTTACCAACTGAGCTACGGTGACGCCTGTCTAATCTTCTGCTTTCGTGGGTATTTATGTTTTGCGTGTAAGCTAACCTTGAGAGTGTTCACCAGCGCCACCCTCGTGCATAGCGGTGGACGTAGCACGTCCTGTAATAACTCAAGTGTGAAGTAGAACGTCATCTAACGGCGAGGGCGGAAACTGTGCGAGAGCCCTCTTATGCTACCTATGGCATCAAGACTGCCAGAACCGAGACCCCCGTTAAGCTATTAGCAGACAAGGCAAATGAGGTGAGGGGCTCGTTTGACAAACATATGAAGGAAGCCAACAGTCACCGAAATCAAGGTGCATAGAGGAATGCTTGTTTTTTATATCTAGTGCCAATCAATTAGTTTTTTTAAAGAACATTACTTATAGAACAGCAGAAAAAACAACCATGCCACCGGTGGGATTCGAGCCCACGACCTCCGAATATCGCCTCTGGTGGTCTTACCAACTGAGCTACGGTGACGGCTGTCTAATCTTCTGTTTCGTGGGTATTTATGTTTTGCGTGTAAGCGAACCTTGAGAGTATTCACCAGCGCCACCCTCGTCCATAGCGGTGGACGTAGCACGTCCTGTAATACCGCAAGTGTGACGTAGAACGTCATCTAACGGCGAGGGCGGAAACTGTGCGAGAGCCCTCTTATGCTACCTATGGCATCAAGACTGCCAGAACCGAGACCCCTTTTAAGCTATTAGCAGACAAGGCAAATGAAGTGAGGGGCTCCTTTGACAAACATATTAAGGAAACCAACAGTCACCGAAATCATGGTGCATAGGGGAATGCTTCTTTTTTTATATCTAGTGCCAATCAATTAGCTTTTTTTTAAAGAAAATTACTTATAGAACAGCAGAAAAAACAACCGTGCCACCGGTGGGATTCGAGCCCACGACCTCCGAATATCGCCTCTGGTGCTCGTACCAACTGAGCTACTATGACGGCTGTCTAATCTTCTGCTTTCGTGGGTATTTATGTTTTGCGTGTAAGCGAACCTTGAGAGTGTTCACCAGCGCCACCCTCGTCCATAGCGGTGGACGTAGCACGTCCTGTAATACCGCAAGTGTGACGTAGAACATCATCTAACGGCGAGGGCGGAAACTGTGCGAGAGCCCTCTTATGCTACCAATGGCATCAAGACTGCCAGATCTGAGACCCCCTTTAGGCTATTAGCAGACAAGGAAAATGAAGTGAGGGGCTCGTTTGACAAACATAATAAGGAAACCAACAGTCACCGAGATCAAGGTGCATAGGCGAATGCTTCTTTTTTTATATCTAGTGCCAATCAATTAGCTTTTTTTAAAGAAAATTACTTATAGAACAGCAGAAAAAACAACCATGCCACCGGTGGGATTCGAGCCCACGACCTCCGAATATCGCCTCTGGTGCTCTTACCAACTGAGCTACGGTGACGGCTGTCTAATCTTCTGCTTTCGTGGGTATTTATGTTTTGCGTGTAAGCGAACCTTGAGAGTGTTCACCAGCGCCACCCTCGTCCATAGCGGTGGACGTAGCACGTCCTGTAATACCGCAAGTGTGACGTAGAACTTCATCTAACGGCGAGGGCGGAAACTGTGCGAGAGCCCTCTTATGCTACCTATGGCATCAAGACTGCCAGATCTGAGACCCCCTTTAAGCTATTAGCAGACAAGGAAAATGAAGTGAGGGGCTCGTTTGACAAACATATTAAGGAAACCAACAGTCACCGAGATCAAGGTGCATAGGGGAATGCTTCTTTTTTTATATCTAGTGCCAATCAATTAGCTTTTTTTAAAGAAAATTACTTATAGAACAGCAGAAAAAACAACCATGCCACCGGTGGGATTCGAGCCCACGACCTCCGAATATCGCCTCTGGTGCTCTTACCAACTGAGCTACGGTGACAGGTGTCTAATCTTCTGCTTTCGTGGGTATTTATGTTTTGCGTGTAAGCGAACCTTGAGAGTGTTCACCAGCGCCACCCTCGTCCATAGCGGTGGACGTAGCACGTCCTGTAATCCCGCAAGTGTGACGTAGAACGTCATCTAACGGCGAGGGCGGAAACTGTGCGAGAGCCCTCTTATGCTACCTATGGCATCTAGACTGCCAGAACCGAGACCCCCGTTAAGCTATTAGCAGAAAAGGCAAATGAAGTGAGGGGCTCTTTGACAAACATATTAAGGAAGCCAACAGTCACCGAAATCAAGGTGCATAGGGGAAAACTTCTTTTTTTATATCTAGTGCCAATCAATTAGTTTTTTTAAATAAAATTACTTATAAAGCAGCAGAAAAACAACCAGGCCGCCGGTGAGATCCTAACCCACGACCTCCTAGTATCGCTTCCGGTGCTCTTACCAACTGAGCTAATGTGACGGCTGTCTAATCTGCTGATTTTGTGGGTATTTATTTATGTTTTGCGTGTAAGCGAACCTTGAGAGTGTTCACTAGCGCCACCCTCGTGCATAACGGTGGACGTAGCACGTCCTGTAATACCGCAAGTGTGACGTAGAACGTCATCTAACGGCGAGGGCGGGAACTGTGCGAGAGCCCTCTTATGCTACCTATGGCATCAAGACTGCCAGAACCGAGACCCCCTTTAAGCTATTAGCAGACAAGGCAAATGAAGTGAGGGGCTCGTTTGACAAACATATTAAGGAAACCAACAGTCACCGAAATCAAGGTGCATAGGGGAATGCTTCTTTTTTTATATCTACTGCCAATCAATTAGTTTTTTAAAGAAAATTACTTATAAATCTGCAGAAAGAAAACCATGCCGAAGGTGGGATCCGAACCCACGACCTCCGAATATCGCGTCTGGTGCTTTACCAACTGAGCTACGGCGACGGCTGTCTAATTTGCTGCTTTCTTGGGTATTTATGTTTTGCGTGCAAGCGAACCTTGGGAGTGTTCATTAGCGGCAACCTCGTCCATAGCGGTGGATGTAGCACGTCCTGTAATTCCGCAAGAGTGACGTAGAACGTCATCTAACAGCGAGGGCGGAAACTGTGCGAGAGCCCTCTTATGCTACCTATGGCATCAAGACTGCCAGAACCGAGACCCCCTTTAAGCTATTAGCAGACAAGGAAAATGAAGTGAGGGGCTCGTTTGACAAACATATTAAGAAAACCAACAGTCACCGAAATCAAGGTGCATAGAGGAATGCTTGTTTTTTATGTCTAGTGCCAATCAATTAGTTTTTTTAAAGAAAATTACTTATAGAACAGCAGAAAAAACAACCATGCCACCGGTGGGATTCGAGCCCACGACCTCCGAATATCGCCTCTGGTGGTCTTACCAACTGAGCTACGGTGACGGCTGTCTAATCTTCTGTTTCGTGGGTATTTATGTTTTGCGTGTAAGCGAACCTTGAGAGTATTCACCAGCGCCACCCTCGTCCATAGCGGTGGACGTAGCACGTCCTGTAATACCGCAAGTGTGACGTAGAACGTCATCTAACGGCGAGGGCGGAAACTGTGCGAGAGCCCTCTTATGCTACCTATGGCATCAAGACTGCCAGAACCGAGACCCCTTTTAAGCTATTAGCAGACAAGGCAAATGAAGTGAGGGGCTCCTTTGACAAACATATTAAGGAAACCCACAGTCACCGAAATCAAGGTGCATAGGGGAATGCTTCTTTTTTTATATCTAGTGCCAATCAATTAGCTTTTTTTAAAGAAAATTACTTATAGAACAGCAGAAAAAGCAACCGCATATGCCACCGGTGGGATTCGAGCCCATGACCTCCAAATATCGCCTCTGGTGCTCTTACCAACTGAGCTACGGTGACGGCTGTCTAATCTTCTGCTTTCGTGGGTATTTATGTTTTGCGTGTAAGCGAACCTTGAGAGTGTTCACCAGCGGCAACCTCGTGCATAGCGGTGGACGTAGCACGTCCTGTAATTCCGCAAGAGTGACGTAGAACGTCATCTAACAGCGAGGGCGGAAACTGTGCGAGAGCCCTCTTATGCTACCTATGGCATCAAGACAGGCAGAACCGACACCCTCGTTAATCTATTAGCAGACAAGGCAAATGATGTGAGGGGATCGTTTGACAAACATATTAAGGAAGCCAATAGTCACCGAAATCAAGGTGCATAGGGGAATGCTTCTTTTTTGTATCTAGTGCCGATCAATTAGTTTTTTAATGAAAATTACCTATAAAGCAGCAGAAAAAACAACCATGCCGCCGGTGGGATCCGAACCCACGACCTCCGAATATCGCGTCCGGTGCTCTTACCAACTGAGCTACGTCGACGGCTGTCTAATCTGCTGCTTTCGTGGGTATTTTTGTTTTGCATGTCAGCGAACCTTGAGTGTTCACCAGCGCCACCCTCGTCCATAGCGGTGGACGTAGCACGTCCTGTATTGCCGTAAGTGTGACGTAGAACATCATCTAACGGCGAGGGCGGAAACTGTGCGAGAGCCCTCTTATGCTACCAATGGCATCAAGACTGCCAGATCTGAGACCCCCTTTAAGCTATTAGCAGACAAGGAAAATGAAGTGAGGGGCTCGTTTGACAAACATAATAAGGAAACCAACAGTCACCGAGATCAAGGTGCATAGGCGAATGCTTCTTTTTTTATATCTAGTGCCAATCAATTAGCTTTTTTTAAAGAAAATTACTTATAGAACAGCAGAAAAAACAACCATGCCACCGATGGGATTCGAGCCCACGACCTCCGAATATCGCCTCTGGTGCTCTTACCAACTGAGCTACGGTGACGGCTGTCTAATCTTCTGCTTTCGTGGGTATTTATGTTTTGCGTATAAGCGAACCTTGAGAGTGTTCACCAGCGCCACCCTCGTCCATAGCGGTGGACGTAGCACGTCCTGTAATACCGCAAGTGTGACATAGAACGTCATCAAACGGCGAGGGCGGAAACTGTGCGAGAGCCCTCTTATGCTACCTATGGCATCAAGACTGCCAGAACCGAGACCCCCTTTAAGCTATTAGCAGACAAGGCAAATGAAGTGAGGGGCTCGGTTGACAAACATATTAAGGAAACCAACAGTCACCGAAATCAAGGTGCATAGGGGAATGCTTCTTTTTTTATATCTACTGCCAATCAATTAGTTTTTTAAAGAAAATTACTTATAAAGCAGCAGAAAAACAACCATGCCACCGGTGGGATTCGAGCCCACGACCTCCGAATATCGCCTCTGGTGCTCTTACCAACTGAGCTACGGTGACGGCTGTCTAATCTTCTGCTTTCGTGGGTATTTATGTTTTGCGTGTAAGCGAACCTTGAGAGTGTTCACTAGCGCCACCCTCGTGCATAACGGTGGACGTAGCACGTCCTGTAATACCGCAAATGTAACGTAGAACGTCATCTAACGGCGAGGGCGGAAACTGTGCGAGAGCCCTCTTATGCTACCTATGGCATCAAGACTGCCAGAACCGAGACCCCCTTTAAGCTATTAGCAGACAAGGAAAATGAAGTGAGGGGCTCGTTTGACAAACATATTAAGAAAACCAACAGTCACCGAAATCAAGGTGCATAGGGGAATGCTTCTTTTTTTATATCTAGTGCCAATCAATTAGCTTTTTTTAAAGAAAATTACTTATAGAACAGCAGAAAAAACAACCATGCCACCGGTGGGATTCGAGCCCACGACCTACGAATATCGCCTCTGGTGCTCTTACCAACTGAGCTACGGTGACGCCTGTCTAATCTTCTGCTTTCGTGGGTATTTATGTTTTGCGTGTAAGCGAACCTTGAGAGTGTTCACCAGCGCCACCCTCGTGCATAGCGGTGGACGTAGCACGTCCTGTAATAACTCAAGTGTGAAGTAGAACGTCATCTAACGGCGGGGGCGGAAACTGTGCGAGAGCCCTCTTATGCTACCTATGGCATCAAGACTGCCAGAACCGAGACCCCCGTTAAGCTATTAGCAGACAAGGCAAATGAAGTGAGGGGCTCGTTTGACAAACATATGAAGGAAGCCAACAGTCACCGAAATCAAGGTGCATAGAGGAATGCTTGTTTTTTATATCTAGTGCCAATCAATTAGTTTTTTTAAAGAAAATTACTTATAGAACAGCAGAAGAAACAACCATGCCACCGGTGGGATTCGAGCCCACGACCTCCGAATATCGCCTCTGGTGGTCTTACCAACTGAGCTACGGTGACGGCTGTCTAATCTTCTGTTTCGTGGGTATTTATGTTTTGCGTTTAAGCGAACCTTGAGAGTATTCACCAGCGCCACCCTCGTCCATAGCGGTGGACGTAGCACGTCCTGTAATACCGCAAGTGTGACGTAGAACGTCATCTAACGGCGAGGGCGGAAACTGTGCGAGAGCCCTCTTATGCTACCTATGGCATCAAGACTGCCAGAACCGAGACCCCCTTTAAGCTATTAGCAGACAAGGCAAATGAAGTGAGGGGCTCCTTTGACAAACATATTAAGGAAACCAACAGTCACCGAAATCAAGGTGCATAGGGGAATGCTTCTTGTTTTATATCTACTGCCAATCAATTAGCTTTTTAAAGAAAATTACCTATAAATCTGCAGAAAAAAAACCATGCCGAAGGTGGGATCCGAACCCACGACCTCCGAATATCGCGTCTGGTGCTTTACCAACTGAGCTACGGCGACGGCTGTCTAATTTGCTGCTTTCTTCGGTATTTATGTTTTGCGTGCAATCGAACCTTGGGAGTGTTCACCAGCGGCAACCTCGTCCATAGCGGTGGATGTAGCACGTTCTGTAGTACTGCAAGTATGACGTAGAACGACATCTAACGGCGAAGGCGGAAACTGTGCGAGAGCCCTCTTATTCGAACTATGGCATCAAGACTGCCAGAACTGAGACTCCCGTTAAGCTATTAGCAGACAAGGGAAATGAAGTGAGGGGCTCGTTTCACAAACATATTAAGGAAACCAACAGTCACCGAAATAGAGGTGCATAGGGGAATGCTTCTTTTTTTATATCTAGTGCCAATCAATTAGCTTTTTTTTAAAGAAAATTACTTATAGAACAGCAGAAAAAACAACCGTGCCACCGGTGGGATTCGAGCCCACGACCTCCGAATATCGCCTCTGGTGCTGTTACCAACTGAGCTACTATGACGGCTGTCTAATCTTCTGCTTTCGTGGGTATTTATGTTTTGCGTGTAAGCGAACCTTGAGAGTGTTCACCAGCGCCACCCTCGTCCATAGCGGTGGACGTAGCACGTCCTGTAATACCGCAAGTGTGACGTAGAACATCATCTAACGGCGAGGGCGGAAACTGTGCGAGAGCCCTCTTATGCTACCTATGGCATCAAGACTGCCAGATCTGAGACCCCCTTTAAGCTCTTAGCAGACAAGGAAAATGAAGTGAGGGGCTCGTTTGACAAACATATTAAGGAAACCAACAGTCACCGAGATTAAGGTGCATAGGGGAATGCTTTTTTTTTTATATCTAGTGCCAATCAATTAGCTTTTTTAAAAGAAAATTACTTATAGAACAGCAGAAAAAACAACCATGCCACCGGTGGGATTCGAGCCCACGACCTCCGAATATCGCCTCTGGTGCTCTTACCAACTGAGCTACGGTGACAGGTGTCTAATCTTCTGCTTTCGTGGGTATTTATGTTTTGCGTGTAAGCGAACCTTGAGAGTGTTCACCAGCGCCACCCTCGTCCATAGCGGTGGACGTAGCACGTCCTGTAATCCCGCAAGTGTGACGCAGAACGTCATCTAACGGCGAGGGCGGAAACTGTGCGAGAGCCCTCTTATGCTACCTATGGCATCTAGACTGCCAGAACCGAGACCCCCGTTAAGCTATTAGCAGAAAAGGCAAATGAAGTGAGGGGCTCTTTGACAAACATATTAAGGAAGCCAACAGTCACCGAAATCAAGGTGCATAGGGGAAAACTTCTTTTTTTATATCTAGTGCCAATCAATTAGTTTTTTTAAATAAAATTACTTATAAAGCAGCAGAAAAACAACCATGCCGCCGGTGAGATCCTAACCCACGACCTCCTAGTATCGCTTCCGGTGCTCTTACCAACTGTGCTAATGTGACGGCTGTCTAATCTGCTGATTTTGTGGGTATTTATTTATGTTTTGCGTGTAAGCGAACCTTGAGAGTGTTCACTAGCGCCACCCTCGTGCATAACGGTGGACGTAGCACGTCCTGTAATACCGCAAGTGTGACGTAGAACGTCATCTAACGGCGAGGGCGGAAACTGTGCGAGAGCCCTCTTATGCTACCTATGGCATCAAGACTGCCAGAACCGAGACCCCCTTTAAGCTATTAGCAGACAAGGCAAATGAAGTGAGGGGCTCGTTTGACAAACATATTAAGGAAACCAACAGTCACCGAAATCAAGGTGCATAGGGGAATGCTTCTTTTTTTATATCTACTGCCAATCAATTAGTTTTTTAAAGAAAATTACTTATAAATCTGCAGAAAGAAAACCATGCCGAAGGTGGGATCCGAACCCACGACCTCCGAATATCGCGTCTGGTGCTTTACCAACTGAGCTACGGCGACGGCTGTCTAATTTGCTGCTTTCTTGGGTATTTATGTTTTGCGTGCAAGCGAACCTTGGGAGTGTTCACCAGCGGCAACCTCGTCCATAGCGGTGGATGTAGCACGTCCTGTAATTCCGCAAGAGTGACGTAGAACGTCATCTAACAGCGAGGGCGGAAACTGTGCGAGAGCCCTCTTATGCTACCTATGGCATCAAGACTGCCAGAACCGAGACCCCCTTTAAGCTATTAGCAGACAAGGAAAATGAAGTGAGGGGCTCGTTTGACAAACATATTAAGAAAACCAACAGTCACCGAAATCAAGGTGCATAGGGGAATGCTTCTTTTTTCATATCTAGTGCCAATCAATTAGCTTTTTTTAAAGAAAATTACTTATAGAACAGCAGAAAAAACAACCATGCCACCGGTGAGATTCGAGCCCACGACCTACGAATATCGCCTCTGGTGCTCTTACCAACTGAGCTACGGTGACGCCTGTCTAATCTTCTGCTTTCGTGGGTATTTATGTTTTGCGTGTAAGCTAACCTTGAGAGTGTTCACCAGCGCCACCCTCGTGCATAGCGGTGGACGTAGCACGTCCTGTAATCCCGCAAGTGTGACGTAGAACGTCATCTAACGGCGAGGGCGGAAACTGTGCGAGAGCCCTCTTATGCTACCTATGGCATCAAGACTGCCAGAACCAAGACCCCCGTTAAGCTATTAGCAGACAAGGCAAATGAGGTGAGGGGCTCGTTTGACAAACATATGAAGGAAGCCAACAGTCACCGAAATCAAGGTGCATAGAGGAATGCTTGTTTTTTATATCTAGTGCCAATCAATTAGTTTTTTTAAAGAACATTACTTATAGAACAGCAGAAAAAACAACCATGCCACCGGTGGGATTCGAGCCCACGACCTCCGAATATCGCCTCTGGTGGTCTTACCAACTGAGCTACGGTGACGGCTGTCTAATCTTCTGTTTCGTGGGTATTTATGTTTTGCGTGTAAGCGAACCTTGAGAGTATTCACCAGCGCCACCCTCGTCCATAGCGGTGGACGTAGCACGTCCTGTAATACCGCAAGTGTGACGTAGAACGTCATCTAACGGCGAGGGCGGAAACTGTGCGAGAGCCCTCTTATGCTACCTATGGCATCAAGACTGCCAGAACCGAGACCCCTTTTAAGCTATTAGCAGACAAGGCAAATGAAGTGAGGGGCTCTTTGACAAACATATTAAGGAAGCCAACAGTCACCGAAATCAAGGTGCATAGGGGAAAACTTCTTTTTTTATATCTAGTGCCAATCAATTAGTTTTTTTAAATAAAATTACTTATAAAGCAGCAGAAAAACAACCAGGCCGCCGGTGAGATCCTAACCCACGACCTCCTAGTATCGCTTCCGGTGCTCTTACCAACTGAGCTAATGTGACGGCTGTCTAATCTGCTGATTTTGTGGGTATTTATTTATGTTTTGCGTGTAAGCGAACCTTGAGAGTGTTCACTAGCGCCACCCTCGTGCATAACGGTGGACGTAGCACGTCCTGTAATACCGCAAGTGTGACGTAGAACGTCATCTAACGGCGAGGGCGGGAACTGTGCGAGAGCCCTCTTATGCTACCTATGGCATCAAGACTGCCAGAACCGAGACCCCCTTAAAGCTATTAGCAGACAAGGCAAATGAAGTGAGGGGCTCGTTTGACAAACATATTAAGGAAACCAACAGTCACCGAAATCAAGGTGCATAGGGGAATGCTTCTTTTTTTATATCTACTGCCAATCAATTAGTTTTTTAAAGAAAATTACTTATAAATCTGCAGAAAGAAAACCATGCCGAAGGTGGGATCCGAACCCACGACCTCCGAATATCGCGTCTGGTGCTTTACCAACTGAGCTACGGCGACGGCTGTATAATTTGCTGCTTTCTTGGGTATTTATGTTTTGCGTGCAAGCGAACCTTGGGAGTGTTCATTAGCGGCAACCTCGTCCATAGCGGTGGATGTAGCACGTCCTGTAATTCCGCAAGAGTGACGTAGAACGTCATCTAACAGCGAGGGCGGAAACTGTGCGAGAGCCCTCTTATGCTACCTATGGCATCAAGACTGCCAGAACCGAGACCCCCTTTAAGCTATTAGCAGACAAGGAAAATGAAGTGAGGGGCTCGTTTGACAAACATATTAAGAAAACCAACAGTCACCGAAATCAAGGTGCATAGAGGAATGCTTGTTTTTTATGTCTAGTGCCAATCAATTAGTTTTTTTAAAGAACATTACTTATAGAACAGCAGAAAAAACAACCATGCCACCGGTGGGATTCGAGCCCACGACCTCCGAATATCGCCTCTGGTGGTCTTACCAACTGAGCTACGGTGACGGCTGTCTAATCTTCTGTTTCGTGGGTATTTATGTTTTGCGTGTAAGCGAACCTTGAGAGTATTCACCAGCGCCACCCTCGTCCATAGCGGTGGACGTAGCACGTCCTGTAATACCGCAAGTGTGACGTAGAACGTCATCTAACGGCGAGGGCGGAAACTGTGCGAGAGCCCTCTTATGCTACCTATGGCATCAAGACTGCCAGAACCGAGACCCCTTTTAAGCTATTAGCAGACAAGGCAAATGAAGTGAGGGGCTCCTTTGACAAACATATTAAGGAAACCAACAGTCACCGAAATTATGGTGCATAGGGGAATGCTTCTTTTTTTATATCTAGTGCCAATCAATTAGCTTTTTTTTAAAGAAAATTACTTATAGAACAGCAGAAAAAACAACCGTGCCACCGGTGGGATTCGAGCCCACGACCTCCGAATATCGCCTCTGGTGCTCGTACCAACTGAGCTACTATGACGGCTGTCTAATCTTCTGCTTTCGTGGGTATTTATGTTTTGCGTGTAAGCGAACCTTGAGAGTGTTCACCAGCGCCACCCTCGTCCATAGCGGTGGACGTAGCACGTCCTGTAATACCGCAAGTGTGACGTAGAACATCATCTAACGGCGAGGGCGGAAACTGTGCGAGAGCCCTCTTATGCTACCAATGGCATCAAGACTGCCAGATCTGAGACCCCCTTTAGGCTATTAGCAGACAAGGAAAATGAAGTGAGGGGCTCGTTTGACAAACATAATAAGGAAACCAACAGTCACCGAGATCAAGGTGCATAGGCGAATGCTTCTTTTTTTATATCTAGTGCCAATCAATTAGCTTTTTTTAAAGAAAATTACTTATAGAACAGCAGAAAAAACAACCATGCCACCGGTGGGATTCGAGCCCACGACCTCCGAATATCGCCTCTGGTGCTCTTACCAACTGAGCTACGGTGACGGCTGTCTAATCTTCTGCTTTCGTGGGTATTTATGTTTTGCGTGTAAGCGAACCTTGAGAGTGTTCACCAGCGCCACCCTCGTCCATAGCGGTGGACGTAGCACGTCCTGTAATACCGCAAGTGTGACGTAGAACTTCATCTAACGGCGAGGGCGGAAACTGTGCGAGAGCCCTCTTATGCTACCTATGGCATCAAGACTGCCAGATCTGAGACCCCCTTTAAGCTATTAGCAGACAAGGAAAATGAAGTGAGGGGCTCGTTTGACAAACATATTAAGGAAACCAACAGTCACCGAGATCAAGGTGCATAGGGGAATGCTTCTTTTTTTATATCTAGTGCCAATCAATTAGCTTTTTTTTAAAGAAAATTACTTATAGAACAGCAGAAAAAACAACCGTGCCACCGGTGGGATTCGAGCCCACGACCTCCGAATATCGCCTCTGGTGCTGTTACCAACTGAGCTACTATGACGGCTGTCTAATCTTCTGCTTTCGTGGGTATTTATGTTTTGCGTGTAAGCGAACCTTGAGAGTGTTCACCAGCGCCACCCTCGTCCATAGCGGTGGACGTAGCACGTCCTGTAATACCGCAAGTGTGACGTAGAACATCATCTAACGGCGAGGGCGGAAACTGTGCGAGAGCCCTCTTATGCTACCTATGGCATCAAGACTGCCAGATCTGAGACCCCCTTTAAGCTATTAGCAGACAAGGAAAATGAAGTGAGGGGCTCGTTTGACAAACATATTAAGGAAACCAACAGTCACCGAGATCAAGGTGCATAGGGGAATGCTTCTTTTTTTATATCTAGTGCCAATCAATTAGCTTTTTTAAAGAAAATTACTTATAGAACAGCAGAAAAAACAACCATGCCACCGGTGGGATTCGAGCCCACGACCTCCGAATATCGCCTCTGGTGCTCTTACCAACTGAGCTACGGTGACAGGTGTCTAATCTTCTGCTTTCGTGGGTATTTATGTTTTGCGTGTAAGCGAACCTTGAGAGTGTTCACCAGCGCCACCCTCGTCCATAGCGGTGGACGTAGCACGTCCTGTAATCCCGCAAGTGTGACGTAGAACGTCATCTAACGGCGAGGGCGGAAACTGTGCGAGAGCCCTCTTATGCTACCTATGGCATCTAGACTGCCAGAACCGAGACCCCCGTTAAGCTATTAGCAGAAAAGGCAAATGAAGTGAGGGGCTCTTTGACAAACATATTAAGGAAGCCAACAGTCACCGAAATCAAGGTGCATAGGGGAAAACTTCTTTTTTTATATCTAGTGCCAATCAATTAGTTTTTTTAAATAAAATTACTTATAAAGCAGCAGAAAAACAACCAGGCCGCCGGTGAGATCCTAACCCACGACCTCCTAGTATCGCTTCCGGTGCTCTTACCAACTGAGCTAATGTGACGGCTGTCTAATCTGCTGATTTTGTGGGTATTTATTTATGTTTTGCGTGTAAGCGAACCTTGAGAGTGTTCACTAGCGCCACCCTCGTGCATAACGGTGGACGTAGCACGTCCTGTAATACCGCAAGTGTGACGTAGAACGTCATCTAACGGCGAGGGCGGGAACTGTGCGAGAGCCCTCTTATGCTACCTATGGCATCAAGACTGCCAGAACCGAGACCCCCTTTAAGCTATTAGCAGACAAGGCAAATGAAGTGAGGGGCTCGTTTGACAAACATATTAAGGAAACCAACAGTCACCGAAATCAAGGTGCATAGGGGAATGCTTCTTTTTTTATATCTACTGCCAATCAATTAGTTTTTTAAAGAAAATTACTTATAAATCTGCAGAAAGAAAACCATGCCGAAGGTGGGATCCGAACCCACGACCTCCGAATATCGCGTCTGGTGCTTTACCAACTGAGCTACGGCGACGGCTGTCTAATTTGCTACTTTCTTGGGTATTTATGTTTTGCGTGCAAGCGAACCTTGGGAGTGTTCATTAGCGGCAACCTCGTCCATAGCGGTGGATGTAGCACGTCCTGTAATTCCGCAAGAGTGACGTAGAACGTCATCTAACAGCGAGGGCGGAAACTGTGCGAGAGCCCTCTTATGCTACCTATGGCATCAAGACTGCCAGAACCGAGACCCCCTTTAAGCTATTAGCAGACAAGGAAAATGAAGTGAGGGGCTCGTTTGACAAACATATTAAGAAAACCAACAGTCACCGAAATCAAGGTGCATAGAGGAATGCTTGTTTTTTATGTCTAGTGCCAATCAATTAGTTTTTTTAAAGAAAATTACTTATAGAACAGAAGAAAAAAAAACCATGCCACCGGTGGGATTCGAGCCCACGACCTCCGAATATCGCCTCGGGTGGTCTTACCAACTGAGCTACGGTGACGGCTGTCTAATCTTCTGTTTCGTGGGTATTTATGTTTTGCGTGTAAGCGAACCTTGAGAGTATTCACCAGCGCCACCCTCGTCCATAGCGGTGGACGTAGCACGTCCTGTAATACCGCAAGTGTGACGTAGAACGTCATCTAACGGCGAGGGCGGAAACTGTGCGAGAGCCCTCTTATGCTACCTATGGCATCAAGACTGCCAGAACCGAGACCCCTTTTAAGCTATTAGCAGACAAGGCAAATGAAGTGAGGGGCTCCTTTGACAAACATATTAAGGAAACCAACAGTCACCGAAATCAAGGTGCATAGGGGAATGCTTCTTTTTTTATATCTAGTGCCAATCAATTAGCTTTTTTTAAAGAAAATTACTTATAGAACAGCAGAAAAAGCAACCATGCCACCGGTGGGATTCGAGCCCATGACCTCCAAATATCGCCTCTGGTGCTCTTACCAACTGAGCTACGGTGACGGCTGTCTAATCTTCTGCTTTCGTGGGTATTTATGTTTTGCGTGTAAGCGAACCTTGAGAGTGTTCACCAGCGGCAACCTCGTGCATAGCGGTGGACGTAGCACGTCCTGTAATTCCGCAAGAGTGACGTAGAACGTCATCTAACAGCGAGGGCGGAAACTGTGCGAGAGCCCTCTTATGCTACCTATGGCATCAAGACAGGCAGAACCGACACCCTCGTTAATCTATTAGCAGACAAGGCAAATGATGTGAGGGGATCGTTTGACAAACATATTAAGGAAGCCAATAGTCACCGAAATCAAGGTGCATAGGGGAATGCTTCTTTTTTATATCTAGTGCCGATCAATTAGTTTTTTAATGAAAATTACCTATAAAGCAGCAGAAAAAAAACCATGCGGAAGGTGGGATCCGAACCCACGACCTCCGAATATCGCGTCTGGTGCTTTACCAACTGAGCTACGGCGACGGCTGTCATATTTGCTGCTTTCTTGGGTATTTATGTTTTGCGTGCAAGCGAACCTTGGGAGTGTTCACCAGCGGCAACCTCGTCCATAGCGGTGGATGTAGCACGTCCTGTAGTACTGCAAGTATGACGTAGAACGACATCTAACGGCGAAGGCGGAAACTGTGCGAGAGCCCTCTTATTCGAACTATGGCATCAAGACTGCCAGAACTGAGACCCCCGTTAAGCTATTAGCAGACAAGGGAAATGAAGTGAGGGGCTCGTTTCACAAACATATTAAGGAAACCAACAGTCACCGAGATCAAGGTGCATAGGGGAATGCTTCTTTTTTTATATCTAGTGCCAATCAATTAGCTTTTTTTAAACAAAATTACTTATAGAACAGCAGAAAAAACAACCATGCCACCGGTGGGATTCAAGCCCACGACCTCCGAATATCGCCTCTGGTGCTCTTACCAACTGAGCTACGGTGACAGCTGTCTAATCTTCTGCTTTCGTGGGTATTTATGTTTTGCGTGTAAGCGAACCTTGAGAGTGTTCACCAGCGCCACCCTCGTTCATAGCGGTGGACGTAGCACGTCCTGTAATCCCGCAAGTGTGACGTAGAACGTCATCTAACGGCGAGGGCGGAAACTGTGCGAGAGCCCTCTTATGCTACCTATGGCATCTAGACTGCCAGAACCGAGACCCCCGTTAAGCTATTAGCAGAAAAGGCAAATGAAGTGAGGGGCTCTTTGACAAACATATTAAGGAAGCCAACAGTCACCGAAATCAAGGTGCATAGGGGAAAACTTCTTTTTTTATATCTAGTGCCAATCAATTAGTTTTTTTAAATAAAAAACTTATAAAGCAGCAGAAAAACAACCATGCCGCCGGTGAGATCCTAACCCACGACCTCCTAGTATCGCTTCCGGTGCTCTTACCAACTGAGCTACCGTGACGGCTGTCTAATCTGCTGATATTGTGGGTATTTATTTATGTTTTGCGTGTAAGCGAACCTTGAGAGTGTTCACTAGCGCCACCCTCGTGCATAACGGTGGACGTGGCACGTCCTGTAATACCGCAAGTGTGACGTAGAACGTCATCTAACGGCGAGGGCGGAAACTGTGCGAGAGCCCTCTTATGCTACCTATGGCATCAAGACTGCCAGAACCGAGACCCCCTTTAAGCTATTAGCAGACAAGGCAAATGAAGTGAGGGGCTCGTTTGACAAACATATTAAGGAAACCAACAGTCACCGAAATCAAGGTGCATAGGGGAATGCTTCTTTTTTTATATCTACTGCCAATCAATTAGTTTTTAAAGAAAATTACTTATAAATCTGCAAAAAAAAACCATGTCGAAGGTGGGATCCGAACCCACGACCTCCGAATATCGCGTCTGGTGCTTTACCAACTGAGCTACGGCGACGGCTGTCTAATTTGCTGCTTTCGTGGGTATTTATGTTTTGCGTGTAAGCGAACTTTGAGAGTGTTCACCAGCGCCACCCTCGTCGATAGCGGTGGACGTAGCACGTCCTGTAATACCGCAAGTGTGACGTAGAACGTCATCTAACGGCGAGGGCGCAAACTGTGCGAGAGCCCTCTTATGCTACCTATGGCATCAAGACTGCCAGATCTGAGACCCCCTTTAAGCTATTAGCAGACAAGGAAAATGAAGTGAGGGGCTCGTTTGACAAACATATTAAGGAAACCAACAGTCACCGAAATCAAGGTGCATAGGGGAATGCATCTTTTTTTATATCTAGTGCCAATCAATTAGCTTTTTTTAAAGAAAATTCTTATAGAACAGCAGAAAAAACAACCATGCCACCGGTGGGATTCGAGCCCATGACCTCCAAATATCGCCTCTGGTGCTCTTACCAACTGAGCTACGGTGACGGCTGTCTAATCTTCTGCTTTCGTGGGTATTTATGTTTTGCGTGTAAGCGAACCTTGAGAGTGTTCACCAGCGCCACCCTCGTCCATAGCGGTGGACGTAGCACGTCCTGTAATACCGCAAGTGTAACGTAGAACGTCATCTAACGGCGAGGGCGGAAACTGTGCGAGAGCCCTCTTATGCTACCTATGGCATCAAGACTGCCAGAACCGAGACCCCCTTTAAGCTATTAGCAGACAAGGCAAATGATGTGAGGGGATCGTTTGACAAACATATTAAGGAAGCCAATAGTCACCGAAATCAAGGTGCATAGGGGAATGCTTCTTTTTTATATCTAGTGCCGTTCATTTAGTTTTTTAATGAAAATTACCTATAAAGCAGCAGAAAAAACAACCATGCCGCCGGTGGGATCCGAACCCACGACCTCCGAATATCGCGTCCGGTGCTCTTACCAACTGAGCTATGTCGACGGCTGTCCAATCTGCTGCTTTCGTGGGTATTTTTGTTTTGCATGTCAGCGAACCTTGAGTGTTCACCAGCGCCACCCTCGTCCATAGCGTTGGACGTAGCACGTCCTGTAATGCCGTAAGAGTGACGTAGAACGTCATCTAACGGCGAGGGAGGAAACTGTGCGAGAGCCCTCTTATGCTACCTATGGCATCAAGACTGCCAGAACTGAGAGCTCCGTTAAGCTATTAGCAGACAAGGCAAATGAAGTGAGGGGCTCGTTTGACGAACATATTAAGGAAGCAAACAGTCACGGAAATCAAGGTGCATAGGGGAATGCTTCTTTTTTATATCTAGTGCAAATCAATTAGCTTTTTTTAAAGAAAATTATAGAACAGCAGAAAAAACAACCATGCCACCGGTGGGATTCGAGCCCACGACCTACGAATATCGCCTCTGGTGCTCTTACCAACTGAGCTACGGTGACGCCTGTCTAATCTTCTGCTTTCGTGGGTATTTATGTTTTGCGTGTAAGCGAACCTTGAGAGTGTTCACCAGCGCCACCCTCGTGCATAGCGGTGGACGTAGCACGTCCTGTAATAACTCAAGTGTGAAGTAGAACGTCATCTAACGGCGAGGGCGGAAACTGTGCGAGAGCCCTCTTATGCTACCTATGGCATCAAGACTGCCAGAACCGAGACCCCCGTTAAGCTATTAGCAGACAAGGCAAATGAAGTGAGGGGCTCGTTTGACAAACATATGAAGGAAGCCAACAGTCACCGAAATCAAGGTGCATAGAGGAATGCTTGTTTTTTATATCTAGTGCCAATTAATTAGTTTTTTTAAAGAAAATTACTTATAGAACAGCAGAAAAAACAACCATGCCACCGGTGGGATTCGAGCCCACGACCTCCGAATATCGCCTCTGGTGGTTTTACCAACTGAGCTACGGTGACGGCTGTCTAATCTTCTGTTTCGTGGGTATTTATGTTTTGCGTGTAAGCGAACCTTGAGAGTATTCACCAGCGCCACCCTCGTATATAGCGGTGGACGTAGCACGTCCTGTAATACCGCAAGTGTGACGTAGAACGTCATCTAACGGCGAGGGCGGAAACTGTGCGAGAGCCCTCTTATGCTACCTATGGCATCAAGACTGCCAGAACCGAGACCCCCTTTAAGCTATTAGCAGACAAGGCAAATGAAGTGAGGGGCTCCTTTGACAAACATATTAAGGAAACCAACAGTCACCGAAATCAAGGTGCATAGGGGAGTGCTTCTTTTTTTATATCTACTGCCAATCAATTAGTTTTTTAAAGAAAATTACTTATATATCTGCAGAAAAAAAACCATGCCGAAGGTGGGATCCGAACCCACGACCTCCGAATATCGCGTCTGGTGCTTTACCAACTGAGCTACGGCGACGGCTGTCTAATTTGCTGCTTTCTTGGGTATTTATGTTTTGCGTGCAAGCGAACCTTGGGAGTGTTCACCAGCGGCAACCTCGTCCATAGCGGTGGATGTAGCACGTCCTGTAGTACTGCAAGTATGACGTAGAACGACATCTAACGGCGAAGGCGGAAACTGTGCGAGAGCCCTCTTATTCGAACTATGGCATCAAGACTGCCAGAGCCGAGACCCCCGTTAAGCTATTAGCAGACAAGGGAAATGAAGTGAGGGGCTCGTTTCACAAACATATTAAGGAAACAAACAGTCACCGAAATAGAGGTGCATAGGGGAATGCTTCTTTTTTTATATCTAGTGCCAATCAATTAGCTTTTTTTAAAGAAAATTACTTATAGAACAGCAGAAAAAACAACCATGCCACCGGTGCGATTCGAGCCCACGACCTCCGAATATCGCCTCTGGTGCTCTTACCAACTGAGCTACGGTGACGGCTGTCTAATCTTCTGCTTTCGTGGGTATTTATGTTTTGCGTATAAGCGAACCTTGAGAGTGTTCACCAGCGCCACCCTCGTCCATATCGGTGGACGTAGCACGTCCTGTAATACCGCAAGTGTGACATAGAACGTCATCAAAAGCGAGGGCGGAAACTGTGCGAGAGCCCTCTTATGCTACCTATGGCATCAAGACTGCCAGAACCGAGACCCCCTTTAAGCTATTAGCAGACAAGGCAAATGAAGTGAGGGGCTCGTTTGACAAACATATTAAGGAAACCAACAGTCACCGAAATCAAGGTGCATAGGGGAATGCTTCTTTTTTATATCTACTGCCAATCAATTAGTTTTTTAAAGAAAATTACTTATAAAGCAGCAGAAAAACAACCATGCCGCCGGTGAGATCCTAACCCACGACCTCCTAGAATCGCTTCCGGTGCTCTTACCAACTGAGCTACCGTGACGGCTGTCTAATCTGCTGATTTTGTGGGTATTTATTTATGTTTTGCGTGTATGCGAACCTTGAGAGTGTTCACTAGCGCCACCCTCGTGCATAGCGATGGACGTAGCACGTCCTGTAATACCGCAAGAGTGAAGTATAATGTCATCTAACGGCGAGGGCGGAAACTGTGCGAGAGCCCTCTTATGCTACCTATAGCATCAAGACTGCCAGAACCGAGACCCCCGTTAAGCTATTAGCAGACAAGGCAAATGAAGTGAGGGGCTCGTTTGACAAACATATGAAGGAAGCGAACAGTCACGGAAATCAAGGTGCATAGTGGAATGCTTCTTCTTTATATCTAGTGCCAATCAATTAGTTTTTTTAAATAAAATTACTTATAAAGCAGCAGAAAAAACAACCATGCCGCCGGTGGGATCCGAACCCACGACCTCCTAATATCGCGTCCGGTGCTTTACCAACTGATCTACGGCGACGGCTGTCTAATTTGCTGCTTTCTGGGTATTTATGTTTTGCGTGCAAGCGAACCTTGAGAGTGTTCACCAGCGCCACCTTCGTCCATAGCGGTGGATGTAGCACGTCCTGTAATTCCGCAAGAGTGACGTAGAACGTCATCTAACGGCGAGGGCGGAAACTGTGCGAGAGCCCTCTTATGCTACCTATGGCATCAAGACAGGCAGAACCGACACCCTCGTTAATCTATTAGCAGACAAGGCAAATGATGTGAGGGGATCGTTTGACAAACATATTAAGGAAGCCAATAGTCACCGAAATCAAGGTGCATAGGGGAATGCTTCTTTTTTATATCTAGTGCCGATCAATTAGTTTTTAATGAAAATTACCTATAAAGCAGCAGAAAAAACAACCATGCCGCCGGTGGGATCCGAACCCACGACCTCCGAATATCGCGTCCGGTGCTCTTACCAACTGAGCTACGTCGACGGCTGTCTAATCTGCTGCTTTCGTGGGTATTTTTGTTTTTCATGTCAGCGAACCTTGAGTGTTCACCAGCGCCACCCTCGTCCATAGCGGTGGACGTAGCACGTCCTGTAATGCCGCAAGAGTGACGTAGAACGTCATCTAACGGCGAGGGAGGAAACTGTGCGAGAGCCCTCTTATGCTACCTATGGCATCAAGACTGCCAGAACCGAGAGCTCCGTTAAGCTATTAGCAGACAAGGCAAATGAAGTGAGGGGCTCGTTTGACGAACATATTAAGGAAGCCAACAGTCACGGAAATCAAGGTGCATAGGGGAATGCTTCTTTTTTATATCTAGTGCAAATCAATTAGTTTTTTAAAGAAAATTACTTATAAAGCAGCAGAAAAAACAACCATGCCGAAGGTGGGATCCGAGCCCACAACCTCCGAATATCGCGTCCGGTGCTTTACCAACTGAGCTAAAGCGACGGCTGTCTAATTTGCTGCTTTCTTGGGTATTTATGTTTTGCGTGCAAGTGAACCTTGAGAGTGTTCACCAGCGCCACCCTCGTCCTTAGCGGTGGACGTAGCACGTCCTGTAATACCGCAAGTGTGACGTAGGACGTCATCTAACGGCGAGGGCGGAAACTGTGCGAGAGCCCTCTTATGCTACCTTTGGCATCAAGACTGCCAGAACCGAGACCCCCGTTAAGCTATTAGCAGACAAGGCAAATGAAGTGAGGGGCTCGTTTGACAAACATATGAAGGAAGCCAACAGTCACCGAAATCAAGGTGCATAGAGGAATGCTTGTTTTTTATATCTAGTGCCAATCAATTAGTTTTTTTAAAGAAAATTACTTATAGAACAGCAGAAAAAACAACCATGCCACCGGTGGGATTCGAGCCCACGACCTCCGAATATCGCCTCTGGTGGTCTTACCAACTGAGCTACGGTGACGGCTGTCTAATCTTCTGTTTCGAGGGTATTTATGTTTTGCGTGTAAGCGAACCTTGAGAGTATTCACCAGCGCCACCCTCGTCCATAGCGGTGGACGTAGCACGTCCTGTAATACCGCAAGTGTGACGTAGAACGTCATCTAACGGCGAGGGCGGAAACTGTGCGAGAGCCCTCTTATGCTACCTATGGCATCAAGACTGCCAGAACCGAGACCCCCTTTAAGCTATTAGCAGACAAGGCAAATGAAGTGAGGGGCTCCTTTGACAAACATATTAAGAAAACCAACAGTCACCGAAATCAAGGTGTATAGGGGAATGCTTCTTTTTTTATATCTACTGCCAATCAATTAGTTTTTTAAAGAAAATACTTATAAATCTGCAGAAAAAAAACCATGCCGAAGGTGGGATCCGAACTCACGACCTCCGAATATCGCGTCTGGTGCTTTACCAACTGAGCTACGGCGACAGCTGTCTTATTTGCTGCTTTCTTGGGTATTTATGTTTTGCGTGCAAGCGAACCTTGGGAGTGTTCACCAGCGGCAACCTCGTCCATAGCGGTGGATGTAGCACGTCCTGTAGTACTGCAAGTATGACGTAGAACGACATCTAACGGCGAAGGCGGAAACTGTGCGAGAGCCCTCTTATTCGAACTATGGCATCAAGACTGCCAGAACTGAGACCCCCGTTAAGCTATTAGCAGACAAGGGAAATGAAGTGAGGGGCTCGTTTCAGAAACATATTAGGAAACCAACAGTCACCGAAATAGAGGTGCATAGGGGAATGCTTCTTTTTTTATATCTAGTGCCAATCAATTAGTTTTTTAAATAAAATTACTTATAAAGCAGCAGAAAAACAACCATGCCGTCGGTGAGATCCTAACCCACGACCTCCGAGTATCGCTTCCGGTGCTCTTACCAACTGAGCTACGGTGACGGCTGTCTAATCTGCTGCTTTTGTTGGTATTTATTTGTGTTTTGCGTGTAAGCGAACCTTGAGAGTGTTCACCAGCGCCACCCTCGGCCATAGCTGTGGACGTAGCACGTCCTGTAATACCGCAAGATTGACGTAGAACGTCATCTAACGGCGAGGGAGGAAACTGTGCGAGAGCCCTCTTATGCTACCTATGGCATCAAGACTGCCAGAACTGTGGCAAAGAGCTTAGTGGTAGAGGTAGTGATATGGAGGTTGAGAGCTGCCTTGTAGAGGCCCACAAGGGCAGTCTCGAGAGCGTTAAGTTGAGTCTGATTGAAGGAAGCGTAGGGTGCAAAGTACAAGACCATGTTGAGGGCCAGCGCGTGGGCAACGCGGCACGCGTGAGCCTCGTGGAGACCTGAGCGTCGAGTGACCACGTGCCGCAGGAGGTGAGTTACAGAGTGGCAGGTGGTGACAGCGCGGTGGAGGTCTTGCACCCTCTTAGCCGCATGCAAAGGGAAGCCAAGAACTTTGCACTGTGTGACGACAGGAATGGGAGAGCCAGAAAGGTGGAGAGAGACGAAGTAGTTGTGTGAGCGCTGGTAGGAGGAATGGTTGAGAAGGAGAAGCTCGTATTTCTCAGGAGCAGGAAAGAGGCCAGCGGTGGTGAGAAAGGAGTCGATGAGATCGAGACCACGTTGCAGGGTGTCCTGTACGTGACCGGGAGGGCCAGATGAACACCAGAGAGTGATGTCATCGGCGTAAAATATATGATGCAGGTCGGGAATTTCAGCTAGCTGGGAGGCGAGAGGGGCCATAGCGAGATTGAAAAGGGTAGGAGAGAGAACAGCACCTTGAGGAGTGCCACGGGTGAGGTGGTGTGGGTTAGACAAGTGGGTATCTACTCGAAAGCGAGCCACACGTTTAGAGAGGAATGAGCGGATATAGGAGTACATGCGGGAGCCACAATCCAAAGAGGCGAGTTGAGAAAGGATGTGATCGTGGCAAGCACCGTCAAAGGCCTTGCGAACATCGACAGTCACAAGTGCGTAAATTTGAGTGGGTGTAGGGGACAGGAGCGTTTGCTGGAGAATCAGAAACATGTCCTGTGCACAGACGCGGCGTCGGAAGCCAATAAGAGAAAGGGGGAAGAACTCCCGTGCCTCAAGAAAATCAGAGAGGCGAGTCAGAGCCATTCGCTCAAGGGTCTTACCAACGCACGACGTCAGGGAGATTGGGCGGAGGTTAGAGAGAGAGGGAGGTTTGCCCGGCTTTGGAATCATAGAAATAAGGGAGGATGTCCAGGAGCTCGGCAAGCAGCCGCTCTCCCAGGCCTCAGTGTAGGTTTGAAGGAGGAATTCTATGGCGCAGTCAGGAAGGTTACGAAGTGTGGTGTATGTAATGGCATCCTCACCGGGAGCCGAGCGTGTAGAATTAGCAGCCAGAGCAGATTCAAGCTCCCGGAGAGTGAAGCATTGGTCCAGATCGGGGTTAGGTCCACCTGAGTACACCGGGTAGGAGGGTGCCAGAGGGGGCGGGAGGTAGAGAGAGGTGAGTTGATCAAAAACTTCGGAGGGAGTCCCCTAAGTGAGGGCTTTAGCTAGAGTGGGAGCAAGGGCAGGCTTATTGCCAAGGAGGGATTTAAAGAGAGACCATGCGGATCGCGAGTGCAATGCAGAATCAAGGCCATCACAAAGAGCACTCCAACGAGAATGCTCGAGGGAGGCGCAGTGGGCGACGATCTCAGCCCGCAGAGCAGTGATCCGGGAGGAAAGTTGGCCATTGTGTGGTTGGGAGCGAAAGGAGCGTTGAAGACGTTTACGGCGACGCCATAAACGGATAAGGTGTGGATCTGGGTCCTGGATTGGGTAACGAGAGCGAACGCGACGGCTACTGGACGTGAGCGCTGCAGAGATGCGCGACGTTTAGTCGTCGTAGGATTGAAAGGAGTCGGAGGCGAGATTAGTGCGAAAAGCATGCCAGTCAGTGTGAATAACCGGATGACAGCAAGGGATGTGGGAAAGAGAGGTGGTGATATGGATGAGAAAGTGGTCACTTAGAAGAGTTTCGGCTGTCACCTGCCAGTGAAAGGAAGTGAACCCCGAGAGAAAGTGAGGTCGGGTGTCGTGGGGCGTTGTGAGGCAATGCCCGCTCGAGTAGGAGAGCCAGGAGTATTAAGAAGGGTGAGGTGGCGTTCCTGGGCCAGACAATGCAGGAGGCGGCCGGGTTTGAGGGTTTGTGGGTAGCCCCAGAGTGTGTGAGGGGCATTAAAGTCACCACCAAAGAGGAGATGGGAGGTAGAAGGAAGAGAGTGAAGGAATTTGCCCAGAGCAGAGAATAAAAAGGAAGTGACAGGGGGGTTGTAAAAAGACAAAAGGACGAGTGAGATGCGGGAAGAAGGGTGGTAATAAACCACACAAACTAAATATTTAAGGAGGGTGGAGGGGATGTCAATTTGCTCTACGAGCACGTCACTGCGTACATAAATAGACGCAAGTGGCGTGGCCGTAGTGGCATGGTAGGCGCGGTAGCCTGGGACATTGCGGGCCGTCCGGGTCTCCTGGAGAAGGAGAAAATGAGGCAGAGAGGGGCGGGTGAGTAGGTACTGGTGGAGGGGGGTCTTATTGTGGCAAAGATTTCGGCAGTTCCACTGCACAATTTCGAGGTCCTCGCCAAACGCCATTATGAGAGTGGAGAGGAACGCGATGGTACGCGTTCCTTCTTTTTTGCCGGGGGCAGTGACTCATGGACGGATTGGAGCATAGATGTGAAAGATTCCAATTGCTTTGATTGTGCTTGGAGGGTGGTAAGAATCTGGAGAACCGAAGTTTCCAGCTGAACCAAGCGAGTGTGATGTGCCTGTGTGGTGGTTTCGACAAGGTCAGCCAAAGGGGCGACCTGGGCGCTGGAGGAGGGAGTGGGGTACGTGGCAAGGTGCTCATTTAGCTTGCTAAGCTGGGAGGTAAGAGAGGAGGTGGTTGTCTGGAGGGTTTTAGTCAAGGCCTGTATCTGCTGTTGTAGATCGTGGGAAATGCGCTGCTGCTCTCGCTGCTGGCGTTCCAGCATTGCGAGCCGGAGGTCGAAGGAGCGACTCGCGTCAGTCAAGGATGGAGAGGGTGGTGTAGTGGAAGAGAGGGACGCTGGCACCGAGGATCCTTTAACTATGGCGGCGAAGGAGCCTGGTGGTGACGTGATCGGAGCTGATGGATATTCATGATTAGAGGAGGAGGACGAGGAGGAGGAGGAGGGGGTGGTGGGTTGAGTGGCCCGGCGCAAAGCTAGGCGTAGGAGGTATGCAGCTTTAGCACACTCGCGTTGTTTAGCAAGGAGGAAGGGGCAAGTGGGGTCGAGGGAGGGGTGGGTATTCACCTGGCAATGAACGCACCAGGGCTGGGCACACACATGAGCGGAAGGGTCAGCGGGTAGAGGAGCAGCACAGCGACGGCACTTTGCCGGAACGCTGTGCTGGGGGCATTGGTGGGCGCGGTGGCCTAGAGTGAGACAACGGGTGCAGGTGGGAGGCTTAGGTTTATGAGGACGGCACCGGAAGGCAACGCGTTTGAAATATGCAAAGTGGGGGATGACGGTACCAGCGAACGTTATGAGCACTGATTGAGTGGATCCCATCATGCGAGCAGCTAGAATATCTGTTTTGAAAGATTCTAGTTCATGCATGAGCTCATCAGGAGTGAAGTGGCCACCGGCGTTATGGATGACGCCGAGGCATGAGATGGGAGGATGGGGGGAATAAGTTTTGATGCTGACAGGCTTACCGTGAAGGTGAAGGTGCGTGATAGAAAGTAGGAGGTGGGCGGTGAGAGGAGAATGAGTTTTTAAAAACACAAGGCTTTGGGCTGGCTTGGCCGGAAGGGTGATGTCTGCACTGGTCTTGGAGGAAAGTTGTGCAGCGGAGGTGACTGCGGCGAGCACGTCGTAGAGAGGCAGCTTGGGATTGAGGGTACCAGGAGGGAGTTGTATGCCAACAGTGATGAGCTCGGAGCGGGGTCGGGTGGCGGAAGCAGGCTTACGGCTGGCACCGATGGTGCTCCAGCCGATTTGCGGGGATGGAGTGTCGTCTACCGGGGACGCCATGAAGTCCATGTCTGCCGACGAATCGTCAGCCTGGGGCGCAATCTGCGACGCTGGTGCCGGGCTGCAGGTCTTGGTGTCAGCGGGTAATGTGGCTGGTGTAGGCGCGGCGGCACCGGCGGCGTCGGCGAACGCAGGCGGCTGCGACGCGTCTATGGGCCCAAAGGTGTTGACGTCTCTTAGAGCCTGGAGTTGGCGAGCAGTGGACGCTGCGGCGACGACGAACGCTGCCGGCTGCGCCGCGGCCGTCGATCCGGAGCTCCCAGCGTCGCTCACAGTGTTGGTTGCGACAGGATTTTGCGCGGTGGCGTGGGCGGTTGGAGTAGGCCCCGCGGTGGCGGCATCAGTGGGTCTGAGCTGCAGGGGCTTCGTGAGACGCTGCATTGCAGAGGTGCAGGCGCGGCGCGTTAGGGTTAGCGAGGCGCCGCGCCGCTTCAGACTTTGGCCAGCCCGGCAGCGGGCCGTGATGTATAAGACTGGCCTAGCGTTGTCACCATTGTGTTCAACGTGTGATGTGTGTGTGGTGACATAGAACATTACCTCTTGTGCTGTACTTTGTACAACGCGGAACGGGCTGTGTTATTCGGATCCCTCAAGAAGGCAGGAGTTCCTCACAGTTCTCTTCAGGACATTGTTTTCCCACGCGGGATCCAGTCGAGTAGAAGGGATGCTTCTCGCATTCTTCTATATTACCTGCAGGACACTGATTTGGCCTCCACATGGTGGCCTCAGGAGTGTCTATTTGGGTTTTCGCGGACAGTGTTTCTGTGATTTCTATTTAAGTGTCGCTACGGTGGAGCAATTGCCGGCAGCTACTGCAATGCTAATCCCACCGGTAGCTTACAACCACTCAACTCAACTCAGCATTTTTTGTATTGCTATGTAAATGTGTTGCTGAAAAGTGTCCGATGTGAGATGTTATCGGTGTCTTCTTCGCACTGTTATTGAGTGAACTGCATGTGAAGGCAGGGGAGAAGTCGGCCGACACTGCGTCCAGCATATTTTTTTTGTATTTTAGCCTCCTATGAGCATTTACTGCCTAAATAAAATATTTCGACTTCATTTGAAAAGAGGGTGGGTCCGGTGTGGTTTAATCTGCAATTTTTCTTCCATGAGAGAAAGGGGGAGGGGAGGCGGCCATGCCCCTCTTTAAATGAGCCCATGGAGGGCCAACCGAACTCTATGATTTTCACTTTGTTAATTTCACCAAATCACCTTTACTTATTATCGCCTCCAGGTTTTTCACAGCAGGGACATTATTTTTGACCGCAGGTGCATTATTATGCTAATCCCATGTTTACTTCTTTTATTTTCAATAGCAAAATGGCAAGATTCCTTGTGGTGGCTCTTCTGTTCACCATGATGGCTTGTAGTAAGACCTCTTGATACGTGTCAGAAATTTTCAGATAGGTTTGCTGGTTTCCCGTTCCCTAAAGGGAAATATACTTGCGGACTAGATGTATCGTCAAATACCTGAAAAAGCTTACGTGGGTCCTCTTTAGCATCGAATCCGCTACCCTAGTGCCCACGCCTCCGGGGGTCGCGTCTTTGCCGTACTGGTTAATTTTGATCAGTGGAAGCTAAAGAACTGCTGGCTGCAGTTTAAACGAATATTGCACACTTGACGCACCACGTAATTGGAACACACGTGCCAAATGTGCGAATGTTTTGGCACTAAGATAGATAGCTAATACACTTCTAGTATGCTTCATTTTTGACATTTGTAATGTTTCTTAAAGAGCCAGGTTTTTAATGGTTATTTTCTGGAGCCAAAAACTACTCCACAGCAACATTTCATACAAACTCTGCAGAGGCAGCCCTGTTTTTGGTTACGTAGTTTTTTTCTGAAACACTGTACGCAAGTAAGTAGGTGCAACAAAAGTATTGTTTTATGCACTACGTGTTGTGCTCTCTTTACACGCACCAATAATGATTTATATTAACAAAGCATACCCATGAAACGTCTATAGACTTATCTGTCTAATAAGCGGACACTTGTTTTTCTGTCACGAACGGAAGCACTGTAGCGATCGCGCAATCAGCGGAAAACCGCCAGTGGCCGGGGCTCCCATGCTTAGCGCCACCCCTGGCTGTTTTTCGCTGATTGCGCGATCACTACAGTCCTTCCGTTCGTGACAGAAAAACAAGTGTCCGCTTATTAGACAGATAAGTGTATTGACGTTTCATGGGTATGCTTTGTTAATATAAATCATTATTGGTGCGTGTAAAGCTGACAATGTGCAACCCCCCCCCCCAATCCCCAGACCACTTTTTAGTCACGTGTAATATGGACGCATTTACATCAACTACGGTATTCCTGATGACAGAGGGGGCGGCCTCGAGAATTTGCTACCTAGCCGTAAACCTGGTGGGCATGGAGGAAATAGAGTTCTAAGGCTTTGTAATTATACCATTCGCTCATTTGTGTACACTTATTTATGTAATGAGCTCAATATATTTTTGTCATAAAAGTAAGGACTGTAGCGAGCGAAAAACAGCCAACGGCCGCGGAAAGCGTGGGAACCACGCCTTAAGCTGTCACTGCGCCCCCCCCCCCTCTCTCTATTTACTGACGTCTACCACGGACGCATTCACAATAAAAGAGGGGCGGTCTTCAGAGTTCTGTACCTAGCCCTGGACCTGGTAAGCTTGGAAGTAGTTAAGTTCCGTGAATATGTGATATAATACCATTCGTAAAGCTCCCCCTAGGGCTCACGTATTTCAATTTCGCCGCCTTATTGTGCCGAAATTCTCATTTTAAGGACTGTCGTGCCATCTGCCGTGTTCAAACGAAGAGCAGAGCGCTGCTCAAAACAGGAAAGTATCGCTGCGGTAAAATTTACATGGTGCCACGGAGAAGTCAGAGCATCGCCAGTCTGTTAGACTGCATAAAGCGACTCTAGGGAACGCCCGGGTTTCGAAGTCGAGTTTCGTAACTTGTTTGATCAAAGAGCGCTGGTAACATTCATAGGTTTATTTTTGGCAGCTGCATCGTTAAACTTAAAAACGCTTTTGTATATGCATGCAGAGGGCGCTCTGTGCTACCCCAGCGCCATTCCAAGTGGTGGAGGAGAGAATGACCATGAAAATCCTGGCTCGTCCGGAGCAGCGCACGATGCAGGCCGCGGTGCCGAAGACTCGGGAAAAGCTGTTGCTGCTGGCGATGTCGAACGAGGCCGAGGGCTCGGGGATGCTATCAAGAAAGGAGCCAACATTGTGAACAAGGGCGCTGAAGTTGTGAAAAATGTTTCCGATGCGGTGAATTCCGCAAAAGACGCGAGCGATTAGAAACAATATCCGTCGACAATTTATACAACGTGAAATCTGCGAATAAACCAACACATAGACATGTGCAAATAGTGGTTTTTCTGTTAGAACAGAATTCGAATCCAATAGTAATTTTCTTCGAATCATTTCGAAGAGAATATTTCTAATGCTTCTGGAAAACAAAAAAGCTTGAATCGCACAATAAGGATTTTTAAAATCATGAACTTTTCGAACACACAAAGCCATTGCAAGAAAAAAAGGAAGAATGCACAGAACTGTATCACACTCGTCTGGTAAGCTGTGTCGACGACCTGCAGAAGTGGCCAGCGGATGTTCGGGATTGTATCTTCATGCCGAGCCACGTACCTTTAAAGTATCAGAAGTATCTGTCAGACCTCAAAGTGCCGGTATTAATTGCAATTGCGTCGTTGCACAGCTAGTGCGACGACTCTGTGAACACCTGCTAGGCGCTCGATTGATGGATCGTAGAGGATCGCCTTTGGAACGTGGTTGTGGCAGTTGCCACCATGCTCGGCTTTCTTTCTTCTTGAATTTCTCATCGATATTTATTTGACGGTGCTTTAAGTCGGTCACCATTTTCTTTAAATACATTTTTAATCTCAAAATTCCAACATCATATCACCTCTCTCTTTTTAAGGCACCAATCTTCCAATTGCTTCTGCTAATTTCCACCGCACATTCATTCACATGACGATTGTTATCTCTAAAACCTAGGGCCTCACGGAGAGTGATGATGATGATGAATTTTTATGGCGCAAGGGCAGCTTTGGCCAAAGAGCGCCATGGCACAAGGTATTTTTTCATTGCACAAGGTAGGGTCAGAGGCCCAGTTCCCAAGCATTTCACTCTAAAGAAGCCAAGCACCGTGCAGTGGAAAGCTTGTACCTATTGTATCACCGTTGGGTGCCCGGCGGCACTGGGGATTGAACCCCGCACCTCCCGCATGCGAGGGGGATGCTCAAATCACGCGGCCACCGCTGCGGTCTCAGGGAGTGACCATTCCTGCGTCAACACCCGATGGATACCACCACACTCGAGAATAAGATATTTAATTGTTTCTAAAGTATCATCCAACTCTGCACATGTGTGTTCTTCTTGGTTATATATATTTTTTAGCTGCGCCTTCTTAGACACACTGAAATAGCTTATGAGCACGGCACTGCCACTTGAGTTATCACAGAACGATTCCATCCTGATCTCCCTTTTCTTGTTTCGGTAGTTCTGCAGTCTGCTTCTTTTCCATTGAACTAATCCAGTTCAACTAACCCACTGCGTTTTTTTTTGTGCCTGCCCTTTAATGCTCGTTCTTTCTCCGTCCTTTTATCATCCATACTTGCTAGTTACTTTCCCAGTCCTTTTCCGCCATTGTGAGCGAGCGCTCTTTCCATGTAAGTATTTAAACACCTTAGCTGCACGCCTGTGCTCGTCCAATTTCTTCAGGCTTTCTTCAGATTACACTTTACTATGAGCTTTCCGTGCTTCCTAAAATGCCCAGCACATGTCCCCCTGTGCACATAGTGCTAATCTTCCAACACCTCTCTGATTTATTTCTAATCCCGACTGAACTTTTGCCCTTAGGCACAAAACCGCATTCCGGAAAGTAAGCCGTGGTGCCATAATTCCTTTCCAAATACCCCTTGGAATTCGTATTTGTTTCACCCCAATAATTCCCTATGTTTCATTATTCCGGCATCTCGTCGTCGTTTTCCCTTAACAGACTGTTCGTGCTTTTAGATGGCGCCGATCACCATCTCTCTGGGGCTCGGATCATTACTCCATCCTAATTGAACCCACTGCGATGGAGGCACGCCCCAAACGTGCCTACTCCATTACCAACTGGAGTGCGTTCAGGCGGGCGGTCGACGAGGCGGCGGCCACTGGCGCAGATTTCTTCTGGCGCAGTCTAGTCCGAAGCGCTCTCGCAGCCACCCAACGAGCAGAGGTAAGGGTAGGGCAGCCCACACCTGATATGAAGCTGCTCAATCTGCGCGAGAAGAGAGATCGCGCAGAGCGACGGGCGCGACGGACTGACAGAGCCGCCGACTGGACTGTCTACAACCGCTTGGACGCAGCAGCGCGCCGCCACGCCAACAAGCTACACCGCCGGCAGTGGGCTTCACTATGCCAAAGGATGGAGGAAGATGTCAGCTCGCGGAGGCTGTTTGACACCCTGCGGCGCATCACCGAACCACAGGCAAACCGTCAACCGCTGGCCGCCCTCGCAATCTCCAGCGGGCTCAGCTTTGTAGAATTGGCAGAGCGGTTTGCCGATCGGTTCGCACCGCCCAGCCCCGCAAACGCCGCTAACATAGCTGCTCCTGAGAGCCCCAGAAGCGACGCCAGTCCCTCGCCCGTCGCCTCGGAAGGTCCATGTGATGCGCCGTTCACCGCGGCGGAATTGAACAATGCGCTGCAGCGCTGCCGCCGACGCTCGGCGCCCGGACCGGACGGGGTGACATACCAAATGCTGCGAAACCTGGATGCGCAGCAACGACAGATCCTCCTGCAGCAGATCAACCTGGTGTGGGAACGCGGGGAGCTTCCGGAGGATTGGCGAACCGCGGTCGTTTGTCCCATCCGAAAGGCAGGGCGCCCACCTACAGAGCTGAGCGGATACCGGCCAGTGGCATTAACATCGGCGGCAGGTAAGCTCATGGAGCATATGGCGTTGCAGCGTCTGAACGAGCGGGCTGCGGAGGCTGATTTGTTTGACGAGCGGCAGACGGGTTTGCGTGGGATGCGGTGCACGGCTGATTCTATATCGGACGTTGTTACAGCGCTGGAGCATGCCAGGGCAGCAGGCCAGGTTGCGCTGCTGCTGCTGCTGGACGTCTCGGGCGCTTTTGACAACGTTCACCGCGCACCAATTCTCGCGGTGCTTGAGGGGGCCGGTGTGAGCGGGCGTCTTTTGCGATACGTTCAAGGCTTCCTGAGCGGGCGCACCATGCGCGTACGAGTAGGGGGTAAGCTCTCCAAGCCTCGCCCGGTCGACATGGGCGTGCCGCAGGGCTCTGTCCTATCACCATTTCTGTTTAATGTGGCCATGTCGGTGGTGCCGGCCTCCCTCCCCACGAGCGGGCGACACCATGTGTACATGTCCATATATGCAGACGACATAGCTCTGTGGTGCCGGGGACCACAGGGCGAGGCGTTCCGCGTGCGGGGATACCTTCAGGGAGCCCTGACCGCAATCGATGCCAGATTGCGCGGCCTTGGTCTGTCACTGAGCGCGGACAAATCGGTGGCCATGGCCTGCGTTTCGCGCTCGCGCGCGCACCTTACGCCACTGTCACTGGACGGGACTCCGAATCCTTGGCGTATATCGGTGCGGTACCTTGGCCTGGACATCGACTGGCGCCTTTCCTTCCGCCCCGCGGCGACCAAGGCCTGTCTGCAGATGAAGAGGATCACCGCCGCCGTGCACAAGCTCACCGCTCGAGGCCAGGGCATCTCCCAGCAAGCCGCGCCGCGTCTATACAATGCCGCAGCTTTGGGGGCGGTGCTCTATGGGCTGCCGCTCGTCACGGTGCGCAAGCCGTGCTGGAAGAAGCTCGAGCTTCAGCACCGCAAGTCCCTGCGCGTGTGCCTAGGCCTGCCCAAAAACTCGCAGTGCGCCGCAACGTTGGCCGAGGCAGGAGCGTGGCCACTTGAGCTCCAAGCAGCGCGCAGGGCACTGAATCACATCGACCGGCTTCACCGCGCACCGGACGGCGGCTCGCTGCTGCAGCGTATGCGCTCGCACCCGCGCTCACGAATGGGCGCGGCGCTGCTCGAGTTTGAGCAATTGACCCAAGGCCCACCCCCCTACGGCTCCTGCGCGCCCTGGCCTGCTGCCTCGGAGGTACAGCGAGAGATCGTCGGCATCGCGGGAAAGCGGAGCACACCCCTCTGCGTTGTGCAGCAGCTGGCCAGAGCCGTCATACACGAGGAGCTCCAGGACCATCTCCTCGTGTACACCGACGGCTCAGTGGCCCGCGACAGCTGCTCCCTTGCTGCGGCGGCCACCATCCCCGCCCTGCGACTGCACAGCCAGCAACACGCAACCTTCCTGGGCTCCTCCACCACGGCGGAGTTGATGGGGATCCGGCTCGGGCTGGACCTGCTGCTCACCCTCGGCCCTCCGCCGCCCAGGAGTGCTCTGCTGTGCGACTCCCGCGCCGCCCTCAGCCGCCTGCAATCTAACGGCCGCGGTACCCCACTAGTGCGGGAAATTCGCTCGCGCATCGAGCGCCTCGCGCAGAGAGGTTGTGCCGTGCGTGCACAGTGGGTGCCCGGTCACTGCGGCATCGCCGGCAACGAAGAAGCTGACGACCTCGCGACCGCTGCACACCAACTACCTGCCAGCGATCTGCCCCTTGCGCTGGAGGACGTGCGTGCGGCCATTCACGACCATCTCCGAAAGCAGCACCCCGACCCACGCATCGCGGGAGGTGAGGGCATCGACATTGTCACCGGCTGTCGCGCACTTACACGGTCGCAACGTGCAATGATCCTCCGCGCGCGCATTGGCTGCGTGTGGCCCGGGGAACGACGGGTGCGTCACGGAATCACGACGAGTGATGTGTGTGACGGATGCGGTGCAGTGGAAACACTAGAACATCTGCTCCTTCGCTGCTCCGCGTTCGCCGATGCTCGTCGCGATATGCTCGCGGCCTATAGGGCGCAGGGCATACTACCAGACTCCATCAAGACGCTATTGTGGCCGCAGGGCAGTGCGCGCACTCGTGAGCGAACTTTGGTGAGCCTCTGTGCATTCCTCGAACACACGGGCTTGACGTCCCGTCTGTTCTCCGTCAGGTAGTTACACGCAGTGACCGAACGCTCCGCGAGTTCTACCTTGAACGATTAATAACTGGACGCCCCACTCCAGTTGTAACCTACACAGTGCTGAGCGCGTGTGTGATTTAATTCCTCTAAACTGAACTAATCACGCGCACAACCTGGACACATTACTTATTGTGTAATTAGTTTGTACATATTACTTCTCCCCCTGTCCTCTATTCCTGTCCCCTCATCTCTTTCATTTCATTTCTTCATTCTGCCTGCTATCCTTTATTTCTGCTGCCCCAGCTCAGGTGCTTCAGTATCGATGGCAGGTGCCGGGGCTAGCAAAAATCTTTTCCTTCCTTTTTACTATTATTTTTAATAAAACCACTACCACCACCATATCTATCCCTCGTTCACCCACACCCTGAGATATTTGTATACAGCTGCTCTGAGTGTTTCATGACCTTGTATTACAAGCACCTCATAAGTTGCATCGCTGAAAATCATCAAACCTGACTTAGTTGCGCTCAAACTGAAACTTAGAGCGTCTCCTTAACCCACCGCGGTGGCTCAGTGGTTAGGGCGCTCGGCTCATAATTAATATTTGGTTTTTTGGGGAAAGGAAATGCCGCAGTATCTGTATCATATATCGTTGGACACCTGAACTGCGCCGTAAGGGAAGGGTAAAGGAGGGAATGAAAGAAGAAAGGAAGAGAGAGGTGCCGTAGTGGAGGGCTCAGGAATAATTTCGACCACCTGGGGATCTTTAACATGCACTGACATCGCACAGCACACGGGCGCCTTAGCGTTTTTCCTCCATAAAAACGCAGCTGCCGCGGTCGGGTTCGAACCCGGGAACTCCGGATCAGTAACGCTCGGCTACTGATCCGGATTTCCCGGGTTCTAACAAGACCACGGCGGCTGCGTTTCGATGGATGCGAAACGGTAAGGCGCCCGTGTTCGGTACGATGTCAGTGCACGCTAAAGATCCCCAGGTGGTCGAAATTATTACGGAACCCTCCACTACGGCACCTCTCTCTTCCTTTCTTGTTTAACTCCCTCCTTTATCCCTTCTCTTGCGTCGCGGTTCAGGTGTGCGTCGATATGTGAGACATATACTGCGCCATTTCCTTTCCCCAAAATCTAATTTTCGTTTTTCGTCTCCTTCGTCTCTAAACCAATTAGCCAGAGCTGGCAAATCTTCCTGGCTATCTGCTAACTTTACAATATCATTCGCACACATTAAACCGAGGAGCTGTTGATCAGCGACCTTTCCGCCGAATATGCATCACAGATTGTAGCCTATATTACTTTTGTGTAGCCTTATTTCCACATTTATCATATAGTGCATTAACAGCAGCCATGATAGAGTACAACCTTGCAGTAATCGTTTGCGTACCTCGACAGTTGTCATACTTCTTAGTACTTGCTGTAGAATTTCAACTTCATTATCTCGGAATAATTCCTGTATAAAAACCAATTATCTCAAGGCCATTAGCCTCATCTTTTAATATGTTCTACAGGAGTTGCCCGTTCGCGCTGCCGTATGCACCGCGTATATGCAGGAAAGCTATATACAGAGGTCTGTTTTCCGCTTTAGCTCTTCTATGCATTGGGTAAGCACGAACAGGCTACCATCTAAACGCCTACTCGTTTTAGACCCGTTCTTAAGTTCTCCGAGTATCTCATTACCATTAGTATCTTATAAGTATCTTATTCACCACCTGCATTGCCAGCTTGTATTTAAGAGATGCCATCGTACCCTGTATGAAGGATTTTAAGCGCATCCTAAACTCCTTTCTCTTTATAAATGAAATTAATTTTGCTGTCGCCAGCTGTGCAGAATTTGCTTATTTGCTATGACCGTTTCCAAAGCTTTTAACTACCTCTCCTTGCTTCTTGGGCCAAGTTCATTAATCAGCTTGATTCGAATTTCGTCTATCCCTGCTGACGTGCATTTAGGAATATTTGCTGCCGCCTTTTGTAGCGAGAGCTAAACTACGCCAGCTCTTCGGGCATTCAGCGTGGAACCCTTGAGCTACATGGCGGCGCGTGACACCTCTTGAGCTCCGTGGCGGCGCCGTGGTCAAGTGGCCACGGTTGGTCACGTGGTGCGGAGCAGCTGCTGCTGCCGGCGGCCGGCCCGCGCCGGCGAAATCGAGCATCAACTGCTGTGCGCATGCGCCTTGTCGAGTGTAGGGGGGGGGGGGGGGGGGGGGGAGTGGAGCGGGGGAGAGAGTGAATCCACGTCCAGGGACGAAGCAGAAGGAGCAACGCCCAGCGAAACGGAGCGGCGAAAGACTGACTTTGCAATTCGACTGAGCTAGTTCCACTCGGACAGATGTAGCTCCTGCATCACTCCAGGTTTAGCCAGAGCTAAACCACAGGCAGTTTTTTTTTCAGTTCAGATTGATCATTTCTAAGCTGCTTTCTCTTATGCTGTCCTGTGTTTCTCCCCCATTTTGGGGAGATTACTCTGTCCTCGCTCTTAAATGACTGATCTACAACTGATATAATGTAGTTTAGAGCGTCCTCTCCGCCTAAACATTTTCCCGGCACCCTGAATCCATTTCTGCCTTCTTTGATTCTTTTTACCCAGCCAGCTTGTATTCTTGCAAAATTTTCTGGGGCCACCTTTAGCTGGATTGCGAACTTCAGCCATTTAGCATCCAGTGGACTGCGTTATTTTACCCTGCTTGAGGGTCGGTACTTCCTGTCTCTTTGGCGATAAGATTCCAATATTGTGTGCATTTAATCTTGAGATAACTGCGCCTTCTTTGCTTCTCTATATTTCCTTAACACCACCCGTTATTGCTCGATGGCCTCCTTAATTTTTTTTTACTCCACCAGCTTCTTGGCTTCGTCTTTCAACAGACACTGTAATAGTTCCTTTCAAGCGTTTTGCCCAATTTTACTTCTTTCATTTTCTTATTGAGGAGAAGTCCTAACTGATTATAATCCTACTTTTCATTGGGGCGTTCCTTTATTTCTTGCTAAATGTCTGCTGCTAGTAACACTATTTTTTGTTGTTTAACTTTTCGTTCCCTTTTTTTTATTGCTGCATTTCTTTTTTGATTAGGGATCTCATCAGCAGACTTATGCGCTTATGGTCACCTGCCACACTGTACTCCCCTTCTTCGTCTATGTCCATTTTTGAGCGCTTGCTACAGATTCCCTGCGACATATGGCCGCAGTCAGTGGTCACCTGCCTATTACGGTATTCCCACGTGATTTGTCCTTCACATTTAGTTTCTCTATTACAATGTCAGCGCCACCGCGGTGGCTAAGTGGTTATGGCGCTCGGCTACTGACCCGAAAGACGCGGGTTCGATCCCGGCCACGGCGGACCAATTTTGAAGCAGGTGAAATTCTAGAGGCCGTGTACTGTGTGATGTCAGTTCAAGTTAAAGAACCCCGCGTGGTCGAACCCTCCGGAACCCTTCACTACGGCGTCCCTAAAAGCCTGAGTCGCTTCAGGACGTTGAGCCCTAATCACCAACGAATAAACAACCTATTTTCAATGAGTAGGTTTCGCCGCTCACATAAGTCTATCATCAACTTTTTTTACAATCTGTGTGTCCATCGAAGTCCTCGATGTGGCCATTCATGTCACCCAACAGAAATATGTCGGCACCGCCTCCGGAGTTTTTTACATCTCAATGAGACACCTAACGAGATTTTTGTTTTCTTGCCTGAATTTGTGTCCTTTTCCTAAATAACCACAGCTAGCCATGACCTATTACCGGCATTTCTTCATTATAGCCAGACGTGTTCTTTGCGAGTTGAGTTTATTCTTTACAAATTGGTTCCTTGATGTAGAAGCATACGTACGCCTCCCCCCTTCTTGTCCGTTGTTGTTGTGTTGAACCCTTCTCAAACATAGACATTAATGAACGGTGTATCATCTGTATTCCCGAGATCTGTTTCGCACATAGCGTGCAAAGTTATTTCATCGTCCTTTAACTGCTACTCTATTTCTAACCATTTCGCTCCCTATCTGTTTCTTTGCATGTTTATGCAACTGATCGGGGTGTTAAATTTTCATTTGTAGTTTTCATACTGGACCTCTTAGTGCCCATTTTGCTGGGCTCAAGCTCCATTATTGCGCTTTATTTTTTGCTTGTACCGACGCTTACACCCGGAGCCCCAGTGGGCACCAACGATAGCCCAGCACGCTGGCTTAAAAGACCACCGTAAAAAGCTACCGCCCGTCCAGCCAGGCGCCAGCCGATCTCCGCTTCTACTCCTCCACTAAAATAGATGCCATCTCAGTCAAACCCTCTGCCAACGCTCCATGCACTTCCCTTTTTAATGTCTGCCACTTCAAAGCCTTTGTACACGCTAAACTTCCTTATCTCCCTATTAACAATCGACATGTATTTTCGAACCTTTCCGTTCGGTCCTAGCACTTCCGGTACTGTGCAGTCCACGAACTGTACTTGCTGTTCTGTTTATTTTCCTTCTGTTGTAAATTCCCTGAGCTATTCTTTCCACCGCTTGGACGGCGTCATGATTGCAGGACATCATTAAGCCCTGCCGCTACCACTACCAAATTGCATCCGGCGGCATTTTTCAACCTGCCGCGGTGGCTCAGTGGTTAGGGCACTCGACTACTGATCCGCAGTTTCCGGATTCGAACCCGACCGCGGCGGCTGCGTTTTTATGGAGGAAAACCGCTAAGGCGCCCGTGTGCTGTGCGATGTCAGTGCACGTTAAAGATCCCCAGGTGGTCGAAATTGTTCCGAAGCCCTCCACTACGGCGCCTAATTCTTCCTTTCTTCTTTCACTCCCTCTCTCATCCCTTCCCTTACGGCGCGGTTCAGGTGTCCAACGATATATGAGACAGATACTGCGCCATTTCGTTTCCCCCCAAAAAACCAATTATTTTTCAAAAGTGTGCTTTTCTTCTCACTCAATACGGCGTTCAGCGTTCTCCCTGGGAAAATCTCGACTTAAAATCGCCTACCATAATTCATGTGCTTGATTATAACTCCTTTGAACCTCCTCATGTCTGGGTCGCCAGCGATAAGCGCCTGTGCACTATTCCCCTCCCTCCCGACTTCCATGCGAGCCAGCGCACCCTCTGGTGCAATGTTGGAAATGAAATTAAACACGATTAAAAAGTTTTATTGGCGATGGTTCAGCTCTGATTAAAACTGGAGTGACGCGATAGCTACCGCTGGCCGAGTGGAACTTGCTCACTTGAATTGCAAATTCAGTCTTTTGCCGCTCTGTTTCTCCGAGCGTTCCTTCTTCATCTTCGTCCCATTTAAAACGGCGCATAAGCACAGCTGTGGCAGCTCGGTTTCGCCGGCGCGCCACTCCGCCAGCCGCAGCAACTGCTACGCACCACGTGACAAACCACGTGAGAGGCCAACGCGCAGCGCCGCCGGCAGCTGCTCCTCACCACGTGACCAACCACGTGACAGCGTGGCGGCGCCGCCACGCTGAAAGCTCGAAATGCTACCGTAATGTAGCTATCGCTACAAAACTAAAGTAAATAAGGTGAGCCGCGCTCATGCCAGTGCCCGTTGCATTCTGATTTTCCGTTTCTAGTTGCGCTGATGGTTTCACGCTTTAGTGAGACAAAATTGCGGCAATGTAGAACAGCCAGCCTGAGAAACAAGAATATCGTTGCGCCAAGAACCCTCCAGGCTCAGTTATTTTCAAAACTGCGCTCTTTACCTGGTCGATTTTAACAATACACACATGACGAGTAGCAAAAAAAAGGACAGAGAGAGAGGAAACGATAGAGCTGTGGGCTTGGTAACTAAGAGCGTTGCCTGCATACGTCTCATTGCGCGATTCGATTAAAATAAATGGAACGTACGTACGACGAACACCAAAAGCAGTGCTTTACTGTGCTCCGTTTTGGCTCGGAACGGTTCCGCCTATTCGTTCCAGTTTGGGTTGAGTTCTAAAATGGCAAAAAAATCGTGTTTAGTTTGGTTCCGGACAAAAATACAAGTGACGTTTCGGTTTTTCTTTTTATTTTCTGAGATTGTTACAGACAGACTTGATTAGACTGGTAGCCCAATTGGCTAGTTAAGGTTCCAAATACAAAATGATAACAAAGGCATTGGCAGGCACTCTAACTACAAATACAAAAAGACGCTTAACACAACATTCATGGGATTACAAATTTAAAATATAAACAGATATAGTGCCAAAAAGGACGTGTAAAAAATGACAAAAAATTAGTTACAAATTTTATTATCGATGCTGCAAGCGGCAACAGCTTGCTCCACAATATTCCATCTTTGTCCAGTATGGGAGGCAGCCTGTCCGGGGAAGCCATCCAAAGCTAACCAGAGACCTGCACACACGCGGGGCTTAAAAAATCCTTCAATCCTCTATAGAGAAACTGCTTTTGGCTCTTTTTATATATATAGTCAAGTGCGCTTTTCATGGCAGCTGGGAAGGTCGCAACATTATCACGGATGATAGAAATACGAATAAAAATATTTCAGGCGTATTTTCTCGCACAAAATTTCAAACAATATCTGCTGTACACACACCTTTCGCATCTTTTAAAATGTGTCCATACAAGCTGAGACACCGAAACTCAACACTGGTAACTGCGCTGGGCTCTGCAACGGTGACGTTGGGAAGCGTGGGTGTGCATCACACATTGTAGCCAAAAGGGTGACGTTGCGCAGCTGGTCTAGAGTCGTGTGTTATAACACAGCAGTGCACGCAGCAGGTAACACCGGGGCGCACGAAGGTTTGCAGTGCGCAGACGTTACTCCAGGCCAACGCATGCATTCGCGTAATACAAGATAACCGCCCAATGCCTACCAGGCGAATTTTGATCCACGCGGAAATGTAACAACGATGCATATGCGCGACGCCTGGATCGATGACTAACTGCGTGCATTGAAACAACCACGGCACAGATTTGGACTTTTCGACGCACTTCCCTGTGCCGATCCTAGCCGTCTTCAGCTCCAAACTTCAAGCAGCAGACAACGCGGTATAAGCATGCACGCGCTCACTAATCCGCAAGAAAGGACCCGCATTTTCTAAAATTTGAGCAGGACGAGCAACATAGCGCTGAAGCTTGGCTTTTGAAATTGTGGCGCGATTTTCTTGCCTCCACGGATATCAAGAAAGCACGAATAGCAGGCGACGCACCAGGGCGCGCAGAAGTCGTAGGGCTGCTGCCTCGGAGGTACAGCGAGAGATCGTCGGCATTGCGGGAAAGCGGAGCACACCCCTATGTGCTGTGCAGCAGCTGGCCAGAGCCGTCATACACGAGGAGCTCCGGGACCATCTCCTCGTGTACACCGACGGCTCAGTGGCCCGCGACAGCTGCTCCCTTACTGCGGCGGCCACCATCCCCGCCCTGCGACTGCACAGCCAGAAACACGCAGCCTTCCTGGGCTCCTCCACTACGGCGGAGTTGATGGGGATCCGGCTCGGGCTGGACCTGCTGCTCACCCTCGGCCCTCCGCCGCCCAGCAGTGCTCTGCTGTGTGACTCCCACGCCGCCCTCAGCCGCCTGCAATCTAACGGCCGCGGTACCCCACAAGTGCGGGAAATTCGCTCGCGCATCGAGTGCCTCGCGCAGAGAGGTTGTGCCGTGCGTGCACAGTGGGTGCCCGGTCACTGCGGCATCGCAGGCAACGAAGAAGCTGACGACCTCGCGACCGCTGCACACCAACTACCTGCCAACGATCTGCCCCTTGCGCTGGAGGACGTGTGTGCGGCCATCCACGACCATCTCCGAAAGCAGCACCCCGACCCATGCATCGCGGGAGGTGAGCGCATCGACAGTGTCACCGGCTGTCGCGCACTTACACGGTCACAACGTGCAATGATCCTCCGCGCTCGCACTGGCTGCGTGTGACCCGGGGAACGACGGGTGCGTCACAGAATCGCGACGAGTGATGTGTGTGACGGATGCGGTGCCGTGGAAACACTAGAACACCTGCTCCTTCACTGTACCGCGTTCGCCGATGCTCGTCGCGATATGCTCGCGGCCTATAGGGCGCAAGGCATACTACCAGACTCCATCAAGACGCTATTGTGGCCGCAGTGCAGTGCGCGCACTCGTGAGCGAACTTTGGTGAGCCTCTGTGCATTCCTAGAACACACGGGCTTGACGTCCCGTCTGTTCTCCGTCAGGTAGTTACACGCAGTGACCGAACGCTCCGCGAGTTCTACCTTGAACGATTAATAACTGGACGCCCCACTCCAGTTGTAACCAACACAGTGCTGTGCGCGTGTGTGGTCTAATTCCTCTAAAATGAACAAATCACGCGCACAACCTGGACACATTTCTTACTGTGTAAATAGTTTGTACATATTACTTCTCCCCCTATCCTCTCTTCCTGTCCCCTGACCTCTTTCATTTCATTTCTACTTCTGCCTGCTATCCATTATTTCCGCTGCCCCAGCTCAGGTGCTTCAGTATCGATTGCAGATGCCGGGGCTAGCAAAAATCTTTTCCTTCCTTCTTACTATTACTTTTAATAAAACCACTACCACCACCACCACCACGCACCAGCTCGACCCAGCCAACACGGCGACTGGAAGGTGCGGGCGCGGTGGGGACCTGCAAGTAATATGGTGCAGACATTTTTTTCGCCTGGCTCTGCTCACGAGTGCTGACTTCTAGTTGCTTCAATTATTTCCTGCAAGTTGTGCGGCTGTTGGGCTTTCCGGCTCTCTTCGCATTAAGAATTAAAGAAAATAAAGGAAAAATCGCACTTGAACCGGTTATAACCACTTCTACTGTATGCGCCTCTATTGGCCGTAGGTACCCCATTTCAAAGCCTTGCGTGAAAGCGCGCACAGTGTACACTGTTTGGTTACTGGCTGAACAACCAGCAAAGGAAAAATGTTCAGTCGACGGAATGGCAGATAAAGAAGTCTTAAGTCTGAAGAAAACCTGTCTGGTCGGGAAGAAGAGTCATGTGTAAAGAAAGGAACGCCGACCAAAGATTGTTGTTAAAAAGAAGACGTTTCGGCTTCCATAGGGAACCCTTGATCACTGGGCGGAAAGCCCAAAGCACCAAGCTTAAGTGCGTCGCAGTAATCGCCCCAAGCATCTTGCGTACGTAGGAGAGAGATTGCCTGCGTTATGGTTAAGAGATTTTTCTGTTGTTTGGATTATGAGTGATTCCAGATGTCGACGTGACAGCCAATTCTTTTCTCTTGCGATGATTGATGCTTCTTCCCAGGCTATATTGTGCGACGTGGCTTCCACGTGTTGCGCGAGTGCATTAGATGCAATCTTCTTGTTCCTTAGGTATTTCTTGTGGTCCCTCAATCGCCTTTCGAAATTCCCGCTCTCGCCGATATAGCAGTAGTCACAGTCTGCGCAGGGAATCTTATAGATGACGCCGGAAAACTTCTCTTTATCTTTTCTTTGACGGCCACCAGCTCGTGCCTCAGCTTGCACGGGGGAGCGTGAGCGACGTGCACACCATAAGTGCGCAGAACGCGAGCCAGGCTCGCTGACGCCCGGCACATAAGGGACGCAAACGCTCCGTCGTGGCTTCCCTCGTCGGACATGCCAAAAACATCTGCCCGAGGCCAGAAGATCGGGCGGCTTACCAACGCCAAGTGCGCCTAGAAATGAGTGAATTCAGCTACTCCAACCACTTCGTGGATATCGTTCTTCAACGGTCATCACCCCATCTGAACCAATTGGCCCTCCTTGCCGAGCTGGAGCCGCTATCCCTATATCGGAGAGAGCGGGAATTTCGAAAAGCTATTGAGGGACCACAAGAATGACGTAAGGAACAAGAAGATTGTATCTAATGCACTCGCGGAACACGTGGAAGCCGCGTCGCAAAATATAGCCTGGGAAGAAGCATCAATCATCGCAAGAGAAAAGAATTGGCTGTCACGTCGACATCTGGAATCACTGATAATCCAAACAGAAAAATCCCTTAACCACAACGCAGGCAGTCTCCCTTCTACGTACGCAAGATGCTTGGGGCGATTACTGCGACGCACTTAAGCTTGGTGCTTTGGGCTTTCCGCCCAGTGATCAAGGCTCCCGTATGGAAGCCGAAACGTCTTCGTTTTAACAACAACCTTTGGTCGGCGTTCCTTTCTTTATACATGAATGGCAGATAAACAGGCGCGTTTCGTAGCTCCCAGTAACATAAAACTACTCCGAAGCCGGGACAAGCATGTTACGCACAACATGAAACTTGGTATAGCCTTTGAATGACCCAGACTTCTCTTCAGGTGACACCTATCACCACACCAGACTACTGACTGGAGACAATCTGCTTAGGCGCACACGCTTTCCTCGGCGTTTCTCGAGGAGAGGAAAAGAGGCTGCATTAAGGGCACAGGGTAAGGTAAAATTAGAAAAAAATTGTTTTTTTTCTTTTGTAATTTTAGAAGTTCAATTCTTTCTACACATGTTCCATGATCGCACTTTCCTCAGAAAGCCATATTTACGGCTGAAAAACGCTTTTTCCGAAACCAAGTAGTGAGCGGCCACGCCCCCTTTCAGGATTAACGTCAATTTTTTCAACCAAAAAGTCCACCACCTGATTTCAAAACTTGTCTAAAATCAGCTACATATAAAAAATTGTCTGGCAACTATTTTACAGCTCCTCTTTTTTAGCCAAGACAATCCAGAGACGCTTTGCACGTTTTTTCCACGTTTCTGCAACCTTCATGCAGCTGCGTCCGAGTGCTATCCCTTTCGATCAGTATTGTAAATTGTGCCGGTGTTGGTTGCTGCTGATAAGTTGAGATGCCCAGGGCAAAGAAGGCCTTCGTCAGGCGTGAATTTCACTGCAACCGCTACGCTCATCGTGAAAAAGCAAAAGGATGTCCACGACCGATTGAGATCCCGAACGCCTTACGCGCCAGCTCCTCGACATCGAAGCTTTCAAGATTTTCTCTGTGCTTCCAGGAAGAGGATGTGCTACAGAGCAGCAGCCAATATGCCTTAATGGACATGGACGGCATTTGTGCCGCAATTACACAGATTTGTATGTGCAGAGAGTGCGGTGGAAGTGTTGAGCTCATCAAAATTGTGACAAAACGGGTAGGTGTTGCAAGCGTTTACAGTTTGAACTGTGAAGTGTGTAGTGCCGCACAACGATTTGAGACGTCGAAGAAAACTACTTCTGGCCTCTATGAAGCCAACCTCAGGTTAGTGATGCCTTGAGGTCCATTGGTAAGGGAATGGCTGCAGGAAATATACTCTGTGCTATGCTAAACCTTCCTAAGCCGCCGACAAAGTTTGCGAAATACAATCAAGAGCTTCTAGGTCACATCGAAGCTGCTGCTCAGGAGTCGATGAAAAGGGCAGCTGACGAAGCTGTGCAGCTGAATGAGGGGGATAAAGACATCGCAGTTGCTCTTGATGGAAGCTGGCAGAAGCGAGGCCATACTTCCAATAACGGCATAGTCTCTGCGACCAGTGTAGACTCTGGGAAAGTGCTGGATGTGGAGGTTTTGTCTAAACGTTGTCCAAAGTGCAGCATCAAGGGTACAAACAGTGACCCCCTTCATAGAGAGGTGTGCCAAAGCAACTACCAAGGCACCAGCGGTGGAATGGAAGTCGCAGGAGCACTGAAAATTTTCGGCAGGAGTGAGGAGCTTCACGGCGTTCGATACGTCAAATACCTTGGGGATGGTGACAGCAAGGCTTTTATGGCTGTGAAGGCACAAATGCCATATGGTGATTCCGTTGAAATATCCAAGGTTGAGTGCATAGGGCACGTGCAAAAAAGGATGGGCACAAGGTTACGAAGGCTAAAAAAAAGGAAACAAAGCAGGAAAACTCTCTGATGGAAAGAGCCTCTCGGGCCGAGGCCGACTGACTGATGCAGTAATAGACAAGCTCCAGACGTACTATGGTTTGGCCATCAGAAGAAATGTAGGAAACCTGGATGAAATGCGAAAGGCTGTTTGGGCAACCTTCTTCCACTTATCGGCCACAGACGATGACCCATGCCATGGACTTTGCCCAAAAGGACCTGATACGTGGTGTGCCTTCAACAGAAGTCAGTCAGAGGGCAAGCCATTTTTCCACAAGGAGAGTTTGTCTGCATCTGTCTAGGAGGCTATCAAACCCATTTATAGGGAGCTATCGAAAGCTGAGCTCCTAGAGAAGTGCCTGCATGGGCGAACTCAAAATGCAAATGAGTCGTTCAACCATGTTGTTTGGGAACGCGCGCCAAAGAATGTGTTTGTTAGGCTTCTGACCCTACGGATGGCAACACTGGATGCTGTTCTTTCATTTAATGATGGTAGCATCGCACGGGCCAACGTTTTGAAGGCGTGTGGATTGAACCCAGGGAGCAACACCATCAAGTGGCTGAGGGAAGCTGACCATAAGCGCATGTACTTTGCGGACCGAGCAACACGACAGCTTACAAAAGAGGCCCGACAGTCAAAACGACAAGCCGAAAAGCGAAAAAATGACGGCGACAGTGACTACGAAGCAGGGGGCTATTAAACCAATTACTATGGAGGCGTTTCTGCGAATAAAAAATGGTTTTTCACATCTTTTTTCTCTTTACGCTCTATTATCTCAAAACAGTGTTTTTTCTTACAAAGGTACCATTATTTCCAATGCCTTTCAAGACAGACGGCTGATTTTTTTTGCAATCTACATAAGTGTTGCCAACTACTGAACTAGAATTAAGCAATTTCACTGAGCAGTTATTCTGTTATGAATTTTGAAATGCGCAAAGAAAGGCCAGATTTGTGTACTATCGGAAAAAAGTTTATTAAAAATCGAATTTTCTAGTTCAGGAAAAAGAGCACAAAATTTGGCAAACAATGATATATGTAATATTAGGCTACTGTTATTAGTTAGTGGGAAACATGTACCTCAACATGGCCTAAAATGCATGGGAAGTATAGGGCTTACCTTGTGCCCTTAAGAGGCTCTTAAAGGGGCTCTAATAAAGTTGCGCCTGGGACTTTCAAGCAAGCCGCTTCGTGAATATTGACCAGAAAGAATTTTTTTAATGCGCTTTGTATAAGTTTTTTTATCTACAGCCGAAATTTCAACATCAGGTTCTTCGCGCCTTGGCCTCTCCTCTCGTCGCTATTTGCTCGCTGGAAAGTCGGTGCTCCCCCGCCGGCCCCACCTCCGCGGGCGGAGCTTGCAATACGCCGGAGCTGAGCGTCTTATTGGCCGCAGCCATTGTATGTGCCCGACGTCTGAAAGAATCTCACCCATAGCCACCTTTCAACTTACATACGCTGGTGTGAGCGACGGGAGAGAGGGCGAGAATGAAAAAGTCCCCGCGAAGGGCTCGTCGACTTTTGCACCTGATTGTAGGTACTCTGCTTCCCGTAGAAGTGTATTATTTCGCTCAGGTTTTCACGACAACATTACAGAGTGATTAAAGGTGTTGGTGTGCTCTCCTTCGAAGGTGTTTCAGAGCCCCTTAAACACGACAACTGGAGAGTTGAACTAGGGAAACACATCTCTGGCGTAATGCTTTCGAGCAGACCGTGCCTTATTTTCTGGCAATACTATCCCACAGTCTATGCAGTGCATTTTTGCAAAAAATATAAGAATGATTCGTGAATGCAAAATTAAATTAAGAGCCCCAGCTAAGTTGTTTTCACCGATGCTTTCGAATATGCTTTACATTGTCATGAACATTGATTATTAACGGGCGCCGTCGTTATATCCGAGGCTCTAATTCGCAGGCCACGAAGCGTGTGCGCCTCTTTACGAGCTGCCTAATTGAAGGCACCGGTCGGCGTGGTCAGGGTAAAGCGCTTGAAATGTATAGTAGTTGGGCAAAAAAAAAGGAATTATTCGCGAATGAGAAATCAAATGATGAACTTTAGCTGTTTTTCTTCCTCTCCTTCCGTCAAACTTGCTTACCAACCTGTATATCACCAAACGACGATTGGTTTGGTACCACCCGCATCCCTTTGGGACCACTGGTTCGCCCGACACGGCCCTCCCAAGATCACTCCTATTACGATTTCGAGGAACAAAGGTCGTCAGTACGAATCCTTCACACACGCCAGGCTTCAACTCGACTAACACCTTTCTGCATCAGATCGTGCTGATTCGTTTGACACAATCCCGGGACCTCTGCGACTAACGGCTGGGCCATAAATATGGCCCCAATGGCAACCCCTAGTGCAAGTACCTGTGGACCCGCTCAGACGATATATACATTGCGGAGCTTCCAGAACGCTAACGCAACAAGGACGGCGCGTAAAAAAGAGAACTTCTCTTTATGTGCCGTCCTTATTGCGTTTGAAAGGTATACACAGCTTATCCCTGCGAGTGTTTAATTGATAATTGTGGACAGAGCCTGGGCCAGGGGGCGCTGCTGATGGCAGTGAACAGCGCCCTCACTGAGCTGCTTCTCCTAATCAATCGGGCAGGCCGACTAGCTGTCCTACAGACTTGTTTGCGTCGACAGCACGGTAAAGCTGTTTCGCGCACGGAAATCCTTTATCACTACCGCCGCTCGCGCTAAGGCGGCTTGGCGAGAGAAATTTGATTCGCACGCGCGCTCCTGCTTTCTTCTGCCGCTCTTGGACCTGTTTCGCGCGTGCGCTTGCGTGAAGTGAGTGTGCACGATGCGCACACTTAAATGTGGATTGAGAAATACAGCCGACAGTGATTTTTTTTTTCCCCAGTGCGTGTATCAAAGAAAGGAAAAGCCGTTGGTGGCTCATGTGCACTGTGTTGAGCAGATTGTTGAAGACAACGCTGTTTCGTGAAGGCGAAATGTGACACAGGTTAACGACAACATTGTTTACGACGTGTAATTTCAGGTAAATATTTCACCTTTTCTTATAAATCTTTTTAGCAAGCGTTCAGCTTTGTAGGGTGAACGCAACCTTCGGTGCCCTTAGTGTATATGTGTCCATCGCGGTTGAATATGAATTAACAATAGAAATAAATGCATTTGTTTGGATCAGAAATGATAAGCTTCGATATATATATATATATATATATATATATATATATATATATATATATATATATATATATATATATATATATATATATAAATATATATATATTAGCACACAGACAAATTAGGACGTCGTGGGTTAGGATCCCACCGGCGGCATGGTTGTTTTTTCTGCTGCTTTATAAGTAATTTTCTTCAAGCGACAAATCGATTCATTATTTTCGATTTCATTGCCACTAAAAAATAAAGAAAATATAATCATTCCTCCTTACTTGGTTTCAGTGAGAGTTGACTTCCTTCGTGTATATATATATATATATATATATATATATATATATATATATATATATATATATATATATATATATGTGTGTATATACAGAGAAGGCAAATGAAGTGAGGGGCTCGTTTGACAAACATATTAAGGAAGCCAACAGTCACCGAAACCGAGGTGCATGGGGGAATGTTTCTATTTTTTTTAATATCTAGTGCCAATCAATTAGCTTTTTTAAAGAAAAGTACTTATAAAGCAGCAGAAAAAAACAACCATACCGCCGGTGGGATCCAAACCCACGACCTCAGAATATCGCGTCCGGTGCTCTTACCAACTGAGCTACGGCGACGGCTGTCCAATCTGCTGCTCTCGTGGGTATTGATGTTTTGCGTGTAAGCGAACCTTGAGAGTGTTCACCAGCGCCACCCTCGTCCATAGCGGTGGACGTAGCACGTCCTGTAATACCGCAAGTGTGACGTAGAACGTCATCTAACGGCGAGGGCGGAAACTGTGCGAGAGCCCTCTTATGCTACCTATGGCATCAAGACTGTCAGAACCGACACCCCCGTTAGGCTATTAGCAGACAAGGCAAATGAAGTGAGGGGCTCGTTTGACAAACAGATTAAGGAAGCCAACAGTCACCGAAACCAAGGTGCATAGGGGAATGTTTCTATTTTTTTAAATATCTAGTGCATATATATATTTATATATATATATATATATATATATATATATATATATATATATATATATATATATATATATATATATATATATATATATATATATATATATATAGGATCGTCGCGCACGCCCATAATCAGAACAAATTTTGGTCAGTGCCTACCTTTATAGAAAAATGCGCATCCATATCCATGCAAAAAAACCTGAGCGTTTCCACTACAAGCGACTTTATTTTCGCTTACGTGGCAGTTTCGTGTTCTGTGTCCTCTTCGATCCCTTCGTGCTCTGTAGTCTTTCGGCATGGTAACTTTTTAGTTTCTTAATCCATTCCTAGAATAATTTGAGAAATTTACACACCGCAAATTGTGGTCATTACTTTCCTAATTGCAACTAGGAGTGAAAATGAGGCAGCCACGTAAGTGCAAGGTGAACGGAAAGAATTTAAAAAAGGAAAGCTTCCTCCACACCACTTTCTCTTAGCTCGTCAGTTGCGACTTTGCTTCTTTGTATCGAGGCCTTTCCTCTTCACCACACTTCTTGGACAGAGCGACGAGCAAAAGAGTTCACAGCTTTTTCGATGGCTTCTTGCTAGTCAGTCTGTGCAGTGTGAATGGCGCGAGTTTACGACAAAAAAAAAAGATTAGGTCGTAGATGTGGATGCGAAGTTCCGAGTATCGCACCCTGTCTTGAACAATCAGTACACTTTCTCTCTCTGCTGATTTCGTGCAACGTCCGATACGAGAGCGGGTCTCGCGGAAACACCGCCAACATTTGAGAGTTTTCATCAGTTCATCTCAGTGACGTGGCTCGTTAATGCGAAAGCATTACCAAGCCACATTCCAAGAGATGAATCAGCAACGAAATCCGTCGTAGACGTTGTGCGCAAAAAGTGGTCATGATTGGATTGGATTGAACAACTATTATTTCCATCAAAAAAGACGTTTCTCCCCGCTCGCCGGCACGCAGGCCTCGGAGGCGGGAAGGTGCGCGTCCGCAGTTGGAGGCTGGCTGGCAGTCCTTGACTGGTAACGGCCTCTTCAGCCAGATGGATGGTGGTGACTGGAGCTCAGGGTCCGGGCCTTTATATACGCTATTTTTGCCCATCCCGGGAGAATTTGGGCCCTCCCAAATTATGTGGTCGAGGGTCCCTCTCGCCCCACACTGTGTGCATTGATGATGCGACCTCAACTCTGGGTACACGTGGTAAGCCCACACCGCGGGTTCATAAATGTATTGGTTTGTAGCCGCCTCCACACGACAGCTTCTCTATTATTTAGTATTGGCTCTGGTGGCGTTACTTGCCTGCGTCCCAATTTGTAATGGCCAACAATTTCCCCGTAATTTTGCAGGCGCTCCTTTTCCCCCAGTGCATGGGGGGCTCGGCGGCTGCGCGGAAATAGAGAACTCGGGATTGCTCGTGATCCGCCTCGTTACCGGGGATGGCGGCGTGTGCGGATGTTCAAGATAGATAAAGAGAGGAGGGAAAGGCAGGGATGCTAACCAGAAAGGTTTCCGGTTGGCTACCCTGCACATGGGCAGGGAATGAGGGGATTATAAAATAACGGGAACACAGTCACAATCTGTCAATCAAGACAGTCGCTCGTAAAAAACAAAACAGTGCCTTGTAAGCCTTGGTGGTAGTGTACTGTTGCGTCCACACACCGAGGATCTTGTCCTCTGTGAAAGGGCGATTATCAAGGTGGTCCAGAGCACAAGGCAGCTTAAGTCTTTCGTTCACAAAAACAGAGCACTCACGCTGGAGATGACTGAATGTCTCTTCGCAGACACAGTTCGCACCACAACGGCAGTAGGCCATCCATATCGGGAAAACATACTGATTTGTGAAGGCAACGTCGAGCCATAGACGGCACAGTAATGCTGCTTCGCGACATGCTATGTCACATGGACGACGGAGTCGTAGTCCAGGGTCCAGTGTACTGAGGCGACGCTTGCAGAACTCTGCCGTGTTCCAGGCTGAAAGTTTGAGCGCCATCCTCAAAGAACGAAGCCCACACGCTGCGTCAACTCGTTACAGGGATATTGACACGAATCCTGTCATTGTGGGTGTCCAAATTAAGGGAATTTTCCTATCCAGCGGTTGTTGGCTAAGGGTCTTGGCCGCTTCCGGTGAGATCACGCCTCTTACAAAATTGTGAATGGAACTTTTACTATTGCTTACCACGAATGTTGCTTTTGTTCCTAAGCAGGCGAGCGCTATAGCAACTTCCTCCGTAGTCTCTATGTTGCTCCGTCATGTGGCTACCGCGGAGACTGGAGCCCCTCGGCCCTTGACGATCGGAGCTACTGCCGCTCCCGTCCAGCCACCCGCCGCATCAACATACGCTACGTCCGCTTCCTCCTTATTACCGAACCTCAGCTGTAGAGCATCGAGCGGTTCTCTTGACCCTGCGTTCTTCTACGTTGAGGTCCGGGTGTATATTTTTTCGGGAGGAGTGGAAGGGGGGGGGGGTTTAACAGAGTGTTCGTTCCCTGTTGATTTCAACTTTCATTTTGATCCCCTTTTCGGGATTTATTCCCACTTTTGCTAGGTTTACCCTGCCTGTTTCCGTTGTGCTGAGTCTCTCAAATTGAGATCCGCGCACCGCTTCCGCTAGTTCTATCCATGTCTTATGTACCCCTAACCCATGCAGTCGCTCCGGCCACACTTGTTTCCGGTCACACTTTTGCACGCAGGACGTGTTGCTCCGACTTAAACATGACATCACAGACTCGCGCTCCAAAGACGCGACAGTAATTTCGGGCCTATACCTCACCAAAGCGTTTCACAGTGTCAAACTTGAGGCGATCGTCAACAGGCTGATCGAGCTGGAAGTGGGGAAGAGAACTTAAGAAAATATCAAGGTCTTTCTATCGGGAAGGAAAGCTAGCATGAGATTCCAAAGCTTAGAATAACCCCCGATTGAGCTGGGAAGCAGGGGTACGCCGCAGGGCTCGGTATTGTCGCCGTTTCTCTTCAACGTGGCAATGAGTGCCCTCCCGAACAGATTAAATGAGATAGAGGGGATACATTTCAGCATTGCGCTGACGATATAAATCTCTGGCTCAACCGCCGCTGTTGCTCGGTGGTTATGGCGCTCGGCTGCTGACCCGAAAGACGCGAGATCGATCCCGGCCGCAGTGATCGAATTTCGATAGAGGCGAAATTCTAGAGGCCCGTGTACTGTGCGATGTCAGTGCACGTTAAGAACCCCAAGTGGTGGAAATTTCCTGAGCCCTTCACTACTGCGTCCCTCATAGCCTGAGTCGCTTCAATTTGGGACTCTAAACCACCGTAAACCATAAACCAGTGTCTGGCTAAACCGAGGAAGCGACTCACACTTGAAAGAGCGGTTAAGGGCCGGAACAGACATTATTGTCGAGTATGCAGCCGAAAGGGGGCTGGCGTGTTCGCCCCAAAAGTCAGAACTTTTTTTTATACACAACCCGAAGCAGCTAAGATGTAAAGAACGCGGGGATATTAAAATTAAGGTGCGGACATGCAGGTGGCGAAGGTAGATAAAATAAGGATCTTGGATTTAATAATCTAATCCCACGGATATAACGGGGAGGTCCTTATGCAGTTGTATTAATTCGCGATGCAAACTCTACGTCTCATAAGAATTGCGGTTAAAGGAAGCGGATTGAAAGATAGAAACTTGCTGAGGCTAATACGGGCGTACGTAATTAGTAGAATTAGTAACGCGACGCCCTAATTAGATAAAAAAGCCGGAGAGGAATGAAATACATGCCCCATTCCGAAATGCATCAAAAAGTTGTCTCGAGGAAAAGGTGTGACGTCATCAGATTATAGGGGCCACTTGTGAATGGGTACTTCTGAATGGGGAAAGTAGTGAATGGGAAATCACTTTAGATGCCAATAATGATGTGATATGTTGTTTTTTCCTTCTCGCCTCGGAAACGGTGTACACATAGGCACCCAATGACCATTATGATGAAGGCATTTAGTGAATGGGAACTCACTTTAGACGGTGATAATGACGTCATATGATGTGTTTTCCTTTTCGCCTCGAAAACAGTGTACACATAGGCACCCAATGACGTTTATGGTGAAGACATCTAGGTCAAATGACCTGAGGGTGTTGGCCCTAAGGCGAAATGCGTTTGCCCGAAAGGTCTTCACTGCAAAAGCTTTCGTCCTTTAGGTGAAGACGTTCAGTGTTATCACTGACCTAAAGACTGCAACCTACGGGTTTTTACTGTAAATATCTTGAACGCAAAGGTATTCACCCTAGAGACCTTTGAGGCTAGTAGCAGTTAACAGTTAGTATGGATGAATTACTTGTAGGCCACAGTGAGATACACATGCTTTTGCATTCACAGCACGCAGGTAGTCGTAACTGCACTCCGCAATTTTTTTTACAGCTTGCACGGAGCTTCTAAGAGAACACCCGATTCGCCTGCGCGAAGGTGTGAAACCATTTGCTTTGAGCGCACCTCGCCGCATACCAATTCCGCTCTACACAAAAACAAGGCTTGAACTGCAGCGAATGGAAATTATTGGCGTCATTTCATTTGTTGATGAGCCGAATGAATGGTGTGCACCTATGGTGGTAGCCCAAAAACCAAACGGTGATTTTAGAATTGGCGTCGACTTCACCATCACGTCCTACGAGAGTGGCATCCGATTCCCTCTGTTGAGCATACATACACTCGGGCTGCTCCATGGAGCCAAGGTGTTTTTGAAGCTGGATGCCAATTTAGGGTTCTGCCAGATACCACTCAGTGAAGGCAGCAAGAAGGTCACTACTTTCATCAAGCCATTCGGGACGTTTTCCTTCAACAGGCTTCCATCTGGCATTGCGTCCGCTCCCAAGTACTTCCAGAAGCAGATGTCAAAAATTCTGGAAGGTGTCAACAGAGTTGTGTGTCATATGGACGACATCCTTATCTAGGGCTCAGACGAAACAGAGCACAACGAGACACTCCGAACCGTCATTCAACGACTAACTAAGGCAGGTGTCACGCTAAATGAGAACAAGTGCCTGTTTGACGTCGACCAGCTCACGTTCCTGAGTCACAAGCTTGACCAGCAAGGAATCAATCCGGACGACAAAAACGTTGAGGCCATTTTAAAGAGGACCAGCCGGACCAATAGAAGCGAGCTGCAAAGGGTGCTTGGGATGGCAACCTATCATGCCTGCTTTGTCCCCAACCTCTATGACGTGCTCCAACCGCTCACTTGCTTACTGTCAAAAAAGCAGGAATTTATTTGGGACATTCCTCAGCAGCAAGCATTTGACAAGTGCAAGCGACTACTTCCGTCTCGCCCAGTGCTATGGGTGTACGACCCTGGAAAGGATACAGTAGTGAGTGCTGACGCTTCTTCCTATGGACTGGGGGCGGTGATTCCGCGGAAACAGGCCAGTGGCAAGTTTTCGGTCACTGCTTATGCCTCCCGGCTTCTATATGACAAAAAGAAACGCTATGCGCAAATAGAGAAGGAGGCTCTTGCTTTGGTTTGGGCTTGCGGAAAGTTCAGCGACTATCTCGTCGGCAAGTTCTCACTCGAGACCGACCACAAGCCGCTGGTACCAATCTTTATGTCAAAGAGTCCTGATGACCTTACACCTCGACTACAGAGGCTCAAAATGAGGATTATGCGGTACCAGTACGAGGTAGCGTACGTCCCTGGGAAAGACCTCCTCGCCACTGACACGCTTTCTAGAGCGCCGCTTCAACAGACCGGTGACACCGAGCTAGAAGGCGACATCGAAGCTTTCGTCCGCTGTGTGAGGACAACTCGTCCCATCAAGCAGCACTGCCTTTAGTGGCTGAAAGAGTCCAAAAAATCAGATCGCGTGTGCTTCTACCTCCGAGAACTCTGCAAGAAAAACTAGCCTTCCAGACGGGATTTGCCCCTCGAGGTCAGGCCTATCTACGACCATCGTGAACAACTCAACGGGGAGGACGATCTGCTACTCTACGCAGCACGGGTGGTTGTCCCACTCACATGCAGGAACAAAATTTTGCGTCTTCGGCACGAAGGCCACTTCGGCATTACGAAGACGCAAGCTCGAGCTAAGGGCACCGTTTGGTGACCTACAGTGGCCAAAGACATCGCAACCACAATAAAACACTGTCCGGAATGTGTCAAGACGTCCAGCAACCAAGAAATGCCCCTTCGAAGCACCGAGTTTCCCTCAAGACCATGGGAGAGAGCTGCAATGAACCTGTTCTTCTTCAACGGCCACTGGTGGTTAATCGCAACTGATTATTACCCCAGATATCCGGAACTGACTCGTCTAGAGAAGCTGTCATCTAGTACAGTGATCAATCACTGCAAATCAATTTTCGCCCGGCACGGCATTCCAGAGGTGGTAGTTTCCAATAATGGTCCGCAGTTCTGGTCCTCCGACTTCGCTAAGTGTGCTCAAGAATACGGGCTGAAACAAGTCACATCAAGTCCACAATACCCTCAGCGCAATAGACTCGCTTAGGCTGCGGTAAAAATCATAAAAACTTCAATGAAGAAGACCCAAGACCCCTTCCTGACCCTCTTGTCCTACAGGCCAACTCTAATGAAAAATGGATACAACCCCTCTAAACTATTGATGGGTAGGCGGTTGTGGACAAACATTCCTCTGACTCCCGGAAGGCTTGCTCCCTGTTTGCCAGACCCACTAAACATCGGAATTCTGAGACCCAATACGGTGAACAGCAGCGAAGAGATCACGACAGACGACATGGCTACGGCAACTTCCAACACTTCTGGAAGGAGATGAAGTCTGGGTTACAGACTTAAAGCGAAAAGGGAACGTGGTGTCGCGCGCAAGTGAGCCTAGGTCATATATAGTTGACACTGGGAACGGCACTATATGAAGAAATCGAACCCATCTTATCCCTTTTCTCAAGACTGCGAAATAGGAGAGATACCACCAAGACGTTGTATACGACGAATCTCTCCCTGGGACTTCAGTTTCTCAAGAAGATTAAAAAACAACCTGCGCTGACACCTCCCACCGCCACACCAAGTGTGAACGTTGCGTCATTCCTACCAAGAGGTTGCTTTTCTGTCAGGGGAGATATTGTAGGCAGTAGCCAATGCAGTAGCTAGGTCGGCTGCGTGGCTTGGCTTGGCTGCGCGGCGGGGCGCCCGTGACAGACTTGCGGCGGCTGGCGGGCGTCTCGTGCTCGTGCCGGCATTCGCTGGGCTGGAATAAAGCTGTCCGTTTGGCGTCTCAATGCTCTCGTTTTCCTCAACCGAACAGACATGCTCCCTAAAGAGCCAGCTTACGATTTGCCATGACAAATGTACTTGCAAGGCTGTTATACAGGGGTACTGCAACGATGCTGCTGCTGTGTGCTTTTTCATCAAAATCCTCAAAAATGGGGCATACCAAGCGGCACGAATATGAGGCTTTCATCAGAGGACGTGATGGTCTTGATCCATAGTGAGTTTGCTGCGACAGCCCGTTCGAAAAGTTGCTCATTTCTCTATAATCGCATTTCTGCAGTGTTGATGACAGGTATTTGTCGAACTTTCACATGGTTAGTCCTCTCATTAGATTAGCGCATTCAGTCCAAGGTATGTTCTGAACACATAATTTGTCGACACAGTGTGATGTCATTTCATCTTCTTCGCACTATTGAACAGGTCACAGAGCCAGTTACCCTGGTGTGAAGCCTGTCTCACGCACTGTACTGCTCAAGTATCCAGAGATCGCATGCTGTTACAGGCGGCGAGAGCCGTCTGGATTGGCGACGTCGAGAACAAGTCTCGCGTGGTGGAAGCCGACACTATACCTCTTCAGGGTGGCTCCAAGTAGCGATAGTGATCGTTCCCACGCTTCTCCCCTCAGAGGACCACGCGGAGCGTCGCCCAGGTGATTCCGGGAACCAAGAAGAGGGGGGAACAATGGGGCCTCTTTCCCGGTAGGAGACGGACAGCGTGGGAGTACGGCAGCGGGCTAGCAGTCATCGTCCGCTATCTTCGCAAGGACGAAACGACCCCTTTCGGCTTCTCGACCCGACCGTGCGATCTTGCCCGGCGCGTCGGCTGACGTCTAAAGAACAGATGTCAGCAGAGCATGGGAACTTTCGGCTGGCCAGAGAACATCACCGTCCGCAGTCGGCGTGGACCCGACGACATCCTCCTCACTCCTAGGCTCGACATGTAAAGGGGTCGTGTCCCTATGTGCGGTGGTGCGAATTTGTGCGCGAGAATGCAAGTTTCAGGCCACTCCCACCCCGGTGGTAACCAGGACCTCGCAGGAAACGAGTGCGCACATTTTTTAGCCCGAGCTCTTCTCTAGCGTGACCGTAGACAGCCCACTCAGTACATACACAAAATAAGCTAGGGCGGAGGAAGTGCCCCCTCCCACAAAAAGTCTCACTAAAGAACAAAAGATAGAACTCAGAAAATGACAGATACAATCCTTGAACAAACTTAGGACACTCAGCGCGTACTCCAGGCTCGTTGCTGGAGCAATGCAAAATGTATGGGTAGAAGGCAGACCTCTGCCACACGATATGGGCTCGCCAGGAAAATCACACCATATAAGAAAAACACACAGCCCAACAGAGAAAGGGAGAGAGACCAGCCTGCCCATCTCGCACCTCGAAGGCCAACAAGTGCTCTTCGAGAGAATAAGGGCAGGGGCCTTCGCCAATGCATTTTAGGAATAGACTTGCCCCCCTCCTCTCCCTATCATCTCCACATTCTTTTTTTCGTATGAATATTTATTTTCTACTACCTTGCAGCTCATTCTTTTTATTATGTCTAAAATACACTGCTCAAGTTATAGTTTCCGCCTCTTCTGGCGTTGTTACATCAAGAAAGTCACCTTCCATGCCTTAAATTATTACTGCCAGCGCAGGTATTAGCGAAATAAGTTATCTTACAGTCCACAAGCTTGTGAGGACTCATAACACAGTTGAACATGGTTTTCCTATATGTACCACATAACAATAAAAGAGGTCACGTTCATTCAGAAATTTAGTAATGCGAAAGTATCTATAGGGTATGTCGGCGGGGTACTGTAAGCAAATTTTAAGTGTGACAGCAAAACGTGTCCGCAGCGATTGTGACGTTCTCAGATTAGGCAAAATTAAATGAATCGTCGTGATCGATAGAGGACGATGTGTAAATGTTGTGGAAAGAATTTGCAGTCAATATGATGATTAATTAGGGCCAATAATACCAAAAAACGTTGAAATAGCGCGGACCTAAATATAAGGAATGGACGGGAAAACAGCCGTGGACGTCAAAATAGTTAAAAATAGGCAAAGAACTGAAAGTAAACTTTGAAATAGACTGACATGTGTTTTATTGGTGGTACTTAATTGAACCAAAAAGTATGATTGACATAAATAGATCACTTATTTAAATAGAAGCAAACGTCCATGGACTCACAGAGGGGCAAAGACAGGCGAAGAGTGTCGGGGACACGTCAATGCTTCGCGCTCCTCCAGTGGGGTAGCCGCAGTGATATCTAACGTTTTTGCCCTCGCTCTTCCACATCACTTCTGCGCCGGTTCCCTGCAAGTCAAGGTTCTCTTCTAGTTAGTCGCTTCAAATCACCCCCATTCACTCTGAATCCTACTGAAACAGTGTATGTTAATCGTACTTGACGCGCTGCCTTGATGCGTTCTCAGGGCGTGTTCACAAAAGGCGATCCTCACTGCGTCACGCCTAGTAGATGTCTTGGCTGCTATATGAGAATCAAGACATGGCAGCATGAAGGCACTGAATCTCTACAGATTCAAGAATAAGCTTGAATGATAAACTTGAGATATCGTAGTGTAGGGCCGTGCATCGGAACATTGTATCACACTACTGTTATAATTGCGCGTGTCTTTCTTAGGTTCAGGAACACCGTTAGTCTCTAGCGGCGCCATTCGTGTGAGCGGCCGATAGCCTAATCTTACTCACCGGCTCGGAACTAAGAACTTCACCGCAATTTAGCCGTATGCTTTGCTTCTTGTGTGGTGCAATAGCAGAAGTGAGAGCAGTGACAGCGCTACGAGCAGCAGTGACAACGCTACGAGCAGGACACTAAGCCATTCTTTCTGCACCTTGCAGTTTTGCCGCTAACCGGGACTACGCCAGCATCGTTGGGACTACGCAAGCTTCGCTGGATTGCGAAAAACATCGAGCGGGCTTCCCCTTTCCAAAAGCTACATCACCTACATGTGGCTTGCAAGTGGGCCACGTGACTGCCGAAGAAGCCATAAAGCTGAAGTATCCCGGCGGTTCGGCACTTGGCAGCAGTGACAGCGCTATGAGCAGGACACTAAGCCATTCTTTCTGCACCTTGCAGGTTAGTAAATATTTGTAATACCGTACAGTTAAGTACGTCTGATATTGCTGTCGCTGCTTCCTGGTGCCTCGTATTATATATCTAAAGAAATGTTCAAGTTGTTGAATGATTTCAAGGAGGAAATGAAGTCTGAGTGGAAAGCATTTAAAGAATCATTCGAACAGAACATACGGTCAGAAGAAAGAAAGTTGCGTACGGAACTAGATGAAATCAAAACGAGCATAAATTTCATCAGCAGTAGCCTCGATGAAGCCAACTCTCGTTTTAAAACTACTCTTAGTGAAAACAATGATCTGAAAAAGAGAGTGAAACACTTTGACACAAAATTATTAACATTGAAAGAGACTTGACTGAGTGCCAGACCAGCCTTATGAAATCAGAATATTCACGAAATTGAAATGTTGTGATAAAGGGTATCACGCGAACACCAAACGAGGACCTGGTCGAGATGCTTCAGAAAATCGGAGACGCTATCAGCGGAAGCATATCGTCCAATGACGTGGACGTTTGTTACAGGGTTCCAACCAAAGAAACCAACTTAACATTATAGTGCAATTCCAGCGCCGCGAAAAACGGGACAAAGTCCGCGAAAAGGCTCGCAAGAAACGGATAACCGATTCTGTGCTTGACATGACAAATGAGTCGCCTGTTTTCGTGAACAAGCACCTCTGCCATCAAATCAAGCGGGTACTGGAAAGGGCTATCGCACAGAAACGCGAGCACGACTGGAAGTTCATGTGGGTGAGGAATGGTTGCATTCTTCTGGGTGAGGAATGGTAGCATTTTTGCGCGCCAGACAGAAGCTTCGCCTATCATTCCTATCATCAGAGAAAGCGACATCAGCAAGATCTGCACCGCTGATTCGGCTTAGAGTGTTTCTTAGTCTCTGTATTAAGAGTACCTGTCTGCACGTGACGTCTGGAAACTGTATTTTGCCTCAAGGTATTATTAATGCAATCGGTCCACAAACAACTAAATGTTTAAGCTTGCCGCATTTAAACGCGCGTTCAGTTCAATCGAAACGAGTTGGCATATCCTTATTAATAGAATCATGCAGCTTTGACTTCAATATCATTATGCTGACTGAAACTTGTTACACAAATGACGCACAATACCCTATATTTCCCGGCTATGATCATGTCTGTCTAAACCCTCAGACAAGCAGAGGTGGCGGTATCTCAATTCAAACACCTATACCAGGCAGTGCAATAGTTTTCGATTACAGTATTACAACAGAAAATTACGAAGTGCTGTGCCTCAAAGAACGCAACAACTTATTCGCAGTTTTTTATCGTCCTCCCTGTGGAAGTCTTCGGTTTTTTTTTACCTCACTGATAGTTTCTTTCATTTGCAAATTATGCTGGACACAACCTCACAATTGGTGGAGCTTTCAACATAGATCTTTTGAAAGACTCAACGCCTTCCACAACCTTCTCATCTATACTTGAGTCTAATGGTTTCTTTAGTACTGTCACCTCACCCACGCGTATTACCGCGTTAGCATCATCATTACTCGACGCATTTATCACAAAGTTGTCTACCGACGATACAGTATCTGGTACGATAAGCTCTGATATCAGCGCTCATCTGGCCATATTTTTATTTGTGAAGCAGCGTCTTGTGCCCCTGCCTAGTGCTGTGGAAGTCTTCGGTTTTTTTTTTACCTCACTGATAGTTTCTTTCATTTGCAAATTATGCTGGACACAACCTTACAATTGGTGGAGATTTCAACATAGATCTTTTGAAAGACTCAACGCCTTCCACAACCTTCTCATCTATACTTGAGTCTAATGGTTTCTTTAGTACTGTCACCTCACCCACGCGTATTACCGCGTTAGCATCATCATTACTCGACGCATTTATCACAAAGTTGTCTACCGACGATACAGTATCTGGTACGATAAGCTCTGATATCAGCGCTCATCTGGCCATATTTTTATTTGTGAAGCAGCGTCTTGTGCCCCTGCCTAGTGAAAACGAAAATTATACTATTGTCTGATAACGCCAAGTACGCTAGAAAGTTTCAGAAAAGAAATAGCCAAAACAAATTGGAGCAGAAATATAGGCGTCAGTGCTGCAAATAAGGGATGCGAAAATTTTCTAGCTACGTTAAAAATAATATATAGTCAGTCCTTCCCTATTCAAACGCATCGAAAGTATAAGAAATCACGTAAACCATGGATGTCAAGGCAGCTTATTAAGCTAATTAAAATAAAAGATAAATTTTATCAGTCCTTCCTGCAAATCCGCGACCCAAGGAAATGGATGGACTTCAAAACCCTTCGAAATAAAATAAAGAAGAAGAAACAAAAAGCCAAGAAAGAGACTATCATCGCTTTTTCAATAAGAATAGCATAAAAAGAAGTGACATCATGTGGGGGAAGTTAAACGAAGTGCTGAATAAAAAACCTAGTGGCAGACATATACACAGTCTTACTGTCGATGTCGAAACAATAAAAGGCCTAAAACTGGCAGATGAATTCAATGACCTTTTTGTTGAATTAGGCGACAGAAACAATAACTTAGACACTGTTTCAAGCATTCCACTTGTTCCCCAATCAATATTCTTCGCACCCACTTCCATCCATGAAGTCTGTAGAATTTTTAATGGCTTCAAAAACAGTCATTGCCAAGACGCGGATGGCATAGAAAGTGTGCCAGTGAAATATGTAATAGATTTAATTTCGCCTTTGTTAACACATATTTAAATGCTGCCCTTTCCACTGGTATTTTTCCGGAACAGATGCAGATAGCAAAGGTCGCCGTTATTCATAAAGAAGGCGATAAATATAGCCTAACAAACTATCGCCCAATATCCATATTGCCTATATTTTCTGAAGGTCTGGAAAATATAATGTCCATATAGAGAGTTCTTCACAAAAACATGACCTAATTACTGACTGTCAATACGGATTTAGGAAAAAATGCTCTACTCAGATTGCTCTCTTGCTACAAAAAGATTTGATCCTAGATAATTTCGAGAAAAGACTCATGACGCTGGGTATATATTTAGATTTCAGCAATAATTTTGCTTGAATAAATCATAAACTACTTCTATGTAAACTCGAGTCCTATGGTTTCCGTGAGACATCATTAAATTGTCTTATTTAAGCAGACGCAGTCAGTTTGTTCAAATATATGAAACAAACGCGTAACCGACCGATAAAATCTGGAGTGCTGCAAGGTAGCATCCTTGGTCCGGTACTTTTTTCTTTATTATATAAATGATATTGTAGCAATCAGCAATGCCTGTAAGTTCATCATCAATACAGACGATTGCACCATATATGTGGAACGAAAGGATTTGGGAAGCATTTTAAGACAGGCAAGCTCTGTGTGTTGTAGCCGTCAAGATTAGTCAGTAAAGAATAACGCAGCACTAAATGAATCGAAAACAAAATGTGTTCTTTTTTGTGCAGCAGGGTCTCGAACAAAAGTGCCTTGAAAAATTACATTAGGCCTCTACTCAATCACAGTCGAAAAACACGTTAAAACATTAGGAGCAATTTTCTCAGAAAACATGTCCTGTAATGAACATATTAACGCTATGTGTACAAAAATTCGCAAAATAGTTGGCGTGCTTAACACAACCCGGCATTCGCTTCCTGCCGCCATAAAAAAAAAAACTCATATACCATTCTCTTTTCTATTTTCATCTCTGTTACTGCGTGTCAGTTTGGGGGAATACGACGTCCCAAAACCACTTTGGTTACAGGCGCTAAAACAGACACAACACAAGGCAGAAACACGGAACAGAGCACCCCTCACAAGTTCACAACTGATTTATTTGAAGGCAACACGGACAAATGTAATACCATCTTACACGCAAGGAATACTATCATCTTAAAAATTGATATGATAGCGAACGAGTGAAGAATTTATTCTCAGCCTTATACAAAGATATAGACGTGTCGCTGACGCACATGCTTCCTTTCTTTGCAATGTAAAAAGCTTCTATTAATTCCCTGGCTTTTGTATGTTTTCTTTTTGATAGAATTCACCCACCGGAAAAACATGGCTCCCAAGTGCGTGACGGGCAGGACATTATATGCTTAGGCATATTTGGGTCATCTTTATCATGCTCAACGTTTCTCTCATGTTCCCTGATTCGAGAGAGAGAGAGAGACTCTTTAATAAAGAAACACAGAATTTAGCCGGCGTTTCAATATCGCTGGCATGCTACTCTGCGTAGGGAGGGGAATTTGGGAGATAAAGACTGAAGGAGAGCAGCGCGGAAGAGGTGGGAAAAAAATATAAAAAAATTTAAAAAACGAAGATAAAATGCAGCCATGAAATGGGTACTAAGGATGCAGTGGCGAGTATTGATGTAACCTATGGAATGATGGAGTGCATAGTCCGACGAATGGGCTGACGAAGTTCACTGCAAGAAGAATGCATGAAGGTAACCTGCAAGTGAATTTAGAGCTTATCGAGATGTCCAATGTCTTTTAAATATATAAAAAGAAAGTTCATTGCAAGTCTCTGTTGCCTGAAGCAGGCTAAGGGGCCTAAAACTTTGTCCATTGTTAGGGGCACTGGGCAGAGCTTCTGCATGCAATGTTCAATGTTCCCTGATTCGCTCGTTGACGCAGCGCCCAGTTTACCCTATATAGGAGCGGCCGCACGAGAGGGGAATTTCATAGACAACACCTTTGGCGCACTTCATGAACGATTGCCCATGTTTGGTGCCACACCCTCTCTGTTCTTTTCGTTCTCTTTCAATACGAGAGGAAATGCTTCCGAGCTTTTCTGGGCCTGAAAAAACAAACAGCACACCATGCCTGCTCGCGACCTTTTTCCAGTCGTGGGCCAACTTCTGCACGTAGGACACCGCCACATAAATTATTGTGAGGCATAAAAAAGAATAAAAATAAAATAGCCTCTGCCCAGGGCACCACCACAGGGCACCACCACAGGTCATACCACCTATTCTCGAGGGACATCTTCACCCAGCTCTCACAGCCTTTCTCTTCATCTTCTGTAGGAGGGTTTCAGCGACCGCCGTTACGAGTGAACCTGGGAACCAAGCTGAAGACAGCCTGGCCAATTGGTTTTGAAAACTTAGTGGCACCAATTGTAACAGTGGTCGCTGGAAGCCTGCTACAGAAGATGAAGAGAAAGGCTATGAGAGCTGGGGAAGATGTCTCTCGAGAAGAGGTGGTGCGACCTGTGGTGGTGCCCTACGTGCCCAAGTTGGCCCCCAACTTGAAAAAGGTCGCAAGCAGGCATGATGTGCCGCTTGATTTTTCAGCCCCAGAAAAGCTCGGAAGCCTCTGCTCTCGTATTGAAATAGAATGAAGAGAGAGGGTATGGCACCAAACATCGGTGATCGTTCATGAAGTGCGCCGAAGGTGTTGTCTATGAAATTCCCCTCTTGTGCGGCCGCTCCTATATAGGGCAAAGTGAACGCTGCGTAAACGAGCGAATCAGCGAACATGATAGAAACGCTGAGCAAAATAAAGGTTGCCCAAATATGCCTAAGCATATAAGGTCCTGCCCGTCACGCACTGGTGAGCCATGTTTATCCGGTACGGGAATTCTATCAAAAAACGAGGGAAATAATAATTAATAGAAGCTTTTTTACATAGCAGAGAAAGGAAGCATGTGCGTCAGCGACACGTCCATATCTTTGTATGGGGCTGAGGACAACTGTTTCACTCGTTCGCTATAATATCAATTTTTAAGATGACAGTATTGCTTGAGTGTAAGATGATATATATTTGTCCGTGTTGCCTTCAAATAAATCAGTTCTGAGTGGCGCTCCGCCTCGTCTTTCTGCCTCGTGTTGTGTCTGTTTTCGGGCCTGTAACCAAAGATGTACAGTTACCAATTTGCCCAGCAAGACGTTCTTTTAAGTCCCAAAACCTGCATAAATTGACTATTTTAAAAAAGAAAACAGTACGAGCGATACAAAATGCACATTTTCTTGAACATACGGAAGGTATTTTTCAAACACTTAAGATACTTAAAGTGGCAGACGTTATAATAACAAACTACTAACATGCTATAAAAGTGCAATCCATGGAAAACTGGACACGTTTTTACCAAACGACAACCTCAAACACACCCACTACGTGCACCTATATAGACGCCAAACCCCATGGCAGATATCATTTCCACGCACAGTGTACGGTCGGCAGCCGGCAAGTTGTACTCCACATAAACTAATAAACGTCTATGATCAAATAGGTATTGATGTATTGACACTAAATAAACGGCGCCTAACAGAATTATTCTTGTAGTAATATGCATCACATTTCACTAGAGAATAATGTATGAAATTTTCAATTATAAGTGCAATCGTGATCTTATGTGTGTCTTGTGTACTACATGCATCTGCCTTCAAAGATTTACATCTTTGATAACCATGTGCTATTTCGACACAGCTTTCTCTGACAACATATGTTATCATAGATGACAAATCTGAGTGATATTACTGTCTTTTTAACCCTTGATCAGCATCAATTACACGTTTTTTCTTTTGTTGTCAGTGTGTGTGCATGCGCGTTTTGTACATGCATGTACTATATCCTGTCACTGCTCGAGGGACGGATGGGGTTTTTGTCAAGCTGTGAAACTTGCAGGTTTTTCTCCGCCGCCCTTTTTAACCACCTGTACACTCTGCTGGTGAAATAAATACTCCTTGAATTAGTGGACACAGATTCTTCGAGGAGGCTTAGAAACCACGCAACAGGACGACGCATTGTTTTGCTTCTTCTCCTTCTGGGCTGCTGCTCAGCCTGCTTATTGAACAGTATTATTACTTGCACGTGTAATCTGAGACTTTCGGTCTAGCCCACTCATGCTTGGGTCATATTTTGGCCCGCAGAATGTGATAAATAAATAACTAAATAAATAAATAAATAAATAAAACAAAATAAAACAAAATAAAAAAACGAGCATGACACCACGAGCGCAGACTGCCAACTGTTTATTCGAGGAAGCGAAAGCACAAGATATTTAAGGCGGGAACCCAAGGCGCGCGACCGCTTATGTCACTGACATGTTTACAGACAAACGCAGGGGAGAGAAATCTACAAAATAGCTGGTAACATTCCTTGTGGGCAGGGGAATCGGCAAAGAAATCTGAACTCGCGTCACACAGGAATTCGTGTAAAAGCATTCAAAACTTTCCTTCTTTCTTTTCTTTCTTTCCTTCTTTCCGTCTAGCTTTTTTTCTTTCTTTCTTTCTTTGTTTCTTTCTTTCGTTATTTCTTTCTTTCTCTCTTCATTTCTTTCTTGCTTTCTTACTTCCTCTCTCTCTCTTTCTTACTTTCTTCCTTTCACTTTCTTTCTTCCTTTCTTTTTCCTTCCTTTCTTTCTTTCTTCCTCTCTTTCTTTTTTCTTTTCTTTATTTCTCTCCTTCTTTCCCTCTTCTTTCTTTCCTTGTTCTTCAATCTTCCTTTCTATCTATCTATCTATCTATCTATCTATCTATCTATCTATCTATCTATCTATCTATCTATCTATCTATCTATCTATCTATCTATCTATCTATCTATCTATCTATCTATCTATCTATCTATCTATCTATCTATCTATCTATCTATCTATCTATCTATCTATCTATCTATCTATCTATCTATCTATCTATCTATCTATCTATCTATCTATCTATCTATCTATCTTTTTTCTCTTTCTCTTAATATCTTTCTTTCCGTTTCAGAAAGCCGGAACGAAACCTTTAGGCTATAGTCCCTGACAAAGGCTTTCGCTCCGGATGACGTTCAGCGAGCAGGAAAAGGGACATATTAAAACAGAATTCATAAAAAACAACTAACAAATACAAATGTTGATGACATAAATATTTCCCCCAGTCATGATCACAAAATATTTACAATTAAACAAAAGAGAGAAAAAAAGGCAAACATGATATTGCGAATGCTTTAAAATGACAAAACATCCGAATTATATTCAGTCTAACGTACCGTTATAGAAGACATTACTAACAAACATCAGTAATGCTAAAAACATACATACGTTTTCAGGCACAACAAAGCAGAAGCAACAGGACAAATTTAAATGAATTCAGGGTCATGCTTGAGCAATAGGGTTTATAGAAAATGTTTGATGATTGGTTGGTTAAAATTTACTTAACTCATCAACACAATTCAACAATGAAGGTATCTGGGGGTCTGCATACTGCCGGTCACAGTTCTTGTAATAGGTGTCCTTCTGTGTCTTCTGCGAAGCGAATACTGCAAACATGGCTCGGGATTTGCTGTAGTGTAGAGCTTGTTGTTCTTTAGGCACTGCAAGAGCTTGAAATAATAGACGTGGTTTGCTTTGATTATTAGATGCTTTAAAAATAGAGGACGAGTGGGGAGAAGTTTACGCTTGCCGTAGAAGTTTTCAATTATTGTCAGCGTTTTCTTCTGCAATGAAATTAATTTATTATAATCATGAACTGTTTTTGTTCCCCAGAACAATGCGCAGTATGAGAGCCAAGAGTGGAACCGAGTATAATACAGCACTTTTTTTTAACCACAGCGGAAAAAGATTTTAATGTTATACAAACAGCCAACTGCTTGGCATAGTTCTCTTGCTAGATGACTGAATGTATAGTCCAGGATAAGTTACTTTGAAACCATACACCCAAAATTTTGTGTCTCGTTACGTGATCCAATTCATGATCATGGAAGCGTATGGTGATTTCACAACATAGCAGCTTATAGATTTTTGAAAAGATTAAATATACAGTTTATTTGTCTTTTAACCGTAACTTTTTATTTTCTAGATAGAGGGATAATGAGTCGAGTTACTTATTTACTGCATCCTGAAGAGTGAGTGATCTGCCAGAGAAAAAAAATACTGGTATCATCTGCGAACATGATTAATTTTGATGAACTTGGTATACTGCATGTGTCATTGATGTACATATCCAATAATATCGGTCCAAGATTGACCCTTGCGGCACACCATAGAAGACTTTAATTACTGACGAAGATGCATTGTTCATTGTAACATATTGGGATCCATTAGTTAAATAAGTTCTCATTAGGTCTCATGTAACACCTCGTATTCCGCAGTCTAAAGCTTCATAATTAATATCTCATGGTCCACCGAATCAAATGCCTTTTGAAAATGCAGATCCAATTGTCTTTAAGATCGAATTGTAAACAGTCTTTGTTCTATATTACGTATTATTTCATTTTTAATGTTCAGTAATGTCTGTTAAGTTGACTTGTGTTTTTGGAATCCGTATTGCACCTCATTGATTATTTTATGCTTGGTTATGAAGCCTTCCAGTCTAACGTTTATGACACCGCCATAAACTTTTTATAGTACTGGGAGGACGGATATAGGGCGGAAATTTTTGGCTGAGTGATCACTCCCACTTTTATGAATTGGACAGACTCTTGCTAATTTCAGTTCATCTGGAGATATCCCAGTCTGAAACATGCTGTTAATAATATTGACCTAATGTCATCAAAGCCAGCTGCTGTGTTATTGTCAAGATTTGCTGTCATTTTCTCAAATTCTAGCGTAGTAGTTGGTGTCATTGCTATTCAGGTTGCTATATCAGGTTTAGGAAGAGCAAAGTCTGGACCTTTGCCTGCAAGTTAGGGTGTATTTTCCGATGTGTATGAAATGGCTCTTTAGTGTATCGGCAGCTATACAGTCACTAAGGATTCCTTGTCACGAAGAAACATAGGTAATGCCGGTATGAGCACTGCAATGTGTAAGGTTTCTTACCTTTTGCCAGGTTTTTATAGGGTTGTTAGAAACAGGTGTGAATAATTTTTCATAGCGGTCTAGCCTTGCCTGCTCAATATCGTTTCAGGTCGGTTGCGATATTTCTTGACTTCTACAAGTTTACTGACTTCGCGAGTTTTTAGAAAAGGTAGGTATAGTCTATGTTTATTTTTGATCTGATCTAACAGTGCTGCATACATCCATGGTTTCCTTTTTTTTTGTACTGTGTGTTTCTAATTCTTATAGCGAAAGCTTTGCTGTGTTTTATTTTTTCAGCAAGAAAACTGTACACAATATTCGGATTCGACACATTGATAACAAATATCCCAATTGGTATCCTCCATCATACGATGAAAATTTTTAAGGAATCGCTACATATGTTACGATATGAAGAGACAGGTTTATTGATTTTCGTTTCGTGTACTAATGCTGTTAAACAAAAAATTGCGAGAAAGCCTGTCATGTCAAGTTATAGTACACACGATGAATCATGCTGCGCATCCTCGTTTGTGATGCAGACATCAAATAATGTAGCACTGTGCTCGTTTATGGGCGTGGCTAAGGAAATAAGATTCATACATCCGTTGGAATTCACAATGCCGAAAAAGTTCTGGTGTTCACATCGTCCACCATCATGTTTACATTAATGTCACCCATGATAACTAACTTAACACTAGTCTTCCTTAGACAGTTTAACAGATTATCGACAAAAGAAAAGAAATTTATTTTATTTCCGCATGATGGCCGGTGTATCACTGCAGCGATGAGCGATTTCAACCGAATGATCAAACACTCGACATTTTCATCGATACAAGAGAATTCAGGAATCACTTCATGATATAAACGCTTCTGGACGTAGATAGCTATGCCTTCACCACATTATGAATTTCGGGAAAGGCCGTGGTAGACATATGTTTCAAGTTGCGGTGGGCAATCATTTTCAGTTAAGGAGCTTTCTGAGATGAGCAAAACGTCAAACTGAACTACAACACTTTCAAATAGTTCGAGTAATTTATCGTGTTTGTTTCTAATACTGCGCATATTCGATGCGACATTGAAAACCACCTATGCATGTTGGCAAATGCATCAATAACGAAACACAGTGATAGTATTTGCACTTGATATCAATAGGCGCCATATTTACGTGTCCACCCATTTCCATTTTCTTAGTTTCTTGTCAGCTCTAACCAGCCGAGCTGATTTAATTGGACATGCTATCGAGGTCGTCGGCAGAAGAAATGAGCAGGACTGAAGAAGTTTCATTTTGTCTGGCAAATATTTTGCCTCCCCTCGTCCATACAAATTTCCACTTAACCTCTGTCTTCTTCTTTATGGCTGCGCCAAGAAGCTGTTTTCTGAGCCTAGTTAGATATTCGTTAACGAACACAGGCTGAGAGTCCTCAAAGCCAAGAATTTTGGTTTTTATTCTCGTGGTATTTGCCTTGGCGAGCAAGGCGTTCTTGTTGCTTCTCTGCAAAAAGCGAACAGTTATGTTGGAATCGTCGTGCTTGGCAGTTGAAACTCTGTGGCATATCTCAATGTCACGTTCTTCAACCTCTTCTCATGCAAGGTGCCTGACTTCCTTGATGATCGTTCTTGGCTCATATTGAAGAGGGACTCATTTCACTTCGATATTATTAGAACACTGGTATTGTTCCTGCTCTTCAAGCCTACGAGCGAGTTTAGCATTTTGGCTTTTGAGGTCCTTTTTTTCTTGAATTATACAGCGAATTTCTCTCAAAGTTTTCAAAGGGGGTCGTTTGACAAACTTATGAAGGGAGCCAACAGTCACCGAAAGTAAGGTGCATAGGGGAATATTTTTGATTTTTTTATGTCCTGTGCTTTACAGTGCGATAATAATACTTAGATTATTCATCGCTTAAAGAAAACTATATATAAAGCAGCAGAAAAAGAAACAATGCCGCCGGTAGGATCCGAACCCACGACCTCCGAATATCGCGCCCGGTGCTCTACCAATTGAGCTACGGCGACGGCTGTCCAATCTACTGCTCTCGTGGGTATTTATGTTTAATGGGTGTAAGCGAACCTTGAGAGTGTTCACCAGCGCCACCCTCGTCCATAGCGGCGGACGTAGCAGGTCCTGTAATGCCGCGAGTGTGACGTGGAACGTCATCTAACGGCGAGGGCGAAAATTGTGAGAGAGCCTTCTTATGCTACCTATGGCATGAAGACTGCCAGAATCGAGACCCTTGTTAAGCTATTAGCAGACAAAATAAATGACATGAGGGGCTCGATTGACAAACTTATGAAGGGAGCCAACAGTTACCGAAACCAAGATGCATAGGGGAATATTTTTAATTTTTTTATGTGTTGTGGTTAAAAGTGGGATAATAATACTTGGATTAATTTATCGCTTAAATAAAATTACATATAAGCCAGCAGAAAAAACAACCATGCCCACGGTGGGATCCGAACCCACGACCTCTGAATATCGCGTCCGGTGATCCACCAACTGTGCTACGGCGGCGGCTGTCCAATCTGCTGCTCTCGTGGGTGTTTATGTTTGTTGGGTCTAAGCGAATATTGAGTGTGTTTACCAGCGCCACCTTCGTCCATAGCGGCAGACGTAGCAGGTCCTGAAATACCGCGAGCGGGACGTGGAATGTCATCTAACGGCGAGGGCGGAAACTGTGCGAGAGCCCTGTTATGCTACCTATGGAATCTAGACTGCCAGAACCGAGACCCTCGTTAAGCTCTTGCAGTCTTGATGCCATAGGTTCTGATGGTGAGTTTGGATCCCGCCGGCGGCATGGTTGCTTTTTCTGCTGCTTTGTATGGAATTTTTTTAAGCGATAAATTAATCTAAGTGTTATTATTCCACTGTTAAGCACAACGCATAAAAAAATTAAAATAGTCGCCTATGCACCTTGGTTTCTGTGACTGTTGGCTCCCTTCATAAGTTTGTCAAAAGAGCCCCACATTTCATTTACCTTCTCTGCTAATAGCTTAACGAGGGTCTCGGTTCTGGCAGTCTTGATGCCATATGTAGCATAAGAGGGCTCTCGCACAGTTTCCGCCCTCGCCGTCAGATGAAGTTCCAAGTCAGACTCGCGATATTACAGGACCTGCTACTTCCGCCGCTATGGATGAGGGTGGCGCTGGTGAATAGTCTCAAGGTTCGCTTGCACCCAACAAACATAAATACCCACGAGAGCAGCAGATTGGACAGCCGTCGCCGTAGCTCAGTTGGTAAGAGCACCGGACACGATATTCGGAGGCCGTGGGTTCAGATCCCACCGACAGCATTGTTGTATTTCTGCTGCTTTATATGTAATTTTCTTTAAGCGATAGATTAATAACAGTATTTTTATCCCACTGATTAGCACTACGCATTAAAAAAAATAAAAAAAACATTCTCCTATGCACCTTGGTTTCGTTGACTGTTCGCTTCCTTCATAAGTATATATATATATATATATATATATATATATATATATATATATATATATATATAGCAATGGACGCTGGGAGGACGACGAAGTGGTTGGTAACGAAGACGACGCTGAGGTGCGCGCTTGTGTGCTGAGAGTCTACTCCAAGCCATCGGTTCCTTGCGTAGCAGGTTACCTCTGCTCCTTCTACTGCTGCTTCTAGCCGCCACGTATCATTTGGTGGAGGTTGCTAAATTCGATCCCCGACCTCAAGCTGGCTCTCCGTCGTGGCCGCCGTCTCGCTAACATGTCTACCAAGTCCGAGCCATCTCCCTCTCCGTCAACACCGCCAGCGATCGTCGTCGCCCACCACCGCGAACCGGGCACGTTCTGCGGCACAGACGACGTTGATGTGGACGACTGGCTGGCCCTTTACGAACGCGTCAGCACGCACAACAGGTGGGATCCAACGCTGATGCTCGCTATTGTGATATTTTACCTGACCGGCACCGCGAGAGTGTGGTTCGAAACCCACGAAGATGACTTGACCTCATGAGACATATGTAAGCAGAAGCTCCGCGACCTCTTCGGAAAACCCATCGGCCACCAACTGGCCGCCAAGAAGGCACTCGCGTCCCGCGCCCAAACTTCCTCCGAGCCATACATAGCCTACATACAAGACGTCCTCGCCTTGTGCCGTAAAGTTGATAAAGACATATCCGAAGCAGATCGAGTTGGCCACATACTGAAAGGCATTGCCGACGATGCCTTTAATCTGCTTCTATGCAAAGACTGTTCCACGGTTCCTTCTGTTTTTTAGGTGTGTCGCCGTTTCGAGCATGCCAAACACCGGCGCATTTCTCACCGTTTTGACCGGCTGCCGAACACTGCTGCTAGCTCCTCCTGTGAAGATCTGCCAACATTGCGGCAGCCTTCCGACACGGCTAACTTAACCCGTATCGTGCGCCGCGAACTGGAGGCGATGACGCCCGCTGCTTCTTCCTTGCCACTGCCGGACAACACCTTGGCCCTCATCCAAGCCGTCGTTCGCCAGGAGGTTGCGAACTTGGCCGTCCCTTCTCCTCGCGTCGTGCACAACGCTCATGCCAGCCCGGACCCTCCAGTGATCGCAGCTGCCACTTACAGTCGCAGCTTCTCGCCTCGGTACCGATATTGCAATCCTACCGAATGGCGTACCTCTGATGACAGGCCGATCTGTTTTACCTGCTCTCGCGTCGGACACATCTCCCGTCACTGCCGCAGCCGTTGGTCCCCGCCACCTCGCCCCAACTCCTTCGTCGACTGCCGCAACGACTACGGCCCGCACCGCTTCACACCACGACCCGATCCGTTCCCTGACGAGCCCGCTCCGCACGCTCGTGGGTCCAGCCGCTCACCTTCCCCATTAGGCCGCCGCTCCCGTTCTCCTCCCACACGCCGCAGCCCTTCTCCTTCGACCTCCCGCCATATCTCGGAAAACTAGCCGATGCAGCCCCCAGAGGTGACGCTGCATCATCGACCCGGCCTGAAAATCCTCTCTTGACCCCCGCTGCCCAACGTAATCTCTTGAATGTTCTCGTGGATGGTGTCCCGGTCCTTGCCCTCATTGATACTGGCGCCCAAGTGTCTGTCCTGAGCTCTTCTTTGCGCCGCCGTCTGAAGAAAGTTTTAACGCCTGCCGCCATGTCCACGGTTCGCGTCGCCGATGGCAGCCCCGCTGCCGTGATTGGAATGTGCACTGCGAGAGTCAGCATTGCCGGGCTTCATATACCCGTTCTGTTCACCGTCCTGACCCGGTGCCCTCAGGGCATATTCCTTGACCTTGACTTTTTAACCGCCCATTCAGCTCTTATTGACTGTTCCTCAGGCCTTCTTCGATTGGATCTGCCCCTGTGCAATGACGACTCCACCAGCTCACCTCGCCTTCAATCCACCGAGTTTGCTCGTCTCCCGCCACAAACTGCTGTCTACATCCCTCTGTCGCCTTCTCCTCCCGTCCCTGATGGAGACTACGGCGCCTGCCCTATCACCGCTGTGATTCTGAATCGTAATGTCCTCTTTCTCCACACCATTGTCCACATCACCAACAACTGCACCTGCCTCCCTGTCCTCAACTTCAGTCTGTCCCCTCAGGTACTTCCGACCGGCTTTTCCCTTGCTGATCTGTCCCCATTGACCGATTGCACAGTTTCTGTCCTGACTCCTGACTCAACGACTGCCGTCTCTAATGTTCCTACATCGCAACCCTCCCGTGAGGACTCTATTTCCCGGATGATCGCGGCCGATCTGCCCTCTGCTGATTCTACAGCTCTTCACAGCCTTTTGTCCTCCTACAGTGATATTCTTGACTTTGGGGACCGTCCCTTGGGTCAAACCTCTGTTGTCGCCCACCACATTGACACCGGTGAAGCCCGCCCTATTCACAGACAGCCCTATAGGGTCTCCCGCGCAGAGCGCCGTGTTATTCAGGCAGAGGTGGACAAGATGCTGGCCCGCAACATCATCGAGCCTTCGAGTAGTCCTTGGCCGTCCCCTGTCGTGCTTGTTAAAAAGAAAAATCAAACCTGGCGATTCTGCGTCGATTACCGCCATCTGAATGCCGTCACAAAGAAAGATGTCTACCCTTTGCCCCGAACTGACGAACGCTCTCAACTGCTTGCACGGCGCCAGTTACTTTTCCTTCATCGATCTTCGCTCAGGGTACTGGCAGATCGCTGTCGATGAACGGGATCGGGAGAAAACTGCCTTTGTCACCCCGGACGGCCTGTACCAATTTAAAGTTATGCCTTTCGGCCTGTGCAATGCCCCTGCGACCTTCGAGCGCATGATGGACTCCCTCCTGCGCGGTTTTAAGTGGACGACATGCCTCTGCTACTTAGATGACGTGATTGTTTTTTCGTCCACATTCCAAAGCCACCTGCATCGCCTTTCAGCCATGCTTGCCGTCTTCCGCCGCGCTGGTCTTCAGCTGAACTCGAAGAAATGTACCTTCGGCCGAAGTCAGCTCAAGGTCCTTGGCCTCTTGGTCGATTCTGCTGGGATCCAACCCGACCCCGACAAAGTCCGCGCCGTGCGTTCATTTCCTACTCCGCGCTCCTCCGGTGACGTGCGCAGCTTTCTCGGCCTATGTTCCTATTTCCGCCGGTTCATCCAGAACTTTGCGGAAATAGCCCGACCTCATACCACGCTCCTGAAGAAGGACATCCCGTTCTCTTGGGGACCCCCCCAAGCTGACGCCTTCAGATCCCTTATCAGTGCCCTCACTGCTCCACCTGTGTTGGCGCACTTTGATCCTTCAGCCCCTACGGAACTTCGGACAGATGCGAGCGGCCATGGCATTGGTGCCCTACTTGCTCAGCGGCAACGCAACAAGCTTCGCGTTATTGCGTACGCCAGCCGTCTACTTTCTGTCTCACAGCGCAACTATTCTATCACCGAGCGGGAATGCCTCGCTCTGGTTTGGGCTATTGCAAAATTACGCCCTTACTTGTTTGGGCACCCTTTCTCTGTTATCACGGATCACCACGCCTTATGCTGGCTTTCTTCGCTCAAAGACCCTACTGGCCGGCAGGGGCACTGGGCTCTTCGCCTTCAAGAGTACACATTTTGTGTCGTCCACAAGTCCGGCCGCTTGCACCAGGACGCGGATTGCTTGTCCCGTTACCCTGTCGATCCGCCTTCCTCCAACGAATGCGAGGCTGACGCCTGCGTCTTATCCATCTCGGCCTTCCGCAACATTGCGCAAGAACAGCGCTTGGATTCGTCGCTACGTTCTCTCATCGACCGCCTCACTGCCAACCGCTGTGATGCGTCCCTCGCCCCGTTTGTACTCCATGAGAACATCCTCTACCGGCGCAATATGCGGCCTGACGGCGCTGACCTCTTGCTCGTGGTCCCTCAACACCTGCGCAGCAGCGTCCTTGAACAGCTTCATGACGTTCCCACGGCCGGTCATCTTGGAGTCTCCCGCACCTACGACAGCGTGCGCCGCCGCTTCTTTTGGCCCGGTCTGTACCGCTCTGTCCGCCGTTATGTGGCCGCTTGCGAACTGTTCCAACGGCGGAAGACGCCCTCGGTTCTCTCTCCCGGGCACCTTCAGCCGATTCCCATCCCCGTAGACCCGTTTTCCCGTGTCGGCCTCGACCTGCTCGGCCCTTTTCCGGTGTCTGCTATGGGAAACAAATGAATCGCGGTCGCGACGGACTACTCCACGCGCTACGCTATTACTCGAGCGATCCCAACCAGCTGCGCAACTGATGTCGCTGACTTTCTCCTGCACGATGTCATACTCCACCACGGTGCTCCCCGTCACCTGCTCACCGATCGCGGTCGCTGCTTTCTTTCCAAAGTGGTCGCCGAACTCCTCCGCTCCTGCTCCGTCCGTCATCAATTCGCCACGGCCTACCATCCGCAGACGAACGGCTTCACTGAACGTCTGAACCGTACCCTCACCTACATGATTTCCATGTACGTCTCCGACCATCACCGCGACTGGGATATTAGCCTCCCATTTGTTACATTCGCCTACAATTCTACGCGTCACGATACAGCCGGTTTCTCCCCATTTTACCTTCTCTTTGGCCGCGATGCTTTGCTGCCCTCCGACAGCGTACTGCCCGCCACCGCCTCCACGAGTCCTTACGCTCGGGACGCCATCGCTCGCGCCGACGCTGCCCGTCTTGTCGCCCGCCAGCGGCTGTCGGCCTCCCAAGTCAATCAGAAACGATGTCATGACTGTCGCCGTCGTGAAGTCACCTACTCTCCTGGCTCCCTTGTGTTACTCTAGATCCCTTCCCGCCGTGTGGGCCTTTGTGAAAAACTGCTCCCCCGATATACAGGCCCTTATCGGGTCGTACGTCCGGTGACCGCGGTGACATACGAGATCGCCCCGCTACATCCGCCATCTCCGGCCGCTGCACCCCGCACCGACATCGTCCATGTGTCCCGCCTCAAACCTTACAACTCGCCGTCTAGCTGGCCTGTGCAGTGCGCACCGGGACGGTGCTTTTGCCGCGAGGGGGGTCATGCTACGGACGCTGGGAGGACGACGAAGTGGTTGGTAATGAAGACGACGCTGAGGTGCGCGCTTGTGTGCTGAGAGTCTACTCCAAGCCATCGGTTCCTTGCGTAGCAGGTTACCTCTGCTCCTTCTACTGCTGCTTCTAGCCGCCACGTATCAATATATATATATATATATATATATATATATATATATATATATATATATATATATATATATATATATATATATATATATATATATATATATACATCGAAGTATACGCTTCATTTAAGGAAACATTTTTATTTGACTCGACGTTTCGATCGGAGGACCGATCTTTTTCAAGAGTGACCATACAGTGCATGGGGGCGTGTTCTTATAGCATGGGACTTGACACACAGAAGGCTTAAAAAGAAAAGTAAAGAAAAGAAAAAAGGGGGAGGAGGCGGCCGGGAGAACGGAACACAACTGGCACCGATGGCATATTAGGGAAGCAAAGGTGGCGCGTCGCGTACCCGTGAACTCACTGCACACACACACACACACGCACACACGAAGCGAAAGAGGGAGACCGAGCTGGGTGCACATGCGGCTACTGCGACAAGAAAAAAGAAAAAAAGAAAAAAAGAGAGAGAGAAGCAAAAGCAGAGAAAAAGAGGAAAGCAAAGAAGAAACGTGGTGGGGCTTAACAAAATAAGGGATGCGTCCGCCAATTGTGGGTTTCGGTATGCCTCTGTCCGCGTATGTGCGTCCCCGAGCGGCTCCGAAAGATGGCCCGGACGAGGCGGAACAGGTTGAGACCGCCCAAAGTGGCTCCACATGGTGACACGCGAGCCGCTAAAACAAGATGAGCTTCCCATAGGAGGACCAAATGGAAAGGCTTGTTGACAGGAATGCAAAAAAAAAAACAAAAGATATAGCGCAGAGAAATTTCAAAAAATAAAAAATATATAAATATAGATAACGACAAAAAAAGAAGAAAGAGAAGGGGACATATGGCCCTCGCGGGACCAAAAAATTAGTTGAACGGCAGATGGAAACAAGCCGAAACTAACGTGCAACAGGGGTATGACCTCAGACGACTCAGTCAGTGCTGGTACTTTGTCTATTAGGGTTGAAATTTTCTTTAGTTTCTGCCATCGAAAGAGACGATAGGGTGCCATGGTTTTCGTTGATACCCTTTTGCACTGTGTTAAATTTGAAAATAAAGTATGATTCGCGTTGTTCGCGCTCCCGGGTGTTTTTAAAGCTACTCTGCAATATCGTTACTTTAAGTTTGTCAAACTCGTGGCCTTTTTCGCGGAGGTGTCTCGATAGTGGGAGGCCAGGGAGAGATTGAGTATGTGAGCGGTGGTTATTAAATCTTAATCGGAAGGAATTGTCTGTTTGGCAAGTGCACTGCATCTGACATTCGCCACACTCGAGCATGTAAACAACATTACTGGAATCGCAGTTTAAGTCCTCTCGGATAACATGTTTGAAATCTGAATGGGTACTTTTAGTCAGTGCTGTGGTTTGCATGTGTTTGCAAACTTGGCATATGCTCTTTCCGCAAGGTGTGCAACCCACCGGCCTCGGCTTATTAACCGTTGAGTGCACAAGGTGATTTTGTAAATTTTTTGGCCTTCTGTATGTTACCCGGGGGACCAATGGAAAAATATTTGAGAACCGCTCGCTTTGTTCTATGATATTGAAGTGTTTTTGAAGGATTTTGTTAATATTCGGTAGGTTGTCTGTGAATGTCACTACTAGATTAGAGCGATGCGGTGTTGGCGGGCATTCCGCAGGGATGTGATTACGGTTAGTAACTTCCGCCCTTTTAATGGCATCGTCGATGATTGAAGGCGGGTAGCGCTGTTTCTTTAGAATTTAGCCCATGTGTTTAGCATTTTTTTTTAAATCTTCTGCTCGAGCGCAAATGCGTTTGAATCGGGTAGCCTGTGAGTACGGAATTGAAGTTTTGCAATGGCGTGGGTGGCAACTGTTGAAATGAAGATATTGTTGTCTGTCTGTGGGTTTATATATATATATATATATATATATATATATATATATATATATATATATATATATATATATATATATAGACAAGGCAAATGAAGTGAGGGGCTCGTTTGACAAACATATTAAGGAAGCCAACAGTCACCGAAATCAAGGTCCATAGGGGAATGTTTCTTTTTTTTTAATATCTAGTGCCAATCAATTAGTTTCTTTTAAAGAAAATTACTTATAAAGCAGTAGAAAAAACAACCATGCCGCCGGTGGGATCCGAACCCACGACCTCCGAATATCGCGTCCGGTGCTCTTACCAACTGAGCTACGGCGACGGCTGTCCAATCTGCTGCTTTCGTGGGTATTTATGTTTGCGTGTAAGCGAACCTTGAGGGTGTTCATCAGCGCCACCCTCGTCCATAGCGGTGGACGTAGCACGTCCTGTAATACCGCAAGTGTGACGTAGGACGTCATCTAACGGCGAGGGCGGAAACTGTGCGAGAGCCCTCTTATGCTACCTAAGGCATCAAGACTGCCAGAATCGAGACCCCCGTTAAGCTATTAGCAGTCAAGACAAATGAAGTTAGGGGCTCGTTTGACAAACATATTAAGGAAGCCAAAAGTCTGTTGGCTTCCTTAATGTGTTTGTCAAACGAGCCCCTCACTTCATTTGCCTTGTCTGCTAATAGCTTAACGGGGAGACTGTTGGCTTCCTTAATATGTTTGTCAAACGACCCCTCACTTCATTTGCCTTGTCTGCTAATAGCTTAACGGGGGTCTCGGTTCTGGGAGTCTTGATGCCTTAGGTAGCATAAGAGGGCTCTCGCACAGTTTCCGCCCTCACCGTTAGAAGACGGCCTACGTCACACTTGCGGTATTACAGGGCGTGCTACGTCCACCGCTATGGACGAGGGTGGCGCTGGTGAACACTCTCAAGGTTCGCTTACACGCAAAACATAAATACCCACGAAAGCAGCAGATTGAACAGCCGTCGCCGTAGCTCAGTTGGTAAGAGCACCGGACGCGATATTCGGAGGTCGTGGGCTCGGATCCCACCGGCGGCATGGTTGTTTTTTCTGCTGCTTTATAAGTAATTTTCTTCAAAAAAAAACTAATTGACTTGCACTAGATATTAAAAAAAACATTCCCCTATGCACCTTGATTTCGGAGACTGTTGGCTTCCTTAATATATATATATATATATATATATATATATATATATATATATATATATATATATATATATATATATATATATATATATATATATATATATATATATATATATATAAGATCACCAAAAATTGAAGAAACATAACAGGATTTAAATCACGACGTTTCGGCTATATATATACTCAACAAGCGTACAACACTGCAGAATAAAAGGAAAGAGTTCACCATACTGGGCGTCCCAGGTGATGCGGAGATGCCTTGCAGACAAAAGGTATGGTGGGACAGCCAAAAATGAATGTAAACCAATAGGCCCCTGCCATGCAGGGCGAACTCGGGTCAATGAAGTGCGACGCTTCGCTGGCGTTGCGTCGAAGGACGCGGCGGAAGGGAGCCAAGTGGTACTAGGAGCGGAGAGGAACACAGGGAGACGCCGCTGGTCTCCTCTGAACAGCCCGAAAAACTTGGCAGCCGCAGGAAAAACGTAGCCATGTGCCGTCGACGGTGTCCCGAAACGGCGGAGGCTTAAAGCAGGCTATCCAAGAGTGCCTTTCGGCCGCGCGGACCCTCAGTCCACCGGCTGCCACCTCCAAGCTTGCTATGTCTACGGCAGCACGGACCCAACGTCTGACGACTGCCACCTACACACTTGAATGACGCGACCTCCGCTGCGCTGTCTCCCCTTACACCTCGGTTTTCTGACACGTCAGCTCTCCGCTCCTCGTGCTCGCCACGCTCCCTGTAGCCGTCGCCTCGCACACACCCTTCGCACGCGCACACGCTAACGCCGGGCTGGCACGCGCAGCGCTCCGCTGTCCAACGCACCACTGTTGACGCACCGCGTTCATAATGCTCCGAAGATTGGTTGTGCACCTCACATATGCCCCCTTCGAAAAAGTTTTTTCGCAGAAAAAACTGCCGTCGGTGGACACATCACGAATGTTCACGTGGGAAGCAGATAAACGCCGTTGATGCAACAACACTTATGTTCAAGTGATAACTGTGAAGTTAGATGCCGCCGTAGTCACCTGAGGCACTTTACACAGTGACACCTGGAGGCACATGGAAATGCGCACAGAGGGAACATGTCAAACCTTATACACAGAGGATCAAACCTCCTACATGAGACAAAAATGAAAAAAAAACAGTACAAAATATCAGACACAAATTTTAAACATGTCTGGTTACCATGTAGGTGAATATGTGCACACTGAACAGCCCGTAACCGGATAACGAAGAGAAATAAACAACTCGTAGACACTCCTAGACTACATTTGCAAAGGTAACCATTGAAAACACCCCGGATAGTAGCACTGTACATAGAGCATTAAATTGCGGCAATTTATAAACACATGCAAGCAGAGCTTACGTTCTTCGAGCTTGAACGACCTTCGATTACGAAGAGAGATGACGCCTGCAAGGTCTCTTGGGACGCAGGCTCTTTGTATCTTTTCATCATATCGATGTGGAAGAGCTTCTTAGTGTCACCCAAGTCGATCCAATAATCCCCGTCGTTATTTTTTCCACAAACCACAAATGGACCTTTCCACTGCATTAGAAGTTTATTGTGGCTACTCGGGAAGAGAATGAGGGCACAATATCCAACCCTTAACTGCCGATTCTTGCTGTTCCTGTCATAGTATCTCTTCTGAGACTGTTGGGTACGTGACAGATTTTGACGTGCCGCTCTCACAGTTTGCCCGAGACGTTCTCTTAGTTCGACAATGTAACCATATTTCGTCTTCGTGTCTTCTCCCAGATATTCCATTATCCAGAGCTCTCTGAGGACTGCGAGCGGTCCTCGCACATGTGGTGCAAATATCAACTCAAACGGAGAATACCCCAGATTCGCCTGCGGCACCTCCCTGTATGGGAACAGAAGCTTAACGATATAATGATCCCAAGTTTTGTGCTGCTCCTGATTGAGCCTCCGCAGCATCTGCTTTGGCGTGCCGTTAAATTTCTCTACCCTCCCATTGCACCTTGGATAATAAGGGGTCGTGTTGAGATGTTTCACTGCCAAGAGATCACTGAGCTCTCTCATCATTTCGGAAGTAAAACAGGAACCCTGGTCACAAAGGACCTCTCTCGGAAAACCTATTCATGAAAACATCTCCACCAAACCTTCTGCCACAGTCGCTGAATCTATTTTTGGCAGAGCCACGGCGTCGCGATACCGCGTAACAAAATATACGTGTGTGAGAATATATCTGTTCTCTTTCACCGATGTGGGCGACAGCAGACCGACAATATCGAAAGCGACCCGATCAAATGGACTGTCAATAAGAGGCATGCGTCCCAACAAAGCCCTCTCTACTTTGCTTTCGGGCACGTCCTTGAGGAAGTGTTGCACGACTTGACATACCACTTAATCTCCTCCTGCACTCCCGGCCATTATAATTCTTCCAGAACTGGATCTGTAGTCTTCTTAATGCCCTGATGCCCCGCACAGTGCAGCACGAGCCCTTACCATCCAATGTGCAATAGCATGGTGCAGAAATTCAATGGCGCTCTCAATCAGATGCTGCGGAAGCTCAGTCAGGAGCAGACCAAAACATGGGATCGATATCGCTCCGCTTCTGTTCGCATACAGACAGGTGCCGCAGGCAAGTGTGGGGTTTTCTCCATTTGAGCTGATATTTGGACGTCACGTGCGAGGACCGCTCGCAGTTCTCAGAGAGCTCTAGACCAGGGAGGAGCTGGGAGAAGTCACGAAGGCGACCTATGGTTACGTTATCGCTCTAAGAGAACGTCTCGAGCGAACTGTGAGAGCGGCATATCAAAGTTTTTTGCTTGCCCGACAGTCTCACAAAACATGCTATGGCAGGAACAGCAAAAATCGGCATTTAAAGGTTGGAGCTCCTGCCCTTATTATTTTGCCGAGCAGTTACAATAAACTGCTTATGCAGTGCAAAGATCCATTTGTAGTTTGTGGAAAAAAAGAACGACGTGTATTATTGGATCGACTTGGGCCACAATAAGATGCCATTCCACATCAATATGCTGAAAAGATACGAAGAGCGTGCGTCCCGAGAGACCGTGCAGGCGTCATCTTTCGTTGTAATCGAAGAAGGTTACTCAGAGGAACAACTGCCTACCTTTAGCACGGACCACGGTAAAGGAACTGAAGCCATGCTGATATCCCCCAAGCTGAATAACAACAAACAGCAGGATATTCGGAGCTTACTTGACACGCATGCAGACATCTTTTCCGAGCTTCCCGGGAAGACTAATCTAGTGGAGTGTCAACTCAGGCTCTCTACTTCTGAAGTCATGAACACCCCGCAATACCCGTTGCCTTTTGCCGTGAGGGACGTAGTCGAAAAAGAGATAGACGAGATGATGAAATTAGGGGTGAATGAGCATTTCAAATCTCTGCACAATTTCCACTCTGGTTCAAATTAAAAAGGAAGACAACACCTAACGGACTTTCATCGACCTTCGACGCATCAATGGTGTTTTTGTGTCTGATGCAGAGCCCATTTCAAGAACAGACGTAGTATTTACCGAAGTTGGAATTAATGTGCGCTTTTCAAAATTTGACGCGGCTAAAGGCTACTTGCAGGTACCCTCAGAGGAAGAATCGAGACCATAAACAGCGTTCTCTACCTAATCCGGTCACTATCAGTTCGTCTATATGCCCGTCGGTATTAAGACAGCATCGGCTGTCTTTACGCGCCTGATGCGCATTCTATTAGAATGCATAGACAATGTCGTTCATTACATCGACTATGTTCTCGTAGCAACCTCTACCTGGGAAGAACATCTTCGGACTTTCAACATGCTTTTTAGCAGGGTGCACGAGGCCGGCCTCACGATCAAGCCGCAAAAGAGTGAAATCAGAGCAACTAACAATTCCTTTCTTGGACACCAGCTTGGAGAAGGGACCATCCCACCGTTGGAAACGGTGGTGATGAGCTTGTCAACGTACCGCTTCCAAAGACGAAGAAGCATGCACGTTCCTTCTTAGGACTTGCCGGATACTATCGCGATTTCATCCCTGCCTATGCCGACAAAGTCAAACCGCTCGTGGAGTTAACACACAAAAATGAACGCAACCTTGTCCCTTGGACGCCACAGCGGCAAGGCGCTTTTGACGATCTCAAGAACGTACTAACTTTAAGGCCCGTATTAAGAGCTCCAACTCTCAGTAAGCAGTTAGTGCTTCGCATAGATGCTTCTGAGGTCAGCATAGGCGCCGTTCTCCTGCAGGAGCATGATGGAATCCTCCACTCAATATCATATACGAGTTTACAGTTCTTGCCTCGCGAATCTCGCTACTCAGCGATTGAACACGAGTGTTTGGCGATAGTTTGGGCGGTTGAGAAATTTCAGATATTCTTGTACGGGACGTTCATCATTCAGACTGACCACCAACCCTTGCAATATTTAACAAAGGCAAAGCACTTGAACAGCAGGGTATTCCTTTGGAGCTTAACATTACAAGAGTATACCGTTCATTTAGAGTGCATAAAGGGCTCCGAAAACGTAGGCGCCGATTGCATGAGTCGTTTGGAAATTGCCGGAGAGAAATTCCCAAAGTTCATTGCTGCTATCCGGGGTGTTTGAAATGGTTACCGGTGCAAATATAGTTTAGGAGTGTCTATAAGTCTCTTATTTTTTGTTTTCCGGTTATGCGTTGTTCAGTGTTTAAATTTTCACCTTTATGATACAGACGGGTTTAAAGTTTGTGCCTGATGTTTTGTACAGTTTTCATGTTCCTTTTTGCCAGATGTGTAATGTTTGACCTCAAGTTCCCTCTGTGCGCGTCTCCATGTGCCCCCATGTGTCGCTGTGTAAAGTGCCTTCGGTGACTTCGGCGGCGTCTAACTTTTCCGTTTATCACGCGAACATTAGTGTTTGTGCATCAACAGCGTTTGTCTGCTACACACGCGACATTCGTGTTGTGGGCACCGACGGCAATTTTTTTCTGCGAAAAAACTTTTCCGAAGGGGGGCATATGTGAGGTTCACAACAAATCGGAGCATTTTTGAACGCGCTGCGCCGACAGTGGTGCGTCGGACAGCGGAGCCCTGCGCGTGGCAGCCCAGCGTTGCGCATGTGCACTTTCGAAGGTGTGTGCGAGGCGACGGCGACAATGAGCGTGGCAGGCACGAGGAGTTGAGAGCTGACGGGTGAGGAAACCGAGATGTAAAGGGAGACAGCGCAGCGGAGGTCGTGTCGCTCAAGCGTGGAGGTGGCAGCCGTCAGACGTTGGGTCCGTGCTGCCGTGACCTCCCTTCGATCACCGACGCAAGCCTACTGCGTCCTCTGAAAGCGTGGAGGTAGCAGCCGATGGATTGAGGGTCTGTGCTGCCTAGAGCCAGCCTTGTATAGCCTACTTTAAGCCTCCGGCGTTTCATGACGCCGTCGACGGCACCTGGCTACGCTTGTTCTTTCTGTTCCTGCCAAGTCCTGCGGGCTACTGACGGGAATCCACCAGCATCTCCCTGTGTTCCTCTCCGCTCCTACTACCACCTGGCTCCCTTTCGCCGCTTTCTTCGACGCAATGCCAGCGACGCGTCGCACTACAACCACCCGCATCCGCCCTGTCTGCAAGGCATCCCCGCTTCACCTGGACGCTCAGTACCTGGTGAGCTCTTTCCTTTATTCTGTCGTGTCATACGCGTGTTCAGCGTGCGCTGTTCTTGGTATTTCCCTTTATTTTTGGCTCTTTTTCTTGAAATTATAACTACTGCTTTGTTTTGCTTTGTTTGATCTCTGTTCTCCTGTTCGAATCTACACGCGATAGCGTCCCCCTTCGGAAATTCGGGGACGCGTTACCTAATCGCGACATGTTGACACTTTTGTCGTTCGCTTTTTTTCTGAGGCGAAATGCTTCCACCACCTCCCCTTAGGATTTATCTTTCGATTTCTCTCGCGTGCATTTAACTGTACATCTGCGAGTGACATAGGTGGTCCCAAGCCTCCTTGAATTCCCGCCTTTGATAGGCTGTGCATTCGCTTCCTTGATTAAACAGTCGGCAGTCTGCGCCCGGGCAGTGGGGTTCGTTTTTATATGCCTCCTCTATTCGTACTTCTGCGCAGTTTCTATCCTTCCTCGATAATGAACCAACTAGCCCGCTAGAACGTTCTACTGTAGATCCTTCGCCCGTAGGAATGATTATACTGCCCGCCCGTATATCGATGAACCGATTGCGCTCTTTTGATAATAATGTCCGCAAACCGATTCGCTTTTCCAATGCACTTTCTAATTGATAAAGGTTTCAACGGCAGAATAATTGAACTAATTAGGGCCAAGTTTGGTGGGTTCTGCAGCTTGCCTTAGCCGATTACTGTTTCGTTGCAAAATGTAATTGAGACATTTTTTCTTGGCATCATCTTTCTATTAAATAAGCCTAAAGAACTCAACGAGCTTTCTTCAATAAAGGTTGCATTTGGGCGAGTTGGTTTTCCATTCTGAACGTAAAAGCGCAAAAAACACAAGGACACAGACTAAGGCAGACAACACGAGCGCTTACTTCCAACTGATTTTATTTCATGCAAGAAGCGAAATTTATACTCTTGATAAGTGTGTGCACATGCTTACAGGGCAATTACCGCAGAGTTATGACTGATACCAGTTATCATGTAACACATATGAAAGATGTCAGATATGCCATCTCTTTTTGTGACCGCAGAATTGATGGAGCACTTATGCAATCATCCCCAGCTCGCGCTATCTCCAAAGCTTCCACAATTTCTCGGGTAATTTGGCATTTTGCACGTAAAGGACTTTGCACTTCTGAAAGAGAGGACGACAACCCTCTTTGCTTTTTCTTTTGCACTTTAAACAATGAATGCTCATGTGCCCCCCTTTTTTGTTGTTCACAACGTAGTCATGCTCGCTCAACCGCTCGTTCAGGCATCGTCCCGTTTGGCCTATATAGTATTTTCCACATGATAAGGGCACTTTATAAACAACACCTTCATTGCATCTCACAAACGGCTTTTGATGCCTGATTTTGCAACCAGTTTTTCTTTGGTTTCCTGAAGTACTTTGCTTACATAATGACATCAGCTTATTTGGGGCAGAGAACACCACGTCAACGTTTGCCCTGTTACCATTTTTTTTGAGATTGTGTGAAATCTTATGTTTATAAGGAATGACTGCAAATTTCTTATTGGCTTTTGTCTCTTCCGGCTCTTCCTGGCACTTGGCTTCCCATTTTTTCTTTTTGACAAGTCCTTCCGCCACAGAAACCAGCAGGTGTAACGGATAACCCACATCTTGCAATTTGTTGGACTGCTGGAGAAGGCTTTCTTCGATTGCATGTTCACAAGACTTCTTTGTACAGTTAAGAAACCCTAAACGAGCTATGTTTCTTTTTATAAGCTTTGAGTGCGCGGAACTGAAGGGTAAGGGCATTTTTCCATCCCTGGGATGATAAATCCAGCAAGTGTGGTCTTCTAGAAAAGTTAACCTGACATCGAGAAAGCGTATGCTACTGCTCTCTGGCATTTCATGCGTGACTACAAGAGGAGATAGGCTACACTTGAAATGATCTAAAACCTTTTCTACCGCCTTATTGAGGGTTATTGAAGTGGTGTCTAAGAAGATTAAAAAATCGTCGACAAAACGAAAAACTTTTAACACCCCTACTTCTTCAAGGCAGGCTAAAAGCCTTCTGTCACATTCAGCTAAAAACAGGTCACTTAACAAAGGAGCTACGCTGGACCCAATACATATTCCTTGCTTCTGCAAAAACAGATCGTCGGCCCACTTTACAAACGTAGAATTGAGATATGTACTTAATAGCTCCAAAAAACCCCCAACACTCACTCCCACTGAATTCTGGAAAGCAATGGGGCAGCGTTCTCAATACATCTTTCAACGCACTGCAATAATCCATTTTTCGGCAAAGAATAGTAAAGGTCTTTGACATCGACCGAGAAGGCAAACATGTTCTTTCCATCGCTTTGCTTTAGAAAATCAATTACATTTCCTGAATTTTTTATCATGAAAGGGTCATCAACAACTAGCTGTTTTAGACATTTCTGTAGGAAGTCAGAGACTGGTTTTTGCCAGGTGCGCGCTTCCGAAACGATAATTCTTAATGGACATTCCAATTTGTGTGTTTTAGCGGAAAAGAACATGTTAAGATTTAGATCACTGGCCTTTTCTACGGACTGAGCTAAGCGGGTTAAATTCAAGGAGATGCACAACTTTTTTGCTTTCAATCTTACTTTTGACAAATTTATACCTTTTTGCCTATCAAACACTTTCTCAACAGCATGACTGACTTTTTCATGAAAAGGGACCTTAGGCATCACAGCAAAACCACCTTCCTTATCACAAGGAAGAAGACATAAATCGCCTTGCTTCAGGAATTTCAAAACACTTGAAGGGGAAACTTGAGGCTTTGTCTTCGAACACTTCTTTAGAACGTCGACACCCTGCGAGACGCAGCTCCCTTGATCACTCGTAGGTGCATGTTTGGAGACTGTTCGGACCATGGCCAAGAGTTCCGGTTTTGATTTCTTTTGCTCCACAGCGAACTTGGGCCCCAGCTGAAGTGTACGGCGTACATCTTCGGGAAGTGTTACCTCCCCAAACGTACGGACGTGGTTTTGCGACCTAGACAGCCGTGGAGGGACCAATTTGCGAAGCCCTGGCAGGACAGTACTCCATAAAAACTCAGAAACCTGGTCGAGCGTTCGATTGAATTGTTTCCATTTTCTTTTGGCGCTCGGCAGGCTCTCACCTGTGAAAAGCCTTGCTTGCAAGCAATCCTTGTACAGTCTTGCTTGCCTTCTCCACTCCGCTCGAAGTATCTTGAGAATCCTTCTGCCATGGCTGACCGAAGGTGGAAGGGATCCAAACAGGGCTAAGGTAGTCGGGGGCAGCACGTTGCAGCGAATACAGAAGGAGAGAGCACGAGCTTGGCAGATGGCGTTTGCGGTGAGGGAAACCAGAAGATGCGAATACTTGTTCACACATGAAAAAGAACCCATTGTACTAGAAATGTAATTCAATAAAGGTTGCATTTGGGCGAGTTGGTTTTCCATTCTGAACGTAAAAGCGCAAAAAACACAAGGACACAGACTAAGGCAGACAACACGAGCGCTTACTTCCAACTGATTTTATTTCATGCAAGAAGCGAAATTTATACTCTTGATAAGTGTGTGCACATGCTTACAGGGCAATTACCGCAGAGTTATGACTGATACCAGTTATCATGTAACACATATGAAAGATGTCAGATATGCCATCTCTTTTTGTGACTGCAGAATTGATGGAGAACTTATGCAATCATCCCCAGCTCGCGCTATCTCCAAAGCTTCCACAATTTCTCGGGTAATTTGGCATTTGTGCACGTAAAGGACTTTGCACTTCTGAAAGAGAGGACGACAACCCTCTTTGCTTTTTCTTTTGCACTTTAAACAATGAATGCTCATGTGCCCCCCTTTTTTGTTGTTCACAACGTAGTCATGCTCGCTCAACCGCTCGTTCAGGCATCGTCCCGTTTGGCCTATATAGTATTTTCCACATGATAAGGGCACTTTATAAACAACACCTTCATTGCATCTCACAAACGGCTTTTGATGCCTGATTTTGCAACCAGTTTTTCTTTGGTTTCCTGAAGTACTTTGCTTACATAATGACATCAGCTTATTTGGGGCAGAGAACACCACGTCAACGTTTGCCCTGTTACCAATTTTTTTGAGATTGTGTGAAATCTTATGTTTATAAGGAATGACTGCAAATTTCTTATTGGCTTTTGTCTCTTCCGGCTCTTCCTGGCACTTGGCTTCCCATTTTTTCTTTTTGACAAGTCGTTCCGCCACAGAAACCAGCAGGTGTAACGGATAACCCACATCTTGCAATTTGTTGGACTGCAGGAGAAGGCTTTCTTCGATTGCATGTTCACAAGACTTCTTTGTACAGTTAAGAAACCCTAAACGAGCTATGTTTCTTTTTATAAGCTTTGAGTGCGCGGAACTGAAGGGTAAGGGCATTTTTCCATCCCTGGGATGATAAATCCAGCAAGTGTGGTCTTCTAGAAAAGTTAACCTGATATCGAGAAAGCGTATGCTACTGTTCTCTGGCATTTCATGCGTGACTACAAGCGGAGATAGGCTACACTTGAAATGATCTAAAACCTTTTCTACCGCCTCATTGAGGGTGATTGAAGTGGTGTCTAAGAAGATTAAAAAATCGTCGACAAAACGAAAAACTTTTAACACCCCTACGTCTTCAAGGCAGGCTAAAAGCCTTCTGTCACATTCAGCTAATAACAGGTCACTTAACAAAGGAGCTACGCTGGACCCAATACATATTCCTTGCTTCTGCAAAAACAGAAAGGGGGGCACATGAGCATTCATTGTTTAAAGTGCAAAAGAAAAACCAAAGAGGGTTGTCGTCCTCTCTTTCACAAGTGCAAAGTCCTTTACGTGCACAAATGCCAAATTACCCGAGAAATTGTGGAAGCTTTGGAGATAGCGCGAGCTGGGGATGATTGCATAAGTGCTCCATCAATTCTGCTGTCACAAAAAGAGATGGCATATCTGACATCTTTCATATGTGTTACATGATAACTGGTATCAGTCATAACTCTGCGGTAATTGCCCTGTAAGCATGTGCACACACTTAAAAAGAGTATAAATTTCGCTTCTTGCATGAAATAAAATCAGTTGGAAGTAAGCGCTCGTGTTGTCTGCCTTAGTCTGTGTCCTTGTGTTTTTTGCGCTTTTACGTTCAGAATGGAAAACCAACTCGCCCAAATGCAACCTTTATTGAATTACATTTCTAGTACAATGGGCTCTTTTTCATGTGTGAACAAGTGTTCGCATCTTCTGGTTTCCCTCACCGCAAACGCCATCTGCCAAGCTCGTGCTCTCTCCTTCTGTATTCGCTGCAACGTGCTGCCCCCGACTATCTTAGCCCTGTTTGGATCCCTTCCACCTTCGGTCAGCCATGGCAGAAGGATTCTCAAGATACTTCGAGCGGAGTGGAGAAGGCAAGCAAGACTGTACAAGGATTGCTTGCAAGCAAGGCTTTTCACAGGTGAGAGCCTGCCGAGCGCCAAAAGAAAATGGAAACAATTCAATCGAACGCTCGACCAGGTTTCTGAGTTTTTATGGAGTACTGTCCTGCCAGGGCTTCGCAAACTGGTCCCTCCACGGCTGTCTAGGTCGCAAAACCACGTCCGTACGTTTGGGGAGGTAACACTTCCCGAAGATGTACGCCGTACACTTCAGCTGGGGCCCATGTTCGCTGTGGAGCAAAAGAAATCAAAACCGGAACTCTTGGCCATGGTCCGAACAGTCTCCAAACATGCACCTACGAGTGATCAAGGGAGCTGCGTCTCGCAGGGTGTCGACGTTCTAAAGAAGTGTTCGAAGACAAAGCCTCAAGTTTCCCCTTCAAGTGTTTTGAAATTCTTGAAGCAAGGCGATTTATGTCTTCTTCCTTGTCATAAGGAAGGTGGTTTTGCTGTGATGCCTAAGGTCCTTTTTCATGAAAAAGTCAGTCATGCTGTTGAGAAAGTGTTTGATAGGCAAAAAGGTATAAATTTGTCAAAAGTAAGATTGAAAGCAAAAAAGTTGTGCATCTCCTTGAATTTAACCCGCTTAGCTCAGTCCGTAGAAAAGGCCAGTGATCTAAGTCTTAACATATTCTTTTCCGCTAAAACACACAAAATGGAATGTCCCTTAAGAATTATCGTTTCGGAAGCGCGCACCTGGCAAAAACCAGTCTCTGACTTCCTACAGAAATGTCTAAAACAGCTAGTTGTTGATGACCCTTTCATGATAAAAAATTCAGGAAATGTAATTGATTTTCTAAAGCAAAGCGATGGAAAGAACATGTTTGCCTTTTCGGTCGATGTCAAAGACCTTTACTATTCTTTGCCGAAAAATGGATTATTGCAGTGCGTTGAAAGATGTATTGAGAACGCTGGCCCCATTGCTTTCCAGAATTCAGTGGGAGTGAGTGTTGGGGGTTTTTTGGAGCTATTAAGTACATATCTCAATTCTACGTTTGTAAAGTGGGCCGACGATCTGTTTTTGCAGAAGCAAGGAATATGTATTGGGTCCAGCGTAGCTCCTTTGTTAAGTGATCTGTTTTTAGCTGAATGTGACAGAAGGCTTTTAGCCTGCCTTGAAGACGTAGGGGTGTTAAAAGTTTTTCGTTTTGTCGACGATTTTTTTAATCTTCTTAGACACCACTTCAATCACCCTCAATGAGGCGGTAGAAAAGGTTTTAGATCATTTCAAGTGTAGCCTATCTCCTCTTGTAGTCACGCATGAAATGCCAGAGAACAGTAGCATACGCTTTCTCGATATCAGGTTAACTTTTCTAGAAGACCACACTTGCTGGATTTATCATCCCAGGGATGGAAAAATGCCCTTACCCTTCAGTTCCGCGCAATCAAAGCTTATAAAAAGAAACATAGCTCGTTTAGGGTTTCTTAACTGTACAAAGAAGTCTTGTGAACATGCAATCGAAGAAAGCCTTCTCCTGCAGTCCAACAAATTGCAAGATGTGGGTTATCCGTTACACCTGCTGGTTTCTGTGGCGGAACGACTTGTCAAAAAGAAAAAATGGGAAGCCAAGTGCCAGGAAGAGCCGGAAGAGACAAAAGCCAATAAGAAATTTGCAGTCATTCCTTATAAACATAAGATTTCACACAATCTCAAAAAAAATGGTAACAGGGCAAACGTTGACGTGGTGTTCTCTGCCCCAAATAAGCTGATGTCATTATGTAAGCAAAGTACTTCAGGAAACCAAAGAAAAACTGGTTGCAAAATCAGGCATCAAAAGCCGTTTGTGAGATGCAATGAAGGTGTTGTTTATAAAGTGCCCTTATCATGCGGAAAATACTATATAGGCCAAACGGGACGATGCCTGAACGAGCGGTTGAGCGAGCATGACTACGTTGTGAACAACAAAAAAGGGGGGCACATGAGCATTCATTGTTTAAAGTGCAAAAGAAAAAGCAAAGAGGGTTGTCGTCCTCTCTTTCAGAAGTGCAAAGTCCTTTACGTGCAAAATGCCAAATTACCCGAGAAATTGTGGAAGCTTTGGAGATAGCGCGAGCTGGGGATGATTGCATAAGTGCTCCATCAATTCTGCTGTCACAAAAAGAGATGGCATATCTGACATCTTTCATATGTGTTACATGATAACTGGTATCAGTCATAACTCTGCGGTAATTGCCCTGTAAGCATGTGCACACACTTATCAAGAGTATAAATTTCGCTTCTTGCATGAAATAAAATCAGTTGGAAGTAAGCGCTCGTGTTGTCTGCCTTAGTCTGTGTCCTTGTGTTTTTTGCGCTTTTACGTTCAGAGCTTTCTTCCTAATCCGGTAGCTCTGTTTCTACAAGCGAGTGCCTGTCAGGAATTGCATTAGTTGTTTCAGTCGTGCACATAGCTCCAAAAAAAGAAATGTCATTATTTTGCTGTAAAGTGTAGTTCGGCAAGCATCTTCCTTAATTGCCAATTATAATGCTTATATGAAATCTGCTCCAAATATAAGGCTCAGGAAATAAAGAGTAGGTACTCATCCAAGCTGTTCTTCTACCGACACAAATGTTGCCGCCTGCCTGCCATCCACTGATTTCGAGAAACGAGAAACCTCACGCAAGGTTGGACGACATGTTTTGCAAGTGTTGAATTTGTAATGTTTTCCCATTTTGAACATTTTAAGTGGTGTGTATAACGGAACTTTCTCCTGGGTAATTACTGCTCCACTGCAAAATCACCCAAATATTATGAACTGCTTCATTAGGCGCTCACAACGTAAGTGAAATTACGGGAACCTTAAGTACACATCGAACGCTCTATAAAACGAAAACGTTTAGTGAAAATTATTTACTATGTATACCTAAAGAAACTACCTTTTGTCTGTAATCATATAAGAGGACGTCTTCCTCTTAAAAGCAAGGCAGTAAGAAATTTATACAGTGAGTCTATAAATCTAAAGTTGCGGCTTCAATATTTTGATTTTCATGTGGTGAAAAATGTTTCGAAACATTCAGACTGTATAGCAGGTTAGTGTGCTAGATAACAACGAGACGTGACTTTTTTCTTTCCAATATAAAAAAAATCTTTCAGTAGTTGCAACCATTGCTTAATGAGAGTAATGCAGTCGAGCCCTCTTAGAACGAACCTGAAGGTCGTCCGGATTGCCGTCGTTGTATCCGAGGTTCGTAGGAAATGTACTGCTCATTTTACAGCCAGAAATACGAAGTCCAACGAAACTGGCGTTGGTTTCTTACAGCAGTTCGTTATGCGCATCGGAACACGGCGCTTTTCAAGCCTTGTAGAGCGGTCATACATTAAGTTCTTCGCAGAGGCCGTAGTGCCACTCTTAGGCTGCTTTAAGGACAGCATATAACTAATCGTGGCTGAAGAGTTTACGGCAGCTATTGAGAGATCGGCATCCTCGTGAAGTTCATTAGATTTTCTGCAGTCGGGCATCAATCGTGCTTCGCGTTTGACTTCTTGAGTGTATGAAATTAAGATGCGTGCGTGATGATGTGTTCATGTGCTGCTTTTGGGACGTCAAATAACAAATCGCAGTTAGCGTTCACACCAGCTCGCTGAAAGTAAACATCCTCGTCATTGTCTTCAGCAGATTAATGACAGTGGGAGAGGGCTCGTGCATTGCGTACAATCGCACAGAGGTGGGCATGATGTTTAGATGTTGGCGTCATCATCATCACGAGCCAAGTCACAGCCAGCGTAAGGTCGGGCCGTTTATGCATCAGCCACGCGTTCCCACAAATCCACATGGGGTTGATAACGTTGCTGTTTCACCGCTAAATCTTTCATTCCAAGGCTCATATGCGTTGCCTTCAGGAAGTATGAAGTGACGCATTGGGCAGTGACATTTATCATTTTCATGGTGGCGTACAAACCGTAGAGGGGGGGGGGGGGGGGGCGGGGGGGGATTCAGAACCTGGGCGTTAATAGCTTGCCTGTCAGTTGCCATCAGCATGCTGTTGCTTACACGGATCAGTTAGGCCACCTTGTGCCCGCGCGTGGCGTCCGTGGCCAGTGGCTGATTGTGCGCGTAGCATTTGGCGACAGGTTGAGCATGATAAGCGCAGTCAGGGAAGGCATCACGTCCTGCGCTGCTCGTTTGTTGAGCACGAACAAGTCCTTCGTATGCTTTTATATAATGTCACAATCAAACTCAGCAATATACTGGCGAACAAGTCTTACATCATCCAGAACTGTTCCTATGGTGCATGAGAGTAAAGCATAAAAAAAACGGTGGCTTGAGAGATTTTCTAATGGCGGTAGCAGCGCTATAAGATGAGAGTCGATTAGGCAAGTGACGCATGCCACATGACCAGCTGGTCAACAAGGCATGCCACGTGGGTACATCTCAGATGGCTGCCGTTGGATGACCGCTGACGTATACAACAGTTTTGCTTGCAACGATGCCCGCGTCTAGAGCCCACCTCGCTACTCCACTGACCTTAGAGAGGCTTTGCACGTGCTTTGCCGGTGCTTATCTGTAGTTTTAATGCCGCCTTCTTTATTGTTTCATTTTGGCGGAGATGAAGTGGGGCTGTGTGGGCTCGGAGCCGCTCTTAGGTCTCCGCACGTACACGTAAGCGCGAATTTTGCGATGGCGGAGGCGACCTGACGATGCTTCCTACTTTGCTTTATAAAGGTGTCCGGCAGCGGTCATTTCTTCTACCCGAGGCGCGTTGGCATCATCGTTCTATTATATAGCATCATTAGAGTAAAAACTACATAAAGAAACGCCACTCTCCCCCGCAATAAACGAGCGCTCGTTATAACTGTGGGCGTCATTTTAAGCGTCACTCGGTGTGTTTTATTTCTTTCGTTGTTCTACGACACTTTTAATTGTGTTTCAACTAAAGGGAGGCCTTAAAACGCAATAGCATACGTACTGATCTGCTAATATTTTTCTCCTTGAATACGAAGAAGGTTCTAAGACAACATATGTGCTCATATAATACGAATTTGTTCGTAACGGGTGACACTGGGGGAGTCCAGTGATCAACTACTGTAAAACGATGTCGCCGTTCGAATATTATCAGAACGTGGTAGACTTTCGAGAGTTAGAAAAAAGAAGCGATAGAAAAACTAAGGTCATAACGCCTTCGATTACATCTTTTTACAGAATTATTTAGAGTTCGCGTGAAAAATTTTCAGTTTAAACCTTTCTAATGACGTTTCCAAATGTCTGTAATTTTCTTTTGCTTGCCTTATTTACGGGCTGCAGATAACCGCAGCTAACCGCCAACCCGATGTATGTGCCATTTTAAGTGAGGCCAAAAATAGTAGTGACAGCATATTAAAGAACGAGAATCGCTTGTTAATCGTAATAGAGCGGCACAAACAATTTTCATATCAATAGAAGGAGTTCAGCTATATTACAAATTGCAGCCCAACATTTCATTTACACTCATTTAAAGACACTGCTTTTCTAATATAGTATGCGCTATAATGGGCATATCTTGATGTTTAGGTGAACTTCAAGAAATAATAGGTTAATGCTATTTGAAATACACGACTGCGTTAGTGCGTTTCTCACGTCTCTATACGCCAAAAACTTCGCTGGCCCAATCTCTAGCTATAGTTCAAACACACTATGAACTGACCGTAATCACAGCCGCCTTTTCGAAGCCAATCACGTACCAGATAGATCCGCAGTCCGACGCTTGCTGGCATCCATCACGACGCGCACGTGGTGGCCGTAAGCATAGGCCTCCCCCCTCTCTCCTGGTTTACTAGCTGGCTCTTACTTCATTTCTTTCTGGACAACTTCCTTTCTTTGATTGTTCTTCTTTGCCCTACACAATTGCATGGGTGGAAGACTCTTCGAATGATCTGCTCGCGATGAAGAGGCATCCACAGACAATCACGTAGAAGCAGAGTTTTTAGACACTCATGGCTTAGTCACGGCGTCGGTGCTTTGTATTTCTGTCGAGTAGAGAAAGCTGCAGACAGTCTTTACACGCCTGATCCAGTGATTAAAAATTTTCAGGTTACGTGGCGTGCTTTTCAGGCGCGCAGTAGCTTATACGCCATCTCTCAGGAACTAAATCTCTCCAAGGTGAGGGAAACATTCGTCATCACCTTTTAAAAACTTTTTGGTAGTGGGTATGAATGTGAAGGCCCTCGAACTTACCGAGGAAGGAAAACCACACTGCACACGTACAGTCGTCCTCAAGCTTGTCTTGAGGAGTGGCCTAGTGCTCGAAAAAAGACCTCATCATGCATGCACACTCCGACCGAGGGTGTTTAGTTCCTCGTATCTCTAAAAGCTACACCTGGCCCACCAGGTTAGTACGGCTTTCGTAAATGCACAACACAGTGCGCGGTTCGGGCGCTCTAGACAGGTGTTTGGACGACTGTACGTCCTATTCAACAATACTGTACAAAAGCACTTTTCGGCAAGTATAAGGTTCAGAACACAATGTTTTCATATTTTGTTAACCTTTACTGCAAAAACCAATATATCCGCAAGTCTCCCGTCGACAGGCTTGTATTTTTTGCTTTAAATGTTCTTTGACGACAGCTGTCGTCAAAAGCGTTCCCGATTGGCTTTATATTGCAGTCGTAACGACTCCATGCAAGTGGTTGAAAAACTTTAAAAGAAAGTTTCTGCTACGTATGGAATCAATGGACCATTACTTTCATTATTTTCAAAACAGAACATTACATTACTCTAATATCTAAAATGATTGCCCAAAAATGCTGGACATGGTTCTGCAAGCGGGATTTGGTGACAGAAATGCACGTAGCTTCTTTCGTGCCCGCAATCGATTTACTTCCCTATTAAGTGCACGAAAACTGACGCCCCGCCCAGGGGCGTTCATACCGACAGGAAAGCCATGTTCCGCTACAAATTAAACAGGAGTCAATTGTGGAAAGCTACAAGGCTTGCACACCGCAGTGACCGATCCCCGAAATGAATCAGAGCTGCTGGCCGTTCTCTGATTAAGTGCGCCTTTAATACAGGCTTCTCACTCGCTCTCCAACTCCTTCCTCGCGCGTCCCTCTTCTGAGCGGGTCGCTGCCGCGGTCAGATGGTCAGCGTCAAACTGGGCAAGCGGGAGGGAGGCGAGCGACCGTGGTTACGGGACGACCTTATCGACCCAACCAGAGTGCGAAGGGGTCGCTGGAGGCGCGTACATAGGAACGTCGGTTCCAGGAGCACGACCACGCTCACATTCGCGAGAACCGTTCACCGGTGCGGACGTCAGGTGAGCCGCTGCAGTGCCAACGTCGAGCGACACATCGAGTCATCCGCACTTCGGCAGGTACGAACGATTCACTCCTTTGTACAGCACAAAGCAATAAGTAGTCTCAAGCAGAACGCAATGCCGACGCGATGCTGCTACCTTTACTTCTTTTCGAAGCGTACTGTATTGGCGCTGTCATTTTGCCGCGAGGTGAACGCACGCCGCTTCGATCGTCCCGCATTTATACCGGATCACGCGGTTTGCTGCAAGAAAGGCGTTCAGGGGATGGTGCCGGAATTATCAATCAGTGGCGTTTAGAAACTGCGACATTTGGTAAGAGCGTTGGGCAGATGAAAGCTGGTAGTGTTTGGGCACGGGGCTGTCGCGTGCGATATTTTCCTCGGGTCAGATCGCGCTGCCGTGCTTTGACGCTGGGCGTTTCTTTGCCACTTCAACTCTCGGTTCAGACGGTGGTGACTTTACTCCGGCTATGTGCATTTTTTAACATCTAGTGCTCGGCTTTTCGGCACAGAGGAGCTGCGTTCAGACACATGAGAGCAGTTTGAATTTTTGCGCCCTGAAAGCGTTCGTCGTACATGGAGCAGAATCTTTGGGAATGGGTGTGCCGTGACCACCGGGAGCGATTGACCACCTTAAAAATTCAAAGTTTTTGCGCTGCCCACGTTCAGCACTAAACGTACCTTGATGCATGTCATGTCTGCCCCCTCATGCTCCATCATCAGTGTAGCTCGGCGTGCCCGTGCTGAGGATGTTAAAAGAGCGTCACGTGACCGCACGTGTGGGGATGGCGACCGGTTTTTCAAGCGCATATTGCGCGCAAAGCATCATTTCACATTGCAACAAGGTTAAACGAAGCGAAGTGGCGGCTACGAGAGGAACGGAAGAATACTCTTCAGCGCCAGTTGATTCACGCTGATGAGAAATGGCTGTAAACACTGCTCAGAAGAGAAGAAACAGAGTTCATCCTTTGCATACGTGTTCCGCTGTCCTTGTCCGTTTCTGCGACACCGGTATTTTTAACGTAGCGTTTTTTGCCTGTTAAACGCATGCACCTACGCCAGTGAGTGAGGAACACGCATAACCATAACAAGGAAGCGTATACGAAATTACACTGCTAAATGCTGCCTACGCTGCCGAAAAGCGGGGCTCGCAAAGCTATATCTAAATTAGCTGCCTCCCGTACCCATACTGGTGAATCAGTGGCCCTGTGCTCCTGCTCCTTTAGAAATGTGGCTTACGAGTGTACTGGCGAGTGCACATATGCGCGATGTGTTGTCTATGGCCGCTATAAAGCTGCCTTTGCTGCGCCTTATCGGTTAGGCGCTGTGTTCTATTGCCGGGAAGATACTCATTCGTATACATCAACGCATAGCCACGCATACTCTGACAAGTACACATTTTTTTAAGCTGCGGAAAGCATGGATAGTGAACACACAGTTGCATACAGGACAAAGCGCGTGCAAAATACCCTATTATAGCAAGAAAGCTACCAAAGAACTAAATCGAAAATCAAAAATACGCAGCTGTGAACTCTTGGAATGATTCCCAAAAATTACAAAAAAACGCGAAAACAAGTTTTCACCTAAGGCTTGAGCAGTTAAGAAAGTTCACAAATACTAGCCCCAATCAGTGATTGACAAACGACCCCTGAAAGTCTCAGATGGCAGAGGTTTGCGAACAGAAACACCAAGCGCAAGTCACCGGTTGCCGATGCTTGTCATCGCCTGGGAACGATGTCAGGAATAGCAAATGATTACAGCGGAAACAAAAAGAGTTTTTTTACCTATTCAGTTGCTGCGGCAGCTGCACGTTTGCTTCGGGACTGCGTTTGCAGCGACCGATATAAATGCGACACGCGGTGGCTGCCAGCCGTTGCTCGGCAGCAGTGCCTGTGCCATCTTTTCCGGTTTCGGTTTTGTTTGCTGCGATCGAAGGAAAGCAGCAGAACTATGTGGTAGTTCTTTTCGCAACAAGGAATGGATAGCTTCGTTCATTCTCTGCCGTATCACCTCATTGGTGTCGACGGTACGGAGGGCGAGTTGATGCCGCTGAGGAGAGCAAATGCCGTCCCTGATAAGCGGCAGCTCGCGCGGTGGCTGATTACGACATATACGAGATGGTTGCCAATGAGTCGGCCTGTTGGAAGCCATAATAAGAGTATGAAAAACCTACTTTGGCTCCGACCCCATGCAGTTCATGAGTAAAGGGTATTCGCTGGAAATAACAATGGTCATACAGAAAGTGCCCATCCTAGAGAAGACGTTTCTTCGGAACTCACTGCAGTTGAAACCTTGAAAAAACTCCGATTCCTGAGTTATAAAAGTTTCTAATCTTCGATTTTTGTCCCTACTTTGCAAACACTGTCACCGCAATATATGCACTTATGCAGAACTAGGACGCAGATCTGGTTATTTAGCACTCGCTACTGTGGAAACAATTTTTTTAAGCTGAGCATCAGGATTAAGCGTGTAGACTCAGAGAATGAACAACACTTACAATAAGCAACAGTGTTCAAGCTTCAATTTAACACCAGGACGGTCTTAACAAACTAGGAGAGTTATGAACGAAACAAGTCCAGAATGAAAACTTGTTTTAAGCAATAGTAACTGAAAATAACCTTGAAATTTAATAATTTATTATTTACTGGACACATTTTGTTTGACGGAGTAAGAAAACGTGCTATCGTTATAAGTTGGCATTTTGTCATAAGATACGTATCTAAATATTTTCGTGGCATGGTGACTACGATTGATGTTAATCCCCAAAATGGCAGTGATCTCTCGCTCCTCGAGTCGTCTAAGGCGCTAGATTTAAGCTTTGGTCCTCGGAAGAGGGCGTGGGTTCGAGCCACACTTGAGAAATTTATTTTGTTTATATTTGTTTTTAACCTCCTGTAGAGCCCATAAATGCGCAATAGTTACGGTCATTTTCATTGTTCTAACATTTGACGACACGGCTACGATCTGACGAACTTAGGTTTGACTTCTTATCGAAAAGCGCTGTAGGAACGAATCTGTTATGGCAGGTTATACCTCGATGCCCATGCATGACAAAACGTCTTGAGGTGTTCGCGCCCCATCTCTTTCGATTGCGACTGCGGAATGCCAAGGGCTATACTTTAGCCCAGACTATCGCATAGAAGCGTAAGAATTTGGGCAATGATTTCTCAGCGTGTGTTAATGAGAAGTGCGCATAAGAGCGGCTGTGGTGCTCAGGGATGTATTTGGGCTCATTCTGTGTTTCTTCAGCTCCGGTCTTCGTCTTTGCGCTGTTTGCCTTCCAACCCACTTGTGCTTAACGTCGCAAATTTCTGTTCTTAGTTTGGAATTCTACTAAAAGTATTCTTTTACGTTGCCTAATTCACAGGACCACATACTATACAAAAATTTTTAATAGAAACTTCTAGCACCTTACAAAAGGTTAAATATGTCGCTAACTGATAAGGTAGCTCCCATGCCCAATGCCCCCTCCACAGCTACACACACGCGGAGAACTAAATTAAGCCGCAGGTGCATTCGACGTAGCCAACGGCAAAGTGAATATACACGGCGTGCATTTATGCTATCAAACGACACCTAGCGAGCGATGTCTCTTTGTAGCACGAAAGCACCGTGACATTAGAGACTTTTAGCTGAGCGGATTTACGTTCCTCTGGGAGCCCCCCAGCAGGACGCCAACGAACGTAGCTCGAGCAAAGAGTTTTTGTGCAGCGTCTAAAACGCCCGAATGAGCGTAATAGAGCGGAGTGCTATGCTACCCTTCCTATTAGTGAAAAGGGGACTTACGCTGAAACGAATATGAATCACGCTCGCTTCTATTGCGCTAAAATTGCTAAATAAAGACATTTATTTGTGTTCTTAGTATATTCGTTAAATTTACTGGTTCTTATAATCGAATAGTAACTATGTCCCGTTAGACAAAAAAAAAGGTTTGGCCCTAAGATGGTCAAGACATACCGAAGCCTCGCTAGCTCTATGGCGACTTTAATATCAAAGTGAGCAAGAGAGATGGAGAGGAACGTTCTCGCAGACCCTGCTTCGCAGCCGCCACGCTCCGGAGGGCGCCTGCGAAGCTAGCGTATCAGTAGCGCGGGGCAGCCACTCGTTCCTCTGCCATGGTGCCCTGGGAATTTTTGACTCACCTACTGTATTGACAGGTCACCGGGCGGAGAAATTCACAAAACTTCCTTAAGCGAATAAGTATGTTCATTAACGTAAATATTTGAGTCCTAAGAAGAAAACTGGGGTACCTGTAGAGAAGGGAAACTTTATCACAGTTGTTGCGCACAAACGTGGAGGCTAACGAAAAGGGTTCAGCTTAAGTTAAGGACAAGGCAGCGAGCTATGGAAAGCAAAATGACAGGCGTAACGTTAAGAGACCGGAAGCGGGCAGAGTGGGTGAGAGAACAAACGCGGGTTAATGACCTCCTAGTCGAAATCAAGAGGAAGAAATGGGCTGGGGCAGAGCCTGTAAGGTGAAAGAAAGATGTCCGCTAGCCCTTGAGGGTAACAGAGTGGATTCCATGAGACGTTAAACGTAGCAGGGTAGGGCAGAAAGTCAGGCGGGCGGATGAGATTAAGAAGTCTGCAGGGACAAGGGGGCCACATCTGGCAAAACCCAGAGTCAATTAAAGAGACATGGAAGATGTCATTGCCCTGCCATGGGCGCATTGAGGCTGTTGGCGATGATGGGCACACGCAGCCTATTTTGGGAGAGTCGACGATGACCGTGGTGTGTGCGTCTCCTGCAGAACGAGCGTGTGGCGCTGGGACTATCCCATTTGAGCTACCGGATCCTTCAGACGTAATTCCGATGACACTCTTTTAAAGCATTTTGTGGATGTAACGGCCCTTCCACATCCTCACCATGAAGATCCAGAGCCGCACCATGCTACCTTAAGTCGGTCATGCCCGAAGCCACCTGACAGATTCGCGCCCCCGTCCTTCCGCCAACACTTCTCTAGCGGCGCGGATTGCCGCGATGTTTGTGACTGGCTATCCTCGTATGAGCGCGTCATAATTTGCAGCACCCATCACTGTGGATTCGTGGTTATGGATTTGTGTTGCTCATCCCGAGGACTTGGGAACAACTCCCAGCCATGGCGGTCGCATTTAGACGGAGGCGAAATGCAAAAGCGCCGGTATATTGGGCGATGTCATTGCAAGACTTAAGAACCGAGCTGGTCGTGTTTAATCCGGAGCCGCCCTCTAGTACGGCGTCTCTCATAGCCAGTGCTCAGTTTGGTACGCTAAAAACCGCATACCATGCAATAGCGTTGCGTGCCGTATCTGAACAAACCACCTCATTGTAGAGAGAAGGGAGGAAGATGGAATTTTTGAGACCCAATATTAGTAAGGACCGAAATGGCAGCCTCAATCGTATGGTCATCATTTCGACACGAGAACAAAAATTTTCTTGAACTAGAAGAACACAAGTCTTATTGTAGGAACGCTGGCTAGCGAAGTGGCTAGCGCCGTCAGTGTGCTGTTGGAGAACAGTGGCAACAGCAGCACTGGAGGCGTCTGTCATGAGTGTGAGAGGACTTTCAGGCGCAGGGTGGGCAAAGAGGGTAGCGACAGCCGAGGCTTGTTTGACGGCGAGAAAAGCTGTGTGGGCATCCGCGTCCCAATGCAGGGGATGCGTCGTGTGCTGCACCATGACCGTCAAGGGGTTAAACCGAAGTGGCACAGTTGCAACTTTTCAAATAAAATGATGATAGTAGTTCACCATGCCGAGGAACTGGCGGAGTGAAGGTGCAGAAGTAGGTTCTGTAAAATTTGTGATCGCTTATACCTTGGAGGGAAGAGGGCGCATGTAAATTGAGTTGACGTGATGACCAAGGAAGTGAAGAGAACGTGCACCGAATTCACTCATAGCACCAGAAGCTTGGAAGAAGGCAAATATAATCTTAATTCATAAGAAAGGAGGCGCCAAGGACTTGAAAAATTACAGACACATCAGCTTACTGTCCATTACCTACAAAGTATTTAATAAGGTAATCGCTTATAGAGTCAGGGCAACCTTAGGGTTTAATCAACCAAATGATCAGGCAGGCTTCCATAGAAGATATTCCAAAATAGATCATACTCCAACTGTACATCAGATGATCGAGAAATGCGCAGAATATAACCGAACCTTTTATATAGCCTTCATTGATTATGAGAAAGCATTCGACTCAGTGGAAACCTCAGCAGTCATACAGGCATTGCGGAATCAGGTTGTAGATGAGCCTTATGTGAAAATACTGGAAGATATATACAGGAACATTACAGCTATCATAGTCCTCCATAAATTCAGCAATAAAATTACAATAAGAAAGGGTGTCAGGCAAAGAGACACGATCTCGCTAATGTTATTTACCGCATGTTTACAGAAGGTATTCCGAGGCCTGAATTGGGAACAGTTGGGAATAAAAGTTAATGGAGAATACCTAAGTATTCTACGATTCGCTGATGACATTGCTTTGCTGAGTCACTCGGGAGACGAGATCATGATCAATGGGCTAGACAGACAGAGCAGTACGGTGGGTTTAAAAATTAACATGCAGAAAACCAAAGTAATCTTCAACAGTCTAGCAAGGGAACTGCAGTTCACAATTGGCAACGAGGTGTTGGAAGTGGTAAAGGAATACGTCTACTTAGGGCAGGTAGTGAAAGCTGATCCGGATCATGAGAGGGAAATAACTAGAAGGATAAGAATGGGGTGAAGCGCATATCGCAGGTTCTCTCAGATCAGGAATAGCAGGTCACCAATATCCCTCAAGAGAAAATTGTACTACAGCTGTATCCTACCGGTACTCACCTACATGGGAGAAAAGTCGAGGCTAACAAAAGGGTTCAGCTTAGGTTAAGGACAGCACAGCGAGCCATGGAAAGGAAAATAATAGGTGTACGTAACTTTAAGAGGCCGGAAGCGAGCAGAGTAGGGGAGGGAACAAACGCGTGTTTATGATATTCTAGTCGAAATAAAGAGGAAGAAATGGGCTTGGGCAGGGCATGCACTGCGAAGGCAAGATAACCACCGATCCTTAAGGGTAACGGAGTGGATTCCAAGAGAAGGCAAGAGTAGAAGAGGGCGGCAGAAGGTTAGGTTGCCAAAAGCTGCCAAAAGACTGAGTGGATTGGAGAGACATGGGAGAGGCCTTTGCCCGGCAGTGAATGCAGTCAGACTGATTATGATGTTGATGATGATGACGACCATTGATGACATTGTCATGGCCAGAGAGATGGGTCAACAACTGGCGCAGATTTTGCAGGTGCTCGTCTACGGAGTGGCTGGCCACAAGAAGGTTGTGGACGTGTGCGAAGACGAAGGCCATACGGCGAATAATGCTTTCGATGAAATGTTGAAAGGTCTGCGCATCGTTTCGCAGTACGAATGACAACCGCAGGAATTCGAAGAGGCCGAAGGGCGTTGTGATGGTTGTCTTCGGAATATCTTGCTCTGCCATTGGAATTGGGGGGGAGGCATGAACGAGATCAATCCTTTTAAAGATGGTAGTGCCACAAAGAATTGCGGTAAAGTCCTGTATATGGGGCAGTAGGTAGCGGTCGGGTATGGTGTAAGCGTTGAGGGAGCGGTAGTCGCAACATGGCCGCCAGTGCCCGGTCTTTTGGGGGACCATGTGAACAGGAGATGCCCGGCTGCTAGGAGACGGTCGAATGATGCCGAGCTCGAGCATGTGCTCTAAATCGGAACGAGCGATTTTGAGCGTGTCCGGGGCGGGGCGAAATGGACGAATAAAAAAAAAAAACAGGCGGTCCAGTGGTGACTAGATGGTTGCGCACCTCATGGCGAGCAGGCAGTGTCCAGTCTGGTGGGCTAGGAGGGTCGGATACTCGCGTAGTAATGGGCCGAACGGAGGATCGGCAACCGCGGCACAGGAAGGAGCCGTATCATGCCAACTGCGCTGCAAGACCCTGGACCAAGAAGCGAGTGGCCGAATCCAGAAGACGGCGAGGCTTGACGTCGAGAAGAAGACCATGGTGAGTGAGGAAGTCGGCACCGATGATAGACGTGTGGACGTCAGCAACCACGAAAATCCATCGAGAAAGTCGACAGAGACCCAAGTTCAGTGTCACGAAGCGCTGTTTGTAGACCGAAATGCGAGTGCCTTTCATGGCGAGCAGAAAAGTGAGCGATTTAAATGTGCGGTCGTGGCGCATAGCAGATAACAGATAGGACACTGACTTCGGCACCGGCATCAATCTCGAATGTTGTGCCGCTGGTCTTGTCGGGACACCGGAAAGGCGACAGCGTTCGAGTCCTTGATAGTTCGTCGTCGTCGCTGGCGGTCGGCCGGCTGATTTTCCCGCCCAAGATGGCGGAAGTAGGCAGTGGCTCGCGTTGGCTCTGAATTGGCGGTGGTAATAACAAAGCGGTGGCCGAGATAGTGAGCCAGAACGGCGCTGCTGGGAGCCAGGGCGAGATGGTGTGCGCTATCGGTGATGCAGTCACGAACTTCGGCGGGCTGGAGACGACGATTAGCTGCTAGAGGCTTTGACAGAGCTAATCGATAGATGCAGACGGCGTCGCTTGCTCCGGATGGGAACGGTTGAGTGGCGGAGGAGCAGAGGGGGGTCTCGTCGTCTCGTCTCTTCGCGCTGCAGTAAAGCAGTGAACGCACTTCAACTCATCCAGTTTGGCATTCTTTTGCATTTCTAAAAGGCCTTCACGTGCAATTAGGCACGTCACTATAAATAAATGAACAAACAAATGCTTTATCTCCCTCGACTCGTGTAATCATGCCGGCGATTTGAATTCTATCATGTTTACAGGCGTTACAAAAAGTTGGTTGTCCGGCTTTTATGCAAAGCGAGAACACTGAGATATTGAGCTAAGCTATATTATCGCCTGCTTTAACTCCACCCTCACTCACTTTCGACGCGCGAATTTGTTTTTCTAGATGGTACTTTATACTTCCAAATCTTCAGCCCTGATGGCTCCGAAGTCGTGTTCTTTGTGCCGAAGCCCCTTAGCCATGATTTCTTTGAAGAGGTTCAAGACCTATCCCTTGATGGTCATCTCTGCTGCGTCTCCTGTACCTACGAACAGGGCATTGTTCATTCTTTTGGATCCGCTTTCATCACTCTTTACGCCGCTATGCTAGTACCTACTACCAGTTTTAGTGCTCGCAAAGACCTTCCACTCTCTCAGCGGGCCTTCTGCAACCTGTTGACATCCCATCCAAGCCGTTTTACCTTGTCGACTTAGGCCTCCTCGGTCCGTTACCTGATGCCACTTTCCGAAATTAACAGGTTGTAGTTGCCATTCAGCAGGCTGTTCGCTACTCAGTCGCGCGTATGTTCCCCACCAGTAGCGCTACAGAGGTCGCTGGTTTTCCTCTGCATGACCTCAACTTACGTAATCGCACTCTGAGCCAAGACCGCACCGGCCGCAACCGCTGCTTTCTTCCATAAGTTGTCGCCGCCTGCCACTCGAAGACGAACACGCTCACCAAGCGCGTCAGCCGCACTCTCATCGATATGTTCGGAATGTGCATTTTTCCGGGCCTGGGTAACTGGCACATAGCTCTCCAATATGTTATTTTCGCTTTTCTCTCCCCTCCATGATAGTGCCAATTGCTCAGCTTTCCTCCCAAAGCGACTCAGTCTGTGGGGGACGCCGTAGTGGAGAGGACCGTATAGTTTTGATCACGTGGGGTTGTTTACGTGCAGTGACGTCGAATAGTACACAGGCCTCTAGCATTTCGCCACCATCGAAATGCAACCACCGGGGCCGGAACGAATCCGCGTCTTTCGGGTGAGCAGCCTTGCATCACAACCACTGGGCCGCGAGTCCTAATTTGCCATAGACACAATGCTGGCTGCCCCTTATGCTTCGTCTTCTTAATACCCCAGGTCGAATTGCGAAGCCGACCGCACCGGTCAACTACGCCCCTCCCGACTCACAGCCTCGCGGGCCACAAAGCACGGCTACCAAACTGTCGCCACTCCGTGGCATCCTTCTCGTCTTGGCCGCTACCTTGTTGTGGTCGCCCTCTCACTGCGTCAGGCTCGCTGGAAAATTTTTCTTGAGTTATGCTGGCTCATGCCATGTGCAGCGCCATGCCACCGCGGTGATCTACGAAATCTATGCGGCCTCTACAGATTCCCGCCCTGCATCATCCAGCATGATATGGGGAACATCTCACATCGGAAGCGTTACCAGTAAATCTCTGGGCCTTGAAACGCGCTAATCTACATTGAGACGACAATTTTGCGCATGGGGGGCCGTGCAAACAGATCACAACGACTTGCTATGTGTCCTAGAGTTCGCTCAGCGTCATCTGAATGTCTCACCTTGAATATGTCTTTAGCCACGTAACAATATTGCCTACCTTTGCAATCGCATCATTTTGTCGACGGCTTAGGTGGCCAAGATTACCGACATTTGGACAGCCATATCTGGCGAAATCCTCCATATGGTGGCGAAAAACCGCCCTTACGAACCCGTCGTTATCATTCTTGGTCAAGGCTGCAAACCCTATTCACTATCAGATTTGGCGGGCGGCAGGAAGCCCCGACGTGACAACCCTGTACACCCTTCCCCCTGAGACCAAACAGCATACCATTGCGAGGTTCGAAACTAAAAGCTCCAACTCAGGGCTGCTCGCGGGCGCAGACGACGGTGCACGAAGGCAGGTGGAGAGGGGTCAGCTCACCTGTCTTCTCAAAGAGGTGTATGCAAGGGCGCTGACAAAAGACGCCTCCACTATACGCTTTAGGGTGGGGCTTATTAGGCACCATTAACATACAGTGTACCGTGATACCGTTACTGGAGTACCGCGCACAGCTAGAGCTCATGCGCAGATCCTCTTGAGGGCGGCAAACGGCGACAGGTCGCCGACAGCTCCGATCACCTGGCATATCGGGACCAGTCAGCGCGAGCGCACTGGCGGTGGGCAAGGCCCTGGTATTCCGGGAACGGTAAAACTGTACACGGTACGATAAAGGCGCCTATTAGCGGATTTGCCGGACAATAGGACTATCACGCATGTGTGGCCGGGACACGGTGCAACCTCCATCTTTTTGTGTACCATGGTTGCCTGCATAGGTGCTACCCGCTCGGGCAGCACTACTCTTCTACGCGGCCCTCAGATGAGACCGGCGACTCCATCTGGCCGGCGATGCTTTCGCTTCCGAGCCGTGGCCCCCTTGCTCTGGCGCTGCGGTGCATACTTACGGCATTTCAGGGGACTGGTTTGCTTGATTTGACCAAATAAATTTCTCTCCACGCGTCATATATCGTAAGCTTTTCACACGGTCTGTACTTATACAAGCACAGCAGCGCTCGTCGTGATGGGCGTAACTTCATAGATAGTGGCTCTAAAAGAATAAATTCTTGATATTGCTAAAAAGTAAACAAAGTTTTCAGCATAAGGTTGACCGGGAAAATGCAACAGAGCATAAAGGATCTCAGATCTGCTGAAAGACGGCTAATATGCTTTTCTAGGAAAGCTTGATGCTCAAATAAACCGTACCGATGGCCTCAAGTGCATGACATAAAATGTGCTAAAATATGGAAGAAAGCTGATATAACATTTGCCCATCAAAAGGGTGATGTCATAGGCCTGAGAAGGTGAGATCAGTTAGGCATATTAAGGAATTATTCAGAATGTAACGAATACGTGTATGGAGTACACAAATTGCAGTAACGTATTTCGAAACAGGGCAAAGAGACAGCAGTCGAATGGTAATCGTTTCGAGTGCAATTGTCAGGCGCTCTCAAGACGTAGAGAAAAGCTTACTGATATGCCGCAAAAAACACGTTTGATAATTGATGCACGTTGCCGTTACCTGGATGTGGGGGCCGAAATTGGGAGCGCAGCGCTACCTTTTAATCATAATAGGGGCAGCGTAGTGAGGAATGACAAGGACAATGGTTGTGTTGATGGTAAGATACAGAAAGTAAGTAGCATGGGTCAGAGAATAACCGACAGTTCAGGATCTCCTGCTGAAATTGAGAAAATGTGTACGAGCCGGAATATGCAATGTGTAAAAGAGATGACCTGCCACGAATAAAAAAAAAATTGCAATGAACTCAAAGGGAGGGAAGGCATAGCAAGCTTCGGCAGAAACTCAGGTAGGCCGATCATATTCGAGCATCTGAGGTTACGTGGCCGCTGCTAGCCCAGGGCGCTAATTGAATGAAAATTCAGGGGGGCACATTGTTGACGTAAAGTGCGGTGAGGCGAAATCCTATAGCACTGTGTTGCTGCTTGTGTCACTGATGTGTGGTTAAGATGTTAATTAAGTACACAATTGTTTGTGAATCTTAAATGCGGGCGACACTGGAAAGCGTTTGGGAGGCATCCGTCTGACTCGTCGCCTTTCCGCCAACACTCTCCAGCGTCGTAGAGAATTAAAGAAAAGTACATATGCGTTGGCAGGAAGTTGAGTAGTCGCTTGGACGATCGGCTGCGGAACGGAAGGTTGGTGGTTCGAATTCCATCGTGCACAAAGGCTTTTTTTCTTATACAGTTGAAGGACGTGATGGACGGACAGACCGACAGACCCGAGCCATTAAAGGCTTTCGCCTTAAAACCACTGTGACGAACAATTGCCGTGCTGTGCCCTTTGTGAAGCTGCTGATTAAAGTACCGTGTTCTAGGTGGAAGTACATGCGTTGAAATATATCGGCTAGAGCGCCTACCGCGTGGTACCGGATATTACAACAGCGCGCACATGCGTAGTCAGCTCCTGAAAGCGCGGTGGCAACTTATAGGCTCAAACGTTGCAGTGTGACCTTAAAAACTCGGCTTTCGCGGCTTATTTATCAGTTAGGTTGGTGATAGGTGCCCGGAGGTAAAAATAAATATTATAGTTTCGTGCGAGAGAGCGTTGTTAGAGGCAAAGCGGAAACAATAGCAGTGAAGGGGGCACTGAAGCTTGAGGGCAAAGTTTTCACCTTCGTTTACGCTTAATTTGTGACATCGTCCTTGTGGGAGGAGCGCGAAGCCTCCGCAGGCAAGCTTTCACGGTTCGTTGTATGCAGCGCGTGTACTCGCCAGCAATACGAAAGAACGGGGAGATAGAAAGGTACCCCTTGTGCTGAATTGTTGCCGCAGAGGGCTGAAAGAGCCCGGAAATAATAACCCAGTTTGGCAAACCAAAAAAGGAAAACAGGGCATGCGGGATGAATGGGTCTGCATATTTAGGACGCTGTAAGCAGGGCGCGCAGCGCGCAAAACAAAAAGAGGGAACGTAGTCGAGAATAGGGGAAGAGAAAAACGGGAGGGGCGAACGAACGCCATTGGGGCGGGTGCCACCCTTCGACGCCGCCTGTAATATTATCGGGGTGCGGGAACCTTCGTGCCTGACGTTACTATATCCACCCTCCTCCCCCGCAGCTCTGCTTACGCAGGTGTAGGAGCGAACGCGGGACAAGAGTTGGAATATGGGTTGCGCTGCGCGGTTCTGGCACTTCGTCAGAGCGTACGCGGCTGAAGCGAGCGGCCTCGTGGAATTCAATCATGGAAATGGACAGGGCGGAGTCCCGGCAACCTCACCTCGTTACCGCGTCGCCGGTGCATATGCCGCGGAACGTCGGAAGACGAGCACTCGGAGGCGGGAAAACACTAAACCCCGAATAGCAAGACGGCACAGCCTGCGCCTGCGTGCACGAAAATGTGGGCTTGTATGAAAATCTTTCGGGCATATGTCACTGAGTGAAGCAAACAAACCAGGAAACATGGCCTTGCCACTGGCTTGGCTTATGGAGAGGAGCTCGCGTATGAGTCAATTAACGTGCTCCTATAGAGTCGCTACTTCCGGACACCGTCACTGTAGTGAACATAGGGAACGCTTCTACCCCGGATCTGCAAACTGACGAAAGCTGTAGTCACCACAGAAGTACATATACCAGGCTTCTCTTGCGAGCGCAGTGTTACAAAAAACTAACTAGAGCTTGCCGAGGTTTCAATACGGTACTTTTTCAGCACCTTAGTGAAAATACTCCTGCTCGGGCTGCAAGCCAGCACTTAGTTGACATCTTTTTATATTAAACTGGCACAGAGATTTTGCAAGTCCATGCGAATCTCTCGGGCTTTCACTTGATGGGCGTTTCCATTTCGCGCTTTCACCCTTGTTCAAAAAGCGCGGATAAGTCGAAGTCAGTAAAAGTTCTCTATATATATATATTTCGGCAGTGTAAAAGTGGCGAAGACAAAGGGACTAGAGATAAGGATGAGCGCTACATCTAACTAAACGTATCTGCCACTCTTCTGGCCACATTTACTGGCAACCAGAAATGGTGCACTAACGGTACAACTGGGTCTTCACTCAAGCCCAAGCAGGGGAGCTATAGCATGAATCCTATGCTCCCGCTAATGGATCGAGATACGAAATAGGTCGTCTTAAGGACTGCTGAATATAGCTAATTAAGTCATCATCATCATCATCAGCCCGACTACGAGCACTGCAGAACAAAGGCCTCTCATGTATCTCTGCAATTAACTGTCCTGTGCAAGGACGCCAGCCTCGGTCACCTTATCCCCGCAAACTTCTAATTCCCTTCACTTGGCTAACATTCTGCCCCCCCCCCCGTCCCCGATGCCTCACTTGCCTTCTTTTGCGATTGACTACATTACATCAACCTTAACGGACATTGTTTATCTTTCCTTCGCATATTACATGCCCTGCCCAAGCGCCTTTCTTGATTTGGACCAGGTAGTCATCTATCCGCGTTTGTTCCCTGACCCACTCTGTTCTCTCCCTATCTCTTAACGTTACACCTGTCATTTCCCGAATTCAGTTGAGCCACACTGACATGGCACACCACACGGGCGCCTTAGCGTTTCACCTCCATCCAAACGCTAAGGCCCTCGTGTGTTGTGCCATGTGAGTGCACGTTAAAAACCCCTAGGTGGTCGAAATTATGCCGGAGACCTCCACTACGGCACCTCTTTCTTCCTTTCTTCTCCCTCCTTTATATCTTCCCTTACGCGCGGTTCAGGTGTCCGCCGATATGCGAGACAGATACTGCACCATTTCCTTTCCTGCAAACAATATTTTTTCTTAACAGAAGTGAATTCAGGGAATTGGGAGCTGTGCATCGCTGTGCTGGATTGTTTTCTGTACTGAGATCTCTATCAGAATCGATGCAGTTTGATTTGATCGACGGCAGCTATACTTCTTGCGGACAGCAATCAGTCCTCGAGTGGAACTGAAAAATCATTAAGAAACTAAGATTTGCCTATAAACATTTTATTTCTCGTTTTTGGCTTCTGGCGCAATATTGTATCCCTTACCTCAATTATAGACATTGCTAATCCATTCTGGGATTGTTGCTTGAGAGCACTGCGGGGTAAAAAAAGAAACGACTGAAAACAACACATTGAATTCGTGAACTTGTCAAATGAAAAACAACAAATAGCAAGGGTAAAACAAAGCCGCAAGAAGTAACTAATTCACTGCAACAAAACTCCAACATAGACTAAAACATATCGGACATAAAACAACCCAACTATGTGTTACATCTTGTAAAAAATAGCAACAGAAGGAACGTGGTTTCTTAAAAGCACTTTAAAATAAAGCTGAATACAGTAAGGTGAATCGCAAGGGATACGAAAGCAGTTTTTGTAGTTAGTGTTTAGCCGCACAGTTGAAATACAAGGCTGAAACACGAATACCCGCACACGGCCAAATTTTCAAAATTAAGAGCAAAGGAACACACAGGGAATTATTTGCTAATTATGTACTATGCTCACAACTTTACTGCCAAACATTTTTAGTAATAAATGTTAGTAATTGAAGGATTCAAACTGTTCGATTCTGTATTTGATGACGGGAAAATGCGTGTTGATAGCATACAGTTTGGAAATGATAATCTTTAAGTGTATGGGAAGACTTTTGATGCATATATCTTGGTTCAGAGAATGAAACGTATTTCGTAGTGTCTCCTTTTAAGTTGTGGCAATTTGATGCATGAGCTTAAGCCGCACGTGTTTAGAACGAGGTTGCAGTGCTTGTATTCTTGCTTGTTTCATTATATCAGTAGAAAAATCAGTACTTCTTATTTAATAAATATTAACCTGACTGCTTTCCTTCGGACTGCTTAGACTTTCGTTATAATTTGATTAGTATAAGGAAGCCAAACGAAGTTAGCTTATTTGAGAAGAGGTTTACCCCAAGTTTTGTAGCTAGCAGTTTAGTTTGAGAAGTGGCTAGTCGCCGGCGTCACCCAATACAAAAGAGTGGTTGAGGAAATCCTACCTGTGTGTGCGTTCCATTTCAGGTTTGGAAGTATTGGTAGGCCGAATTATTTCCGTTCAGTGATGGGAGGGAGTGGTACCTCATTAATAGCGCATGGAAATTCGCATTTATGCTCCCTCCTTGTTAGTATCATATATGCTGTTTCAGAGGTGGTGAAAGTCATCTGTCACTCGGTAAACGATTTTGTTGCACTTTTTAGTGGGTTGTTAAGAGTTGCATACTCATAAAATGCCATGATTTCACGATAAACATTGCTTTCGTATTATGGAATAGTATGTTGTGAAATTAAAGGCAGCCAACATCTAAGGCAACCTCCGTTTTTTAAATTTTTGAGTCAGCATTGAGGTTCCAGATATCGAACATGAAAAACACATTTTGAAAATCCTCTAGGTTCTTTTCAAAGACTGCAGCCGCCGAGGTGGCTCAGTGGTTATGGTACTCGGCTGGTGACTCGAAAGACGCGGATTCGATCCGTGCCGTGGAGTTCAAATTTCGATGGAGGCGAAATTCTAAAGGCCATTGTACTGTGCTAACTTAGTTCACGTTGAAGAGCCGCAGCCGGTAGAAATTTCCGGACCCCTTCACTACGGCTTCCCTAATAGCCTGAGTCGCTTTGGGACGTTAAGCTTCCATAAACCCAACAAAACCTTTCAGAGACTGCAAATTCATCAAACGTTGCCACTCGAATATCTCAGGCTGTTAATAAAAGCGCTGTTAATGAGTTTTACGATGCACGCGACGTTTATGTATTTATGGGGACGACACCGCACGTAACATGGTCAGCGCATCGTCTTCATCTCACTGTCACCGTTTGATCAGCGTCCAACGTGGACAAAGCCAACTTAAAGAATATTGAAAACCATCTTCTCTCCGTTTGACAACTAGAACTAAAATGACAATTCATAAAGCGGGCTCGCCTTGAATTCAGATGGCCTTTGATTTCGCGATATAATCTTCTGCCCTAAAGATGATGTTTAAAACATTACTCAATTTTAGTGACTTGATTGTCTTTGAATGGGACTTTATCACGCATAATTATTCCGCCTTGCCGTACAATCCAACTGCGCATACAGTACCGACTTAGCTTGCAAAGTTTTGTTACGAAAAATCTTAGCACATTCTCAGGTTTCCTGGTCACCGCGTAACTTAAGGAGGATGTACAAGGAAGCACATAGTCTCGAGCCATTCTACGCAAACATGCCATAATAATGGTGATTATCATGGCCGGCTCTTTTTCCTCGCTAGAAAATGTGACCCACAAAATGCTTCCTGCGCTCAAAAACTATTTCCGACAGCCATATAAAACAATGGGATATACCGAACATTCCAAATTCCCGCGCGATTTTGAATGTCCATCACTACTCGACACATATTGGCTGTGGTCCAAACCAGAAGCGCGTGTCCTGATTTCCCGAGTTTGAATTACAAACAAAAACAGTGTAAAAAGCACAATGTAGCACAATAAAAAGTGTGATATTAGAGGAAACGCTTAGGTCACATCCGCAGGTCTCATTCGCCCTATTTTTTATTCAGCAGCTTGTCGGGTTTAGCCAGCGCACTCTTTCACGCCATTCAGCATTTAAACAACTTGTTTGGCTCCCGGAACCGGTCAGCCCTGTCATCGTGATCATGTCCTCGAGTATATTAACAGAAAAGAAGGCAAAATATTCGCCATAGACACTTAAGGCTGTTTACGTGTGGGATTGCGAAAGCATGTTGTGGACTCAACACGTAGACGTTTGGCGGCGGTTTGATAACTGAGTTTATTTCAAGCGATCATATTTTCTCTTTAAGTATGAAAACACGCACACACACCCGCTTGCTTATGGGACTACCTGGAACGCTGTACGACGAGTGGTTTCATCACAATATTTATATTAGAGTCTGGGAAGTCATACAATTGAAGGTTCATATGTCGTCGGTTAACCTCCAACTGACTAGCACATGTAAGCTACATGCAGCGGGAAATTGTATGACACCAGCCGAAGCGTTGTACGACAAATGGTTTGGTCACAATTTTGGTACGAATATCACCGCTTGAAGGGCGCCGCATGGAGGTCGGCCAGTGGCGGGTTTATCAGACGAGTGACAAGTACATGGTTGTATGAAGTGACGGTACTCGGCTTGCTGTGTGCGTGATACGTCCGCTTGATGACGTCGCCCCTTTTCCTTGGCATCGCTGTGATTTTCTGTACCGTCTGCGAGTACACACACACACCGCAGGCTTTTCTCATAATTGGAATGGTAATGCTTGTAATTAAAATGTTAGGGTATAAAATACTTGATAACAACTGGATTATACGCAGTGGGACGATTGCATGAGCACAAAAAGAAATCACATCAGCGTTAGAGGCTCCCAGGGCATTTTCCACGATTGGCGCAGGCAGCTGATTCGAAACAATTTGCTTTGGAGAAATATTTTGGGACAGCCAAGAGAGAATAAACAAACCCTGATATGCGCAACGAGGTTCTGATCAACCTTGACCCACTAATGGAACCGCCGCGTTGCTCCCACTGCTATTTTCTTTCTGTCTTCCCACGTGGACGTCACTCTCCTCCTATCGCGTAAAGCTGGGTGCCAACACGGCCCCAGGCACGCGCTCTTCACGCGTCATTTATGCGCTCACTCTGCGCGATGAAAGCGGCGGGGCCAGAGCCCGGTGGCCCCTCTCCGCTTCCTTGCTCCAGGGCGGAGCGTGCGACGTGACGCAGTGCACTTGGTCGTGCTCTAAATGTGTGCAGGAGGGTCGATGTCCACGCCGTCACCAGACCGGGTCCATGCCAGTCCACTACAAATTGCAGTATACTTTTCCAGGGGCTCGAATTGGTGTCAGTAGTTGGTGGTGTTGACCCTGATGCGTAATGATATTTTTTATTTATTAATTTATCATATACTGTCAAATAAATAAGGTCATAGAGGGAGAAAACTTAAAAGAGGTGAACAGAAAGCGATGCTTGACAAGCAGGCAGATGAAAAGACTGGATTAAACGGCACAAACCGCATAAAAATACTCCCGTGTGCTGTTGAGCTGAACGCGACCCTTGGGTACGAAAAAGTTTCAATCGCATGGTGCGCCTTTTACGACCTACGCGAGAGGGAGCGAAAAATACTCTTTTTCGCTAAACAACGACTTTCCTGTGACAGGCAGCATTTTATGTTTTCCGCAGCGTTGCTAGGTAATAAAGTGTTAAAATCGGTTATTGTTATCACTAAATTGCCAACCTAAGCCACTTAATTGAGTGATGCAGCCTGGCATGACTAACGACATATGGGCTTTGATTAGTTTATATATATATATATATATATATATATATATATATATATATATATATATATATATATATATATATATATATATATATATATATATATATATATATATATATAGTAGACTGACACACGCTTTACAACCATAACGTTTTATTGCCGTTTCGACTGGGGACCAGTCTTCTTCAGAGTCTTCCCTGTAGAAGACTGGACCCCAGTCGAAACGTCAGTAAAACCTTGTTACGCGTTTTAAGCATGTGTCAGTCTACTTTATAACTATATAACTTCCGGTGCATAGTGCCCTCCTTCCAACAGTTATATATATTCATTTTTTAATACATACGGCTAGCCTCTTGTACGTGGCTGCTGCAGGATTGGGGGAGTAGAACACTTATCAAGCACAAATAAGAAGGCGAAATGTACACATAAGGAACCTTAAAAACACGCAGTAGGCCCTCAAGAACATAAAATATCAATATTAGTACCAGCAACTCATAAAATTCGCAACCTGAAACAACATGAATAAGGAAGGATGACAGTAGCTGCGACAGACAAATTCACAATAGTAATACAAAAATACATGAACGAAAAGCGATATCACGCGAACAATAACAATAAAAGGTGAACAGAATATATATATATATATATATATATATATATATATATATATATATATATATATATATATATATATATATATATATATATATATATATATATAACTATTGAGAAAGGACTAGCGCTGCCCGAAACATCGACTCAAAATAAATCTATGACTAAATGCAGCTCCCTTCATATATATAAATATATATATATATATATATATATATATATATATATATATATATATATATATATATATATATATATATATATATATATATTATGAAGGGAGCCAACAGTCACCGATACCAAAGTGCATAGGGGAATGTGTTGTGCTTATCAGTGGGATATTATAGTACTTAGATTAATAAATCGCTTAAAGAAAATTACTTATAAAGCAGCAGAAAAAACAACCATGCCGCCGGTGGGATCCGAACCCACGACCTCCGAATATTGCGTCCGGTGCTCTTACCCCCTATGCACCTTGGTTTCGGTGACTGTTGGCTCCCTTCATAAGTTTGTCAAACGGCCCCTCACTTCCTATATATATATATATATATATATATATATATATATATATATATATATATATATATATATATATATATATATATGGTCCGAAAGCCATTATTACAGGCAGTTCAACATAATTAAAATTAGGGGCGTGGTGTGGGGAAATGAGCGCTCTCATAGGTGCTATGGCATTTCCAGTGCATGTGGTTCGTGAAAGCCAGACGGCGTTTCTGCTGAAAGCAGCTGTAGATTGGAAAGTCTATTGGAAGCCTATCGTTTACGTCCTATGAGTAGCCCAGTTTATATGTAAGTCCTACCAAAAACATCTGGTCCAAGTCACAGGGTAGTTCATTCTTAACAATAGGTGGTTGAAGGGCATTGTCTCTAAGAGGGCCACTTAAACCATTGCATGGTATCGACTCAAATAAAGGTTATTTTCATTTTAATGTGTTCCAAAAGAAAACTTCTTTACGATAGTGTTTTGTAACGTTGGCGTTGATCCTAACCCCGGTCGGTAATCCTGAGAATGGCTCGAGTGGTGGCAAGTTAAGAAACCACTGTTCAGGAACAATGCAAAACCGTCGAATTATTTTTAACGCTAATGTGAATGCACTTATTCCCCCATCTTTTATGCAAGGAACTTGGGTAGTGCATACAATTTATTTCCGCTGACGTAATATTTGCAACTGGTGTTCGTCGGCGTTCGTAACGTAAAGTCAACTGGTATAGCAATGGTTTCCAATAAAAAATTCCCCAGGTTAATAAAAATGTTTTTGCTCTTTCATCACATTTAGGCTTTCACGGAGCCTTTCCTCTGCTCGGCCATAATGAGGGAGACAATGTAATCGTTTGCTTTCCTGCGCGGACCACACAACCTGTAGCTGCACAGGTCGCATGCTCGCGTACCGTGACCGCGAAGAAGAAAGCGAAAGTAAAAAATTTCTCTAGCCTTTGAACGATTAGCGAACACTGAAAATGAACATGGCGCAAACGATACGTGTCCAACGGCATATAACAGTGGTTTAGGGAAAGAAAAACTGTAGGGGACAGTTAAGGTCCGCATCAAGTGCACTTAATGCGGATGAGATACGTTAATGCGTTTATGGCCATATGTGCTGAATTGGTGATTTTCTACTCTACATTCATAGATCGTTGGGAGCCCTCGTACAACTCCTCCTGCCGCAATGGCGCAGCGGTTAAGCGATTCGCCATTGCCCTGCAGGTGGCTGTTTAAAACACAGCCACCGATGTATCCTGCGACACCCAAGTTGCTCTTCCGCCGCCGCAGTCGCTCAGTGGTTATGGCGCTCGGCTGCTGGCCCCAAAGACGCGGATTCGAACTTGGCCGCAGCGGTCGAATTTCGATGGAGGCGAAATTCTAGAGGCCCGTGTACTGCGCGATGTAAGTGCACATTAAACAACCCGAGGTGGTGGAAATCTCCGGAGCCCTTCACTAGGGCGTCCCTCATAGCCTGGGTCGCTTTGGAGCGTTAAACCCGCATTAACTATAAACCAAGTTGCTCTTCTCGGGGAACCTCTCGCGACCGGTCGTTATTTAACTGCCAGCTGCCACAGTGGGTAGGTTGTGAGGACGTCACAAGGTCACGTGACCTAGGTGGCAGGTTTTCCACCTGCTTTTCCACTCACAACGCGGACACCTATGCCGGAATCTATGCAAAACGAGAGACATAACGCTATCGCGTTAATAGAAACACAACGTAAGGCCCATTCTTTATTGCCATCATAAAATGCACGTGTGGTGCTTTATGTGGCGTAAGCCTACTGATTTGCTTTTTTGCAGGCACGCACCACGTGCGCCGCGAATTACCTTCTGCACTTAAGGCAGTGATCCAAGGCATGCTTATATGCTACGGCGTCACGGCACTTTCGTAGGGCGCGTGGTGCGGCGCAGCGCAGTCAAAACAGAGTCGCGTAATCTAAGGTTCTGTTCCATCAACTTTTTTTTTTATGACGAGCGCCGCTTTGAAAAGGCCGCTCTGATGTCCGACCATTACTCTATTTTTCGTAGTTATAATCGTTCATCGCCCCAAATTCGCCCATGTAGTGCACCTAACTACGTAACGAAGTTTCAAGCCGTGCCCATCACTAACCATCGTACCGGTGTCACCTCACTCAATGCGATGGAAGCCCGGCCTAGCAGAAACAAGGAAGCGTGCATTGGGAAGCGCTTGTGCATATCGATTATCTTTTGTCGCATGTATACTTTCTATATCGAACGGGGCTTGCAGGTATAAAATATGCGCAATTTCCCTCTTTTTCACCAGAGAAGGATTAATATATGCCGGTCGTCGTATCTGTGGCCCATTCCACTTGTCCGCAGGGATTAGTTCAAGCGTGTTCTCTGTAGGTCATAACCTTACACCTCCTATTTTATGAAACCTGATTCAGGCAACCTAGTTGTGCTCGCGTCAAAAGAGGAAGTCCCACGAGGGTAACAGCAGACACCTATTAATACGGGATTTGTATACCATTCGCTCGCGCAAGGAACAGACCTTTATTACTATTTAGCACGAAAATATCCACGAGGATGCAATTTAGTTCGCCAAGCTAACATTACAATTAGCATTAAAATCAAAAGCTGTAAACTACTCAGTTTTCAACACATGTTAAAGAACTGCAGTTAATAAAACTTTATCAGCTTAACGCTAATTATCGCAATGCAGCTATAGATAGCTGTGATACATGAAGAAAGTACAATTTTTTTAAAGTAATATTTTTTTTGTAATTAATCGCTCATAGCGTGATAAGTGAGTTAGAGAGGCAGAGCAAAACGGTGAGTCTGAAAATTAACGTGCACAAAACCAAAGTAATGTTCAACAGTCTCGCAAGGGAACAGCACTTCGCAATTGGCAGCGAGGTGCTCAAAGCGGTAAGGGAATACGTCTACTTAAGGCAGGTAGTGGCCGCTGATACGGAGCATGAGAGGAAAATAAGTAGAAGAATAAGAATGGGGTGGAGCGCATATGGCGCATATGCCAGCTTACCAATATCCCTCCAGAAAAAAGCATAGAACAGCTTTAACTTACCGGTACTCACCTATGGGGCAGAAACGTGTAGGCTAACGAAGAATATTCAGCGTTAGTTAAGGACAACGCAGCGAGCCATGAAAAGAAAAATGATAGGTGTAACGTTAAGAGACCGGAAGCGGGCAGAGTGGGTGAGGGAACAAACGTGGGTTGATGACATCCTAGTCTAAATCAAGACGATGAAATAGGCTTGAGCAGGGCATGTAATGCGAAGGCAAGATAACCGCTGGACCTTAAGGGTAGCGGAGAGGATTCCAAGAAAAGGGAAGTGTGGCAAAAGGCGGCATGAATTGAGGTGACCGGATGAGATTAAGAAGTTTGCGGGGATACGGTGGCCGCAGCTAACGAAGGACGGGGTTAATTGGAGAGACATGGCCTTTGCCCTGTAGTGGGCGTAGTGAGGCTGATGATGACAACTACACTGAAATCCTGCCTATGTGGGCTACTGTCAAAGTATGCACCAGTTATCTGAAAGTATCAAAATATTTATAAGTTTGTATCAGGCCTTATTCGCGAGGAAAAACCTTATAGGAGGTTTGATGTTGATCTTTTGCTGTGGCTTGCAAAGGATGGCGAAGGCCACCTCTTTGAGCCTGTAGCTTCATTTCCCACGCCCATGTTATCAGTATGGATAAATTTCAACGGCGTTATAAATTGGTCTATAAATTCGCCATTTTCTTTAAATACATTTTGAATCCTAGACTTCTAACCTTATGCCACCTCTCTGCTTTTCAGTAAAACGTTATGTGAAGAACGCCCGAGGAAATTGGACGATAACAGGCTGGCGACTTATGTTTTCAAATACTTATACAGAAAGAGCGTTGACTCACAATGGCGGAAAAGGACTTGCTAACTTCAATCGCACTAGCTTCAATCGCAGATGCCTTCACACGACCATTGTTATCTCTAAACTCTAGAGCCTCAAGGAAAATGATTGTGCCTGCATCGACATCAGGATGGGTGCGATCACATTCGAGTTTAAGATGTTCACTGTTTCGAAGGATTATTTATGTAGCTTCCCGGTCGGAAACACGCTGATTTAGCTTAAAAGGATAGGCAACTGCCTCCTGAGTTATCATAGAGCGATTCCTTCCTGATCTGCTTTTTCTAATTTCGATATGTTCTACGCTCTGTTTCTTTTTCATTGAATTAATCTAGTTTTTACATTCAGCGATTTTTAACTGTCGTATAAAGCTCTTTATTTCTCCGTCCTTGTGTACTGCATACTTCCAGGTTAGTATCCTAGTACTTTCGCACCATTGTGAGTCAACGTTCTTTCTGTAATTTTAAACCCTCAGCTGCCTGCCATTTATCGTACAATTTTCTCCGGCGCTCTTCATATAACATTTCACTTTGAGCTCCCCGTGCTTCGAACGATGCCGACTCTATATCTCCCCGTACTCTCTCGTTTGTAGCTTTGCCGTGGCCATCTAACGTTAATCTTCCAACAGCCCTCCGATTTATTTCTCTCCATGACTCAACATATGCGTTTAGGCACAAAACTGCATTCCCGAAGGTAAGCCTTGGCGCCATTACTCCTTTGCAGGTACCTCTCAGTACTTGAAATTTTTTTGCACCCCCACAATGTTCCATGTTTTCTTATCCCTTCGCCCTTTTGCCCTAAGAAACAATTAGTGTTTTTCCATGCAAGTCTGTCCTTCGTTTACTCATACACCGAGATAATTGTATTATTAAAGACATGAGAACGCAAAAATGGCCACACGAACTAGTAAGGGAACAGGACGAGCGCTGCAGTGCAGCGCTCGTCCTGTTCCCTTACTCGTCCGTGTTGCCATTTTTGCGTTCACATGTCTTTCACGAATACGCACCAACAAGCCGAGTTGCAAGTACTTCTTAATTGTATTATGCCGCTCGGGAAGCAGTCCTAATAATAGGCCCGTTATCATCGGCTAATCCAAACTGAATCCAAACAACTAGATATCCTGATTCGTACAGCCATGAAAATAGTTGCTGCTATAGCCGTCTGGTCCGCGACCTGGAGACTGCTATAATTAGGCGGCCACAATACAATGAGCTTATTGAAGGCCATAAAATAAACCACTTGAAAGGCCCAAGCGTACCCTGACGGGCGGGCATGTACTGGAGCAGCTCGGGCACCGGACCTCCAGTCATGGTCCCTGTGAATCTAGTGGCATCACCCCGGAATAAAAGTTAACACCAGAAAGGATGTCGTTAACTGCAATTCTGTGGCCGCGCACTCAAAATCAAGAGATAAGTACACAAGATGACCTTCACTACTGGCTCAGCTGTCTCTGCTTTGAAAAGCGAGATTTTTCACACTTCATCGAATCGAGTATGCCTTTCTTGCCTCTCGTCGAAACAACACTGGTAGAAGCTACAGAAAATTTTACAGAAGGAAACCTTAGAAAACTTTTCAATGCGCGAATGTTGGTCGAGACAACTCCAGGAACAGATTAGCCTTTCTCGCGTGAATTCCTCGTCCTCTTTGTACCGCTAAGCCCCACATCGCTTCAGTATTTTGGTGCGCACTTTGCGTGCCCAGAAGGAGATCAATTCACTTTAAAGAACACCCGGTAGCAGAAACTAATCCGGAGACCTAGAGGACCCAGGCTCAATCCTGGCCGCGGCGGCCGCGATTCGATAGACTCTAAACGGAAGGCGCCTGTGCGATGACAGTGCACGTTAAAAATCTCCGGGTGGCTGAAATTATTCCAGAGCCAACCACTGCGCCACTTCTTTCTTTATCACTTCTTTCATTCGCTAACTCATCATTTGTAACATGGCGCGGTTGAGGCGTACACCGAGAAGCGATACATGTACTGTGGTTTTCCACTCTTCAAAAACCAATTTTGAGGTTGCGATTCATGCGACATATCCGCCGCGGTGGCTGAGTGGTTAGAGCGCTCGGCTACCGATCCAGAGTACCCGGGTTCGAATCCGACCGAGGCGGCCGCGTTTCTATGGAGGCGAAACGCTAAGGCGCCCTTGTGCTGTGCGATGTCAGTACACGTTGAAGTTCCCCAGATGGTCGAAATTACTCCGGAGTCCTTCACTACGGCACCCCTTTCTTCCTTTCTTCTCTAAGTCCCTCCTTTATCCCTTCCTTTACGCCGCGGTTCAGGTGTCCGCCTATATGTGAAACAGATACTGCGCCATTTCCTTTCCCCCAAAACTAATTTAATTTATGCAACAAGTAACGGGTCGTATCGCTGCAACCTCCTCCTACGCGAAAAAACTAAGAGGGACCAAGTAAGGAAAGAGGGATGGTCTCGCAAGGAATCTACAGTTCATTTACCCGGCGGAAACGAGCAGTTAGTAACCGCAGTGTAATTGCAACAAACGCACTTAGAATGTTTCTTCTCTGTATGACAGTGAGAGGGGTCATGGCAGCCTGTAGCTGCCATGCCTGTAGTCTGTAACTGCCATGGAAGCATGGGAGCATGTAGGTGATGTAGCCCACTAGGCGCGGCCATTGTGTTAGGCAAAGTGCATCGGGAAGAGTAGCCGCGCTTACACATGCGGTAAGTGCATACCGTCATTTCAGCTCGACTGCTTTAAGATGAGAAACAGAACGCTATCATTCTGGCCAACATTGAAGAAAAAAAGCGCCAATTTTTCAGAAAATCAATTTGTGTGATTCTACATATGTGACCGGCGCTAGTTAATTTCCGTTACACCCGATAATACGTTTATCTCGCATGCTTAAAAAGTCCGCAAAAAGACAAACGGACGAAGAAAGGACACAAGTACGAGTGCTAACCAACAAATGAAACTTTATTGGAGACAGCAACATGCACAAATAGGAAACAAAACTAAACAAAAACTCGAAAGCAGCAATTGTCACAAGAATGAGTGGTCACTCACCAGGTGACCACTGTGACTACCCGTGTTCTCGAAGGGCTTTGAGAAAATTTTATACACGAGATTAAATAACTTTTTCAATAGAATAGGCATAATTTCGGATGCGCAGTATGGTTTCAGAAAGGAAAGGTCCACAGAGTCAGCACTCCTTACGCTAAAAGAACACATTATCCAAAATTTTGAAAACCGACAAATTACCCTTGGGTTGTTTATAAACTTTAGCAAGGCTTTTGACTCTCCATGATGATATTTTAACTGAAAAACTCTTAATAAATGGCGTTCGTGGTAAACCTCTTCAGCTATTCAAATCATATTTGGGAAACAGATCACAATGCGTTTGTATTAACAATCGAATGTCATCCCCCTCACAGATATTAAATGGCATCCGCAAGGGAGCGTGCTAGGTCCTCTTTTATTTCATCTATTCATTAACGACATAGTTTTTGTCGACACGACAGTTAATTTCGTTATATATGCTGATGATTTCAATATTCTCCTTTCAGGTACAGATGCAAATATTTTAGCGATCAGATGTAATCATTTGCTTGAAAAAATTGGTCCTTGGTCACAATCAAATCAGCTTAAAATCAATACTAAAAAAAACAAAGGTCATGCTTTTCCGGGCTGGTAATAAAGTATTCGTTTTAGATCAACCAATTAGATTTGATGGACAGGATAATGAAGTGGTTGAGCAGCACAAGATTCTTGGCGTTACATTCTCCTCATATTTAACATGGTATTTACACTTTGAGAAATTATGTAAGAAGCTTTCCTCTGCAACTGGGGCAATATCACGTACACGCGCCATTCTTCCGGTAAAAATAAAACTTCAAATATATTACGCTTTGTTTGCCTCACAAATTAATTACTGCAGCTTGGTGTGGCTAAAAACAACTAAAAAGAACCTAAGCAAAATTCTCGTGGTACAAAAAAAAGGCTATTCGTCATATATTTTGTCTAGATTATCTAACTTCCACCCTACATTTTTTCCAGAAGTACGAAATTCTTTATGTAAACTGCATGTATGAATACAGACTCTTACGCTAACATCACTTTTCACCTGTCAGCTTTCGGTCCTTTTAGCAATTTCTGGTCCATTGCAGCATCACACTAAAATCCTAAACACACGCAGTGTAAAGACACACGGCTCGTACCCTTTTTCCGCACCGATTACAAGCTCCAGTCTTTACGTCACAATCTTCCGTCCGTATTAAACAAATATCAACACATGAAATGTTTGACCCCTGTTCAATTGCTACAGCTTTTTTCCAAATGGTAATGCGTTTTTTGTTTTTTTTTGTTACAATGTTTCTTAGTTATTCTTTTACAGCTTCCCTCCAATTGCTCACGAAGATGCCTTCTCATTATTCATGCGGATTGTGTCAATATGTAACAAAAAATGCAGTCTTTGTGTACACATTTTCTATCGAACTACGTGGAAATGATTCTTATTTTTTGTAAAGCTGACTATTTCATGTTAACCTTTTTTCATCATTTTTTAGTGTTATTATTATTTAGTGGTCTCGTCTATGCTGCCTTGTAAAGGTTGCCTGGGCCTCGTCAAGCTGTTTGATTACAGCTTTTAGCCCGGGTGACCCACCAGCCTTTCTGGTAAATAAAGATTAGTTAAGTTCAGTTCAGTATCAGAGAGGATCTGAAGGCTAATCAGATTATCGTTGGAACTTGTAGGAGGAGGCAAAAAACTGAAATTCCCTCTTTGTTAACCCTACCGAGGTTTGACTGGTACAGTTTGACTATTCATGCGTATGTGGAAGGCTACCTTAAGTTCACGCACCAGCTGGCCACGATGCCTGAAAAGAATCGTCGCTCTGGCAATCAACACTGCGCGCTGATTTTTTCTCTTTTCATCATTGTCGCAACACGTGCGCAAAGCTTCAGCAGATTTTTAAGCGATTCCTCGACTAGCAGTGTTATGTGCTCCCCAATACCTCTCATTATTACATTGGCTTGTTTGGCCTATGTATAAAGCGCCACATATCAACCTCAACTTGTACACTGCCCCGACACAACAAGAAACTAACGGGGCTGTGTGCTTGAGGCTACACTTGTTTCTTCTTTTCCTTTTCCAGCATCATTCTTCCTGCTGCGCGATTGAGAACGAATTTCGGCCAACTTCCGAGAGGCGTAAAATACCATCGGGACATCGTAGCGCCCAAGAACGTTTTAGAGCTCAAGCACTACTTCACAATGTCAAACCGAAGCAAGAATCTTGTGGTGTGCCTGACCTTGATGGTGCCGAAATGAAATAAATATTGCCGCCACTGGATTTAAAACCCACGGTGGCGCGAATAGATGAGCTTTTCTGGCAACTGCACTAGAGCACAATGCTTTCGCCGCAGCCGATCATGCCTCATGTTATAGTCGTCTACATCAACTTTCATCTGCGGCGCAAACATATCACGTCAGCTTAACCTTGATCACAGCTTATCCTTAGTCTGATCGCAGCTAGACGTGCCGACGACCCAGCAAAACAAAGCCATGAGCCAACCAGTCTTAACAGGTGATTTCGCACGTCTACTCGGTTTAACTACGTTAAAGCACCACAGCTTTTTAAGTCCATGCGCCATTCTGTTCACGTACGGTATCACTGGTACATCGCCATGGGTTTGTGCCACGTGCTAAATTTAACCCAAAACCAGGCAGACCTCTCCTGTTCCATTAAAGTCCTTCTACTCCTCGTAAATTTAGCTCATCTTGTAATTATGCTATAAGCCTGCACGATAACCGCATCCCTTGAGTATGGTGACGTGTGAGCTATCACATTCATGCATTCAGTGATGGCAGGATTTGATGATGGCTGATTTTAGACATTTTTAGGCACTATGATTGCCTGATGCTACGCAATATGATGCCATCTCTTATGAACGAGAGAAATGTTCCATTGCCACAATAGTGTTTTTGCTAAATAATTAGCAGTCCCACACCTGCACTTTTATGCATTTTTTCCCCATTTCACTATCCTCTGTTTACTTCAGTAAACCCTGTTTGTCTTTCTTGTGATATACCTTGCTTATGTCTTGATTTTGTATCAGATCCTTCCATGTTTCACACGTTGATTTTGCATCCGCGTTTGTTGCTAATGCGATGTTTAGGGGCCATCGACCTCATCAAGCCCGGTTAGATATAGGCTTTTTGTTCACGGTCCTCATCATATGTAATTTTGATGTCCGAATAAAATGGGGGGAAATTGAAGTTACGATCCCATTTTTAAAGGTTTAGAAGTGACCTGACGAGTATTCAAGCAGTGGCTTCTTACATTTGGTGCGGTAGGACCAGCAAACATGACCATGGCGTAGAAACAGTAACACGTCAAGAAACTGAAGCGTACAAACTTTCGGGACTTTACTGTAAACTTAACGCTGAGCTGCCTTCTTTGATCAGTTTTATGACGTCTACAACACCGCGCCTGAGGTTAGAGCCAGACGACAACACGAGATATTCGTTCATGTACCTAGAGATTTTCAGATCTCACCCCACTGAATTTTGTGCGATGAATTTATCTATCGTAACAATTAAGATATTGTGAGAATAAGGGCCAGAAAAAGAACCTGTGCAGACATCGTTATGTTGAAACAAGAATTTTCCATTCCGTCTTATGACTGTTGAACCCAGATAAAAAGACAGTTTTGCAAAAAAAAAAACTCAACGGAGACACCACGTCTAGACACGAACGCAGCATCATCGTTGTCCATCGTGGTACACTCCTGAACAGTCTCCATGAGCTCGACATGTGGCATTGAATAATATAATCCCATGCCCACGCTGAAAACGATACACTGTCCTGGATTCTTGGCGTCCCTAAGCAGATTCACGACAAACGCCGAAATCGCGATGAGGAACAGATCGTCCAGCGTGAAAGCCGTCAGGTGCTTCTTTAAGCAGATGGCGACTGCATGCTGCGCGGTGTCTCGCTCTGAAACAATGGCGAGGAAGGAGATGCATTCTTTGTGGGTTTTAGAGGAGAAAAATACGCCCAACTAAAGGTCTTTCGTCTTTTTGACGCCGCTCGTCAGCATATTCAAGTGGAGAATCAACAAACTGAAAGCTTTCTCTTTTACCCTCTTCCATTTGAAGGCTATCTCCTTGAACGTCTTCCAAATGGCAGTTTCAGTTTTTTCCGTGAACGTCTGGCATATGAATAGGGCAAATTGTATCAGTCAAACTTAGATAGGATTTACAGAAGCCTCCTCACTCGTGTTTCAGCGATAGTCTGAGTGAATAAGGTCTTTTATGACATCTGATGAGTGACGATTCACTGCCGCTTTCGAGGTCTTGCTAGGTTTGGTTTCCTATTTATACGTGTTTGTGCCCCGAATAAAGTTTCAGTTACGACTTAGCGCTTGTCCCCGTGTTCTTTTTTCGACCGTTCGTCTTACTGGGCGCTTTTTCAACGATGCATTAAAACTAGAGGTGGGGATCATAACCAGGGCGAGCCCTCATCAAGGCATCCTCACCCTTACGTCATGAAGATTTCGTTCGATGAGGTTAGAGTGAGGGAAGATGGGCATAAGAAAATTCGTGAGGACGAGGGTGAGAGAGGAAAGACATGATGAGGTGAGGGTGAGGAAGGGCAAGATGCGCTGTCTTAGGCGAGGGCGTTGGCCCGACCTGTACTCCAGGCTAATGTTTTTGTCTGTGCAGTCCATTATGGATTCACGTTTTATAGCGCTAGTTCTTAGGGTGAAGGTTCCCGGGGTAGACATTCGTGTAGTCTGAAGGTACATGAGACGAACATGAAAGGCGAAGAGCCGCACGTCTTTTCTGTCGCCGCGATGTGCTGTACCGCTGACAATTCTATGCCGAAAAAAGCGCTCTTTTAACTTAAAAAAACTATATTTAAAAACTGTGTAAAATATTAGATGAAACACCCTGTATAGTGCACTAACAAGGAAGCACTAACCGGACCGTGCATATGTTCGCCGGTCCAATGGGAACTGTCGTATGGCTGCAAAAATTTTCATTATCAGCCCCGAGTATCTCAGATGATCACAGTGTACAGTAAAACGCAGCAATGATACCTAGTAAGGCTGTTGATTAAGAACTTCTAAGCTTTGTTTCCGGAAACGAAGTCCGATTTCAGCTCAGCGAGTTTTCAAAAAACTGACTGCAGCGAAAAAACGCTTCTACGAAATTCCGCTGTCAAATCAAAGCCTGCTGGTGGCGCTGGTGTGGATTTTTTTCATTCGCACTGAGTACTTCAGTACAGTCGTATCTTCTTTCTAATTTCTAGTTTAGTTGGAAGTGGGGTATAGGGAAACGGTGCCGCAATGTCGTGGGCAATGCCAACCACTGTAGTAATACCATGGAAATAAATCATCAGCTTAACCACCTTGGTCTCAATCATGGCTCGCTCTGCCTTGCATTGTGCGATGTGCTATAAAGGAGAAGTGATGCTGCTCTCCAAATAACAGGAACGCATCTCTTGGTTTATTTCTATCTCTGTAGAGACGTGTGACCACGTAATCGTGCGCCTGGTTTTATGAACCAAATTTCTTGCAGGCACGATAGCGAATTGACACTCAGCAAATGGGTAATGCGTAGACTTGCAAGCAAAAAAAAAAATCAGGGGTGGTTTAGCTTGGGGTTAACCACAAATTATTGTGGGCTAGCACCTGGCCCTGGTGCGTATGACAACTTTATATGCTCCTCCTTGACCTGAACTGATTTTCTTGGGTTGATATATATTATAATGTAAGTTTGCTTGATATTGCATAATTTTAGACATTTACTGCGGTAGAACTGGTGATTCTCTACTTTCACAGACCTCTGTTAGTCCTGATTTCGCTCCTGGCGCAGAGATGCAGTGGATAAGCTACGCCTCACTGCTCTGCGATGGTAGGTGTTGCCATCGGCGGTACTTGCGAGACTTCTGTTGTTCCTGAGTAATCTCTCGCGACTAATCAGTAATTGAACTGCGACGGTGGTCAGTTTGCTCACAATCCGATGGGCAGCTTGTGATAACGTCAGCACGTCAAGTTCGCACTGCTGATACATATATGGACCGCAACCAACTTGCCCGGCAGATGGTGTTCTTAACATCTTGCCTGTATGAAATGTCAAGCTCCCGAGCTGTGCTTGAAATGTCGTCGTCTTCGTCATCTTCCCGCACTCACGCGTGTTAAATTGCGTCTCTCACGCCGTAGTTTGAAAGCGTGGTCTTCTTCATCCATCCGTGCGCATGGAAGCTTCATCAGGCGAGCATGCAGCAAACCGCATGAAATGGCGGGAGATTAGAAGCAGTGAAATTCGCAACCAAACCTGTCAGTTGGAAAAATAAAGTTTACTCTCTCTCTCAGAAGACCCAATGCTATCGCAATATCATCGGGTAATCATAATTAAGCGACCTACAAATTTTCCTTTTTTTGAGTCTATTCTGCACTTAGCACTTATTATAATTGTGATAAACGCTATTGCATCGTTTTCTAAATATTCTAGGTGTTCGTAAGTTTTTGTACAAAGATGGAACAACGCGCTGACTCGTTTTAGCAGTGCATGTAGATAAGAGTGAAATGTTATAAGTGCCGTGCATATGTATGCATGCAATGAAATTTTGGGGCGCAACTCGTAACTGTGTCGGTTTTGTCTCACGTATTTGCCCAACCAACGCACTCACTCACGCACGCACGCACGCACGCACGCACGCACGCACGCACGCACACACACACACACACACACACACACACACACACACACACACACACACACACACACACACACACACACACACACACACACACACACACACACACACACACGCACGCGCACACGCACGCACACGCGCACGCACGCACGCACGCACACGCACACGCACAACAATATAAGCATCTAGCCTCTCGTTTAATAGCACCTTGAGGGCTCGTATTATATTATTAGTACTCAGTATTATCGCCAAAAGTTGCCGACTACAAAAAAAAACTGGAGTTTTAAAACGACTGTTAGTGAAGGTGAGAGATGGCAGACGATGTGAGGGCTGGGGGAGGCCACGAAATTTTTCGAAGTGAGGGTGAGGAAGGGCCGGGTAAATTTCCAAAATGAGGGTGAGGGCAGGTCATCGATTAGAGAGTGAGGGTGAGGGAGGAAAAGAAAAATGAGGGCATTTGCCCACTACTGATTATGAACAAGTTGCCTAACTTTAAATATAAGTTCATGTATGTCCTATCGCAAACCATCTAAGGTAATAAAAATGCATTTTGTCTGCTGATGCAGAGAGTTGAAGAACACGCTTCAGATGTTCAGTTCATCAGTGTTTTCTTGCTTTTCCTCTTTGGCTGGGGCAGCGAAACGAACTTACTGGCCCACTTTTGCCAGACATCCTAAGAAAAGAGAAAGACGAGGGAAAAGCAACATAACGTATTCCGATGCAAGTCCGTATCAGACGTTCTCACGGCAGGTGGAGCAGTAATCACGAGATTAGTTGCCCGCGCTGCATCTACCGCTTCGCACCCTGCTCAGCCAGAGTGCTGCCAGCGGCCAACGGCAGCCAACTCGCGGCGCTGGCTATTGCAAGAGATTAACAGAGCGTGAAGCGGTAAAAGAGTGGGCGCGCAGGGCATCACGTTTATTGGCGGCCACATCAGCGTGTCGGCACATGCCCGGGTTCAGCAGAGGCGCTCAGTGCCTGCTTTTCAGTTCCTCGGGTTGCTGTAAGTGCTGCAGGGGAGAAGAAACAACGAAAGAAACGAAAACATCAGATCGTAAGTCCTTCAGAGCTAACGTTGAATATCATGTTCGACACCACCCGGTCCTCATGCTCTGTACTGTGCTTTAGAAGATCTGATTTACGACTCACCTACGACGGTTTATCACCGACATAACGCCTGCCCCTTGTTTTCTTTAGCAGCAGCCAGCTTTATTGGTTAGTGGCGACGGGATGTATTCAGCATTGTCAACACGCATTTTGTAACGAAAAATCTTTGGCTTGACTCCCTAGTTGATTAGTGTAATGGGGTTGAATATGGCCCGATGGGTGTCGGAACACCTTCCGTTACGCGGCTCTTCAATTTTGTCCATTTCTTTGCCACAATTTGCGGTATGCCTGCAGTCTGGTGTTCCGCCGACTTGTTAGGATACGCGCAAATGCAGCGAGATGCGTACACTCGTCGCCAAGATACATGATGAAGAATTTGCCTACCACTGGAAACTGCTGTATCCCCTCTGCGCATTGAATTAGAGTCGACCATGTTATCAACACCTGCCGTCAATAAGAACAACAGGCGCGCTCCGAAATCTTTAAGTGGGCATAACAGCAGCTTTGTGATGCGGCCCTTCAATTTAGTGTCTGTAATGCGTACGGGTTCTCAGGGTAATGAAATAAATAAATAGTTGGTTTATGGAGGTTTAACGTCCCAAAGCGACTCAGGCTATGAGAGACGCCGTAGTGAAGGACTCCGGAAATTTCGACCGCCTGTGGTTCTTTAACGTGCACTGACATCGCACAGCACACGGGCCTCTAGAATTTCGCCTCCATCGAAATTCTGCCTCCGCGGCCGGGAAAATAAATAAATAGATAAACTCTTTGAAACGGCTATTGGGTGCTATCAGAAAACACTTTAATGCGGAAGTAATGTATTGCAAACTGTGATAGACTGCTCAAAAACAAAATGAACAAAGCTCCAACGGGAGCCTCAATCATCTAGCCAAGTTTTTGACAACGTTGTGAAAGGTTGTAAAAACGTTGGGTGACGGACTGAGGCTCCGTTCTGACATTTATTCACTTTTGTCTCTGTTGTCAACAATCCCATATTTCTTATCTCTATCGTATGACAGACCGCGGCAGTCGACAAACGCCCATAGGCTTGAATGGCGCTTTTTTTATTTGTAACAATTCAACGGAGGTCGACAGAACGCCTGCAAGCTACGGCGGTGGCATTCCCCAACGTAAAACGGCAGGTTTGAAGGCTCCATCTCGTGGCAAAATGCGCAAATGGCGCTCTTATGTAGGCTGAAAGACTGGTGCCGGAGGTCGCGTGACACTTTGACTGCCAGACATCGGATATGGTTCTAAGACCTGATGCTGTGATAGCAAACAATGCCGAGCCCTTGCACACCTAGAAATTCCTGAGATATCTGAGCTGCAGCTATCAGACGCCATTTACTCGCGATGTGCGTATAAATGCACGGTACCCTCTCGGTGATGAATTACTTGCAACTCTTACATGTGGAATGGTTTTGAGTTTCAATATTGACCGTGACGATTTATTCTAGCGCTGCTCTATTTACACAGTGCATTCCATTTCAGTAGTCCGTTTCGAAATAAAGGCATTAAGTTGCGCGACTTTGAAGGGCAGTGCACTTACGGCTGATCCGGCTCATGAAAGGGAAAAAATTTAAAGAATAAGAATGGGTGGAGCGCATATCGCAGGGTCTCTCTGATCATGAATGGCAGTTTACAAATATGGCTCAAGAGAAAATTATAGACAACCGCTGTATCTTACCAGCACTCACCTATGGGGCAGAAACTTGGAGGCTAACGAAAAGGGTTCAGCTTAAGTTAAGGACAAAGCAGCGAGGTATTGAAAGAAAAATTATAGGTGTAACGTTAAGAAACCGGAAGCGGGCAGACTGGGCGAGGAAACAAATTCGGGTAAATGACATCCTAGTCGAAATCGAGCGGATTCCAAGAGAAGGCTAGCGTAGCAGGGGGCGGCAGAAAGTAAGGCGGGCGGATGAGATTAAGAAGTTTTCGAGGATACGGTGGCCGCAGCTGACAAAGGACAGGGTTAATTGGAGAGACATGGGAGAGGCGTTTGGCCTGCAGTGGGCGCGGTCAGGCTGATGATGATGATAATGCATTTGATATTTTTTCTTTGCGATTGCGGTTAAAGTCGACGATTAGCTTGGTGCCAAGAACGCAGAGGCTTCCGCAGCTGACCGTTCGCAAGAAGTATGCATCCTCTTAATAGTTGCAAGGGAGCATAAAGTACCTAAGGGACTGTGTAGAGTTGTACTTTGAGGGAATGTAGGCAAAGGCGAGAGGCGGTAACCGGACAGAATGCGCTGTAAAAACTGCGATAATAACGCGGTAGAAGCAGCGGCTCGTGAAACTTCGTTGTTACATCTTGGGGCCAAAAGATTATGTAAAACTTTGACGTCAATTTGGCCGCGCCATGGCGTTTATTCAAGGGACTCGCACTATTCGCTACTTGCTTGTGGGTGTATACGCTACGCTGTGCGAAATTAAGAAATGACTTTTTTTCTACGTCGGAGTTTGCCTGTTTTCGTGTACTCTAAGAGCGAAAGTTGCGTATGCACGCTGAAATTATGCTTTCAAAATAGATCAAAATAAGTACTTGTCATTTTCTAAATCAATAAACTCGAGAACAAAGCATACTAAGCACATTACCGAGTACAGATTTCAGAGTGACACTTTCAAATCTTCGTTCTTTCCACAAGCCATCCGAGATTGGAATGCGGTGCCGAATGATGTGGTCACCTGTAATTCGTTTGATGCCTTTTTAGAAGGATTGTGAAATCTTGAATCAGAATAATTGCACTGTTTTGGAAATGTTTGTTTTTATTGTGTTTTCCGCACGCATGATTTATCAGATTGTATTGCATTGCTTTTTTCCTTTTTTCAAGTTCTTTTGCAAGCAATTATTACTGTTTTCATTCCTGCACTAAACTCACCGTAACCGTTTTTTTATGTGTGTATGTAATTTATTCCTGTCCTGCGAAAGCTTCCACAATGAGGCTAGCAGTATGTTGTAAATAAATAAATAAATTGACCGAAATATTCAATCTTTGCTTTCACGTTCAGGAGGTCGTAATACTTCACCACAACTGACATCGGTACCTTCGTTATAGAAATTGCTGTGAAGTGCCAGACTCGCAGTGAGCTCGGCGATGCCGCGAATGCACTTATGTTTGATAATGACACAAGGCACATAAGGTACGACAGCACGTGCCGCATAAATGGGTTTAAAATAGTTATCTTAATCTCTGCGAGTACTGTTCGGACGTCGATTGAAACGTTAGAGATTCTAAAATGTCTTCATTTGATAGAAGAAGGAAATCGCAACTTTAGTGGCATTGGTTAGAGAAAACAGTGTAAATGTTCAATCAGACGTGCGAATCATAATTAAAACACCACTCTGAAATTAACTCTGTATTTGCTGTATTCACAAAGCGTATACCTAAAAGGACGATAAATTTCAATTGGTGCAAGAAATGGCAGAATGGAGCTCAGGCAACCATGTGGCATATATTGTTTACTTGTTGTTACTTACCAAAATTCAAAGCAGGTCACAAGAAACTTCACGTGGTGTCGCTATTGCGAGGCGACGGCTCAAAATCGTGAGATCGGTTTTCAAGATCAATGATCGGGGGTTGGTGAGCGTATGAGTGCTTTGGCATTAAAAGCGCAGACCATTTGAAGTCGAGTTTTAGCAACTGGCACTACACTTCTTTGAATGCAGCCCCACAATGGAGGTGGAAGTGAAGGCCAACCATAGTCCAGGCGGGGGCAAGCTTGCACGCAAGAAGCGCCTCACGAAGAAAGTCGGCGGAGGACGGAAGTCCATCGTGGCCACAACTGCGGAGGAGCACGGGGATGGCGGAACCCCGCCGCGCAGTGACCAGACTCCAGACTCCCAAAGCGGCAGGGTAGCGTATTTGCACAGTTATTTGGCGAAATTTGTTCCTGACTTTTATTCAGTTTCATTTCGGGGTAGAGGTCGGAGAAGTATGAAGCTGTCTCTCCATGTGGACCGAAATGAACTTTCCAGTGCAACGAAAGATGGAAAAAGGAAAGCCTTGTAGCTGCTGAGCAAAGGGCAATGGCGGCAGATAAGGATTAAAAATTGTACACCGGTCGAAATATGGTAGAGAATGCGAGCTCTGAAAGCTTGCCACCCTGTATGCGCGAGGCATAATAACCCCGAGGGTAAGGCAAGCACGAGAATGGATAGTGTTTCAGTAATGACGAACATAACAAATAAACTAGCTTGAGAAATTATTTGCATATTTCTTCAACATCCTTTTCTCAAAAAGATGTAATGTAAGTCGGTAATAAGGCCAGAGAAGCTTTAACCTTTAATTGACAAACAGAGAAGCGTTTGTTCTATAGCTCTTCTCATTTGTGTCTGTATTGCAAATGCCCTGTACCACTTCCTGGAACTATGAACAATTTAGCGTGTCTGCAAGATCTCTTAAACCGGGGTGTAAAAGAGACACATGTAAAGGTGCTAGAAAATATCTATAGACACTACATCGACTATATGTTTCCTCCGGAGAAATCATAAAATACGAATCAAGAAGGCTCTTATGAAAAATTGCCAAATGCGCAATATCTCTACTGCTATTCGCCGCGTGTTTAGAGCAGGCAGTCTTTGTCAGAAATATACACCCGAAGCTAGCGAGGGATGAGTACTTAAGGTGATCCTGCCTTCGTAAGATTAGGGTGCCTGAGTATATAAGAGAATCAGCGCTGCAGAGTTCAGAAGCAGACCCCTTCGCTGTTTACTTTTGAAAAAGATTGTACATGCTGTATTCGACTGGGAAGAGCTGGGGTTAAATATCTTAGTGTATCACACCTTAATAATCTCCGATTTTATGGCTGTGTTTGTTTGCAATGTAACTCAGGGAAGGAATTGCAGCTTACGATTGTTGACTGAAAAGCTTAAAACAGAATGGTAGGACTAGAAATTAATGTGAAGAGAAATAAATTTCCGCCGTCTGGAAACGGTTCGACAATTTGTATTTGCAATGATGAATTGGTTATAAAGTAGATCTTTCTAGGGCAATTAGCGACTGCTAAGTTAAAAAATTCGGGAATAAAAATTAGAGGGCTACTGCCAAGTAATCTCTGTAGCCATGAATATTGGCCTAGCAATATTGTTCAAGTGGAAGACGTTTAATAGCTGTATCTTGCCAACACTCCTCTAAGCGGTACCATTGTTAGTGCTAATGCAAAGGGTTAAACTTCGCAGCGAGCTATGGAAACGAGAATGATAGGTGTAACCTAGGAGACAGGAAGAGAGCGGAGTGGGTCAGTGAGAGAACGCGAATTAAGGGTACCCTTAGTGAAACTAAGCAACTTAAATGGACATATCATCCGTGCATATCATCCGTGGAAACGATTACCGGTGGCCGCTCAGGTGGAGGAGTGGACGTCAACAGATGGCCACAACGGGAGTGGCGACAGAGAGTAAGGTGGATAGATGGAATCAAGATCTTTGTGGGCATACGGTGGGAGCCGCAGGGCAGGGAAGGTTCAACTGAGGTCAGTGGGAGCGCTCTCTAACTTACGGTGGTCACAACTGGCTGGTAATGATGATGACACAGGCTAGACCAAGTGCTGCGCAAACGAAAGGCTCAGGCGTCACAGTAATGCCCCTGGTGCCCTGCGTGCACCCGTCGACGTTGTTGATCATTACTAAACGTATGATATTGGTGCTGCTGCCCAAGCAACTACCGTTTTTGTACGCGCAATACACATGCTAAAATGTGAATTTATTAATGCCATGGCATTATATGGGAATTTCGCGTACGCAAAAAGCGCCCGCAAATTTTGTCTGCATGATTATGTCTTCTGCGGAGATAAAAGGACAAAAGTTTGATAAAAATAAAACATAACAAAATTTAGTCTAATAAAAATAAAACAAATTAACAATGAAAAACGTTGGAGAAAAGAGGGACGGGAGAGGCTTTCGCATTACCGCTTTTAAGCAGACTTAAGTGCAATCCAGCAATTTTGGTGCCATTAAAATGAGTTAAACTGAAGAAAGCAACTCTGTGGCCGCCTCTCCACTTAAACTAAACAAAAACAGATAGACTTGCTGTGAGCAACGCATGATGCTTTATGTGATGCGCAAGTTATTTTTAAGAGGAGAAGGAGGAGGATCAACATTATTTTAAGAAAAAACAAAAGGTCCTAAATGATAGGCTACTACTTGTCCAACAGTCCACGGGTCTTGGCCTACAGAGAGGAAGGGTGCACGAAGGGCACGCGTCAGGCGTAGTTTTTCTCAACAGATGCGTTTTCATTACTGTAGTTACCGTCCTGTCCTGTACTGTGTACCGTCTTAATTTGTTAATGATTATGTTGTTTTCTTCGATATTTTTGGTGAAATGTTTTTTACTCATCGTAAACCTGTTTAAGCCCACGCACTGTCTAAGCACACGCCGTGTGCCTAGTTTCCACATTCAGCTGAGTAAGAGGGAAAACCATGAAGAAGAAATTGAATCAATATCCATGACCGCGAGCCGAACCGGCGGCTGCGCAAACAAATCTCCTTTAAGGGCACCTGAGCGATACCACTAGGCTATCGCCGCTTTTTTTTTTCTTCACTGACCACTAGACGATCGCCGCAGCCAACGCGCCTCGTGTTAAACTGCATCACACTCTCGCACTGTGCATTGGAGAGCGTCGTCTTCATGAACTTCCATCTGCTCCGTCCCGCGGCACGGCCTGCTCACTGCTGTCTTCTACGTAGCAATAATCCGTGCTTTTGCTCAGATTCGAACGTAGTAAACATTCTCTGTAGTTTTTTCGACATCATTCTTCAACTAAACTTTCTGAAGACAATTGTCATCCCTACATTTAGAGCCTGCCTCAACCTATGATATTTGAAGTATCTTGATTAAAAGACTGGGAAATGGCTTCGACTACTGATCCGGAGTTCCCGGGTTCGAACCCGACCGCGGCGGCTGCGTTTTTATGGAGGAAAAACGCTGAGGCGCCCGTGTGCTGTGCGATGTCAGTCCACGTTAAAGATCCCCAGGTGGTCGAAATTATATTCCGGAGCCCTCCACTACCCCGCCGCGGTGGCTCAGTGGTTAGGGCGCTCGACTACTGATCCGGAGTTCCCGGGTTCGAACCCGACCGCGGCGGCTGCGTTTTTATGGAGAAAAAAACGCTCAGGCGCCCGTGTGCTGTGCGATGTCAGTGCACGTTAAAGATCCCCAGGTGGTCGAAATTATTCCGGAGCCCTCCACTACGGCACCTCTTCTTCCTTTCTTCTTTCACTCCCTCCTTTATCCCTTCCCTTACGGCGCGGTTCAGGTGTCCAAAGATATATGAGACAGATACTGCGCCATTTCCTTTCGCCAAGAAACCAATTATTATTATTAGCCCTCCACTACGGCACCTCTTTCTTTCTTCTATCATTCCCTCCTTTATCCCTTCCCTTACGGCGCGGTTCAGGTGTCCAGCGATATCTGAGACAGATACTGCGTCATTTCCTTTCCCCAAAACCAATTATTATTACTATTATTAAATGGCTTCGATCATGACTTTTATAGCCGATGTACTCGGAAGGTACTATAAGCGCTGGTGTAAAACGATAGGGTCGTTCAGTTAATTGCTTTCTTCAGAACTTCGTCATTGGCGCCCCTCAGTAAGCCGCTTGGCTACCAGTGCACATGCACATTACCCTTTTTGGAAGAGAAGGAGGAAAAAAACTTTATTTAAGGACAGCACTAAGGCAGCATTTAATTGTCTCGGGAAGCCCGAATGCTCCATTATGAAGTGAAAACCGCAGTCTGAGACACACCCAAAGTAGGAGTAACAATGAGATGAACACCATTGAAGTTAAGTGTCGGTCCGCCGCTGTAGGCTGCACTGAATTAAAGCGCACCTGCGTAGGTTTCGTGTTACCTGCGTACGACATCGCATGCACAGCCTTCTCAAGAGCTCTGTGACGGCTCTTGAAGCTATTTACATCGCGCTCCACTTCTAGTATTGTTGATGCATGGTTTTATTTATGATGATTTACGACATAGTCCTTCGAGTGCCTGCCACGAAGTTCTTCCTCTTGGTCTCGAAAGTTCTTTGGTCACTCGGTAGGCAGTAAAGTCTTCGCGCTTTCCTGTGCATTAAGTCGGCGGGTTAAAGGGCCCTTACACATGTAAAACAAACGATTTGTGGGATCTATGTTTGGGATGATGTTCGTGAGCCTGCCTGTGCGTAATGTTGCCTGCTTTCAATAGTCACGCAATTCCCGTTCCGCCGGTGGTAGAAAAATTAAGATGATACGGATGAGGTTTGGAGGTCGAGCAGAGTTAAAACACCGATTCCGGTAGGCAAACGTGTGCGCTGCGACTTGGAAACACCCTGGCAACTCAGTCCTCAGACTAGGGCAAAATAATCCTACCCACTTTCGTCACGTGGTATCATATTATTATCAGCGCCTGGTTGCGTCTAAATTTTCCTGGCAGCTGCCTCGCCGATATTACCAGATAAATGTTACGTTTGTCCTGCTTGCTTACTGGCATCCGCTGTTACTACTTTGTGCACTTTCTAGGATCTGAAAATTTTATTATTACACTGAGCGCAATCCGATTGTTTAGCAATGATATCAGCCGAAGGCTTGGGTTCGCGCTTGAGGAGGCGGGTGCGGACTAAGAAGCTGTTATTCTTGCTATCGAGATCAAGCAGTCATAGCTTCGGTGCAGGCTACACGCCTGTGCACGTTGATTGCCGTGTAGGCGTACCCTTTGTTGTCATTGTCAGCATCGTCATCATCGTCAGCCTAACTGCGTCCACAGCAGCACAAATGGATCTTCCATGCTCTTCTAATTAATCCTGTCCTGTGCCAACTACAGCCGCTTGATCTCCGCAAACTTACCTTTCGTCGTATATAAAAACTTGCGCTGCTTCTGCGATGAGTTCCTTTAAGGAAAAACAAAGGCTTGTAATGGTGATTCGTTTATAACCTATCTCTTAACGCGGATCGAAAAAATTCCGCTGCTCAAGCTGAATATCCTCTTTTCCCGTTCATTATTGTTGTTACGGATGGCATAGTACGAGGCAAAATTGGGAAAAACTTCAGAGGAGAATAAATCTCGGCCTCATTGGCGTACAGTGGTGAGCAGCCCTGTCTAGAGTGCGCCGACGGTGCTCTGCAGTGCACCATCGGCGCACTCCAAGGCTCGGCAGAGCCTTGGAGTGTATGACGTCTTCTATTAGATGTTTTCGAGCGGTTCGATAGTTGTTGCCTGATGGGACAATGGGTAGGGCGTTCTGCTGCTTATTACTGGGACGATGGATTGTATCTCGGCCGCGGTGCCGCGAAATGCAAAAGGCGCTCGTGTACGCCGCGCGCGTTTGTATGTGTGCGTGTGTAAGTGCGTGCGTGCGTGCGTGCGTGCGCGCGCGCGCCTGCGCCTCAGCGAAGAATAAAAGCGTACACAGGCCTGTTGGCTGGCAGCAACCGGGGCCACAGTGTACGCTGCAAAACCACAGTTACTTGAATTTGATCCGAAGCCCTCCCCTCCGGCGCTTCATTCTCTCTTCCGTCTTCCACTACTTCTTTAGTTCTTTCGGTCACGGTGCTGTCGAGGAGTCAACCGAAAAGTGAGAGAGTTACAGCGCGTGTCTTTGCCTCACACGCGTGATGATTGTAATTTTCGCAGGGCAGACAACAGCACGGAGGCGATGGCGGTGCGATGCAGCACGCTCCACGAAACAAGGCAGCTTCGCTGATGCAGCAGCACCGCTCTGTCTGGAGAAACGAATTCCAGAAGTTACTCGACGCCGAGGAGCGCCTCAAGAACGACATCGTCGACAAACTAAGGTCGCAGTCCCATCCCGTGACTGTTAGCGATGTACTCAGCCTGTGTGCACGAGACACGGTTAGGGGTGAATGTTTAGGTTTATGCATTTATTTGGTGAGTTGATGGTATGCTGAGAGTGCTTTAACGTGTTGATAAGTGTAGTCAGCAGGAGAAGTTTACGGTATGCATCCACTAGGGAACAGATTTATCGTAACTGTGCTTCACGAACCGGTCGAATGATATTGACACCGGTGAAAGGAGCATTCACATCTCCTTCTACCCGCAGACATTTCATACTGTCGGTTGCGGTTACGGCGCCGCAATAAAGCTTTGCGCACGCCCACCTTCTGTAAAGTTTTCGTGCCTATTGCACTTGTTATGCAGTAATAATCCTTCTAATACCAACCCTCTTTCATAATAATTTTATTTTTGTTAATTATGAATTAACGATGATCGCAGCAGGCTGAAGGCTTGGGTTATTTTAAGAATTGTTTTATTTGAAGAATCGACGAGAAACACATTAGCGGAACTTTTTTTTTTTAAGAGAGGGGCGGGGTGAACGCAATGTACTGCATTATGGAAGGGGTTGCCGGTTGGCACTTGCATAATGGAGAATGCTAGGCGGGTAAAAAAATATGACCGTGCATCCTGCCACCGTGTGTGTACTTTAGAAGGAAATGTTATATTACATGCAACGTAACCTGCATGGCCGCTCTTAATAATAAAAGGAGAGATGCGTTAATATTCCAGGGAAAGAGTGTGATTGTTACGCTATCCAATACCAAGGACAGGCTTGGGTGTGCCGAATACCCGTGTATATGGTTTCTGATTCCTTCTAATGCTTTTTGTGCAGAAGCACTTCTCTTTTCAGGCACCTTTAAAAGGTGCCTGAAAAGGATGTCTGATGTTCGCTATAATACGATTGCATTACGGATATAAAGGCCACCGAGCGTTCATGCTGCGTACAAGACCTCAAAAGCGAGCCATTCATTTACAATATTTTTTAATAATTCACGCTTCTACACCTCGGGGCGACCAGGGGTGCCGGGCTTACGCCCCAAATGCGCGCGCAACGCGCCATGCAGCGCTCGTTATGTCAGCAGCGGTGGGCTACCGTTGGATCGCCGTACTAACTCTTTTGACGTCACGAAGCTACCACGGCCGCGGCTGGCAGTTCCCCCCCCCCCCCCCCCTCCCAACCGAAAAACTGTAGCGCGCGTCGGCTGCGTCGGAGGGGCCGAGTGGGTGGGGCCGGCAGTGGAGCGCCGACATTTCAGTGTGCAAAAGTGAGGATAGAAGGAAAGGCGTGAAAACGCCGATACTCAAATTTTAACTACAGATAACTCAGCTTGCACAAAACGCATTAGAAAATTCTTGCTGGAGGATATTTGCGAAGCGGCGTCCTTTAACATGGTAGGCATACCGCAACATTATTGATAGCCCCTTCAAGTACACCTAGCCTCGCGGCTAATGCGCACAATGCATAAATACACCAAATCAATCACTTACTCTTGTGTGATGAAGTAATTGACGCTGGTGAAGTACCTCACTTCCTGAAATTTATACCTACGCATTTCTGATGCAGTTCTGCCCGATGGATTATTTCGGGCCGCCTTGAGGAAATTTCGTGTAGTACTTAAAATAGTCACATTTTCCCAAAAGCGTCCGCTACAGGGACGATGATGTTACCAATTACAAAGTTATACCCCTGTCACAGGGGAACTTTTAAAGGGTATTGAGTCGAGGGGAGATTCTCGGTTACTGTAGAACACGAAGGAGGTTTCCGCTGCTACACGGCAAACCCGATCATCGTCGAGAGATTCAATCATCTCACACCGAGGTGTTATGGCGCCACCGTCGTCGCCAATAAATTTTCTCGCATGCTAAGAATCCAACAACAAATTTACCCTCAAATTGTTACAAAACGAAATATTTAATTTTTACAGTAAGATTATTCGCTCTTGAAATGAAGTTGCCTTGGACAAGCTGTAGTAACATTCATGCACTTTTGAGGAAGCTAGTGTTGCTTGTTTTTGTACCGCTGGCAACCGCGCTACTCAGTGTGCTGCAGTGTTTGTCCTACGGGCTGTATTTTTTTCTGCAAAATAAGTTGTATATTTTGAAGTTTCCAATTTAAAAACACTCGCACTGCTTTGATTTTATTACCTTGCGCGCTGCTGCGAGCGCACCGCGTCCGAGTGTGTCCGTGGCCACCGCCCGAAGACCCTCGAAATCTTGATAGAGTTCCGAGCTGCTCTGTTGACTCGATAGACTATTGACACGATGGCCGTTGAAACAGGCTGTGTAGCACCGATCAATGACCTTCGAGTCGACAGACTAGAGGTTCGAGGGCCGTCGAAGTGCCCGTGTGACAGGGGTATTAAACCGTTGAGAAATTGCAGTGGTTATATGAGAAAAGTTTCCCACTGAAACGAGTTGGCACACTCTGAATATTGTTTTTAGCGGTCAGGAAATGAAAGCGGCAAGAGGCGCCGTTGGTAAATGCTACGCATTTATGACGACAAACTAAGTCAGGAGAGATTAAAACGAGTGGATAGAAATTGCTGCAGATAATCTTGTTGCCTTCAGATTTCATGAAAATGCGACTAAAAACACACCAGAGCATTTTCATTAAAAAAACACCGGGCCTTCATAGGCTTAGTGCCTAGTGCAGTGTAAATGCTTCAGGAGATTTCTGGAATATATGGCGCACTGAATGACTTCCACGCATCACACCATACAAACGGTGCCATTTTCATTCACGTGGCGGTCTAATCGTGTTTCACAGATTCCCGCAATCCGATCGTCATCAAAGACAGCATGACACCTATTTGAACCGCAAAGCTTTAACAGTAGCTCGAACTCTTTGCAGAGGGAAGGTGTGTCAGCTCTCTAACCATGCCTTCGGGCAGTCGCCATTTCCCTCCGGAGGATAGCGTGGCCGTCCTGTGTTCTGCGCAGGTATATATCTTCCACGGGAATCACCAGTGATGACGAGGCCGGTCAGTGCCTTGAAGACTGGATCGACTTCGAACTGGAGCGCACAAAGTTCCAGGAAAGTTCAGACTCCAGGGTTGAATGGTTCCGGTGAGCGAACGGCGCCATGCTGCCTTTCTCGAATTATGTTGTACGTCCCGATTTGCAGCCGTCGGATATCAAGTGTTGTCTACGCGCTTTGGTTACACTTTTCTGAGACATCAGTTTTCAAGCCCGCGAAGACGAATCTTTTGCAGAGCCATGAAGACAAAGACATGAAAAAATTTTACGCTAGGCTAGGTGTTGTTGCCAACTTTGCTTACCACTCAAGAAACAACTGGAAGGAAGGCTAGAAGGGAGAGCCTCTTTAAAAAAGAACGGAGAATTTAGACTGCTTTTAAAAAGTGTTGACAAATTACACTGTATTGGAGAAGGATTTTGGGAGAAAACGGTGGCATGAGCAGGGTGGGTCAAATAGTTGCATGAAAACCATTTTCTCCAAACGACTAATTTCCGCATTAAAAAAATCACGGTAGAACCTTTAAAATATGCGTTCATAAAATCCGGCTGACTATACATCGAAAACAAATGCAAAAATGTCTAAGTATAAAAAAAGCCCGATGTGGTGCAGATGAGCAGACAAAAGCTACTCGCACCGAGCAGGCTGAGTGGCTTTGGCGTTCGGCTGGCGACCGGAAAAATGCGGAATCGGATCCAGGCCGTGGAGGCCACATTTTGATGGAGGAGAAATGCAAAAATACTCGTGTGCTGTCAGATGTAAACGCGCGTTGAAGAACACCTGGTGGCCTGAAATAATCGAGAGCCCTCCACTACGGCCTCTCTCGTATTCTCTTGTATAATTTCTGGAGGTGGCAAATACATATAAAGGGTGGATACAAAAAGATTATAAAGTTTGTCAATCAGCCCAACGTCCTCCAGAGAGGCAAATAAAAAGCCAAGTGCATGGGGCTACTGTGAGAACAGAGAACAGTTCTTTGGCACTTGTCTGAGAGTGTTAATTTTGCGATCGTAGTGTGGTAGCTCGCCTGCATGAGCTGAGCATTGTAACTAAATGTCTTGCACTGTTTAAATTCAGCCGCAATTGTCGTAGTGAGTCCTGGTCACTTGACCTCAGCGGTCTGGCAAGCACCAGGTGAACGCGGCGTTCAGTAAGCATAGACAGTTTCCAAACGGCAAGGAAGCCTGTGGGAAAGTGTGCATATTAAGTTCAATGGTTTGGTTTGATCTATAGATGTTTGAAAGATCAAACCAAACCACTGAACTTCATTGGTTTGAGTTATAGAGGTTTAAGAGGAGAAAGAGGAAGACGACGCTGCTCGATCTGTTGTCACCTCAGCTCAGTAATTTTGCCTTGTTTTCTAGTTATTAACTAGGTTATTTCAATCCTTGGAAGACGGCCGCGTCTTTAAGGCGGTACTGTCCCTACGGGAAGGGTACGGCAGCTCCGTCGCCGGTATCCTTAAAGGGACAGCGCCATCCGAAAGAGCCCAGTGGGGCGGAGGCGGCCATGGCATCACATGGCGGGGATCTGCCAGTCATCAGGGACGTCCAGCAGTGCAGTGCGTCATCATCGCTCAGTGGGGACGACTCAACTATCGTCGCCTCCGACGAGGAAGTGTCTGACATGGCGGAAATGGACAACGATGGCTTCAAAGTGGTGAGTCATCGGAAGCACCGGACAGTCGGCATCCCAGTGATAGTTCAGCCAAAAGAGAAAGGTGTTGACTTCAGAGAGTGGAACCCTATCAGGCTGTTCGATGATATTAAAGTACTACTGGGATCTGCTCCGATTCGCAGTCGCTCCACAACGCAAGGGGCTCTTCATCTAGATATCTCAACGGAAGAGCAAGTAGACATTCTTCTGCGGTGCTCTCAGATCGGTGGCATACGAGTTCAAGCCCGGTTGCCACACTCCTACATGACTAACTCATGTGTTATAAGGGGAGTGCCAGTGTGGTATTCGGTAAGTGCCCTTCTTGACTACTTGAAACCGCAAGGAGTTCTGCACGTGCGACGGTTAATGCGCCGGGTGGAGCCTGGAGAACAACAATGGGCAGCGAAGCCTACAAACTCTATTGTGCTAACGTTTGCTCCCACTACCGAGCGCCCTGGAATAATTGACCTTGGTTTCACCGAACATGCAGTCCACGAGTTCGTTGAAACTCCTCCCCGTTGCTTCAGGTGCCAACGCTTTGGACATGTAGCGAGAGTTTGCAGCAAAGATCAACGTTGCAAGCGGTGTGCTGGTAGCCATGATTACAAAGAGTCCAAGGCAGATTTTGCTTGCGCTATTTGTGGAGGTGACCATGCAGCGAGTTTCAGTGGCTGCACATTCCGTGTAAGCGCCTTACACCGTCGCAAGTCCTTCATTAGTGGCCCCAAACCACAACCTACTGAGAAGCCGATACATGGAAATGAAGAGTTCCCTGCGCTCGAGTCGGAAGCTCGGGACGTGGTAGCTGTTGTGTGCGCGCGAAACCAAGCACGCGTGTTATCGCGTACTGCCTGCGCATGCTCACTGCCCGGCTATCTCTTATCGGGTAGCCCGTGCTGGCTTTAAAAGACCGCTCGCACGGGCCCACTGCGCTCAGTATGTAACCTGTTGGCTTCCTGCCAAGTAGCAGGAATAAACGTTCTTTCGATGCTACGTCTACGCCGCCCAGTTCTTGTATGCCAGACATGACATATTGGCGACAAGGATGGGATGACCGCCGCACGGAATTCGTAGTGTAAAGAACCTGGCCTCTGTGTAAAAAAGCTTCCCGCCACGAAGATTTCCCTGCGGTGAAATTCCTGAAACTGGCATCACGGCAGCCGGAACTTCCAAGTGAGTCATGGGTCACATCGGCTACATTGAACCTTTCGACGAGACCACGAGCGACTAGCGCTCGTACGAGGAAAGGTTGAAGGCCTATCTTTCGGTCAACGATGTTCCAGTAGCAAAGAAGGTTCCTGCTTTCCTAAGTCTCATCGGCGCGAAGACCTACGCGCTGCTCAAGTCACTGACGGCATCGGACGCACCGTCGTCACGAGAGTTTGACAGTCTTCTGAAACTCCTGAGCGATCACCTGGCGCCGCAGTCGTCCGTCATCGCAGAGCGTGCGAAATTTTACAAGCGGTCACAGCGAAGCGGTGAGTCCATTGCCGAATTTGTCGCGGAACTTCGAAGGTTGGTGCAGAGTTGCGAATTTGGAAGTTTCTTGGATGAAGCGCTCCGGGACTGTTTCGTTTGCGGCCTGCCAAGGCGAGGACATTCAGCGTGTGTTGTTCACGGAGGACAAAAAGCTAACCTTCCAGAAGGCCGTAGATAGAGCTCTTGCCATGGAAACTGCAATGAAAAGCGCGGCGTTCACGCATAACAGCGTATCCCCGGCGTACGAAGTGAATAAGGTTTGAGGCGAAAAGCAGTCTGTGATGTCGCCAAGCTGTTTCCGTTGCGGGTCACCCAATCACTCTAGTGAAGCGTGCCTTCTCATATCGGCGATACATGTTATAATTGTAACCGGAAAGGGCATATTCAACGCGCCTGCACGAAAGGAAAGAAAGCTAGGGAGGCAAAGCCTCGGAAACGTGTGAAGATGCTCACGTCCGTCCGAAACGAGTCGTCTGTCCCACTTCAGTCAGTCAACGCAGACCCGTTTACTGTACCCGTGAACGTTGACGGTGTCCTACTGACGATGGAGCTTGACACCGGCGCAGCCGTATCCGTCATATCATGGCGCGAATTCGAGAGGCTGTTTCCACGTAAGCGACTTAAGCCAGCTGCGTTAAAGCTGCGCACGTATACTGGGGCCATAGTAACACCGAAGGGTATGGCGAAAGTCGTCGTGCACCACAACGGCCAGAGCGTGGAGCTTCCCCTGTACGTCGTGCACACTACAGGACCGGCACTCCTCGGCAGAGAATGGTTGCAAGATATTCGCCTGGATTGGAAGAACCTAGTTTTTTTAAGCACTTTGGTCCCTCTCGAGAAATGTCAAAACACTGGCAAGAAAAGCTGGAAGCCATGCTAGACAGCCATTCCGAACTTTTCAAGGATGAGCTAGGTACCATCACGGAAGAGCAGGCCGAGCTTGTCCTTCGCGAAGGGTCACAGCCGAAGTTTGTAAAGGCAAGAAGCGTTCCCTTTGCTCTGCAAGGTGCACTAGAAGCTGAACTTGCGAAAATGGAGAAGCTTGGCATCGTAACGCCTGTTGCTACAAGCGAATACCCGACGCCCTTGGTACCGGTGGTGAAGAGGGATGGAAGCCTCCGACTGTGTAGCGATTATAAAACCACCGTCAATCCCTGTCTGGAAGTAGACCGCTACCCGCTACCTCGGATAGATGACCTTCTAGCAGCGCTTGCAGGAGGAGAGGAATTTTCAAAGATCGACCTGAGTAGGGCCTACCAGCAGGTAGTTATGGCGGAAAGCTCCCGGAAACTACTGACGATAAACACACATAAGGGCTTGTATACTATGAACCGTCTGGCTTTCGGCATTTCGTCCGCCCCAAGCATATTTCAAAGAATTATAGACAACATGCTGAAAGGGTTGGAAGGAGTCAGTTGCTACCTTGACGACATCCTGGTCACAGGCAAGACCAAGCAAGAGCATTTCCATAACGTGGAAGCCGTCTTGTCAAGATTGCAGGAACGCGGTGTGCGCATCCGGCGCGATAAGTGCTCGTTCTTTCAACGAGAGCTCCGTTATCTGGGCCACGTCATCAACGCCGAGGGTGTTTGCGCATCGTCTGAAAAGGTATTGGCACTGCTAGATACGCCTGCTCCAAAAGACAAGCAGCAACTGCAGTCATTCCTTGGGATGGTCAATTATTACGACAAGTTTGTTCAGCGTCTCTCGATTTTGGCACAGCCGTTGTACAGGCTGCAAAAGCAAACAAAGGAGTGGACGTGGGATGCGTCATGCCAGCTTGCTTTCACGGAGATAAAAGCAGCTATGGTTTCCCCTCCAGTTCTCGCCCACTATGATCCGAAGCGACCGCTTCAACTTGCCTGCGACGCATCTCAGTACGGCATAGGCGCAGTTCTTTCGCAGAAAATGACAAATGGATCAGTTCGACCGGTTGCCTACGCATGCCGCACATTGTCAAGTGCCGAAAAGAACTACATTCAGATCGAGAAAGAAGCCCTTGCCCTCGTATTCGGCGTAAAAAAGTTTCACTTCTACGTCTACGGAAGGTAGAACATGATGAATGGGTCGAACAGGCAGAGAAGAACGGTTTGTCTGAAAATTAATACGCATGAAACAAAGAAATGTTCAGCAGTCTTTATGGGAAAGCCTTTTCCACTCATGGCTGCAGTTTCCGAGTATCTGCGCCAATGATTTTTTGTTTCAGATCTTCCGAGCCATTCCTGTTCTTTTCTTTGGTGATCTAGCTTCGCATTGCACTGAGGCAGAACATGGCTGCTGACGCCAAGCAGCACGTGTTTCCCTGGTGCCGGATGAGGAAAATGAAAGACGACCGTGAAGATAAAAATTTCACGAGTTCATAAAAAAATATGTTCAAATTGCGGGACTGTATTGCGCACCAACGTGCAGTGCTTCCGTGACAAGTGCGACACGTGTGTGATGGAAAGTCGCGACTGGCACTGTTCCACCACAAGCAATTTCTGCTGCTTTCCTATGCGTCAGCGCCCGAGCTCGCACTGCTTCGCTCCACGGCACTCACAGATGGCAGCTTCACATCCGGCTATGTGTGCAGTTGGGCCTAATTGCGTCAGCAGGCTAACTGCGTTACAATTAGAAAGAAATAAAAGAAAATCATGCCTGCATCCGTTACAACCACATCTTCAAACGCTTGTGGCACAATCCACCGATATAAAATGCAGCTGTTTCAAGCGAGTGTTTAGGTTCCTCAAAGAACTACAGATTGCAACGGACGCTTCACTGGCCGGAAGTCCGCAGGTAGGCGATGGGCTAGGTTTTGGACTTGAAGAAAAAAAAATTGAGCGGCATACCTCTTGCAGGAAACTGAAAATCGACGTATCATACCCATGATGACTGCCAAGTGCGTTCAATAGAAATGGTCCCGCCCATTTTACAAATCATTTTACGGAAAGCAACTTTTTATGAGCTGACGCACAAGCAACCCTATAATTAGTGTGTCTGGAATAACTCGTGGGCTTAGTCATCATCCTACAGACGGTTTTATGACCATTCGAGGGGAGATTTTGTGTGCAGTGGGAGTAGTGCAGCAATACTTGCACAAAACGCCTCTTAAAGTTTCTTACAGTACAACTAATCATTGAGGGCGCTAAGAAGGTACAGATAATAAGCTTTGCTAGAAAAGCACGTCTGATTTCATTTCAGCATTTTTTTATAGGGGAAGAAGAGGAAGACGACGCTGCTCAATCTGTTGTCACTTCAGCTCAGTAATTTTGCCTTGTTTTCTAGTTATTATCTAGGTTATTTCCATCCTTGGAAGACGGCCGCGTCTTTAAGGCGGTACTGTCCCTACGGGAAGGGTACGGTAGCTCCGGCGCCGGTATCCTTAAAGGGACAGCGCCATCCGAAGGAGCCCAGTGGGGCGGAGGCGGCCATGGCATCACATGGCGGGGATCTGCCAGTCATCAGGGACGTCCAGCAGTGCAGTGCGTCATCATCGCTCAGTGGGGACGACTCAACTATCGTCGCCTTTGACGAGGAAGTGGCTGACATGGCGGAATTGGACAACGATGGCTTCAAAGTGGTGAGTCATCGGAAGCACCGGACAGTCGGCATCCCAGTGATAGTTCAGCCAAAAGAGAAAGGAGTTGACTTCAGAGAGTGGAACCCTATCAGGCTGTTCGATGATATTAAAGTACTACAGGGATCTGCTCCGATTCGCAGTCGCTTCACAACGCAAGGGGCTCTTCATCTAGATATCTCAACGGAAGAGCAAGTAGACATTCTTCTGCGGTGCTCTCAGATCGGTGGCATACGAGTTCAAGCCCGGTTGCCACACTCCTACATGACTAACACATGTGTTAATAAGGGGAGTACCAGTGTGGTATTCGGAAAGTGCCCTTCTTGACTACTTGAAGCCGCAAGGAGTTCTGCACTTGCGACGGGTAATGCGCCGGGTAGACCCTGGAGAACAACAATGGGCAGCGAAGCCTACAAACTCTATTGTGCTAACGTTTGCTCCCAACACCGAGCGCCGTGGAATAATTGACCTTGGTTTCACCAAACATGCAGTCCACGAGTTCGTTGAAACTCCTCCCCGGTGCTTCAGGTGCCAACGCTTTGGACATGTAGCGAGAGTTTGCAACAAAGATCAACGTTGCAAGCGGTGTGGTGGTGGCCATGAATACAAAGAGTGCAAGGCAGATTTTGCTTGCGCTAATTGTGGAGGTGACCATCCAGCCAGTTTCAGTGGCTGCACATTCCGTGTAAGCGCCTTACACCGTCGCAAGTCCTTCATTAGTGGCCCCAAACCACAACCTACTGAGAAGCCGATACATGGAAGTGAAGAGTTCCCTGCGCTCGAGTCGCAAGCTCGGGACGTGGTAGTAAGCGACGTCGCTGCACGACCTGATCCGAGCAAGTCGGCAACGGCCTCCGATGGTGAGCTGGCTGTTCGATCTGCTTCTGCAAAAAGTGTCCATGTTCCTGAGCGACCAGATCACAGCAAGACTCGACAACATGGAGGACATCACCTTGCCTTAAAAGAGATGCAGACACCAGCTACCGTGGCCAAGAGTAGGTCCCAGTCTCCGTCTTTTGTCGAAGTGGTGCGCCAGTGCGTGCAGCAAAATAAGGAGCTCAAAAGCCGGAATATCTCCGACCTTCTACGCGTTTTGTTTGATGTCCTGCGTTCATTTAGCCAAGCGATGCAGCCTGGCACTTTGAAGAACTTTATACAGCTGGTGCTTTCCATTGAGACCTTGATCACCGCCTTCGCAGATAACTTCAACTCCTAGATGGCTAGTTTTCTTCAACCTGTTGCAACTAAAAACCTTAGAAAAGTGCCGTTTATCATGCAATGGAACTGCGCTGGGATTATAAGTCGATTAGCAGAACTAAAATTGTTCTTGAAAGAGAACTGTGTTCCAGTACTGGCCCTCTCGGAGGCTGGCTTGCCAAGCGGGAGGTCTTTTCCGGGATACGTCGCGCACAAGAATTGCAGCATCAAGTCTTTTCCCGCAGGAAGTGCCGCCCTTTACATACGAAGGGAGATTCCTCATGTGGCTTTGAACGTCACCGATCTTTGCATCGACAGTATTGAGGTAGTGGCTGTGAGGAAGTGGCTGTGAGGCATCAGTATACGTGTCCCCGCAGAAGAAGGTCGATATGGCTTTGTTTCTCCAGCAACTTTGTGACCGCTGCCCAGCACCCAGAATCATCTGCGGTGACTTCAACGCCCACCACCCTGCGTGGGGTGACAGGAACACAGATCCTCGCGGACGCCGACTTGTAGAAGTCATCGACAGTTTGGACCTGTGCGTGGCCAATGACGGAAGTCCCACTTTCTTTCGGCCTCCAACCTCACCCACATCTATAGACTTAACCTTACATTCACCTGACGTCCGTGTGCTGTGGTTCACTAGAGCTGACCGAATGGGAAGTGATCACTACCCGATATTTGTGTTTACTGCCGACTTCCATCTGCGTGGTCCCAAAATTTGCCATGTTGTTAACTGGGACAAATACAGGGAGCACTTAGCCTGTGTTTCCGGTGATGTGACAGACAAAATGATTTATGTTAAGATGGCTGCTACCACGGCGCTCAAGCTACCTGATCATTTTCCGACTCCGGATTTAAAACTCAGGAACCTCTGCGCTGCGCGCAGAAGGGCGGAGCGACAACTGTTGCGGAAGAAGGACGACAGAGCCTCGAAGACAACTTTCAACAGGCTCAACTCTGCCATTAGACGTCATGCGAACAAGCTCTGTAGGTCCCAGTGGGCATCCTTTTGCGCTAGTTTGACTGTTTTCTCACCGATAACGAGAATTTGGCGTGTCGTTGGCAGTCTTGCTGGTGGCTCTCGTCCGAGTAAACCTTTCGAGGCCCTTGCATTGCGCACGCAGAAACATCTCGTGTGCGTGGCAGAGGAATTTGCGGATGCATTTGTGAATTCCAGACGAGGCATTCATCCCTGCGCTCTACCTGCTACGTCTCCGTCTGTTATGGACGCCCCGTTCACACTTCGAGAACTACAGACAGCGCTCCGCAGCCTGCGGCGTCGCTGTGCACCAGGTCCTGACGGCATTACCAATCAAATGTTACAGAACCTGCCTCTAGAAAACCGGAAGATGCTCCTAACCTATCTCAATCGAGTGTGGGAGTCTGGTGACGTTCCCCCTTTATGGAAGGTGGCTTGTGTAGTCCCACTGCTGAAGGCCAGCAAAGAGATGACAGACGCGGCCTCGTATCGTCCTGTATCGCTGACGTCGTGTGTGGCTAAGCTCATGGAGAAGATGGCAAGTAAGCGTTTGTCTTGGTGGCTTGAGGATAGAAGGGCACTACCAACATACATGACTGGATTCCGCACAGGTTTAAGCGCGCAAGATAGCGTCCTGGACTTGATAAGCCACATTGAACATCAGAGTGCTTTTGGACTTTCAACACTAGCTATTTTCCTAGACGTATCAAAGGCTTATGATAGCGTCCTCCAGAGCTCAATACTTAATAGTCTGCAAGTCATAGGCGTACAGGGCTATCTTCTGCGATTCATTCACTCATTTCTCAGTGATCGTAAATTTCGAGTGCGGTTAGGCAGTACAATGAGCTCCGAAAGGGCGGTATCGCGAGGGGTACCTCAGGGTAGTGTCCTGTCCCCAACGCTCTTTAATGTTGTCATGGCTGGTCTTCCCGCAAAAGTGAAAAAACATTGTAGGCATGTCCATATGTCGATGTATGCAGACGACATATGTCTTTGATTAACCGGATATCAACACAACCGCTTAGCTCTATTAGCGCGACAGGCCGTGCTTTCAGTTAAAGTTGCCTTCAAGGTGTTGGGTTGACTCTCTCGGTGGAAAAATCTGGCTTCGTCCTGATTCCAGGTAGGGGACGACGGTATGCGCGGCTGAGCACAGACCTTGATCAGTCTTGCCTTCGTCAGGTTAACCACATACGTTTTTTGGGCGTCACTGTTGACTCACGTCTACAGTGGCGACGAGCTGTGGACTCGATTGTGGCTTCACTATCTTCGCGTCTCAATGTGCTTCGTAGAATTGCTAGTGAGCAATGGGGAAACCATCCTGCTTCAATGATCAGGCTTCACGATGCCCTGGTGACAAGTCGCATAATGTACCAGCTCCCTTTAATTTCCCCCTCGGTATCGCAGCTGGAACGCCTTGAGGGTTTGCACAGAATGGGACTAAGGAGGGCTCTCGGCATTCCGCAGGCTGCTCCAAACAATGCAGTACTGTATGAGTCTCAATCGAAACCTCTTCGGCTAGCCGCTTCACAAAGACTTTTGCTGCAATTTGGCCGCCTCAGAGAGACTGTTGCCGGGAGAGCGCTTCTACAGCGCCTTCAAAAGAGATCTGAGTCCCGGGAGTACTTGGCTTTAAATACTCTTCGTTCTCTGGGTCTCGACCTTCGAGATCGAACTAAGACGTTGAAGCCACCTTGGTCCTTTCCGAGCCTCGATTGTTCCTTGACAATTCGCCACGTTCGCGCTAAGCGGAATTCTCCTTTAGCGGCAATGCGTTCGCTCGTACTGGAACATCTTGAGACCGAATATGCCAGTCATACTCAAATTTTTACGGACGGCTCTGTGGACAAGGTCAGAGGATCTAGTGCAGCTGCTTTTCATATTCCGTCTTTGAAGTATGACTGGTCTGTTCGTTTTACTAAAGTCGTGTCCTCCACAATGGCCGAAAGCGTTGCCATTGAGGCAGCTCTAAAGAAGCTACGGTGTTGTACGCCTCAACCTACTGTCATAATTACGGATTCAAAATCTGCCCTTCAAAGGTTAGAGTACGGGTTCCCCACTGATGCCTTGAGTCTTAGATCCCTACGTTTGGTGCAGAATCTACATAGCAAGGGCTTCTCTATACGCTTTCAATGGGTGCCCTCGCACATAGGTGTCTTAGGCAACGAGATAGCAGACAACCTCGCCCATACAGCTCTCTCCGGGATTCCAGTACATGGAGTCCCTCATGAAGTCAGGCAAATGTTCAGAGACGTGGTGTTGTGCCACTTCAGTTCTTTGTGGAACTCTCCTCATCAGCCATGTGTGACCAAGGGTCTCAAAAGGTACCAAGCCACTTTGCTGCACCGCGTTCGCACGGATTCTGCTCGTACGCCGGCCTGGATGTATAAGACTGGCCTAGCGTTGTCACCATTGTGTTCAACGTGTGGTGCGTGTGGTGACATAGAACATTACCTCTTGTGCTGTACTTTGTACAACGCGGAACGGGCTGTGTTATTCGGATCCCTCAAGAAGGCAGGAGTTCCTCACAGTTCTCTTCAGGACATTGCTTTCCCGCGCGGGAGCCAGGGATGCTTCTCGCCTTCTTCTACTTTACCTGCCGGACACGGATTTGGCCTCCACATGGTGACCTCAGGAGTGTCTATTTGGGTTTTTGCGGACAGTGTTTCTGTAAGCAGTTCATTGTATCAAACGCCGCAAACAGATTGTTTTTAGCACCCACCGACGAACGTGAAGTGCTGGATATTATTCTGGCTCTAAAAAATAGCTGTGCTCCAGGAGCAGACGAAATTAAACCGAAACCTCTAAAGGCTGTAGGTGAAATAATCAGTTGCCCGCTCTCTCACATTTGCAACATTATTTTATCTACGGGCGTTTTTTCGCAGAAAATAAAACTGACCAAAGTGACTGTTGTGCACAAGGGTGGCTCCGCGAACGAACTAACAAATTATAGGCCCATATCAGTACTACCAGTATTTGCAAAGGTAGCCGAACAGGTTATAAACAAAAGATTCGTCCGATTTCTCACCGCGCAAAATATTATAGCCGATGAGCAATTTGGCTTTAGGAAAGAGAGATCAGCCGAAACCGCACTCCTTGGGATAAAGGAAAAAATTCTAAACAACATTGAAGAAAAGGCACACACCCTGGGAAATTTTCTCGACTTCAGAAAGGCATTTTACTGCGTTCAGCACGATGTTCTAATAAGAAAGCTTCCATTTTACGGATTCCGCGGCATGTCGTTGACCTTAATTGAGAACTGTTTAACGTCAAGAGAGCAATTTACTGTCATAAATGCTGCAGCCTCACATGTAAAAACAATAAAATATGGTGTGCCTCAGGGATCTATTCTCGGACCTGTACTCTTTATTTTATACCCGAATGATGTTGTGAATATACCAGGCAGCGAAAACCTAGTGTTGTACGCTGAAGACACAAATGTCTTTTCTCAAGTATTGACCCCTACGCGCTCGAAAGAAAGGCTAACTATTGGTTGACTGGTTTGAGTACATGGTTAAAACTAAACAGGATGCAATTAAATGCTAGTAAGACCAAATACATTCTCTTCAGGGCAAAAGGTGTAAAAGCTCCTGACAACCTAAACTTAAACTTTGAAAACACTCAGCTGCAACAGTGCTCACAAATTCGTTTTCTAGGTGTTTTGTTTCAAGAAAATCTCTCTTGGAACTCGCATGTTGATCAGCTTCGCAGTGATCTTTGTCGGGCGGTTGGCATTTTAAACAAACTGAGATATTATCTCCCGGCGTCCGTAAAGCGGCAAATATACTATTCAATAATACATTCCCGTTTAAGCTACTGCTCCCTTGTGTGGTTAACGACGACGCAGACAAATCGAGATTCCCTCCTTGCAATTCAAAAGCGGGCATTACGAGCTGTTGGGAAAATACAGTTATTGCGCAGCTGCCGGCCTTTGTTTAGGTCTTATGGAATATTAGAAATAAGTAAACTGCACACATACAAACTATGTCTCGAAATATTACGCCAGTACAAACTAGACAAAATAACCTTCGAAACCACCTATCACACTAAACTTAGCACATACGAACTTCGAAAACAATGTATGGAAACACCTCGTGTACGCACAAATTATGGTTTTCAGAGGTTAGGATGGCAAATTCCTGACTTAATTAACCAATACCCTATTATTCTGGATACTGCACGCACTACTCCCTCGATACGTAAATACAAAATGTTAACTAAAGCAATGCTCATAAATGAACCTTAAAGATAAAATCTTAACGTATTCCTATCACTAGTGTATGTTTTGTAAATATTGCTCTGGTGGAATTCTGGTTAATGTTTGCTGTGTGTGTTTTGTAAAGATGTCTTAGTATATTGTAACGGAAAACAGGGAGACAGGTCGCTAACCAGCAGAATACAGCAAGCAGCCAGCCAGCCAGCGAGAGACACTTCAACGTCTTCGAAGACACTTCAGCGCCACCTGAGAACACCAGGTGGCATTACTCCCCCTCCAAAAAAAAAGAAAAACAAAAGCGGGGTTGCAGTATGGGCAGTGGAAAGAGAGAGAAAAAAAAAACAGCACAAGCACACAAAAATGTACAAGGGAGGTGGGCGAAGGTGTCCCACGCGAAAACTAGCAGAACACTGAGCGTACTATCCATTACCGCGTGAAGTAGGGTTTCATGCGGACAACGTGCACAACCTCAGAGCGGGGTGGACGACGCTGAGGCTGCACAGTCCCGTCAGGAAGAACTTCGTAGGTCACTTCGGTGACGCGGCGCAAAACTCGGTACGGTCCAAAGTAACGGCACATCAGTTTTTCAGACAAGCCTGGGCGGCGTACCGGGGTCCACACCCAAACTTGGTCTCCCGGATGGTATTCGACGTGCCGATGACGGAGGTTGTAGCGGCGTGCATCCGTGCCCTGCTGCCGCTGAATGTGAAGACGGGCAAGTTGACGTGCTTCCTCGGCGCGCTGAGCGAACTGCTCGGCGTCTGGCGTGAGTGGGTGGTCATCAGTGCTGCATGGAAGCATTGCATCCAGCATCGTCTGAACGTCACGTCCGTAGACCAGACGAAATGGTGTAAATCGAGTCGTCTCCTGGGTGGCCGTGTTGTAAGCGTATGTGACGTACGGGAGAATCTCGTCCCAGGTTTTGTGCTGCGAGTCTATGTACATTGCGATCATGTCGGCGATCGTTCTGTTGAGTCTCTCTGTGAGCCCGTTCGTCTGTGGGTGATAGGCAGTAGTTTTGCGATGGTTCGTGTGACTGAGCTCGAACACGTCGCGCATGAGCTGTGCCGTAAACGCCGTACCTCGATCAGTGATTACGTGGGACGGTGCGCCATGACGCAGCACGATTTGTTGCATAAAAAACTGGGCGATCTCAGATGACGTACCGCGCTGCACCGCTTTAGTTTCCGCATACCTTGTTAAATAGTCGGTCGCGACTATGATCCATTTATGACCGGCCGATGACACAGGGAATGGGCCCAGAAGATCGATGCCGACTTGATCAAAAGGCGTCCGAGGGGGTTCAATAGGTTGGAGCAAGCCCGCTGGCTTGAGAGGAGGCGCCTTACGACGTTGGCAATCGCGGCAGCCTCTGACGTAACGCTGGACGGCGTGAGAAAGTTTGGGCCAATAATACGCCTGGCGCACGCGTGCAAGTGTGCGGGCAAAGCCCAAGTGGCCGGAGGTCGGCTCATCGTGACAAGCAAGAAGGATATCGGCGCGGAGATCTGCCGGAACGACGAGGAGGTGCGCTCGGTCAACAGTGCTGGAGTTTTTCTTAAACAAAATGCCGTTCCGGAGACAGAAGGCCGGCAGGTTTCTAGAAAATTGTCGGGGTACGACAGAAGCTCGGCCCTCCAGATAATCAATGATAGGTCGCAGGTCTGGGTCAGCTCGCTGGCGGGTCATTAGGTCTAAGGCGCTGACAACTCCAATAAAACCACTCTCGTCCTCTATGCTATCATCCGCTAACCCGACGGGCGCGCGAGAGAGTGCGTCAGCGTCTTCGTGCGTCTGGCCAGATTTGTGCACAATGGTGTAATCGAATTCTTGGAGGCGGAGGCTCCATCGGGCTAGGCGCCCCGATGGGTCGCGAAGATTTGCAAGCCAGCACAACGAATGGTGGTCGGTAACTACTTTGAACGGGCGGCCGTAGAGGTACGGACGAAATTTCATGGTTGCCCACATAACCGCAAGGCATTCTTTTTCTGTGGTCGAATAGTTTGTTTCAGCGCGAGAAAGCGTGCGGCTTGCATACGCGATGACCCTTTCCACGCCACCTTGGTGTTGGACGAGTACGGCGCCGAGGCCGACGTTGCTCGCGTCGGTGTGGACTTCGGTTTCAGCCTCTTCATCAAAGTGCACAAGAACAGGGGATGTTAGCAGTCGTCTGCGCAGCTCGGCAAAAGCCTCCTGCTGCTCGGCAGCCCACACGAACTGTGTATCATTGCGCGTGAGGTGGTACAGGGGTGCGGCAATCTTTGAAAAGTCGGCGATGAAGCGGCGGTAATATGCGCACAGACCCAAAAAACGTTGCACACTTTTCTTTGTTGCAGGAACAGGAAAGTTGGCGACGGCAGCAGTTTTCTCGGGGTCGGGCTTAACGCCATCGGCACTCACGAGGTGACCGAGAAACTTCAACTCTTTGTACCCAAAGTGGCACTTCTCGGGCTTTAGCGTTAAGTCGGCCGATCGGAGGGCATCTAATACTGTCCTCAGGCGTTCAAGGTGTTCGGCAAAGGTTTCGGAAAATACGACGACATCATCGAGATAAACCAAACAAGTTTGCCATTTTAGTCCAGCGAGAACGGTATCCATCATCCGCTGGAAAGTTGCCGGCGCTGAACATAGCCCAAAAGGTAGCACTTTAAATTCGTACAGTCCGTCGGGTGTCACGAACGCCGTTTTTTCGCGGTCCCGCTCGTCGACCTCTATCTGCCAGTACCCACTCTTTAAATCAATGGAGGAGAAGTACTGGGCGCGACGAAGTCTGTCGAGCGAGTCGTCGATACGAGGCAGCGGGTAGACGTCTTTTTTGGTGATGTTGTTCAGTTTCCGATAATCCACGCAGAAGCGGAGTGTCCCATCCTTTTTCTTCACCAGCACGACAGGTGAAGACCAGGGGCTGCTGGAAGGTTGAATGATTCCATCTGAAAGCATCTCCTTCACCTGCGTTTGGATCGCCTCACGCTCCTTCGGTGAGATACGGTACGGCTGCTGATGGATGGGGCGGGCATCGTCGGGCGTAATGATGCGGTGCTTGAGAAGAGCCGTTTGCCGGACTTTCGACGAAGAAGCGAAACAGGAGGAGTATTCAAGTAGGAGGGCACGTAGTTCTCGCTGTTGAGTCACCGAAAGGTCCGGGCTGATGTCAAGGGATGGGCGCACAGGTCTAACAGCTTCGAACGCGAAACATTCAGAAACCTCCGCTAAGGGGTCGGCGAATGCGATGGCAGTAGCACGAAAAAGGTGCCGGGGCTCGTTAGAGAAGTTAGTCACCAGGAGCTCAGAGCAGCCGTCGCGGAGATGGATGAGACCTCGCGCTGAGCAGATGCCGTGGGTGAGCAAAAGGGACAGGTTGCCCTCTGCGACCGCTGTCCCTTCACGTAGTCCGTCGCAGTGAACACTCACAAAAACGCTGGCGCGTGGCGGAATCCAAACGCTCTCGGCGGATATTCTAAGGGCGGCGCGGCGTGGACAGTCCTCGGAGTAAACATCAGCTTTCTCGGTAGAAAATGTGACAGTGCGCTTTCGGAGGTCAATAATAGCTCCATACTCTCGGAGAAAATCAACGCCAAGGATACAGTCACGGGAGCAGTTCGGTAGAACTAGGCAGCTGACAACAAATGTGGAGCTGCGAATTTGGACTTTTGCTGTGCATAGGCCAAGCGGAGTTACGACATGTCCGCCAGCCGTGCGAATCTGCGTGCCGGACCATGGTGTCATTACTTTTTTAAGAAGAGCCGCTAGCTTTCCGCTTAAAATCGAGAAATCAGCGCCAGTGTCCACCAAAGCACTAACCTTATAGCCATCGAGAAGCACGGGTATATCCAACGAGAATCGATCTCCGAGTTCAGGTACTGCAGTCGTTGCCTTTAAATCGCGGTCGGTCGCTGTTCGCGTTGTCGGGGGGTCTTGTTCGTATCGATTGCCAGCGGCCTCGCCCCCTGAGGTCGCTCTCTTTAGTTTTCCCGGCGGGGACTTGGCGACCGTCTCTGCGCCATCCAGGAGGAGCTTTGGGGCTGTGGCGAAGGTCGGCGTGGTGATGGAGACCGAGACTGCCGCTGGGGAATTGTCGCCATGCGCTGCTGGGCTACGTAGTCCTCGATCTCCCGGGGTCGTTGACCTCTTGGTGGACGGGGCATGTCGATAGGGAACCCCTGCAGCCCAAGCTGTCGATACGGGCACTGGCGATACAGATGACCGGGTTCCCCGCAGTGAAAGCAGAGACGCCGCCGATCCGGAGCACGCCACAGGTCCGTCTTCCGCTGGGGTGATCGTCGATTGTCGATGTAGTACGTGTCGGGGTGTGCGGAAAACAGCGAGCCTTGATTGGACGGAGGAAACTGCGCCGAAGAGCGCGCAGGACGTTGCAAGGCTTCAGCGTACGTTGGACGACGGCACTCCGTTGGTAAAGGCGGCGGGTCAACGGACGGGAACGAAGGTCTCAAGGCTTGAACCTCTTCGCGGACCAGGCTAGCGAGAGAGCCGGCCGTCGGCAGGGGAGCACCGAAAAGCGCCTGGAGCTCTTCGCGCACAACGGAGCGGATCAGGTCGCGGAGAAGACCAGGGTTAGCCCCGAAGGCAGGAAGCGGCTCTGTAAGTGAAGCGGCGAGTACCGGCCGGTCGTAGGTGGTAGACCGCCGCAAGAGCATCTTCTCCATCGTGACCGCCTCCGAGAGAAACTCAGCAACAGTCCCAGGTGGACTGCGCACGAGGCCAGCGAAAAGTTGCTCTTTAACGCCGCGCATGAGATGGCGCCCCTTTTTATCTTCGGGCATGGCCGGGTCAGCTCGCCGGAAGAGCCGAGTCATATCCTCCACGTACATGCTTACAGTCTCATTCGGCATCTGAATGCGAGACTGAAAAGCCCGTTCAGCCCGTTCTCGACGATCCGTGCTGGTGTAGGTCTCCAGCAGGCGTCGGCGGAACTCGTGCCATGATGTTAGGGCGTCTTCTCGGTTTTCGTACCAGGTACGTGCACCATCCTCGAGACTAAAGAAGACGTTTCGAAGTTTAGCGGCGTCGTCCCACTGGTTGAATGAGGCCACGCGTTCAAACTCGAGAAGCCAGTCCTCTACGTCTTCGAGCTGACTGCCGTGGAATGGTTTGGGCAGTCGCGGATTCTGCAAGGTGTAGTAGGCAGCAGCTGGCATGACAGGTCGATGGGTGGGTGCTCTGGCAGACTCCAAAAGCCCGTGTTCGGGAGGTAGGCCTTGATTTCTCCGGCTAGCACGGTGCACGGGGGTGTTCACTAGCGAAGGACTGGAGCCCAGGGTATCCGGAGGAGTATGAGACATATACAGGGATCTTCACCCAGCACCTCCACCAAAATATGTAACGGAAAACAGGGAGACAGGTCGCTAACCAGCAGAATACAGCAAGCAGCCAGCCAGCCAGCGAGAGACACTTCAACGTCTTCGAAGACACTTCAGCGCCACCTGAGAACACCAGGTGGCAATATTGTGTAAAAATACTGAAAGTGTGTTCTATTATGTAATGCTCTTCTTGATTTTGTGTAGCCAGTGGTGCCGCCTGTCATCCGGGTGGCGTGGCCTCGTCAGGCAATGTATGCCTTTAGCCACGTCACCCTGGACAACCTCTTCGTTGTCTGAAATAAATTCTGAATGAATGAATGAATGAATGAATGAATGAATGAATGAATGAATGAATGAAAGTGTCGCTACGGTGGCGCAATTGCCGGCAGCAACTGCAAGGCTAATCCCACCGGTAGTTTACAACCACTCAACTCAACTCAACTCACTATAGAGGTTTAACTCCCCACGCCAGTCAGGCTATGAGGGACGCCGTAGTGAAGGGCTCCGGAAATTTCGACCACCGGGGGTTGCTTAACGTGCACTGACAACGCAGAGTAGACGGGCGTCCAGAATTTCGCCTCCTTCGAAATTTGACCGCCGCGGCCGGGATCAAACACGCAGTTTTCCCCTTTCGTCAAAAACTTTTTTCGCCGTTGGAGACCTGTCGAATTTTGTAAACAAAGAATGCATACCAACGGAAATCCCGTCAGCATGTTTTGACTTAGCGGTGACAGCAGTCCGGTGGCCAGGAACACAGGAAGAAAGGGCGTCTAAAAGAAACTCTCTTTTGGGATGACTTGCGCCCACATAGAACTGAATCATTCGGCGGCGGTGATTGCAACAAGCGTGCTCGGCGCTCGTTGAGCGGATTCCTTGCCGCTCTTTGCCGTGCTCAATTTAAAGCTTGCAAAAACCTTCGAGATACGTGACCATGAGCAGCTATAACAATCTGGAACAATGTTGAAGCACTTCCGCATGGCCGCGATGAATGGAGATAAGGTAAGTAGAACCTGGCGTCACAAAGAAAAAGTATAACGCCGCGTGCCGGCCTCTTTGAGCGTGAACCAACTAAGAGTACAAAAACTCTCGGCAATATTTGTTCTCCTCGTTTTTGGCCCTCTCAAAATGATACACGAAACAGACGTCAGGAATGATCAATGTAACGATAAATTTACAGACATGACGAGAAAATGCCAAGAGCGAGTACATTCGCTTGAAGCACAATATTTTATGTTGAGTTATTGGAAGCGAAAGCAAAACTGCAGGCTAAAAGGCCTGTGCTGAGACTGGGGAACTATTTCTTCAACGAAAGTTCTGAAACCTGTTCCAGTTTGTCAACAAACGGTTATTTTTGTATTTGTTCTCAGTTGGAATGCCCCATTTCAGTTGAAGCGCGCGAATACTGTGTCAATTCATCCCAAAATATTCGAGGCCATTTGAGACCATGGACGTAGGATGGATAGGCGCTGTGGCAATATTCGAGAAAAGAGCCCGGCATATCGACCTCGTGATGTAAAATGCAACCTTTCGTTCTCTTGAATTTCTTTAGTGCATGCAGGCACTAGTCGTAAGAAAACATGACTAAGTTCACAGGAACCGGTAACCTCATACGCACATAAAGTCAAAAGTAAGTTCAGTTTCAAATTTGATAATATCAGTAATTTTTAAATTTCCGTTTTTCCTAATCATCAACATGCAGATCATTTGCTTTGAAACAGCGGTTATTTGTTGCACAACACCTCGTCTCTCGCCCCGCTAAAGCCTTTGTCCAGCCACTGAATGTTGTAGGGCAGGCATTGCCACAAAGCGTTATACACACTAACTCAGTCTCAACGTTCACTGATGTATGATGTTAGGAGGAACCCAGCTTTAAAATAAAGTCTTAAGTCATCATCATGATCATAATCATTATCAGCCTGACTACACGCACTGCATGCAAGGCATAGGCCTCTCCCATGTCTCTCCAATTAGCCCGATCCTTTGCCAGCTGCGCCCACTCTATGCCAGCAACTTCTTGATCTCCTCCACCCATCTAACCTTCTGCAGCCCCCTGCTACGCTTTACTTCTCTTGGAGTCCACTCCGTTACCCTTAAGGACCAGCGACTATAAGCAAAGTAAAAACACAGTACATTGTACTGATGGAAGACTTCAGTGCGAAGGTCGGCAAGAACCAGGCTGGCGACCAGGCTGTAGGCGACTATGAGATAGGCTCTAGGAATTGCAGGAGAGAGTTAATAGTAGACTTCGCAGATAGAAATAATTTACGGATCATGAATACCTTCTTCTGCAAACGAGAGAACGGGAAGTGGACCTGGAAGACCCCAATGGTGAGACTAAAAATGAATTCGACTTCATACTATGCGCTCAACCTGGCATCGTTCAGGATGTGGACGTCCTCGGAAAGGTGCGATGTAGCGGCCACAGAATGGTAAGGTCTCGAATTAGCTTAGACTTGAGGAGGGAACGAAAGAAGCTAGTGAAGAGGAAGTCCATGAACGAGTCTGCGGTAAAAGGGAAAATGGAGTTATTCAGGATATCACCGCAGAACAGATATTCAGCCCTAACTGAGGGAGAGGGCCGTCGCGGTAGCTGAGTGGTTATGGCGCTCGGCTGACGGCCCGAAAGACGCGGGTTCGATCCAGGTGGCGGTGGTCGAATTTCGATGGAGGCGAAATTCTAGAGGCCCGTGTACTGTGCGATGTCAGTGCACGTTAAAGAACCCCAGGTGGTCGAAATTTCCGGAGCCCTGCACTACACTACAGCGTCTCTCATAGCCTGAGTTGCTTTGGGACGTTAAACCCCTATAAACTAATAAACCAACTAACTGAGGGAGACGATCTTAATGTCCAAACAATGAACGATAATCTGACTGCCATCATTACGGAGTGCACAGTAGAAGTAGGCGGTAGGACAGTTCGACAGGATACCGGAAAGCAATCCCAGGTGACGAAAGATCTGATTAAGAAATGCCAAAGCATGAGGACGTCTAACCCTATACCGACAGAATAGAACTGAGAGACCTATCAAAGTTAATAAATAAGCGCAAGGTAGCCGACATGAGGAACTTCAATATAGAGAGAATCGAGCATTCTCTAAAGAGCGGAGGTACCCTGAAAGCGGTGAAGAGAAAACTAGGCATAGGTAAAAACCAGATGTATGCTTAAGAGACAAGGAGGGCAATGTCATTAGCAATATAGATAAGATACGTAAAGTACAATAAATAATTGTGTACGGTTGAAAATTGAAAACCACAGCAAAGAGCTTTTTGCACGTTGTGGCGGCGGCTGCTGAAAACACTAAATTTTATTTCGAGGTATAAAAAAGAGGTACTTTCGTTATGACCTCAATTTCTAGCACTCACCTCAGTAAAAACCTACGTCTTTAGTACCTCGCTGCACACATTACTTAATGAGCACTGATCAATTCAATGAGACCATCGAGGTTCTCGTTATAATAGGACGGCTGTGCAGAATTAGATGCATTTCTCACTCTTTGAAGATAATAATTTAATGAACAGAAGTTATGGCACTCTCCTGCATTTTGAATACTCGTCCTTTAATCTCTTATTCCTGTTAAGGCGCCCATTATGAGCGCCGAACCCTCTATAGACCGCCGCCGCGGTGGCTCAGTGGTTATGGCTATCGGCTGATGACCCGAAAGACGCGGGTTCGATACCGGCCTTGGCGGTAGAACTTTGATGGAGGCGAAATTCTAGAGGCCGTTGTACTGTGGATGTCAGTGCACGGTAAAGAATCCCAGGTGGTCGAAATTTACGGAGCCCTTCACTACGCGCGTCTCCATAGCCTGAGTCGCTTTGGGACGTTAAACTCCCCCATAACTCGGCGTCTCTACTATACACCATGGCGCTTCTTTCTAACAGCTTGTGAGCGTTTCTGAAAGGGAAAAAAAATAATGATGCCATAACAAGCTTAGCATGGCTAGTAGAAAACTTCCCTGTTTATAATGTTCGCCATCCCGAAGTGTGGTACGTCGCTCAATGCAGAACCAATTTGGACATCGAATGCTGAAATTTCTACTTCCTACAAATCTAAATCGCATATTAAAAGAAACTAACATTGAAATATCTGGTATATCGCCAAAATATCTGCGTGAAATGTTTGTATAATGAGGCCATACACTGACTTTTTTTATTTTTGCGGGTTCTTTCTTCTTCGAATGATTTTGCTTAACTAATGTATGTGTTTTGTCAAAGTGTATATCCTCAGCCGCACGCTTCTATGCTGCTCATGTGCTATGGGGTCAGGGCTCCTCAGGCTGTTTCTCAGAGCTTTTACCTGACCTCCTCGTAACGTTTTTTTTTTTTGCGGAATAAAAATTTCATTTGATTTGATTTGAAACTAGTAGGGGAAACATTACGGGACAGAAATTAAGTAGGTTGCATTAGAGAAAAACTTCTGTTCAATATTTCCGACCTTAAATAAATATCCACACTTGACAGGCAATATCTGCGAGGAAATAAGCAAATTTTGTGCACACTGTGTATTAAAATATAAGGAAAATTATGTCGAGGGTGGATGAATTTTAGGCAAGAAAACTAGAAAACTTTCTGTAAAAGGATCCCAGCGCTTTGCACTGGAACGATCAGATTTGAGATAGGAGAAGCGCTGTTATTGCAGCAGATGTAGTAAGGCTGTGGTGATAATGATAGGTCTGCTTTTGTACGAGTATCTATGCAGAATGTAATTCAAAACACTTGATATGGCACAAAAGAGAACGCTCATCGAGACTCGAGGGGCGCAAGCGTATTCATCCCGTCTACAAATGCTCGAGCGACCAGCTGCTTAGCGCTACATCTGCGCGGACGCAGTAGAAACAATCACTCGATGCACACGGATTCACGCTTTCATAAAAACACAATGTTACGAGCCCCACAAATTAAATCCGACCGGTGGTGCCTACCTAAGCTTCCAGTTTTGAGGATGATCACTGGAGAATTCTATGGGCAACAAGCATTGAAGCTATCCACACGGAGAGCAGTGCTTTATAATGGGCAGCCTGGAGGGCGGAAGAAAAAGTTCTGAATCAAACGCGCGATGCCCATGCGAAGCCTTTTACTAAAGCATGCCTATATTGAGGAACTAACGTGCAGTGAAGAAAAATCTGGGAGGCAACAAACTTTTCGCATCGAACTGTTGATTTTATGTTTATTTCTGTACTAATTTTAGAATAACATTATAATCATCTGCCCCTATGCTTATATACCAGAATGAAGACTTTCAAAGTATGCTAGGGGGAATATTTTGAGCATTCTTACAATAATGACACAAATACAACTTTTGCTAAGTGGCATATTTATCACTCATTGAAAATACACTAAAGTACTCTAAAAATACGCATTTAAACACATTCATTCAGTCGGCATAAGCGGATGAAACGGATTAGAGTTGTTGAACGACAGAACAAATCAATGACTCACCGACGCAGCGGTTTGGTAGATGACCCTTTTAAGGCGATTAGCATAAGGAGCCCCATCCCTGAAAAATAGAAACATTGTCCTCGATCAAGAGGCCGAGGAAAATGCAAGGCCGCGTGACGCTACTTAAATGGGGAAGATGTCGCCACACCGCAGATACCGACAGACAGTGATGTTAGCAAACTGGAAGTTTTCCTACAAGCGTAATACTTTGCTTGATTTATATATTGCCGCCAATATTTGGAGTATTTATTTGGTCATTCTTCAAAGCGGCAGGCATTGCCACTTTATTGCTTTGTTTGCATTGCAAGACGCGACCACATTTATCTCGATTGATCGCAACCAGGCAGAGCTGATTCTACGTTATTCGGGAATGTTCTAGTAATTTTGCGCACTTTATCTCTAAAGTTCCCTATCAATTTTAAATTGAGCACCGCCGACAGCGGCGGGCATTCTATTCGACGACCGCCGAGCACGCTTGTTGCCACGCCGCAGCCGAGTGATTCAGTCCACTGTGGGCGCAAGTCAACACAAATAAAGACTTGTGTTTAGGCACCATTTTCGCAGCATTTCTGCTCTCCGGACTGCAGCCATGACTTCTTGAAATTCGGTGGAGGTGCGGGGTAGACTTCCATGTACCGGACATCCCCCTTCAAGTCGGGACACTAGCCCTCTGCGCTTCGCACCCGAGGACGAGCCAGCAACTCATCGATCGAACATACGTCCCCAGGGAGGGGAGCCTGAGTTCGGGACCCTGCCGGAGCGCAAACGACAGCTAAAAGACGCTCCTACGAGCCCCGCAAACTCGCCAAAGATGTCGACACCGATCGTACTGCTACAGCCGCGGGTGCTGCCCACTTTCAATGGATCCCGAGGCGAAGACTCCGAAGAATGGTTGGGCCAATTTTAGCGCGTTGCATCATTCAACAAATGGGATGATGCGGAAAAAATTGGACACGTATGTTTCTCACTGGAGAGCTCAGCACGTACGTGGTACGAAAACCACGAGTCGTCCCTAACAATATGGGAGCTATTTAAGAAGGAACTTTTGAAGGTACTGAGTAGTGTCGTGAGAAAAGAAAGAGCCGAACTACTCCTCGAGTCCAGGATTCAGATTCCAAATGAGCCCGTCCGCGGTTACGTCGAAGAGATGAAGCGCCTCTTTCACCGCGCCGGCCCCGAGATGACCGAGTAAAAGAAAGTTCAGTTTTAAGGCGCGGCGTAAAAGAACAACTCTTTGGAAGCCTCGTCCACCAGCCACCAAAAACAGTCGACGAATTCATGCAAGGAGCCTGCACGATCAAGAAGACCCTCGACGTCCAGGCTCGGCAGTACAACCACCCTTCCTCTGTCTGTGCAATGCGCCCGGACACGACGACCACCAGCAGCGACAGCTTGCGGGAAGTTATCCGCAAAATCGTCTGCGAGGAGCTACGACCACTGCTGCCATCCTGCGCACATCCAGAAGCAGCGACTCTCATGGATGTGGTGCGGAAAGAGGTGCAACAGGCACTTGCCACCCTGGCGGCCGCGGAACCCCAGGCCATGATCAACGCCTCTGCAGCACGCATTCCGCATTGACAACAGCACCCCCTACGTACTCTCCGAGATGGCCCACTTGCTCCAGAACGCCACCTCCCTTCCCCCGCCCGCCCAGTCTATGAACCAAGATCAAGCCACAGGAAATGCGACGCCTGGTTGACTTCCGTGAACCGACCGTTGTGCTTGCATTGCGGTGAGGCCGGCCATATTCTTCGTCCCTGCCCGTACCGATGTATCGGTCTTCGTGGATTTGCGTTGACGCACCAGGACCATGCTTCGGCCAACGCCCGCAAGAAATCAACTAGTACCTGCGTTGAGAAGAGTACTCACCGAACCGCCTTTCGCGCTCGTCATTGCCGTCAGCCTCACGCTTTGCGTCGCCACGCCGCAGCTACGCAGCCGCGGTACGAGGAAGGTCTCCCAGCACACGTAGGGGAAACTAAAGACAGTAACTTCAGGAGGTGAGGTTGCTTCCGAGCGAAACACTGAATATCCCCCAACGACCATGCCGCACGAAGACGCCGCTTCCGGCACACCGACGCCGCACACAATGACAACCTCTACCACGACGCGAACCGCCTTCAAAACGACGCCGCTACTGAGGAAAGCTTCGACGACATGTTCTACCCACGATTCCTATACCCGACGAAGCCGTCACCCGACTCCCAGGACGACGGGCAACGCAAGATCCAGGACACCTGACTTAGAAGTAGTTATCGACGGCCGGAAAGTTACCGTCTAGTCGACACAGGAGCCGACTACTCGGTGATGAATGGAACATTCCCTGGCAGTGGAGTAAAGTCGCGACCGCTTGTGACGGCCCAGAAATTCGTACTGCTCGGGACCACCTCATTACGGCATCAGGACGATGCACAGCGCGAGTGACCGTCAAAGGACGTACCTATCCTGCTACCTTTGTTGTGCTACGGCAATGTTCCCGCGAAGTGATCTTGGGCATAGAATTCGTTAGTGACCATCAGGCGATCATCGGCCTGCGATCCAAGCTGATCAGCCTTTCGGCGGACGAGGCCATCCCTTCGATGAGAACTCTGGAAAATCACGTCGCCCTGAGTGTCTTGGAGGAAGAAGTGCGCGTTCCACCCCGTTCAAGCGTTATCGCCACCGTAGGCGCCACGAAAGCCATTAACGCTAGAGCCATCATCGAGGGGAACATGCAGTTGCTTTAGACCCAGAATCAGCATCGCAAGAGGCATCGGACATTTTCGCAATGGCCAGGCCGAAGTACTGCTGACTAATTTCAGCGAAGAATACCGGCACATTAACAGAGGAACGACGATTGCTTTCTTAGACGAAATATCTGACGTACGATACTCCTTCGCCCTCTCCGACCCCTCCGCAGAAGATTCGCGTGACCAAGAGAACTCGCCCACTTTCTACATCAACGCAGCCCTGCGCCGGAACAGACAAAACCAGATCTGCTTTGAAGCTACAGCGAGTGTTTTTCGTCATCGCTGAAGGTCCGACAAACGCCAATTGCAAAGCATCGCATATATTTATTTATTTTAATTATTTAAAATACCCTCAGGGCCATACGGCTTTATAGAGGGAAGTGGTTATACAAAGCAACAAAAGAAAGAAATATGAGCACAATATTACGGAAGTTTGCTAAATATACAGTGTTAGCTAATGCATCTAATGCATCTTGAAATAAACGGTGATCATTAATTAGTAACAGTGGTGCGGGAAGGTGGTTCCACTCGTCAGATGTCCGCGGTAAAAACGAATGAAAGTATGTTTTCGTTCTGCAGAATGGTATTCCAACCTTGTGGGCGTGATCCATCCGTGGTGACATGTACTGCGGAGGTGATATAAGTTCTTCGCGCAGGTAAGAATCGTGAAAAAGTTTATGAAAAGGCGAAGACGAAGTGCTCGACGACGGGACGCAGGGGATGGCAGACCGAGACTAGATTTCATGCCAGTTATGTTTGCAGTTCTGTTGTAGTTTGAGAGACTGAATCGAGCAGCTGTATTTTGGACCATCTCAAGTGAGTGCGTTAAGTTCTGGTGATAAGGATTCCATATCGATGCTGCGTATTCTAGTTTAGGCAACATTAGTGTTTTGTACAGTAACAGCTTCAGTGATGAAGGTGCTTTACCTAAGTTACGGCGAAGATATCCAAGTGTTTTGTTGGCTTTTCTAACGACATGTGTGACATGAGCAGTCCAAGTAAGGTCATTAGTAATGTGAATACCGTGGTATTTATAAGAATGTACCAGAGTGTAGAGACAAGCCGTTAAGTTGATAAGAGGGCACGTTAATAGTCACTCGAGACACACGCATAAATTTGTACTTGTTAACATTAGGGTCCATTAGCCAAGATTTACACCAGGTTGAGATGGAGTAGAGGTCGGATTGAAGCATTAGTATGTCACCATCGGATGTTATTCCCCTGAATATTACGCAGGTGTCGGCGAATAGATGAATGTGAGATGAAATGCAGGAGGGTAGATTGTTAATGTAAATAAGGAAAACAAGCGGACCGAGCACAGAGTCTTGCGGAACGCCGGAGTGAACCGCACTCGGATCTGAAGTGAGGTCATTAATGGAAACGAACTGTTGACGGTTCGACCGACCAGCACGCCCGACCTCTCCATCAAAGCCCGTACCGTGTGTCGCAGCGAGAACGACAAGCCATCCGGGACCAAGTGGAAGAAATGCTTCGCGACGGCGTCATCCAGCCTTCAAACAGCGCATGGCTTGCGTTACACCCATGGCTTGCGTTATATATATATACCCCACGAGAGGCGGCAGATTATCTTGCCCGATGGGGCGTTTCTGGAGCAAATACTGTGGGCCCCCAAGCTTTCGCACAAGTACGGGACAGGTCGCGGTAGAATCTGGGGGCGATCTAGAAAAGAATTGCTTGTCGTGATTTGTGTCAGGATTCGGTCAGGAGTCGATTTGTGAACCAACAACTCTATGGGCGTATACGCTACCCGGTCGCCCTTGCGAGTCTCAGTCATTTTCATTTGAAGCTTCGGGCCCTGCAGGTGTCCAAGACCCACTTGCTGGTCTAATGCTATCAAGTCGTCCACACCTAATGTAATTATGTGGTTGTTGTCTCCCTCCTAGAAGTCACAATGAACGAAATGACGACAGAAAAGGAAGAGTTTTGACTTTGAATTCCCCGAAACATGATTACCAGCACTACATTTTTTAATGAAATGTTGAAGTGTGTTGCAAATATGTTTACGTGGACCGCTCATTAGTTCGAAAAGTATGCTTTCGACGAATACGCTGCATATTTACAAAAGTATACGTTTTATACATTGCTAACATTCAAATGCGATTCTCCGAAACATTATTTCAAACACTAGGTTTTCCTACGACGGCTTGAAGAGTGCGGCAAATATCTTTACGAGGACTGACCATATATTAGAATTGAAGTATACTTTGGTGGGATTAATTTCATGTTTACGAAAGTACACTATTAATACACTGATGAGATGCTAAAACCGCATATATATTTTTCACTTATGTAAAACGGGCTTTAGGTAAGGCATTTTCGACAAATTTAAAAATATATATTTCAAGTGCCGAGCATGAAATTTCAGGAACCTTTTTCCTGCATAATCTTAGTGCGTTAATAGGTACAAACAATGTTCAAAATACAATATAAATATCTCGCCGTATATAAAAGACGTATTATTTTCGGTAAGGGCTGGCATATTGAACACGACTGTACATGGTGATTTTAATCCGTACGTAACGCGCTTCTGCTTGGTTGAGCCCAATCGGATGCTCTACGATGTGGAGCGCCATGAAAACGACATGCGTCGCTTATCCTATGGAGTGCCTCGTAAATACCTTTTGCCGCTGTCACTGGCAACTTCTACGTGAACGTAGAATTGTTAACGAGAACAGGTTGAACTTTAGGTTCACATGAATCTAGTACAACGTTAAATATAGTAAAAGTGCCCCATTCTAAAGCCGACTACAATCACCACCTGCACGTTGGCGCTCGCGAAGTGCGGGGGCTGGGACAATTTCTTCGCCGCGCCGCATATGCGGGGCGGCGCTGAGCGAAAGCCGTTCACGCACGGCAGGTGGCCGTTTCGCCCACCACCAGGCGCATCCTGGCCTGCCGACTCGGGTTCATGGACAATCAGGATGACCCACAAGGCGAAGAAGGAGCGCAGCCGTCGGCGACCAGCGAGGCCCAGATGGTGTCCGAGTTGCGAGAGGCCCAGCACGAGACGCGTAACCTCACTGCCAGCCTGGAGGCCCAGTTCAGGGCAGCCGACGCTGAGGTGGCCAAGGCGTTCGAGGCATCGCCACTCAGCAACGCCAGGTGGGCATCAAACGGTAATGTAAAGTGTGCGATCGCAACCGCCGGAGAAGTTTTTGTTCACCTGGTGCGAGCGGTTTCTAACGGCAGTAAGCATTCCCAACTTGTCACTATTATAACCTGCGGTTGAAGGAAAACACAGGAAATCTCGAGCGTATGCCCGTATAACAAGTGCATCATCCGAGCGGCCAAGCTTAAAGAGCAATAACCGTGTTCGGCCAATAATTGCGAGCTTAATCTACGCCTTAATTCTTCTGCATGCCCAGGTTCACCTTTTCCCGCAACGTCGAAGAAGACTTCCAGGCGTCATGGACGGGAGACGAGCGGCTGCGGCGGCCGCTGCTGGCCGAGCTGAAGCAGATCGACCACAAGTTCGAGAGCAAGATCAAAGACATCGACAAAGCACACAAGTTGGAGTGAGTGCCAGCAATAACAACATGAGACTGGGTTGCGTTAAAGGTCGTGGGAGACTAGCCGCGCACTGTGAGTTTGCTAATCGCCGTCAGCCTGCCTTCACTAGAATTCGTATCCCCTTGAGGAACTAATGCCCCCATATTTGTCAGTTTTTCAGTGTGAGAAGTGGTGGCTGTGTTGCAGTAAGCGCTACTGTTAGCTGCAGCTACACGCAAATTTGTCACATTATTGCCCATGGTTTGCAACAGTTATACAGAAAGCGCGCCAAAGGCGGAAGAAGAGGCCGAGGTTACGAGCTGTGTTGTTACATTGACGTAAGTGCTATTTTAGACAGTAAGATGGCGTTCTTTATCAAGTTTTCGCTAGTGTATGCCGCTAAACGCTAAGAAAATTGCCTCGATTAGAAGTTATATAAATATGCGTGCCAAGAGTTGTTTTAAGGGACAAACATGTGACATGGAAAATCGGGGCACATGTGTCCCAGAGCATATCTCTTCTCGTGTAGAGAAAGAATGCTTTCTCTATGTTCTGCCCTATGTTTAGGTACCAAAACAAATGAAAAAAAAAACACGTGATTAGATCTCTCACTGTAAGATATCTCTATATACCTGAATGGACATGCGCAATGCACTAAAATCGTGGCAAATTCGGGCACAGGAAGTAATATTCTGCAGCTGCTGTTTGATTTAATTTTATCTTAATGTATCATCACGTCCTTCTGCGGGGCCAGGCCACAGTAATTACAATTGAGACACGTGTGTAATCCATTCGCCTGCCGAGAATTGTGAAGCAGAAGCGTAACATCGTATTAAATATCAGCGAGACAGAGTGCTAGACTAGACAAACTGAAGGCGCCGATACGCGCCTTCAGTGTGTCTCGTCTCGTCCTCTGTCTGTGTTCGTAAGCGGTGGTTTTAATACGATGAATCACCACCAAACCGCCCAATCCTCAGTTCACCTGAGGTGTAACATGACATGAGGCGCCTCATATTGGCATTTGAGTAATGATGCTGCTGCGGGACAATGTCGTTGACAAAGAAGTGAGACTGGTGCCACTGGGAGACTGTTATATTGGTGAACTCATGCTCTGAAACAGAAAAAGGCATCTCCGTGGCGACGGGGCCAGCCAGTGCGCTTGCGGTCCGTCAAAGAATCGAATCATTACCGCTCTCGGTCTGCTTGGCGAAGAACTTTGTGGACATGGCGTGGATAGGACCTACGACAATTTTAACTCCTATAAAATAGTTATCGCTCGCAAAATAATAGTTTGATGATATTTGTTACGCCAGACCGAAGTCCTGCCCGGGCAGACGTTATGCCTGGGCCCTAACATTTAAGTTTAAGTGTGCCGTACTTACGTGATAATACAAAAACTCTGAACTTAGAGAAACACTACTCACATGTTCTTTGGTGATGATAGGACCTGTGAATTCAGCCCCGCGGAGAGACGAGCTAAATATTCGTCCATAGGGGCTAATATTGTGCTCACTGGCGTTCTCAATATGTGCATAAGGAGTGGGGCGTAACATAAGGAATTACTGTTGTATTTGGTGCATGTGGTTAATCAGTTGGGAAAATTATTACAGATAAATACGGAGCTACATTAAGCTAGGAGCAGCAGTTTGCTGTTAGGAGAGATTACTGACAGTAACCGCTGCTCTGGAGCGTGATAGCATACTGTCGGTACCATAGGACAAAAACTATGGGGATGCTTAAATCATTTCAAGAGTAGAACGCCACAGCATTATATTTCACATTTGTCTCAGATTCAGTTGCAGCTTCTCTATATTCGCGTCAATCCCTTCACAATTTTCTTCCATAACCACCGTATTCGTGCTGCAAGCTGCAGCAGCAGGTATCTGCTAGAACCCAGAAATTAGGACTTAGATCTAGAGACAAGGTTGCTTACAATCCCGTGGGCAGGTTGTAATAATTGTGACGTCACAATGTCACTTGAATTCTCTTTTGAATTTCGCCTCGGCCGTCCATGCGGTTTGGTGTGGCGACAACTCTAATGATATCGCAATAATAAGGAACTTTGAGAGCCTGTCCACCCCATCCCGCTCCTTCACATAAAAAAATACGAAAGTCTCGCTTTTTAATGAATGCAATTTTTTGAACGCATAGCATTTAGTGGGGCACCGTTTAAGCCGCTGGTACACTGCTGCGGCTCTAAGGAAGAGGCAGCGAGCCGTGAGTGAGAAGAAAGGGTATGAGTTGCTCTCTTGCTTCTATGTACGGAAATTTAAAGCATGCGGATCATTAACGGCCATTTTTGCACGAGTATATGCAGCTCCTCAAAAGGCGTCCAGAAGCAGTTTGAACGCCTTTGGAAGGTGCCAGTGAGAGAGCGATTTTTCCACATGCGATATGTGTTTGCTTGGTAAACGCGGGGTCTTCTCAGGGAGGAGCCAGCCGACTGGAACGCGGACGACTATGCCGTGGTGAACCATGTGCTTGAGCAGTACCCGAGTCACCTAGGCAACCGCAGGGCTCTCATTATGGACTGGCTGCGGAGGCATTTCAAGAAGCGCTCCATTCTAGACATCGTGAGTGGTGGCTACTCCATTAAGCGGGCATCCTACGGCCTGTAGTTTCCATTGGCTCATCAATGAAGGTAATACAAGCAGTTTGTAACTGTTTCCATGGCTCGTTGTTTTTACAGCCCCTGATTACGTCCGGCTGGTAGCTTTTCGCGTTAGTGCGAAACGCGCAACTCGTACCGCACAAAACTGCATCTTGCGGGAGACCTAGTGAATGCGTTGTTCCCCCCTGCCGAAGCGTGTCTTTTTGTTGCTGCGGTTGTTTTGGTGTAGCTTATCAAAATAATAATCTCCGTGCGCACGAGAAACTCATTGTAGATTCACACCTTCGTACAACTGGTTCAGAGAGTGCACCAAGTTATAGAGAAATTAGTTCTTTAAGATTTTGTAGTTATGCACGTGCTTTTACTGGCTTATGGTTTGGTTCATGGGGGTTTACCGTCCATAGCGACTAAGGCTATTGAGGAACGCCGTAGTGAAGGGCTTCAGAAATTTCGACCACCTAGGGTTTTTTAACGTGCACTGACATCGCACAGTATACGGACCTCTAGAATTTCGCCTCCATCGAAATTCCACCGCCGCGGCCGGGATGGAACCCGCGTCTTTCGGGTCAGCAGCCGAGCGCCATAACCACTGAGCCACCGCGGCTGCCTTGCGCGTGATTTACTGTAGCGTCAATAAATTGAAAGCAGTATTGTCGTCGTATAAATAGCCAGTCACAGAAGTCGTCCTTAACGCTGACGTTCTTCACGTGGCATATATTTTGATTGGCTGCATTCTGCAGAGAGACGTTAGCAAACAAGTACTAATATGCAGCCCTCTTCAAGGGGAAAAACATGGCGATGGGTTTGTGCGTAAAGTCGTAAAAAAAGACGATGCTGTATTGATAGATGTACCTTGTGACCTATATTTTCCTTCCAATTACTCATTTCTTTCAAGGTTAATAAAATTGGTAAAATATAGCACTGCCGCCTAACCAGATTTATCTCCATTGCAACCGAAATAAAGCAGCAGTTTTGGAAGCAATGTATATAGGTTAAAGAAAGAGATAACTTTATAAAATCGCTATTTCCCTGGCGGGCGCTAAAGTCCTGGAACAAACAATGACAGGGCACCTCAATAAGTAGAGACCTTATTTCTTCGCTTCGAAGCCATTACAAAAATTTCATATTAAAATCCTGTAGTAAAGCTTTCCAACCAGCATAAAGGTTAGGGAAATTCCGTAATCACTAGTTTACAATTTGCTTAACAGAAACAGTTAAAGGCTCAAATAGTGTATTTATGACAGGGGCGCAGCCAGCAGTATATTTGTTCTTTAAAGTGCCCTGTCATACATGTTACCTGTAACATCGCTCTTACTATCACGATTCTTTTTAAACCTTTAACTCTCGCCGGGCTCCACTTTTCATCGAGGGGCTGACTTTTTTTTTGCGTTTGGAGCTTGCCAACACATACTGGAATTTCGATCACGAAGCGTGCTCGTCGCGGTACCCACCTTAAAATGTAAATAACGCATGTGGCTTATCACAGCAGCAGGATTTTCAAGTACATGCACTGCTGGAATTTGCGAAGTATATTCGAAGTATACATGCACTGCGAACTACATGCGCTCGCAGCTCGGCTCCTACTCATGGAAGACAGCATTTATTTTGAAGCAATGCGATATGCCCTTGTGATGCAGTCAGCATAACTGCAGAACGTCTTTTACAGTAGACACGACGTGGTGAGTATATTCAATGCCATTTTCTCGCGCAGTCCACGTACATGACTTGGTGCCAAAACCAGCGATATCACCGGGACAAGGTGCAGTCGTGTCTGCAGGAGTGGGAGCGCTCCCGTGTTCAGTGGCTGGCTAAGGCCAAACAGGCCACGACGACAAGAAACGGTCCAGCGGGCACAGCGACCGCCTGGAGTGGGCCGCCCCAGCGGCGGAGGACCCTGCAGCATGTTGCGCTGCCACCGCCTCTGTCGCAACTGAAGAAGGTAACCGCGAGCCTGGTGATGCGAGGGTTCAGACGCGAACATGCATCACTCGCTCAACGATTGGTGCACATCAGTGCCTACCTTATATGACATGCATACTGATTGCAAACATGCTGGATGGAAGTAAGGCTATAAAGCAATTTCATTTGGCCGGGATGATTTGCAATCTGTGGTGCACGTATACCACTGCATCAGGTGCTGCGCAGTAAAACTAGCACTCCTCCTGCCCGCCGTTAAGTTACGCACAAACTGCATTCTTCCACAGTCCAGTCGCGCCATCAGGTGTTTCACAGAGAATCGCTCAATTAGTCGCAATTTTTTGCTTTCGATTAGCTTCAAATTATGGGCATTGCCTAGATTCGGTCTTGGCTGAAGGCTTTTGGGCCGCATGAGGAACAACCGCGCACTCCGCTAACATTAGAGGCAGCACGCAGAGTCTCAAGAGTGCATAGTCAGTTGGTGTATCAAACTCGGCGCAATACGGCAGCTGTTGCATCCAACGTTAAGTGATGCTATGTACTTCACCTCTTGGATAGTGACGCGATTCAGACGGAAGTAAGTCGAGATTCGTGCCACTGACCATAGCATCAGAAATAATGCTTTTATTCAATTACGCCGCATGATTCTGACCGGAAGTCACGAGGGTGTATTGTTTTAGAGTTCCGTTTTTATGACGTTCTGTTTTATAAGGTATCAATGCGGCATAACCGGGTAGCTATCTGGACGTGGTTCGAGCAGAAAATGATCAAGAAGCTAAAATACTATGATGACATGGAGTAGCATGCGAGCGTAGGAGGGTGTACTTTTGTGGACAACCACTCACGGTGTCTCAGTGGCTACAGCGCTGTGGCCTTAACCCTAAGGTTGTCAGTTCTATTACGTACCTCAACGGCTGCATTGAAATGTAAAGCTAACGCGAAATAGCCCGCGCTTTGAGAACCCCACTTCAGCGAGAACTCGTCTGCTTAAAACCCCACGGCCCTAAAGAGCATCCTTGTCCGTCGACATTCGAGCAATGAAAGTATACCCTACACCCTGCCTGCAGTGTTTTTCATGTTTACATTTACTCCGCGACGGGAGATAACTTGGGATATTTGTATAAAATGCTCGTTGCTGCACAGTTATTGTGTTTCACCTTTAGTGCTATTGCTGAGGTGATTTGTGTCCTTTGTTTGGTCGGTATGGTCGGAATGGGTCCGTGACTCTTAAGAACAGTTAGACTTTTCTTTCTCTATTCCGCTGAGATATCTTATCGCCGCATTTTATTCATACTAAACTTAAAGTCAGAACATTTTTATATTACTATATTATGTAACCATTGTCATTTGCTTCGTTTTGCGTTGTATTCCTGCCTCCTATGTGACAAAGTACCACCCCGTAGATGAGGTACTGCAGGATAGTTCTAATCATACAGAATTTCCCCACCTTTGTGTTGTCATGAATATCGTGTAGTTCATACTTGTTTTGTGTTTTTCCCACAATGGTACCTTGGTGGTTAAAGTAGAAGAAAATGACCCAAAAAGCGGTTTCATCAGTGTTTTTACTTTTTTCAAAGCCGTCTGAAATGAAGCTTGCTTTCCTGTTTTTACCTGGCCACAAATTTTTATTCATGGTAGTGTAGGCAGCCTGTATGAACGCCTCTCCATCAGTAAACGATGAGAATTCATGAAGTATCCATCAATCCACCAAGAAATGAGGAGGAAGTTCTGGTTAGCTTCAGAAATTTCAAGCGCGGCCGATGCCATATATGAAGCCGTTTTCATTAAAAATCCCAACTTTCCGGTAACTTTTGAGAAAAGGGGTAAGCGTCGTTAGTTTTCTTCCAGTGTAATCTGATGTAAGGAAGGTTCCTGCTTCAGAATAAGGCAGTTGATAACTCAACTTGCTATATCCCGAGATTCTTCTACCTTTCCTCCTCCTCCTCCTCCTCTACCCTTCGCGCTGTGTATGTGAGTCGAGCGCGAAGGTAAAGACTAAACGTCCTTGGTTTTTTCATTGCACAATAATATGACCACGAACACAGTTCATTTGCTTCCTCTCAACCTTCATTATTGCAATGCCCAGCCCAAGGCCCTTACAAAACAATAAGAGATAATGTTGGTGATGAAAATGAAGGTGACCACAGTGCCCGAACAAGAATCCCCCTCGCTTGCGCAGCCTGGACGCTTACCGCCGATAGAACCCGAGGCCAAAGACCAGCGCGCGCCGCGCCCAAGGGCTCGGGTGCGCATAGCACCGGCTCCTACCTCGATGACCTCGGGCGTCTCGCCGCCACCTGGATTGTTCAACTCGGGGCCGAAGCCGGCGTCGGCGCGTAGCAAGGCCGAGGAGCTCCACGAGGCCGAGCGGCGCGTGCTCGAGCAGCGCAACCACGAATGGCGCCTGCGCTCGCTGTCCACGGTGCGCGAGATCGAGGTGCTGCGCATGCGCAGAAAGCAGTCCATCGCAGCCACGGGCAACGAGGATACGCCTGATGCGCAGGAACTGGCCAAGGTGCAGCGACGACTCAACCTCGAGAGGTATATAGCTGCTCTTGAGAATGCGCAAGGACAGAGGGCGTTTCACTTACCTGACGCTACAGCGTTATAACACTCTTCTGGAGCCGAGGCTTAAAAATGCGGTATACCGCAGTTCGCTGAAACCAAAGACGTATTTCTTTTATACAAAAGCGGTTGACAAAATCATCAGGGCATTTAGCAATTTGCTAGTTTGGGCCCATACCTTACATTTGGCGTCGTAAGGCGCAAGTAACAGTTTTCACGTCGCGCCGAATAATGTAATGAACTGAGGCTAATTCATAAAATATTGTAATACTCATGATCACCCCGAGCGCGTTTAGTGCAGTTGCTTAGAAACAGCCGAAGACTTCACTGCGCTCTGGCGGCACATTGCTGTAGCGCTCTCGGCCGTCGTCTAATGGCGAATGTTGCGAATAGATGCGGCAGAACCATGCATCGGTTAGCGTTACTGTACTGGCTCTCTATAGGCTCGCTGCGGGAGCCAGAGTTTGACCAGAGTCCTTGATAACCGCTTTATGGTCATGGATCTTCTGAACTCTATGGGAGAGCTTGGTGAGAAAGCAGCCGCAGTGCAGCATGGTGGCAATTGCAACCACCCCGTTTCGACGGTGACGCCATCTTCCATCGGACCATCCATCCATCCATCCGCCGGTCCGTCCGTCGTTATCGAGCATGGTTTGGCGAGCGGCGGTGCGGGAGGCCGCCTAATTGCGTAGAAAGCGACATTTCGCGGTGCGTTGTTGTGTTGTCCTAGCTGTTTATGTGCGTGAGTGTGTGAATACGAATGTTTGTGAGAACGAGCTACCGCACTCTTCGAACGATGCCTTCGTCTCCTGTGACGGGCTGACGCTGCGGCTGCAGGAGCAACGACGAAAAGCTGTCCCTTTTTCGTTTCCTGTCTGACACTGAACTGCAAGAGAAGTGGAGGTGCGTCTTCCCCTGAAAAGAGGCCGGTGGCTTCTATTTCGTTTCCTCGAGCGTGGCTGCTTGTGTGAAACATTTCGATCACATGGACATCTTTGGGCAAGACGAGTTCGTAGATTCACTGAATGGGGACGTTGTGCGTCTGCAACGTGAACTACTTGAGCTGAATCCTGGCGTTCCTACGATATTCGAAGGTCTCCCACAATACCTAACCAAGCCTAAACCACGTTCTCTGCCATTATCCAAGCGATGCCGTATCGCGTCAGATGCCTGCACATCAGTGGAAACTTCGGATAGCCCGTGCCCGAACTACTCGGCCGTCGACGGCGCTACAGCAGCACGTAATGACGGCGAGTCTGTGTAAGCTCGGATCGCTAGCTAGTTTCAACGGGTCAATCTTTGAAATGTTAAAATAAGCCTCTGGTTAGATTTACACCTTTGCATTTTCTTCCAGACCCTCTATAAACTATGCATTGCGGTTTGGCCAAAGCCTGTAAAACTATAAAATTGTTGTGCAAATTTTTTTTTTCCGAACAGTACAGGATTCGCAGCTTCGCGACTGTAGGTGCAAAACGTCCGGCCAGTGGAGGCAAAATTTTGATCAAGTAAAAGCCACTATGATCACGCTTCTTTCGGTGCTCTTCGTAGTAGATGTTAATAAACTGTTCATTATGTTGAAGACATTCGGTTTTTGATTTCCTCTATGTACACCGCGTAAGGTAGCAATGGGTAAACTGCGAAATAATGTACAGGACTACGTTAAAGAAGACCGTGGTACGGTGTTGTACATGCCCAAGCACGTCACAGTTCAAAAAGGCGTTATTCGAAATGGATCGCGGCAGTTAGCGGTACCCTGCTGTGATATCGTCACTCTACAAAAAGCGGCACCCTGCTGTTAAAATGACAAACCTACGTCTGACGAGAATTGCCTTTTATAAGCCCAAGAGATGCTCAAGTGAAAATACCGATCGTTGCGCAAGCATCGCGAGCGCAATCCAGTGCACTGTGCTTCCGAATGGTGAACGCCGTGGTGCCAGGCTTACCAACAGCCAGCGAGACGTTCTGACGTGTTCTCCGCCGACAGTGGCAGGCGCTTAGCCATGCATCAAACCTCCCATTAAAATCCCACGCCGGATGAGGCTCAACGTTCCGTACAATAACACAGCGTAGTGTTAAACCTGCACCGAAACCACGCGAGCGACCAAAGCGCAGAACAAATCTTACGAGTGCAATCTGCGATCGCGACCCTTGCGTTATCACACACTGTGTTGAGGTCACATGTATATGGAGGTTAGTGAGCACACCGAATATTTAAGCAACTTACAGTGTCCCATTAAGCACGACAAGTTTCTATGCAGCAGCCAGCCTTGGCACTCCCGGTAGCGCTGTTTGCCCACATAAGCATCACGGAGGCTATGGTGAACGAACCGCAGTGGTACAGGGCCCGCGTTTGAATTTCGCATAAAATATTAAATAGTCTAAGTAATAGCGTATGGTGAAAACACGCGAAAAGCCACTGGTGCGGCCTGCCGCTCGCTGCTCCACGATCGGCGGTGGCGACCCCAGCGGGCGCTTTTTGTCCCCAAACGAAACTTCGGCGCAAGTTACACCGCCAAAGGACTCTGGTTTGATGTTTGGTTTTCCTGCGCTGCTCGCGCCTTTATTGTCCAAACGCGATCACGCGGTTCAAAAGGGCCTATGCATCCAGGAGAAGCCAAGAACTCCACATAATTTAGCACTGCGGTGTTCCTGAATGTTCACTGGTTTCTCTGTCTTTTCCAGCATTTTGTTTTGTCCGAGTGCGCATAAGCCGTAAAGATACCTTTTTGTACAAAGTACATGCAATTTTACGACTCTTTTTCTCTAACCTGTGAAATGAGAGCGCTTGTAACTTCTGGCATTTACAAAGGATGACGAAAACCATCTAAAGGACAAGTGTGATGTTCGTAATTCATGCAGACAGGTCTTGGTGCAGCCGACGTGTAGCAAAAACTGCCTTTCAAAGCAACAATATTTCGTCTGGAATAAAATTTCGGAAACCGCGGATTGAGCCTGCACCTGCTATAGCCGCTGCATCAAGCATGCCTCCAGCATAAAAGAGTTTCTGTTTTCCTTCATTACTTCCATGCACAGGAAGGCAATATGGCGGACATCTTTGGTTACAGGCGCGAAAACAGACACAACACAAGGCAGAAAGACGGGACGTAGTGCTACTCACAATTGATTTATTTGAAGGCAAAACGGACAAATATATGCCATCTTACACACAAGGAATACTATCATCTTCAGCATTGGTATGATAGCGAACGATTGGAAAAGTTGTTCTCAGCCTTATACAAAGATATGGACGTTTCGCTGAGGCAGATGCTTCCTTTCTTTGCAATGTAAAAAGCTTCTATTAATTCCCTGGCTTTTGTATCTTTTCTTTTTGATAGAATTCGCCCACCGGAAAAACATGGCTCCCAAGTGCGTGACGGGCAGGACATTATATGTTTAGGCATATTTAGGCCATCTGTTTCATGCTCAACGTTTCTTTCGTGTTCCATGATTCACTCGTTAATGCAGCGCCCAGTTTGCCCTATATGGGAGCGGCCGCACGACAGGGGAATTTCATAGAAAGCACCTTCGGCGCAACTTCATGAATGATCGCCCATGTTTGGTGCCACCATGCCACCATGGCACCAAACATGGGCGATCATTCATGAAGTTGCGCCGAAGGTGTTTTCTATGAAATTCCCCTCTCGTGCGGCCGCTCCCATATAGGGAAAACTGGGCGCTGCATTAACGAGCGAATAATGGAACACGAAAGAAACGTTGAGCATGATAAAGATGGCCTAAATATGCCTAAACATATAATGTCCTGCCCGTCACGCACTTAGGAGCCATGTTTTTCCGGTGGGCGAATTCTATCAAAAAGAAAAGATACAAAAGCCAGGGAATTAATAGAAGCTTTTTACATTGCAAAGAAAGGAAGCATTTGCCTCAGCGAAACGTCCATATCTTTGTATAAGGCTGAGAACAACTTTTCCAATAGTTCGCTATCATACCAATGCTGAAGATGATAGTATTCCTTGTGTGTAAGTTGGTATATATTTCTCCGTGTTGCCTTCAAATAAATCAGTTGTGAGTGGCGCTCCGTCCCGTCTTTCTGCCTTTTGCTGTGTCGGTTTTCGCGCCTTTAATCAAAGATGTAAAGTTACCAACTTGACCAGCAAGACGTTCTTTTAAAATATGGCGGACATATGCGGAACTCTGGCGCCTGTGGGCAGCGCAATGGTCCCCGCCCTGGTTGTCGCGTATGGAATCACAGTGAATACTGTACTATTTACTCATTAGCGTACCCCCAAGCGGAGGCATACGACACCGAATTCAAGTATACAAGTATGCAGCTTTTTCCGGTACTCAGGTGCAGAAAAAAAATTCATCCGGTTCGGGGACTCGAGCCCAGGATCACCGCAACAGTTTAAGGATTCTATATGGAAAAGTTGTATAGCTTTGCTTCGTAGCATTACGGCTGCGCTTGGGTAGATGCTGATGGGTATGCACACTTAAACTGGTCATTTATGATTTGTCTGATTAGGTTCACTAGTGTCGGGAGTGAATGCAAAACGGAAATACATACTGCATACCGCATTTCGTGTTCGCCAGAGTCGCACTGTTGCTCATAAGCTAAGAACTGGGAGCCTTCTGCACCATTTTCTTGCTTCTCTTTTGCAGGGTTAAATTCCGCCAGGAGCTGGCTATGAAGAAGCAGCGGGATCGCTTAAGGGCTGAGCAGAAAAAGCAGGACCAGGCAAGGCAGGAAAAGCTGAATGCGCAGGCAAGTTTACCTAGCTATTACACTCAACAAACGGTCTTTGACGACCAAATATGTGCTGTTTTTATTCTCTTTTTGCTGTTGAAATTCCTCTATTGGAGTGCACCGCGGTTGTAGACTCTACACTGCGTCTTCTAGCTTGCTTGGATCTATGGGCGCAAATTACTTAGCGCTGTGGTTCGCATAAATTGGGCAGCATACCGTCGGACGAAAGCTTTCTTTTCTATTCATGCCCTCTCGGAGCCTGCGCCCAGGCATTGAAGCAAATCGTTAACCATATTATCTGCCTCCGGTCTGGAGTGATCCAAGACTATAGGTCACACAATACTTTATCTCCGTTTAGGTGCGGTTTCAAGAGAGCGCGAGCTGGGCTCCGTGATGCCAGCTTCACTCAGTTAGGCGCAAAGGAAACAAAATTGAGCCCTGTTTTTTAGTTTGTTCCAGGCCAGCCAGAATTCAGGAACGGGCGATGCAGCTAAGCCTAGAGAGAAGAGTTGTCCCGACTAACTATTTGCAGACTGGGTCCTACACTCACACTAGTTGCGTCTTAGTGGGGTAAGAATATGCACCACGCTTTTCCGTGTACACTCACTCTAATTGCGTCTTGGTGGGGTAGGAATATGCACTACGCTTTTCCGTATTCAAGTTCATTGTATATTCCAGTGCAACACAGCGACGTAAACCGTCATAGTTTGGCTTTCATTGTGCGACGTTTTGTGTCTGCGTTAAGTGTAGAAGCGCCGATTTGTTTCTCAAAATATGGGGAACACAGACAGGTTACCAAAATGGCAGAGATGTATTTTGCGCGAATTCAGCTGGTAATCGGTTCTTCCTGCCATAACAGCTTATTGATCTTCAAAAAGAACAAAACGGGAAGATGTCACAGCCACACGGTTTTTTCTGCTTCTGAATCGCGTAACTTTAGTGCCGTCAATTTTAGTGGGCTTTGGAGGGCTATCTGACTGCTGCGCTCATATATGCAGTCTTCATGCGTGTCTATCTATGCGGCGTCTTCCGTAGGCTGAGCCAAGCTTGAATAAAAAAAATGATGGCTAGCAAACATTCTGCGGCCAGCGCTCTTCTGAGCATGTAAACAAATGCGAGAATCGGTCAGTTATAGCACCTTCAGCACCTCGTTTCGTTACTTCTACTGCTGGTACGCAACTTCTTGAACCGGAAAGTGGCTTTGGGTACGACGAAGCAGTAATGGTCTAGGCTTTAAATAAATTTATTCATGTCTACCTGCGATCTAAATATGCGAGAAATTCACGCAATCTGCTACGAGACTTTTTTGGTTGAGATAAGTGATGTTAATGTATTTTTTATTACACGCATGCTTAGAGCAAAGCGTACGCTTTGTGAACTTCGTCATTTGCTTGCCTATAGATACACACAGGTTTTGATGCTGAAGGTGTCCTCGTAAGCGTAACAATTCCGTTAATGAAGGGCTTGTTACATAGAACACAACGATGAAGCGCTGATGGTCACAGGCACCGCACCGGAGTTATGTTTGCACAAGCCAACCACCTTTAAATGCTTGGTTCATCTTACGCAGAAAGTTCATTCTGTGCGATTGTTTGTAGCGGTGCCCACGGAACCTGACGTAAGTAACAGGAATGCACGTGCTTCTTGTTCCGGGCCGCAGATCAGAGCGAGGTCAGAGCGCAGCCGCATACTTAAGGAGCTGAACGCGGTTCGGCACGAATTGACCGTAGACTCGCTGCCGCCTCGGTCAAGAGTGAGTTCCGCACGTCCCGAGAGCATCTGTTGCCCCGCCTGTGTGGTGATGCTGAGCACGGTCGTTGCGCTTGCTGTCGTTGGTGGCTCGGCACCTGTAGCTTGCGTGGCTGCGCTCTGTGTGTCGTCCATGTTATGCATACTCCCGTGGGTTGATACCTTGAGAAAAACTGCCATCGCGTGCTGGAGGTAGGACACGCCTGATACTCTTGAGGAAAAAATAACATATCGCGCAGCTCTTTGCGACATTTCAGAAATATTGGGTGGAGAATGACGGCTGCGTGAACGACCTTTAGGTGTCACAATAGCGCACTATAATTTATTTCGATGCCATCTTTGAGTTCAGCAGGACCATGTATGAGGTCTGAGCCAATATGTTGTGTGCCTTCCTGCCTGCTACACTTCGCGGCTTGGACACTTGTCCTCTTGCAGAAACCAAAATTCTGAGGCCTTGGACAAAAACGTCCTCACAAAGGAAAGTGGTGACGGCACTACTAAGTTCTTAAAGGATTCGGGGTTGCATTCCCAACTATAAACTTTAAGCTTTAGGTACGCGCTGTCTGTCCCCCCTGTCATAGTGGTAGATGGGCACGTGAAAAACTCATTTTGTTGTCAATCTTTCTTTCCTTTTTTCCCCTTTGTTACCTGCTACCCTGGCCACGTGTAGGGGTAGCCTACTGGGCATCGCCTAGGTAACCTCCCTGCGTTTCCGTCCTTCTCTTTCTCTCTTTCTATAAACGGGCATTGCTTTAGTGTGCACTGAAAATCTGAACGGACGACACGGTCGATAGAGCATCTAAATACGACTCATTCATGTGGCGCAGTTTGCCCGTTTTAGGCTTAAACCTGCTTTCAGTGACCGGAAAATACCTAGGTATTGAGACAGCACAGCGTATGGGCAGCACGAGAAATGCAGTTTAAGTGTCGAGTAAAAGTGCGTACAGCTGTAGTACATCCTAGCATGCCTGCATTCACTGCACGCTCAGATGAACCACTGCAGATGAGAAGCTTTGAATGGTGGCAGCTTACATTTCGCCGTACAAATGGCAGCGTCGCCAGTGCCAACAGTGAAAACGGCAGCACTCTTGAATATCGCAAGGACAGGCCTTCCAATGATTCCACGAGCCTCGGAGCATGGCTGCTGCAACTATGGCGGTGAGCATTATATATAAACCGGAAACTAACAAGGTTGCAGACTGTGTACTAACTGCGCTTCAAGTTCATGTTTCATGTGCGCCTCTGCTACTTCCAGCAAACAATGGCAGTCGTAGAGATCACTTTCGGAGGAAACGCTAAGCAATAAGCAGAGATTTGGCGCGATCCCAGCCCATCTCAATCTAGAAAGCAACTTTGCATCACAAGGGCAGGCGAAACGAGTTGTTCAGCGCTATGTGAATTTTAACGTTCAATCTACTTCAAGCGTTTCAATCCATCGAGTTGTTTCTTCGTACCCTGTGTGTCGCATGTCCTATGGTAGAATATGTCTGGTTATGTGGTGTTGCGGCTAGTGGCCTTTCCTCTTCGAGTTTGGTGTGCTGTGCATTTATGTCGTGACTGTGTGCATCATGAGTGCTGTGGTTGTGACTTTGGGTAGTGCCGCCTGTTGCCTTTCTAATATTTTGTAGAACCAAGGCGAAAGAACCACTTTTGTGCGTAGGTGACCAGCGCCAAAGCGCTAATAATAATAAATAGTTAAAACTGTTTCCGAAGCATAGATACGCGGTTGGTAGGAGATTAACGGGCGGCGAAGGGCACCAAAGCAGCCGAAAAACTGGCACGAAAGAGCTTCGGACGCAATATGACTCATTTTTTTCGAAGTGTAGGGTAATAGGAGTGAAACCACTGTCGCTGTTCAAGGCGAAACGAATAGGCTGTTCTGTGGAAAAAAAGCTTAATGCACGCGAATGGCGGCAGCGAATGCGCATAAACGTACGACGCGCTTCAATACATATCGCAAGTAGATTTGAAAGCGGAAGACATCTTCAAGAAAGAACGTATTTTTTTTATGGCCTAAGTTTACCAGATTATATTATGCTGCGCAAGAATCCGTGGCACTTATCAAAACGATGTTAATAGCGAAAGATCGCCGCTGCCCGAGAGTGATGAAAAAGAAAGGTAAGTTCGGGTTGCGATCTTTGTTTTCAACAGTTCGTAATGTGCAGCCGCGAGTTGCTGCAGTCCGGCCCAGCTGACGCGAGTAAAATGAAGAAAAAGACACCCATTTATGGCCGCGAAGTGCTTGCCAAAGTAAACACGTTTCTGCACTTCATTTTAGGCTGAAAACACCCTAATGCCATTTCAATTGTTGTGTTTATAATTCAAGACTTACCGCTGCTTCTTTCAAAACAACACCTTAGTGAAATCCCAATGTTTTGATCTGATCAGCGCTACATACGAATATTCGAGCGGACTGGAGCTAGTACTGTGCATCGTATATGACGCTATTCTTTCCTGTCCTGGATGTTTGCTTACGTGGCCTAGTGAGATGTGTGTGGTTAGTGGTATCGAAGGTAATATCTCGCGCAATTACTCCAGAAATCACGCATCAGAAGTATTTTTCTAAATACGGCTTGCTTCTGGGGATTATCTTTGCACCCCTTACTAGGGCAGAAATGTTTAAACCCTTTACAGTTTGTCCCCAAAAAGACAAGTGCGACAAACAAGTTGGTCTCCAGAAATGATAACCTCTCCTCGCCTTTTTTTTTCTTTTGGAGTTGGAATATTGACCACGTATAACACACATGGTGCACTTAAACAGTGGTTGTAGCTCGAGCAGCGGCAAACAGATACGTGGCCCCTGCATGAGTTCGGAGGAGGTCTCATGGTGTCAGGTACGGTGAACAGTGGTGACAGCCTATGTAAGGCACGCTTTAACACATGTGTCGCACGCCACACAAATCAGGCATGCATTTCGTCGCCCGTGTACACTCGCACCAATATGGATGCATTTTAGGATTCGCAGAGCCATCACAAGCAAGCTTTCGTCACTCATTGTTGCTTCTTTGCATCCGACATTTAGTGGGGCACCTACTATTTAGCTCGACCCGTTGTGGTGCGTATGAAGTCTCGCATTTTCATCGAAGACATAGAAGTGAATGGGAACCTCTCATGTTTGTCTGTCCGCATCTATGGCCACCTTCATGACCGCATCATCCAACATGTGCATCCAGTAATTATGGGGTACGTAAAAAAAAGGAGAGACGCCCTCACCGGAACTTTTAGGGACGATTCCTGATAAAACAAAATCATTATTCCCAAATATTCACGTATTCTTCTACTTGATTCGGCTGCAGGGAAGCTTTCCTTAAAGTCAAAGAGCAGACAACCCCGTATAGCCTGTTTCCAAATTTCTATACTTCTTCGCCACCCTTCAAGCTTGATGTTAGGGTGCAACGCACATGTATTTTTAAGGGTGAATTCTCCTTCTTCCAACCAGACTATTTGTTGCAAATGGGGTAATTATTTCCATATCAACGTTCGCTTTTTCAACTTTGTAAAGGTACAAATATATCTCGCCATATCCTTTCCAACTGAGGGTCAGCCAAACGGAATCCGCTCTTGGTTAACCTGCCTCTCCTTCCTTTTACTATTTCTCTCACACATGTGCTTCGTTAATTTCTCACTCCACATATTCTTGCAAACAATTTAATTTGGCGTGCACTGCTATTTCCCAAAGATATATGCCAGTGTTCTCCACCGACACCGTTTACATTTACACAAAAGTGAACTCATTGATCGAATCTGCGCCTTCATCTGGTCGTACTCTGCACAGTGCTCGCGACAAGAACGCGCCAAAGATGTCATCGCATTGGTTTTTGCTTCCGTCCTCCCTCTGGTCCCTTGTGACCAGAGCGATCCTTCCAGAAAACCAAGAGGCTGCAGTGAGCCCCGCCCTGGCAACGACCCTGAAGGAAGACTACTTCAGGAACACCGGCCACGGCAGCCCCAGCAAAGGATCGCGGCGCTGCCAAAAAGGATGCATCCGGCCACAAGTATCCGGGTCAAGTTAGGAGGATGCGTGCCACCAGAAGCTGGATTCAAGCACCACCACACAAGGACAACGTTGGCTGCGAGCGTCAGCCCAGTGGAGAACACTAGAACGTTGTTGGCCCATGGAGTTCCTGTCGCAGGAACTGTGTAGTTACATGACAGTGCGCGCACCAGGGTTTGCACGGTCAAAAGGAAATGTCATAATAGTGGCCAGAGGACGCGCCTGTCTTGTCACCCTGCATGAGAACTGCTCTCCATAGGTGACAATATACAACAGCTTACATTAAGTATGGCCTCATTATCTCCTAGGAAATTGCGCTTTCGCACCAAGTTTACGTCAGCACACGTTATTACTGGAAACGAGCATACTTATGGGCCGCTGTGCAAATGTAAATCTGCGTAGTGAGATCAATGTGTCTTCACATAGTTTTCAAGGGTGTTGCTGAAAGTGCCAACATCAGGGTTGAAGTGGAACTGCACATTTTCCCTGTTGATATTTTAGCCGAATTAACGACACAAACAATTTATTCTTTGATTGCGCGCTTCTAAGCTGTTAGCAGGACGTGCGCATACATGGGTGTAGAAGAGAAAGCGATGCTGGAGAACGGGAAGTGCAGCGGAATCCAGATGAAGCCCTGCAGAAGCCCAACGTGTTGCGCGACTGTTCGAGTATGTGCCCTGCCTGCACAGTGAGATTCAATAGTTTTATTTGACGACAATTAGAGTTTTTTGCTTGCCGGTTCTTGAAGTAACCTGATTTTGTTTACAAACGTGTCCTCAAAAAGTTGAGCGCACTAGAGCTTTTTATTCAGGAGTCCCAGGAAGTGCCGCTGCTCTGTCGAGAATAATCTTTTCAGAGCTCCCGTGGGGTGCGAGGTGAGTGTTTATAAGCACCCCTGGCTTATAACGAGTGTTCTCTCGTGCGCACGGATTCATGAACGCCGTATGTTTGCACCGAGCGGGAGGACCAATATTTTTAAAGTGTCCACGTTTTGTCCACATTGTGTGCACCGTTCATTTAGGCCGTGCCTTAAACCGGGTACATTCTACTGCTCTAACAGCGCACATGGGGCATCATTTTACTCTTGCGGACGCTCACCAAGCGATGCTCGATGCTTGTTTATTACGGAGCAATGCTCGCCCCCCCCCCCCCCCCCCCCCCCACCCCAAGACCGGCTATTCTTGTTTTTTCTGCATATTCAAGGGCTACACCAGCGAGCGATCAGCAGCCACCGCTAATAGGTATGCCCTCTCGAAAGGCTTACTCTTGTTTGAAGTTGGCTTTATTATCAAAATAGTCATTATTAAGGAGTTGTATAGATTCGCTACTACCTTGGAACTATTACGTTTCTAAGCTTTATGGGACATGCAAACAAAAGTAGTCGCTTCGTAGGCGACTCCGTGTGTGAATAAGGCTGATCAATGTTGGAAGCAATGCGCAACAGTAGATTTGACGAGCGTTTAGAGACAGAAACTGTGCGTTCACGCTCTTTCTGTATGACACCGCGCCTTTGATCACAGTTCTCAATTCCCATGAGCAAAAAACTCGGGCGGAAGTGTGAAAATTCGCTCTAGACAACACGGCAGCAGGCGCTTTCGAACTCGCTGCCAGCTTCGCCGGCAAATGAGAGTTCCTGCATAGTTCGCTACTATGATCATGCCAAACTACTTTCTCATGAAACTGGGTCATAAAATTTACAGCAATTTGCGCAAAATGTTTGCTTTGCTCCTATTAGATAAAGCCGGTAACTGTGTGTGCATTGAATATTGATCAGTAGATCTGAAGGAAAAAACCGGGGTCGGCGTTGCGAGGGCTCTGGATTCTGAGTCCATCTGTAGGAGCGCCATTCCAATGCAACTTACCTCACCTTACCTCGTCTCGTGTACAATATGTTATACCATGTGGGCAAAATGTACATGTTCAGAGTACGTTCTCACATAAGTCGTGAATTGAATATTCCTGAACATTTTCGTTTTACATCAAAACACATGAGGCCTGCGTCAGTCAAATACGGACAACTGAAACTGAGAACTAGGAAAGCGCCCTTCAGGAATTGTGAAAGCCGAGCACTCTAACCACTTAGCCATCACTGAAGCTTTCTATATATTGTTCCTTGCACTTTGGACTTTTGGGAAGATGTACCTTCAACTATTTTCCCCTCCTCCAGTCCTGCTAGGGCTCCATCTTCGGAGAAACAGGCAGTCTTGCTGTGTTTGACTCTTGAAGCCATTCTTTAGGAACAATATAAGCTAAACAAACGTTCCTAAGTGTTCTAGGTGCTGTAAAGTATATTTTCACACACGAAATGAGCCGAATGGTTTTTAACAGATTATTCTATAACAACCAGGCTTTTCAGCTAACCTGAAAACAACAGGCCACAGTTACAAGTTTTCTTTAATCTGCAGCAAAATCTGCATGCGTCAATGCTGATAATGCGTCAGATTGCAGCATAACAATTTCTCGCCAAGCTGATGTTATTCTCTATTGAGGCTGTGCTTTTACCTATGCTTGCTTACATGCCGGAAGGTGCTGCAAAGGTACGCTTCGTGAAGTGTGCAGAACGTATGTAAAGACAATGGTATCCTATAAGAACGCACTAGACTTTCCTTTTTTTCAGGAACAGCTCATATTGTATTTTCTTATTCAACGCTGTTGTGCTCTAGTTGCTTCATTAAAATAAAATGTAGAGCTGGGCAGAATAGACTGAACAGGAGAAACAGAAGCATAACGCTAGTGCCGTCGTTTTTGTTTTACGTCTCCTGGCCTGTCTTATTTGTGTTCTACATTTTGCTGTATTTTCTTCCTCATAGGAAGGAAAGCAGACAAAAAAAAATATATACTTCCTATAATTAAAACAAAAGCTTAATAAATCAAGAATGGTGAAGGCTCCAAGATACGCTGAGAAGTTAGATTCTTGAACCTTCAACTCTATAGAATGGAAACAGTAATTTTGAGAAATGTGCGTCAGAAAAACTAAAAAGCAATTAAAACAGCGGAGGATAGACAGCGCACTGCCTGGAAAGGAAGAGGGAAGCAGTTGGACACAGCCACACGTGATACACAAAAGCTTCCAGACACACCCAAGCGCGCTGCCCTGCTGGCAAAGAGGCGGTTGATGGCGAAGTCTCGCCAACCTGCGAAAGCAGCGGGGAGACCCAGACCCAGCATGATCCCCGTATTAGAAGGGGAGACACAGGCAGAGGGGCGGTGACAGGAGTAGGCGCCGCGCCCCGGGCAGTCTTCTTCACGAGGCTGTACTGTCTCGTCAATCACAATGCTTGGCAACTGCGTATGACCTGCCACAGACCATCCTGCGGATCTTACCTACGTACTGCTGGCCTGGTCGGTGGCTGTAGTCTACAGCTGTTGCGGTCTCCACCAATGGCAAATTCCCACAAGCGTGAATGTTTGGTGATGAGTGCCGAATATTAATAGGTAACAAAAATAATAAGTAGTAATAATAATATTATTAATGAAATAATAGTAATTCAATATGACGTGTATTCTTTCGTCTTGATGCTTGCGCTTTCTTTGTCTAACTCTTCGTCACTGGTGCATGCAACGTTCGTGGTCACGGAATTGAGGATGACTGAATAGACGGAATCCAGTGGGCACAAAACATGCAACGCTCCAGTAACATCTACTCCTGTAAAAAGGACCACTAACGAAGAATCAAATGCGACGAATGAAACAGGGATAACTGCGAAGACTGATAATCAAAGAAAGAAAAACGGGTGACAACCACAATTATTGTCCTCCGCGCGCACGTGGCCGTCGATATGCGCAAAAATTTCCAGTCTGAAGTGGAGAAAAAGGGTGGCGTGAGAGCTACTGTTACACCATATGAAGCATGGCTTCAGCAAGAAGCGTATAACATCGCCGCGGTGGACACAACCTCCACCCCGCTCTGCACAAATTGCGGTACGTTCGCCCTCTCGCACCCCACTAGTGATGAAGTGGTGACTGTCGCTGGCCTGTGAAGATTTTCAGTCGTCGATCACATGAAGGTTGGTCGAGGGGGATATTACTAGCTTGTTTACTATCTGCCACTTTTGCTCAGTGTCTCGATGGTAAACAAGTCCAAGGTGCCACATAAGGCATCGGTAACATGCATCGGCTGCACGTTCAAGGTGACACCAGCTTCTGACATGTTTTTGTGCTGCATGTTTTAAACTTCAGCTAGCACGCATGCAGCTTGAAAAAGGCAGCATAGTGAAAAGAATGCAGGAGAAAAGGCGGACATTTGGACCTTGACAGCCATTTTTTATGGCGTTTGCAGTTTACCCTGTAGCACATATAGTACCAGATGAAGCAGGAGTCGAATGTAGGAGTGCACTTAAAGCACATATTTCCACTGCTGCTGTCCGCGACGTAAGTCGGCTCCAGGTCCCTCCAGGCCACTCTCTGAGACCTGTTCAGCTGTACAAGGTACGGCTTAAACAAGTTGAAAATTTCCATTTCCTCTTCCTTGCAGGGGTTCTGCACGATATCGTCGATCTCGGTTGTATACAAACGACGAAGGGTTTTAAATTATCACCTGAAATAACAACGTTGCGATGGCAATTACGCACGCAGTCACAATGAGGACCCTAAAACACTAGGCAGCGGCAGTCCAGAGGAGCTTCCAGCGCGTGCACTACAGCCGTGAGCGGAACGCGGACTTCTATACAAGAATCACCGTGCGGTCCCTAGGTGGCACCAGGTGTCGGCGAGGAAAAGCACGCACTTGTCGCGTCGGGACAAATCAGCATTAGCGGTCTGGTGATGAGAAAATGTAAATCGAAGTCGAGATGGTGCGAGGATTTTCCCTAAATTCTGAAGATTTCACACTCGCTGTGTTGTTACTACCTAAAACAATGGTGTCGACGTCGGCTAAACTCTGTATAAGTACGGCCGCCTACCTTCGAAAACACGAACGATTTCGAAGCGATGGACGAGATTTTCAAATACGGAAGAGGGCTGGCAGCACGATAGCATTTTACAACAAAGCAGCGGTCAGCATGAACGAACTTCTGCAATGGGAAAGTCTAGGCGCAGCACGGATTGTGCCGCTACTTATTGTCATGCACAACGTTTTAGAACACCTTATAGGGCGACAAGGGCAAATAACGCATGTCCTGCAACGTTCACGCGAAGCGTACATTTACGCACAACGTAGAGTACATTTCGGCTAAGATGTCGCTTTAGTTAATTTCTGCACCAGTTTGCTTGAGCTGATTGAAGTGATGCTGAATTTTTCCTCTTGTTTTGTTGCGAATTTTCGGAAGCCTCAGCCTCCTGAGTAAAATTCCCAGATGATATCGAGCTGACTTTCAAGCTGTTTTTATTAACTTGCGAAGTTTCTTGAACTGTCATATAGCTATCAATTGCCTTTATTTTCATAAGGCACGTCTGTTTTAGAGTGGAGTAGACCCATTTCTGCCGTTAAAAAATCCTCTTCATAATTGTTGGTGCCACAAAGTTTTCAGGTGGATTTTAATCCGCAGAAGAGAGCACTGAAAATGCGATGGGCGGGTACATCAGAGCAGTCGCAGACACCCCGCGTTAAATGCGTATCTCTACAGATTTCGGCCCGCCCAGAAGGTGAAAGACTGATCACTTCTATATGATGCTCACTAAACTCTTACTTTGTTTTTTGCATAGCGCAATTATTTCTTGTTTCTTTTTAAGAACATCTAAGGAATATTTCTTGAAGCCGCATCTGTTCTTTAGGACTGTTTTCTCTATTCCTTTCATAAGATGTAGGAACTGTCACGCCGGGCTCATGAGTGTGTTAAGCTGCATGTCTCTCAACGTGTGATTCTTCGAGGTGGTAAACTTGGGGTGTGGATGAGGTAAATAAGCAGTGAATGTTGTAATGAGTGTAATGGTGCTTCAGGGTCTTGTTATAAAAGCATTGCTTGTCCGCCGTGGATGGCGAAGGCCTGGCAATCAGCGGCACCCAAATAACAATGTCTCCGGCAAACTGATGGGCCCACTTTCTCTAATAAAGTAACATTTTCTCTAATAAAGTAAGCGACACGCTTCGGTTAATTTTATTGGATTATATTTAGGTGTTCTCGCTGTGTACGTACATTTGCGAACGAGTAAACACATGCAATGTGAATAACGCAGGAAACACAGTCGTGCAACACTCGTTTTTATTCGCGTGCAATATCAATCGCGGACATGTTACAGAAGTACAGCAAGCAGGGCCCATATGTGCACATGAGAAGCATTTATTGGCGGCGACGCAGTTTTCGAAACTTGTGCCGCTACCTTTGCGCTTCCCTCTCTTTGTGAGGCCCTTGACAAAAAAACGAAACCTTAAGAGAACATAAAACTTTACAAAGGTAGATAAAACTGCCTTTTCATGCTCTGAGCAGCCAAGTTAAGGAAAAGACAGTGTCTGTAGCTGACTCGAAAATTCAACTAAACTCATTTCATGGAGCTTGTTTTTACTAAAAAACACAGTAAAGGCATCTTTCATGTCTTTACAGCAGTTGACAAGCTCTGGCTGGTGTACACTAGGCCCCCATTGTCAAAATGGCTAGTAAAGTACGAAGCGGCGTCGACACTTGCTTCAGCTTTGCTTACACATAGGCAGCCTGTACACTGTGGACAACAGTTTCTTAGCAATGATCTTACTTGCCACGTAGCCTGTAGTGTAGTAGATCAAAGCACTGTGGCTCTTCTTCTCTATGCACGATGCATGGTCACTGCTAGACACGGCAGCTTGAACTACATCTTCAGCTTCACTTTGCAGGTGGTAGAATGCGAGTAAATTCACAGTCATCAGAAACTGTGACACTGTCGGATGGTCGTTACAGCCAGACGACTGTCTAATTATACAAAAAGGTTTTCAAGCTTATCCTGGCTTAATCTGGATGTTAAAAGATATTTGAAACCCACAGTCGACGTCAGGTAGGACAACAAGCCAAGTGTACTCTTGATGGTAACCCTTAGCCCAGCAGACGTGGCTTTCTGTAAGAAAACCCACCCAGCTGGTTTTGCAGTTTGCTCCCATTCCTGCAGATACTCTAGGAAGCCTTTCAGAAATTGCACAATTGGACTGTCAGGCTTGAGTGCCTTCTCGCTTGTTGCGATGTCATAACACGAATCAGGCGATTCATTTCTTTACGAAATCTACTGTCGGCTGCAAGGTCCTATGTGAGGCTTCAATGTGTTCTCTATAAATGAAAAGTCCTTTGATGACCTGGTCGCTGAAGAGCTGAAATGCGATGTCCACTTTCATTTTTTCAAAGCAGTTTGGCTTAAGGTGTGCAATTGTCAGGCTTGGCATAACTTTCAGTGTAACATTTTCTCGATCCGCTTCGAAGGCTGCTAGTACAATACCAATGTTAACATGCCCAGCTGGTGTCAGCTATCCTTTTCCAACAAATCCATTTCTCACATTCTTCAAAAGGTGTGGAAAATCTGAAAAATGAGAGCTGCCTTTTAGGATCCACTGGTGTTTGGTGCTGCTCCGAACGTGGCTTGGAGAACCTTTGAAAAAACAACAACTTGCGATCAGTTTCTTCATCACAATATTTAAACATTAGAAACATGAAATCTGCACTAGCACCATGCACACTCTAAACAATCTTGCATTTTGCGTGAAATTACAGCCTTACCCTGTATTCCAACAGCCGCCACATGCTCCTATTCCAGCTGGCGCCGTCGCATGTTATGCAATCCACGAACAGACCAGCCTTTTCCGCAAGGACTGTGGTTTCCAAAATGATTTTCGGCAGTGTTGGGGCCTTCACATTGCCCTTTGAGGCAAAAACACCGAGGATTTGCGTCCATTTCCTGCGGAAAGGTAATCTCTCACAAATGTACGTGTGTTTTACGTATAAAGTTGCGAACTGTAACCAAGAGGAAAAAAAAGTTTACCAGTAAATGGCTGAAACAGCACAATCATCCCATGGTCTGCCAGCACATTCTTCTGGTCAGCAGGTGTATGACCTCCAAGGTCAACAAAGCCTTCAATATCACCTGAATTGTAAAAAAAAAAGCACAGAAAAAACACCTTGTTTTATGCGCAGACATCTCTCAACACAGATCAGAATAGGGCAAAGGTGCTAAACCAGCATAAAAAGAAACACGTGCTAAAAGACTTGATGATCGAATATTGCCAGAGCACTGCACGGCTCGAGCAATATTGTAGTGCTTAGCAGAACATCGTATTTTTCTCATACTGTAAAAGCTCGCTGATTCGTACTTCAATGGACCGGAAAAAATGTTCGCATAGTCTGAAATTAAGTTCGAACTATCGAACGACCCCAAAAAAAAAAAACTGACAAGAACCGCTTGCACCGCAGTAAATTTATTTGGTGAAAGACTTGGCAGTAGTTGCTTGTTATTTTAGATGAGAACGGCGCAACAATCACTATTTTTAGCGGTGGAGCTCTGCCGCTAGTGCATCGCACCCCGCAAGCGCGGAAGATTCACGGGCGATGAATACGGCATTGCTCAGCAGCTCCGAAGCGGCAAGAAAAAAATGTGGATAGGGAAGATTAGCGAAACAGCCAACCAACGCTATAAACGGTGCGTAGCTCGGTTTGGTTGGCTGGCTAGTGCGGCTGGGCGTACGTTTCAGAAAAGCAAAATCGAACCTATCAGTGTGTCCGCTCTTGTAGATGAGGCCGGCCGTCCGCCATCACGCCTGCCGTTCAGCGCAAGTCAGAGGTGCGCGAGTGATTCTGCAGCACAGAATTCAGCTTTGAGGGTGGCTATTTGGACGACCGCTTGCCGAATCGATACCTGTATGTACACAACTTCCTTTGGGAGCCCGTTCTAATTAACCGGTGCGAGACCAGTAGCTTCCGAAACATCGAGCGTGCAACGCCTTAGACTTGCATAACGTTGGCCGGGACCGCGCCGGCAGTTCGAATTATGCGGATTTTCGCATTGCGGGGTTTGAATCAAAGAGTTTTTACCGTATACAGAGAACGGTTCAAGAATTCATTGCAGCTATACTCACCAGCTGATTTCACATTTAGGTGCTCCGAAAGCTTTATTTCGTCAATGACGAGGCCACCGTGACGACTGTAAGCATCCATGGTCTTTTGTTTTCATTTAGGGCATCGAAGACCTTTGTACTGAGGCCAAAGCCACCCTTGAAGCACTGTAGGTACTTTTTCAGGCAAGTTCGCCCTGGCAGAACCATAATAGACTGTCCGCGGAGATGTTCATACAACTTCGGGCTTTGCATCCTCATCAGCATACATTCGATAATCCACTCATCATCGTATCGCATTCCCTCGTGTGATTTTCGCCTTGCAGCAAGGAAACAACTCTTTACAACCAGCTGCTACTTTGAGGGAAGAGATTTAATTTTGCTGTTAAATGTCTCTTCACTAAGAGCCTCATTTCGCTCTTTCATGTGAGCCACCTGTATCCTTGCATTTGCCAATCTTTTCTTGGTTCTTGACAGGCTTCGAGAAATGTTCCTGCACTGTTTCTTTTCGTCAGATTTTCTGGCAATTTCACTTGTGCTTTGCTTTTTTCTGCACGCTTGGTTTTGAGCCAGAATTCTTTGGTACTTGCAGAAAGCGCAGGATTCACCTTCAGACCTCACAGATAATGAACACTTCTCAGCAAAAATCATGCCTTTGTAGGAGGTGTGCTTTCCTGAGGCCGGCTTTATGCCGCATCCATCACAAAGATTTGTCAAGGCAACTTCCTTGATCAAAGTTTCGGCCTCTTCGCAAGATGTGACGATGTGTTTTGACTTTTCCCATCCCCTGAGGTAAACCGTGGCTACCACTGATTGTCCATCAAGTAATGGCTTTGCAAATGCTACCATCTTTTCAATGCAGAGGTTAGCGAAGTTATTTTTTTCAGCCTCACAAAAGGCGTACGCTAATGAATCGACTGTCACGGATGGCACTTTCATCCATGTCACTGGAATAGCGACGTTGGAGAATGGATGGAGACGATCGTTGGTTGTTCGTTGTCGTTCGTCACCAGCATTTTGCGCTTCGCCAGCGCTTCCTTCTGCAGAAACACAGCGTGGGGTGGTGCACTTTTCAGTTACTGCAGCTCCGCTGTTGGTGTCAGATGCTTCCATGCTCACCGATTCAGCATTATCAATGCCTGAGCACAACTCGGAGGCTTCCGACGCAGCACGCCTGTGACGCTTTGCTGGAGGCTGTTGCTTGCACAGATTTCTAGTTTTTCTTTTAGCTGACAATTTAGGCAGAATGTGTTCTGGGTAATGCGTGAATATCGAAGGCACGGCGTCGGGTTTCAGGCGCGGTTTATCGCGGGGAAGCTCGCTGATAACACCATTTACGCTGACACTGAATGTACGCTCTATACAACTGCTCTCAAAATGTTTATCGCAAACCACAGCAGCTGGCGTCAGCCTTCTGTCCTCTCTTTTGATGTTTCTTTCCCATTATGCAAGCCGCGTAGCATCAGATGGTGCAGTAAACATGGGAACACGTTCCTTGCTCGAGCGGTAACCGCTTTTACACATTGGCACAAAGCAAGTCTTCTCTTTGCACTGTCGCTTTGGCTTTGACATCTTTTTTGTGCAGTCACATGCAGCTCGTTTAGTGGTGGACACGGGAAAAAAACAATCGAGAGCTCAGTGCATGATTTGACTACACGGTGAAAGCACGCAGAACGGATACACGCACGCACAGAACGCGCGCACAAAACCGACGAAATTTATTTTTTATTTATTTTATTTAAGTATACAATCAATTCTCAGAGGGATTGTAACAGGGGTGGGTATAGAAAAACAATTTTACAGTATTATTAACAAAGAATTATACCAGAGAGAGCGGCACAATCGACTGGTTACATTAATACAGGACGTGTCAAGGGATATGTACAAGGAAGTCAAGAGGCAACACAGAAAACTTACTGTGTTTCAACATCCATAAATAACAATGGTAAGTACACAATTTGTAAAATTAGGATCATAAAATACATGCAAGTAATGCAGCACAAAACAATGAAAGCAAAATGATCAATGTGATAATAACACAGATACCATACAATAGTTTTACTCTGCGTTTGGCCACAATAGTGCTTCTTCTACAAGCTGGGTCAAGTTTTCAGGCGAGCTTTGTTGTGCAATTACTGGATCAAGTTTGTTCCACTCGCGCACTGCGAGAGGAAAAAAGGAGTAGAGAAAGGCGTTGTTTTTATACGAAAATTCCTTAATTGTGAGAGCGTGTTTGTGGCGTGTGTTTCTAGAACGGTTGATACTAACAAAGGCTAAGGGATCAATCTTAAAGGACTTGTTAAGCAGTTCAAATAGGAACTTCAAGCGGTGTACCTTGGCTCGGTTAGTCAGCGTCGGAAGGCCTGCGAGATGCAGTAGTTCAGTTGGGGAACCGGTGCGGCGGTATCTGTTCAATATGAAACGAACAGCCTTGCGCTGCACGCTTTCTAACATGGTCACATCGTTTTTCACGTACGGAAACCAAGATATGTTGGCATATTCAAGAACTGGACGAATGAGGGTGACATATGCGAGTTGCTTAGTGCAAGGAGCAGAATGACGCAGCATACGTTTGAGAAAAAATAGTTTGTTCGTAGCTTTTTTGTGACGTTTCGAACGTGCGTTGACCAGTTAAGATCTGATGTTATCGATACGCCCAAGTAGAACTGCTCGGAGGAGCGGATGCGTCGACTTTCATGTGCAAGGAGCCACACAGGACAACATACACTGCACCTCAGTCAACAAAATTTCGTGCACAAGCAGGTTAATCGCGCACGCACAAGACCAGGTCGCTGCCTTTCGAAGCGAAAAAACCGTGTCGTCTGCTGCGGCAGCACCCTCCCGACAAGCAGCGCCCTCTGCCGCCATCGGTGGGCTTTCATTGCAAACGGTGCCACCTGCTCCCATTGCGCAGCGCTGGCGCTCGGCACACTAGCCAGTATATTCTAGACACTATAGTTAGAGTGTTACTACGCATCTCTAACCCTTGGTGACGCCTCCACAGGTTAGAGTGCTACTACGCATGAAGAGAAGAAGACGACGAAGACGTTGTTCGATCGCCTGTCGCCTCAGCTCTTTTTATTTAGCTAATTTTTCCTAATGTTTGTAGTTTTATTTAAATATTCGAGGACGGCAGCATCTTCAAACCGGTACTATCCCTACGGGAAGAGTACGGCTGCTCCGGCGCCGGCAAGCCTAAAGGGACCACGCCATTACAAGGAGGCTGGCTCGGAAGAGGAGGCCATGGCTTCCCAGGCTGTGGAGCGACCAGAACATGGACTCTACCACCCGTCCAGCGAGACCTTATCGCTTAGTGGGGCTGAGTCAACGATAGTGGACGGTGACGAGTCAGTGGCCGAAATGGCTGACGTGGACAACAAGGGCTTCAAGTTGGTGAGTCATCGCAAGCAACGAACGGTAGGGATCCCGGTAGTGGTTGAGCCCACAGAAAAGGGGGTTGCTTTAAGAGAGAAGAATCTCATCTTACTTTTCGCGGCCATTCAATCACTGCTGGTATCAGCTCCGATACGAAGTCGGTTCACCATGCACGGGGCTCTTCAGCTGGATGTCTCGACGGAAGAACAGGTTGACAAGCTACTGCAGAGCTCTCAGATTTTTGGCATCAAAGTTAACGTGCGGTTGCCCCATTCCTACATGAAGAACACCTGTGTTATTAAGGGCGTACCAAAGTGGTATTCAGAACGCGACCTACTTGATTATCCGAAACCACAAGGTGTGCTGCACGTGAAACGACTTGTGCGCCGTGTGGAGTCTCCAGGAAAAGAATGGGCTGCGAAACCTACCAACTCTATCGTGTTGACATTCGCTCCCAACTCAGAGCGCCCCGAAAAAATTGATCTGGGATTCACAAAACACGCTGTTGCAGATTTCACTGAAGCTCCTCCACGGTGTTTTAGATGCCAACGGTTTGGGCACGTGTCCAAAGTTTGCACAAAAAATCGACGCTCTAAGCCGTGCGGAGGCGACCACAACTTTAAAACCTGCAGGGCAGATTTAGCTTGCGTCAATTGCGGTGGCGATCATCCAGCGAGTTTCGGAGGCTGTGCCTTCCGTGCGAGCGCTCTGCACCGTCGGATGTCCTTTATTGCTGGTCCAAAAACCCCACCGACTGAGACGCCTGTCCCAGGATGAGACGAGTTCCCAGTATTGGAGTCTGATGTTGTTGCGTTGCCCAGCAATGTCCCTAAAAGACCTGAGTCCAGCAAGACGCCAAGGCCCAGTGCGCGCGAGTCGACTGTTCGAGCTCCAGCAAAAAGTGTACATGTTCCTGAGCGGCCGGATCACAGCCAGACTCCACGGCAAGGGGGACCCTCATATGCACAAGTGACAAAAAAACCAGCTACTGTCCCCGTCGGCATCTTTTGTCGATGTTGTGAGTGCGTTGCGCAAAATAAGGAGCTCAAAAATCAAGGTATGTCTGGCCTTCTTCATGTTTTGTTTGGGGCCCTGCGTTCACATGTTCCAGCGATGGCGCCTGGTAACCTGAAGAACTTCCTACAGCTGGTGCTTTCTTTTGAGTCCCTAATTTCCACCTTCGCAGCAAACTTCCTTGCGAACTAAAACGGATGGGGCTAAACCTCGTGGATCTCATATGCACCGAAAAGTGCCGTTTATATTGCAGTGGAACTGCGCTGGGATTTTAAGTCGATTAGTTGAACTAAAACTATTCTTGAAAGAGACTTGTGTTCCAGTATTGGCCCTGTCAGAAGCTGGCCTGCCAAGAGGGAGATGTTTGACTGGATATGTCGCCCATAAAAACTGCAGCATAAAGTCATTTTCTGCAGGAAGTGCTGCGCTTTACATAAGAAGAGAAATTCCACATGTTTCTCTAAGCGTTGCCGATCTTTCCACAGATGACATTGAGGTAGCGGCCGTGAGAATACAGCTCGGCCCACGAACCCTTTCTATTGCATCCGTGTACGTGTCTCCACGGAAGAAGGTAGCATTAGATTTGTTTCTACAGCAGCTCTGCGACAGCTGCCCAGCACCTAGAATCATCTGCGGTGATTTCAATGCCCATCATGCTGTTTGGGGGGACAGGAACACGGATTCCCCTGGACGCAAACTTGTAGAGGTTATTGACAGTTTGGACCTGTGTGTTGCCAATGACGGAAGCCCCACTTTTTTCCGGCCTCCAGCCTCAGCGACAGCTATAGACCTGACACTGCATTCACCTGACGTCCGCGTGAGTTGGTCAACAGCGCCCGACCGCAAGGGAAGTGATAACTATCCGATTTTTGTGTTTGCTGCCGACTTTCGTATGCATGGTCCTAAAATTAGCAACGTGGTCAACTGGGACAAGTACAGAAAGCACCTAGAACGTGTTTCTGGTGATGTTGTTGACAAAATGCTTTCTAGTAAGCTAGCAGCAACTACGGCGGTCAAGTTACCTGATCATTTTCCGGCCCCGGATTTAAAACTCAGGAACCTTTGCGCAGCGAGAAGGGCGGAGCGCCAACTCGTGCGGAAGAAGGACGACAGGCAACTGAAGACGACTTCAATAGGCTGAATTCTGCTATTAGACGGCACACGAACAAGCTGTACAGGTCGCAATGGCCTCATTCTGTGCTAGTTTGACTGTGTTCTCACCGATAACGAGAATATGGCGTGTTATTGGCAGCCTTGCTGGAGAATCTCGCCCTTCGAGGCCTTTTGAAGCTCTTGCAATACGCAAGGAAAAACCGATTGCGTGCTTGGCAGAGGACTTTGCAGAAGCACTCGTACGCGTTGATTCTAGAATAGATATATATACACCACCTGCTTCCTCCAGGTCTATCATGGACGTCCCGTTCACGCTTCGTGAGCTTCAGACTGCGCTCAGTGGCCTGCGGCGCCGGTGTTCACCAGGTCCCGACGGCATCACCAATCGAATGCTGAATAATCTGCCCTTGCAACTCAGAAAGGAGCTCCTCAACTTCATCAATCGAGTTTGGGAGATTGGCGATGTTCCTTTGCCATGGAAGGTGGCACATGTAGTTCCAGTACTGAAGCCTGGCAAAGACATAACAGACCTTGCCTCGTATAGCCGTGTGTCATTGACCTTCTGTGTAGCTAAGTTGATGGAGAAGCTGGTAAATGAATGCTTATCATGGTGGCTTGAGGACAGCAAGGCACTGCCATTATGTATGACAGGATTCCGCCGAGGTCTTAGTGCCCAAGATAGCGTCTTAGACTTGGTCTGTCATATTGAGCACCAGAGAGCTTTCGGCCTCTCCACTTTGCCATTTTTCTTGATGTTGCGAAAGCTTATGACAGCGTGCTTCAGAGCTCAATTCTAAACAGTTTGCAAGGCATGGGCATACAGGGCCATATGTTAAGGTTCATTTACAAGTTTGTAAGTGATCGCGCGGTTCGTGTACGGTTAAGGAGTGCGTTAAGCACCGAAAGGGTTCTGTCACGAGGTGTGCCTCAAGGAAGTGTTCTTTCCCCCACGCTCTTTAACGCCGTAATGGCTTGCCTACCCGATTCGTTGAAAAAAGTTGCAGGCAAGTGCGTATGTCACTTTATGCTGACGACATCTGTATTTGGATTACTGGCTAACAACACAAGCGATTAGCCCTGATAGCTCGACAGCTATACTTTCGGCACAAGCTTACCTTCAAGGTGTGGGGTTGTCTCTGTCAGTGGTCAAATCCGGCTTTATTCTGTTTCCAGGTGTAGGAAGACGTCAAGCGCGGTTGAAGATAGACCTTGGTCACTCTTGCATCCGTCAATTCAACCACGCGCGTTTCCTGGGCGTCATTATTGACTCCCATCTACAGTGGCGAAAAGCTGTAGACGCGAATGTTTCATCTGTATCTTCTCGTCTCAATGTGATCCGTAGAATTGCACGTGAGCAATGCTGAAGGCATCCTTCTTCAATGGTCAAACTTCATGAAGCGCTGGTGGTCAGCCGGAGAATGTATCAATTACCTTTAATTTGCCCCTCGGCATCACAACTTGAGCGTCTCGAAGTTGTCCACAGAAAGGGCCTAAGAAGAGCCATTGGAGTTCCCCAGGCGGCTGCGAATAAGGCAGTACTTCATGAGTCCCTCTCGAAACCTCTTAGCTTTATCTCTTCTCAGACACTATTATTGCATCTTGACCGCTTAGGAGAGACGGTAGCTGGTCGATCCCTTGTCCAGCGGCTCTGCAAGAGATATGAGTCGAAGGCTTGCTTGGCACTCAATACTCTAGTTCTTTAGGCATTAATGTCCGAAGGCAAAGGAAACAGTTGAAACTCCCCTGGTCTTTACCGACCCTTGACTGCAATGTCACAATTCCCCATTTGAGCGCAAAGCGCAGCTCTCCATTGGCAGCAACGCGTTCGCTTGTACTGGAACACTTGGAAACAGAGTATGCCTGCCATCTTCAAATTTTCACGGATGGTTCTGTGGACAAGGTCAAACAAGCTAGCGCAGCGGCTTTTTACATTCCTTCTTTGGACTGTAAGTGGTCCGTACGCTGTACTGCTGTCGTATCCTCCACAACGGCTGAAAGTGTTGCTATTGAGGCGGCTTTACAGAAGTTAGGGTCTTGTCGGGCTCAACCTGTTGTCATACTAACTGATTCAAAATCTGCCCTTCAGAGGTTAGAGCGCGGATTCTGTACTGACGCCTTGTCTCTAAGCTCTCTGCGCTTGGTGCAGAAGCTGCCCAGCAGAGGCTTTACATTTCAAGTGGGTGCCCTCTCACATAGGAGTCAACGGTAATGTGGTGGCAGACAGTCTCGCCCATAAAGCTCTCTCAAGGATTCCATCAAAAAAAGTGCCTCAAGATGAGAAAAGTCTGCAGGAAAACGGTGCTCGATCACTTCAGTACCCTGTGCAGTGCGTCCCACAAGTCATGTGTGACCAAGTGACTGAGAAGATCTCAGGCGACCCTTCTACATCGAATTCGCACGGCCTCTGCTCGCACTCCTGCATGCATGCATAAGACCGGCATAGCATCGTCTCCGCTCTGCTCTTTATGTGGTGTGTGCGGGGATATCGAACATTATATTATGTACTGCCCAGAGTACAACGCGGAAAGGCATGTGATGTTCGCTTCCTTCAAGAAGACAGGAACCCGTCACAGCACAGTGCAGGACATTGTCTACTCGAGTGGAAACCAGACATGCAGAAGGGAGGCTGCACGCCTTCTTTTAACATTTCTGCAGAACACGGGTCTTGTTTTAAAATTGTGACAGCAGGAACGGACTATGGCCTACTGTGATTGAATGTGTGCGTAGATGGTGTCTTCCGGAGTGGACTACTTTATACTGTGCGTGAATGTGTGTATAGAGTGTGGCACTACAATGGCCTATGTTCTACTGTGACTGAATATGTGCATAGATGGTGACTTCTGGAGTGGACTGTGATGTGAACTGTGTGGATTGATTGAGTGCATAGATGGTGACTGCGGGAGAGCATGTGTGCTATTATAAGAGACTGTGCGCTTAGCGGGGTAGATGCGGCATTGTTAATATCGAAGGGACGCTGCGGTGGAGCAATTGCCGGCAGATAAAGCAAGGCTAACCCCATCTGTAGCATTCAACACCTCAACCTCAACCTGTTACTACGCATTTCCTTTCCGCATAAGTAAGTTTATTATGTCTTCCGTCTGCAAGCCGCTTCCCTTCCTAAATCCTGGAGCTCCTTAACACATGTGAGCACAGCGGATGAAGTCGCCAAGTACGCCTATCGCCGTCTAGAGGAAATCTTGCTCGGAAAGGATTGAGCTCGTGTTCTCTTTTTAGTTGCTCTGCATTATCACTCATTTTTAAAGCGAAAGCTCTACTCGTACCGTAAAGTTGAGGCCATGTGGCTAATAAATTTTACCTCAAAACCACGAAGAGCGCAAGCTTGACTCAGACGTCACGGCACGTGACTCGTCACGCCTTGCCACAGCTGCGCGCGTTGAGCCGACGGCGCTGGCTCGCATCGCAACTATCGAATCACGTGACTCGCTGCGCCTCGCCACAGCTGCGTAAAAGAGCCGACGGCACTCTCTAAACTGCCGGAAATCGCCTGACGCGCCGTTCGCTATATGAAAGCATGTGAGGTGAGCTTACCTTGACACGAAGCCATTGATTGGTGAGCAACGTGCCGAAATTAGTGCTTCGACGATGTATCGTCGCCGTCCAATCCAAAGCATTCATATGCTATAAAGTTTAATCAAAACTAAACTATGTCTAACCAAGTTTAACAGAGCTTTCACACGTCTTATTAGGTTCAGCCGGCTCAACCACAGCTAATTTTTTTTGTCGAAGGCAAGTGCATGATTTTGCTATTGCTTTGTGATAGGAAAGACATGGTTGGGCTAAACAAAGAGTATGGTGGAGCTGCCATAAAAAAACGTAAACCAATGAGCTCCTGCTTGTACCACTAAAGTATCACAGGCTTAACCCAATCGTAATATAAATGAAAATGCCCGAAGGCAATGTTGTGCTTTTGCCACCCGCAGGTGGGAAAATAAAAAAAATGGGGTAATGCTACTAAGCGACCCACAGCCGGGGGAGCGGGCCCGGGGAGACTCCCCTGATCTCCCCTGGGATGTAGCGGAGGGGGTGGGACATGGGTTGTGGGAATGGGACTGAGGGAAGGGTTATGGGTAATGTGATGGGAATGGGGACAGCGAGATATTGACCCTCATTTTATCATCGCTCGACTCCTGTCTGGCCAGGACAGGGAGGGCGTCGATGTTGTCCAATGGTGCGGCTCCACTCACGGGATGCCCGACCACCCAACGACGCAATAGCTCCGACTCGGAGACAGGGAATCCTAACCCGGGGCAGCTGCCTCGGGCTCCTCCACGACTTTCAGGGGTCCGGTTCGGACTGGCGTCCCGCTCCCAGCTACTAACCGTCAAGTGTTTTTCGCGGCTTTTCAGACTCCGGAAGTATGTGTGGTGGATCCAGCCAATGGAATTAGACTCCCGGGGACCCACCTATGCTTCCAACCAACCAACCTTGCACTTATTTCCTCCCCTGGCTTGCTCCACACCTACTGAGGAGGGAGTGTTCAGGGCCGGGCTGACCGGGCCACAAACCAAGAACCTGGCCGAGGGTGAGATAACCCGGGCCTACTCCACCGCTACTCCACAACATCGACGGTTTTTGCATCGGTCCTACTAAGGTCCCCCTTACCTCGGCGTCCCGCGCTCTAGCCTCACGGCCCCGCGGTCAGCCATCCCTGGCTGCTTCCCCGAGGACATCGTTCCCAAGGAGCCCTTCTGCTGGAAACCCCCGCGCGGACCTGGCCTCTCCGTGGCCAGAAACCGACGCGCCAGCCGGTAGCCACGCACGCCCCCGCGTGCAGAGGCCTTTTGATTTTTGAGCACTTTTTGAGTCCAACCTGATTATGAAACCAGGCCTGCCTCCGCACAGGCATCGGACCTCACGTGCGCGACTGGCCCACTCAGTCGCTTGGGAGTCGCTGCCACTCCCATGGGGTTTTGCATCCCCAGGGGACGGGCCCCGGCCAGCCCATCCCCACCGCTGGCGTTGCACCGGAACGAAGCCTAGTAGCCGAAACTACACCGGCCCGTATCCGGTGGCAGGGGAGGCCACGGGCAGGCCGCACAGTCGGATTTCCCCCCCGGTTGGGCTAAACAGTCGGCACCGCTCCCGTGTGCTGTGCAATCGCTCTTAAAGATCCGCAGATGATCAAAATTATTATACAGAGGCCTTCCGCACAGCGCCTTTTCTCTCTTTCTTCTTTCACTCCTCATCCCTCCTTAACGGTGCGGTTCGAGTGTCTATCGATAAATGAGGAAGTTAATGCGCCCTTTCCTTTCCGCAAAGCGAATTTTCACGGCATAGTTTAGTGTGGCGCATAAATGATGTGGTTAGAGTGTCCATCAATGATTAGGCAGTGACTGCGCCCTTTCCTTTACACAAAGCGAATTTTCACGGTATAGTGTAGTGTGGCGCATGCACGGTATGGTTCGAGTGTCCGTCAATGAGTGGTCAGTTACGGCGCCCTTTCCTTTACGCAAAGCGAATTTTCACGGTATAGTTTAGTGTGGCGCATACACGGTGTGGTTCGAGTGTCCATCAATGAGTGGGCAGTTACTGCGCCCTTTCCTTTACGCAGAGCGAATTTTCACGGCGCCAACGCGGGCACGGCACCTCAGGCGCCGCCGCCGGCATCTCCACCCATGGCTAGGCCTAACCACGGCCCCACGCCGGCCGACATGGATCTCTCCGGGCCCGGAACACCATGTGCGGTTGAAGGAACCACCGTAACTGCAGCCAATCTCCTAGACGACAGTTGGAAAATGCTTTCCCTGCAAAAGAAATACGGATGCCAGCCAAAGACCGTTAATCAAGGCGCGGCAGGAGAAGCGGGAGGGACGCCAGTGCCACCGCCTTCCTCTCCACCAGCGACGCAGCCAACCGCCAGTACGGGGGCTGACGCAACAAAGAAAGACACCACATCCTACACACCAATCAAAATGAAGCCCAGCCCACCACCAAAGACGAGAAGGGGCCCGATTCCACGACTGCCGGACGGGGAGTACAAGATCGTGTTTCGCCCCCGCTGGCCCGTCAACCTCACGGACTTCGGTATGGCTCAACTACTACACGCGGTTTGCACCGCACAGAAGATTCCGGGACCGGTGGCTGCCGAAAATGACCACCTGCGGATCAACCCGGAAAGCAATGCCTTTACCATAAGCAGGCCGGACTAGACACGTGCTCGATCATACCAAGCGCTGAAGAGCCTCACCGTCGGAGAGGAAAGTACGAGATGAACGCGTATATTCCACCAACAGACGACTCGAGGCGAGGAATTCTCTTCAATGCCTACAGCAACGAAACGTACGAGGAGATCTATGCCGAGTTCCGGAAGCGTAACCCCAACCTCAAAGTGGCCGGCGGACGCCGGCTGGGCAAATCCAGACACATGGCAGTCTCGATAACAGGGACGATACTGCCGAAGTGGATCCGATACCTGGTCCGTGACCTTCGACTCTTTCATTTTCATGACAGTGTCAAGGGATGTTATAAATGCCGGAAAACGGGGCATCGGCGAGATGTGTGCCCGTTACCTCGCCGGAACCCGTCTCACTGTTGTGGCGGAGAGCATCCACCCCCGCCGGAAGGGGCGTAGCCTACATGCACCTCCAAGTGCATCATATGCACCGGGGGCCACACCACCGCTAATAGAACTTCAAGTATCGTTTCTTCAAGTGCAAGTACGGGAGTAGCGTTGACAACGATGTGAAGGAAGGGGCGGACGAGCGGGGCAGGTCCAGAACCCGGGACAAGCACCAGCCAAACAATGGGTACAGGAATCGTTATCCTTCTTACCGCTCCTGAAAGATGATCGTGGACGGTCCTCGTAAAAAGGCCGCGACCCTTGAAGAAAGAGGAGTTCCCGCCGGGAGAGAAGCCCATCGGTCGGCCACAAGTCGGTCAGGTGGAAAAAGGACGATGAAATAGCAGCTCTTCGTAAACAGGTGAACGAGGTGTCTAATTTCATACTAGATCTGCAGTCCCAGATTAAGGAACGCTACCAGCCAAAACGAAAATCGGGCGCAGAAGCGGTGGCCCAGTACAGGCGCCAAAAGCAATTAAGAACGCAACGCCCACGATAGCAACGCAGGTTGACTCCGCGGGTGGAACCCAGAACAAAAAGGCGATGGACACCGAAACGGTGAACACGCTCAAAAGGTAGGCCCCTCCCGATAACCAGGAAGAGGTTAAGCGTTAAGAGGTTAAGAGGTTAATGCTTCGGCGACTTTTCTGGTGGTCTTGTCACAATGAAAAAATAACAATTCTGTATCGTCAAAGATAGGTACGCATTTACAAAAACTGCAATGCTTTGCCAGGTTAGTGTCTTTTTTTCCAATGAATTGGCATGCTCCATTAGTCTATAGTTAATGCAACGGCCTGTCTGGCCTATTTAAGTTAGACCACAAGATAAAGGAATTTGGTAGACAAAATTTCCTTTCTTTCTTTGACGATACCATTCTTTGACGATACAGAATTGTTATTTTTTCACTGTAACAAGACCACCAGAGAAGTCGCCGAAGCATTCCATATCACGAGAAAATCTAATGGCTGCGTTAGCAAAACGACTTTAGTCTTGTCTGCGAAGGAAATGTCATTGCTGCATAAAGGGTAGATTGCAAGGCAGTTACATCACATGTGTATGGTGGCATTTTGGTGAGTGTGTATCTGATCTTCTCTGTATGACTTGTCGCGTGTGCGCCCGTGCTTGTATGTATAAATTGACTTCCTGCTTCAAATAAATCAGTTGCAAGTTCAGCGCTGTGTTTGTCTCCTCCTCTTTCTGGTCCTGTTGTCTAGCGCTGTTTGAAATTGTATTGTTACCGTGAGACTTCTGTCTTTTGGGGTCCACAACACCCTTGAAGAGATCATTGAGGAACAACTTACATCGCAAGAACAGCGGCTCAGGCAGACATATACGGTGCTCTATATTTTGCGAAGCTTAGGCATACAGGCCAGGTGATTTTACCTACAGAAATGCGCAAACGCATTCGGGTCAAACGTATCCACAAGAACATGCAAGCGGACCGTCACGAAAACCGTAGGAGGGCCGTCTCGAGGTTGTGCACAAGCCGACAAACACTGTTGTGCTTTACCTACCTGTTCCCAAAGACCCGCCGCGGAGAGAAAGAGCCCAAGGTATTGTCTACAAAATTCCATGCGCCGACTGCGACGCAAGCTACATCGGCGAAACCAAAAATTTCAAAGAAAGAATTCGGCAACATAAAAACGACGTCCGCCAATTCGCAAGAGAGCGAAATCCAGTATAGCCGAACATTCCGAGGACTCCGACCATAGAATCAACTTCGATGAAACCCGCATCCTCTGAACCGAAAAAAATTACCACTAAAGGCTCCTTCTGGAATTCTGGCACATCCAAAACACCCCGAACAACATCAACCGCACAAAAAGAAACCTGCCCCCAGTATATACCCATGGACTTCGCTCTTCGACTCAACGAAAAAAAAAGTCGCCAGTCACCACCTTCCTGCAGTGAGCCAGCGTGGCTAACAGCCTAACCCCGCTCCCCCTCACCCCGCCTTTCGCATCACAACTGTCGTTCCTTTGACCCCCTCCTCCCATCCATGCTTAAAAGACGCTAGCTACTGCCCTCAGTCACCCCTGATGAAGCAGCCGAGTCGGCTTCGAAACGTTGGGTTAAAGTTAAATTTTTGGTTAGAGATGTAGTTTATCATAAGGGGACGATATTGCCATGTATGTTGATGCGGCACATTAAATACAGGCAAAGACGCTTTCGCTGTGAGCGTGGTATCTCCCGCAGAGTAGCGGCTACGGTGGTCAGGGACCGATTGGAAGAGTCCGAAGAGGCTGCAATAGCACTAGGGATCGTTCATGAAGGCATCAGCAGAATTCCCAGTGTTTCCAAAACGGCCCTTTGTAACTTCACGAGGGGACGTATCTACGCCACTGCATACAAAATGATTCGTACGATGCCAAAAGATAGAAAGAAGTGGATTTTTTGTGGGTCCCGGCCCACGCTGGTGTTGCAGGGAACGAGGCCGCTCACCAGTATGCTCGAGGTTTTGTCAGTCGATCCGGTGAGGGGGTCTCGGACCCGGATGTCCCCAGGGGCGAGAGGCTAATTACATATCCGGCCCTAACCAACTACTACAGGGAGGTTAGAGCGAGCCTGCCTCCTCCACACGTTTCGCTCAGCCGCGAACAGGCTACCAAATGGAGGCGGCTGCAAACGCGGTCGCAGCCGAACCCGCGGACCTATTCCAGTATCTTACCCGACTTGGTAAATCCGTATTCTCAACTGTGCGGAGAGCCGGCCACCTTAGATCACATAACCTGGGATTGCACGGAGGATTCGCCTCCGGCCGATCTAGTCACATCTCACACGCTTGAAAAATGGGAAGCTGTTCTCGCCAGCCCGAACCCGAACGTTCAGTCCCGGGGCACGGCAAAAGCGCAGGAGGTGGCCGACAGAAAAACTGCCAGCCACCTGGAGCGGCTGAACTAACAAAAGAAGATCGCCATCTTCCTGACAATAAAGTTTTTTTTCTCTCTCTCTCTCACTTAGCTGCGAGGCACACCGCTCCCGCCTCGGTGGCTCAGTCGTCCGGGGCTCGACTACTGGGCAGGAGCATAGAGTTTCTTACAATTAACTAGGGGAAAAGCTGGCATCACTGCACCTGTACCTCCATGGGCGAGTAAAGCATCATGGGGAAATGAGCTATTTGGTGGGGAACAGTAGGTTTTTTCAGGAAGACAGAGTGGCGTTGCTAAGATGTCCCATTCTGTATCCACGGCGCACTCTGCGCGAAGACGACATTGGCGTAAAAGAAGTGTGCAAAAGCCATAGTAGAGAAAACGCAACAGCACATGACGCCGATAAAAAGTTTCTGTTTCCCTAATTGCTGTGGAAAAACCTTTGAAAATGTTTAAGCGAGAAAATTTTTTCGTAAACATATATTTTTTAATTGCGCTGTTAAGCATAAAGTATTGGCTTTTGTCGTCTTCAATGCTTGGCCAATAAAAGAGGAAGCCATCGCTTATTTTGAGCAAAGTTTGCATTTACATGCTTTTCTACTCGTTTGTGACAATTTATACACAATATTTAATGATAGGACATTCTTGATTATCGAACAACATTTGTTTTTCATTATTTTTTGGGCAAAAGTTGTAGTTCTGCAGTCGGTAGCTCTCCGCCCCATGATGCTCAGAACACACATGGTGGTAAAGGTGTTCTCGGGGAAGCTCCATGCAGACTCGCATAAAGAGGTGTGGCGCCAGCGTTCCCTCTAGTTAATATTAAGAAACTCTATGGGCAGGAGTATTGGGATTCGGTATCGTCCGCGGCGGTAGCTTTCGATATAGGAAACAAGAAATGCGCCCATGTGCTGTGCGATTTGAGTACACGTCGAAGCTCCCCAGGTGCGAGAATTATTCAGAAGGGAAGCGGAGGGATATAATACATTCATAAAAAAGAATTAAGAAATAAATTTATAAGTAGTTATTAAACTGTAGAATACCCCCCCCAGAAGCCTTCCGGCCTCCGCCTCACGCCTCGCCCGAGTGGCCAGTCTTCGCTGGTTCATCAGGTCAGCGCCAAGCAGAGCGTCCTCCCCGGAAGATCGAGAAGGGTTTGGGATAGGCCCGACGGCCCGCGGTTGCGGACAGGCCCGAAGGTCGGTTGCTCGGGCCTGGCAGGTAGAACAGAGTATTGGGTATAAGGCCGCATGAATGATGCTCTCTCTCACTGGCGAGACATAATAGTTGGTCTGGAGCTGCCTCCAGACTGCACTCTCGTATGCTGGGAGTGAGTGTGGAGACGGTTGTTCAAGGTGCCTACTCTCGCGGTAGTAAGTAATGATCGCATGATATTCGGGAATGTCTGCATGGCCGCGGCCATGGGGGTTGGGAGAGGGTTCCATCGGCTCTCGGAAGGAGATTTCGGTGAGTGACAAGTCTACTGCAAATCGGGAATGTTGGTCGAGAAACTTGGGTGGCATCGATAGTCCAAGGTATTTCTGGCTTTAGCTGACCTATTGACTTGTTGTAATAATATGAATTGATGATCGAGGGTCTCTCCGGTCAGGAATACATCCCACTGCTGATATGTCGTGCTAAACACTTGAATGTTTTGGTTTAGCCGTGCATTCCAACAATATATGGTAGAGCACAGGGCAAGCTACAAACCAATGGCGTGTGTTTAGATGTTGGGACCTAATCCTGTTTAATATGAACTCCCACGGCGGTACCCCTTCCTCACTGCATCGATCCACACTTGGTACGGTTGAGGTGTCCACAGAGGAATGAGGTAGTCCGTGCGCCGTTTTCTTTCCTGAAAACCAATTTTTCCCATAAAGGCAAACATGCCCATGAAGCGCAAGGTTAGCACGCCGTCCGAACGACCCACAATACTCAGCCGAACGCGCTAAATACTCTGCAGTCGAAGTGATGCAGCGCCAAAAGGAGGATGCAGCGCCAATAGTAAGGATGCTAGACTCCCATTATAACTCATGGAAACCAGCAAGTGCGCAACAAACAGTTTATCACGCCGTGGTTCGCGAACAACATTCAATAGGACGCCAACACCTTCACGACCCCGACATTCTGTATTTTACACGAACCACAGGGCCACCATGATAATCGTCGAAAACTGTTAAACAACATACCAGTAACTTCTGAACAAAACTTTTCGGTCACAGCAATATTCCAACCGCATCTTTGTACCACCCGTCATTTAATTTGGTGCAGCTGCCCCTTAGAAGCACATCTCAAACACATCAGTGAACAGTATATCTCCAATGCCCATACCAAGCCACAACTGCCACTGGTGTTCGCTGCACACTTGGGACGACTGCCCGGCGCATTTTAACTCAACAGCGTTAAGGGGCTCGTGTAGCAGAAAAGCCTGTGTCATCGGTGGCGTTGGCCGTGAGCGAAAAGTCCTCCTCCTCGCAATGCACCCCACTGCCTCAACAGATAGCGCGCGACGGCAGGGCCTCCCGCTGGTCTTGTTCGGGCGCAGTGGGGCCGTACAGACACGCAGGAATCACGGCGGTGAGCGGCGAACAACGCAGAGCACATCCAAAGCGAGTTCACCATGAAGCTTGCGGCTTGCTGCCCGTTCGTTCGGCGCGGAAGCTATGCTGGCGTTCGTGGAATTGGGTTTGTCGAGAACGATGCGCCGACGAACTACGACGAGGCGCCTGGCAGCGCTTTTACGTGGTTTGCCGCTCCGCGCGTCCGTTTCACCGTACATAGCAGAGCGATTTGTCTCAAGGGCAAGGCGTCGCGCCGAATGGGAGATGGCGTTCCATGGACTCCCTGGCAGTGCTGCAACACGCTGTCGCGTTCCACTCTTAAAGGCGAAGCCTAAGCGCCCCCAATGTTTTGTTTTCAGGCACCATGTTCACTGCCACTCACAAACACATACTATAGCTGACGAGGCGATACCCAAGGCAGTGTGAGTAAGCCTGATGGCTCTAACAACGTTGTGAGTAGAACAGTAGCCTGCGGAGATGATCTGGCTTCTTGCGGTGGTACGTCCATAGCTTGAGCCGCATTGGGGTTTTTGCTGTGGCGCCTTCAGCTGCATGCGAGTGGTGGACGCACTTTGTAATGCTTGATTTTGTCCTGGCGTCATTTGGAAAAAAAGCAGCGCGAAATGGGGAAAGAAACAAAAAAAGCGAAGACGCGTTTCACATGTGCTCTGAATTCTTTGTCATTTACGGACGGATTAACTGCTCCCAACCATTTAAAACTACAACATTTGTCCGTAATTTTTCGAGACTGGTTTATTTTCTTCTCTAGAAATGATTCCCCAAAACAAATGTTGGTGCGTATGTGTAGCGCCATCTTTTCGCGCTAACATGAGCTATTCATGTTAATTGCTGTGGAATCCGCTAGATGGCACTAAATGTAGAAAATATCTTATCACTAGTCCTTTGCGTCATCTTTTCGAGCTAACATGAGCTATTCATGTTAATTGCTGTGGAATCAGCTAGATGGCCCTACATGTAGAAAAATACCTTATCACTAGTTCTTTGCGCCTTCTACTTTGAGTGAACGCGAGAGATGGACATCCACCACGAACAGCGTGTAAACAAAGTTCTGTGTGAAGCTTGGCAAGGCAGCCACACAGACGTACGACCTCCTTCCCGACGCTTACGGCAACGAGACATTATCGCGGGCGCGAGTTTTTGAATGGTACAAGAGGTTCGTTTCATGGAGAACGTCGGTGGAAGACGACACAATTAAGGCAGGGGCGCCCTTCAACGTCACGGAATGAAACAATGTGGCTCGGATCAGGAAACCTGTACATTAAGACCGCATCATTACAGTCCTCATGCTATCAGAAACTCTCGACATTGTAGTAGGACAACATGCAACCAAGAGAGAGAGAGGGTTTATTGATAAGAAAGGCAGAGAGGTTGGCCTGAAAAATAAATATCTGGCCTGCTACTCTGCTCTGGGGGACGGGAAGAGGAGATAAAAGAAGGTCACGATGGTGGACGATGATGATGGGAGGAGGCAGATGAAAAACTACTTAAAAAAAGGGCACACTTTCTGACATCCCAAACGCGAGACAAGGTCCGTGTCGCTCAAAAAGCGTGAGAGCGCTCCCGTTGCCTTTACAGTTCTAAACCTATCTCGCCAAGCGCCGAGGATCAAATCCTCCGAGAGGAGCGATGTGTCCATAGGCTTCAGAGCAGATGCGAGTATGAGTCTTTCACGTGCATATGCTGGACACACCACTAAAACATGTTCTATAGTCTCTAGCACGCCACATGTGGTACATTCCGGGGAGTCCGCTTGTCCTATTAACATGCCACCAAATTTTGCGTGAGAACTTGGGGAAACGAAAGCTGAATGCCAGACTTGTGCCGCGCTCTCTCACAAAGGACTAGGAGGACACGCGGGCATCAGTGAGCGCTGATTTGCTCGCCAAGGCAGAGAAGGATGCTGCATTCGTCGACAGCATCATTGCTGAAGACGAAACATGGTGTTTTTAATACAATCCTCAAACAAAGAGGAAGAGCGTGGAATGGCGGTCAATAAGCTCTCCGGCGTCGAGAAAGGTGCGGCGACAGAAGCCCAGAACGAAGAAGATGACGATAGGTTTTTCGATGCCAAAGGTGTTATACACCACGAGTTCGTCCCACAAGGGCAGACGGTGAATCAGGAGCTTTATATCCGCGTGCTCCTACACATGCCTGATGCACTGCGATGCCGTCGCCCTGGCTTCTGGATGCCTGGACAATGGAGCCTTCTCCACGATAATGCAAGGCCGAACACTGCTCTCCGCGTGACAAAATTTCTCACCCAGCGCAGCATTACTGTACTTCCCCGTCCGCCATACTCGCGTGACCTCTCCCCATGCGAATTTTTTCTGTTTCCTCGTGTGAAGAGAGCCCTAAAATGTCGCTGGATGGGGAGCGGGGAGGCCATTCAAGACGCCACGACAAAGCAGCAGACAGCCCTGCCAAAAGAAGCATTTTCCAACTGTTTCCAAGAGCTATCTATACGCAGCGATCTATACGCAGCGTTGGAAGCTGCGTATGATTTCAATGTAAAATGATTTCAATGTAAAACAAATTATTTTTAATGAACTCAGTCTCGGAACTAGACGGACAATTAAAAACTTGTAGTATCATAAGCCTACATTTCTCGTCAAGAACCTGCTGATAACTACAGAAAGCCTAGCGGCGCAGCAGCCGTCGGCACAAAACGCCCATAGGGAGACAACTTCAAACTCGGACCTCCAACGCATCAGCGCCTCGACGGCGGCATGGAACTCATTGCAGCCGGGAAAGAAGACATATCACAGTCCGAACTTATCTCTACCAACGACTGGCAAATCCGCGCACGGAAAGCGACGCTCAACTCGCCGTTCCTCCCCCCCCCCCCCCCCCACCTGCATTTACACCGAGCCTGACTCAAGCCCCTGCCAGGCGCCAGCCCCGGCCGCCCCAGCTGTCTTCCTTACGCCACCCCAAGCTACTCATTGACGACCATATGATCATCCCCCGTCCTCGTGTGGCCTCAACTTTCAGACCGTGAACGGCGTTGTGCTTCGCAATGCCATTCTGCAAGCAGACCGCTTCGGACTTCAAGAAGCCACACCCGGCGCAGTAATATCTACACTCCCGGCCCACAACGCAGACTACGCTACTTCGCCATCAAGCCCATACTCATGACGTCTACCCTATGACGTCTACTCCTACCAATGAGCGGCGGAGGTCTGCGCCAGCAGCGTGGTCCACGGTGTCCCTCTCGACCACTCATATCAAGACACAGGGACCGTCTCAGTCACGAGTGGAACCCTCTCATCCTCGAATTTAGATGCATGGGCTCTATGGAGTCCATCATCATCCTCTTCGAACAAGACTTTATGCCCAAGCACATCTATTCCTCTCTACTCTTATAGGTGCTACCTCTTGAAAAAAAGAAGACCGAGCGCTGCCGAAACTGCAGTGCACTCGGCCACCGCGCGGATGTTTGTGCGGCTACCAAGGAACGCCGCTGAGCTACCAGCGGCCAAGTTGAAACCGTCGAGGACCACTCCTGCACGCCGCATAATGCAAGATATGCGGTGAAGCACACGTGACGGTGGAGAGAGCATGCAAAGAGCGCTTCCCCACGCCACACCTCGTCAAAACAGAGGTACTGAGATGCCAAGCGAGCCGCAGAGGCAACCGCCAGCCAGGCTCCCACCAGTCAGGCTCCACCCCAGCACGGCAGCCGCTCTGCAACCCGCAAGATCAGGCCCCGCGGCTCACACCGGATTCTTCCTTGTGCTGCAGCTTGCCGCTTCGAAACAGCCGTCTAACTCTATGAATTCCAACACCCGGTCCTGCACATAGACCGTAAACAGGCCACCACCACTTCCAGTCCTCCTGATACTGACTACCTGCCACCCGGCCGCCGAACCAGTGAGGTGAGCTGTGAAGGCATAGTCCCCCAAAGCCCCGCTAACCCCTTCCATGAAGAGCTGTTGCATGCCTGCGCACAGATTGATTCTGTCCAAACCACCAAACTCCGTCTCAAGGCCGAGATGCATGCCCAACGGGAGGCCCAAACGCCATCCCGGTACCAGCGGCCACGGCCGCTCCTACCCCTGTCCCCGTCTGACACTGACCCCTCTCCCTACTCGGGAGTTGCCAGCCAATAAGTGGGCCGCAAATCCCTCTACCTCCCTCGCCACGCCATCCGCTGCGGAGGGAACCCATGTCCTAACTCCGAAATTCGAATAACTGATGGAGGCTAAAATTAAGGACGCACTGGAGGCGGCCATCCAAGCATATAGTCAGGAATTCTACAACCTCACTACCCGTCTAGACGCGTTCGCTCCCCAAATTACTAAGCGAGTTAAGGAGAAAAAGGATTCCTACGCGACGGCTGATGCTGTCTCAAGGCCTACAAATAAATATCAGCACCACACCGCCTCCAACCCCAGCATGGGAAACGACATTTTCAGTGATGGGGAGATCACGCGCTAGACTCACCATCTGGCTGTGGAAATGTCGAGGCTTTGGAACCGAGCGAACTCTACCGCAACAGTTCCTAGCTCGGCAGACGGCCCCGACGTGCTCGCGCTGAAAGAGCATTCCAATCCTCACCGTAGTTATGTGCCCATCGTCACCATTTCTCCTACACCTCCTCAGGTCGTATTTTTTGTGCGCCGAGTTCTCAGTATCATCTGCATCCCTTAGACGTCCCGATATACGTAGATCATATCAGCAAACTCGTGCCGCAGCGCACTCGGGATACTAGTATCTTCATTCTCAATATATACAGCTGCTCAAAATGCCTGCGGCACGGCTTGGACTGACTCTTCACGTTTGCGAAGCGCGTCGAACAAAAACGCTCCCTCCTAACTGTAGAGGACTTCAATGCCCCGCAGACACCTTGGGCTACGCAACCGACACACCCAAGGGGCGCACTGTATGGCTCGGAACTCAGCAGGCCGGCTTGTTTCTTCTCACAGACCCACCACCCGTACTCGCACCGAAAGCAGCGTCTGTGTAAACTATACTCCCGACCTCACCTTCACCCACCACCTCCCTCACGCTGCCACCTGTAACACCCAGGAAAATTTTGTCAGTGATCCCTAGAATACAAATTTCACCTGCAAGCAGGCCCAACACCTAGCCCCCTTGTGGTGCTACCATCACGAAGTGGAACCGGTTCCGCACCTCGTGAGCAGTCCGCACTTTAGGCAGCAGCCTAGACGTAGCTACTTGTTCTAAGCAACTCCAGCGTGACGTCCACGCCGTAGCTCGTCCTCTCCCAGAGGACTGCCCTGCAGACTCGACGGATGCCACCTATTGCGCCTATGGGAGGCAAAGGCGGGTCTAGATTAGAGGTGACGGTGTCAGAGCTGGAATCGCACACTCAGACGCCGGCTGGCCGAGCTCAACAAAGAAAGTGAGACGCATGCTGCGACTCTATCGGGCCAAAATTGGGAATCCCTCGTAACAGGCTGGACGGCAACATGAGCCTGCCCCAGACTTGGAACCTATTCCGTCATCTCACTGATTCGACTCAGTCCAAGACACACCATAAACACAACCCTCATACAGGCATCCGATGCCTCCCCACAGGAACACCTCAAAGAGCTTATTGATCTCTATTTCTCCGCATATTTCTCCATCGCAGCTCCAAACGACTACTTCAAGGAATGCTGGCTGCGCTGCACCCTCCCACCTTAGTGGAAATTCGCCAAGGTAGTGTGCATTCCAAAGTCCGGCAAACCACTGCTCCCCTCTAACCTCCATGCCATCTCTCTTTCGTAGTGTGTGAAGCAGCTCGTGGTTTCTGCTCGGGCTTGTCCCCCAGCACGCCTTTGTACAACCCAAACACCACATCCTTGACACACCCGCGGGCGCCACCAAGGCTATCATCGGCATCTACCAAACAAAAGCTTTCGACAAAGTTACCCTTGCAGCCGTCCTAGAATCCTCCACGCCCTATGCGTAGGTCCGCGGATCTATAGTTAAGACCGCGACTTCCTCGCCGAACGCACAGCCACATTCAGCCTGGGCAACCACTGGCTCCTCGGTCTGTCTCTCACTGGGAGAGCGGGAAACGCCTCTCGGTGCTTTGCGGTCTTCTCTCCTCTTCAACCTAACCCTTCTCCAACTCCCTCATCAACTTGCCAAAGTCCCAAAAATGCATTTCAGCTTCCGTGCTGAAGACATCGCTCTCTGGGCTAATCGAGGCAGTGATGCCGACATAGAACATGATCTACAGTCGGCCCTTAACATCATCGACTCGTACGTACGTGCCCGTGGCCTAGGCTGCTACTGTTCCAAATCAGAACTCCACCACCCCAGGCCGCACAACCAGCCAACGCGCCTGACTCACTCATGCTGGGGAACCACACTATTCCCCTAGACTTCAAGATTCCAATCCTGGCCCTCGTCCTTTACTCCGACTGCGAGCACAGCGACACCAGATTTACAGACCCAAACCAAGCAAGCCACCTTCTCTCTGGTCTGCGAGAGCGGAATACTCTCCGCCTCAACCGAGTGTACATCATGAGCCGCAAATCGTGCTCATTCTGTTGTCTCCCTTGAAGAAGCAGGAGCGGAAACGCATCAGCGCGCTCCTCAGGAGCTGCCGAAGCTCGCGCTTCACCTGACCTCCCAACACCTTTACTGTCCGGCTCCTCAACCACGGTACCCACAACACGTTTGAGTATATAGCTGCCAGAAGCCGCCCATAAGCACAGCTGAATTGCCTGTCTGGCCCACCGCGGCAGGCCGCACTGTACTCTCTCAGGAAGACATCGCCACGATCACCCATTCTAGTCAGGGGGCTCCTGTACCCCCCGACCTACTCTTCCATCTCGTCATCCTTCCCAGCCCCAAGAACTCGCATCCCGAGCTCGACGAGGAACGCAGGGCAGCCTGCACCAAAGCCCTGTACTGACTGTACGGCGATAATTGCGGAGCAGCCTACGTGGACGTGGCAGCATACTCGTCGGGCTCCTGCATGGTTTTGCCTGTCGCTCACAATCAGACATGATTACTCTTATCAGGCTCCATCACCACCGACTCATCCGAAATAAGCAAGCAGGTGGTCATTGCGCTCGCTATCATCTCCACCTCTGTAGCTAAAGTTCTTTCCCACTCAAAATCCTCACTATCCAATTGTGCCAGAGGCCTGGGACTCCTCACCGCTGATCGTCTTCTACGCCTCCGGCACCTTACCCACCTGGTACCCCATATCTGACCCCCGCAAGCGCAGGCCTCCCGGGTAACGATGACGTCTACTCCCTTGCTCGAGGTCTCACTTTCCGGGCCGTATTTGGACACCCTTCGCATTTCCCAGGAATGTCTGCTTACCTTCAGAGACATCCTTACCAGAGATACCTGGCGTGTTTAGGCACCACCGGCTCCTTCGCTAAACTAACCCAGGCCTCCCACTGGCACCGACTGCAGAGCCGTACTCCTTCCTACACTAGTCTGTTTCATGCATGCTAGCCCGATCAGGTCCTCTCATCCTGTAAGCTCTGCTGGAAACCGGGAGATATTCTTCACATATCACATGGCCGAACATTCTGTACCCTCCATACCCAACTACGGCGAAGCATACGGGGAGACTCTCCTGGCCAGCTTCACTGCTACAGACTAGCGCCACGCCATTACCGATGGCCTGAAGTGAATAGCTCCCCAAAAGCTGCCCTCTGTTCTGTAAGGACTGCCCCCAAAGGCTGCCTCGTGATATATTAGGGGCTGGCTGTCTGCCCTCCTCTGCACTGCTTGGCAATAAATGTTTTCACCAGCACCACCGCGGCTAACCACTCGGCTACCGACACATCGAGACCGGTCGTTTCAGTGCGATCAGGCTGCAAGATTTGGTCGAAAAAATGAAAAAAAAATCACAGCAGTTTGTTTCTAAAAAGCGGATGTACAGGATCCGCAAAAAATTTCTCGGCTAAGGGTCTGTTTCTCAGCTGCATATTCTCGTATTTAGGACTACTATGTAGCTACCAAGGTTCTCACAGGCGACAACTACGCTTCACGCACACCGTAAGGAGATTTTAAGCATCGATGGCGTAAATGCCCCAGCACAGGCTGCAAAGCAGGCCCTCAGGCCTGGGGACTTTTGCCGCGCATGTACCGCCGAGAAAATTTGTAACGCATATCACGTATATTGACGTGCTCCTTCATCAGTCGGCGTTGCTCCGGCTGGGCAGCATGGGAGTGGGGCGCATTTCTTCAAGTAATTAGCATCGGAACGTTCTGCCCCGACGGCATGCCAAAGAGACGAGCACACATTGTCGGAGGACCAAATGGAAGGAGAACAAAATGATGTGTTATAAATCCAACCCTAGATTTCAGACGGCCTTAGGATAGGATAGTCTGCGCCTCAATATCCTAGCAGGCGATCCGAGGCGTTTGTTGCGCGAAGACGGCACAGCAGAAAAATCTTTTCGAGGATAGCTACTTGAGATTCTGAAATCCTTCTCCCTTTGTCAAAAGTAGCTGCTTGGAATCCCCCCGCCCTGAAGGTTGCAAAACAGAAGTATGTCGGCAACAAACTGTCTCCTAACTTTGATTGCAGACTCTGCTCACCAACCCGGTGTCTTGTGCGGGAGTGAACATTTCAGTGCATCCTGGGTTCGAGTGAATCCGGTTCAAAAAGCAGCAAAACTAAAGATGTCGAAATAGCAGCTTCTTTCGGACGCTTCATTCAGACCAAGACCAGAAGGCGTACACTTCGGCGAACAGCAGGCGGTGATGGAGAAAGAGAGAGCTGCGAAACAGCGGCAGGAAAAATAGAAAGCACGATTTCATGGTTCGCGAAAAGTGGAAAATGTTGCGCTGCCGTAAACACAGATGACAGTGTCGACACTTGAATGTTCAGCCAAGAAATCCTCAATACAGTCGCCTGAAACGAAGTTGCAAAGGGCGAGATTGTAAATTCAAATTTCGGCGAAGAAAGCCACGAAGGACAGACGAGCAAGCGTTGTGTTCTTCTGTTGTTCGTCTTTCATACGTCCGCGTTCACGCTGTGGGCCTGAGGTAACTTCGCGCCGCATTTATTACCGCTTTCTCTACTTGGGTAGCCTAGCTGGGCCCACAGTTGTATTCGAGAAGGTTTCAGCGCATTGCGGTATTTTGGAGAACCGGAAAGAGGATGAAGCTATCCGAAGACGTCTTAAGGACAGAAGATACGGTGTAAATTAAAAAGACGCGCTCATCAATAATGGAAAACATACAACTTTTAATCTTGCCGCTCTTCTTTTTCATCGCAGCATCGATAAATTTAGAATGCTTATAGAGCTCCTTCGATGTTCGCCAGGAATCGACTAGAGCACCGATTACCGAGCCACATGAAACTCTCTACAAGCTGCTTGGTAGGAACGCTGCTTTTATGGGCAGCTGTGAATGCCGTTTTCGACGAACCTTCAGCGAGTAATGTCAAAACATCCGAGCTGTATGAACTGTGGAGAGCTACTGTTCTGTGTCCGGTTAAAGCGAAGGTTAATGTCGGTTATAATAAAATTTGACAGAAACAGATTGGGCAACTACAGTCCTGCGTTAATTTTCTGCTATTTGGTCAAAACTGTCCGACAAAATCCTACAGTTGAGCCTGCGTATCAGCATTCACTATTTCGTGTAACTTCTGATGTCGCATAAATCTGGCTTTGGTAAAAATTTACCAATCGATATGGCACAGTTAGAGCAAAAAGAGTATATTTTGTCTCAATCCAAGAAGGCATTTCCGGTCAGTGTATTCGTGAAATTCAGACCATTTGCCTTGTCTATCCTAACTTTGCTTCAAAAGTTTCAGTAGTATGGTGTCCAAGGACTTTATGTACAGCTCTGTCACTAGTATCTGTCTCCTTTAAAAACAATATCTTAAGGAAGCCAACAGTACCCGAAGCCATGCAGCATAGTGAAATGTTTTCTGTTATTTTAAAATTTGTGAGCTTAATAAGTGGTGATTATTTTATCGCTGAAAGGGAGCTGAAAGACCAGAAGAAAAAAATATTCCGCCATATGTCACGTGCGGGATTCAAACCCGCGACCTCCGAATTTTTCGTACTGTGCTCTACTACCCGAGATACGACGACGGATGTCCAATATTTTGCTTTCAGCGTTAATTATGTTGTCTGCAGCCTATTGACAGTCTTCATCAGTGCCACTCTCGTCCGTAGCGGCGGCAGTAGTACGTCCTCTATTACCCCCAGCGTCACATGGAAAGCGATCGATTAAAGAGGTTGAAAGCTGCGCGCGAACTCTCTTATGTTTACTTTGGCATCAAGACTACCAGAACCGACGCCCTCGTTGAGCTATTGAGCAGACCAGGGGTCGGAAACGAAGAGCTCGTTAAGACACATATAATTTCTGGTTTGCGGAGTCCTACACGGGTGAATAATAAAGCCGTTTTTCTTCAAAATATGCTGATTTCACTGGCAGAAACTTAGAGGGATGATAAACATAAAAGCAAATGCGACGGCCGCTTACTAGCAACTGATTTTATTGCAAAGGAAGGAGGGTGTTTTTATGGGAGGCCATCAACACGTGGCAAGCTAGCAGCCATAAAATGGCAAGAGGCTAAACAAGTCCTTTTTAGAGCGCCGCTCATGTGCGCTCGTTCGTGGGTTGAGTCACGTCGCCGTCGCGCTTGCATTCGGTGGGGATGGCTGGCAGGCGTCCGCTCGGGTCGGGCGCTCTTCACATGGACTTCGGATAAATGTGTGTGTTTGCCTGGAAATTTTCACCGCAGCGGCCAACGAACCTATCAAGCAAGTGCCTAACAGCTTCAGAAAGCTACGCAAACCAATATTTTCGAGCCCGGTTTCATCCTTTTCGGATTCCGACCCGGTTCTGAGCAGCCCTGGAACGCCATCTTGCTAAGCTTGCCGGCAGCCTCGCCAAAGCACCCAGCCGACGAGCCCGGTCTCAACATGAAGATCACGTTGGAGGGATACATTGTCCGGGAACAACTTGATTGCGGCGACTGGGTCACTAGATCAGACCGCTCATACGAGACCAGGGCATTAAAGAAAGCGATTGAAGTTGGCACCCCTGTAGCATTCAACACCTCAACTCAACAAAACTACGCTGCTCGAGATGCCCTGCACCACCGGAAGTGATAAGTATAACGGCAGGAACGCGCCGCTGTCCACCACGACGACGACTTGAAATGCCGGTGCGGCATAGCAATGGGCGCTGAAGAACGCATGTTCCCAGAGCAACACCGCCTTTGCCCTCAGAGGCAGTCAGGCTTGTCTTCCACCCACGATGCGAGATCCTGCTGTCTACCATGCCAGCAATGAAATTACGTGCAGCAGTTCAATCCGAACTACCCAAGCCTCCACTAGCCGATGCTATGGTTCGCATCCCTCCTACCAACAACACCTTCACCGCAGCCACAACGCACATTGAAAGCACTGAACACCTTATACAAATCACCCACCTGTCCCTCGACGACAAAAACTACGACTGCGCAGCTTATGCGCCCCCCTCCCCTCTCCTTTCCCCAGGAGCCAATCGAGGAGTCGGGAACGCCTATCAAGGGAGCCCGAGGTAATCTACAAATACATCATGCAAGGGAACCCAGCACAAACCCTACTGGCCGCAAGCAGAATGGGCAACTCGAAGTCCATTCTCATCAAATTTGACAAGGAGAAGGTCACCTAAGCTATAATCTACATGAACACTATATACAGATGCGCCCCGGATGCCTGTACGAACAGCAGGCAACCAGGCCACCGCTACGACGTCTGCCCCTTTCCAACAGCACACCTAGGCCCCAGATGTGGGATGCAACATCCAAGTACCTACCCATCGTGCACACCTAATTGTACCCACTGCAACAGGCCGCCCCTCACGGGCACAGCACTCAGTAAGGCGCATCACTCGTGCACAACGTGGCCCCCGCACCCTCCGAAACAAGCCTCCAAACAACTGGAACAGCATCCGTGTACATCACCCGCCCTTACCAAGTAGCATCAGGCCCCACCGGGCCCTCCGCAAAAGGACAAGCGGAGGGCCCCTTTCTCTGCCCGTACGGGCACAAAGGGAGCGCAGCCGCACTGAGGCTCCACACCGCCGGTGCACCACATGATGAACCCGACCACAACGCCGGAGAATATAGCACAACTAGAGCTACAAGAAGAAATGGCCATTCTCCTCCAACGCACCGCCGTATTGGAAGCCGAGCCAAGTGGTACTCCAGAGCGGACACCACCGTCTTCCTCAGCCTCCCCCCCTCCACTATTACGCACCCTCATGATTCTATCCCACTGTGGGATGCCATTCGGCAGAAGGACGAATCGCAACATAAACCGTTACAACTGTTTATTAGCGAGGCCAGCAAATGAGCATACCAATGCTTACAAAGAGAATTTATTTGTACTCCAGACAATACTTAGACATGAATAGTACATAAGGTAATCTCGAAACCACAGGAGCAAAAAAATGGTCAAAGCAGTCACCAATTAAGACAAAGGAACAGGTACCGAGCAGGCCAAAAATCTATGTACAGTAAATACGCTCGTCTTGGTAGCGGAAGTAAAACAGGCGCTCTTCCCAGCCGGGCAGCCTGTTTTTGTAGCCGCCGTTGGTGACGCATGCCTCGGGTGACGCAGCGGTGGCGCTGTGCTTTATCGCGAGCGCGGTCCTGCGCGTGTGGCCGTGTTCCGCTGGACTGAATCATAACACGGTGGAAGCGCCCGGAAATGTGCGCAGAGTGCGTCGCCACATCAACCCCCCCCCCCCCCCCCCTTGCGGAGAGGAGAGCCCTCAGGGCTTGTAAAAATCTGAGTGTCCAGTGTCGTGCAGGCCGTCCGGGGTCCGAAAACGCGGCTCAGGCGGGAGACTGGCTGTGGTGCTGCGGCCGAGGTTTCGGGGGCATCCAGAGACGTGGAGTGGCAGTGGAAAAAGATGGGTCAGCCTGCGATTGGTTGAAGCGATTTGTTTGAACGTGACGGGCGGCCGCACGAGTGGCGGCCTTGCCGCTGGCACCGAGCTGTGCACGTAGGAGGACGCCGGCGAGGTAGCAACAATCGGAGGCGCCTGGAGTGGCGAAGCTGCAGGGAGGATCTGGGGCTCTGGAAGGGCCGGGGCCGCCGGAAGAGGCGAGACCACCGGGAGGGCCGAGGCTATCGGGAGGGCTGGGGGCACCGGGAGAACCGAGGCCGCCGAGAGGGCCGAGACCGCAAGAATGGCTGGGGGCGCTGGGTGTGCCGAGGCTGTCTAGAGGGCCGAGGCTGCTTAGAGGGCAGGGACTGTCGGGAGGGCCATGGGCACCGGGAGAGCGGGGCCGCCGAGAGGGCCGTGGTCACCGGGTGAGCCGAGGCCGCCGAGAGGGCCGTGGGCACTGCGTGGATAGCTGGGGGCGCTGGGTGTGCCGAGGCTGCCAGGAGGGACAAGGCTGTCGGGAGGGCAGGCGACCCCGGCAGGGCTGGCGGCGCCGGGAGAGCCGGGGCCGCCGAGATGCGAAGGGGCGGCGGGAGGACAGGCACCGGTTGGGCGTCGTTGTTAGGCAGGAGTGGCAGTGAGGTGGCCAGGGGTTGCTGAGGTAGGCAGGGTTCCGACGAAGGGTGCGTGGGCGAGAGCGAGGCTGGTGCTGGGCGAGCGGCTGGCGGCGGCGAAAGCGGGTCTGCAGCGTCGTAGAGTGGAAGAGGGCAGTAGTAGAGGCAGATATCCGCCAGAATGGCAGCGCGCAGCTCGTCGTACGGCCGGCTGCCCAAGACAGGGCAGGCGATCCAGCGCAGAAGGTCGGGCGGGAGGATATCGCAGAGGACTGCGTATTTGAACGGCTGGAGGGTGATGCCGTTCAGGTACATCGTAGCCTCGAGCTGATTGAACTAAACGCTGATGCCTTGAGGCCGGAACGCCGGAAGCGGCGGGTCATGGCCAGGGTCGTGCCAGTAAGCCATCCAGGAACGCAGCTGGTGGAGAAGGTGCTGCTCGACGGGTTACCAGATGTGGGAAGTCATTGGATGCTGAAGGACAGCGATGCATTATTGTCCGTTGTCCGGGTCCCCAGATGTGGGATGCCACTCGGTAGAAGGACGAATCCCAACATAAAACGTGACAACTGTTTATTAGCGAGGGCAGCGGACGAGCGTACCAATGCTAACAAAGACAATTTATGTGTACACCAGACAATATTCAGACACGAATAGTACATAAGGTGATCTCGAACCCACAGGATCAAAAAAAATGGTCCAAGCAGTCACCAATTCGGACAGAAAGAAACAGATACCGAATCAGGAAAAAAAAAAATCCATGGCATGGCCTCTTTCCAAAACCAACATACATCTAAATAAACGGTGGTCATAAAGACAATATATTAGTGCACAAGACAATAATTAGACCCTAATAGTACATAAGGTAATCTCGAAACAGCAGGTGCAAGAAATTGGCGAGGCAGTCACCAATTTGAACAGAAAGAAACGCGTGCCAAACAGGCCAAAAATTTGTGTACAGTAAATACCATGACACTGACTCTTTCCAAATAAATCATACATCTCAGTACGCAGTGGTTAGGCAAAGGAGAAGGGTGGAGTGAGAGTCAAGGGCGGGGAAAAGTTACCATCTGCGTACTACAATTGTTCCCATACATAGGCATAATTAGGTGAGGGAATGGTGCCCGTTACCACGACAAACTCAGGGCATACGCATCGAATATTATCTAGTACTGCATGGGTGGGAGCACGACTCTGTTCCCATGTACGGAAACAAACTGGGTCGACCAGCGCCTCAAGAACAGCGCTTCGCTGCCTACTGTCAGCTCTTCTAGCAATTCCCACACAATGAGGCGCACGCTCATCAAGAGCGGGAACGTGGCGCGTTGCCATCTTCCGCGTACATCAGCCAAGTTACGTCGCTTCCAAAGCAGTTACATCATTACTGTGATCACGAGGCGCTCAAGGATTGAGCGCTTTCGCAAGTTGCGCTGGCGCGGGCGCACCCTAATACATCCTGTAGATCAGCAGCCACAAAGTACGTGCTACGACGCAGTCTTCCAGGGCGTGCCGCTGTGTCTCAACCGCGCCGCAATAGGTGCAGCACGCATTTGGTACGACACCCCATCTTGCGAGACGCTCCTTCGTCGGCAGTACTTGCCAACGGCGATGCCATTCGAAGCCTTGTACTTCTTTTGGCAACGGGCTCGAAACGAAAGACTGCCACTTTCTATGAGATGTTTTTTCTACCCGGTCAGCACTGAGCTCAAAAACAGCAACCGCCCCACTAACACGTGCCACTGGTGTTTCGCGTATATCCGCGTCCGGCAACTGGCGGAGCCAGAAACGGAAAAAGTCAGTTCCCACTTTGTAAAAGGGCATAGGTTGCTCTGCCAGAGGTCCCGTGTGTCTCTGCGTTAGGAAGAGACGACTCCCGGCCCCCAACCAATACAGGACTAGTGATCGACCCCTGTACGCCTGGGCCGCCAGCAGGTCAAGAACTGCTTTGGTGGCGAAAGCTCGCGCTGTTTCCTTCCAGGAGGGTAGGTTCAAAGCTCCGCGGACTAAACTTGTCGTGATACTGGGGCCGGCTTCCCGTTCCACAGTACTTGGCCTGAGAGCGAGTTCAGCTTCCCTGCCACGCGACGCGGCATGGTAGCAATACGCGCAACGAAACAAGCGTACCAGCTGCGCAGGTACGAAAGAACAGTTCTTTGGCATTCAAAGAAAGTTCAAGGTGTGCAATCGACTCAATGGCCTGTCGCTCTCGAGTGATGGCGTCGTCCCACGATTTTGGCGACACACCTGCTGACTTAAAAACGATTCCTAGCACTCGCACGCCATCAACGAACTGTACTCCCCCACGCAACGATTCCTGAAACGTGCCAAAGCTCAGTGCTAGGCTCTTCGCGGTGTTCAACTGAGTCCCTGATAGGGCCGCATATTCGTTGAAAACCTGTAAGAAGGCAAGAAAACTGTCCGCATCTCGCAAGAACAGCGAGATGTCGTCCGCGTAAGCGGACGCAGAAACTCTTCTCTGCCTCGGATGGGAGAAGCCTCGGATCGCTGGGTGGTCCTTAACTTCACGGAGCAGAGGGTTCCAGTGAGAGCACGAAGAGAGTGGGCGAGAGGGGACAACCCTGTCTAACTCCTCGCGTCACGCAAATCTTCCCGCTCAACGCCCCATTCAAAACCAGCTGACTAGACAGCCCCGAATATAGGGCACCTACTATGTTAGTAAATTTGTCCGGAAGGCCCAGACATGAGAAAACTGTCAACAAGTAGTCATGCTCCACTCTATCAAAGGCTTTGCTTTGATCGAGGGAGATGAAACAACCATTCAGTTTTTTTATTGGCTGAGCGTACGCAAAAAGGTCGTGTGTGTGGGAGCCAGTAAAGAGAAGATTTATCTACCCAAGACTGACGAGCTCTGGAGCGAGCTGACCACGTCGCCTAAGCACGGCTTCAAACGGTCGGTTAAAACCGTAGCGACCACTTTATAGTCTGTGTTAATCAACGTTATTTGTCTCGTAAGGCAGAAACTTGGGCTAGTTGGATATTGTTTGAACTCATATTTTCTAGCGCTTAGTGAACACAAGGGACAAGAACACAAATACACAGGACTAGCGTACGTCCTGTGTATTTGTCTCCATGAACTTGGGTCCGAGAGGGGCATATCTGGCTTGGGGATGTGAATTACGTGCCCCAATGGAAAGGAAGACGGCTTCACACCTTCCAGAAGCACTGAATTGACTATGGCTGTTAAGTGTTCGCCCGAGAATATCAAAGAACGCCGAGTAGAACCCGGCAAGAATTCCGTCAAGGCTGGGAGCTGCGGACGCCCTCATACGAGCTAGCGCCGCTCGCACTTCTTCCTTACTAGCCGAGCCGCAGTGTGCTGCCCCATTTATTTCCGGAGCCTGTATCGCCCATACAGCTCTAGAACCCTACTCCTTAAATTTGCATTTCTGCTGGCGTGTTCAGAGGAGAACAACGAGGCGTAGTGGGCCGTGAAAACTTGAGCGATATCTGAACGGGCACTGGAGTGCCGGCCGTCAGGCAAGAACACGCTTTCGATACGTCACAGTCTTTTGCTTTGTGTTCCCCCTCTCGGGAGCGACGGAGTTGTTCGGCCGCTACTCGGTGGGACGTTGTTGGGTCGGACGAATTAATCGAGGTTCGAACTAGGAGCCTTTATTAGCGCACGCGCTGTGATTCAAGGTATTTGCTGATGAGCGTCAGAGTACCTCCGGCCTGAACGATGCGAATGCGCCGAATCAAGTCGTTAAGTTCGGCATTTATTTTAACGCGTCTGGCTTTATCTTCCTTTACTAGAATCTCGCGCCACCTGGTTTTTATTTCGACCCACCCGTCCGGAGACAGATCTTCAACCTTTGGGAGGGTCTCCGCTAATGCCTGGCGAATGGAGGCCAAACTAACTTCATCATGCAGAAGCGCGGGGTCCATCCTCCACCCGCTCTGGTCGGCCGACCTTCCGCGTGACGCGTTCACGCGCACTGACACGGGTGCGTGGTCGCTGATGCCCTGGGCGTTTGGCGGAAGGCTTACAGTCCCGCATGCGCGGAGAAGTGTTACGAGGGTAGGGGGAGATAAACTTGGTCGAGGCGGCTACCGGAGGGGCCTCGCTTCCACGTGGCCACAAAGTCTTCATCATTAAGAGCAACCCATGCATCCGTTAGCTGAAAGCGTCTCACTAAGCACCCTAGTACCCTGGCATAGTGGATGCCCCTTAGCCTGGACCGCGTACATCTCGCCAAGCATCTAGTACGCAATTGAAGTCACCGATAAGCACTCACTGCACATTCTGGTCTAGATAGGTACCAATTGCTTTAAAAAAACCATTCGTCTGACTGCGTCTGGCAGGCGCATATACGTTAATGAAACGAGTTTTCCGATTTTCCAAGAATATATCTATAATTATGGCGCGACCAACGAGACCGAAAGTGCAATGTGCGCTCGTCCTGTAGGTGTTTGTGATGAATACCACACCGATACCACAAGATCGAGAGGTGGTGAACAAGAAAAAAGCATCGGCATGAAATCGCCTACGAAATGCTGGCACTTCTGCTGGGGTACAAAAATTGCGTTCTTGCAAGAAAAGTAAGTCTGCACCTACTGAGCGAGCGAGGTGTTTACCTTCTAGCTGCTTGGCTAGAGCTCAAAAACCTCTGACATTAAAGGTAATGAAATGAATATCGGCCATTTTTAGCCAAAGAAACGAAAGCATTAACACTTGTGAAACGGTAAAACCAACCTGTAGCGCGTACCGACTCAAGTCATGTGGTGCGGCGGTGGTCACAGAACGGGCGATGGAACCTGGTGGCTCGAAGGCGCTGCCGCAGCAGGTAAGTCCCTGTAGATGCTAAGGAGCAGACAACGTGGTTGTGGTGCGTGAAGTGTCTTTCCTTGACTCCGCTGTAAAAAGTGTCCGTAGCACGCATGACTCGGGTGTGGTGCAGAGCGCTCTGGTTCATAGTGAACGCACCAAAAATACCAATCACACCTGAGCATGCCGCCCCCAACTGAGCTTGCAACAACCGAAGAACTTGTGGCGAAAACACATTCTGCAGGGACACATCGACATATTCGTCTATGCTGCGCAGCGTAACACAATTCACACAGCACCGGCACTTTATCGCGTCTTTCATTGATGAAGGTGCGTCGAACTGCTCCTGGTGTTGACTGGAACAGGCTGATATCGGCGTGAGCCGGGTGCGCGGCTCTAACGCGGCCACCGCGATAAGGGCGGCGGAGAGAAGGGTCGGGCGGCCGAGACGGCCAGTGAGATTCTTCGGCGCAGCCATGGCTGCTACTCGTCGGAATCGGAGAAGTCCATCTGGGCTCCACCCTCTTCCATTGTTTTCGCCTTTTTTTTGGAGCAGTGGTAACTCTCGACGAGGGCCCACTGTTTGACGAGGGGCGCTGACGCTTCGGTTCGTCGGGCTCTTGCCCCTTCTGGAATGGGCACACGGTGGGCGCTCGGGGGCCCGGGCGTTGTTTCTTTGGGACACAAGTGTTCACCTGAGCTAGGGCTTCGGAGCTGGCGCCCTGTGGCCCATTGGCTGCCCTCACCAGGTTCGCTACCTGGCTGATAGGGTTGACCAGGCGAGGGTCCTGTGGGGCGACGTCTGGAGTCGTCGGCTCCGCCTCCGTACCGCTTTGCTGTGTCTGAGCTGGCGTTGGCTGCGCGCGAAACAAGGCAGCTTCCAGATTTTCCAGGTCAGACAGGGCGTATGACGACGTGAAGTCCTTCTAGACCTCTTCAGCGAAGGGTGGTTCCGCCTCGTTCGTCACTGGAGTGCCTGGTGACCCGGGCTCCCCCGAGCCCTCAACGAGGGTGGTTGTCGAGGTGGAGTCGTCCACTTCGTCCCGGCGTGGAGCCGGGGTTGCCTCGAGCAGGGCTTGACGCGTATTCCCCGGAGCTGCGAGGGCGGCCACGTAGGAACGCGACGCGATGCAGTCCGATGGGACGTGGTTCCAGCCACACCGCTTGCAGCCCTCGTGGCACGAGTCCGCCCCGTTGCCGTACGCAGCAGAGCGGCCGCAGCACGTGGCGGTGCAGGTGGCACCGAGGTGACCTTCCGCGCCGCAACGGGCGCACGGCGCACACCTTCCTCATTCCGCGGTATTCCAACGTAGCGCGGTGACCCGCAACGGTAATAAAATTCAGTGGCGCCCGCTGCATGTCGAGCTTCACCAGGCGAGCGCCGCTACGAACATGGCTCCTTGACTTGAAAACGGGTTCCGTGACTGCCCTCACCTTGCCAAAGGAGCGCAGGGCGGCTGCGAGCGTGTCGTCACTCACGCTTGGTGGAAGTCGCCGGACCGTTAAGAACACCACCGGCGCAGCAAGCTGAACGAGCGGCACTTGATGACCGGCCACGAGCAGAGCCCGCGGCCAACATTTTCATGGCTTGCGCCATCGAACTGACAGCTGCTAGGAACTTCGTTCCGCCTAGGTGCTGCATATACTGCAGCCCCCCGACACCGACAACCTCCTCGATGGCATCGATCAGGTCGTCCGCGGGATGGGTACCGGCAAGTTGAAGTTGAAACGTTGCGCCTTTGTGGGTCGCGTCGCAGGCGGCGGAAGGTCCATCTTCACCAAGCCCTGGAGGCCGCGGCAGCAGGCCGGGCGGCGGGGCACGAGCAGCAGGGCCTCCGGTGGCGCTGGGTAGCGTAACGGGCTTCCTAGTCACACCGGGAAGTCACACCCACGCTGACGAAGAGAATTTATTTGTACACCAGACAATATTTAGACATGAATAGTACATAAGGTGATCTGGAAACCACAGGAGCAAAAAAAAATTGGTCAAAGCAGTCACCAGTTCGGAAAGAAAGAAACAGGTACCGAATAGGCCAAACAATTTATGTACAGTAAATACCAAGGCGTGGCCTCTTCACACCCACACACCTACGCTACGCTCGACCCGGTAGCGGAAGTAAAAACAGCCGCTCTTCGCAGCTGGGCAGCCTGTTTCTGTAGCCGCCGTTGGTGACGCACGCCTCGAGTGATGCAGAGGTGGCGTCGTGCTTTATCGGGAACGCGGTCGAGCGCGCGTGGCCATGTTACGCTGGGCCGGATGATAACAAAGTGGAAGCTGCGCGGAAACGTGCGCAGAGTGTCGCCACACCACCATATCAACAAGACACAACTCCTCATAGAGGATTCAAGCCTCCAATCCCACCATGCACGATTAGCCGTAGCCAGATCTAGAATCGCTGTCCTCCCCGTAATAGCCGTAGCTCTCTCGGAAGCAGGCCTCCAAGCAGTGGCAGATCGCACTGAAAACATTATCTGTGCTCTGCTCGCCAGGCCGAACGTATTGAACAGAGCAGAATAACTAAGCTAGAAGCAGCGCTTTCAAAGAAAATTGGCCAAATGTTCGTCCAAATTAATACAACCCTCCATAAAACTCTGGAAGACCATACAGTACGCACAGCCCGCAAATTTCAAGAAATAGAAGAGCATCTATTTCCTGAAATTTCCCCCGGTCTTACCCGTGCAGACGAGGTTGCGCTTAGGAGGATTCGGGTCGGGGTTTCCCTCACACCAGCCATTACTCGGAAGTGGCCTCAGTACGGAGAAATGTTTCCTCGACCAGGGTGTCCGATATGAAAACACGATGAAATTGAGGCCGACATTCATCGCTTACGGTGGGCCTGCCCAGCTCTCAAGCCTACAAGGATCCGGCACCTGATGGTGGCAGGTCTTTCACCAATCAACCCTGCTTCAAACATTGCCGGGACGCAGGGACCGTCCCATCGTTCTCTACTGGTCTTAATCATATCAGCTAACCTTTTTCCATTCATTTAATCTCTACAACATCATTCATCACACCTTCCCCATCATTTATGCCCTGGGGCAATAAATTTCGCTTTCAAGAAAGAAGAGCATCTGGCTGCTTTGGAGAGTAACCTTATCGCAGGTGGAAAACAAAGGCACCAGAACATCAAGACCCCCTACCCCTAACATTAGTCATTCTCCTCCCACCTTAGCGCAATAGACACTCGCCCGTCGCTCCCGCAGGATGGCGACCTCTAAACTGTTATGCACGGTCTGGCAGTGAAAGTGCGGGTATTCGGGAGCAAAAGAGGAATCGTCCAACACTTGTTGCAGCGTGCTTCGGGCCCGGATGTCTTGGCACTACAGGAACCCATTAATCGCATTGCTTTCCAGAACATGCGGCCTTTATGTCCTCATCAAAGGCGCTACACATTGTAGCACTTCTCGTGAAACGTACGTGTCCCATAGTGATGCACAGCCTCTCTGTCCGGATTGAGCTCGTTTCCACCCACCCAAACTCCACAGAGTATCTTTAATCTAAACATTTACAGCCCAGTTAAACCGGACCTCTGAAACTTTGGCCGCCTTTCTCAGTAGTCAAACAACACGTGCACAAACTATCCTTGTTAACACTAGGAAGGAGACATCAACGGCCCACACACAGCATGGAAGTAACCTGTCGACACCCGAAAGGGCCGCCGAGTCAGTCTTATAGCCGCACAGCACGAAGGCTGCACCCTTCTCACTAATACGAATCATCCCTCTCGTGTGAGTGCAAGTATGAGCAGAGGCTCCATACAGGATCTCACATTCGTGCCCTGAATTCCTGATGGCAAATGGCGTAACACTACTGAGAATTTAGGATGCCATCCCTACGTTATCGAGATTATAATCCATTTCTAGATTTGCAATCCCTCTCCTAAGTATCCAGCTATGACAAACTGAAAATCTCTCACTATAAATGCTGAAGTTACAGATCGCACACGTTCATACTGGCCATAGAAGCGTGGGCTACCAACCTGCAACAGGATATACACGCTGTAACTCGTTCTACCCCCCTGGACTGCCCCAGCGAGGCGGTAGACATACGACACCTGCGTTTGTGAGAGGCAAAGACAGGGTTCGAGCGCCGCCGGCAAAACAGCGATGCAACCAAACTCTTAAAAGACTTTTCAGACTAAATGCAGACACGGAGAAACAAGCAGCCACCCTATAGAGGAAAAATTGGGAAACCATATACACCCATCTCAATTTAAACATGAGCCTCTCCTAGACATGGTGGCTATTTAGACACCTTCCAGACACGATGAAATTGAAAACACGCAAAATAATAACCTCACTAAACTCATTGACACCAGCATGGTCAAGCCACAGGATTTCCTACAAAAGGTTAGACCTTGCAGACCAGGTTCATGTTACCTCCGGCCGACCTGTCCTTTTTTAGTGTCATTAAAACTTCATTTTATCTCTCTCTTTCAAACCTCTGCCTTCCACCATTCCCACCTCAACCTCATCCCGACTACGAAGGATCCCCAAACTCGCTCTTAGGACAGCCAATTATGGAGTTTGAAATAAGAGAAGAGCTTCACAAGCTGAACGCATTGTTCGCTTCTGGACCAGACGGCATGACCAACAGCGCATCACCAACCCCCTCCATCAGAGCGGCCATAGTCTATTTCCATGACTGCTGGTAAAATGGCTCCCAGCATCCTCAGTGGAAAACCACGAAAATTATCCACCTTCCCAAGGCAGGAAAATTCCTCCTCGAGATTAATCTCCAGCCAATGGCTCTTACGTATTGCGTAGCTTAACTCTTTGAGCTTGTTAGTCAGACGAGAATGTGTACCTACTTGGAGGTTAATGAGCTCCTCCCTACTAACGTATTCAGTTCCAGACCAGGATTGCCTTCGCTGGACGCATTCCTCCATCTCTAACATCAGATACTGAAACCAAAATGAAAGGCACCAAAGCCATATTAGGGGTTGACCTCAATAAGGTCTCTTATCAGTTATCCACGCCGCTATCGTAACGAACATTCAATCCCTCGAGTTTTTGAAACGCATGTTAAAATATATTCGCCATTTTCTCAGCAACCGTACCTCCCATCTCTCATTCGGCCCGCCCTCCTTACGCAAAGACGACTCCTTTCTTTTTCTGCATGAACCGAATGCACTCGCGTCAAAATTGCAGTTCACAGCCGAGGGTTAACAATACGACCGCTTCCCGTTCCCTGATGCCTTGGTATAAGGGAAGGGTGATAGACGCCCTCTAACGAACAGCCGAAACGACACACAGGAAATTGCTTAGAGTCCACTTCAAATCACACAGTTATTTGCACACAAAAAATCCGTTATGTCATGGTTGGTTCGCGTGCAATGCGAATCTCCTGTTACGTTTCGCCTACGACGCGCGGTATAGCCTGCGCGGATGCAACGGACGCCGGGGCTTCGTTCAAAGCGGCGGTCATTTTGACCCGTTCATCGCTGCCGCAACGCCTCCCGCCAAGCGCGTCCAGGCAGGTTTCAATGCCACGTGTCTTCGTGTGTGCGTGTGTGTGTGCATGTTGGTGCCCACGCTTGTCAAAGCGCGGCAGCCGGGGAGAGGGGCTCCCCAACTGGGAGGCGAGGAGGTCTGACCGGCGCCGGTCTCAACATGTCCGAGCGTTGCCGTATCGGGCGCCTGATCCCGAACCGTTCCTTCTTGCCCTCGACTCCGAGGGTATAAAGTCAGCTACCCCGGACGCCAAAGAGAGACTTCGATTTCTTCCGTCGAGTAACGTGGTCGCCCTGACCGGCTGCTCTTTTGCGATGCTAGAATAAACAAGTTGTTCTGTTGGCAGTCGACTCATCCTTTGCCAGGACCTTCGGATGTTTCCAGCTGTGCCCCAGGCCGCCAGGCCAACGCTACCCTTGGGGCTTGCAACTCATTTGCAACACTCCAAAGAAGACGAATTGCAAGGCCAACTAAGAAAGAGCATTCTGCTGATGAATGCCCGGATCACATTGCGAAAATAAAAAAAAAACGTATCCTGGAAACCAAGGAATGCCAATCGTAAGGTTTTCACCGCCACTGCTGGCATTCCGCGTCTATGCCCGGCCACTTTTGTAAGTCTCGCGCGACCAATGTCCCACCAGCTTGTCAGCGCCTTATCACGGCGCTGAACGGCGAAACCAACTAGAATAAGTGGGCCTGTTACACATGGGCTCCTTCGCATCTTTGCCCTGTGTTTTGATAAAATATCGAGAAAATATTGATTCTATTATCAGTAGTGTCCAAATTTCACATGTCCTGGCATTTTAATGTTGTACTTTCGAAATAACTTGAGAGTTTGTAACAGATTTTGCATAAGCGTGTAAATAGATAATTATGACCTCTTCGATTGGAGATGAAACCAATGACTTTCTTGAGACCTGATTGTAATAAAAGGCGCAAAAATATTTAAAATTGAAATGTTGAATGGCGTCTGCAAGCGGTTGAATTCATTACAATTTCCAAAATTCTGCGAAGATTTCTTCAGTAGTAATAGATGCCTCGTTGGTTTTCCTTGTAAAAATAACTTCTCCCGAAATTTTCACATCCCAATTTTCCTACGCTCATCTGAGATAGTTCTAACACGTGACATGCGCTTTAAGCAGGCCTTAAGGACCAAACACTAGCTGATACCTCTTTCTACGTACGCGTCATTTCGACTTAGCATGTTAACACAATTCGACGCTGATCTCTCAGTACACTTGTCAGTTTTATACATACACGCCAACCTCTTATTAACCCCACCCTCGCCCCTAGAAAGAAATTTAACAGCCAAAGGCCAAATATAATACATCAAGGTTACTTTTTTCAACTTTAGGCCACTGTACACGTATCCCAACTCACACGAAAATGAATATCTGAAACCCTAAATATCAGGCTACAGATGCTGTCCATTCGAAAACTGAAATCCACGGCAATTATGCTCTCTAATAGCTACAAAGTCATGAGGATTACGTTCAGAGCGTTCAGCGGCAGTTTTGGGAAGTGGTTTTGAAAACGAGAAAAAGAAAATGAACTGAAATATTTTCAGACGAGAATTGCCTTTATTTAAAAAATTATCTACGTTAGCCACTTGCAATGAACCACAAATTCTTACCATGCTATAACCTCGTGCAAAATTATCTAGTCTTTTCGACATAAATTCAATCATTATAAAGATTTCGCAGAAAACAAGCTATATAAATGAACAGCAAGATTGAAATGCAAGAAAATCGGCACTCATCAGCGCACTACACATTGTCCGCTGCTGCCATCACCTAAGCAGCTCCACCGTGCGCCACTGCTCAGCCGCGAGGCAGCGTCTGGAGGAAGCAATCACGGGTCCTCACCATAGGCTCACTCTTTGGACAACTGAATGCATTTCTGAAGTCTTCGCTGTATTGCAATGATGCGTTGATGAGGAGCGCAGTCGGGGACCACCATTCATTTGGGCACTGGTAGAAGGCATTGAGCATAAAAAAAAACTGAGCGTTTGAAATGAGCCACAGGCTCCATGCGGGCCGGACCATGTGCCACTGGAAATTGCTAAGAACGTTCAGAACTGATGATAGGCCCAGCACAGCAACAAGCACATCGTCACTGGCATCGATTTTGTTGCCGCCTTGGGTAGTTTTCTGCAAGTTAAGTTTTAAAGCGATCGATGTGGGTGCGGGTTTCCGCACTCCACTGAATTCCGGTGAGAGCCATGTACCACAAGCTTTCTGTCAACAAACGACCCAAAAGAGCCTTGTTAGCCAGCTCATGGTTACCAGAACTGGCATTATTGAACTCGTAAACAGAGGATGATACGAGTAATTGCTTGTCTCCCAAAAATAGAATATCGTGGTATTCTGTCCCTTGCGTGTTCGTGAGGGTCTCCTCGCACAGCTTTGCAACATCGAAGTCGTGCAAGCGTGCTCTGAGCAGACCTTCGCCAAACTCAATCGTGGTATTTGGAACCGTGACTGAAATTTGGCTCGCCTCAATGGGTGTGACCAGGACCAGGTTGTTGAAGAAGCTCTGGAGGCGTTCCGAATCATGAGCATCGAAGAGCCGGCTTGACTGGCAGTCCGCGTGCACGACGCGTTTCACGGTGGTGAATAGAGTCCTTGCCTGAGCATCCTTGTCGGGACTGGTAAACTATTCAACGGCAAACGTGTACCAGACTTCATAAAATAACGACCGGCTGTTAAAGCAAGCGTCGAAAATGTGCGGCATAGCAATCAAAGGCTCAATTCTAAATGTGTGTACCACGCTGATGACGCTGTGCCACACAAGAAAGGCGGCTCCCGTCAGAAGAGCCATACGGTTTGCTTGTGCCAAGGCAAACTGGTCGTGAATGAGACGAATTTGGTGGATTCCTACGACGTTGATGAAACTTGCGGCCTGCAATGAGTAATCGCATTCCTTGAGGCCGGCATCCAGGTTTTCGATATTCAACACTTCTTTGTCAAATGCAGATTTGTCACTTTTTGTCACGTACTTCTTCTTCTCTGGGCTTAAGGCCGAGAGTTCGTTGCAGAATTTGCGGCGAAAATCAAAGAAGAATTCTGGTGCTACTGACGTATTTGCTCGTACATTCAGGGTGTCTGTCACTGCGGCCATCGCATCAAGAAAGTAGCTGTCGTTTTCACAAACTGTACTAATCTTGAGGGTTATCGTTGAACTGGTTCTTTTGAAGACCGCATGAATTGCTGATTTATTCTTCGATTATGGTACTTGACGGACGCCGTGAAAATGAAGACCAAAGCCGTTTTGGTGTTCAGCGCTTCCATACTCTTCCATGAACGACGAGCAATAGCGCTAGCGAGGGACCTCAGGAACACTTCAGTGTGCCGAAGTGTCTCCACGCAGGTCCGGTAGTAGGACGTGAGGAAGTGTCCACCCTTGCCCATTGGTATGTCCTCAGATGTGGCACCGGTAACCAAGGACTACGCGAGGTCACTGATCGCGTCTCTTTCCTGCGCTTGTTTCTCGCTGATGTAACTGCTGCAAACGAAGGCAAAGAAATCCTTACAAGGGCGTATGCTGGTGTTTGCATACGAGGCCAGTTCTTGCATCATATGCGGGCAGCAGAATGGGGGTCCGTCCTCGTGTCGGTGGTATCTCCAAAGGTAGACACCGGTGGTTGCAATAGCACCAGCAGCCAACACCGCAGCCGCGAAGACGGAGGTGAGAAACAAGCGATGCCACCCGACCGCGGCGGCTGCGTTTTTATGGAGGAAAAACGCTAAGGCGCCCGTGTGCTGTGCGATGTCAGTGCACGTTAAAGATCCCCAGGTGGTCGAAATTATCCCGGAGCCCACCACAACAGCACCTCTTTCTTCCTTTCTTCTTTCACTCCCTCCTTTACCCTTCCCTTACGGCGCGGTTCAGGTGTCCACCGATATATGAGACAGATACTGCGCCATTTCCTTTATCCAAAAACCAATTATTATTATTATTATTATTATTAATATTATTACTATTATTATTATTATTATTATTATTATTATTATTATTATTATTATTATTATTATTATTATTATTATTATTATTATTATTATTATTATTATTATTATTATTATTATTCCGCCATTTCTTCGGATAACGCTTGGCACTGTTGGAGGCATAGTGGTGCTCCTGGTTTGGCGGCTGCGTCCGTAATCTTTCGAGTCTTGTTCTTCTTCTTTACCTACCGGGCCCTACCTTTTACGATGTTCTGACGTTTTTCTTTTTTTTTCCGGCAGATTTTGCACTTGCTATGTACAGATCGTGAGAACAAGATACCTTGATGACATTCAGATATGCTGTGCACTGGCCAAGGTTTAAAATTAGTTGTATGTTTTTCCTTCATGCAGAGCACCTCGCAAAAACCTTGCACGCACGCAGATGACAGTAGTGCCGGACGCGATATTCGGAGGTCGTGTATTCGGATCACACCGGCAGCATGATTGTTTTTTCTGCTGCTCTATATTTTTCTTTAAACCAATTGATTGGCACTACAAATTAAAAAAAAAACAAATTAGAAACACTCCCATGTGCACCTTGGTTTCTGTGACTGCTGGCTTCCTTAATATGTTTGTCAAACGAGCCCCTCATTTCATTTCCGTTGTCTGCTAATATCTTAACGAAGTCTCGGTTCTGGCAGTCTTGATGCCATAGCTAGCATGAGAGGGTTCTCGCACAGTTTTCGCCCTCGCCGTTAGATGACGTACTGCGTCACACTTGCAGTATTACATAATCTTCTACGTCCACCGCTATGAGCGAAGGTGGCGCTGGAGAACACTCTGAAGGTTCTCGTGCACGCAAAACAAATACCACGAAAGCAGCAGATTGGACAGCCGTCGCCGTATCTCAGTTGGTAGAGCACCGGACGCTATATTCGGATGTCGTGGGTTGGGATCACACCGGCGGCATGGTTTGTTATTTCTGCTGATTTCTTGAAACAAATTCATTGGAACTATACATTAAAAACTAGACATACTCCCCTTTGCACCATGGTTTTGTGATTTTTAGCTTCCTTTATATGTTTGTCAAACGAGCCCCTAATGTCATGTGCCTTGTTTGCTATTATATATATATATATATATATATATATATATATATATATATATATATATATATATATATATATATATATATATATATATAAAGGAAGCCAACAGTCACCGAAACCAAGGTGCATACTGGAATGTTTTTTCTATTTTTTGTAATTTGTAATGCCAATGAATTGCCTTTAAAGAAAATTACTTATAAAGCAGCAGAAAAAACAACCATGCCGCCGGTGGGATCCGAACCCACGACCTCCGAATATCGCGTCCGGTGCTTAATATGTTTGTCAAACGAGCCCCTCATTTCATTTGTTTGTCTGCTAATAGCTTAACGGGGGCCTCGGTTCTGGCAGTCTTCATACCATAGGTTGCATAAGAGTGCACTCGCACAGTTTCTGCTCTCGCCTTTAGATGACGTTCTACGTCACAGTTGCTTTATTACAGGACGTGCTACGTCCACCGCTATGGACGAGGGTGGCGCTGGTGAACACTCTCAAGGTTCGCTTACACGCAAAACATAAGTACCCACGAAAGCAGCAGATTGGACAGCCGTCGCCGTAGCTCAGTTGGTAAGAGCACCGGACGCGATATTCGGTGGTCGTGGGTTCGGATCCCACCGGCGGCATGGTTGTTTTTTTTTGCTGCTTTATAAGTAATTTTCTTTAAAGGCAATTGATTGGCACTAGAAATTAAAAAAAAATAGAAAAAATTCTCCTATGCACCTGAGTTTTCGGTGACTGTTGGTTTCCTTAATTTTTTTGTCAGACGAGCCCCTCATTTCATTTGTTTGTCTGCTAATATATATATTGAAGAAACATAACAGGATTTAATTCACGACGTTTCGGCTGGAGGACCAGCCTTTTTCAAGTGTAGTACAGCGTTTGAAACACGCAGTTTATATAGAGAATGCGCGAGGTACAAAGTTTACAAGTTTACAGCAAAGCACTAGTTCAGAACACTAGGGGGGGGGGGGGGGGAAGAGACCAGGAAGAACATTTTTTTTAACAAAGGAAGAGAGAGAATCTGTGCAGGTGTTCCGGAGAGGCCAATTTTTTTTAATAACAAAAGAACAATAAGATTAAGATAATAAAAATATAAAAAAGGGGAAGATTCTTTCCCACCACCTCAGGGCTGCCTTGGAAAGGCCCTCGAGGTGTCGCTCCTCAGCATTTTGGTGACAAGCATGAAGGGCTCCACCCCTGTACAAGGAGGAAGCTACATTCTAGAGAAACTGGTAGGGGGGGGGGGAAGGAGGGGGAGTAAAGAGGAATGCAAATGAGGCCTCTAATAAAGAAAAAAAGGACGAAAAAAGAAAAAAAGAAAGTGGTGAAAAAAGGAAAGAAGAGCCATTGTACAAGGCTTGGTAATATGCATTGAGAGAAGGGTGGTGGCAACACGAGAGAATGCAAAATAGGACATTAAAAAAAGAAAAAAGAAGGGGAGGATTCTTTTCCACCACCTCAGGGCTGCTTTGGAAAGGGTTAAAGGGCGTATTTTGGTGACAAATAACAAATAGTTATCCCAGACTCCTAGAATAATAATTATCCCAGACTATCAAAAATAATTATCCCAGACTCATAGAACGGGCGGCAGCATGCATAACAAGCATAGCTTCCGACGTGTTTTCGTTTTTTTCGCTTCCATTGTCCCCAGTTTTTTCACTTGCATTGTCCCACGTTTACTGCTGTTTTCTTTCCCCTTTTTATTATTATTCTAATCTTATATTGTCACGCATTGTATTATATTTTAACCCATTTGCTGTTATCTCCCCTCATTTTTTTGCTGTCATGTCGGTCTTCGCTTCATATATTGATGAATTGTTTACTCTGAATGGACATTTGTCTTGCGGTAGATTGTATTTCCGACTCATCGCAGTTCGTTTCTGGTGTTGGATTTATTGTTAGCCTTGTCTTTTGTCTGTATCTGTATGCGTGTGTACGGAGTGCCCTTCTAAGGATTGATTAGGAACTTGTATTATTTGATTTCTCTCGTGTTGCCACAACTCTTGTCTGAATGAATATTTCCAAGTCTTGTACAATGGCTCTTCTTTCCTTTTCTCCCCTAATTTTCTTTCTTTTTCTTATTCTTTTTGTCGTTGTGTTTTTGTTTCTTTTTTTTCTCTTTTTTTAGAGGCCTCGTTGGCATTCCTCTTTACCCTCCTCCCTTCCCCCCTACCAGTTCCTCTGGAATGTTGCCTTCTGCATGTACAAGGGTCAAGCCCTTCACGCTTGTCACCAAAATACGCCTTTCACCCCTTTCCAAAGCAGCCCTGAGGTGGTGGAAAAGAATCCCCCCTTTTTTTCTTTTTTTAATGTCTATTTTGTATTCTCTCCTGTTGCCACCACCCTTCTCTGAATGCATATTACGAAGCCTTGTACAATGGCTCTTCTTTCCTATTTTCACTACTTTCTTTTTGTTCTTTTTTTCGCCTTTTTTCTTTATTAGAGGCCTCGTTTGCATTCCTCTTTACTCCCCCTCCTTCCCCCCCCCCCCCCCCCCCCCAACCAGTTTCTCTGGAATGTAGCTTCTTCCTTGTACAGGGGTGGAGCCCTTCACGCTTGTCACCAAAATGCTGAGGAGCGACACCTCGAGGGCCTTTCCAAGGCGGCCCTGAGGTGGTGGGAAAGAATATGCCCCTTTTTTATATTTTTATTATCTTAATCTTATTGTTCTATTATTTCAAAAAATCGGCCTCTCCGGAACACCTGCACCGATTCTCTCTCTTCCTTTGTTAAAAAAAAATGTTCTTCCTGGTCTCTTCCCTCCCTCTCTAGTGTTCTGAACTAGTGCTTTGCTGTTACTTGTAAACTTTATACCTCGCGCATTCTCTATAAAAACTGCGTATTTCAAACGCTGTACTACACTCGAAAAAGGCTGGTCCTCCAGACGAAACGTCGTGAATTAAATCCTGTTATGTTTCTTCAATTTTTGGTGATTTTATATTATACTGACCAAATCAGCTGCCAGAAATCACTTTTGGTATATATATATATATATATATATATATATATATATATATATATATATATATATATATATATATATATATATATATATATATATATATATATATAGTTGCGACAACATGAGGTACTTGACTGCATAAAAGAATATACATCGAAGTATATGCAGGAAACATTTTTATTTTACTCGACGTTTCGATCGGAGGACCGATCTTTTACAAGAGTGACCATACAGTGCATGGGCGCGTTTTTATAGCATGGGACTTGACACACAGAAAGATTAAAAAAAAAGAAACAAAGAAAATAAAGAAAAAATAAAGAAATGAAAAACGAGGATGGCGCGATGGGGAGAACGGAACACAACCGACACCTATGGCATATTAGGGAAGCAAAGGTGGCGCGTCGCGTACCCGTGAACTCACTGCACACACACATATACACGCACACACGATGCGAAAGAGGGAGGCCGGGCTGGGTGCGCACGCGGCTACTGCGACAAGAAAAATAGTGAGAGAGAAACAAAAGCAGAGAAAAAGGGAAAAGCAACGAAGAAGAAAAAAAAACGTGGTGGGGCTTAACAAAAGAAGGGATGTGTCCGCCAATTGTGGGTTTCGGTATGCCTCTCGCCGCGTATCTGTGGCCCCGTGGGACTCCGAAAGATGGCCCGGACGAGGCGGAACAGGTTGAGACCGCCCAAAGTGGCTCCACATGGTGACACGCGAGCCGCTAAATCCAGATGAGCTTCCCTTAGGAGGACCAGATGGAAAGGCTTGTTGACACGAATGCAAAAAAGAAGGAATATAGCACAGAGAAATTTCAAAAATAAAAGAAGAAAGAGAAGAGGACATGTGGCCCTCGCGGGACCAAAGAATGAGTTGAAACAAGCCGAAACTGACATGCAACAGGGGTATGACCTCAGACGACTCAGTCAGTGGTGGTACTTTGTCTATTAGGGTTCAAATTTTGTTTGGTTTCTGCCATCGAAAGAGACGATAGGGTGCCATGATATTCGTTGATGCCCTTTTGCACTGTGTTAAATTTGAAAATAAAGTATGATTCGCGTTGTTCGCGCTCCCGAGTGTTTTTAAAGCTACTCTGCAATATATCGTTACTTTAAGTTTATCAAACTCGTGGCCTTTTTCGCGGAGGTGTCTCGAAAGTGGGAGGCCAGGGAGAGATTGAGTATGTGAGCGGTGGTTATTAAATCTTAATCGAAAGGAATTGTCTCTTTGGCCAATGTATTGCATCTGACATTCGCCACACTCGAGCATGTAAACAACATTACTGGAATAGCAGTTTAAGTCCTCTCGGATAACATGTTTGAAATTTGAAAGGGTACTTTTAGCCAGTGCTGCGGTTTGCATGTGTTTGAAAACTTGGCATCTGCTCTTTCCGCAAGGTGTGCAACCCACCGACCTCGGTTTATTAACCGTTGAGTGCACAAGGTGGTTTTGTAAATTTTTCGCCTTCTGTATGTTACCTGGGGGACCACTGGAAAAATTTTGGAGAGCCGCTTACTTTGTTCAATGATATTGAACTGTTTTTTAAGGATTTTGTTAATATTCGGTCGGTTGTCTGTGAATCTCAGTACTAGATTTGAGCGATGCGGTGTTGGCGGGGATTCCTCAGGGATGTGATTACAGTTAGTAACCTCCGCCCTTTTAATGGCATCGTTGATGATTGAAAACGGGTAGCGCTGTTTCTTTAGAGTTTCGCCCTTGTGTTTAGAATTTTTTGAAAATCTTCTGATCGTGAGCAAATGCGTTTGAATCGGATAGCCTGTGGGTATGGAATTGAACTTTTGCAATGGCGTGGGTGGCAACTGTTGCAATGAAGATACTGTTGTCTTTCTGTGGGTTTTTATATACGCTAGTGAATAATGCACCCCGGTCAACACGAACAAGCACATCAAGGAAGTTAATGCTATTAGTGGAGTACGTGTGTGTGAAAGATATTTGGATGTATGTTGCTGAATGAGGTGATAAACTGAATTAGTTCTTCCTCTGTTTCTGCCCAAATTATAAATATGTCACCAAGAAAACGTTTGTAAAAAGCCGGTTAAAACGTCGAGTAAAATAAAAATGTTTCCCTAATTGAATTGTATACTTCGAATTATATATATATATATATATATATATATATATATATATATATATATATATATATATATATATATATATATATATATATATATATCACTTAGGCTGTACACAATTTTTAAACACACGCGTTTTGCAGTTAGAATAGCGCTTTTTCTTTTTCAGCATTGTCTGCGGTGTGATACGTAATGCACTTCAGAAATGAAAATTCGCATCCTGGTTAACTAATATTTATAGTAATTTTTTACTATTACTGTTAGGCTCCTTAATTATTAAGGGGTGTGTAGCCCCCCGAAAACAATATCCATATATCCATATCAAATCAACATCTCTCGCAAAGTGTATGGAAGTTGGTTCTGTGTTTCCTATCGTTACTTAAACATTTTGACAGATTTGCCTGTCTGGTTGGGTTTGAAGACTTATAATAAACTGCACATCTCCAACCAAAAATTTAACTTTAACCCAACGTTTCGAAGCCGACTCGGCTCCTTCATCAGGGGTGACTGAGGGCAGTAGCTAGCGTCTTTTAAGTATATAGGCGTAGGGTGTGGGGGTCAAAGGAACGCCAGCTGTGTCGCGAAAGGCTGCGACGCGCCTTTCGCGTCACAGCTGTCGTTCCTTTGACCTCCCTCCCCTCCCCTCCATACTTGCTCCTTGCTCCTCTGCCTGGCCATCGACACAGGCAGAGCTGTTACCTATTCGACACGCATTAATAATCCTCTGCTGACTGTTTCCATTTAGTAGCCACCATGACATCCTCACAAATTCCCAGGCGCCGTCCGTAGTTGGCGGCGTGCTCTAAACACTGGCTTATTGGGACAGCTAATTCCGAGCACAATTGAAAATTGTCTTTAACGGTATGTGTACGAGGGATTCATTGAGATGCCCACCCCACAAAAGCTTTGGTGGATGGAGCAAGTCACGAATCAGCTCCTCCACGTCCCTTTCAAGCAGCGCCGACCTCTCCGGAGACAATAATTCCTCAAGAAAAAGAAAACCTCCGCGCGCCAAGAGAGCCACTGCTCCCACCGTGTAGCACCGACTTTCCTAGCGGCCTTGCGCGCTGGGAAGAGGTCTCGCTTCGAAGGTTACGCCTCCGTGTCGTCTTGAACACAGCGTTTACCTGGTCGTAGCCGGCACAGTACCATGCCTCTTTCGGTGACTCGTGCCCCTTCTGTCGCGCTCCTGTCCGCGAGGCGGACATAAAGCACTTGCTTTGGATGTGCCCCTCTTTGCATGCTATTTCTCAGAAACACGTGCTCCGGTGCGGACAATCACGAGGCCGTCCATCAGGTGTTAAAGAATGAATTTTTGGGCCGCACCACCGGATGCTACTCCACTTTCTACGAGAGTCCAGTGTGTACACATAGTTGTAAATAATACTTTATGCCAGCAGGCCCATCGTCGCAATAAAAAAAACGGGGTTGCCTTTGGGGTTCTGAACCAACAAATTTTGGCCACATCGCGGCAAAATGCATGCGCTTTCGAGAAGCTTGCAGATAAAGCAACCCCTCCAGTGTACGTAACTCCTCGAAACAGCAAAACTTTGCAGCCTTCACTCGATTTCGTGGTAGCACATTCCACGCCTTCACAAGTTTTGTAGAGATATTGGCTCAGAGGAGCTCTGGTTTCTTTAATCTTTCCTGAAGACACATCAGAACGACCAACCATGTAGTCGAGAAAAAAAATTGTTCCCGCGAGCCTAAAAATCTCTAGACTGACTGTTACAACTTTTTTGTTATCAGGCTCTGCTGTAGCGCCACGGACGATGAGACATGGTGTGCAATGTACTGAAATCAATTGCAAGAGCCCAGCTCAAACTCCGCACATCTGTAACAATAATTGGGCTTGGAGGACCTAGTAAGTGCACGTGACTAATATAAAAGAGTAACTGCATTAGACGAATAGAACTTCTTGTCGTCCGGTTATGATGGCATTCGTGTATGCGTTGCCCCAAATGTAGTTTATAAGGATCTGGTTATCAGCTTTCCACATTAAACCACAGAGGCCAGAATGTACCGGCAAGGGGTGATTCTCCGAGGGCTCGTGAAGTTTCTCTACTTGACTGAATTCATAATACCACGAGCAGAGAGGTTGATCGGGGCATTCTGGAAAAGGTTATGCTTCCATAGGCATGCAAGAATCTGGAAATTGATATGTGTTTAAACAGAGTTACTACACGAAGCACTCTTCTATGCTTGTGAAAAATTGGATGAAGGAGAGGACGATGGTCCTTACGGAGTGGGAAAGCCGGTCTACTAAAAATATTTCAATTGAATATCTTTAGATAAATATCGAGCATCGTACAATAGACCGAAAAGCCAGCACCGCCGAGCATCAAGTCGAGAAGCTGCTGTAAATGTGAGGAAGCATGCACTAGACGTTTAGTGACAGCTTGCTAGACTCCATGCTTCAGCGGAGTCAGGCAGTGATCGATGCGGGAAAGGCTTGCGTCTGAAGTACTGACGCGTTAGGTTATTGTGAAGAGGCTTTCTCCAAGGTGCTGCTTCATTTTGTAATAAAAAAAACGTATTAGTCTGTTCCTTAGCAAAAAACCGTGCTGCGGTTTTGCAAAACCGTTTAATGTGCTGCGGTATTAGCCAAAACCCGCAGCACACTCCTGACTTCTTTTGATGGTGGGAGTTGAAGTGTGCCCTGAGAGTCTCTTCTCGTCTAGCTGGGCTATGTCCTCCACAATGAAACCAAGGAGAGAGACCCTCTAGAAACTATCTGAACTTTGCGGGGGTGATGGTGATGCCTGTGTCATGTATTTGTTTTACAACGCTGGTTAGATGGATTAAAAGGTCCCTTAGGCCTTCCAAGACTGCATAGTCACCCATATAGGCAATTGCATAGTTAAGTTTAGCTTCGCCCAGCACAATATCGATTATACGCTGAAATGTCGCAAGCGAATTGCACAAACCAAGGGGAAATCGCACAAATCCGAAGGGTCCATAGAACCCCAGCTACATTCAACAGTAATGAAAAGCTTTGATGGCCCAAGTGAGTACAAAATAGAGCTAATCAATAGGAAGAGGTCCGAGTCTCGAACTGTAGCAGGGTCCGAACTCTGACAGTCGACAACGTATTTGCGCCGTCTTATCTTTCTTATTTGTTAGAACAATGTGAAATGCTCAAGGTCCTTTGGAACATTTTTCCGCATCCACCGCCATAATTTCCTTGAGGGCGCTGTCTAGAAGCGCTCGCATGTGGACGCCAAGAGACCCCGAGTTGAAACGAATCGGGCAGTCAGAGCTGGTGTCGGTCCTTTGTGTCATGACGTTAGCATTTTCACGAGCCTCTGTGAACATTGTTGCGAAGGGCTTTATTGCCACCTCTATTCTGGACAGTGCAGCTGGCGACCCAGGGAAAGACCTGAAAACCATGAGGCACCGCTTCCTGCGGCCGTGATTGCAGAGAGGCTTGTGGCGAGCAGGTCTGACCGCAGCTCATGTGGCTTAGTCATAAATTTCAACGGTTCTGCATTCTTGCCATAAGATAGCGGTCCGTATAGAGATAAAGTACGGTTCTTTTCTGCGAAGTTAGTGAAGTTAAAGTCCATGATATCCAGACAGGAATGTCCGGGCAGGTGTAGCCAGCACTGCCTTAGCTTCTGCCCTCTTTATAGTAGCCCTTAAACGGGCTGCTGATTTTGCTCACGTGACCCGATTCCGTGCGGAGATATCTGTTTAAATGACGGAAATGAAAACACTTCGTCGAGATTGCAGACGAGATCGCAGAAAGCAGAAAAAATGGAGCGTGTGTCTAACAGCGCTCGCATCTTCATTCAAGCCGTTCTGACCGCGACCAGCAGCGCATTATCCAGGCGAGCATCATGGAGACGGAATATTGAAGACAAAGCACTCACCTCTTGTAAGAAGTCTGACAGTCGTGTTCTAGCCGTGCAAGACCTTTCGAAGCAACAGCCGCCAACAACGAAGCCTAAGACGTTTCGGGCAGGAGGAGCCATCTGTCTCTCCATCACTGCCTACATTGGTTTGTCGGAGGTCATCTGTCACTCTGCTTCCTAGCCGCAGGATACTGTAAGGATAAAAATACCAGGCTTCCTGCTGGTCACGTTGTGCCTTCCGGGGCTGACACGTTGAGCCTAGCACAGCGTTAAAATGGGCATTATCCGCAAGAGGCCAACGTGTAGAGCCTACGACACCGTGACGTCGGTACGTTGCCAGGGTAGGGGGACGCGTTCTACCTCCGGCTTTCTGAATTGAGAACGTTGCCAGAGGAGGCGGAGGCGTTGCGCCTCCGACCCTGTGTCTCGGTCAACACTACCTAGACTCAAGGCCTATGTCTACGTGTCGTCACCGTTCAGAGATCATCCTGAAGGTTGGCTTCCTCCAGTGCGACCTGTTTTTTTTTTTTTAAATATACTCTGATATTCTGCATATTTACACAGTGTATATTGCCGCCCTACCCGTCATACTATCGCTCCCTCTTCATGTCCCTCTCCCTGTCTTCTCCCTGACCTTTTAATCCCGCTAACCGCAGCCCAAGTGCTTCATATTTCGAAGGCTGTTGCCGCGACTAACAACATACTTAGCAGGTATACTTGTGCTACCTAATATTGCCAGCCCGCAGAAATAACTGAAAAGTTTGGTATAATCCAGCGGGAATTTAGGTCACGGGTGGAAGTGAAGTTTCGAAGACATTTTCAGCTTCATGCAGAATTACTTCGTTAAACCTTAAGTGAGACAGGAATTTTCATTTTGGAGCATATTTATTGATGAGATTTGATAAAATTTTGATAAAAAGCAAGCAGATTTATGCTTCGAAAATTTCCAGTTTTCGTGTCGCTGTCTTGCTCTGCTTGCTCTAAATGAGTTTACTCTTTTCAACCTTACACAGGTTGTTCAGCAACGTATTGGCAGCAGCACTGAGAAAACTCAACACTAGTTCGGGTGAATGACCACAGTCAAATATGTCCAGCTTTGTATTGCATTCGACAAGGGAAATCGTGAGGGTCACGAGAACGTTTTTGTTTCGCACGCGCAAAGAATGATTTGCACACTTGGCCCCTCTCAGCTTATTGAGTACAATCGAGTGTGCAAAAAAAACTGACCGCGGAAATTTTAGTCCACCTGGCGATACATTTTGAATCAGGGCATCATCTTCCAATGTAATGGTCCGACTGTCGAGAATGAAGTTTTCACGGAAAGAATGGCAGAAGAGATTCTTTACTGCAACATGCTCGCAATATCTAGCAACAAACACTATAGCTGGAAACGTAGGTTGCATTTGGTTTACATCATGATCATCTTCTGTCACCGCAACATAAAACTGCTTGACGATGGCTTGCAGATCAGTGGGGGAATAACAAGGTGCAACGGCATCCAAGCCGGGTAGCTCAAGTAGCTTTTCGTGGAGTCTCATCGTCTGCTCAAATCCATATATCTGGCCTATTGATACGTGGTACTAAGTTACATGCAACTGTCTGTGTCTGCCAAACCGGTCCTCCAACGTGTCGGGTTTTAAACTTTCCAAGTAAAACACACTTAAAGCCGAGGTCTTCAATACAGTATGTTGACTCCTCAACAAGAGCATGTGAGGTATGACGCAGCGCTGTACGCGTTTCTCGACTCAGCTTGCCAGTATCATGCTTCATGCTCTCCCAGTGGTCCATCCAGTCTACATTCTCGTTCAAAAACTAAGTGTGAGCGCATGATACTGTGTTTGCGTGATCTGGCAACGTATCTCGGAGGCATTGATTTTGAATGGTGTCTTGACTTCGACGTTTTCTATATTCCAGCACGTCAAGACAATGTTAATAAATTCTATATACCATTTGTCTGTTCGAGTGCCGCTTTGGTTGTCTTTAGCGCTGCAAATGTAAAACAGTGTAAAATCATGAGTGCGGGCTTTACGTTTAGTCGCTCCAGGCTGGAAGAATTAACGCCTTACGCGACCAAGGGAAGTCGTGAGGGTCAGGGGAACTTCTTTTTGTTTTGCACACGCAAAAAATGATGCTGCGCTTTTTGCACATCCCAGCTTATCGAGTACAACTTTGATTGTGAGCACAGGCATTGAAATCTGGAAAGAAGATACACCTCCCAATGTTACTCTGGTCCAGCCAGCTATTCCGGAAGGACTTCAAGGTGAAAACTGTCCACAAAGAAAAAAAACACAGGATGGCTACGACTATATAACGCAAAATTCAGCAATAGCTGTTTAGCCATTTAGTTCTGGGGATATTTTGAGGTAGGAAAGAAACAGTGGTCTCATATCGCACAGGAGTAGTATCCAGGTGATATACCCGTGCACTGACAGGCGGCTGTTCCAAACAGAGCCACCCGTAGGGTTACGCGACCCAGTTTGACCTTGATATAACGTTAGTGCGTTAATGACCAGTGGTTGCGTTAATGACATCCAGCGGGTGTGTGAATGTCATTAACGCACCTACCGGTTACGCCGACGGTTGTCGCGCAAGCTAGAGACGGGCGCCTAATAGTAATTGCTGTGAAAAGTCTTGGTCTGATGGGTTCTTGTACATAATGCTCAACTTTAGAAGGATGCTGAAAAATTACATGGCCTTGTGGTTGATGCAATTCTGACACCACAGCCATCGCATGGATGCCAAAGTCTCCGAGCTGCTTTATTAGCAGATGAAGAAATTCATTGAACTGTTTTGTTTCTATCTGTGGCCTTGGAGGTATGTGCACGACATCTCTGTTGGAAGGCAGCAAGCTTTGTATCATGAAGCCTTATGCAGTCTTTGGTGCGTGTTCTTTCTTGGCTGCCACACCTGTGACATCCACCCTTGCTCTCAAACGGTGCTTGTAAGCGGATCTCATCCATCATAAGTGTCACGAAGCGCTCATGGCCACTTAGTGTTCTTTAAGCGATTTTTATGCCTCAGGGCATAAAAAATATGAAGTGAGAGATGAGAAAGATGGTTAAATAAATGAAAGAAGTTAGGCAGATTTGATGAAATCAAGAAGTGAACGATGATATGGACCCTGTGTCCAGGCAATATAGGAATCCGGATTGTCCGGTGAGAGTCCCACTTCCGCCAGGTGCCGAATTCTCGTCGGCTTCAACGCCGGGCAGACCCACAACATGTGGTGGATATCCGTCTCACAGTCTCTGTTCTTGGAGACTGGACACCCGAGGCGGCGATATAATTTTTTGAAATGCGGCCACTTGCGTGTCACAGCAGGAGTTAGGGCAACCCCGACCGGTATCCTCCGAAGCGCAACCTCCTCTGCACGGATAGGACCACGGGGGAGGGTTACCGCACACAGAGGGATTAGAGCACGTGTGCGGCGCCGGAGGTGATCCTTTCTTGTTAAAAGGAGGGTGGTGTCATCTAGAGTGAGGACCCGAGGCATAGACGAGGTTGGGGTCGAAAGGCGGGTCGCAGAGCCTGCGCGGCTTTGGGAGCTCAGGAGGTCACGCGGGACCCACTCAATACGGATTTCTTGCGGGATGCGTGCCGCTAGATGATGGATGTCTTGGCAGATTTCTCGGGTACGACTGACTTGTCGCAGTAGGCATGTGACTTGAAGGGCGTCGATGCGAATGACAATGCGGGCCGTGGGTAGCATGGGAACGGCGGCCACAGAGCAAAGTGCCTCTTGAACCGCAAGCATCTCCGCACAAGAGGAGGAAGGAGATTCTGAGAGGCGAAACCTTGACGTTTTCTTAAGAACAGGCTTGCAAGGACAGTAAACTGCCGTTCTTGTTTCGCAGGCCTAGATGCTTGCGTCAACATAACGATGGAGCCATGCGGCAGATTGGCGTCTTGCTCTGTAATTCGGTCGCGAAACGGCGATGCCTTGCGGTTAGATGATAGCCGACGTAGATCAGTTGGCTTGTTATCGCTTAGCTGCACAAAACGCCAGGCAGGAAGAACTGGCGGGGGCGGCGGTAGAATGGTGTGCGATGAAGCATATGCCCTGAGTGCACACGCTGTGTGTGTAAGGCTTGACTTCACGCGGCGAGCATCGCGTCGCTGCTGCACCAGCTCATCTATACTCCGTTTCATACTTAGCTGTCTACGCAGCCAAGGCTACGGTGCCTGTTTGCGATCCTCGTCCGCATCATAATATAGTGCGTCAAAAATAAAAATAGAAATGAATTGACAAGCAAAGTGAACAGTAGTTGATATTATAGTAGACCGATGGAAGTGTTTTATTTTGCAAATAGATTGATTTTTCTTTTATGTTTTCCAGAACCGAATGACGCAGATTTTTCGTTTTCTCAAGCGCCGGCTGTATCAGGTTTTCGCAGCTGAGCCGGCAGGTCTGTTTGTGAAAATGGCGCCGCTGTCACCTGCTCGCTTGTTTTCTTCCCCCGCTTCGACTTCGAAAACATCTCCTGTTCGCCTCTTTTCTAAGGTGAAGTCTCCAAAGTTTTCTAAAGACTGCAAGGCGGTGATAGTTAATGTCTACGCAAGCATAAGGAAGCTCCACCCCGAGAAGACTGTGCGTGACGTTCTCGCAATTGTGGGCGAGATGACCGGAGTGAGCCCTCGGACAGTTGTGAGGTTTAAGAAAGAAGGTCTTTCTGGCGGAGTAAAATAATTGAAGCCACACTGAATTCTATCACCCCACAATTAATGATTCATTGTGTGCAGCATGCGAAAAAATCCGTGAACACCGAAAAACAGCGCCTCTCAGCACGTCCGTTGCCAACTCTCACTTCACTTTCGTTTCCCTGCGGAAAAAGTTAACAGCACGCTTCTTATTAAAGAAGTCATTTCATTTTGATAACAAAAAAGGCCACTTATATATGGCTCGCATTTAGACTTTCTATCTAGAGATTCGCCGAAAAAAGATAAAAAAAAAGAACAAACCTATGCTGAGGATCGAACCTGGGCCCCCTCACAAAATGAACAAACATGCCCGCGCTTCGTACCACTCAGCCACTACGCGAGGCGGAGTGACACATTTTGTTAGTTTTTTTTTTGACGGACTACTTCCGTACCTTTGCCTGTGTAGACAGCTATGTATGAAACGGAGTATAGTGTATTAAGCTGCGCATGTTCTTGGAGCGCCACGATCGGGGTAATGCGGGGAAGGCAAGTGATGACCCTCATTGCCTCTCGATTAACAGCTTCTAGACTTAGTGTTGATATCAACCTTTTTGCATCAGGCAGGAAAGAAGGCTCTTGGTTCTCTGTGAATAGGCTACGCGGTAAGACGCACATATGAGCCTTATCGTGTGGGGTAGCGGGAGATTTATGTTTATTGAGCTTTTTATGAATCTGTAAGCATGAGGAGTTATTGTGAACACGAAGCTGCAGAACACAAGCAGGTCCACTGGCTAAGTTGATGTCTTGTTAGGAGGATATGAAGTTGATGCTTCACGAATTTAACGACTTCCACTTGCCACTCGTATGGGGAGGCTGACGATGAGAGTTGGTATAGAAATTTCACCACGTGCTTCAGCAGAGCCTCAATGTGCAATTTGTTCTTTGCAGCATCCTTGATGCAGTCGTCCAGCACGGTCAAAACTTTGTAGATCAGTCTCACGTCACAGACTGAAGAAGCACAAAGCTTCGTAGTTCTTCTACCCTAGTTTCCCGAAACTACACTCTCAAGGAAAGGTCTGACGATACTGTCACTGCACCACGGACAACTGAAGCATCTTGGTTTCTGAAACACAGAAAAATTACGCGTTTTTGAGCAACCACTTTGGTCCAGAATCCCCCACAATGAGTTCACTCACAGCTTTTAACAGGTCGTGGAAGGTGATGATGACATTCTTTTTTGTTTCAGCTGTGTGGGACTTAATCGACAAGCGTACGGCTTCCTGTAGAGCTTCGCCGTCAAGTCGAACGCGCTTTTCTTCTGGGCTCTTGCTAACGTTTATTGACGAGACAGGTCAGCTGGGCTATTCGAAAACAGGCTTGGGACAACACCTGGCTTCGATTTTCTCAGCTTGAGTGGTACCTCGAATACCTTCCCAGGAATGCTGTCGGTTTAGCTTGCCGTGGATACGAGGTCATTTTCAAGGAAGTGTGGCTCCCAAAACACTAACGTAAACACGAACAAAGTTGTGTAAGACGGGAGTGGCAACAGACACCAATAAAATAACACAGCAAGCAGCTAACACAGCTCGGTATATGGCAGGGGCTTTTGTTTTAAACCATTGATTAATTACGGCAACTACAATAACATAGTCACCAGCGAAGCAAACTTTTTTGTATATAAGGAACTGATTTGGGCTGCAAAACAATTTTTGCTTCCTACTCAAAACATGCCGAATGCTACCCGTTTATTCGTAGTTATTCTGTCCAAACTGTCTTAGCTGCAGTGGTCATGGCGCTCGGCTGCTGATCCAAAATATGCGGGTTCGGTCCCGGCAGCGGTGGTCGAATTTCGATGGAGGCGGAAATCCAGAGGCCCGTGTACTGTGCGATGTAAGTTCACGTTAAAGAACCCCAGGTGGTCGCAACACCTGGATCCGTTCAATACGGCGTCCGTCATAGCCAGAGTCGCTGTGGAACGTTAAACCCTAAAAACCATGCCAAACCAAACTGCCTACCCGATAGTGTGATCCCTACGCAATACTTTACGGTGCTAAATTACGTAGTAATGTTTATAAGGAAGAGCATCAAAAAAAGAGGACAATAACTGGTTCTACCACACTGTACTTCGTCAGTGTAAACTCTTTCCGTGGCATAGCCTTTTCCCACGCTGTCTTTTGAGCCGGCTCCGACAGGAACATTTACACGCGCGTTCTGGGTCCATTGTCATAGTTAGAGTAACAGTTTGGTGCACAGCAGCACCCAGGCATTGTAGGTACCTCGCTCGCAAACGTCTCCACAGCACTGCTCAGAAGCACACAAATCAAAGACCGAAAGAACGTGCGCTGACAATGTGAACCGCAACACACAACTGCATTCCGCAGTGGCGTTCTATTTCGAGTTGCTCGCGTTTTAAGTGGCGCGCCAGTTCGCGTTCCAGTGGCGTTCCAGTTCGTGTCAACGCGTTCCGGTTCGCGTTCATTATGCTTGCTGCCGGCGATCTCTCCCCTCATCACACTGTCGTGACGTAGTACTGTGGAGAGGGGGCCTTGCGCAAGCCTTCCTTCGGTACGCTGCCAGAAGCGGGAGACGCGCGGCGCCTCAAACCCCGTGACACCGGTATGCTGCCAGAGGAAGTGGACGCGCTGCTCATCCGACACCGTGACACAGGCACGCTAAAGTAAGATACGCTACCAGAAGAAGTGCGTGCATTGCGCCTCCGACCTCGTGAGTCCTGTAGGCTGCCAGCGGTGGCAGAGGCGTTGCGTCGCCGCCCGCGTGACTTCGCCACGCTACAAGAGGAAGTGGACGCATTGAACCGCCGACCCCTTGGCTTCCGTACGCTGCCAGAAACTGGCGGTGGCTTAGCTCCGCTAAGATAGGACATGCGTAGCGGGAGGTACGTTTCCCTCGCTGAGCTTGTTGGCCTGTATGTTTAGCAATGAGAGACAAGTCCGCTTGAAATGTTCGGGTCGCAGATGCACTTTCGGAAACTCGAATGGTGTGATCAGTGACACGACGGGCCTTCACATCCTCTTCGGTTGGTTACCGCTGACTGCCGCCTTCAATAGGCTCCATATCGGCCTCTATGCGGCGCCTATTACGCTCGGCAGTCTGACGTCTCCGTTTAGCAAGGCTTTCCTCTCTCTGCTCGGGCGTCTCCGCTGCTCTCTTCGCCTCCTGACGCTCATTTTCTCTTTGTTGAGTAGCCAACTGCCAGACGACAACCTCAGGATCGGAAGAGTTAATGTTGTCTTGCCTATACCGCCGATTAGCAGCGGCTGGACTCTCCTGTGCATCCATATGAAGCGTTGCGATACAGCCGCCGATTACATCTCCACTGCTTAACGCGATATTAAACGCAATGCTGTGCATGCGACGACGCGCGGTTCGGGTGATGAACGCGGTGTGACGTCATACCGAACGGTGGCGGCGGCAACCCGCGCGGTGTGGCGTCATGCCAGATGGCGCCGCGAGCGCGCAAAGCACAGTAGCCGTCTGACATATCTCGGTGGACACCCTAATCGCGCCGTAAAGGAACGAATATAGGAGGGAGGGAAACGACAAAGCGCGCGGCACCCCCAATCCTCCTACCCGGTTGCCATGGTAACGGCGCATGCGCACAACTTGCCTCCCGCATGTACCATGGTAGCGCACGCGCACAACTGGCGTCTCGCCTGTACCGCGAAGTTCTCGACTGGTAGCCTAGTGTAGCTCCCGCCAGAAAAGAGGTGTACGCATTGAGCCTCCCTCTCTTCAGTTCGGCACGCTGACAAAGCAGGCGGAGAGCTTCGCGCCTCCGGCCCCGGATCTTCAGCACGCTGCCAGAGGAGGTGTACGCGTTGCGCCTCCAAATCCAATACTTCGATACACTGCCTGAGGAGGCAGACACGTTGCAGCTTCGTCCCCGTGACTTCTGAACACTACCAGCGGAGGCGGTCGCGTTGATCCCGCGATTGCGTTTTGGTACGCTGCCAGAGGAGATACCCGCAATGCAACTCGGACCCCATGTCTTTGGTACGCTGCCAGAGGAGATGAACGCGTGGCGCCTCCGACCCCGTCACTTCGGTACGCTGCGAGAGGAGGCGAACGCGTTGCACCTACGACCCCGTGAAACTGAGCCGCTGCCGCAGAAGGTTCACTCGTTGAAGCTACCAGTGCGTCTCGTTAAAGTCTGCAACAGCCGCATGAGACCCACTTGTTGGGCCTACCACCGCGTGAGAGTCGGTAGCTGCCATGGAGGCGGACTATTCGGTCCTACCATGGCTTGAATGTCCGCCCATAACACAGAAAGTGGTGGTGGGAAAACGTTATTCTGGAAGAGAACTCGAGGCCCACAGGACCCTTGCGTCTCCTGGACGACCTCAGCGTGAGGACTAAACGTTTATGTGCTAGAGCAGAACGTTGGGACAATTGGTGCAGCGACATATTCAGGAATACTTTGCCCTCGTGTGTGTGTGCGTGTTTCTGCCTTCAGTCCTGGGTTAATCCGCGCAATGCTTTCCTGAGTATGTGGTGTTTCCGTTTGCTAGCCGCTACAGACAAGACCAATGTTGCCCATACCTGGCCTATTAGCGTCGGGCTTGGGCAACATTGAGGCAGGCAGGCAGGCAGGCAGGCAGGCAGGCAGGCAGGCAGGCAGGCAGGCAGGCAGGCAGGCAGGCAGGCAGGGCAGGCAGGGCAGGCAAGCAGGCGCGTGGGCAACATTGGGCTTGTCTTAGCGGCTAACAAATCGAAACACGCAGCCTGGCGTGGTATGTGGATGCCGGGAAGGACAGGAACACATGGGTTAGGGTGGCCTTAGGTTGAAAGCAAAAGGTGCTTATAAGAGGTGCCAGCATTCTCGAATAACATTTACATTTGAATTGAATTGAAATTAATTGCCTTTAATTTCATAAACATACAATTTATGGGGCATTTAAGAAAAAAGTTGCTCACGGCAACTTGACGGGCCTTAAACCCAGTCTGTTGCCAGCATCAGCAGGCAAAGGCACTGAATCAAAATTGACAAAAACAATATATAAACAAAAGCTATAACAAAAAAGGCAAGTTGGCTTACACATTAAGCAAACAAATAGAAGTGCAATGTAAGAAAAGATTACAAACCAAAAAAAGGAAGAAAAATCTACACTAAATGTCCGCCTTCCCATTCAGAGAAGGGAATCCGCATACCGTGGTCTCACCAGCCGAATGACGCATCCACAATCAGCATGAAACACAGTGGTTTATTCCGTAGCAAGCCAAGTCTTCATAAACCAGCACTACATGCAACACAGCAGCGGAACAGAACATGCGGTTAAGGCTCTCGAGAACGCTAAGCTGCGGCCATAGTGAACGGATGCTAACTGAGCACGGCAAAACAAAAACACACACAGCCGCGAATGAGACGAAGCGGCGCAGGTAAGAGCTCGAAGCGACAAAAGAAACCTGGCTATTCGCGTAGCAGGCACTCATGCTAAACAGCTATTCTATCGGCCGAGATGCCCTTATCAAATTCTCTGTTGTCTGGTAAGGAGCCGCCCGGCGTATGTGTATAGTAGGCGAAACTCTTGCCTAGAACGACCGCACTGCGTGCTCTGAGCTGTTCCCCACTACGCACGCGACATCTAGCGATAGAGCTTAGTTGTTAGCTGCACGGCCAACGCCTGGATAGCGTTGCCCGTCTTTTCGCAAAATGCTGGCTGCCGCGGCTTTGTAATCTGCCTTCGTCATCAGAAGCCCTGCCTGTGCACCTCGTGAATGTCCTACGTAGCCTAGAATATTGACGTGCGCATTTTGGTACTCCGCAAATACTGCAAAGAGCTGCAGAAGCCTGCAGTGCATGTTTGTGATAATCGCGAATTTCAGGGGCGGAACCATGGCACGATGAAATGATGGGCGCCAGAGCTCCCAAACACCAAAACATAAAAAATAAGCAAGCATCTTGCTCATATGCGCTTATTACATTTCGCAGCCGGCAATGCAGATAATGCTTCCCACGGCGAAAGGAAGGTGACTAAGCCACGGCGTACTTAAAGCAAGCCGCGAAAAGACAGGAAATGCTGTCAGTTTGGCTTCGCATGCTCACACGTAGCTCGTTTAGAACCAGGCGTTAACTTTAGATGTTCTGCACGTAGCCGAGAGTGGCCCGGATTACGCAGTTCGAGCATTCTAGACAAGCGCTTTGAATTCTGCAAAAAAGGGAACTCTTAAACCGCGGTGGAAAAACGCTAAGGCGCCCGTGTGCTGTGCGATGTCAGTGCACGTTAAAGATCTTCAGGTGGTCGAAATTATTCCGGAGCCCTCCACTACGGCACCTCTTTCTTCCTTTCTTCTTTCACTCCCTCCCTTATCCCTTCCCTTACGGCGCGGTTCAGGTGTCCAAAGATATATGAGACAAATACTGCGCCATTTCCTTTCCCCCAAAACCAACTATTATTATTATTAAACCGCGGTGGGTCGGTGCTCAGGGCGCTAGGCTACTGACCCGGAGAACCAGGGAACCCGACCGGAGTGGCACCGTTTTAATAGAAGCGAAACGCAAAGGCGCCCGTGTACTGTGCGATGTCAGTGCACGTTAAAGATCCTCAGGTGGTCGAAATCATTCTGGAGCCGTCCGCTACGGCACCTCTTTCTTACTTTATTATCTGCGTCCCTACTTCGTCCCTTCCCTTTCGGCGCTGTTCAGTGGTCCGCCGTGATGTGAGACAGATACTGCGCCATTTCCATTCCACAAGAACCACCTGGCATAGCCGAGCTATGACACTCCCAATTTTTTTCCTGCTTAGGTCGTGATAATCGCCAGCACTCAGCGACAGTTTTCATTCACAACTGATTGGGAAGGCAGCACGAAGAAAGGATCCGTAACTCTTATTTCGCAAGACACTTCGGCCTCAAGGCTGCGTTTCTGGCCGCCTGGTGCGCTGCTCTGCCACAGTACGAGTGTTACGGTAGCTGCAATAGTTTGCTGATGGAACTGGCGCCATCTATGGAAGCATTTTGTTTCAGTGTGTGCCTACCAAGTTCTTTTCAACGAATCAAACTTATTTTGCCTTGAATTTTGAAAGTTTCTTGTTAGTTATGCTAGAAATATGCATAGAAATATGCATAAAAGTGGAAAATTGCCTACATGGCCCGTTTTAACCAAAAACTAATAATCTAATTCTGGGAATGCACACTAAGCCACCCAACGAGTGAAGCTAGCTTCTCATCACCGGTGCAGTGGCATAAAGAAAAAAAAAACCGAACTTTCCACTTTGCTTGGCATTCGCCGTATCGTTGTTTTTTTTTGCTCTGATTGCGAATTGCTCTTTAGCAAAATGGCATCCTTTCTTTTGGCTTATGGTTCACACAGCCTTTCGCGTGGTCTTATGAACTGATCAAGTTTCTCAAGTTTATTGCAGAGAGCGGACAGCATCTGTTCCTGTGCAAAAGAAAAAAAGAAGCAAAAAGAGCAGAGTTCCCTGTAACCTAAAAAAAAACGAATACCCCATCTCGCTCATTCGGCGCATCATCCAAAACCACAAAATACTCAATAAACGCGCAAATATTCCCACCTCTTGCCTAAGCACATACCATCCGCAAAAACGCGTTTGCATTCTTTATGTAAAAGGCGCCAGTGATACTTTGGCCCGTAGTCTCTGAAAGGAAGAAATTTTCCTACTAGACACCCCAACAGCATGTGCTTGAGGACTGTATATCTGATTTCAGCGTTCTTGCAAAAGGTTCTTAGCGTCACATATGTTGAAGGTCAGGTCTCACGAAGTACTTGCTTCGTATACCCTGCTGACTCCGAACTTTTGCAGGCTTTTCTGTGCAACGTGTTCACGGAGCTTAACCACATGCGTCTCATCAGTGCTCTTGCCCCTTATTCCAACAGTCGTAGGATGATGCAGACGAGGAAAGTAAGACGACTGGAAGGGCGCTTGGAAACATTTCTCCCTTAGGGTCTGCCGAAGCGATCATGGGGACTTGCAGGCTGCTTCGTAAGAACAGTTATTTCCTCTCTCGTCCCGCAGTTTCTTTTTTAAACTTTTTTTGCAGTCCAGCTCAGTAATCGAAATGGCTGCAATTTTTTTCTCAGGTCAACAAGGAGAAGAGAGTGTCACGAGGCACGTGACCTTTGGGATATACACCGGAAAGGTGTACATTTTATTTGGTTTGACAGAATTCCCGATATCGACCGTAGTGATTGCATTTCGATGGAGGCGAAATACTAGAGGCTCGCGTAATGTGCAATGTCAGTTGGCGGTGAAGAACCCTAGGTGGTCAAAATCTTCCGGAGCCTTTCACTTCGCCGTCCCACATAGCTTGAGCCCGTTTGGGAAGTTAACGCACATTAACAAAACCAAAAGTCCTGCCGACGACTGGCTTTGCACTTTTTTGCACGTCCACTCGGCCCATTTAGGCTGTCAAATTCTAAATCGTTTGCTTCGGTACCGACGGGCCAAAAATGAGGCGATTCATTTCAGACCGCTCAGTTTTTTTCTTTTTGCAAGTTGTCATGTTCTTAAGCGACACCATGCCCCGCCATCTCCGGAGTTCGGCTAAGTGCCAAAAGGGAATGTGGAACGCAGTTCTTTGCAGCTGCTTTAGTGTCCCAAGCAGCATAGGTAATGGGCCCAATATTGTAAATGTATTGGCAAAGGCTGTTCCTACAAAAGACCAGTCAGAAACCAACCATTTCCAATAATGGGCCAATTACCTGTGCTGCTAGGGGTAGCGACAATCTGAAGAATGTCCATTTTGGCACAGAATCTGCACATTTAACAGTAGGAGTACTTTTATTTTACAACCACGCCACCAAGAACATTTGATGATTTTTTCGACACAGTGCAGCGTACCACGCTCCACATTTTTTTCTTTCGATCGAGCCCGCAGGGAGTCGAAGTCCTCCGGTAACACAAGTGACCACGGCATTTAAAGTCGGCAAGCAATCCTTACGAAGTGCCCACTTACTGCTTTAAAAAATACAGCAGGACTGCAGAGGAAGTTGTACACTCAATACTGGATAGATGTAGAAGACTGGTTTAATTCGAATTCGTTCATCCTGAACATAAAAACGCAAGACAAACTCAAAACAAGGTTCAGAGGAAGCAACAGGCGTCCTCGTGTTGTCTTGCTGGATTATTGCTTGTTTCTTGTTCACGGTACACATTGTCTTTCTGGATTTTTGATTGTTTCTTGTTCGCGGTACACATTGTGCATTTAAAACGGATTAAATGGCAGGCTTACGGCAGCAATGCTGTCTGCGGTATTGCACTGTATGCAATAATAAATTATTCCACTGTTCTTCCTCACCTTTTCTCTCATATCTATTCCAGTAAACTCGTTGAATTCCGGAGCTTCGATGTCCGCTGCGAACGCGGCTAAACAGGAACCTCTGCCTCGTGTCGTAGACTGCGGTTCTGGGCCATAACCGGCGCAGCGGTCACGCCCTCCCAGCCCACCGGAGGGTTACGTCCGGAGACTGCTCCTGGTTAGCGAACTGCGCGATGATGGAATAACAGCGCGGCTTCGACTACTGTGCAACGCCGCGAGGTGCGAGTTGGGCATCTGAGCCCGTTTGGCTCCGCAGCTAAGCGAACAAAAATGTTCAGTGCTGCAGACAATCCAGTCCCTGTTTCGCAGCAGTGTCGATTATGGCCTCAAGGCGTAGAACGAATGAATTCATATGCTGGAGAAATCGCTCGCTGAACAAATTAAATTTAAATGGGACAAATACAGCATAGGAAGCAACGCTGTCCACAGAGAGTCCCGTTGGTTGCAGTTGCAAGTTTATGGTTGGAACCCATAAACTAGCAGACGCGCAACTGGTCGTTGACTGTCTGATAGTGTCTAGGCTGAGAGCTGAGACGCAGACACGTGGGGAAATGAAATAAACTCAAGTGGTAAGGTCAGGTTTGAGTAACTGCTGGAATTAGGCTCTTGGGAGTCTCAAAGCGCAAGCGCCTCGGTGGCAGTAAATCCGTGACTGAGGTTAACTGTACACAAAGAAACCATACCTGATGCCCGTGTGTGACACCGGTGGCGTTATTTTTTCCTGTCAGAGAACTAGTAATCAGTTACCAGATTGTGACCGACGAGTCATTTGCGCGATATGAGACGCATGGCGGTAGTTATCATGATATAGAACTACCGCTCCGGATGGTGCATGGGCGTTTGCTTTAGCGGCGTCAGTGCGGATTACAATCCTCGCTACGGGGAGCAACCGTGTTTGCCTAAGGTGGTGTTTCCGTGCTGCAGTACAGCAAATGTCTTAGCATTCGAAGGGTGTTTTTTTTGGCTACGATCGCTACAGAGGGGTAGACTAAGGAACAGAACATCAGCTATTGGCAAACCTAAAGCTGATTGAATGTTCGAGAAAACTGGCGGCGGCCGTGAATGCAGCGCATATTCTTTTACAGAGGAGACATATATGAACAAAACCTTATTATAATTTAACATTTCTATTATTACTATAACTTCATGGTTTTTATAGGAAACAGAAAGTAAAACAGCTATGGTTGGTCAAAACTTGATCGTGTAGCTTTCGAGTGTTCCAGGGCCGTTTATATGTTAAAGTTGCTGCTTCAAAACAGTGTGTAGCTTACTTTTTCTCCAACATATATCCCTCTTTGTAGAACTTCCTTATATTCCATTCGTTTGGTTGCCACTAGACACCAGCAAAAGATCTGTTTTTAGAGAGCAATAGATCACTCCCAGAAAGGGCAAACTGGGAGCTGTCATCTCATCTGCCTCCCTTTACTCTCTCACAACTGCCAGACAGTGAAATTAAATTTACATATCAGTCCAGAAGGTCGTACGTCGGTAAGCTAGTGGAGTTTGTGCATCTCTATTTGATTCCTTGCACAGCAAGGATTGTCGTAGTACTGACAAGACACTTGCTGGCCATGTTCGCGAGCAAGTCAAACAGATGAACGAAATGTGCTCATAGAACGGGGCAATTCGCGTCCGCTATGAGAAAACCCGCAGGAAAAGGTGCCAGAGTCCAGTGTTCAAACTGAGGTCGCGCTCACCGTAACTCACAATTGTGGTTTTGTTGGCAGCTTGCAGCGTAGCTGCAGCACCGGAAGCAAAGGCGTGGGGAACAATGCTAACTTCCGCTCTAATTTCTATAAAGAAACGGAGTCGACGGCTACTCCAAGACGAAGATTAAGCGGCTGCTTGCTGGACCCACCACCCGCCGCTTCTCTAGTGGTGTTCCTCAACCAGGCGCGATCTGGCTATGCTTGCGCCTACGACGTCGTCGCCCGCTGAGCCGCCGTTGGCGCAAACGGTCAAACGCTTGGAACACGCCAGTGACGCCCCTCCTGAAGTTCCACCACTAGTCAAATGCTTCGTATGCAGGGAGGTGGATGCCCTAATGATACGTCACTTCATAGAGGACGGCCCAGGCCCGGACATTTGATTCTGGCATAGGAAATTGGATTATGGCATATGAAGCCTGTATTCGGACACGGGAGAAGCATAGAGTGACACAGGACGCGTTGTGGCGCATTGTATGCGAGGCAGCCACTATTAGTTCCTCCCTCTCGCACTCCTAACCCTCTCCTGCCGCGAGCCATTCGGATAATAGAGATACTTGAATTGAATTTACCTGCCGGAGCATTTCCAGGAAAGTGAGAGTGCCGGACACTCCCAGGCGGCTGCACCGAAGGTGCTGTCGTACCAACACTCACCGGGATGTGAGGACTGAGATAAACGCCGGCGGGAAGAGGATTGACGGCGTTGCGAGGACTGAGAGCGTGCAGATAGGCCAGCTATCTGCGCGGATACGAACCTGGCTTTTTTATTCAATAAAGGTGCTACACAAGGAAAGAGACGACAAACGACACGAGGTACACAGGTCAAGCGCTCACTGACAGCTAGGTTAATTCTCGGAAGAGGGAACATAGATACATCCCATACGCATGCTCAGTTCACATAAAAACACGCAATACATTGCTACCGGCTGTGTCACATCCGTGATAAACTAATAACAGAAACGTAACCAATAAGCAAAGGTGCGTACTGATCTGACACAGCCGGGGCAATGTAGTGCTTCTTTTGATGCGAATTGCGCATGTGCATGAAATATATGTGCTCGGTTTCCAGAACTAATCTTAGTTATCAGTGCGCACTTTTCTTGTGTATATCGTTTTATTTTGTCGTCCCTTTCCTAGTGTCGAGCACGCTTATTCGATCAAAATGTACGACCAACTAGCCCCCATGGTGGCCTTGTTTCTAGCATGCTGTGAAACTGGTCACGAAGGGCCTGTAAGCCAGGTGGTCACCAACAAATACCTTATTTTTTGGGAAAGCAGTCGCAAGCGAAGACATGGAAAGTGAGGCGACATCCGTGACAAAGTCGTCAAGTTGCATGAGCTTCTCAAGGAGAAACCATCAGCACCCGCGAGCACCACGTGGACTGTGGAAGACAGGCGCTGAAAGATCTCCAGGAATAAGCCCTGATCAAAACAGGCGGTCTTATCACCAAGAACCTGGTGAAGATGGCGCAAAGCTGCGTAGTCTTCCGGCCGCCGAGTTCTTCCGATCAGAGCACCTACTGGAGTCATTGCCTTTCCGATGGCGAAGTCCGCTTGAGTAGCTCAGGCGTCAAAGTATCATCGGAGTTCATCACGGACGGGGCAAGAGTCAAGCCCCTGGTCTCACCAGAAATCTCCGGCAATCGCTGGAGGAAGTCGAGGCACAACGTGGGGAAACTTAGAATTCTACTATGGGATTCGAGTCGTCAAAAACTGGCTGTTTTCTGACGTAAGCCAGCGGGAGGAGATCAACCGACCAAAAGTTCAGGAGGCAAAATAGGACAAAGTAGAGTGCTTGGGTCGATGCAGGACCGGAGGAGGCTTGCTTGGAGTCGGCAGCGTATTCCATTTTGCCGCATTCTGCAAATGGTCGCCAAGTTTCGAGTGCCCGTGGTTACCAAACTGCAGATGTAGCCGGCATCCCGATTGCATGTTGTAATTAAGGACACGAGTAAAATGAAGATCTAGAAAATGAAAATATATTACTCAGAAGAGTGCGAGGCCAATGCAGACAGCGCCCGACTACAATTTCGAGAGGAGAGAAAACTGATTTGTCCAGCCAAGGTCACTTCGCGCGTTCTGCGCTAACACGGACGGCGCTTATGAACGGCTCTGTATGATCTTCCAGTGCGTTGACGGCAATAATAGTGTTGCTACACCTCTCTGAATTGCAGTAAATTCCCGACACCGATGGTGCTGCTACAGTGCATTATACTTTAAATAAAGTACGTTAAAAATAAATCTTCATAGGAAATTTCACTTCGCAGTATGCGGTCCCGGATCCATCATATAGCTCACGTGTTTATAGCACTAATAGTAGAAAAACACTTGCAATATCAAGCAGCGACGCAGATCAATTGTCTAAAATATGCTCCATCTGCCACATTAAGCTGAGCTGATCATCTTCAACATTGTAAGCCAGCTAGCCGGGACAGCACTGGGGATGAGGGCACTGAAGGACGCCAGGACAGCAGCAGAGGCAGTGTGAAGGATCGGCATAGTTGGGTTGTTAGAGTGGAAGCTGCGCTCATCGCATGCGATACCTCAAGGTTATGTCGCTCCGCAGAATTAACACCAAGCGGCGGAGCGGGGTGGTGGCTTTGACGTCATACCATATGACTCGCGGCGCCTCAGCGTTACTCGACAAAGCTGCGGCGTGCCGGAGCCGGTGGAGTTTGCTCGCCTTCGTATTCCTCACCACCAACATTGCTGCTCTAATATTGCCGCTGACATTGGTGCTTCCGATGTGGCTGCTCTCTCTTGCACTTGCCTTTTCCTGTTGTCCCGTTATTTCCTTAGCTTCCGTTTCTGTTCTTTCCGATTATCTGTTCCTTGTGGTTGCGTTGTGCACGCGCTTTTCTTCTTGCTCGCACCTGCGTTTCGCCTTCCAGTGGAAGCCCTGTTTTGCGTGATTCTTCCTTTCCCGAGACAGTGGATGTCGCATCTATGGTCTTAGTCACCAATGCTTTGGTTTCTTGACAATACTATATTCGACATTGGCAGTCAGCCCCGCCGCGGTGGCTCAGTGGTTAGGGCGCTCGACTACTGATCCGGAGTTCCCGCGTTCGAACACGACCGCGGCGGCTGCGTTTTCATGGAGGAAAAACGCTAAGGCGCCCGTGTGCTGTGCGATGTCAGTGCACGTTAAAGATCCCCAGGTGGTCGAAATTATTCCGGAGACCTCCAATACGGCACCTATTCTTCCTTTCTTCTTTCACTCCCTCGTTTATCCCTTCCCTTACGGCGCGGTTCAGGTGTCCAACGATATAAGAGACAGATACGGCGCCATTTCCTTTCCCCAAAAAACCTATTATTATTATTATTATTATTATGGTCAGTCGATCAAGCTTTGCTACTTAGCTCAGATATGTATTTCATGCCATTACTGGCTTCCTTACACATGCATGCATTTGGTCTAATCTGTATCCCTCAGTGAACCATCGTAGTATTGTATCTCGGCTTAAGTGATCTCCGCAGCTCCTGCTTTTGTCAAGGACGTTCTTTTCTCCACAGTCACCCAGCGCTGGCAAACCACCCCGATACGAACGCTCTTCGCCCTCACGGCTTGTTCAGCCCAATGAGAGCAGCTGTCACCCTTCTTCTCATTTACGGCGTTCCCACTTGTGCTGTTTCTGCCTGTAATGTGAATGAGCGCTTAATGGTACGAAAGGTTCTGGCTGGTATAGAATTCGTGGTGGGTGAACACCGCAACAAAGGCTGGACAGCCCTTGTCTTGGGTTTGTCCCGCCTTTGTTGCGCTGTTCACCCACCATGAATGCTTACCAACTCGTGCAAAACTCAGCTTTACTCAGTGCGGTATAGCATCTCTCGTTGCAAGCTTTGAACAACGAAGATTTACATTCACAGAAATGGTCTTTCGTTCGCTGCCTTGATCGCCGTAATATCTGGCACACTCTGACACTCTTTTCGTTGTTGAAAACAAGGCTGTCGCAACTAGTCTTATCAACTATTCCACATTGTCAATAAATAAAACAACTGAAAATGCTTTTTCAGATAATGACGAATCGTATTAGATAGTAGGAATGATGTTTCCTTACCGAATAGAGTGCGTCATCGACTGTTGCATCAGAAGGGGCGTCTGCTACGTACGGGGTGTCTCCTTTTGTGACGCCATGACAGGGTTGCTGTTCCTCCTATGCGCTCTACCACCTTGTTACGACTGTGAAAAAATTCGTCACTTTTGAGTTACTTTGTCACATCGACTTGGAGCTAGTATGCAAATCATAGGTGCCATTTGCTAGTGTTTTTTCGTACTGGTAACTTTAGCGAAGATTCTCTGGTGACAGCCGATATCTCTTTTGTGCTCATAGTAGTTCTCCCAGCCGACGTCTAACAAGCGCCTGGTATCTCAGACGCGTCGCTCAAAGGATTGGCTACCAACCTTTGTGTCAAACGATCTCGCTCGATGCAATTTCTAGGACAAGCGCGCTCGAACTCAGCTAAATACTTGCCCGTACCAGCTGCGATGACGAAGGGCCCCCACCTCTCTCTCGAGTTCCCAACGATAGTGAGATCCCATTGAAATAATCTTCAATCCTACAAACTCATTCGATTCTGTGCTTTAGCCCGACCGCAGTGGAGGCGAGTGCCTCGCCGAAGGGTACTGCAGGTCCCGTACCAAGCTCTACACAGAGGAAGGCTCCGTGCTCCTTTGTGGAGCATATCTACCATGTGGAGTAATGACACACTCTTGCTCTTTGGCTCTGGCCTGCTGGGGCAAGGTGTCAACCTCACGGAGTAGTTTTTGCGAAGGATCGAGCATCAAACACTTTAGAATCTGTGTAATGGACATACGCTTTACAGAGTGTCTGCCTTGTTTTAACTCCTTGTTTTAGTGCGACAGCGTTAGAGCAGACGTTCGCAGGAAAAGGCGTGTGCGTTGTCATGTTAACGCAGGATTGGTCGAGAGCGTTGTTAAGTCACACGTTGAGGTATGGAATAAAATTGATCAAAGCTCGAATCAGTTGTAGAGGTCGTGCATCACTGAAATTTCATCATGACTTATAAGGATAGGAAACTAATTTGGGCGGAAACAAAACTGAGATAATTGGTTGGGAATCGAATCCATGAACCAATCTACCCCTAAGCCACTGAGCTTTTTTTTCGTTTCAGGCCAGTCAGGCACGTTCGTTCGACTTATTTAATAGGAGACCTTATGTGTCTTGTCGTGTATCAGCTAGGCCGCGGCGGTCGAATTTCGATGGAGGCGAAGTGCTAGAGGCCCGTGGTGGAACCCAAGTGGTAGAAATTTTTGGGGCCCTTCACTACGGCTTCCCTCATAGTCTGAGCCACTTTGGGACACACATTTCGGCAATTTTAGCGCTTTCTTTTACTTTTGTGCACTGTAATTTTGCCGACTTCTTTTATTTCCTTTAGATGCTAATATTTGGAATTTTCTTGTTATTTTATTTTTCTTTTCATTTCATTTCTTTCCTTTCCTACTCTTTACACCATTTCGTAGGGTTCACAAACAACTATGTAGATTCTCCTTTTTGCTCTCAGTTTTTTTAAGCGTTAAACTTGTTTATTCTGTTCCAAGCGCCTCTTTTTAGGTATATTTGCACTTTACCTACCTTCCTACAGCCCCTCTTCCTTCCCAGCCGCTTCGGCCGTACCTGTTCGTACTGCGTATATCCGAAGAAGGGATGTCTTCCCTAACCGCGCACATTTTCATCTGTTATCTTTCTTGCAGTCATTTCATTGTTCCATGTTTGTAGTATTCGTTTGAGCTCCCTGCACCTCTTTTTTTATATACTAGACGTGTATTTTTTTACTCGTCGTCCTCAAACCTAATTTAGCGTAAGTTCTTACCGGTTCTATTCCTTTTTCCATCCTACCGAAACGTAATCGGCATATACTTGCTTTTTCATCACTATTCCTTCGTCCTGGCTAGATCTTCCTGCATAAGGCGATTTTGTCTTTAACCACTGCAGCATGGTTCTCCTCTCATTTTTTTTCATTTTATTGAATTTTTTGTTTGACTGTTTTGGTTTATTTCTATTTCTGCCATGTCACCACATTACCGTTCCTTATTTTCTTTTTTCCCGTGTCAGATGCTTAGGCAGCTTCTTTCGTTCTTTCCGTCCGTCCTGTTTTCCCCTCTGTGTCGCTTTCTCTGTCTGTAGCCTTCTTACACGTTTTTGCTGCAAAGGTTTCAATTATTTTTGAGTGTTCACCTGCAAGAACGTCCCCTAGCAGTTTTTTATTTCGCTGCTCCTTCAGCTTTAGAACAGCTTGTTTCCTGTTTTGCTCTCCTGTTTTTCTCGTTTATTCAGTTTTAAGCCACTACCTCCTAGCCGCCTTCTTCACTTAACCATTTCGCTGGGGTCCTCTCTCCTCAATGCTGTCGTTTCTTTTTGTTTTCTTGTCGATTTCGTTGTCATCCTCAAGACACGACTTAACGATTTGGACTCTCGCCTCGTCTCTTGCTTTGTTATTCATGTTTTGTTGGAGTGGCTCTGAACGTAGCTCTCAATAAAGTAGTGGTGCTCTTGGGATGAAAAGAGGTGGCTCCACGAATAGTCTCCAGGAAGAATTTTTTTAATTCGTTAAGCAGAAGCTGAGCTCTGTGTAGACAAAATTTGGATTTCAGCGTCTTCGCGCCTGTCTTTTCCTGTTCACTCGTCACATTTTGCACGCTGAAAGGCCGGCGCTTCTCTCCCCCCCCCCACCTCCCCCCGCCAACGCGCGCGACAATTCCCCAGGGGGAAGGGAGGGCAGAGATTCCTGACCCATCCCAACAACGCGAGTGACTAGCCGCGCCTATGCTTGTTGCGTAACCTGTTTACGAACCTTGTCGCCATCTCCTAGCCGGAGCGTGACACGGAGCAGAGAGCGAACATGAAAAAGTCGCCGGAAAGTGCTCGCCAACTTCCGCGCGTAATTGTGGGTGCTTTGCTGCGCGTGGAAGTGCATTTGGCTCAGGTTTTCATAACACTACACGATGCAAGTGGTAAAGGAATACGACTACTTAGGGCAGGTAGCGACAGCTGCTCCGGATAATGAGAGGGATATTATTGAAAAGATAAGAATGGGGTAGAGCACATATGGCAGGTTCTCTTAGATCATGAATGGAAGTTTACCAATATCTCTCAAGAGAAAAGTGTACAACAGCTCTATCTTACCGGTGCTCACCTACGACGCAGAAACGTGGAGGCTAACGAAAAGGGTTCAGCTTAAGTTGAGGACAACACAGCGAGCCATGCCAAGAAAATTGATAGGTGTAACGTTAAGAGACCGGCAGCGGGCAGAGTGGGTCAAGGAACAAACGCGTGTTAATGTTATCCTAGTTGAAATCAGAACGAAGAAATGGGCTTAGGCAGGGCATGTACTGCGAAGGCAAGATAACCACTGGTACTTAAGGGTAACGGAGTAGATTCCAAGAGAAGAGAAGCGTTGCAGGGGGCGGCAGAAGGTTAGCTGGGCGGATGAATTAGGAAGTTTGAAGGCATAGGGTGGGATCAGCTGAAAAAAAATGGCCTGGCTTAGCTAAGGTTAAGCCTAGGATGCGAAGCATAATAGATTTGTGAAAGGGATTCGGCATCGCCTGCCCGTAAGTCAGGCTAGTCTCTTCGTTGTTTAGCAATCTCCTGGAGGAGCGGGAGTTAGCCTTGGTGGTCGCGGGCGCGCGGCGACCGCGCGATTTGAGCCCCGTTTCTCCACAGCTGGCGTGACGTCAGACCACGTGCTCGGCTGCGGCGCCCCTAGAGGGAGGAGCGGGAGTTAGCCTTGGTGGTCGCGGCCGCGCGGCGACCGCGCGATTTGAGCCCCGTTTCTCCACAGCTGGCGTGACGTCAGACCACGTGCTCGGCTGCGGCGCCCCTAGCGGGAGGAGCGGGAGTTAGCCTTGGTGGTCGCGGCCGCGCGGCGACCGCGCTAGTTGAGCCCCGTCTCTTCTCAGCTGGCGTGACGTCAGACCACGTGCTCGGCTGCAGCGTCCCTAGCGGGAGGAGCGGGAGTTAGCCTTGGTGGTCGCGGCCGAGCGGCGACCACGTGAGTTGAGCCCCGTCTCTCCTCAGCTGTCGTGACGTCAGACCACGTGCTCGGCTGCAGCGCCCCTAGCGGGAGGAGCGGGAGTTAGCCTTGGTGGTCGCGGCCGCGCGGCGACCGCGCGAGTTGAGCCCCGTCTCTTCTCAGCTGTCGTGACGTCAGACCACGTGCTCGGCTGCAGCGCCCCTAGCGGGAGGAGCAGGAGTTAGGCTATGACGTCACATCAAGCGTGTCATTAAAGGTCAATGGTGGTCGCGGCCGCGCCAGCCTGGGCTATGGTTTAGCTAAGTAGTGTCCCTATTATGCTTCGCCTAAAAACAGGGCTAATTGGGGGTACATGGGAGAGGCCTTTGCCCTGCAGTGGGTGTAGTCAGGCGGATGACAATGATGATGATCATGACACAGTGCTGCTATAGAGCCAATTTGTGTACTCTCCTCAGAGAGTATTTCAGAGGGACTTAAACGCAGTCTTTTCTTTGAAATGTGATTTTTTTATTTTGAGCGTTTCGCTCTGGTTCGTTTCTTTCTTCCGCTGCAGTCCTGGAAAAGTTCTCTTTTTCCGGGCTACCTCTATTTAATTTTTTTCCTTCTGAGAGCGATAATAAACGGCTTAAAAAGGCTTCCGTCTCCCGATTCATAAACTTTATTTCGCGGCAAGCGCTTTTTCCTCGAGCCGCTCCTCTCTTTATGCCTAATTGCGGCGTTTCTGCCTTTCAAGCTCTTCGCTCTCCGGGCCTATTTTGCAAATCGGATTGGGGGTTTGTCTTTAGCTCGCCACTGCTCATTATCTGTCTCCTTCTTAAATTTTCAGTATTGATTATCATTCCAACCTTCAGCCGTTATTCAACCTGCTTTCATGACATCAAGAATCGCGCCTTTTTTTGGGAGGGAAGTGGGCCAGAAAAATTTCCAATGCCTAGAAAATTTCGACGAGTTCGTTCCTTTTCAATTATATATGATGCATAAGAAACACATGCCATGAACATTTCAATTCGTCTGTCGATGACTGCTACCGGCAATTAGCTTTGCAGGCCCAATGAATTATTCTCACCACTGTAGTGTTCACTCTCTCATCATCAGCCTAGGATTCAAAGCATACTAAGTTGCCTTGAAGCAATCAAAGCTCTCTCAAATACTCCACGCTGATCTTCTCTAGACTGCAAAACCTGCTCTAGAGATCTCTGACAAATTGAGAGAGAACGTAAGGCCCTAACGGCGCTTTGGTAGCTGACGGCGGTCGATCCCGCAACTGCCATCCACTGTCGCAACTGGACGACCAATCGTTGCTTCGACTGTTCTGCCGTCGGCGTCATCACGGTAGTGTGACCGGGTTCCTTGGCAGTCGTCGCGGCGTCCACGTTGCGGCAAGTCACCTGACGAAAGATAACGACGGGGCAAACGAAAATGAATTGACTACAGGATCGGTCACGTAATACTTCGCACACTATTTGTAGCGAGAGCTACACTACCTAAGCTCTCCTAGCCTTCAGAGTGGCACTCCTTGAGCTCCCTGCCGTCGCCGTGGCGACGGTTGGACACGTGGTGCGGAGCAGCTGCTGCTGCCGGTGGCGCGGCACGCCAGCGAAACCGAGCTCTGCAACAGCTGTGCGCATGCGCCGTATCGAGATGGCGGGGGGGGAGTGGAAAGGGGAAGAGGGGGAGAGAGTGAATACATGTCCAGGGATGAATATGAAGAAAGAACGCCCAACAAACGGAGCAACGAAACACTGACTTTGCAATTCGACTGAGCCAGTTCCACTGAGCCAGATATAGCTCCCGCTACACTCCATGTTTAACCACAGCCAATTTATAAAATATAGTCTTTTTGAGTTAGAAGAGCACTTTTTTCGACTTGGAATTCTCAGCTATGTAGTACTTCGGAATACAGACAAGATAAGCTAATTGGCAGGCTGGTTAAATAATATTGAATATTTAGCTTTTTTAACTCTTCCTGTTACGCTCCTTAATTATTGTGGAGGACGTGTAGCCCACCGTTATTATTTTTAGTTTTAGAACCTCAAAAATCTAGTTGCCCTCGGAGCTGTGAAGCTACAAAATTTGACTTCATCGTGCTAAGATGCATGAATTTTGAGGAGCTTGCAGGAAAAGCAACTTCTGCAGTGCATGTAACTCATCATTTTGCCAAAATTTGCTGGGCCATGGCGCCAAGGGTGTACACGATTTCAAAATTCTAAAAGCTCATATGAATAATAATTAAGGTGGGCTGAACGTCTTTCAGTAATTGAGGAGCCTAGCAGTAATAGGTAAAAATTTAACCATTCAATAATACTTAACAAGCCTGCTGTTAGCACGCCCTAGCTGTATTCTGATGCACTGCACCGCTGATAACGCTATGTGGAAGAAAGCGCTCTTGGTCCAGTGATATTTGCACCAATGCAGCTGTTCCAGTGATATGTGCCCGTGCGCTGTGACAATGCCTCCGTTGGCTGTGAGCACGACGGCTTCTGCTCGGCTATGTTGGCGGCTGGTGGTGCGCCTCGCGCCGTCAATATGCATGGCATTCAAGCATGGCACGCCCCGTTGTCAAGAAGGAACGAATAATTCACGCCTCTGCTGTCAAGACCAAATATCACACGGACATTAGGAGATTAACATACGTGTGACGTCGCTGCGAAATAACTGCGTTCCCTCCTACGTCGAGGTGGCCACGGCTTGCGTCGCCTGCTAGCAGACAACGGTGGCCTGGTATGATAACCGAGGGGCATCCCGTATCCGCCGGCAAGTCCGCAAGCAGCCCCTTTCCTTCCTCTATGGGCCCTGTCAAGTAGCTCATGTAACCACGATGTTGTTTCCGGTCAGAGCGGAAGCCGAGACCTAACAGCAAGTAGTCCGGGATTGGAAAATCAGATTTTCCCTGTGTGTACCGACGCGACTGTCGGCATGGCGACAGCCATGGGTTTTGTAGGCGAGCGCGGCCATTTTGATAAGGTTCGTATCGCCGGACACAAACAGGTCGATCCGCACGTTTGTGCGCAGTCTCTGCAGGAATAGTTGCCGCACTAAGTGGCTGAAAATGCTTGCAGAGTTTGGGACCCCAACTGGGTTTCGTCGACGGTGAGTCTCGAAAGCGAAGATCGTCATTTGCACCACCAATTCCAATACGGCACATCACCTGTTAAACCATCCCGGAGCGCTCTTTTTTCGGTGTATTATATTGTTTCTCTGACTACTTGCAAAGGGAAATCCCCTCAGAGAGCGTTTCGATTCGAAGTTTCAGCAGCTCGCGAGAAGAGAGAAACTCAGAAACAGAGAGAGAATTTAATGAAATAGGAGAGGTACACAACCAGACTGAGTGACGTAGCTGATAGCCTTCGCGGCTCTCTTAACGAGCGGAGCGGCTGGTGGCATCTCCGCGCGCTCTTATATCAGATCTTTCTATTTATCTCTCCACTGCAGAGTCCCTTCAGTTTTTCCCGTGTTCTTCATTCTTCCTTGGCAGCCCTTCTTGTTTTCTTGTTTCTCTCTCCTTTCTCCCCTCGTCAGCGTTTTTTATGTCTCGTTCCAATGTCTCTGTCGTCAAGAGCGTCCCATGCATTTTCTCGCAATCCGTGTTGCACCTTCTACGCCGAATATCCTCTCTTAACAACGGTTGAGACGAAGCGGATAACATGAAAGTAGTGAATGCATTTCCGCTCAGCCTCCCTTTCTACACGCTACCCCATATCTCAAATTGAACCGCACGAGAACCGAACGCGTGAACGCCATGATCCGCCTTGCGACTAAGGCAGCCCTAAAGCTACCTAGCAGCACTAGCACAGCAAAAATCCTTGCACTAGGCATGCATAACACCCTTCAGGAACTAGTTGGCGCACACCTTCAGATACAGTACCTTAGTATTGCGGCTAGCGCCTCTGGCCGCCATATACTGGCCTTCCTTCGCATCAACATACCCGCTAACCTGTCAACCCTTAGAGCTATCCCTCGACACATCATACTCCTCTCGTTGTGAAACTACCCCTCCATACCCTTCTTCGAAATGTGCATCCCCAGTATCATATCCCTCGCCGCGTAGCTCGTGCGAATGCCCTTCATAAACATTACGGGCAAGACCGCGATGCCATTTGGGTAGACGCCGCATGTACAGCGCATAAAATGGTAGCTGTAGGCTACAATTCAACCCTACCTCGCCTCCTAACTCATCGCCTTGCTTTGGGCTCTATGCTTTAGGAGATGAGGAGGCCACTATCGCCCTAGCGGTTGCACATTCGGACGCTCAGTATATCTTTAGCTTCCACAAAACGGTTCTGTACAACATTGCCAGAGGCATGATTCACACCCCTGCCTGGCACTTGTTGAACACCCCTACCGAAAATTTACCACGGAGGGTAGAGCTCCAGTGGGTGCCGGCTGACTCTGGAAACCCTGGAAACGAAGCTGTCGATACTTTCGCCTAAGGCTTGTGTAGCATAGCCATGGCATGCTCGCAGTAACGCCAGACCAGGAATGCAGCAGCGTAGTCAGTAAAATCAAAAATAAACGTTTATTCATTGGTATAGGGCGTATTTATAAGTAGCCTATTGGCAGGAAGATAGGAAGGAGCACCGTGTTAGTCGTGATAGTCCGAAGCTCTGAAGGATCGCCAGACAAGGCGATAAAAGGTGCGCGCACGCGCACTTCGAAACCACACATAACGTTGCAACATTCCTTCCTCCCCAGAAATGAAAGCCTTGCACTGGCTTCCGTTCTCTCGTTGAGCGTGTCAGAGTTTGTTGGGCGACACCTGTATTCAATGGGGCCACCGGAATATCTGGTCCCGGAAGATCTGGGGAACCGGTGCCATTTGGGGTGCGCCGAGCAGTCATGCCTTCATCCGGGCTCACCGTTTCTGGATGCTGTAGTTGTGTTGCTTGGTCTGGCTCACTGCAAAGTGTGTTGGCTGTAGTTACTGCCGGGTTATCCCCTGGTGCTTCTGGTCACGGGCGGACCTGGTCAACGTGCCGCTGGACGACTCCGTCCGATGTTTCCACGGTCACCATTCTCGCTCCAGACGTCGCCTTCACATGGCCGGGCGTCCACTTGCTCTCCGAACTGAATTGCGGGAATACACCTCACTTCCAAGTAGTGGCAGCCAGTCATCGTAGTTCTCTTTGGGCCCCGGAAGTGCTGGAGGAAAGCACGTGTCCAAGCGTGTGCGTGTTTCATAGCCCCAAATTAGCTCTGCTGGGGATTTGCCCAATTTTCCCGGAGTCCTACCGGTAGTTAAAAAGCAACCGTACTAGGATCTCTTCCAGGTTTCCTTCCCTCATTTTTTGAAGGCCATCCTTTATAGTTCGCGCTGCCATTTCCGCCGCACCATTAGACTGGGGATGGTATGGAGCACATCGAAGGTGCACAATGTGGTTGTTTGCCAAGAACGACGCGAAGTCTTGACTGGTAAACTGGGTTCCGTTGTCAGAAACGATCGTGCTGGGTATTCCAAACCTGCTGAAAATGTCACGCAGACAGTTAATGGTCGTCTGCGTTGAAGCGTGCGACAAAGGTACTGCTTCGAGGCATATGGTATTTGCGTCGACTACTACGAGTATCATTTTTCCGCAGATCGGACCCGCGTAGTCAATGTGAAAACGGGGCCACCTTTCGCCAGTTTCAGGCCAGTTAACAGAGGGGGCCACGGCTGGCATCGGCAGATTTTTCACACAGTTCTGGCACTGAGCAGACAACTCTTCAATATTTCTGTCGAGGCCTGGCCACCAGTACAGAGAACGTGCGGCAGATTTCATTGCCGGTGAACGCTGGTGCGTTTCATGTAGAAGATTCAGCACTCGCTCCCTAGCTTCGGTCGGCATTATGACCCTATTACCCCAGTACACCAGTTCATGTGCTATGGATAGTTCGAGCTTACGGTAGTCACGGAATTTCGTGACGCCGAATACCAATGCCAGTGCCTCTCGCTCGAGCTGTCAATATTTGCGCTCCGCCTGCGTTAATGTTCGTGAGCGGAACCCGATGGGCCTGTGATCATTACCAGTCGTGTGAAACAAAACAGCTCCCACACCGTACGGAGACGCGTCACAGTCAAGTTTTTTCGAAGGGTCGAAATGAACGAGAACCTTGGCTGTTTAAAGGTTTTGCTTGGCACGATGAAATGCGAGCTCTTGAGGCTGTTTCCATTGCCAGCGTGCATTCTTTTCAAGCAGTTGATGCAATGAAGTGAGTGTGGTGGACATGGCCGGCAGAAACCTCGCGTAAAAAGTAACCATACCCAAAAACGAACGTAGCTCGCCGACATTACATGGGCTGGGAGCGTGCATGATAGCGTCAAGGTTATTCTTTGTCGGATGAAGCCCATCGCGATCGATGCGATGCCCTAGATAAGTTACTGCTGGGCTGGGCAACTTGCACTTATCGAACCTTAGCTTTACCCCACGCTCCCGGAAGTGCTCCAAGACGTTTTTCAGCCTCTCACCGCTGTTACTCGCTCTTTTGGAAATGAGCAGCTCGTCCAGATAAGCCTTTGCTCCTGGAAGGGCAGCCAAAACCTCATCTGTTTTGCTCTGGATTATCGCGGGCGCCAAGGCTATCCCGAAAGGAAGCCTGTTGTAGCAAAATAGCCCTTTTGGCGTATTAATGACGCAAACATCCTTAGCGTCATCATCTAGCGCCACTTGACTACATGCATCCCGTAAATCCAGAGTGCTGAAATATTCCCCGCCGTGTAGTTGGGCAAACATATCCTCAATGATTGGCAATGTGTATTGGTCAGTTGCACACGCTGGATTTACTGTGGCCTTGAAGTCGCCGCAGATCCTTACTGCGCCGTCTTTCTTAAACACTGTGACTATAGGCGTTGTCCATTCAGAGTGGTCCACCAGCGACAGTACGCCCAGAGAAACTAAACGGTCAAATTCAAGTGACACTCGCTCGCGTAGCGCGCATGGAATGGGTCTGGCCTTACAGAACTTGGGTACGGCGCCTTCCTTCATGTGCAGGCTTGCTGGAGGACCCTTGATTAGCCCCAGTTCCTCGGAGAACACGTCGTGGTAGTCATGGAATTCGCTGTTCACGCTAGATTCTCTTGCTTCTTTTCTTGACGCTGAGTCCTCGACAAAACGAACCACCGGAACACCTGCGCTGTTCAGCTGCTGGATTAAATCGCGACCGCAGAGGCTTGGTCCCGTACAGTCAAACACGGTCAGCGCACACTTTACTGTCGCCCCTTTATGACAAACCTGGAGGTCAAACTCCCCAAATACTAGAAGGGGTCCTGTGTAGGAAGATATATTCAGACTGGACGGTTTCAGTTTCGGCCATTGCCCGCGATGCTTATCGTACAATTGGCGCGGAATGACACAAACAGGCGAGCTGGTATCGACTTCCATGCTCAGCTGCACCCCGTCCCAAGCAAATGTTCGGCGGATCGGCGGTTCCAGACAGTTTTTTCGTTGTAATACAAAAGTCCAAATGTGTGTGGATTCGTGTTCCTGGTCTGTTGAGGTTTCCGTCCCCAATAGGGCGCTAGTTTGCGCCGTCCTCGCCGTGAATTGTTCTCGAGCCCCGCGGCTTCTACATTTTGCTTACGAGGTGACCCCGTCGTCGACAGCGGTAACAATGAGCGTTAGACCAGGAGCAACATGCGTCATTATGTTTCGTACTACCGCACCTTGAGCATTCTTGATGTGCGGCAGCACTCTTCTCGTCCAGCAGAGTTTCCTTCTGATGTGCCTGTACTTTTAACACGGGTGTTGTTGCCGGTCCGATCATGCGTTTTACGCCACTATCCGCAGCCTCAGCTGCAAGGGATATTGTCTCAGCGTCTTGTAGCGCTAATTCCTGCTTTGCCAGTAGCTGCTTCTGCAGGCCCTCTGGCCGTATACCACACGCAATGCGGCATCGTAGCTTGCGATCCAAAGCACTGCCAAAATTGCAATTGTCAGCTGTACGGCGAATGTCTACCAGGAATTCATTAATTGACTCGCCGTCCGCCTGGCAACAACTGACGAACATGAAGCTTTCGGTCATTTCGTGTCTCTTCGTACTGTAATGCTCACTCAAATCTTTGACGACTTCTTCATACGTCGACGCATTTGGTTTGCGCGTAAGCACGTTTCTTGCCAGCACATGGATCGTATGCGTATTTAACGCAGCAACCAGAAATGCTCTTTTTTAGTCGAGTCTTCAATTGCATTAGCTTCGAAGTATGCTTCTACCTTAATAAGGTACGGCTGCCACTTACCTTTGTCTTCTTCGAAGTGTGGAAGGTGGTGAGCCATGATGGCCTTGGTTTCTCGGTTCTGCGCGGGTTCCTGTTCAGTATCGACTTTCACTGCATGGGCAATTTCCATCCTCGTCGCCACTGTAGCATAGCCATGGCATGTTCGCAGTAACGCCAGACCAGAGAAGGAGCTGCGTAGTCAGTAGAACCAAAAATGAAAGACGTCAGGTCCAGACATGACCGACCTGATGTAGAGCAGAACCGTGCAGTGGCCCAGGAACCCAGCACGGTCTAAAACTCACCTGCAAAAATAGTTTTCCTGTCAGTCTGTCTACATCTCGTCATCTTCCTCCTATCCCCCTCCATACGTCCGTTATGTCATCGTTCTGTCCAGACCGCTTCAAGCAGTCACAGAGTGGCTTCTTCCACGCGGCTGCTCCCGGTGTGCTCTGTATAACGGCTCGCGCCGTAAAAGCTTGAATGAACCGAAATATTGCGTTCGTCCTGAGACAAAGAAAAACGGGGTAGTGTAGCGGCTGACGGCAATAGCGGCAAGTGCTTGGAGATTACTGAGAGATGCCTCTACCATGCTTGGGCGTCTGTCTTGTTTATTACTGGGAGGATTTCACTAAACCGCGTGTTCCATACATATAGGTCGAGGAACTCTTCGCATGGATCTTGTCCTAAGAGAGCGGTGACCAGGCCGATTGCCAGGCCGATGATGCAAACTCCTGGAGCGCCTTTACTGACGGGACAAAGGCGTCGGAAGCCTCGGTTTTGACCTCCAGAATGCTTAAAAGGGGCTCCATGGTGAGCTACACCCGTGAATGTTGACGCAGCAGCGAGAACAGCAGCCCCTTTAAACTGCCTTTAGTAGTGTTCTACGAAGCAGCGTTGCACACGGCATTCATGTTTTACAGCGAGAGTTCTACTCCTCCCATGCAAAGTTGAAGGTCATGTGGCTATTAAATTTGACTTTGAAACCAGGAGTGGAGGCTTGGCTTTGACGTCATGCCACGCGACTCGCCACGCGTCGCCACAGCTGCGCGCATTGAGCAGACGACGCTAGCTCGAAACTACCGGATCACGTGACTCGCTGCGCTTGGCCACAGCTCTGCATGTGGAGCCGACGGCACTTTCGCAACCAGAGGTGAGCAACCTCATGAAGTTCCGAACTCATGAGGTCGGCCTCAACATCAAAATGACCTCAAATGACCTCAACATCACGTTGTCAGGTTCAGGTCATTTTTACGACGTGAGGTTAAGGTCATGAGATTGAAACGTCATGAGGTTGCCCAGGTGAGGTTAAGCTGAAGTCGGTGACGGCTCGAAATTTTGTGAGTGAAGTTATCAAATCAGATCTAAACCTCACGCGTGAGTTTGAGGTTGAGTGAGGTCGTCATTCAGTGATGTCGAAATTTGGAGGTCTAGACTTTGTGCCGTTCCAGCGGCTCACTCTGACGAGCTTTCGAGTTGTAGCTGTTGCTGCGACGAAATTTGAGCGGCAAGCAGTGGTGCTCTTGACAGAGAGCGGTTCACGCTGCTCACTGTAGGCCAGATGCTTTGACCCGTATGATTTCAATAAAGCCAGCATAGTGTTCGAAGACGTAATGTAGCCCGTTCTTGCAAAGTTCAGCGGGATCACGGAGTCATTGAAGAATTTCGTGGATTACGAAATTATTGCCATCGCCAACTGTAGGAATGTGGTGGAAACGCGGGAGAGTCTTGACCTGTCTGGACCCGAGAACATCAACATCATCATCCTTATTTATTAGCGGCACGTATAGCTGTTTTCCTGCAGAATTTTTGTCTTCGGTTGCTGGGTAATGCACAATATTTATACAATATTCTGGAAACTTTTCTTTTGGTAGTGGTAAACCAGATTTACCCGGACTGATGAAGGTACAATATTATAATCATCATAGCCATCATCTCGAGGGTTAATGGCATGTGTCGTTGCATGGTCGTTGCAGTGTGCCATACGTCAGAACTGGCGCTGTTACTTCCTGGGCAATCCGAATGTCATTAATGTGGAGCGGGTTTTGGGCACTCTTTGTACTGCATCAAGCGCGCATGTGTAGTAGTGTGGGATCCGTATTTTTCCTTAAAATGAGACTTGTCAAAACGAAGAAAGGGGAGGGGGGGGGGCAGCTATTTTTTCCACTTTACCACAGAACTGGCCAGGAGGTGTGGAAGAACTATCAAACTAGTCAATAATGCTTTGCAGTAACTACAACCCTCGCGTACAAAACTGTTTCAAAATAAAAAAATACGCCCCATTCAATATTTTACAAATTTTGATGCCATGAAAGTGGCCCTGGTTCATGCTGAACTACCCTTTTGCGAAAATGCTTCTGTTTCAAATTCTTAGTCACACATCGCTTCACAAGCGGCTAATCGATGTGGCAACATTGTGGCCAATAAACCTCCAGAGATGTCGATGTGTATTTCTATAATTACATAGTTCGCATGTGTTTCAACTGGTTTGAGCGACAATTTTTCAGATGATATCTTGTGTCTATTCATATATATAGATCTGTTTCCTAGTGGGAACATTTAGTACGAGAACACTACTGATCACGTGGTCAAACCGGCCCAGCGGTTCGTGTGATGCTTGACCTTGAGAATGACCTTATGCAAACCATAAATATGTAAAAAAATGCATTGCTGCGGCCAGGATTTGACTCCCGCGGAGGCGCAAACAGACCAGCTTCGCTGGTCTGTTCGCGCACGAGATCTCTAGACTATCGCCGCAGCCGATCACATCTGGTGTTGAACTTCAACACTCTCTCGCGCTATGCACATCTCATCCATCAACTATCAATCTAATGATGTGGCGGTAGTGACAGATAGACGTACGCTGCATGCGTTGGCGTAGAGAAGTGTTGTGGCAGAAACATGTCATTATAGCAATACGTGTTGGCGTTGAGAAAATTGTTGCAGAAACGTGGCACTGGAACATAGGCCGCCGGTGTACATTGAGTAAATATGCGTTGATGAACACGATGAAAACACGCATAACTAGGTCCATGAGTTCACTGGAAACCTCAATCAAGCTTTCAGATACTTGGTGATGGTCATCATCATTATCATCATCATTAATAGCCTTACTACACCCACTGCAGGGCAAAGGCCTCTCCCACATCTCTCGAATTAACCGTGTCCTTAGCCAGCTGCATCCACCCTTTGCTGCAAACTTCTTAATCTCATCCGTCCCCCAAATCTTCTGCCGCCCCCTGCTACGTTTACTTTCTCTTGGTTTGTTCACCCTCTATGAACAAACCAAATAACGTTCTATGCTTAAGGTGTCAGCTCGCAAAAAAACTTATTTCGCACAATATTTCGTGCTTGACAATTCTAAACCGTCAGCAAATTTTATTTAAAAAAATTTATAGTTTTTATTTTCGCATCTTATGAGTTGATCGTCCTTGTTTATAATGCAAAAAAGACGAACTGCGCAACAAGAACACGGACGAAAGGGAGGCAGACACACACTAACGCAGACTTACAACTTTACTAAAGGAAGGAATACAGGGCAAATATATATAGCGATCCCCAACGCACTTCAAATCTGATCAATATGGCACGTGACAATCTGCCCAGGCGATAAACAGACCACACAAGAACCAACCGCTTACAAGATAATCTTATACCGGGCCGGCCCTTTCTATGAAAACAAAAAGCAAAGGAACGCTTAGCGACAGTGCACGCTTGAGAATTACGCGTTCTGCAAAGTAAGGAAATTCATAACAAAAACCACACCATTGTAGCCAACTGATACCACTGAAGCTCGAACCGCTTACAAGCGCAGGGGCTGACACCAAAACCAAGAGACGAAGCACTCCCCCTTTTGAAAGCAAACGAAACGGGAAACAAAAACAACCACATCGGTCATCGTCGAAAACAAAAAAACAGTGAAAAAAGGCACCAGGTCAAAAAGGTAAAAAACAAAAAATCATGAATCAGCTCAAGAAGCTACGTCACAAAAACAGTGAAAATAGGCACCGAGTCATTTAAAAAAACAAAAAGATGAACGACGGGACAACAGTTTAAGACAACAACGGTTTTAAAAAAGGGGGGTGAATGAAATCCAAAGCGTAGGAAAACATCTCAAACCATGACAGAACCGAAACAAAACTGAGATCGCTAATCAAATGAACAACGAAAGCATCAACGCAATCAGGAGGCACTGCTCAATCACCAGGGCACAAACAGGCCACTAGGCTACACATGCCCCCGCAAAAAAGAAAATTCTTTGGATGATAAGGAAATGGAAGCCTTGCTAACGCAGTTGTCCGTAGTGCCGATGTAAAATGTTTCGACGACGAGACGCTCCCATTTGTCATTCAATCTGGCCAGAAAATCCGTCTTTTCGAACCATGGTACACAGTCCTGTTGCTTCATTTTTGTGCAGTCCGCACAATGCTTAGCCAAAAACCCTCCATCGTTGTTTGCGACGCTCAACCGGTGCTCCCTTGCTCTTTCATTAAAGCATCTGCCGGTTTGGCCTATGTAGACTTTTCCGCAACTAAGGGGAATGCGGTAAACAACGCCGGAAACGCAATCTTTGAACTTCCTTAGATGTTTGATTTTGCAAGGGGTCTTCTTAGTGTTCTTCATCATCACGCACACCTTGGACAGTCTGCATGGAGCCGAGAAGACAACGTTGACGCCTCCTTTTCTCGCCACTTTCTTGATGTTGTGCGAGAATTTGTGGATGTATGGAATCACATGGGCCTTCTTTTGCTTGGCGTCTTCTTTATCTTTGCGTTCTCTCTTAATTTTTTGAAGCACATTTTCACACACACTCGAAATGACGTGCGGAGGGTATCCAGCTGCATGCAAACGCTGAAGCTGGTACTGGAAGCTCTCTTGGAGTTTGTGGTCACAAGTCTTTTTCAGGGCCGACTCAACACATAGGGAAATGATGCCTCGCTTGACCAACTTCGAATGGGCACTAGTGTAGGGAAGCAAAGCCTTTTTGGACCTGGGTTTGAAGGACCAGCACAAACGCTGTTTCTCAAAGTGCAGATCTAAATCCAGGAACTGAAGATGACCATCAAGCGGTAGCTCACTTGTAAACCGGAGCCCAAAAGATTCAAATGAAAATGCCGAGAGGATCTTTGAGGCCAAATCCTGAAGATTGCCGTCCTCCGGTGGGGTCAGGAAGACCAGGTAGTCATCGACGTACCTGCACACGCGGGTGACAGCCATCCCTCGCAGTTTTTCTTGAAGACGTCGGTCAAAGGATGACAGAAAAATGTCGCTTAAGGCTGGAGCTATGCTCGAACCTATACAAATGCCTGCTTTTTGAATATGATAACTCTCATTGAAGTGGATGACGGAAGACTTTAGATAGAAATCTATAAGTTCCAAGAAGTTGCCAGTGTTGAGGCCAACTGAGTTCCGGAACTTCGTCTCTCCGTGAAGCTCCACGCATTCTCTGATGGCAGCGAACAGTCCTTCGTGCGGAATGGAATAATACATGTCCTCGATGTCGACGGAAAAAGCCGTCGTGGAAGTTGGTAGCCCTTTTCTCATCAGCTCAACGACTTCTTTGGAGCTTCTAACGAGGAACGGGTCATTGCCTAATAACACATTCAAATGTATCTGCAGGAAGTTCCCAAGCTTCCTCTGCCAGCAGTTCCTGTCCGACACGATTAGTCGAAAGGGCCAACCAATTTTATGCGTTTTTCCAGTGAAAAACACTTCAAGGGTTCCGGCATCCTCGTTTTTCACGGCCTTCATCAAATGCTCCAACTTCAAATCCTTTAAAAGTCTCACGGCTTCTCGCTTTCTTTTCTTCGGATCGTGCTTGACTGGCGTGAAGTTCTTTGTAACTGCATCAATCGCCTTGCTCTGGAACAAGCCTTGCGGTAAGACTACAAAACCCCCTTCCTTGTCCGACTGGATGACCGTTAAGCCATTTTCTTTAAGAAAATTGACAACCTTCTTGACAGGTGGCTTAGAAGTTGTCCTGTTACTCGCATGGCGGTAGGCGCACTCCACACCCTCTCCGATGAGTCTCTCCTTTTCTTGTTCGGTCACTCTCTCGCCGATACCGTGGACTAACCCGAGAAGGCTTGGCCTGGAGCAGGGTGGTTCGAAGCAGTACTTGGGGCCTTTGTCCAGGATGGTCTCGATATCCTTTGGGATGCTGGCTCCTCCTAAAACTGTGACCGAGCTTGACGTATCTGCCGGACGAGGAGTGGCGGTCAGCTTCAACATAACCTGCCTCCACAGGAATTCTGTGGACCGTGCTGCCATTTTGAGGTGTTCAAAGTACCGCACGGACAGCGTCGGGGGATCGCTTTCTTCTTCAAGAAGACACTTCATCCAGTCTCGCAAGAGCCGCACTTGTCGCCAAGCTTCAGACTTCATGAGCTTGCAAACCCTCCTGGCATGTGCCCACGACGGACCGATGTAACCAAAAAGATGAAGGACTTGCAGAGGAACGAGTTTCTTCTTCAGGCAAAAAGACAAAAACCTGGACTGACATGTGGCCACGGCGATGATTCAAGTGCATGAGATCGCTGCATTTTGCCTTGTTTGGGTACATAGAAAAGAGCCCGTGGTACTAGAAAGATGTTTCAACAGGACTTGTCGGGCTAGTTGGTTGATCATAATGCAAAAAAGACGAACTGCGCAACAAGAACACGGACGAAAGGGAGGCAGACACACACTAACGCAGACTTACAACTTTACTAAAGGAAGGAATACAGGGCAAATATATATAGCGATCCCCAACGCACTTCAAATCTGATCAATATGGCACGTGACAATCTGCCCAGGCGATAAACAGACCACACAAGAACCAACCGCTTACAAGATAATCTTATACCGGGCCGGCCCTTTCTATGAAAACAAAAAGGAAAGGAACGCTTAGCGACAGTGCACGCTTGAGAATTACGCGTTCTGCAAAGTAAGGAAATTCATAACAAAAACCACACCATTGTAGCCAACTGATACCACTGAAGCTCGAACCGCTTACAAGCGCAGGGGCTGACACCAAAACCAAGAGACGAAGCACTCCCCCTTTTGAAAGCAAACGAAACGGGAAACAAAAACAACCACATCGGTCATCGTCGAAAACAAAAAAACAGTGAAAAAAGGCACCAGGTCAAAAAGGTAAAAAACAAAAAATCATGAATCAGCTCAAGAAGCTACGTCACAAAAACAGTGAAAATAGGCACCGAGTCATTTAAAAAAACAAAAAGATGAACGACGGGACAACAGTTTAAGACAACAACGGTTTTAAAAAAGGGGGGTGAATGAAATCCAAAGCGTAGGAAAACATCTCAAACCATGACAGAACCGAAACAAAACTGAGATCGCTAATCAAATGAACAACGAAAGCATCAACGCGCAGTTTTAGGAGGAGCCAGCATCCCAAAGGATATCGAGACCATCCTGGACAAAGGCCCCAAGTACTGCTTCGAACCACCCTGCTCCAGGCCAAGCCTTCTCGGGTTAGTCCACGGTATCGGCGAGAGAGTGACCGAACAAGAAAAGGAGAGACTCATCGGAGAGGGTGTGGAGTGCGCCTACCGCCATGCGAGTAACAGGACAACTTCTAAGCCACCTGTCAAGAAGGTTGTCAATTTTCTTAAAGAAAATGGCTTAACGGTCATCCAGTCGGACAAGGAAGGGGGTTTTGTAGTCTTACCGCAAGGCTTGTTCCAGAGCAAGGCGATTGATGCAGTTACAAAGAACTTCACGCCAGTCAAGCACGATCCGAAGAAAAGAAAGCGAGAAGCCGTGAGACTTTTAAAGGATTTGAAGTTGGAGCATTTGATGAAGGCCGTGAAAAACGAGGATGCCGGAACCCTTGAAGTGTTTTTCACTGGAAAAACGCATAAAATTGGTTGCCCCTTTCGACTAATCGTGTCGGACAGGAACTGCTGGCAGAGGAAGCTTGGGAACTTCCTGCAGATACATTTGAATGTGTTATTAGGCAATGACCTGTTCCTCGTTAGAAGCTCCAAAGAAGTCGTTGAGCTGATGAGAAAAGGGCTACCAACTTCCACGACGGCTTTTTCCGTCGACATCGAGGACATGTATTATTCCATTCCGCACGAAGGACTGTTCGCTGCCATCAGAGAATGCGTGGAGCTTCACGGAGAGACGAAGTTCCGGAACTCAGTTGGCCTCAACACTGGCAACTTCTTGGAACTTATAGATTTCTATCTAAAGTCTTCCGTCATCCACCTCAATGAGAGTTATCATATTCAAAAAGCAGGCATTTGTATAGGTTCGAGCATAGCTCCAGCCTTAAGCGACATTTTTCTGTCATCCTTTGACCGACGTCTTCAAGAAAAACTGCGAGGGATGGCTGTCACCCGCGTGTGCAGGTACGTCGATGACTACCTGGTCTTCCTGACCCCACCGGAGGACGGCAATCTTCAGGATTTGGCCTCAAAGATCCTCTCGGCATTTTCATTTGAATCTTTTGGGCTCCGGTTTACAAGTGAGCTACCGCTTGATGGTCATCTTCAGTTCCTGGATTTAGATCTGCACTTTGAGAAACAGCGTTTGTGCTGGTCCTTCAAACCCAGGTCCAAAAAGGCTTTGCTTCCCTACACTAGTGCCCATTCGAAGTTGGTCAAGCGAGGCATCATTTCCCTATGTGTTGAGTCGGTCCTGAAAAAGACTTGTGACCACAAAGTCCAAGAGAGCTTCCAGTACCAGCTTCAGCGTTTGCAAGCAGCTGGATACCCTCCGCACGTCATTTCGAGTGTGTGTGAAAATGTGCTTCAAAAAATTAAGAGAGAACGCAAAGATAAAGAAGACGCCAAGCAAAAGAAGGCCCATGTGATTCCATACATCCACAAATTCTCGCACAACATCAAGAAAGTGGCGAGAAAAGGAGGCGTCAACGTTGTCTTCTCGGCTCCATGCAGACTGTCCAAGGTGTGCGTGATGATGAAGAACACTAAGAAGACCCCTTGCAAAATCAAACATCTAAGGAAGTTCAAAGATTGCGTTTCCGGCGTTGTTTACCGCATTCCCCTTAGTTGCGGAAAAGTCTACATAGGCCAAACCGGCAGATGCTTTAATGAAAGAGCAAGGGAGCACCGGTTGAGCGTGGCAAACAACGATGGAGGGTTTTTGGCTAAGCATTGTGCGGACTGCACAAAAATGAAGCAACAGGACTGTGTACCATGGTTCGAAAAGACGGATTTTCTGGCCAGATTGAATGACAAATGGGAGCGTCTCGTCGTCGAAACATTTTACATCGGCACTACGGACAACTGCGTTAGCAAGGCTTCCATTTCCTTATCATCCAAAGAATTTTCTTTTTTGCGGGGGCATGTGTAGCCTAGTGGCCTGTTTGTGCCCTGGTGATTGAGCAGTGCCTCCTGATTGCGTTGATGCTTTCGTTGTTCATTTGATTAGCGATCTCAGTTTTGTTTCGGTTCTGTCATGGTTTGAGATGTTTTCCTACGCTTTGGATTTCATTCACCCCCCTTTTTTAAAACCGTTGTTGTCTTAAACTGTTGTCCCGTCGTTCATCTTTTTGTTTTTTTAAATGACTCGGTGCCTATTTTCACTGTTTTTGTGACGTAGCTTCTTGAGCTGATTCATGATTTTTTGTTTTTTACCTTTTTGACCTGGTGCCTTTTTTCACTGTTTTTTTGTTTTCGACGATGACCGATGTGGTTGTTTTTGTTTCCCGTTTCGTTTGCTTTCAAAAGGGGGAGTGCTTCGTCTCTTGGTTTTGGTGTCAGCCCCTGCGCTTGTAAGCGGTTCGAGCTTCAGTGGTATCAGTTGGCTACAATGGTGTGGTTTTTGTTATGAATTTCCTTACTTTGCAGAACGCGTAATTCTCAAGCGTGCACTGTCGCTAAGCGTTCCTTTGCTTTTTGTTTTCATAGAAAGGGCCGGCCCGGTATAAGATTATCTTGTAAGCGGTTGGTTCTTGTGTGGTCTGTTTATCGCCTGGGCAGATTGTCACGTGCCATATTGATCAGATTTGAAGTGCGTTGGGGATCGCTATATATATTTGCCCTGTATTCCTTCCTTTAGTAAAGTTGTAAGTCTGCGTTAGTGTGTGTCTGCCTCCCTTTCGTCCGTGTTCTTGTTGCGCAGTTCGTCTTTTTTGCATTATGATCAACCAACTAGCCCGACAAGTCCTGTTGTCCTTGTTTAGCTGAGAGAATTCGGAGTGAAAGTACAAGCCATGTGTTTGCACTCTCGCGGAGCATGTGGTAAAAACATACCGAAACTTACTTCCCGGAGAGTCGAGTCTTGAGGCCCCCTGGCGCAAAAATTTGGTCTCTTGCTCAACCCTCCGAACATCTCGTCTATGTTCGGTTCTCCACCGACATTCTGAGCCTGGAGTCACGGAACAAATAGGCATCTAAAGTTTTTTTTAAACAGTTAACTTTATTCAGTGGCTCACATAAAAAAAATAACAGCAGCGGCTGGCTCTTACACAGACATAAATACATCAAGCCTCTGTCGGCGAACTACAGTCGCAGCTTGTTCAGTATTTTTCTTAGGCAGAATACAGAGGATTGAAAACAGCATTTGCTGGGTGGCAGAATTTTCATCCTCGCTGAGTCCTCTTACTATGCCGGATAGAGTTAGAACATCGAAATATACTGATTATATTAGTGCGCCTTGCCATCACAATGGAAGAGATATCAGCAACAAGTTTCGTGTCATTCGCTTACTATTCTCAAGGCTAATAAGAGTATCATGAATACCTCCCCCTCCCACTCCCCTTCCTAATTTTTGGTAGATGGTACTGAGGGTCTGTGTTTGTGTATTGCCAGTTCATGCGTAAATGAGAGAGAGGCATCCAATACGAACACGTATATGCAAAGCAGGCTGCGGAGTATTGACACTTGTAAGTTTACAAATAGTTAGTGAAGAAAACTTAAAGAAAAAGTACCCTCTGACGTACAAGTGGTCACGACGTAAGGGACACCCCTGTCCGCCGGCCGTAAGCTCTCTGAGGGCTCATCCCAGAATATAAGCCTCTCACATTGCGTGCACATCAACAGTGCCTGTACACGCCTTATTAAATAATTGCACACCGCTTAGTGCCGCTATTGTTAAAAGTAGTCATCACAATTGTACGATCATCATTTTGGCTTTCCTGTCTCACAATATTTCAGAATTGTTTTTAAGTGAAGAACCTCCTAGTCGAGCCGCCGCGGTTGCTGAGTGGTTATGGCGCTCGGCTACTGGCCCGAAACACGCGGGTTCGATCCTGGCCGCGGCGGGTTGAATTTCGATGGAGGCGAAATTCTAGAGGCCCGTGTGCTGTGCGATGTCAGTGCACGTTAAAGAACCGCAGGTGGTCGAAATTTCCGGAGCCCTTCACTACGGCGTCTCTCATTGCCTAAGTCGCTTTTGGACGTTAAACCCCCATAAACTAAACTAAACTTAATAATTGGTTTTTTTGGAGGGAAAAAAAATGGCGCAGTATCTGTCTCATATATCGTTGGACACCTGAACCGCGCCGTAAGGGAAGGGATAAAGGAGGGAGTGAAAGAAGAAATGAAGAAAGAGGTGCCGTAGTGGAGGGCTCCGGAATAATTTCGACCACCTTGGGATCTTTAACGTGCACTGACATCGCACAGTACACGGGCGCCTTAGCGTTTTTCCTTCATAAAATCGCAGCCGCCGCGGTCGGGTAAACTTCCAATTCGATTTTTTTTTTTGTTGTCTCAGGTCGAACAGCCGAATTTGAGGTTGAGGTGAGACTGCCAATGGTTCAGGGCTCTCATGAGACCTCGACCTCAAGTGATGAGGCTGAGGTTGAATGAGATAAACAACTTTGTTAGAGTTCGAGGTAAGGTCGAGATTTCTAAGGTCGAAAGGCCACCTCTTCTCGCAACTGCCGGTAATCGCGTGATGCGCCGTTCGCTATATAAAAGCCTGTGGGGTGAGCTCACCTTCACACAATTCCATGGATAAGCAACGTGCCTGAACTAGTCCTTCGACCATCTATCGTCAACGTCAAGCGGAATCTGATGATCTTTACGATAGGAAAAGGCGTCGGATTCGATAACAATGATCAACAGAGCTTTCGCTCGCCTTGATAGGTTCAGCCCGGACGAACCACAGCTCTTTCTTTACACCCTGAATGAACAGCCGAAATATCCGCTGTTAATCCCTGTGCCCATAAGGGGGGCACGTGTTACTGTTCTCTTCAAAGCAGGCTAACAGGTAATTGGCTGCTTCTGGAACTAAAGCCACGGCAGAACTCGTACGCACAAATATTTTTCCAAACTGCGCGGGCAGCCATTTTGGTAATGCCTCCTGATACCCAGCCGTAACTCTGATTAATGCCTACTGATGCATATTATTGCACAGGGCATACTAACCTAGCAAAAACAATACATTTGGATCACGTGACCTCGACGGAGACCGTGGCGCCGCTACGGAGACTTTAGCGCCGTTTTTAACATACGCGTCAACAGAAGCTAAAAAATATTCTCTTTCCGCAGACTTCTACGCCTATAAAGCAAAGAGTCCTCGTTCTGCGCGTCTCTACTTGTTCAAGAAACCTTTACATTAGCGCGAAAGCACCCTAAATGGTTTGCACTAAATGTCCTTACCCTTCCGAAAACGCTGCGAGTAGGGCCTCATATAACAGCTGGGCTTGTGGGGTGTCATCTGGCAAGCACTTGAAAAGAGAGACGGGTTGCAGAAGAAACCTTGGAGAAAGTGACACCAGTGCGAACAGTGCTGCACTGGGCGTCGCAAGTCACGGCACTGCACGATTTGGGCTGCCAAACGATCACTTGTCCGAAAACAGTCCACACCGCGTGCAAAGTCGCCACCACTATTTTATAGTATAAAATTTGCACTCTAATTGGTGCGAGGCAAATTTTGTGGACAAACAACTCGCTGCTCGCTACCAAGAGTGAGTGAGTTAGTAAAAACTTTATTGTCAGCTTTGGGGGGGGGGGGGGGGTGTTAATAGGCTATTGTGGCTGCTCCAGGTAGTCAGCAGTATTGATCTGGCGACGATTTCTTGCGTCATTGTCTCCCTCATCTGGATGGTGGGGTCCGAGCTGCAAGAGCAGCCTCCCTTTCTTTGAGGGATATGCCACTAATCCTACCGGCGGTAGATCCTGCGGGTACTCCCAGATTATTTGATCTACGTGAAGGGTTTTCCGCATACATGACAGTGCGCATTAGTTTGTTCTGGAAGAATATTCGCGTATGTCCATGGATTGCACTGCGACTCAGTGTGTAGCCTTCTCCAACTGGTCTTAACTTAGTGGGTCATGCGGAGGGGGCAGACAAGCCCCCAGGTTTTTGTAGTATTGTGTAACCGCCTCGTAAGAGTATAGTCTTGCTTCTTGAGAACGAGCAGAAATGCTTTGTATGACAGAATGAAAAGTAAAAGCAATCACACCTGCTGACTCTTGAGCAGGCGCTGTTACAGCTTACAGTATGGCTGGTAGGGAGGGGCGACACAAAGCACTAAGGCCTTCCCAGCACGAGGTTTAATGAAGGTATATTCTACTATGACGCATCCTGACAGCGGTCATGATTATGCAAGCATGTGACGCCATCAAAGGCAGCGCATGACAACCACACAAGATTAGAGGAAAGGTCAAGCGTGATTCGTGATGTTAGAAAGATAAAGTGGCGCTTCAGCGCTGGGTGATAGTATTTCGAATCGGCATGAATACGTATAAAGATTTCAATATACCTTTCTCATTTCATAGTGGGCCTCTGACAATACTCTGACGAATACTTCAAGCCATGTGGCAGATGCTGCTTACTGTGCCTTAAAAGACAATATGTAATATGCGGCGCTACGCAGAAGCCGGAGCTCTTTGTACGCGCAAGCGATGAGCAGCTACAACCGCCTCACGACACCAACTGCAAGACAAAGCCCTTTCCCATATCTCTGTAGTTAACCCTGAGCTGTGCCTGTTGCGGCTATTTCTTCCCGCCAACTTGTAGATGTCATCCAGCTATCTAACTTTCTGCTACCGCCCGCTACACTTCCCTTGTTTTGCAATCCAGCTCGGTACCTTTATCGAATGTCGGTTGTCTCGACTTCGCATCAAATACCTTTCTCAAGCCCATTTCTCCTGATTTACGTCTCATGAACCTGTGTTTGTTCCCAGACACACTCTGCTCTCATTGTGTCTCTTAACGTTACACATATCATTTTCTTTTCGTTAGATTGCTGTGTACTCCAACAATATAGCTCGAACTATAACAGGCAACACATTCTTTTCGTTCTCAAAAGATCAACCAAGACGTCGCGTACGTTTTCAGTGCATTCAACAATTCTGGGCAGATAAAAAAATATAAATAAATTTTTACGCCTGGTTAGAAACGGTATTTGTGAGAAACCGGATCTTTGAAGAGAGAAGAATGATAATATTCTTTGTTGTCTCACAGACGCTGGAAGGGGGGGGGGGAGGGGTAGGAGGGACGGGCTTAGCTGCCACAGCCGATTGTTCATTCGCTACTTGTGGCGACGCGTCGACGTTTCAGTTTTACGTTCGAAGATTTAGCGGTTCGAAAATGTCTCATTCGGTATTCTGAAAATTATTCCTTATATGAGGAGATCGAATTCTGACCAATATAATGCAGCCGTTGTTTTAAAGTACTAAAGTTTGCCTGAATTCTCTTATGTAGCTCAGCAGACGCCGCTTCTTCCTCCCTTCGCGCGCAGACCCGAAGTCTCTGGGCTGCTGCGAGCTCGACATGCTAGCGCAGGGCACCTTCAACGTTGCCACCATGAACGCCGGTCATGCTGAGGCCGGCGAAAAACTCTCCCTTTATGTCACCGGGGTAAGCGTATTTTCTGTGAGAGATGTGCGCAGCCTCTCCTCTCGTCCTTGATTACCGTGATCTGTGCTCAAACTTTAGTTTTCAGAAATAATTTCGGTTTAAGATGTTTACAGCGAGAGCTATAGCAGTGCCATTTTGCCGAAACGCCCGAGCTGTGGCTGGAGGCCGTTTCATCACTTTAAAAAAGAGATGAGAGAGCGATGGGGAAACGACTGCCCAACACAGAAGGGAGAAAGAGTAGCGCTGCAGCGCCCCTAAAGAGCGGCGATGTACTAAGACGGAAAGCGAGAGACGAAAGTAAGCGGAGGTCGCCACTTGGGGGTGTCATGCGAGTAGAGTAGCGTTGCGAAAGCGAGTGGCGAAGCGCGCGAAAACAAAGCGAGAATCAGCAGTTGCGAGTCAGCGCCTGTCCTGTTGTGTCTCCCTTGTCCCTCTCCTTCGCGCTGTTCGCCACCGTCAGCGAGAATGAGAATATGCAACAACGCATCTAGTGGCTGGCGCGCGGTCTGGCGCAGTGGAGCGAAGCTCGGCTCGCGGAATGGCAGTGCGATTCGGTTCGTCCTCATTACCGTACTGCGCGCTACACCGCATTTCTCTTCTCGCACTAGTTGCCAACACGCCTGTACGCTGTCCGCTCTCATGTACAACGCACAGGACCACGGGTCCCCCCTGGCGTGTTTGTCGTCGCGGTCTACATCTCGGTCGAAACGACGACGGATCGCGCTGCCGCGATTAGCATGCGGGAAATTCCACTCCGTATCAGCAACTACTCGTAATATTGCCAGGATTTAACCGGTCCTCACGAACCGAGCGCACACAGACAAGATACGGCGCGCCGTTGATTTGAATCGCTCAACTGCGCTGGGTCCATCTTGACCTAGCAGAAAATTTGCCTATGTGGGCTATGAAGAGAGGGCCCCTGTAGACACATTGTGGAAAACCTATGTGGGCCCCGTTGGGAACAATGTGGAGTTTTTAACGTGGGCCCCAGTCGGGATCCAGTTATCTGCCCACAACTATCACAGCAGGTGCTATTTGGGACCGATGCAGATTTTCCTTGTGGGGCTGTCTAGATTCGGCCTGAATTGCCAGATATGGGTAGCCTACCAAGCTCCCCAATCGCTTCTATTTTGGTGAGATGTGGGTAGACCCTCAGAAAGGACGTTAGGCTTTTATCCCAGTGATACCCTACAACATAGCCATGGGACCAATAGGAATCTAAAGGGCCAGCCCAACTAAGGACTGCCGATATGGTCTCCGCAGGGGGCCGATGTAGATACTTTACAGGCGGACCGAGCCCCAAACGCCCCCATTGTACGGTCAGAGCATATTATGAAGCACTAATTTTTTCAGCGTCAGTGTGGCCTATGCAGCCAAGCGAAATATTCTTTGCAAGCATGGGAGAAATAGGGATCTGCGGCCTGCCCACAATGAGCCCATGTTGCACCTTGTGCACGTCGCGCATCTCATTGTTGGACGTTCAGCGGAAAGCCCATTTCTGTGTTGCGAACTGTAATGACGTTTGGAGCGTCTCAGGTAGTCCAGCGCATCTTGGTTGGCGGGCACAGTCATTCCTCCGCATGTTATGATTGTTTTGCACAATTTATTTGAGCGCAAGAACCCAAAGCATGTAATTGCAAGTAATCGAGTAAAGATGCTGAGGATGGTATTACAAATTATCTTTAAGAGTAAGTTATGAGTGAGTATAATAGAAATTCATGAACTGAAATAAAGCACGCAAATAAAGTTCGAGCCATGCCGTTGGGTTAAGTACCGCAATAGCCGATGTGGCACCGCCTGCGGTAATGCATCGGCTGCCAGATTTGGGTTGACAGCGTTTTTTGTCTTTTTTTGAGTATAGCGCCCGCATTTGTGTTGCATCAGCCCAGAAGACCTCGGGAAGGGACCAATGTAGGTAACTATTGAGGGCGCGCCTTTTTTCCAGCCGCGGCACGGGCGATGTGGAATCTTATCGATATGGTGCGCGCAGCCCTATCAGGCTTAACGAGATTTTTCTCACACAAGACTCCACAATTATGTTCCACCTGCCCTCAATTACAGTACAAGAAACCAAAGTGGGGAGCGTGTAGGCGCGCCCTTTTTCAAGCCCCAACACAGGCTATGTGGTACCTGTAGAGGCTTCGTGTGGGCAGCCCCACCTGGGCTAGCAGAGGTTTTTCAGTATAGAACGCACTTGGATAGTAGCTCTGCTCTCAAGTACACTACGAAGGCCTGGTGTGGGCAGCATCTGGGCACGCCCGTTTTCCAGCCCCGCCACGTCCTATGTGGGACCTACAGGGTTTTCGTGTGGACAGTTCCATTTGGATCACCAGCGCTCTTTGGAGCATAGTGCCCACATTGATGTTCCATCCGACCACAAGTACCCGACCACCAGGGACAGGCGTGGGCTGAATGTGGCAACGCAGCCTGAAGTAGCCGTAGCTACATCGATATGGGAGCCATCTAGAATAAAAAGGGGATGCCTTATTAAGGCCAGCTCACTTGTTGCCCACAGGGGCTGATGTAAGTATTATAAGGGTTGCCCCGCATGCCCTTGTGGGACCCACCAGGTCCCCATTGTGCACTACTTGGGTGCATTGATTTCGTCGGCCACAACAATCTGCAAAGCAAAGTACGTACATAACTTCGTATTTCACAGACCACACATGGTTAACATTCTCGCGCAGATATTCGAAAAATTAGAAAGTAAGGCACTTTCACGGAAATATTCATGGTAATGGTTCATTCTGATATTTAGCAAAATCTTTCTTTTATAGCGTTTCCATCGATCGCCTCAAGTAGTCAAGACTGCCATAAAAAACCAGTGGAGAATACTTGTGACGATAGCAAAAACGTTAATATAAAGAAAAACACAACACTGCGATCAGGTCATCTAGCGATAAATGGATTGCCATAGTGAAAGCTAATAATATAAGAAAAAATTGCAGTAATAAAGGTTTTCCCGCTCAGAATGCTTTTTGTACAAAATTTTTGGGTATGAGGGCATGGTCATCAGCCCGAGTGCTAAACCGCTACCCAAGATCCCGGTCGACGGTAAGTCAGCCTCAAGACCGACCAGTATGGTCTAACTACGGCATAACTGCATGACCGCGGCATAACTATGGCATAACTGCATTCAGGAAAATTTGTTCCCCCAGTTAAGAACTCATTCCGTCCTTAGTCAGCATTTCTTCAAACATCCAAAAGGTAGGTATGTCAGCAATGGTTACACGGATGGAGGTGGGACGATCACTTGCGAGGAAAGTGCGCACGGACACACAGAGTCAAAACCAGACTCAAAATAAGAGACCGCTCTAGTACCTACACCAACTAGCCCACCATCAAAATCGCGCTGGTCCGCAACAAAACTATGCAAAGCGTATGAAACGGATTACTAGCACTTACAATTCTTAACGCAAATGTCTACTAATAAGCATCATACATCGCTGCTTGATAGGAGACTGGAGCTCAGTGAGGCCACAAAGAGGCGGATATTTATTCGGTCACCATTTTTCATTCTACGTCGAATGCGGAAATGAATTGATTTATTGAAATCTTTTAAAAATTAACACCATACAAATTCACCACCCCCTGTCGCGAACACAAGGCGCCAGCCAAACAACACCCAAGCAAAATCGTTGACACGAAAGGTTAATGCACACCGTTCGAGGCACCCACAGTAGAAAATGCGATGCGCCAGGCTGAAGAAAAATTGTGGCCCCAATAGCGAAATCAATAAAAGCCGAAGGAAAAGCTCCTACAGCTGTCGCAGCTTCGCCGTATCAGTTCGAATGATCGGCCATGAAATTTTTAAAATACAAATGCTAAGTCCAAGAGAGCTGTCCTTGAGCCAAATCGACACGAAATGCGAGACATATTACTGTTAGTGCAATTATTAAGTAATATATAATGTAAAACGTTTATCGTGAAGTTAGAAGCCCTCACAGTATTAGAATCTTAGCGATTGAGATTATTAGTTTATTTCTTTTTATTCGAGAAGTGTGCCATGAGGCATAAGTTAAAAAAAGGAAGGGGGAAGGAATCCACGGGATTGAAAGTTAAAAGAAGGAGTGAAAATCCGTTGCGGGGAGGTAGTCGCAGAGGTTGCTGATGAAACGGTTGTTCATAGTCCACGTTACGTAGTCACTTTCGCGGTTGCACCGCAGGCCCACCTCCCTGAGGAGCCGTTTTCTTATAGCAGCCGTCGCTGGGCACGTCCACAAGTGCCGCACATCACAAATGTCCGGCGCAACGCTACAGTGAGGGCACCTGTCAGGTGCTGGCAGATCTTTGGCACACCACAGATGATGGACAGATGGTGTCAGAGCCACCCCTGCGCGAATCCGGCGCACGCATACCTCCTCCTGCCGAGAAAGACTACGGGGGAGAGGGTGCGAACACGGACGAATTAGAGCGCGTGTTCGCTGGCACAGAACTTCGGAATCGGAAACATGAAACAGGAACGGATCTGGGGGAAGAGGGGAAACCCGCCGCGATGGCTCAGTGGGTAGGGCGCTCGGCTACTGATCCGGAATTCCCGGGTTCGAACACGACCGCGGCGGCTGCGTTTTTATGGAGGAAAAACGCTAAGGCGCCCGTGTGCTGTGCGATGTCAGTGCACGTTAAAGATCCCCAGGTGGTCGAAATTATTCCGGAGCCCTCCACTACGGCACCTCTTTCTTCCGTTCGTTTTTCACAACCTCCTTTATCCCTTACCTTACGGCGCGGTTCAGGTGTCCAACGATATATGAGACAGATACTGTGTCATTTCCTTTCCCCCAAAACCAATTATTAATTTTAATATTATTATTAAGGGAGGAAGGTGGCGGATCGTCCAGTGTATGAAGATGAGTCATAGCATCCGCTTGAATGTTATGTGGATCCTGGGCATGGCCGCGAATCCAGTGAAGGCGCAAAGGACATGAATACTTTGCGCAGAACACATGAATTGATTGTGAAATCTGGAACGTCCGTCGAGCAGCCTTAAGCTGTTTAAGGGCAGCGCGGGAGTCGGTGTAAATATGAACTATATTGAATGTTTGAACGAGCGGAATGGAAGCAATGACATTAAAAATGGCTTGAAGTTCCAATGCCAGGGGAGTGCACGTATCCGTAGTATACGTCGCGCGAGAATTGAGATACGGATGAGATAGACTATACACAGCAGTAACTCCCCTCTCTGCAGAATACGATGCATCCGTGTATAATATGCACCCTTAAGCCAGATACGCTGCTGGTACCGACGGGGAAACAGTGGGGCGATTGTCAGTGAGCTGGCAATATAACCACGGAGGAACTGTCTTTAAACGAAGAAGTTGGAGAGACTGTTTTCGAGCTTTATTTGCCACCCGTTGGCCGATGATTTCATCGAGTGTATTAAGTTGGGCGAGCTCTTGTAGCGCAAGTATGAGTGTTAAACGAGGCAGCTATGTTATGACGCGCATAGCCTCACGATTGATAGCTTCAAGGGAGTCCCACTGTCTGCGGGTGAGACGTTGAAATTGTGCCTGATATACTATCCGTGGCTGAAGGATAGAGCGCAAAAAGCTGGCGGGCCGTATGAGCACGTGCGCCACCAGAGCGCATAGCTATGCGACGAATCAGACCTAGAATAGCGTGAGCCGATTTACGGGTGGCTGTCAGCCACGGGGTGCCAGTCCCAGATGTATGGAGGAGAAGACCAAAAACACGAACAGTTTCTACCTGAGGAATCGGAGAATTATAAACCGAAAATTTTAAGGGGAAGATTTCCGTAAGCCGGCTTTATTTCCAATGCTAATGAAACATGATTTAGTAGGAGAGAGTGTTAGACCCAGAGGTGGGAGGCGAGATGTCCATACATCCAGCGCGTGCTGAAGGACCAACTGATGAATAGACGCATATCGATGACAGCACCACAATGTTATATCATCGGCATATGCACGCACACGTATAGAAGGGATGGTCTCTAGGGCTCGAACAAGAGGAATTAAAGCCACAGTAAAAAATGTGGGGGCGAGAACGGAGCCCTGCGGCACTCCTCTATTGGAAGTGAAGTTACCAAAGCACTTTCCGTGGACACGCACGCTGAAGGTTCGATTTCCTGAAAAGGCATGAATGGAGAGGAGGAACCGGTGAGGGAGACTAAGACTTTGAAGGGAGGCAAGAATGGCTGATTGAAGGATGTTATCGTATGCCTTTCTTATGTCTGTAGCGATTACGGTTCGTTCAAGGTGACTCTGCGGAGAGTGGTCAAGCACGTGAGTAGCCAAAATAGCAAGGCCGTCCTCTGTTCCAATATGCGGGTGGAAACCAGTTTGGGAGTCTGGGTAAACAATCGTGGGATTCCAGCCACCACGACAAGCGTGCGACGACAATGTTTTCATAAACCTTGAAGATGGTAGGCGTAAGGGAAATGAGACGAAGGGCCGAGAGAGATACTGGAGGCTGACCTGATTTGGGTATTGGAACAACAATACAATGCTTCCAGTCTCCCGGCATGACGCCAGAAAGCCACACTTCGTTAAAAGTACCAAGTAGGGTTTACAAAGCCCTCCCTTCCAAGTTACGGAATAAGGAGTTAGGTATTGCGTCGTGCCCGGCAGTAGTAGTAGTTTTTAAACGTTCAATGGAGGCCAGCAGCTCTGCCATGGTAAGGTCAGAAGTAATCCCATCGGAGGGCATTGTAACCGATAAGTCAGGTGGAGACGTAGCGGTGCAGTCATGGTTTAGAAAAAATTGACGGGTCGCTTGTTGTGCAAATGTGTCCTCATCCACATTTGGCGCGAGACGAATGCTCTCTGTGTAATCTGCAACCTGAGAAGGGCACTCCATGGCGTGAAACACCCTCCAAAGATGTCGATTGCCCTGCGTAGAGGGCAGGCGGGCGCACCATGCAGTCCAGCGTTGTCTGCCTAGCCGCTTTGCAAAGCGCCGCGCCCGTGCGGTAGCGCGGTGAGGAGTAGGAAGAGCTGATGGGTCATCGGGGTGACGAGTAGCGTAAAGATCCGCCTGGCGACGAAGAGCCCACAGATTCAATAGATGTATGTCCGAGTTAGGGCCATCTTCATTTACAGTAGTGGTAATAGTGTGAGTAGCGAGAACAGCAGAGAGAGTAGACAGTGCTGAGGAGGGGTTGAATGTAGATAAATGATTGCGCGTACTAAGTCCCATGATGTTATTCGTTAAGTGCGGCGTATTTTCCGTAGACGCGTAGACGTGAGGGAGATAAAAATAGGGCTGTGATCGCTACCCCAAGTATCAGAATCAACAGCCCAACAAGGGTTACCGGGACCTAACCACCAAGTCAAATCAGGCGAATACGGGCCACCTCGTGGGCGGGTAGAAGTATTCGGGTGGTTTAAAAGTTTAAATGAATGATCCGAATAGCTCCCTTGAATATGAGCGCCCCTTGAAGAATCCGATGGGTATCCCCACGCAGTGTGTGCGCCGTTGAAGTCACCACCAACTAGAATAGGGATACCCGAGTTGGCAGACCGTAGAAAACGAACCCATCCCAGATTGGGAGATGCGGAGCCAGGACGACTATAAAAAGAAACTAGGACAAGGGGTGTGCGTGCAGGTTTTACGAGAAGGGCGACAACCTCTTGACGTGTGTTGCACCACCGTGAAAGGTCGAGCGGTGTGTGCGGAACTCAACTGTGAATATAAATTGCAGATTTACCTGGGCTGAGGAAGGAGGCGGTGCAGCGGCGATCAAGGATAGAGGGTGAACGGTATGCGCAGAAACCTGAAAGGCATGGAAGTGAATTATGCTCTTTCAGTAGGAACGCCCATGCTTCACCTTTCCGTCGCGAAGGCGGAAGTTCACTTCAGTGGCCTTATTAGAGAATCCTCGACAGTTCCACTGCACCACCATAGATGATGATGCGCTATCCATGACGAGGTCGAAGAGCTTCACGAGAGGGATGTCACCTGTTTCATCAGCGCTAATATCTTATTCACTGTCGGGGTAGTCACAGCTAACAGATGGTCGGCATCTGATTGTGGCCCAGTGCTTCGCCGAGGTGATTCCTCTGATGATTGCTCCCGAGTTATTAGAATTCGTCGAGAGGATTGAGAACGACGCTGTTCCCGGCGCTGGGTGAGTTCGAATAGTCGGCGGCGAGCCTCCGCGATTGCATTGTCTAAAACTGTCTTCATCTGTGGTATGCACATGTGATGGATGCACTGGTCGTTTTGGCGTACCATTTGATCCGGGAAGGAGAGCCACTTGTGCATATGTACGCTGGTGAGGAGACGTGTGGTGAGCAGCGGACTCAGATAACGGAAGTTCAGGGAAGTCGTTGTCGTCACATGCGAGAGCTGCAAAGTGATTACTTGTAGGAAAATCCATTTTTTCAGGCGACTTGTGAAACTTCTTCGCTTGCTTCTTCTTTGGACAAGCCGGGGAGCGAATGTCAGGATCCGGCGATTTGCACAGGGCACAAGGAACTGTTGCTTCATTCATGTCGGCCACAGCTGCTGGACTATGGCAGGTATTTTGCATATGTCCGTTGTGGCAGTTAAATACGACGAGGTCGGAAGGGCTATGGTTTGACGATAGCACCGCAATAGGTAAGGCACTTCGGGAGAGTCAACGGGCCTTGCAGGATAAGTAGATATGAGCCCCGGCGCCCCATAGGCCGTGCTTGCAGTATTACCTGAGATGAGCAGCGAATGTTTGCGCGCACCTCCTCGGGAGGGCTCGTGCTGTCGACATGATAAACCATGCAGCGCAGGGAGTCAGGACCAGATGCAAAATATATTTGCACCGGGACATGCTTGCTGTCATCCAGGGGGATCCGCGTAACTGCGCAAAGTTTCTGGGCCTCCATCAAGGATGGCAAGTTTACCGTGATGGTGTTCGATGGGCGAAGGACGACAAACCCGCAGTAGTTCGAAGAGCCAAGAGCGTGGTCAATTGTGGCTTGAAAATTCCGGGCAGGAATGGCAGTCATATCAAAGCGCAATGTAGGCTTGATGGCAACGCGGAACGAGTTCGTAACAGGCGGAAGACCGCCTTGACTCACGGGAGGCATCTGTGGAGGTGGCAGGGGATGAGACGCTGGTAACGGCCCTTGGTTTGAATACTGAACCGCCGCGACGGGCACAGTTTCCTGAGAGAGTGTCACGGGCACGGAGGCGGTGTAGCAGTCCATGTCACAGGCCAAAGTCGTTGCATCGGAAGACGGCGCACGCTGGAGGTCCAGAGGCACTGACGACTGCATGGACGTGGAAGCTGCGTCAGGTGGCAACACAGCGGGCATCCGCGTAGCTGTCGTCGACAACGCAGAGTCCATGCAGACGCCTAGCGCGGCCTCGCTGAACAGTGCGGAGATAAGCCTAGATTGCCCCTGAGGGTTCCGGTTAGGTTTTCTCACTTGAGAAGGCGCCCACCTTGCCGGGAATTTCTCAGCAGGGGCGTCGTCAGCATTCGGTCTCACGGAGGGCACTGTCCGACCCACTCCACACGCGTGAAGACAGCGAAAATCAAAAACACAGAACTAGAAGCAGACACCAATCCTCCCACTAGGTTTTCTTCTTCTTTCAAAATTAGCTTATTTCAATTGGTGGAATTCTTGTAGCATGCCTTTGTTTGAATGTGTTTGTTTCGACATTTCTCACTCTATGTAAATACTCATGTAAAGCGATGAATGTCGTCTCATAACTGTCGCTGTGAGCTAGTTGATGCGTTGGTGTTTTCCACGCTAACACAGTAAACGAATACGCCAACCTGAAAACTGCTGGACGTACATTTTGTGATACGAATGTCGAAGAAATTCCTCAAACAATACCTGCATCCCAAAAGCAAAAAGTTTTGCTAGGATCGCCACCTTGAGGCATGCGTAACTATGTTTACTCAGTTGGAAGTTTCGACATGAATAACTCGGAGCACGGCCATCCTGCGAGAATTCTACCAAAAGAACAAATAATAATAATAATAATAATAATAATAATAATAATAATTGGTTTTGGGGGAAAGGAAATGGCGCAGTATCTGTCTCATATATCGTTGGACACCTGAACCGCGCCGTAAGGGAAGGGATAAAGGAGGGAGTGAAAGAAGAAAGGAAGAAGAGGTGCCGTAGTGGAGGGCTCCGTAATAATTTCGACCACCTGGGGATCTTTAACGTGCACTGACATCGCACAGCACACGGACGCCTGAGCGTTTTTCCTCCATAAAAACGCAGCAGCCGCGGTCGGGTTCGAACCCGGGAACTCCGGATCAGTAGTCGAGCGCCCTAACCACGGAGCCACCGCGGCGGGGAAAAGAACAAATAAAAAATTACGACCGGTATAACATTATAAAACTGAAGTCCATAGGGGTGGTTAGAAACTTTATTATAGGTTTAATTAGAATGTTTTTCGCGGAAAGTATCCATTGAATTATCATTCCCGTGTGACACCCTTTGATTACTTTCAAAAACCACAAAAAATTAAAATTGGTTTTTGGGGAAAGGAAACGGTGCAGAATCGCCTCACATTGGGCGTGATCTCCAAAACTGGAGCGAATGGCGCTAGCGTCGACCTTGTGCAGCAAGTGGGATCACGGGTCTCCTCTCACTATTGCAGAAGCGCATTATCGGTTGAATTAATGCTTTCAGATGATAAAACTCGGGCTATCATTTTTCGTTGTTAGTAAGTGCCAGCATTTTACACTTTGATCGTGTGTCGTCGCTGGTATTGCTGCAGTTTATTTAAGCTTTCGCCGTGGCCGCTTACTGCTGTGTGGCTCACTGCCGGACTGAGGCGCAGGAACCTGACGTAAGCTTCCACTTCTATCCAAAAGACAGGAAGCTGCGAGAAGCTTGGTTAATAAAGCTGCGGATGGGAAAAGATGCGAGTGTACATTCCCGTGTGTGCAGCAAACATTTCACTGAACAAGATTTCGTCTGTGGAGTTGGCGCTAAACTGTTCAGTGAGTAGCGGCGCATTTACGTCCGCTTATGTCTCTCTTGTGGAGCTAACGAAGGGTGATTGCTGACAGGATGGAAGGAAAGGAAACGATGAACACAATGTTGTCACCTGTTTCAGCAGTAGATGCAGATTACATGTTACAATGTTTCATAATATTTGTTAGTAATATGTAGAATTTAACTCACAGGCAACTGTCTGCAGAGCAAAACAAACTAATAAAGTTTAATCCCATTGATGAAACCAACGTTAGCATTCATACCCTGCTTTGCAAGTTCAAGATGCAGCTGTCACTGTCCTTCCTTTTATTTCTATCTCCAGTTCATGAGGTTCATTGTTGAAAGCGGAGGTCTGAAGGATAAGAGCAACAAACGTGACCTCATCGTTTGCAGAGCTTCACGCTGCACACCATCACGTGTCTCGCCTCATAGACAGCCTCCCCTTCTATCAAAAGCCGGGAGGTCTCATATTTATTCTCAATGAAGTCTTTGATGCTCGACAACCGAAGTTTCTCTGAAATGAAATAAAGGATTCTGCAGTGTAACAGACAAAAATAGCATGCACGAAGCCTTAAATGGAGTGATGATTTCAAATGACCGAGAAAGCTTTAAACATATGGGATAGAGCATAAAAAATTGCGACCTCATGAGGAAAGGGTCAACAAACCTTCTCTGCGCGGGGTAAACACACATTCGCCCAAAGCTCGAATGGTAATATGATCGCGGTCAATGAGCAAGAATGCGTGGCGTGAAATACAGCACTGTTACATTTAAATATTTCTCTTCGTCTTCTCCACCGTCCAATCTGACTGCTCTGACTAAGTTCGAGGGTGCAGACGAATGACTGTGGCACCTTCAGTTCTCTCCATAGCATCACTAACAACGCTGGTCGATGCACGGTCGTCGCCACTTCAACAGCTCGACCACACGGTAACCTGCTTTTCTTTTGCCGAGTGAGTGAGCTTGCTGCCTCAAATAGGGCTTAAAGGGGTTCAGAACCAAGTGTATTTAATAAATGAATAAATAAACTATTAGCGCACAACTAAACTACCTGGGAAAGCGTCACACAGTAGTAGATAAACGCGCGTTATCGCACTTAGTGGGTCAGGCACGCCCCGCCGAGAGGTGGCGCCACAGTATGTCCTCGCGCAGACACCTGAACCGCTCTATTAAGGAAGGGATAGAGGAGGGAGTGAAACAAAAGGTGCCGGAGTTGAGGTATCCGGAAATATTTCGACCACCTCGGGATATTTAAGGTGCACTGATCCTCAGGTGATCGAAATTATACCGGAGCCGTCCACTACGGCACAATGACGGTTTAATTTTCAGCACGTTTGGCTTCGGCTGAGTGCGGAAGCTCGCGTTTCCAGCTGTGCCATGGCAGGCGGCAAGGTAAAGACTGCATTCTGCTCGAAGCTCTTATGAGGCAGATATCTGCCGAGGAGTTGAGTGTGCTAGTATTTATCGTCTTGCTCTTCGTGCTTCCCTGATTCCGCATGATTATAACTAAGCAGGGAGCTTGTATGACAGATGGAAATGAAAGTAAAACGGCGAGTTTTTACAAAAAAAAGGAGCTATCTCTAGAGGCTATGACCAGGTGCTTCTCGCGGAAATGCTTCCGGTGAAAACTTAGTTTTACAGCAGCGAGCTGCAGCACGAGAACAAGGCGCAGAAGGACGCGAAGACAAGCAAACGCTGAACTTTAAAGCGGAACATCGTGAAACCACTGCGTCTATAAACGCAGAAACGAAACGCCCGCCAGGGTTGCGAACACTATAAGTTAGAAGCAGAAGAAATAATATAGGCAGGATTCTACACCGATATGATCAGGAAGTCAAGCCACGACCATTAATAGAAGGGCAACAAGTCAAAAGGTAAGTGGTCATTTTGTTAATGATTGCGGCTTGGCTTGCTCACTATATTGGTATAAAATCTTGGCACTATCATTTGTAATACTTCTCGATTTTTCTCCTTTGCCTTTACACTCAGCTTTTGCTAAGTTTTTGTATTTTTTGTACCTCTAGTGGGAGTTTTGTTTCGGCGGGTATGTACGCCGTGGTTTGGCGATGTTCCGAATTAAAGTTGAAGCTCGGCGCTTTTTTGTCTTCGTGTCTTTCTGGGCTCTGTACGGGGCTTGCTACTCGCTGCTAAAAGCGATGAACCACCAAGTATCCGAATATCATGTTCTATTCGTTCAAAACTTGTCGCAATAATTGATCATGTGATGTTGCTCTGTAGAATAAAGGGAAAGAAAAAATTGGCGGTGGTCTCGCTTTGGTTAAATCTGGAGTGACGCGATAGCTACAGCTGGCCGAGTGAAACTTGGTTACGTGACCGACCACGTGACGAACTAAGTAATCAGCTACGGCGCCGCGCGCCGGCAGCTGCTCCGCACCACGTTACAGCGTGGCGGCGCAGCCAAAGGGGGGCGGCGCCGCCACGCTGAAGGCTCGAAATACTACCGTATTGTAGCTATCGCCACAAAAAGTATGTTCTCATCCAGTTGATGACCCTGCCATTCGTAGACGAGGCTTTCACAGTTGTTTCAGACGCTCTCTGTTTAAGAATAAACGAGATGTGTAAGGTTTAAGAAAGTGGGAAATAGTAAATGTATAGACCTCCTGCATGTTTGTAAACAAACGAGGTGGCGCTGCAGTCGCTAGCGAGCTCGTGGTAGGCAAAAGGTCGGGGAGTGGCGTCGCGGATAGGTGTTGAGCGCGGGTTTTCAAGGCTTGTAGGCGCGTTTCCAGTTTCTGCGAATCATAGCAATGGTCGATGCTTCCAACTTAGTGATTTGTTGAAGTACACGAGCTCGCGTTGGCCACGTGCGGCCTACAAAGAGAAATAGTTTGCCACTGTATTGTATATATGGTTAGTAGTAAACATGTAGAAAGCGTTGCTGCCGTTTATTTATGCGCTAGGCATTGAATAAAACAAGTTTTGACACTCTGCACTAGCCGGAATTATTTTACTTCGGGACAATAGTGAGGGGAAGTGCTGACCTTGTTTCGTCGGAGCACACATGCGCTCATCGTCTGCTGACATACGTACGTGTCGCGCTGTGCGAAAAGTGGGGACACTCCTGTCTCGCTTAGCGCTGTTTTTAGCCGCATGACCACGCACCAGCCAGGCCGACTTGTCCTCTTGTTAAGCTGGTCGATTTGGTGAAAATTATTGATTTCTAGAATTATTCTTTCCTAGCCTTGAAGCCTAGTTTCGTGACGAAAAATTATAGCAAAATATTGAGTACAAATTTATAAATTACGCTTTTTAGAGGTGTGGTCGTCAAAAATTGTGAGGTAATTTCTTTGATTTCAGTGCCGCATTTCTTTGACCAAAGCGAAAGCGAAGATGCCATAAACGAGGGAATAAACTTTAAGGTTCGTTTCGTGGCCGCTCACATTTTCTGCGACTGGATCACTCACCTTCGTAATTCGCATGAAAATCAAATGATTCCATTTGTCGAAAACTATACCTGAGACGTTGAGGAGCGTAATAAATCTCTCGATTTTTTTCCTTACACGTGCAGTACTCTGTTAGTTATTTCTTGTAAGAAACGTTTTCATGTAACTATGCATGCATAAGTACTGATCATATAGAAAAAGAACTAATCGCGTCATCGTACAGAACACGGCTGGCATGAAAAAACTTGGCACTATCTACTCAATTATTTGAGACCTTGGGGGGACTTGACGACGGTGTTAATTATAATTACCCAGAAGTGCACCAGGTATAGCTATAAATAAAAGGAATTACTGAAACTAGCGTAGGCATTTCATATTTGCACCAAGTTTAGTTACATGTCGCATGCATGAATAACGGAAACTTTTCATTGCCGCTTCCCCTCTCAATCTCGCCACGTGTCTGTTAGTAGCACGCCTGCGGCTGCTTCTTTCCAAACAAGCTTCGCGATCATGTACTAGCTCATGAAACATGACACATGCATGATGCAATGAAAAAGCATATGGCGTTTAGCACACTTAAGGTACGCTATTCTAAGCACACCAACGCGACCGCGCAAGATTGACACAACTTACTAGACTTCTTTCTACTCGAATTAAATAATTACGTCGTCGTATCAAGAAACAGTTTCAAGTAAATACTAAATGTCATAAAACGCGCCATTAAAACATGGTGCGCTATTAACAAAAAAAAACGCATTCCTTGGGGGCGAGTGAACCTGTCGGCGCCCCGTGCACTGCGGCTCAAGGTGATAAGTACGTGTGCAGCTGCATATGTCTTCTTTATTTCCTTGAGCAATTATCAGCCTACTAACCTGAAGTTCAGGTGAATGAACGCAGTAACTTGCATGCCATTAAGTGCACTGAGTGGCAGTGCCTATCGACTCCCACACTTCGCGCTTTACTACCGTGGCCCAATGCCTGTTAGCCAGTTTCCGATTGCGGAATTCATGCGCGAAAAACCTATCGAGGCTAATTTAATATTTTTTATGCTACTACGCGGATCCAGCAGTGACGCAGCTGGTCAATACATGCTGCTTCTGCAGTGCACAGGCTTGAAGCAGCCGCCGGTAGCTGCGGCAGCTGCGGTAGGCACAGGCAAGCGGAACCTGTTTTGCCTACCATGCGAAAGTCGCTGCTAACATCAGCGCCACCGCATCTTCGTGACGTCGCGGGGTGAAGGAGGTCCATACAGGATTCCTGCTCAAGAGCGAAAATGATTTAGTTTTATAAATTGAAATCTCCCTAAGGGATCTGGAGAACGCACTTGGGAGCTATATTTGTTACATGGGCCACAGTTGTGAACACACGAATGCAACAGAATGAAAAGTTGGGCTATTTGGATGATGTTCCTAATGAATAAGTGGACGCACACGTTAGGATGACGCAGAAAGAAGACCACAAGTCAACCGCCGTTTTCGTGAGATTTTTGGGCAGGCGACGAACTCTTATATACAAAACGATACCAAAGACAGCAACAAAAACTAACAGTTATCAAGTCAAGGTTGTTGGTCACTGTCAAAGGTATTGTCGCTATCTGAGGGAAATTGGTTACCGGCGCACGTTTTGACTTTTTATTTTTAACGCTGATTTCTTAACATAGTGTTTGTGTTTGCCTTTGAAATTTTGTTGTATTGGAGAGTTCGTTGCCTTCACAATGAACTCGATGTGAAAACGGCGCCTGTCCTCTCGTCTTACTCCGATCTTAGTAACGTTTGCGCCCACTTATTAAACACGAATGCAGATGGCAAGGTGTTGGTCTAGAGGTCTGACCTGCGATCGACCCTTTATCTATCATGCCTTACGTTCGCGCTAAGTTATCGAAACGTGTCTAAAGTGTATGGTCGCTGCTCTTTAAGCGAGCAGATATTCTTATGTACTGGGGATTAACAACAAGATGTCATTGTAGTTGCAAGTGCACTGACATTTGAAGGTTGTGGCTTGCTCACCGCTTTTCGCTGGTGAACAGCAGATGAAAAGTTTTACGACAGCCGTGAGAAAGAAGGCGTTCCCGCTCATTAAGCAAACGTTTCCGTACACTTCTTCGTAAATGAGCCGTGAGAGAAGAATGGCTGAAAGGTGAGAACCCGGCGCAGTTACCGAAGACAAACATTGCTTCGGTACCTCGTTGTTCACAATAGTATAAGTATACCTTGTAGCCGAGTAGTGTGCAGTCTATGCAACAATGCAGACCCACGTAAAAATTGGCGGCATTATAGCTCTGGTTAAATCTAGTACGCAGTGAGAGCTACCAAAAGCCGCGGCCCGTTTCTTTGAAGGCAGCAGCGCCCTTTCTGTACCCTTGCTGTTGTCCCCCTTGCAACTGCATAAGGTTCCTGTCACCACTGAATGGGACGATTAGCTAGGACAGGGGATAATTGAGGGAATCTACCCACAATATCTCCCAACCCCCGTCTGGAGACGCCAGTTTGTATGCCCTTATGTGTTTGGTCGCCCACTCCTACGTGCTCCGAGTGACAACGCCGGTAGACGAGACGCTGACGCGACGCCTAACAAACGCTGCAGCTCACCTCCCGCTACGCCGAACCGTATGTATATACACAAAGCGATAGCCCCTCTGCTAGCATGCGCACAACTGGCAAGACGAACGGCATATGCTCCACGAGGAGCGCAACAGCTGAGTGACGTCAAGCCCGATGGCGCGCCTAGCGGCCATGCACCATGCTGAATTGCTGAATGTGCGACCATGCTGAAGAGGTGAAGCGGCTGGCGTAGTGTAGCTCTCGCTACAGTATTCAATTTGGAGCCTATGACTAAACGCGGGCAACAGCATTTAATAACTCCTCCGGAATGCGTGCTAAAGCTTGCTTCTCCTTCGCTGCCAGAACACGGCCCACGAGACGTTCTTGCAGGCGCTGCTGCGTGTCTGCCATGGGGGTCTCAGCGAGTGCGTCCAGTTGGTGCAAGAGGGGGGCGTCGAACTGCGACGGCTGCGTTTGATGCCTTACATCATCTTCTTGGCGGAACTCCTGGTGTCGCTGCAACTGGCGGAGGGTGCCGAAGGTGCTGCCCGCCACGAGACTGCGCTCACGAAGCAGATCGCGAAGCTGCTGGGTATTTGTTGAAGCACCCTGATCAACTCGCCATGGCGGGTGATGGCTGAAACGGCAAGTGTGTTATTTAACATAGCCACGTTTATCGGAACTGTTAGCCATTTCTACGTCTCTCAGCGCCCAGAAAGGGTACCTGGGCACAGAATAAGCATAGTTGTAGAGCAGTAGTAGTGTGGCGAGGTTTAACGTCCCAAAGATACGCATGAGCGAGAAAGGGCGCCGTAGTGGTGCGCTCCCCATTTAGACCACGTGGGGTCTTTAACTGGCTCTGACGTCGACAGCACACGAGGATTCTTCGACTTCGCTTCCATCAAAACACGCCTGAAGCGGATGATATCGAACCCACGACGTTGGGATCTGTAGCGGAACGCCAAAGCCACTCAGCCACTGCGGCGGTAAAGAGCAGCCGCATACTTACCTTTGACCATCCTCCAAAGATAGCTCGATGCTCTTCTTTGGCGTCAACAGCGCCAGATGTATTATCCCGAGCTCTTTTGTGCGTCATCAATAGGTCGCATGGCAGCTCTTGAGAGTGACTTCAAACAGATCCTTATTACCATGTCTGATAAGATCGGTGGCCTGAAGCATCTATGATGGTCGTTAGATATTTTTGTTCTTAGAGTGTTATTGTAGGTTATTGGCCAAACCAAAGGTGATAATCACCGTGTTGCAGGAATTGAATGAGTTGCATCACTTTAAAAGAAAAGCCTACCATGCGGCCTGTCCCAGCAGCCTGAACTGCACTGGGACTGTGGCGTCAGTGGGATTTAAGCTATCTTACATGAATTAAAAAAAAACGGAAGTGGATGCTTGCCAGACATGCTGTGGGAGAACACGTACCTGTGGTGCCGTCTGCAACGCGAACGCTGTGCATCGAAGACGACGCTGCACGTTCATTTCGGGGACTATGGGGAGGGGAGGGGGCTTATGACACATTGCTAACGGGCACTGGTGCAAAAACGGCGACAAGGAAGTCTTTCACAACTTAAAACTGCATGCATTGGAAACTCGTGAATTCGGTCCAGTTTTTTGTTCAGTTACCACATCACGCGACTATTGGGCGCGTAAGAAATGCTGATGACTGTTTAGAAGCAGTGAAATGGCAATAAAGAAAGGAAAAAGTTTTTTCGCGTGGCTTTCGCCATGGCAAAGACCTCAGATGGTCTCAATTTTTTTCTGAACCATTCAATATGGTGTCTCTGACAGCCTAAGTGTCGCTTCGAGACGATATACCCAACCTTTCTCTGTTTACAGTGTTCCATTATATACTTCCACCGAGTGAAGTACCATCGCTGCTCTTACACTCCAAAGCGTTCTGGCTTTGTATCGTGTCGACTTTGTTTTGTGTACGTGAAAAACAGGCTCGATGGCTCCATTCTACTTTGCAATCTGTGTAATCGTTTCCTCGTATTATCTCCGTCAGAAGTTGTGGACGTCATGTTGCTAAGAAGACAACCGCGAGCTCATCCTTGTGCACGCAGGTCGAAAGCCTGTGGGCGGCTATGAGAATGGCGGGCAGGCATATGGAGAAGGAGGATCCCGACCAGATGAAGGCGCTCGTCATCAGCCTGTGGGGTTACTGCGCAAGGCGAGACCTGCTGAGGGCCTGCGTAATTCCCTGTTGAATATGGTCCAGTTCCACGGGACTGGGTGGTGCACGGCTAGGATGGACACGAACTCGTGTGTGCTTGGTGCCCACTCGTCGTTGAAGCTATGAAGTATGAACTCCCGCTTAATTGTGGAAACCTTTCTTCGCGGTGGTCCTTCATAGGTGCTCAACTTGGGCGTAGCTTAAGAACCCAAAAAGGAAATGCCAATGAAAAGGATTCGCGGCAACACACAGAAGGAGTTTCAGATTGAAACCAGCACTGTGCACTCTTCCTCATGAACGAGCGTCTAGAAATTACCTTTCAATTTTTTTTTCTGTGGTCGTATTGAAGTCTCTCCGAAAAGTAATGTTACCAGAAAATGCAAGGTGTTCTCAGTGTAAGGACCATGAAAGCCCCCTAACTGTGAGCTTTATTTTTTTAACCTTTGATGCGGCGGTTGATTTTCTATGTGCTATGTGAACCCGATACATATCAAAAGCTCCGTATGCTCGAAATTATTCCGGAGACCTCCGCTGGAGCATCCGCCTTAGCCCATTTCTTTCGTTATTGCGTACGCCTTCATGTTTTGCACGCACCTGTACAGTATAGTGTTTAGACCCTTAGCCACATGTTAGGTATGTGTCTAAGGCAGTAATGCAAAAGGCACGCGAGAGAAACAGCAGCAGGAAGTCGCAGCAGTAATTTTCTGTACAAAAATATACTCACCAAAAACCTCTCCGGTTCAATGAAGAGGAAAAGAATGAACACAAATAATAAGAAGCAAGAAAGAACCCGCGATTTTAAACACATGCGTGCAGGAATGATAGATTTTATTACACATATCAGATGGTTTTTACAGAACGATGATTTTACCTAAATCTGGTTGCTGACCCAAAGAATCTATATACTATGCCTGCTGGGCGTCATCACACAAAACAGCAAAGAAGAGAGCAGAAGGCCAGCTTGGAGCCGAAACGACGGCCTAGTGCAGGACCATTGTTTTGATATTCTCTCAACCAGCACTCCAAGTAAAGTCGACATTTTATAACATTGATATAACTGGCCATATTTAAGGCAGGGTTTCAAAATTTTAAACATAGCTTAATTGCATTCGAAAAGTTTGATTGCTTGCGAGGCTCACCATCCTTGTCTAGCTTAGGATAGCTACTAAGCGGACACGACAGCTGTGTCAAGATGCAGATCACCAACCCTTTCTTGTTCTTCTTCCAGGTATCGCTTCGGTTGCTGCCGGCAACGACAAGGCCTGCACTGGCCTGCGATGCGCCGACGGACCGGCTTCAACTTCGCTGCCGCGTCCGCGAAAATCGGATACCGCATCTAGCTTCAGTGGATCACCGTTACTAAAGTATCGTGGCCGTCGGCGGCACTCTATCAAAACCAGGAAACACATCGCCAGCGGCACCAACATTTGGCTCTCTAAATCAAGGCACCGAACGTCTACTCGGCAGGGGGAATGGCAGCTACGTCAAGATGCAGATCACCAACCCTTTTTTGTTCCTCGTCCTGGTATCGCTCGGGTTGCTGCCGGCATTGAAAAGGCCTGCACTGGCCTGCGATGCGCCGACGGACCGGCTTCAACTTCGCTGCGGCGTCCGCTGAGATCTGATACGGCATCTAGCTTTAGCGGATCACCGTTACTAAAGTATCGTGGCCGTCGGCGGCAATCTATCAAAACCAGGAAACTCGTCGCCAGCGGCACCAACATTTGGCTCTATAAATCAAGGCACCGACCGTCTACTCGGCAGTTGGAACGGCAGCCAAGGCGGATTTATAGTGGTGGCGAAGGCTGGGCCGAAAAGTGGTTTAGCGCGACTGCAGCACAACCAGAGGATGGGGGGGAAAACACTCATATAAATAAATGATAAAACTACAAAATTGGAATGTAATCTGCCAATAGAAAAAAATATATATTAGCACCTTGTTTTATGAAAGAGGTAAGTCATTTTATTAAAACCTGGCAAATTTTGTATTTTTGCAACACTCTTGACCTGCCCCCTATTCATGAGTGTGCGGTGCATTACAGCGCGTCTTTGCAGGCCTTGTTTCGATACCCGGCTAACCCGGCCACAGTGGCGATTTCTTATCGCCAGCTGTCTGCGATGGCGAGCCTGGTAAAGCGTATAAATTTAGCTCGCCGGTCTCAAAATGCTCCTTTTGCGAAGTTTTCGTCGTCCTTGCACGTCGCTTCTTTGTCACCGTTCGGTAAGATTTGCACCCCGCTGCACCGCTGCGGCAGTTTTCTCTGTTTTGTCGTTTCCTTCGGCGTGCGGCCAGTGCGAAGTCTTTTTCCGTCTTGCCACGCTTCGCGCTCTTCTTTTGAAGCGCTTAGCGCTTCATTTCAAGATGAGCTTGCGGCATGTGAAGAAACGATGCTCCGTGGTACACTGCGACAGCATGGATAGTACCATTGGTGTCACGCTACACCGATTCCCGCTGTACTTTCACAGGTGTGTCGTCTGCTCTAGGTATGCGCGATAGCTTCGATATGGTTTCGCCGGGCTGTTCGCTCGTGTTTCATAGCGGTAACCCGTTCGTGCGTACTTGGCTTCATGTCTTTTTCAATGTATGGTATTTGCTCCTACGTTGAGCACGTTTGAGGGTGCTAAAGCTGGCTTTAACATTGCCTTGCAGATGTAAACGCACCTGCTATATTCTTTCAGCTGAAGAAATTAAATGTGAAGAATAATCCCAGTGTGCTCTATGGTCTGTGTTGATGCGCCTCATTATGTCATGTTATGTTTGCTTCAATTGAAGCTGTCGTAGCATTGTTTTCTATACTTTTCAATTTCCTGACAACGTTCGTGGCACTTCAGGGCTTTTTCCTATCTGCACTGTGACTATTGAGATGATTAGCCAACTTAAACAATACTGCTTGTGCTGCCTGTGACATGTATTTTTTGTTTGTGTGCCAAGGGTGTGCTTTGTGACTGTATTTGTTTGGTTGCTGCAATAAACAATGAATATGAAACTATGAAAACCATACTTGCCGTACACTCTATTGCGAACTGTGCACTTGAGCCAGTGTTTTGTGCATCATACCTTGCTGTACTCAAAAGCTCTCAAAAGTACTAGCACCAGTATTTGCACCATGCATGCTTCGCCAGTGTCTGGAAGTGTTGCTGCCTTTCTATGCTGCCCCTCCTTTACCAGTCACTTTCATTGCGTTCCCAATTGCACATTAACAAGGCCATAACTAGCAGGAACTCGAGCACATTTCACTGGCAAAGGTTGGGGCGCGCTGAAAGGCAGCGACCTTCGAGAGGTACGGGCTCGAAAACGCGGATTCTACAGAAAGACCGCTTTATAATTCGCGCCAAAAGCATACGTATGCGTGACGTCATTCTACGTCACGTTTGCGTAGTTTGCCCCCCAAAATCCAGGGGGCGCTGGAGTGCCCACGAGCCGCCATTTTTTGGACCAATGGGCGTCTATGGAGCCTTCGCTACCAGTATACATCTACCTTGCGGCAGCTACGTCAAGATGCAGATCACCAACTCTTTCGAGTTCCTCGCCCAGGTATCGCTCGAGTTGCTGCCGGCATTGAAAAGGCCTGCACTGGCCTGCGATGCGCCGACTGACCGGCTTCAACTTCGCTGCGTCGCCCGCTGAAATCTGATACTGCATATAGCTTCAGTGGATCACCGTTACTAAATTATCGTGGCCGTCGGCGGCACTCTATCAAAACCAGGAAACTCATCGCCAGCGGCACCAACTTTTAGCTCTATAAATCAAGGCACCGACCGTCTACTCGGCGGTGGGCACGGCAGCTGCGTCAAGATGCAGATCACCAACCCTTTCTTGTTCCTCGTCCAGGGGGCCCTATTCTCGATATTCGCCGAACCGCCCAGAGCGGGGCGTACCCTTGACGCGTATATAGGGGCGGTGCCAAGGTACGTTAACGCAGAATGGGATGACGAAATTGGAAATGAAAAAAAAAGCATGGCAACAATAGATACTGTCGTCTGCTACTCGGCGCCAAGTTCAAAAAACACTGATGCCCTAAAGCGTGTCTGAAGCCGAGCATATGCGGCGCGTAGGTGCCCACGCGTCGCGCATTACAGCCGATGAGCGAAACTGTGAAATGCGTTGCGGTCTACGCGTATTAGTCCATACATATGCGTTTGCCAGCAAAGGAATATATAGCTCGGTCTTTGGTTCTTAACGCAACGCGAATAGTCGCAAGAATAGTGACGATAGCTTAGCGGTAACTGCGTGAAGCGATGTTCTTCGCGACGCTGCCGCTGCTATACCCGCAAGAAGCGACAAAACTTAGCGGCAGAGCGTGTGGTATGAGTTAGAATTTTTTGGCGGTCCCTGACTCGCTTCGTTGGCACGTGCGGCGTTAAGCGGAAGTCTTCGCGAGCCCATACAATGAAGGCAAACAAAATGATATAGTGGAAATTTATCGCTTTATAACTTATTTGCGACGCATGAATGAAAGATAAAGAAAACAACTTGAATGAAAATTTTGTACCTTTGTCCATTCACGGCTAGGAACATAGAAAGAAGAGCTCCACGAAGTACGCAAATGCGCCAGAATTAAACTGGTCTGTGCAGTAAGGAGCAGTGAATGCGATGACGTTACCGCGCTGCGGCTCAATTCCACTGGAAGCTCTGCTCAACTTTATGCAGATTCACCGCGCGTTGGCCCGCGCGCCCGATGATAGTATATCGTCGGAGGAAAGGCGGGCGCTGTGGGTGCAACTGGCAAAGGACAGGTTTAATTGGAGACATATGGGAGAAGCCTTTGCCCTGCATTGGGCGTAGTCAGGCTGATGTTGGTGACGGTGACTGGTCGTCTGGTGGAATTTAACACCACAATGTAGAAGGTTAAACAAAATTTGTCACGCAGATCCCAGTGATTTATTTGCTATAAGACAACCGTTTTGGACCTGCGGCAGCAAACCTCAGCTCCTTTTAATGCAGCAACATTCCTAGTAAGAGAGAAAGGTCTATTGTCTGGAAAGGTGAACAGGACACCTGGAAATAACAGTCTGCACATATGCTACTCAATCTTGCGGAACGGAACGAATACAGAGGTGAAGGTGATACCACATTACAAGCAGCTTCATGCAGTGTGCAAGACACTTGCTTTATTCGCTTCATGCAAGTTGTTATCTTAATGTGCACATACAAACGCATTATCTAGTGCACGTGGCATATTAAGCATGAACATGTCTCAGGGAGAGGCGAAGGAACCAAATGAGAATAAAAACAACTGTGAAGATCCAGGCATCACAATTAAGTAGGAAGAACTGCAACACGACAAGAAAAGCACAAGCATGACCGCAGCAAGATAACACACAAAGGACACAAGAAATGCAAGGATAACGTGGTCCTCAGCACAATATTTCACGGAGCCAGCATCACACACAGGCAGTGGTATTCTGGCAAAATGTTCATTAATGCTGCATGATATCACTGGATGTGTGAAGATTTTGGCAAGCCCTGTGGACTCCATGAGGAATGTACAACAGGCTTCAGCAATGTTTGTCACCTGATGTGCAAGTGTATAACCTTCCCTGTGTACACTTCACGTACATATTAGGGCCATTGTTGGTTCTTTTCAAGCGGTGTATCACAATGCGGTTAGGCAACAACTACACCATACACTGATGCAATAAAAACCCTGTGATGGCACTAATGCGCACTGCAGGAGAGTAATGCTCAATGAATTACATTCACTTTCAAAGTAGTTTCCTTTACTGTGCATTAAAATAAACAACCGAAACTCTGTATGCACACTAAGACATGACGTCTACAGTTCAATGAAGGCCACCATACCATCCGTAGGCGTTGCAATGCTGGCAAAAGTCTGAAAGGACACTGAGGACAAGTCGAAGTTGCTCTGTAACAATACATTACCCCAAAGTTGCTATGTAGCGATACATTACAACATTCCAATAAGAAAGGGCCTGCTTGTGATGAGAACAAAGCTCGTGTACAGCTCATAGATTATTCGATCAAAGAAGCACTTGAAGTGCGCATGATTAAAGTGGTGAACTGCATTGGCAAGAAGGCTACTACTGTCCTTGACTACGTGAAAGAAAAAAAAATGGAACACTTAAGATGCACAGTGGTGTGGTAACATGGGTGTGTTTTTCAGCACAATTAAGGCAGTTTGAAACATGGTAAGCAAGTCATGAACCGAAAGTATTCATCACGAATATAATGGTACAACAGGTTGCAAAATGAGGAAATTGAAGTCATTGAAAATGCTCGTGCATAAAATTTTGGATTCCTTAAAAATTACCTTCTTGTACAGATTTGCTGGCTATTTTCGTTTCAAGTTCAAGGAGACGTATGAAACCAATCCAAGTCAGGTGGAAATAGGCTGCTACTTTGTTTTACACTGTCAGAAAAATAAATTTCTTTGTTATTTCTTCAAGGTATTATCTTTAATGCTGCGTGGAATGCGATGGCATCGTAATTAGTGTTAAGATGTTATTGTGCAGTATGTACCACCAGAAAAGAAATGTATGGAAAGACTGCACACACCACTGTCAAGGGGAGGTTTATAACAAGACATCATTAAGGCTGCCATGCAGCAGAAAACCCAGCGTTATCCATACGGCATTGTGTCAAAAAACTGCGCCACGCATGCATGTCTGGAATAAAAGTCACCCAAAAAAGCATTTGTAATTTAATTCAAGTGTCAGCACATGTCTCAAACTACTTCACCTCATAAAGTAATACATTTTACATACAAGAAATTGATTAAATTTCAGTCAGGCATCAAAGACCCTTGGGTCACCAGCGAGGCACACTCTACCAACTAGACAACGCAGGCACATTGACTGTATTTAGGTACAAAAGGGGGCGGGGGGCGTGATGTGTGTGTTCTGTTGGCTTAATTTGAAGCTTAGTAATGTAATTACTGCAGTGAACTAGAGATGTGCGAATCAGTGAGATACCAGTTACAGCAATATCATGTAGGCGAACTGCAGTGTACAAGAGTTCAAAGACAAGAATATCGAACCTGTGTTAAGACAATTGTGATACATGTGCGAACATGAATGAAGAACAGTGACTGTGCGTGTGAAGAGAAACCACTGCAGGGAGCCATTTACACCGTCGCGTAATGCCCTCAAATGCTGAGCTTATGTGTCTTCCTACTATATTGGGCAGCTAAACAAGTTGCTTTGCATTTTAGGTGTTGCAACTTGTCCGAGTAAGGTGTTTTACATGTACAGTGAAAAGTTAGTGGAAGCCTGTATTGCCAAAATAATTTATTTTCATCACTGTTCTTCATGAATCCTAGAATTCATTATGCAGCCTAATTGAGACACACTACCTAGTGCAACATTACGTATTGCACAATACACCTCGATAAAAAGATAAGAATTTTTATGGACAGACCCGCCTTTCATAAATATTCATCAGTGGTGTACACGCACCTTGCTGTTGCCCAATTTGCAAAGAGGAGTACCTAGCAGTCACCTTTGCTAAACAAAAAAGTGAAAGCACGTACACTCACGGTCCAGTCACAATAAGGGTGTAGAGGGTAAACAGGTTGTCTTGGATTTTTCTTAAAGCCACCGAACAACATCCCCAGTTTACATCAAGCAAAGTGCAAATGGCGGAGTCAAATAAAATAGGATCTAACACAGTTTGACTGGCAGGTTGATAGCCCAGTGCACAAAATTATCCCGGAAAAAGAAAAAGACCCCGGACCTGGGAAGACCACCTGAGTGACCCAGAAAGATTAATTACAAAGTTTACTACTACTATTATAACTGTCAATTTCCAGCTGGATTACTGAACTGGATCATACCCTTCCAGCTGCAAAATGCCATTTGGAGCTTTATTGTTGAAATTACGTCCAGCTGCATAATTATTGCTTCCAGTTACCTTCAACTGAATTAATGTAGAACTTGTAAGTTTTCGTCAGGGGTACAAATTTTAGTTCGAAGATGGCAATGGGTAACATGCCAAAACTCTGCCCAAGCCATGCATTATCATCTCGAAGATAATAACCATGGAACAATCACTTGACATTTCCGTCAAAAACAGTTAATTGCTGTATATTCACATGCAGCATGTGAAAAAGGTAGTCGAAAGCAAGCACACAGAGGCGACCAAATGGCATGAAGCAAAGCATGTTGCAATCTTACCACACAAACGGTGCCACACAAGATGTGTTGCACCCTGAGGAGATATAAATGACTGCAGACGCAGCAACCGTGCTGTATGTTGAGAATGTTGTGAACTGCTGGCTCTCCACAAACACCAAAGCAACCTGAAAAGCACTGGTGAAAGCTTGTCCAGAAACACTATGATGATAGAAGGAAAACATTTTGGAGCTTTTGTCTTTCATTGAAGCACCAAATAAAATGTGCATTGTGTTCAAACAGAACACGTAAGGAGGCAATACAAGTGACGGCGTATCTTCAAAGTCATCAAAGCATGTGTTAAAGCACACATTCAGCAAGTTGCCCGACGGTAGGCGGAAAGCACTTGGGACACTTCCTGACGTACGAGAAAAACTGCAGAACCCGAGAAAAATTCAGGGGGCACTTTGTTGACCTAAAGTGCGGTGAGGCGAAAGCTCTTTGCGCAGTACTGCTGCTTGTGTCGCTGATGTGTGGTGCAGATATTGATTAAAGACTGCACAATTATTCACTTCACAACACCTTCGCATTAGCACCTGCACGCTTGGTTGCTGGAGACATAGGAGAGGGTTTAGGCGGCATCCGTCCATGTCGTCATTCAGGAGGCGTCTGGCAAGATTGCCAGGGAAGCGCTCCTCTCTAACGATGGTGGCGGCACTCAATGACGTCACACGCTTGCGCTGTAGGCTGAATGGCAGGTATTAAGCACTATTAATACTAATTAACTAATTAATATTTACCTGTGAGGACACTTGCCTGCTTACATAGAGAAATGTGAAAGCATGCGTTTTGAGGAAAGCTTTTTGAGGGAAGGACACAATAGCTCTCATCCGTGGTAAAACAGCGCGGGAAAACACGAGGACGGAACAAACACGACGATACGTCCACGCATTATCACACCGTCTGAAGAAAGTGGGGCAAAAATTTCATATTGATGTTGTATTTTCGTCTCGCATAAAATTAAGCAACATTTGCCGAGCTGTACAGCGGAAGCGAGAGTCCCTACTAGGAAGGAGAATTGGTGGTGGTTGTACCACAGCACACGTAGAGAGGAGGGTAGAGTGCGTCGAAGGTGTTGCATACAAGATCCCCCTTTCATGCGGTGGATGGTATGTTGGCCAGACTGGGCGATGTCTCAACAAACGCCTGAGGGAGCATCACAATTCTTTGGGCAGGCCAGCTGGTTCGAATTTGGCGCTGCACTGCAGGCGACCTGACCACACGTTCGCCCCATTGCTTCATCAGACATTCGTCATCTTCAAACATAAAGATCAGATAGTAAGGTAACTAGTAGAGGCATGCCACATTGTCAAGGAGAGTGCAGCATGCATTAGCAAGCCCTCATTATCACTGGCTAACCGCGAAATCACCTTTTTAATGCACGCGTTTGTAAAAATTTAGATTTAAGATGTTCAGTGATGACGCAGTGCTTTTTCAATATTTTTTTTGAAGTGTTTCGCGGGAATAGCGTATGTACACATGGGCGCAATAAATCACCAGTTCAAATTCAGTGCTCGTGTTTTCGTGTTTGTTCCGTCCTCGTGTTTTTCCGCGCTGTCTTACCATGGCCGCCGCGGTGGCTGAGTGGTTATAGCGCTCGGCTGCTGGCCCGAAAGACGCGGGTTCGATGCCGGGCGCGGCGGGCGAATTTCGATGGAGGCGAAATTTTAGAGACACGTTTACTGTGCGATGTCAGTGCACGTTAAAGAACCCCAGGTGGTTGAAATTCTCGGAGCCCTTCACTACTGGCATCTCTCATAGCCTGAGTCGCTTTGATACGTTAAACCCTCATAAACCAAACCATGGTCAGTAGTAACCAACTTGCCCAGCTTTATGTACTTCTATGTAGCTCTCACATCTCTCGAAATCTCAGTGGACACCTCAACCACATTTGATTATAGCTATAGCGTGAAACTTTTATGCGAACATACCCGCTGGCGAGTCATGAGCCTTTAAAGGCTTTTGCCTTGAAACTAATATCTGTTGTCATGAATACCACTAATAAATGGAAGGCGAAAAATATGGTCGTGTTTGTAGAACAGCACCAAAATGAGAAACACTTCACCAGCTTCTTAGCAGTATGCTGTCAACCTTGAAAGAGAGAAAATGCACATTGATTGTATGTGGCATAGCTACATGAGAAAACCATGGCAGTGAGTGCGATTACCACACGCAGCTGATCATCCACTTCATGTCTGTAAGGTAGAACCTGAAATGTGCTGTGTCCTCCTCTTTGTTGTAGATGTTGATGCTCCGGCTGTTATCGCCTTTTGCTGGTGGTGTTATGATCCTGCAGCTGAGTACAGATGAATGCGTTCTGTTACACAATGCAAGCTGTGCTGATCTTCGAAGAGAACTGTTGACCATGCGTGCAGCACTCGACGTCTTTGCAGACATAATGATAATTCCAGGCGCTCACAAACAACAACACAGAGGGGACACAGCACTTACTCGCAACTACAAACATTTTTATTGAGAGGCTTCTATATATACTACAAAAACGAAAAAACCCAGAGTATCGCACGTAACATGCCGACCGATGAGCAGGAAAATATTAACCCGCGGTTTTCAGTCGCTCTTTCAAAAAACTTATCTCCCCACCAGAAAAGCTAACTGAAGGGTCACTAAAACATGTATGCCCCGTTTCCGCGATATGATAGGGTTCAACTATCTCCAGCGTTACACGATCTAGGTGACGAAAAAGAACACGTTTTGGAAAAAAAAAGAGAACATTTCTTGCGCTTGCTGCAGTTACGACAATGAAGTACCATATTCTTAGAAGTGTTAGCTTTTTCAAAATCTCCGGCATGCTCCATAAGCCGCACATTCAAACAACGACCACTCTGGCCTATGTACACGTTTCCGCACGACATGGGGATCTTGTACACTGTGCCCACTCTGCACGCGACATACGGTGACACAAGCCTGACACCACATCCTCCTTTTCTTTTCTTCGCGCCAAGCTCCGCCGTAGCTGGAATCGCAGGGCATAACGTTGATAGTTTTTTGGGAGCCGAAAACATGACTCGAATGCCATACCCTCCAGCAACTTTCTTAATCCGGTGTGAAAGTCGGTGCACATACGGTACTACCGCGGGTTTGCTGTGTTCTTTTTTGTCGTTTTTCCCCCGCCCTTTACCCAGCGAATGGAATGGAATGAAAAACTATATTGGTTCTTAAGATATCAGCGAGTTGAGGACGAAATCTTCATTCTTGATAACTCTGGGTCCTCTTCAGCCTTGGGTGGGCCCCTAGTCCAGGGCACCACTGAGTCGGGCCACCTCGCTTGCGTGTGCTATGAGGGCCCTTTGGACACCTAGCTCGCAGCTGGTGAGCCGGTTCTCCCATTGCTCTGCACTTGGTGTTGTATGTTTGTGGAATGTCTTGTTTCTCTCGCATTCACATGTGATGTGATATAGTGTTGGCCTTGCTCCGCACCACGGGCATACGGCGCAATATTGTGTGGGGAACATCCTGCTTAGTATGTAAAGATTTGTGAAGGAACCCGTCTGCAGTCTACGCCATCCTGCGGCTTCCTCATTCGTCAACGCTTTCTGTGGTGTGGGGTATTGGAATCTTAGCCCTCTATATAGGTTTAGCAGCTCTGAATAACTGTCCCCGCAAGTAATATGAGGCTCTCCCGGGGGGACTGAGGTGCCCGCTCGGATGGTTAAGCCTCGAGCTAAGCTGTCCGCCCCTTCATTGCCCTGAATCCCTGCGTGGCCTGGTGTCCAGGTTATGTTGTGTGTAGGTTGTCTTTCATAGAGCTGTGCTCTACTAAGGATCTTGAGTACCGTGCTGCTTATTCTACCCCTGATATAGTTTCGGCACGCCTCTTGTGAGTCTGTTAGGATGTTGAAGGATTTTCCTATTCTGTATGCTTCCTCTGCTGCCAGTACGACTGCTATTTCCTCTGCTTCGGTTATGTCTGATACCGCGTGCCGTGAGACTCGTGATTAGTTTGCTTTGATTATTAGCAACTACCGCTATTGCGTGTTTCCTGTGTTTTTTTGGATAGAGGGAAGCATCTGTGTAGACTGTGTTGTCTCTCTGCCCCATCGTTTTTTCGTAGAATTCTGCCCTACTCTGCCTCCGGCTGGTATGGAGACTGGGGTCCATATTGCGGGGGACAGGTTGTATGCGTAGTTTCTTCCTTAGCAGGTCCGGTATTATTGCCCTACTACTTTGCGGTTTTTCTATTTCCCAACCCAGCTTTGTCAGGAGCGCCCTTCCTGTTGTTGTGTAACTGAGCCTTTGCGCTTCTACCTTGAGCTGGCATTCTTCTAGTTCTTCAAACGTGTTGCTGATTCCCAGTTGCATCAGCTTGTCATTGGATGTGTTTCTTGGGAGATGAAGGGCTGTTTTGTATGCCTTCCGAAGAATTGGTTCGGCTTGTTATCTTTCGGCGAATAACCTTTTCGCTGGCTCTACCGATCACGTGATTTGGATATCCGCTGTTAATCAATATTTCCACCTGATAATCGACACTTTCCTTCATGCGATGGTGGCAAGACTTTGATGCAGCTGACTTTAAGCACGAGACCGCGATACCATCCTTGATGAGCTTCGAGGGTGCTGACGTAAAATTTAACAGGCCTTTCGTGGAACGCGGACGGTAACTCCAACAGAGGTGGTCTGGTTTCTTAATCATTAGAAGGTTCAGAAACTGCAACTCTCCTTCATTTGGAACCTCGTGCGTGAACTTTAGGCTCATACCACTATCCTCAAACAATTTCACTATGTCTATTACCCTGCGTACGAAGCTGTCACAGTTGTCGACTACGATTAAGTAGTCATCAACGTAACGAAACTCCTTCCGAAACAGGACAGCTGAATTCAGATCTACCTTCTTGTTAACAAAGCCTAAGAACATGCTACTAAGTGCAGGAGCTACCCTAGATCCAATGCACACCCCTGCGCGCTGCACGGAGAAACGGTCACCATAACCACTCTCTGTAGACTTCAAATAAAACGACAGAATTTCTAGGGAGGATACAAGGGACACACCACACCTTTCAATAAACAACTTTTCATCATTGCCACCAGTGATGCATGAATTGACGCACCTCATTACTTGTTGTGTGGCATCGAGTAATACAGGTCCTCTACATCTATGCTGAGGAAATGGCACTGCCCAGGGTTTTAGTCCATCAGGTACCTGACCACGGCTTCCGGATTCTTGATACTGTACGGGTCATCTGTCTTCAGAGATCCTAAATTGCTCTGTAAATACATTAAGACGTTATCCTGCCACGAGTTATTCTCCGAAACGATGCAACGGAGGGGCACATCTTCCTTATGCGAAGGAGGCCCGGCAACCCCTCGTGAAACCTTCTTCGGCGTGAAGACTCATAAGGAAGATATGCCCTTCCGTTGCATCGTTTCGGAGAAGAACTCGTGGCAGGATGACGTCTCAAATATTTACAGAGCAATTCAGGATCTCTGAAGACGGATGGCCCTTACGGTATCAACAACTCAGAAGTCGTGGTCAGGTACCTGATGGACGAAAACCCTGGGCAGTGCCATTTCCTCGGCATAGATGTGGAGGACCTGTACTACTCGATGCCACACAACATGTTAATGAGGTGCGTCCATTCATGCAACGCTGGTGACAATGATGAAAAGTTGTTTATTGAAAGGTGAGGTGAGGAAAAAACGACAAAAAAGAACACAGCAAATCCATGGTAGTACCGTATGTGCACCGACTTTCACACGGGAATAAAAAAGTTGCTGGCAGGTATGGCATTCGAGTCATGTTTTCGGCGCCCAATAAATTATTAACGTTACGCCCTGGGATTCAAGCTGAGGCGGAGCTGGACGCGAAGAAAAGAAAAGGAGGATGTGGTGTAAGGAATGTGTCACCGTATGTCGCGTGCAAAGTAGGCACAGTGCACAAGATCCCCATGTCGTTCGGAAAATTGTACATAGGCTATAGTGGTCATTGTTTGAATTTGCGGCTTATGGAGCATGCCGGAGATTTGGAAAAAGGCAACACTTCTAACAATATGGGACCTCATTGTCGTGACTGCAGCAAGCGCAAGAAGAAATGTTCTCTTTTTTCAAAACATGTGTTCTTTTTCGTCACCGAGATCGTGTAACGCGGGATATAGTGGAAGCCTATCATATCGCGGAAACGGGGCATTCATGTGTTAGTGACCCTTCAGTTGGCTTGTCTGGTGGAGAGGTAAGTTTTTTGAAAGAGCCAATGAAAACCTCGTGTTAATCTTTTCCTGCTCATCGGTCGGCATGTGGAGTGCGATTACATTAGGTTTGTTTTGGTTTTTGTAATAAATATAGAAGCCTCTGAATAAAAATTTTTGTAGTTGCGAGTAAGCGCTGTGTTCCCTCTGTGTCTGCAGACACTTCATGTAATCATTCAGGGGCCTGGTATGGCCACCCAGCTAGGTAACCAGTCCTGCCTTGACGTGAGCGAAGATGGATCAGTCATCAAGGCTTTCAAGCTGAAATCCCATGGCGAGAGTGGTCCGCCAAATCTGCATTTGACGCACGCCATAACCTGCAAGTTAATGTTATACACTGAAATGTTCAAACAATGTAGACATTAGGTTTCCAAATATTTGAACTTGTTGAAGCTGCAAGTCCAACTACAGTCTCTTTCACGTATCATTGTAAAATATGCTCATGCAAAACCAATCATGAGTACCAAATTGAACTATTTCCATAATAGCTACAGGTACTTGATTGCAGATTTTTGAAACTGAGAACCACAAATAATTTCATATTAGAGTATTTTTATACTCAGTAAAATAAACCACTGCAAAATATGATGGAGGGAAGGGCCCAAGTTCAATTGTTTATGACTACCTTCAGTTTTCTAGTACATGCATGGTTTTGCATTTTGGTCAGATCGAAATGAGAGTGCCATGACATTGTGGTCAGTAAGGAAAATCCAAAGCCACAAACCAACAATGCGTGTCACCCGCACCTATCTCTGTGGTGATCTGAAAACTAGAGCCATGATTTATGTACATTATTTTGATATGCATTTCTAATGAAACTGTCCTTCCTTGCTCAATAAAATATGTATAAATGCAATCAGATATCACTAGCTGAATGTAATTTTACTCCAGGTAAACACGTTAACAGTTCATGCCTGCCACTTCACACAAAGCACGTGCTCACTAGTTTGACGATTTCCATGTGGGCAGTACAGGATAATGAAGAGATATTCCAGACAAATGGGTCATTGCTAGATCCCACACAGGCTTCTTGTGTGTTGGTACCTTCCCCGGCAGGAACAGCATACCTGTAAAAAAAAATGTACAAGACTCATACATTTTTGTTTTCCGCGTGCCCTAACAGAAATGATTAGAGTAAAAAGTTTTCGCCCTCCTGCGGTCATTCCCACGTGACTGCTGTGTAACTGATGCTGTAACACTCCTACGAAAATTTCAGCTTGAGTAGCGAAGCCACCTTTATGTGCTTCATTTGTAATGTCTATGCCCGCTTATCGTATTCCTTAGCTTTCACGCAATTTTTTTTCCACGCTTAAGGAAACGACTGTGTGCTGCACATACTCATTTGCCTTCTCTGAAGTCAATTTCAGCCAACATGCAAAAGGAATTAGAATGATGCTGGACAAACTGTCACCGCTACAGCTTTCGTTTTCCTCACCTCAATGATGCTGGAGGCGTCATGTTTTACCTTTCCCGGCAGACGTTTACGCTGTCTTGCTGACACCTCTGTGACCAGATAGTGCGCCAGAGCACACGGATGTCTCGTCGAGAAGCCCGACACATTCGTGGAGTTTGCTGCTCATCACGGGCGCAAAGCTCACCCGTTCAGCAACGTTCACTGCTGGCGATCGCACCTCAGAGCTCGACAGCTCGCTACTGCCTCTCACCGCAGTGCATCCTTGCACAGCCACGACATCATACGCCTCGTCAGATGATTGCACAGAAGAGCTGTCTAGTCAGAGACAACTCGAAAGCGTCGTGGTGTTATCAAAAGTCTTTCGCCTCTCACAGTTCTACGGTTCAACAAACGACGAATAAATGGAACGATCAGCAAAACGAATTAAAACGATCGAAACCCACCGCCATCACCAAGCTTCATTAAGCGCACAGACCGACGATTTCTTACTGCGAGCGAAGGGTTTGCAACGGGAGAGCAGTTAGCCGCCCTATGTGGCTGCACATTTAAGCTCTGGCTAATAACGCTCTAATCCCTTGCTTATTTCACATGTGCCCTTATAACGCCGTTTATTTGCGTTGTGCAAACAAAGCAAGACATTTATAAGCTTTGTGTTGGCTTCAAATAAATGCATGTCAAACTGCGGCGACCTAACGTCGTATAAATCAGCGTGAATTCACTCATCTGCATAAATCGGGTACCTTTCGCTGGGTTTAATTATGGCGGCGAATTTCCGCCATTTTTAACAATGGCGGAACATCGTAAACATGATGAAACGTCATTTTGACATCACTAGATAATGCGTGCGTATCACGTGTTACACGTGATATTCTTCCAGCGAATCAGATTTTAGAAAGCGGCCATTTTAGGAATGCATCTATTTTTTCCAAATTGCCAAGTCGAGCTCATGTGCTCTCATACGTACCACTTGCACCTTCTTTTGCCCTTAACAATCACTTATATTTAACAGCCGGGCACCAAGAATAACGAATTCCACGTCAATGTGACGTCACCACGAAAAGTGTGTATGCAACAGACGATGATTGACACCCACTTTGCCCTGCTTTGTCGCTGGCTGACAGCCCATCAGAGAGGCAACATGGCGCCGACCGGCGAATGTGAATATCGAGAATAGACCCCCAGGTATCACTAGGGTTGGTGACGGCAATAACAAGGCCTGCACTGGCCTGCGATGCGCTGACGGACCGGTCCGACGGTCCGCGAAAATTTGATACCGCATCTAGCTTCAGTGGATCACCGGTACTACAGTATCGTGGCCGTCGGCGGCACTCTGTCGGAACCAGGAAACGCATCTCAAGCGGCTCCAACATTTGGCTCTACAAATCAAGGCACCGGTCGTCTACTCGGCAGCGGTCGCGGCAGCTGCGTCAAGATGCAGATCACCAACCCTTTCTTGTTCCTCGTCCAGGTGAGGAAATGATGCGGCAAATCATTTCGTAGTAACCATGTCTGCTTGATACTGCTGCCGTGCCCGCGGCCACTAGTGGATGCATTCTTGTGCATCGGTTTCTCACTGCGATTTCTTCTGTTACTCGAAGGTGGCGTTGAATCTGACCCCGGCCCTGGGGACTCTTCGCTTGCTGATCAACTGAAGGCCATAGCGAATGATATTAAAGAAATCAAGATGGAGAAAATTGTCACTAAACAGAAACTAAGCGCAATTGACAAAAAACTTGAAAGATTAAATGGGCTCAAAAAACAAGTATCAGCTTGCACAAAGTAGCTGAGTTCGAGAAAAACCTCACAGCTATGACAAAAAAAAAATTAATGAACTGGAAAATAGAAATTATCGTTCTAACATCACTGTGTACGGCATTGAAGAAGATACGTATGAAACGACTGAAGCGCCGCTCCAATCTACTAAAGATACGGTATTCGAGGGTCTGCTGGGGCTTAATATTTCAGGAATCGAAAGAATACACCGGTTTGGAAAACCAGACAAAGATGATCCAACAAATTGCAGACCTGTAATCATGAAATTTGTCGATTACCGCGATAAGGTCAGCATATTCAAACAATGCTCGAAATTGGAAGGCTCTGGATTTTCTATTGGTGTAGATTTTTCACGTGCTGTTCGTGATATGAGAAAAAAAATCTGGGACCAAACAAAAGAAATCCGCGACCGCAAAGGAAAAGTATTCTTAACCTACGAGAAAGTGCGAATAAATGGGCAACTGTTTGCTTGGGATAACGACGGAAAAGACATTGTAGAACTAGAAACAAAAAAAGAAACACCGCAACAAGAATCTCAAACGACCAGAACCAAAAGTCGATTACCTTCCTCTTCGTCTGTCCACGCTGCATCTAGCTCTTGTAAATCTGCCTAACGGTTAACGAGGGGCAGTGACCGTTGTCTGAGCGCAGCTCAAAGATGAGTTTTATTTACTAATATCCGAAGTGTCATCAAAATACGTACAGACCTCTCCGCTGTCGTAAGTGAGTGCTACGCTGACATCATCGTCCTAACTGAAACTTGGCTGCACGAATACATACGTTATTCTGAGATATTCGATTCACCAAATCATTTGCACTTCTGTCGTCGAGACAGAAAAGATCGGCAAGGTGGTGGCGTACTAATAGCAATCAGTAAAAAAATAATCATAATCTCTTCACATAACATCAAGCGTCGAAATTATATGGGCATCTCTTCAACTAGGCTACCGGAGAAAAATCCAAGGCGAGTGCTATCGACCGCCTAAAGCACCTCCTATATTTGTTGCAGAACTTCTTGATACCATTAATGTTATAGTAACGCATTGCTCTTCGTCATCGATCTTTATATTGGGTAATTTTACTTTCCGGGCATCGATTGGTCCTCGGTGCAACCATCCTCCTCTTCGACACTATGCAAGGAATTCACTAATTTATGCCCACTGTTTAATATTACCAAAATTGTTACTCATCCTGCAAAAATTACTGAAGTTACAAGTACATTAGACCTCGTACTAACAACATGCCAGAACTGTGCTCAGAAATAACCTACATGCCCCAGTTAAGCGACCATTCTTTGCTAAATTTTTCGGTGAACATTCTCATACAAAAATCTGCTATACACAAAAATAATGCGCATGCTTCATCGTGCTGATTTCAACAAAGTTAATAATGAACTAAATTCAATCCTGGCCACTTTTTTCGACGATTTCGATTCGCGATCGGTGAACTCAAACTGGCTCTTATTCAAGAACATAATCTTAGATCTCACCAGCCGTTTCATGCCAACTAGCGTGATATCTTATCAGCGGCATGCGCCATGGTATAACGCCTAAAATAAGCGCTTGTCTTATCGTAAGAAACGCTTCTTCCGTTCAGCTAAAGAATCACGCACTAAACATCATTGTTTCCGTTATCGCTCTGCAGCGTACACTTACAATTCCGCGGTCAAGAACGCTAAAGCAAATTACCAAATTAGCACTCTACAGAGTATGTTGCTCAATAACCAAAGAAAATTTTGGAGTCTCATTAATCCCTCTGAAGCGTCTAAAATATTACTAGCGAATTAAAGTGACGAACCTATATCTGATACTGCTTGTGCAAATATACTCAATGATACATTTTCGAGCTTTTTTTAAGTGGTAAAACTACGTAGTTCCCTCAACTGGCATATAACAACTTCCTCCTAATGTACCCGGTCGTCATCCAGCCTGACGGTGTAGTTAAAATTATTGATAATCTTAAAATATCCTACAGTGCCGGTGTTGATTGCATTACTACAAATTTCCTGTAAACTACTAAAATATATTCATCGCTTGCATTTACTAAAATATTTCAGCAATCATTGGAAAACGGTGAACCAGCGGCCGATTGGAAGATAGGTAAGGTGGTTTCTGAGCATAAATCTCGTAATAAACATTCGCCTTTTAACTACCGGCCCATATCTATTACCAGCATCCCATGCAAAATCTTAGAGCACATACTCTCTTCACATATTGTCACTTTCCTTGAATCAAACTCGTTTTTTCATCCTTCTCAGCATGGTTTTTTAGGAAATCCTATTCATGCGAAACACAGCTACTCTTATTCACGCAATTTTATACTGAAGCTCGGTCACCGACTGCATCTTCCTAGATTTCGTGTAGGCATTTGATAAGGTTTCTCATCATCTTTTGGTACTAAAACTGCGCATGGTAGGATTAGACACTAAGATTCTAAAATGGCTCTAAGTTTTTCTTACCCAAAGTCAGCAATTTGTTACCCATCGTCAACAACGTTAATTCCACCGTTCACCCTGTTCTTTCCGGTGTGTTCCAAGGCACCGTCTTGGGGTCCCTGCTTTTTCTTATATTTATCAACGACTTACCCAGTAACCTTCTTCTGTACATCTCTTTGCCGATGACTGCGTCCTTTTTCGGGAAATAACAGATGATAGTGACAAGTACACGATTCAGTCTGACCTTAACGCTATCTCAACATGGTGAAAAACTTGGAATATGACTTTAAGTGCTGGAAAGTGCAAACTTGTGCGCATTTCTCGTGTTAATAGTGAATTGCCCGTATATACTCTTAATGATGTGTTACTTGATCCAGTTACAAGATATAAGTACCTTGGAATTCATATTACGTCTGACCTTAGCTGGCACGCGCATATTGAGCACCTCAATAACAAAGCTACTCGCATGCTCGGATACCTCAGACGTAACATTCACGCAGCCCCAACTAACATCAAACTTCTACTCTATACGGCACTCGTACGTTCTAGAGTATGCTAGAATATGCTTCATCAATCTGGGACCCTGGTGTTAAGAGTTTGAGCGACCTACTGGAGATGGTACAACAAAAATCAGCGCGGTTTATTCCTTCTGACTTTCGGCGTACATCAAGCGCAACCGCTATGAAAACTACCCTGGGCCTAACTTCACTTGCATCACGACGCAAAATTGCACGCCTGTGCCTTTATCACATAACATTTCATCATGACTCTATTCGCTACCAGTTACTTCTTCCCCCTTCACATATTTCACGCCGCACAGATCACATACATAAAGGAAGCATTTCTACTTGCCAAAGTAAAAGGTTTTCGGATTATTTTGTTCCTCGCACACATATGACTGGAACCACCTTCCTTCCTCAGTTGCCAGAATTCCCGACCCTGTATTGTTTCGGTCTGCTGTTACCGCTTCTATTGAACGCTATATTGTGTTGATCATTTATTTTAACTTATTACGTTTTGGTAATTTATTGTTCTCTGCCGTTGTTTGTATTTTCAGCGTGATTATGTATTACCACCTCCGCTCTTTAATGCTTTGCCCAAAGGGTAAAATAAATAAATAAATAAATAAAACACTGCCGGAATTTGCTTAAAGCTATTAGCCATTTATAAAATTTCTTTCCTCTGTCATCACTTGGTAATACAAAACTATGTTACAGGGCCTGTACGCCACCGATTATTTTAATATCCATATAAAACTGCACAAAACAGTTTAACAAACCTTGAGCTGGGCGCATGATTTCCTTAGTTGCCTATGTGCCACAATACACAACACCGCCTTTGCCCGCTGTTTTCAAGCAATGACAGAAACGAAAACTGATCAACGCTGGAACTCGCGCAACACCCGCCCGGGGCTGTTTTCTTGAAAACATGTCGCGATCACGCTTTCCTCATAACCCATTTTAAGACCCATCATGCAATGAAAAGAGCTAGTTGTGCTTACTTCACATTTCGCACAGTGTACAGTTCGCTATTCTAACAAACTCGTGACCGTGCAATAGTGGCACAAGTTAGCAGACCTCTCTACATAAATATATTCTTGCCATTCGCATTGCCGCGAACCTTGCAGTGTTTATTTGGTCATTCTTCAAAGGTGCCGGCGCGCCGCTTTATCGCTGTGTTTGCAGTGCAAGACGCGATCAGATTTATTTCGACTGCTCTCATCTAGAGAGAGGTGACTCTACTTTGTTCCAGAATGTTATAGTAAACTTGCACGCTTTCTCTGGAAAGTTTGCTAGCACCTTTAAATTGAGCACATTAACCCAGCCCTGTCCCGCAACATAGAAGACCAGACCCGCAATCTGCTTCGGAGCTACGGCGAGTGTTTTTCGTCATCGCCGATGGTCCGACAAATGCGAATTGCCAAGCATCGCATTATAGCCGACGAGTATGCCCGACCTCTCCATCAAAGCCCCTACCGTGTGTCGCCGCGAGAACGGCAAGCAATCTGGGATATAGTGGAAGAAACGATTCGCGACGTTATCCAGCCTTCAAAGATCCCCTGAATGGCACTGGTTGTTTTAATGAGAAAGAAAGACGCCACGCTTTGATTCTGCGTTGATTACCGCCGCTGGAACAGCATAACAAAGAAGGACGCCTACCCCCTCTCCAGCAACGACGACACACTGCACCGGCTCTGCAACACCAACTATTTCACATCGATGGACCGCAAATGGGCTACCTGCAAATTGAGGTCGATGAAAGAGGTCGGGAGAAGACCGAATTCATCACTCCGGATGCCTGTTTAAGTTAAAGGTGATACCATTTGGTCTCTGTTTCGCACCAGCGACGTCTCAGCGAGTAATGGATAGAGTGCTGGCGGGCCTGAAGTGGCAAATTTGTCTGGTATATTTAGATGACATCGTTGTCTTCGCATCGAACTTTGAAGAGCACCTCAAAAGACTTCGAACAGTACTCGACGCCATCAAGTCGTCTGGCCTAATCTTGAAAGAAGAGAAGTGCCACTTTGCCTATGAAGAGCTACAGTTTTTAGACCACATCGTTACCAAAAAGAGAGTACGCCCAAAGCCACAGAAAACAGCTGGTATTGAACAGTTCCCACCACCGGCCGATAAGAAAGCAGTGCGCAGATTCCTCGGACTGTGCGCTTACTGCCGACGAAAAACTTTTCGCGCATCGCCGAGCCCCTGACCCAATAGAGGAAGGCTGACGTGCCCTCTTAATGGGAAGCGCCGCAAGCAGAAGCCCTCAAAGAATTTCAACATCGTTTACACTCCCCACATATCCTCGCGCATTTTGATGAAAACGTCGATACTGAAGTTCATATGGACGCAAGCAGCGTGAGCCTAGACGTCGTCCTCGTTCAAAAAAAACGACGGGCTGGAGAATGCCATTGCATACGCTGGCTGTTCCCTTCCCAAGGCCGAGGCTAACTATTCGACAACTGATAAGGAGCGCCTTGCCATAATCTGGGTTACGCTAAAATTCCGCCCCTACCTGTACGGACGACCGTTCAAGGTGGTCAGCGATCACTACTTGCTGTGCTGGCTAGCCAATCTCAAGGCCCCTGTGGCCGCTTCGCTTGATAAAGTCTGCGCCTCCGGGAGTCTATTGTCACCGTTGTTTACAAGTCCGGACACAAGCACTCTGATGCCGATTGCCTCTCACGAGCCCCTGTAGATGCAGCGCTCATGGACGACGATGAGGACGCCTTCCTGGGACCCATCAGTTCTAGTTTATTTGCTCAGCAGCAACACTCAGACGCCGGTATAGAACGCCTAATTGAGTACTTGGAAGGCAAGGTTCTTCACTCTCCACCTCATTCAAGCGAAGACTGACTTCTTTCCAAGTACAGAATGATGCCCTCGTGAAGAACAACTTCGCAGCGAACAAAACAGCCTACCTCCCGTTTGTACCTGCTTGTCTCTGCGAAGAAATTTTACAGGCTTCACGCGACGAGCCGACAGCTGGACATCTCGGGTTTACTCGGAGCCTCCGCCACAATAAAGGCAATATTTAGTGGCCCCGACTGTCTGACGATGTCGCACAGTATGTGGGAACCCGCCGAGATTGTCAGTGACGAAAGACCCCTCCCATCCGACCAGCACGATTTTTGACCCCATTGAACTCCTTGGAAGGCCCTTCCAGCAAATAGAACTTGCTTGGCCATTTTCCAAAGTTAACGCCTGGGAATAAGTAGATAAGTGGATCTATCACAGCGACCGGCTGCCTGACTCTCTACGCCGAGGCGAAAGCCTTACCGAACGGAACAGCAGCAGAAGTCGCCAAATTTTTCGTGCAGTGTAATCTTCTGCGACACGGCGCCCCCGATGAGCTCATCACGGACAGAAGAACATCATTCACTGCGGAGCTAACGCAAACCATCCTGCGTTACAGCCAAACCAGCCACCGGACAGACATCTGCATACCATCCGCAAACTAACGGACTCACCGAGCGCCGTAACAAAAATATCGGCGAAATGCTCGCCATATATGTCGAAGCCGAACACCGCAGTGCAGCAGACAACCCAGATGACGCCATTTAGGCTCGTCCATGGCAGAGAGGCCATGACCCCGCTAGACGCCATGCTTCCTAACGTTACCGAAGAGCGTCGACGTCGCCGCCTGCCTTCAACGAGCAGAAGACCGAAGGCTTGCCCGATTACGGATCAAAAACCAGCAGCGGACCGACGCCAGACGCTACAACATACGAAGACGCAACGCGGAATACAAGCTAGTAAACCAAGTCTGGGTTCGGACGCCCATTTGCCGCCGTGGATTGAGTGAAAAGCTTTTGCGCGGCTATTTCGGCCCGTACAAGGTTCTTCGTCGGCTAGGTGAACTGGATTATGAAGTTAACCCTGACGCAATGACTGCATCCCAGCGGGACCGCGTACGACCAGAAGTTGTTCATATCGTCCGCCTAAAGCCCTATTATGCGCGCTAGCGAACGCTGCATTTCCACACTGTGTTTATTTTCGCACGATCCGTTTCATTTGTTGCTAGTCGCCTTATTTGTTTTAATGCATAATATCGATGATTCTTTGAGAGGGGAGTAATGCCGCGAATCTTCAGAGAGCTTGTTCATTCTTCAAGGCTGCCGGCGCGCCGGTTTATCGCTGTCTTTCCAATGCAAGACGCGACAAGATTTATCTCGATTGGTCGCAGCAAGGCAGATCAGATTCTACGTTGTTCCGAAATCTTCTAGTTACTTTGCACGCTTTACCTCGAAAGATCGCTATCAGCTTTAAATTGAGCACGGCCGACAGCGGCGGGCATTCTGTTCGACGATCGCCGAACACGCTGCTACGCCACCGCCGAGTGATTCAGTCCATTTTGGGCGCAAGTCAGCCCAAATGAAAATTTGTTTGGACGCCATTTTCGCTGTCGTTCTGCTTCCCGGATTGCAGTCATCACTTCGGGACAGTTTTAAGAAATAGCCCAAAGTAAATGTTCAGTGCAATGAACTCTTCTTATATGTTCGTAGAACTTCTAAATTCGTTAAAATATGCTGTACTCTCAACAAGAACGCATTCCGTGGTCGCGAGTGAGCGGCCCAGCGCCACGTGCCCCAAAAACGGCTCCAGATGATAGTTAAGTACGCAGGAAACTGTCTTTTCCTTGCGCTAATTTGAGCGGGCCGTACTGATGTATACTGCAGTGAGCGTAACACCTTCCCTGTTGCAAATCTTTGCCGTATATAGTGACAGGCAGAGTTAGTCGAGACCCAGACTTTGCTGTAAATGGCGGCCTGTTGTATTGGTGGCAAGTAATATATCGATGCTGATTTAATTTTCTTTTTGTGCTGCTACATGGATCACACAGTGACGCAGCTGGTTAATGCATGGTGCTTATCCAGTTCTTATCCAGTTCTTATCCAGTGGTCGCACCAGTTTTCTGTTTTGTCTACAGTTGTCAACGATTTCGGATTAGGTTCGCGCGCGCTTATCCAGGTTCTGATAGTCCGGCGGTTCCACGGTTACCCGGAAATAGAGAGCTCGGGCTAACTCGTGTGCCGCTTCGTTTCCGAAAACCGACGCATGCGTTGGATTCTTAGTAAGCTGACTTTGCGGGTCATCTCTCTGCCGGTCAGGATCCTCGCCGCTTCCGGTGAGCTTCAGTCTTTCATGAAATTCTAGTTGGCAGTTTTATTGTCGCTGACTACGAAGTTTGCTTTCGTTCCAACGCAAGCGAGCGCTATGGCAACTTCTTAGGCCGTCTCTATGTTGCGGCTGCAAATAGTGGCTGCCGACGCGGGGGCGCCCAGTCCGTTGACAACTTGGGCAACCGCCGTGCCTGGCTGCCCACTAGCCGCATCCACGTTAGTGACCTCTTCGGGCTTCATTTTTTTGAAGCGTTTTGTAAGCGCCTGTGATCTCTTAATCCTCCTATCAGTATTATGCTCCGGATGCATATTCCTCAGGAGTATTGCTATTTTATCCGTACATTTAGGGGGGATCTCAGTTTCACGGCGAAGCCCGCGGTTGGTCTGCAAGCCCACGCTCTGCAGCATAGCTCTGCCCGTCGTGGTGCTGCTAAGTCTCTTTAGCTGTGCCATGCGAACTGCCTCCGTGTATACTTGCCAGCTATTGTGCATCCCCATGGAGAGCAGTTTCTTTGTAGAGGCGCACATCGGGAGTTCTAGGCCTTTCTTGATACATCTGCAGATGAGGGAGTCCATTTTCTCCGTTTCCAAGCTTTCCATGCACGATGAAAGTTGTCACGACGACATAGAGCGGCATCACTGCTCCTGTCGACAGCTTCGCTCTATTTGAACGTCCATAGCGTGCAGAGATAATGAACCATATATGCTTCCCAACGAGCCTGAATGTTATATCAGCAAACATTTCTGCAAATAATTTAAGGCATTCGATTTGAATGCAAGATGGCTAAATAATAAGAAACGCAAGTTTATGCTGTTGTTTCAAGTGGAGCTACCTATGAACGGCATACTGTTTAGAATAACATGGTCTACATACGCTAAAAACTCTTTTCTGCCTGCATATGTTTTAAACCTTTAAAGTCAATCGCATTTTCTATAGAGGTGGTGCTGTATGTATATTGGTTAAGAACGTCTAAAATGCTGAATTATTGTGTGTTTAACCCTCACCACTGACTGTGATTAATTGTCATTTATTTCACATAACTCAACAGTGAGTGTTACCAGCCCCGCGATAGTTCCGTCATTCGTTTTTAGAGCAGATCGAGAAAATTTTGTCATGGTCACTGTAAAACACTATAATTTTCCTAGAGTTGGAAATCTTATTATTGCCATGTAGGAGCGAATAAGAAGCAATAGAAGCAGTAGGAGAAAAAAAGAGGTGGAAGTTCAGTCGGTTGGACGCTATCGGGAGCTGACTTGGTACGCTTTGTATGAATGGCGTAAACCGCCTTTAAGTAAACATTTTGCGCCAGTCTGAATTGGGTGGAGGTTCTGGGTGCACCCTAACCAACAACGGATCATCCGCCAGAACCTCGTTGGAGTCGACGTCTTGCACTTCTACCATCTCCCGTCTCCGAGATATTCCCAGATGGAGAAGCGCCCCCAGACCTGCACTCAGCAACTCGTGGCCGCATTATCGTGAACACCGCACCTTCGCTGGCGCAGCAGGTGATGACGTGGATGAATGGCTCTCGCGTTCCCAACGAGTGAGCTGCTGTAACAAGTGGGATGCGAACGACTAGCTCACTAACGTCGTTTTCTCGCCCATGGACACGGCCCCTATACATGGTACAAAAATCATGAACACACTGACATCCTGGTCGCGCTTTGTGGGGAGCTTATTATGTGCTTTGGTGACGCCTCCGCGAAGAACAAGAGGGCCGAGCAGAAAGTGCCTCATCGGACTCAGCTTCCCGGTGAGAATCACACACAGCATAGTAGGCGCTACACAAAGTCTGCAAAGTAGTGTCGCCTCGTATGGCCGACGAGGGCAAAGTGGGCTGTTTGCATAAGGGCTTCGCTGAAGACATCTATGCGCCTCTTATAAGCAATGACAGCGTGAACACCGTCGCCCCGTAAAAATGACCAGCACGACCCGTGGAAGCGATGCCTGTGGACATGCGCTCTGTTCCGATATTCCGCCTACTGTTATAATGCTTAAGAATAAAGTTTGTGTGGCCGTTAATGGCGTGTCTACATTAGCTCTCGTTGATATAGGTACAACTATTTATGTGATCAGTAGTAGATTTAAGTCCTTCGTGGGACACAAAGTTATGTTTAAATGCGACGAAACTGCAACCGTTTGGGGCGTGAGTGGTGGGCTGTTGCGTCCTCTGGAAGTGTTTAATCATGCAGTTGAATTGTGTGGAGCCGTTTTCCTGTGGAAAATAATTCGTCGTTATGGATAGCTCTGCTCATGACGTCATTTTAGGAATGAACTTTCTGAATCTGTACGTTGCACCAGTCGACTGTTTAATTCACGAGGCTTGTTTCGAGCGCATGATTGTGCCCAGCCTCATACGAACTTCGTGTGACGCAGCAACAGTGTTTTGTGTACACCAACATGCTGTAGTACCAGCGCGGACTGAAGTGGGCGTCCCGGTTTGCACCTGCCAAACGTGAAATGCTCGAAGCTCAAGTGGAACCCATAGATTCCACCTGCTTATAGCGCAATGTTATAGTGCCGCACTCTCTGATATCCTTTGGTAACGGCAGCGCATTGTTGCGGTGAAATAATTCATCTTCTCGCCCCGTTGTTTCGTCGAGAGGCTTAAAACTCGCTGTGTCTGTTTTCCCGACCGCCTTCAGCTGTGTCACCAACCGCATCTGCCCCGGCTGAACCTGTCGAGTCCAGCGCTGAACGCGAAATTCTTGGAATGGTCAGCGAAACGCTGAGCGCCACTAAACGCCGCTTGCTATTCGTCATTCTGGTGCAGCAATCCTCTGTTTTCGATTCTCCATCTCAGTGGACCGCACTTCATACCCATGTCTCGCATGCGTAACATTATCCATACCGGCTCGTATCACCCAATCCGTCAAAAGCCTTATCGTGACTCCTTCGGAGCGCAAACTAATTCACGAGCATGTCCAGGAGATGATAGAGAAGGAGGTCATTCAGGAGTATTGTAGCCCTTGGGCTGCTCTCGTATTTTTTGTCCGCAACAAAGACAACACGTGGTGATTTTTTGTACACTACCGCAGTCTAAATGACATCACCAAAAAGGATGTGTAGCCTTTGTCTCGGATTGATGACGCCATAGACTGCCTCCCGAGCACAGCTCAATATTTCTGCGTAGATCTGCGGTCTGCTTACTGGCAGATTCTGGTGCATCCGGCAGGCAAAGAAGTAACGGAGTTTGTGACGCCAGATGGCTTCTTTGAATTTCATGTGGTGCCGTTTGGACTTTGCAATGCACCTGCGACATTTGAGGGATTTGTGTACACGGTATTGCGCGGCATGAAATAGGACATTTGTCTATGCTATCTTGATGACGTTGGCATTTTTGACAAAACGTTCGATCAGCATAACGACCGCTTCGTTCACGTGTCAGACTGCTTGCATAACGCCGGCCTGGTCCTGATAACGTGGAAGTTCCGCTTTGGCGAGCGTCAAGCGTAGGTGCTCGGCCATCTCATCGATGAACAGGGTGTGAGGCCAGATCCTCAGAAAACGGCGGCTGTGTAGTCATTTCAAGGACCGTGGACAGTCAAAGTGGTGCGAGGTTTCTTGGGGTTATGTTCCTATTTCCGGCGTTCATTGCCCGGTCTTTTACTTTCTGACAACCTTGCTCAGCGCTCAGCTCAACGCTCTCATGTCGCTAATCTGAAGCCATGCCACCCTAGCGGCACAACGAAACTCGTCCGGTGGGGTTGGGCTGCGCAGGGGGCAAATTCCATGGACGAGCGAAGACGAAGCAGTGGAAGTTTAATGGTTTATGGAGGTTTAACGTCTCAAAGCGTCTCACGCTATGAGGGACACCGTAGTGAAGGGCTCCAGAAATTTCGACTACCGGGGGTTCTTTAGCATGCACTGACATCGCACAGTACACGGGCGTGTAGAATTTCGCCTCCATAGAAATTCAATCGCCGCGACCGGAATCGAACCCGCGTCTTTTGAGCCAGCAGCCGAGCGCCATAACCACTCAGCCACGGCGCCGGCGCGAAGCAGTAAGTGAAAAAGAGGTGGGAGCTGTGTCGGTTAGACGCTATTGGGAGCTCACTTAGTACGGCTTCTACGCCTGGCGTGAACCGACCTTCAGTAGAGGTTTTGCGCCGATTACATTATTCTGAGCGATGATTCAGCTAGAATACCATTGTATGTTTATGCATAAGTATTCTGCGGCTTATCAGTGACGTAATCTCACGTTGTTGACCGCAAAAATGGCCGCCAAAAAAACCGAGATGACGTCAGCGCGGCATCAAAGAAAAATAAAAATTTCTTGCAAAGCTGTGGGGATTTGAACCCAAGACTTGCAGCTTGCGAGGCGAGCACGCAACCCCGCGGTAAAAGAAAAAAAAAACTTTTTTCTTCACGGGGTATATATTACACTGAAAATATTTTCCATTTGCATGAACTATTTAGAAATATTTTAGCAAACGCTTCAAAAGAGACATCCAAAAGAGAGAGCAACAGAGCAGTCGGCGGCAGGTAAGGCCGAGCGCGTCATCAAGAGGGAATGCCACTCCGGGTTTAATGTGGGTCTGTTCATGCGCTTCCATCAGTTCAGCAATCATCTGGCAGAAATCAGAGTTCATCGAAACAACTTATTCAAAGTGACGGTCCATCATTCTAGTTTTCAATAAGCAGTGTTGTCCAATGACAACTCCATTGCTTGTTGGTGAACCAAGGCGAACTTAGCATATGTGTTGTCTTACGACTGTATCCTAATGAGGAGGTGTGCTATTAGGAAGTGAATATATCATAAGAAATTAAAAGAAAATCAAGGCGGAAAAATTGATTTCGCATTCAAATCGGGTATGCAGTAGTAGTACCCCTCGACCCTTTACTAATTGAATATGGCCTAATATATGTAATTATAGCACACCCCGAACACGATTATGCCTGTATGGGAGTAAAGAGCAAGCAAGCAGTCCTCTAGCGCAGACATTTCAATAAAACAGAGTGCACTAAAGGACAGCTTACTTACTTTTTTTTTCCTTTCTGTTTAGTGTGCGCCTAGAAGAGCTCACAAAATAGCATCTTCGATTGGCGTTTTTTAGAGAAACACAACCTGAGAGAATAATAAGGCAGGTGTGTAAACGCATGCGAACTAAACGGTCACCTAACTATATTTCTTTGCTGTAAATTGCATGATAAAAATATGGTGCAGCAAGCCACGGTTCCCACGTACACACACATACAAAAAAAACACGACAGCTTACCGGTCTTTGATAGCAATATTTCGTTCACCTTCTGGTTAAGTGTGTACAAAAATACTGTTGTAAATAGGAGTTTATGTCCTATAAGGAGTTTTAATTCATTCTAAAACAATTATGTGAATGTACTGTTCAGTTCAAAACCACGATAAAGAAAATACTTTACATAACTCGAGAGAGTCCACTCCAAAAACGTCTCAAGAGGATAAAAAAAGAATAAATTATTTGAGCAATTTAGTACCCTGCAAGGACGCGGAATTTTTTACCGAATACAGAAAGTGTCATAATCGTCCGGGTAATAACCTTAAAAAGGCGAGAGGAGAGTATTTTGTGCACGTGTTTACCATACATGCTGGGCATTATGATGTCCTCCGGAGAAGGCTTAACTCTATATTGAAACGTGTTTCCCATGAACCAGTCTATAATCTGCAAATACACAACACCGAGCCAAGAGGAGAAAAAATTGCCGTTGCTTTTAAAAAGTAAGCACTTATTACCATTTCTGATAACGCATACATTATTAATAATATATCGGAGGTTGCATATAATGAGAGTAACATATTTTGGAAGCTTGTAAATGAAAGTGTAGTCGTTTACATAATATCGTGTCTCGGCAATAGGGACGCTAAGGATGTTAATAAAATTGAGAAAAAACTGTGTGTCAGATCTTGCACCATGTGTTGCCAACAATTTCTGCCTTTTCAGAACGAAGCAATTTTTCGAAACTTAATGGAGGCTGTTCGCTTTACTGTACTTCACAAGAAAGGAGATAAAAATGAGAACTACCGCTTCGTATGTGTACTTCCTGTAATACCAAAATTGTTCGAGAGGTCTACCCTGACTGCGGAAAAGAACTTACCCTCGCTGCAGAAGAAAAGGGGAGCTAGTAGTGGGAGCATTGCAGATATTGTAAAGGCATTACCCCACATAACCATCAAACACGTGATACTGAAACTTGAGCTCTAAGATTTTCGAAGAAACGGAGATTCACTTATCACGTCCAACCTACATCATATCGAAATAGCAACTAAAAATTTTTGCCTCTCCGATCCATTTCCGGTGTCTAGTATGCACAGCAGGGTAGTATTCTAGGCCCTTTGTCATCATTCATTATGTTAATAACATTTTAAGTATAATATCTAAAGTTAATTGCGTCATCTATGCAACTTACGCGAGCAAAATTGTAACCGTCAGAGCAGGCAATGAGCTCGTTCACGTCAAACGTACTGCTAGAGAAATTAAATCAATGGGCTCGTAGAAGTGGTATAAAAAAGAGCTCAGTCAAAAAAAAGCAGTACTGTTCTGAAGGGAACATAAAATTGCCATTATTGATCTTTAAACAGTTACCTGACATAATTATCAGGCTTAATGATTATTACGCTCGCCAAACAGATATACCGTAAAAAAATGCTTTGACGACGTTTTGATAGCGGACTAAAATGGATGCTCGTCAATGACCTACAAGCCGAGAACACAGCCACAAAATTGGGCAGATATATTTTGAGATATTTTTCGAGTGATGGTGAGAATGTTTGCGAGTGTGCAACAGTTATTTTACTCGTGTTGTTGGCGCAGTTGTAACGCACCCGAGTTCATGTTCCTCACAGCATTCTTTGGTCGACTCTGCATGCCTACCTTTTATTAGAGAACATAGACCTCAATCTCTGCTTGCCACCCTCAAGCCTAAAAAATATCCTGGAATCGATGGAATCTTAAATGCTATATTGTTGCCGAAATATTCGTGTCCTAAATATGTAATAATAACGCTTTTTAGTCATATTATAGCAAGCTGCCTTATTCAAGCGCTGGATACCAAATCGGCTAAAGAAGCAACTATCACACAAGCGATATCCAAGAATAGCGAGGCAGCGATTATGTCCAACTCACAAGCAGCGGTACGCAATTACTTCAGCGGTTGCGTGGGCACTCGGTGGTGGAAAAATTTGGAAACGTCTAATCCCTCGAATGTCCAGATCTTCTAGAAGCATGGGCACCTCTCAACGACGGGCAGTGAAGCGGCCAGCAGAGCTTCTTGAGGTCTCCTCCACCGAGCATCTGACATCCAACATCTCTCTAACTCCAATAACAAACCCCCATTCTTGCTAAGCTATGCAGAAATTACAGAAGGCTAAGAAAATGTTTCTTGTGTTCCCGATCTGGGCATAGGAGATATAAAATCTGCCAGAAAAAAGACGAAAAACGTTAGAATATCATAAAAGGCCAGGCCGGTTAGGAAAAGATGAAGAAGAAAGAGACACTCAGGATGATGAACGGCAGCCGCCAAACCAGGAGCACCGCTGGGGCCCCGACCGCGCCAAGTGTTCTGCGAAGAAGTGACGGAAGGCATGGCTTGTTTCTCACCTCCGCTTTCGCGGCTGCGGTGTTGGCCGCTGGCGCCATTGCAACGACTGGTGCCTACCTTTGGAGGTCCCACCGGAGCGAGGACAGGCCCCCATTCTGCTGTCCGAATATTATGCAAGAACTGGCCTCGTATGCTAACACCAGCATAAACCCTTGCAAGGATTTCTTTGCCTTCGTTTGCAGCAATTTCATCAAAGAAAAAGAAGCTCAGGGAAATGACGCGAACATTGACCTCGCGCAGTCCTTGATTACCGGTGCCCCAAATGAGGAGATACCAATGGGCAAGGCTGGACACTTCCTCACGTCCTACTACAGGACCTGCGTGGAGACACTTCCGCACACTGAAGCGTTCCTGAGGTCCCTCGCTAGCGCTCTTGTTCGTCATTCATGGAAGAGTACGGAAGCGCTGAACACCAAAACGGCTATGGTCTTCATTTTAACTGCGACCATTAAGTATCATTTGCAATCAGCAATTCAGGCGATCTTCAGAAAAACCAGTTCGACGATATCCTTAAAAATTAGTGCAGTTTGTGAAAACGATGGCTACTTTCTTGATGCGATGGCCGCAGTGACAGACACCCTGAATGAACGTGCAAGTACGGCGGTAGCACCGGAAGTCGCCATTGGATTTCTCCGCAAAACTTGTCAGGAACTGTCGGTGTTAAACAATGAGAAGAGGAGGTACGTGACAAAAACTGATAAACTGGAATTTGACAAAGAAGTGTGGACAGCTGAAGACCTGGATGCCGGCCTCAAGGAATGCGGATACTCACTGCAGGATGCAAGATTAATTGACGTCGTAGGAATGCGCGAAATCCGTCTCATTCACGACCAGTTTGCTTTGGCAAAAGGAAATCGTACGGCTCTAGTGACGCAAGCCGCCTTTCTTGTGTGGAACAGTGTCATCAGCGGGGTACGCACATTTAGATTTGTGCCTACGAATTCCATGCCATACATTTTCGACGCCTGCCTGAACAGCGTGTCTTTATTTTCTGAAGTGTGGTACACATTTGCCGCTGAATCGTTTACCAGTCCCGACAAGGATGCTCAGGCAAGGACTCTGTTCGCCACCGTGAAACGCGTCGTGCACGCGGACTGCCAGTCAAGCCGTATCTTCGATGCTCAAGATTCAGAACTCCTGCACAGCTTCTTCAACAACCTGGTCCTGGTCACACCCATTGAGGCGAGCCAAATTTCAGTCACAGTTCCAGATGCCACGAGTGACCTTGGCGAAAGTCTGCTGAGAGCGCGCTTGTACGACTTTGATGTTGTCGAGCGGCGTGAGGCGACCCTCACGAACGCGGGAGAGACACAGTACCACGATGTTTTATTCTTGGGAGACAGGCAATTACTCGTGTCGGCCTCTGTTTACGCCTTTATTAATGCCAGTTCTGGAAACCATGAGCTGGCTAACAACGCTCTTTTGGGTCGTTTGTTGGCAGAAAGCATGTGGTACATGGTTCTCACTGTTATTCAGTGGAGCTCATCAACTCGGTCAAACATCGATCATTTCAAGACCTGTCTTGCAGAAAACTACCCGGGCGGCAACAAAACCGAAGCCAGTGATGATGTGCTTGTCGCTGTGCTGGGCCTATCATCGGTTCTGAACGTTCTTAGCAAGTCCGAGTGGTACATGGTCCGGCCCGCATGGAGCCTTTGGCGCATTTCAAACGCTCAGTTTTTCTTCATGCTCAGCGCTTTCTACCGGTGCTCTAGTGACTGGTGGCCCCAGACTGCGGTCCTCGTCAACACATCAGTGATCTACAGTGAGGACTTTAGAAATGCATTCAGTTGTCCAAACAGTGAGCCTATGGTGGGGACCCGTGACTGCTTCCTCCGGACGCTGCCTCGCGGCTGAGCAGTCGCGCACGGTGGAGCGGCTTTCGTGAAAGCAGCAGCGGACAATGCAGAGTGCACTGATGAGTGCCGATTTCCTTGCATTTCATTCTTGCTGTTCATTTATATTGCTCGTTTTTTGCATAGAACTTAACATAAATAAATCTCTGAAAATTGTGCACGAATTTACTGCATGGTAAAAGTTTGTAGTTCATTGCAAGCAGCTAAAACATTAGGTAAGTTTAAACTGACGGCTTTTGTCGTCGGAAACACTTCAGCGACATTTATCTTTCTCATATTTAGAAGCACTTACCAGTGCTACCGCTGAATGCTCTGAACGTATTCTTCATGACTGTGTGCTTATTCTAGAGGATAATATTCGTTAATTTTTTTTTCGAAGGCAGAAGATCAGCAGCCTGTTTTTTAGAGTTTCTGATATTTCTTTTAAGAATCTTGCAGAAACGTCATTATTTCGCTTTTTTATCTAGGAAACCAATATACCGGCAGTATCTATTCCCAAAAAATTTTCGTGTCAGTTGTGACATGTGTACACTGAACTAAGCCTAAAAAATATATCTTAATATATTTGTTCTGGCCTTGCACTGTTGAATGTTTTGTGTAGGAAAAAGAGGAGGCCAATAAGTGGTTGTGTTTTGCGTGCGAGTATGAAGAATACGCATATACTGAGAGATCTGCTTCTCATTTTGTAATATCGTATGTCGAAATGACGCGTAATTATGGTGAGGCCTTGATAGTTTTTGCTATTTAATGCCCTAAAAAGCACACATTGCGTGTCAGAGATATTGAGGAGACCATACAAAAAATTTAAATTGAAAATTTTGAGAGAATTTATCATTTTGACTGGAAGCGGAAACAGACTTGTATTATTCTTCAAGAAATCGGCACAGAATTTTGTGAGAATGAAGTGAACACCTCCAGACGCCATTTACCGTTTCCATTTGAAGCAAATATTTTTGCACCTTTTTATTATACAAAGGTCTCAAGAAAGTTATTGGCTCGATTTCGAAGCGAGCAGACCGAAGATTAATTAGTTACACACGTGTCCAAAATGTTTCACAAACTCTCAAAACAGCTGGAAAGTGCAATGTTAAAATTTTAGGACATCTGAAATTAACACTTTACTATTAATGGAATTATATTGTCACCGACAAAAGGTTGAAGCACACAGAACAGGTTTAAATAGACGTGCTGAGGGTGCAAGACAGCAGGGAGCTTGAGCGAGGAAGTTGACAAACCTCTAGCCCCTAGAATGGCCAAGTCATATCAAGTCCTATCTAAAACAGTTCGGCCGTGGTACGGCACCACTGGATGGCTTCGTGCTGTGGCAATATTTATCCCATGTTTTCTGGATATGACTCCATGAAGTTCCGGGACAAAGCGTCGAATAAGCTCTGGGGTAACACATGCACTTATTCTTTCTCGTTTCGCCGCTCCGTGCCATGATAAGGCGCCGCCAAGCCGGCTGGTCGACGGTTGCGCGAGGCTTAAAAAAATCCGCCGAGTGTACACACGGAATGCCAGCAGTGGGGGTGAAAACCTTACAATTGGCCGTCCTTGGTTACAGGATATGTTAATTGATTATTTTCGCAAAGCTGTCGCCGTGCCATCTTTAGTTGGACTTGCAGTTCGTCCTGTTTTGAGATTCGCGTCACACGTGTCGCATACGACGACGCATCGGATGTTATGATTCCACTCAGTCTAAGTAGTTTCTTATGTGCATTCGTTTCCGCTGTTCACTGGAGGGGCGTCCACCGCCCTTTAGTTGTAACAAGACGTCAGGTAACGGGAGACGGTCTAGTTGTTCGCCCTCGGCTGTGAACTGTAATCAGCGCGAGTGCATTCAGTTGACGCAAAAAAAGAAACGAGTCCTTCGTACATAGGACAACTTAAGGCTACGCAAAACAACCACGAAAAGCTAATATCCGAACTAAAAAACCGGATTTCTTTGTTACAATTTGATCATAAAAAGGAACTAGCAGATTCGAAAATAGAAGAAACTAACGAAATAAAACGTGAGCTTGCAGTCCTTTAGGCCGCCAATATTGACGCAAGCAATCGTATGCTAAGAAACAACTTACTTTTCTTTGGCCTTAAGGACTGCGAAAAAGAAAGTTGGGAAGAGTCTGAAAAACAGGTACGAGCCCTTTGCTCTACTGAGCTCGGTGTGGAACTAGACACAGGTAGTATAGAACGTGCGCATCGACTCAGAAAATACTGTATGGATAAACAGCGCCCAATCATTTTTAAATAACCTCATTTTAAAACAAAAGAAAACATTCTGTCGTGTGGGCCCAAACTGAAAGACACGGTCTACGCAATCAGAGAAGACTTTGCCCCTGAAACGCCTTGCTCGTTGCAAACTTCTGCAGTTCATCCGCCCCCAAAAATGTGCATTCAAACTACGACTTGATAAACTGCATGTTGGAAAAAAGTGCTTTACATACAACCCCATTACTGACACGGTGACGGAATGTACGGCCCGTGTTCCCAACGCTGATGGTAGTGAATGACGCGCAACGAATCATGTTCATAACAGACGTCCTCCATCTTACCTCGACATCCATATCGCATTTACCAACATAAGGAGCGTAATTCGAAAGCGTGACCAGCTTCTTAGCTTCATCGACGACATTGAAGCGCACATTATTATTCTAACTGAAACCTGAATAACAGAAGATATCCTCGATAACGAAGTCCTTCCTGCTAATCTGAACTTCACCACGTATCATCGCGATCGCAGCAACCGTAGAGGGGGCGGTGTTCTAATAGCTGTAAGAAATACATTGTCATTATTCTTAATGCACCACGACGACGTACTCGAATTATCATGGGTATGTGCTCATACCTCAACTGTGAAAGCTATAACTGGCAATTGTTACCGGCCACCCGATTATGGGCCATCTTTCATCAACTCACTCTACCGTAGTTTAGCGTATATCAGGGATAGCTTTCCCAAATCACCTATTTTTTCTTTTTGGCGATTTTAATTTCCCCCAGATTAACTGGTCTCTACTTAGCGTACCTGGTAAATCGCAGTCCAGTGAGCCCAAGAAATTCCTCCATCTAACCCTTGATTTCAGTCTCCATCAAGCCATACCACTTCCGACGAGAAGGAATAACACCCTTGATCTCTAGCTGACGAGCAGTCCTGAAGACATTAAAGGTGTAACGGCTCTTCCTGGATTCTGTGACCATGCACTTCTACACACTTTCATATCATTGCTGCTGAAAGTTAGATCAACCGCTGAAAAGATAATCTTCAATTACATAAAGCGAACTTCGATGCCATCAACGCGAAACTTACACGGTTTTATGAGCATTTCTGTGAGTCTTATCTATCAAGAACAGTTCATCATAACTGGGAATTATACAAAACAGCAATGATAAACCTCAGCAACAAATACATTCTAAAAATAAATATTAGGTCCGATCATAGCAATGAGTGGTTTACCGTAAGCCTGAAACGTCTCCTAAACAGGAAAAAGCGCCTCTATCGATCCGCAAAGAAATCAAACTCCCCTTTTACATGGGACCGATATTATCAATGTACAAAAACGTTCATTGAAAGCTTAGCTGCTGCAAAAAATAATTTCTTTTCCATAGATCTACATAGAATCCTACAGTCGAACCCCAACAAATTCTGGCGCATTCTATCCCCTAGGTCTCGCCCGAACCAAACAGCGCTTATGGGAACTGATGGAGAACCAGTCGAACCAGATCAGTGTGCCAGCGTTTTGAACAGCTATTTCGTCTCGGTGTTTTCTCCTGTAAGCAACTCTACCGCCAAAACTTCACCAGGATCCTCATCAGTGGCGATGCCTATGATCCAGGTTGATACCAACGGTATCAGCAACATTATTGCTTCCCTAAAGCTGTCTTCGTGAGCAGGCTGTCACCATATCAATAGCAAACTACTAAAAAACACATCAACGACTTCGGCTCAGATAATACAATTAATCTTTACTCATTCTTTACAATCCGAGGAAGTTCCGGATGATTGGACAATGGCCCAAATATCCCAGTCTTTAAATCCGGTGACCGCAAATTAGCCTCCAACTACCGTCCTATTTCTCTAACCAGTGTGCCATAAAAATTACTCGAGCACATTATATCCACAAACCTAATGTCACATCTTGAATCTAACGACTTTTTTTATTCGCACCAGCATGGTTTTAGGAAACACCTTTCATGTGAAACCCAGCTTGCCGAGTTAATACACGATTTGCTCGAATCCATGGATGCCAACCTCCAAATAGATGCTATATTCCTCGATTACTCCAAAGCATTTGATCGGGTCCCGCACAATCATTTACTTCAAAAGCTTTCATCACTAGGAATACCCGTCAGCCTAATCCGTTGGATCGAAAATTTTCTTTCAGGGCGCAAGCAGTTCACTTCTACAAATGATAGCCACTCTCCTCTTTCCAATGTAACATCGGGAGCCCCTCAGGGCGCCGTCCTGTCACTACTACTATTCCTAATTTACAATATTGACCTCCCTTGCAAGATAAACTCGGAATTATGGCTTTTTGCCGATGATTGCCTCATATACAGAGTGATTAGGGCAACCAACGATTCATCTTTGCTTCAGTCCGATCTTGACACACTCTCCTCTTGGTGCGATAAAACCCTCCTCTCCTTAAATATTAACAAATGCAAATCCATGTCGTTGACAAGAAAACGCACCGTGAATCTGCATCAATACAGTATTGGCTGATCTTCAATTGATCCCGCAATATCCTACAGATATCTTGGCCTCCATCTAACGCCATCGCTCTCATGGGTAACTCACGTTCAAAACATCTGCGCTGCAGTCTCTCGCACACTCGGATACCTGCGCCGTAACTTGAATGCTGCATCCCCCGACATAAAAAAACTAGCATATATAACATTAATTCGCCCAAAACTACAATAAGCCTCATCCATTTGGCACCCATCACAAGCGTACCTCGCCGCTGACCTTGAAGCCATAAAGAATCGCGCCGTCCGTTTTATATCATCTTGCTATTCAAGGAAAACCAGTATCACCGCGCTGAAAGACTCCCTGGCCATCCCTTCACTCCAGTCACGCCGCATTATATCTCGCCTCTGTCTTCATCATTTCTACTATCACCCACGCACGAGACACGAAAAGCTGCAACCCTCGCACAGGACGTCTAACCGCCTAAGCCATGACCATAGCGTCGCATGCATCAACTGTCACACCTTAGCTCTAAAGTCATCATTTTTGTCGGACGCGATAGCACTATGGAATGGCCTGCCAAATAGCATCGCATCATGCACTAACCGCAAATCATTCCGGGATAAACTAAATGACCATTTTTCATGAGGGCAAAAGGTTCCTGCCATATTCAATTCGGCACTTTGAACAGCTGATTATTTTTATCTACTTTTACTTTTTTCTGTGTGATGCCTTTTTCGCTATAGTTTTCCCTTGAATTAATTGAGTGTTTCATATATATATATTTCTCGTGTTTCAAACTCGTGAATTTTACTTTGCATTGTATACGCGTGACAAGATCATTTAACTGTCAGATACTGTTTTTTGTTTTGTTATTGTTCGCGTTTGTCAATTGATTATTTCTCTTTTGATCTTGATTTTGCTCCCCCCTTATGTAATGCCTTCGGGCCTTTGAGGGAAAATATAAATGAAATGAAATGAAATGAAAAAAACACCCACTTGGGGGTAAAACCGTTAGCCCCCTGTGTGAAAATAGAGTACACTTTCGTTTCCAGAGCTTCCGTTAAAATACTTGCGGAGATTACAGAAATGGAGTTGCTCGTGGCAGTGCCGTGTGCCACCAAGTAGAACTTAGAGCAATACCTAAAATACGTATTGCTGGTGGAGATCCGGAGTAGACTACTGAGATCAAGGACGTCAAATGGCGTACATTCTGCAAGAGCGCTGCCCTTTTTAAAACCTTTTTGCCCGAAGAGAAGGCCAGCTTCACCGGAACACTGGTGAAGAATGACTTGAGATAAAAGGCCACAGTTAACCTGTGCGTTACATCTACGTTGCATGCCTTTTAAACAAAATTGCAGGAATTGTGGACATCTGTAGTAGTCCTTCCAGCCGAAAGACGTAATGCACTCTGCATAGAATTTGAAAGGCTGCAAAGTGGAGACCTGATGAAATCTGCCGCAGCCGGACGCCTTGTTTGTGGACTTCGGGTAGGTCATCAACTGTGTAACGCAGCAGTTTGTGCAGAGTAGGTAGTTATATAGCCTTATGTGTCTTGTCGTATCTCAGCTGGGCCGCGGTGGTCGAATTTCGATGGAGGAGAAATTCTAGAGGCCCGTGGTGGAACCGAAGGTGGTAGAAATTTCCGGAGTCCTTCACTACGGCTTCCCTCATAGTCTGAGCCACTTTGGGACTCACATTCCGGCAATTTTAGCCCTTGCTTTTACTCTTTGTGCACTGGTCTTTTGCCGACTTGTTTTGTTTGGTTTAGATGCTAATATTTGGCATTCTCTTATTTTCTTTTTGCTTTTATGTCAATTCTTTTCTTTCCAACTCTTTACACCATTTCGAAGGGTTCACAAACAACTATGTGTATTTTCCTTTTTGCTCTATGTTTTTAAACATTAAACTTGTTTATTCTGCTCCAAGCGCCTTTTTTAGGTATATTTACACTTTACCTACTTTTCTACACCCCCCCCCCCTCTTCCCAGCCGCTTGGCCTGTATCTGTACTGTTTATATCCGAAGAAGGGATGTCTTCTCTAACCGCGCACGCTTTCATCTGTTAGCTTCCTTGCAGCCCCTCCATTGTTCCATGTTTGTAGTATTCGTTTAAGCTCCCTGCATCTCTTTTTTTTTGTATACTAGTCGTGTATTTTTTACTCGTCGTCCTCAAACCTAATTTAGCGTAATTTCTTACCGGTTCTATTCCTATTTCCATACTGACGAAACGTGATCGGCATATACTTGCTTTTTCACCACTATTCCTTCGTCCTGGCTAGATCTTCCTGCATAAGGCGATTTTGTCTTTAAACCACTGCAGCATGGTTCTCCTCTCATTTTTTATTTTATCTACTTTTTGTCTGACTGTTTTGGTTTGTTTCTATTTCTGCCATGTCACCACATTACCGTTTCCTTATTTTCTTTTTGCTCGTGTCAGATGCGTTGGCAGCTTCTTCCGTCCTTTCCGTCCGTCCTGTTTTCCCCTCTGTGTCGCTTTATCTGTCTGTCGTCTTCTTACACGTTTTTGCTGCAATGGTTTCAATTATTTTTGAGTGTTCACCTCAAGAACGTCCCCTAGCAGTTTTTTATTTCGCTGCTCTTTCGGCTTTAGAACAGCTTGTTTCCTGTTTTGCTCTCCTGTTTTCCTCGTTTATTCAGTTTTAAGCCACTACCTCCTAGCCGCCTTCTTCACTTAACCATTTTGCTGGGGTCATCTCTCCTCAATGCTGTCGTTACCTTTTTGTTTTCTTGTCGATTTTGTTGTCATCCTGGAGACACGACTTAACGATTTGGACTCTCGCCTCGTCTCTTGCTTTGTTCTTCATGTTTTGTTGGAGAGGGGCTCTGAAAGTGGCTCCCAATAAAGTAGCGGTGCTCTTGGGATGAAAAGAGGTCGCTCCACGAATAGTCTCCAGCAAGAATTTTTTTAATGCGTTAAGCAGAAGCTGAGCTCTGTGTAGACAAAATTTGGATTTCAGCGTCTTCGCGCCTGTCTTTTCCTGTTCACTCGTCACATTTTGCATGCTGAAAGGCCGGCGCTTCTCCCCCCCCCCCCCCCCCCCCGGCAACGCGCGCGACAATTCCCCAGGGGTAAGGGAGGGCGGAGATTCCTGACCCATCGCAGCAACGCGACGGACTAGCCGCGCCTATGCTTGTTGCGTAACCTGTTTACGAATCTTGTCGCCATCTCTTAGCCGGAGCGTGTCACGGAGCAGAGAGCGAACATGAAAAAGTCGCCGGAAAGTGCTCGGCAACTTCCGCGCGTAATTGTGGGTGCTGTGCTGCGCGTGGAAGTGCATTTGGCTCAGGTTTTCATAACACTACACGATGCAAGTGGTAAAGGATTACGACTACTTAGGGCAGGTAGCGACAGCTGCTCCGGATCATGAGAGGGATATTATTAAAAAGATAAGAATGGGGTAGAGCGCATATGGCAGGTTCTCTCAGATCATGAATGGCAGTGTACCAATATCTATCAAGAGAAAAGTGTACAACAGCTCTATCTTACCGGTACTCACCTACGGCGCAGAAACGTGGAGGCTAACGGAAAGGGTTCAGCTTAAGTTGAGGACAACGCAGCGAGCCATGGCAAGAAAATTGATAGGCGTAACGTTAAGAGACCGGCAGCGGGACGAGTGGGTCAGGGAACAAACGCGTGTTAATGACATCCTAGTTGAAATCAGAAGAAAAAAAATGAGGTTAGGCAAGGCATGTACTGCGAAGGCAAGATAACCACTGGTCCTTCGGGGTAACGGAGTGGATTCCAAGAGAAGAGAAGCGTAGCAAGGGGCGCCAGAAGGTTAGCTGGGCGCATGAATTAGGAAGTTTGAAGGCATAGGTTGGGCGCCGCTGGAAAATGACCGCGTTCATAAGAGATACATAGGAGAGACCTTAGCCCTGCAGTGGGTGTAGTCAGGCTGATGAGAATGACGATGATGATCACACAGTGCAGTTATTGAGCCAATTTGTGTACTCTCCTCAAAGGGTATTTCAGAGCCACTTAAACGCTGTCTTTTATTTGAAATGTGAATTTTTTTATTTTATGCGGTTCGCTCTGTTTCGTTTCTTTCGTTCGCTTTAGTCCTGGGAAAGTTCTCCTTGTCTGGGCTCCCTCTGTTTACTTTTTTCCTTCCGAGAGCATTAATAAACGGCTGAAACAGGCTTCAGTCTCCCGATTCACCAAGTTATTCCGCGGCAAGCGCTTTTTCCTCGAGCTGCTGCTCTCTTTGTGCCTAATTGCGGCGTTTCTGCCTTTCAAGCTCTTCGCTCTCCGGGCCTATTTTGCAAATCGGATTGGGGGTTTGTCTTCAGCTCGCCACTGCTCATTATCTGTCTCCTTCTTAATTTTTCTGTCTTGATTATCATTCCAGCCTTGTTATCTGCTTCAGCCGTTATTCAACCTGCTTTCATGACATCAAGAATCGCACCTTTTTTTGGGAGGGAAGTGGGCCAGAAAAATTTCCAATGCCAATGCCTAGGAAATTTTGACGAGTTCGTTCCTTTTAAATTATATATGATGCATAAGAGACACATGCCATGACCATTTTGTTAGAATTCGTCTGTCGATGACTGCTACCGGGCAATGAGCTTTGCAGGCCTTATGAATTCTTCTCAGCACTGTAGTGTTCACTCTCTCATCATCAGCCTTGGATTCAAAGCATACTAAGTTGCCTTGAAGCAATCAAAGCTCTCTCCAATACTCCACGCTGACCTTCTCTAGACTGCAAAACCTGCTCTAGAGATCTCTGACAAATTGAGAGAGAACGTAAGGCCCTAACGGCGCTTTGGTAGCGGACGGCAGTCAATCCCGCAACTGCCATCCACTGTCGCAACTGGACGACCAATCGTTGCTTCGACTGTTCTGCCGTCGGCGTCATCACGGTAGTGTGGCCGAGTTCCTTGGCAGTCGTCGCGGCGTCCACGTTGCGGCAAGCCACCTGACGAAAGATAACGATAGGGCAAAAGAAAATCGCCTACACGGCCTACTACACGGTCGTTCACGTAAGATGTCGCACACTATTTGTAGCGAGAGCTCACTACGCAAGCTCTTCGAGACTTCAGCGTGGCACTGCTTGAGCTCCGTGGCGGCGCCGTGGTGACGGTTGGGCACGTGGTGCGGAGCAGCTGCTGCTGCCGGCGGCGCGGCGCGCCGGCGAAACCGAGCTGCAAGAGCTGTTTGCATGCGCCGTGTCGAGATGGTGGGGGGGAGTTGAAAGGGGAAGAGGGGGAGAGAGTGAATACACGTCCAGGGATGAAGATGAAGAAGGAACGCCCAACAAAACGGAGCAACGAAACACTGACTTTGCAATTCGACAGTCTAAAACATTTAGCGAGAAAGCCTAAAGAAGCTGAGTTTTCAGTGCTTGAAGTGTTTTTTTCGGCAAAAACCGACAAACGCGATATTCCGTTTAGAGAACTAGTTTCTGAGCGCAACTCTTGGCAGTTAGTTGTATCTACTTACCTGTGCAGACATCTCTCTGAACTTAACGTAGCGGATCCTTTCATGGTTCCCAACTCAGAAACTGTTGCAAGGTTCCTCAGGGATGAAAATCCCGGCCCTTGCTCTGGCTTCAGCGTGGACGTGGTTGATTTGTACTATTCACTTCCACATATCCAACTCATGAAGTACGTCCAGCTATGTATTACTGAAGACAACGATGAATGCTTCTTCCAGAATTCCTGTGGTGTTCCAACCGCGTCGTTTCTAGAACTGTTGTCATTCTACCTCAAAATAACACGTATATTATGTGGGAAGACAAAGTACTTATGCAAAAGTCGGGTGTCTGCATAGGTGCGAGGGTAGCCTCTATCCTGAGCAATATCTTTCTGAGCCGCGTTGATAGACAAGTGTCGAATGAATTATCAGGAACAGTCATTCACATTTTCCGTTACGTGGATAATTTTCTGGTGTTTGGAAGGCCCCTATATCTTGAATATGTGTCACGAGTTCTTGATTTTTTTACACAAAATGGCTTGGGACTGACGTTTACGCATGAAGTCCCCCCGCAAAATGGCTTGCAATTTCTTGATTTAAAACTGACTTTTGAGCCAGGGCCTTTGCTTTTGAGCCAGGGCCTTTGTGCTAGGGCCTTTGCTTTTTCTAATCTATATTAATGATTTACCTGCCTGTGTAACATCTAGACTTCGCCTTTTCGCTGATGACTGCGTAATTTACCGTAACATTACTACAGACAGTGACCGCCAATCTCTACAATCTGACCTGAACGCAGTAAGCTCTTGGTGCTCATCATGGTTAATGGCAATAAACGTTTCTAAAACTAAACTAATATCTTTCACTCGCCGTACAGCTCGCATTCCAACCACTTATATTCTAAATGACAATACTGTGGAACTAACATCAACATACAAGTACCTTGGGGTGCACCTTCAGTTTGACCTAACATGGCATCACCATATCGACCTCACCCTAGCATCTGCTAACCGCTCACTTGGTTTTCTTAAACGTAACCTCAGATACGCCCCTATACACGTTAAAAAGCTTGCTTATATAACTCTAATACGCCCTAAAATCGAATATGCTGCGGCCATTTGGGACCCTATTCAAGCCTACGTTATCACTAACATTGAATCCTTGCAAAACCGTGCTGTTCGTTTCATATTTTCAGACTACTCACCCTTCACAAGCCTTTCAGCATTAAAAAAACGTGCCGAACTGGAAGATTTGTCATATCGCCGTAAACTTGCTCGCTTAACCCTTTTCCATAAGCTTTATCACCACCCATCCCTTCGCCGTGATTTGTTTCAGTCACCTGATGCTCTCTTTCCACGCCGTGATCATTCTTTCAAAGTTAAACGCGTAAACTGTCATTCATCGTCTTATGCCAATTCATTTATTCCCCGGACTATCACTGAATGGAATAGTTTGCCATCAGTCATCGCCACATAAACTGACAATAAAAAATTCCAAGAGCTTCTTCGCTGTGACGGAAATGTGTAAATGTTTGCTGTTTTTGTTAGTGTTCAATTTTTCTTTGTGTGATGCCTTATGTTTTAATTAGCGTTTTTTTTTTATTTTTTTTTTACACTTACTTGTTGAAATGTATCGCGATTACTTATGATTGTACCCCCCCCCCCCCCCTATGTAATACCCTCTTCTGGAGGGCCTTTAGGGGTAACTTGAATAAATAAATAAATAAATGTGTGCTGGCAATATTCCCCCCGAAGCGAGAAGCCCCTACTGAACTATAAGTCGTTCCATTCAAAACTGGTAAAAGGTGGAAAGGGGAAGAGGGTGAGAGAGTGAATACAAGCCCAGGAATGAAGACGAAGGAACGCCCCAACAAACGGAGCAACGAAACACTGACTTTGCAATTCGACTGAGCCAGTGCCACTCGGCCAGATTTATAATAAGCCAATTTATAAAATATAGTCTTTTTGAGTTAGAAGAGCACCTTTTTCGACATGGAATTCTCAGCTATTTAGTACATCAGAATACAGCCAAGATATGCCAATTAACAGGCTGGTTAACTAATATTGAATATTTAACATTTTAACTCTCGCTGTTATGCTCCTTAATTATTGGGGGGCGTGTAGCCCACCGTTATTAATATCAGTTTTTAGAACCTCAATAACCCAGTTGCCCTCGGAGCTGTGGGTCCACAAAATTCGACTTTGTCGTGCCAAAATACTTGAATTTTGAGGAGCTTGCAGGAAAACCAACTTCTGCAGTGCACGTAACCCATCATTTTGGTAAAATTTGCAGGGCCACAGAGCCAAGGGTGTACACAGTTTCAAAATTCTAAACTTTGATATGAATATTAATTAAGGTGGGATGCACGTCTTTAAGTAATTGAGGAGCCTAGAAATAATAGTTAAAAAGTTAACCATTCAATAATACTTAAGAAGCCTGCTCTTAGCACGCCCTAGCTGTATTTTGATGCACTGCACCGCTGACAATGGTATGTGGAAGAGCGCGCTCTTCTAAGTCAAATAGTTTTTATTATTTTCTAAAATCTTAGGTCAAACACCCCGCATAGTTATTGAAACATAACACAACAAAGGTTTGGCGTGGGAACCGAGAGTATTCTGGCTTCTCTAGACGTATCTCACTGAGTGACGATCGGTGAAGACCACCTTGCTCCGTGCCTCTCTATCTCCCTCCCTCTCTATGTCTCCCTCTCTCTCGGTATTTCAATCTCCTATCCTCCGCTCTCATGTGCGCGCTCACTTTTATACTCGTAGTCGTATCCCAGCAGGCTCCGGACTCTGGCCACGACCTCGGACACAACGACGCTCGAGGTTAGTTCCACTGCTGCGGCGCGGTAGGTGCAGTCTTGTAACGTAAGTGCAAAAAACTTGCACACACAGTACAACATTATTGCATTGGAAACTATGAGTGGTAAATAATAGGTAGGTTTCTTGTCATTCCTCCGCTTCCACCTCCGGCGCGACATGGCCGGTGCGGAGAGACGCGGGCGTAGGCCTAGCGCAGCGGCCGCAGCTTCGAGTTGGAATGTCCGTAAGAAAAGTTGGCACAGGGCAGAGGAAAAAAATGCAGGCATCCTCAGATTCGAGGCGTCTTCTGGAGCCTTCGGAATCTGATGGTTGGCCCGCAGGAGGTCGATTTTGTAGAAAATCATCGCACCGTGTAGGCTGGCTATGACATCGTGAATATGAGGCACCTGATAGCAGTCGGGCATGGTTGCTCGAATGGGGCCTCGATAGTCCCCGCAGGCTCCCCAGTGTCCTGGTATAGACTTCGGCACCATGTGCAGTTTTGACACCCAAAAATAAGCGGACGGACGGCTTACGCCGAGCTCGAGCATATGGTGAAATTCCTCTCGCGCTACTTAATTGCAGCTTTTGTGGGGACAGGTGGTGTGGGTGTGCGTAAAGTTGTGGCGCTGTGCTGAGAATGCGGTTGCATACATTCTGTTTGATGGCCGTGCAATAAATATATCACAAATGTATCACAAAAAATACATTACAAATGACCTGCAAAGCAAATAACCAGTTAGCAACCGTTTGGCTTTCCTTGAAGCAGCATTGTCATCATCTGGTTCTCAATGTGAAAATGTAGCAGAGAATGTGTTATACAGGCAAGGCTGCAACACTGGTGTCATTATGGTGTAGGATAATAGGTGGCGGCAACCAAAGACTGTAGAAGGCATTTGTCTTTGTGAATAAAAAAACATACTCATGGAGTGGCGACCGCATACATGAGTGTCACACAGACTACGCAGCACCTTTTTATGTTTTTCCAAGGACGGTGAAGTCATTCTGAACAAAACTCCCCAGGCTTCTGGAAGCAGTTTAGGTTAGTTATTGTTTTGATGTTAAGCAGCCAAGCACAGCAGCTATAAATTAAAAAGATCCCATCATTCCGGTCATATATACTGTACTTCCACTTATGAAATCATTCACACAATGAGAAAAAAATTGTACTGGAAAAAATTAAAAAAAAATAAAATTGGAAACGATTGTTTGCTTGCATGTGAATAATTGTAACTGCTCATTAAATAATTTGCCACATTCTAGTCAGAATTATGTATATAGCCTTTTAGATGTATCATTTCTCTTAACCAGTTTGTCTCGTTAAGTTTTCAGCAGCTAGATAAAGGACTGATTACCATAATTACTTCTTTCTGGATCACCCTTTGTTGTCATTTTGTAACCAGTTTTTTTTTCATACTATTTATTCCAACCAACTCTGATGCTTCAGTTTAAACTAGTAGCCTGCTGTTCAATAAGCAGGTTTCTTGAACTGTTCTTTATTGGCCAAATCAAATGTGCAGCATATTGTAAATGTCAGAGAGTTGCACAGCAATAATTTCCAACAAACCACAAATTACAGTGGGTCAAGAGTAAAGGAAGAAACAAAGCTTTGTGTTTCGTCTGCTTCTCAGATGTTTGTGTCACGGCATTTACACGCTGGCTTCAAAACAAAGAAGCTGCTTACGTCACCATTGTCTCTCTTGAGCATTCATAGTATGCATTTTTTATTGCGCAAATATGTTCTTTGGCATAAGAGAGTTATATGTGCTGGGCTCATACATGCGGTCAGGGCCTCCTGGGCATTGCAGATTCCTCTTCCGACCTGCCCCTTCTGCCCCTCTCTCGCTACAGAAGCGACGTTAGGCCACTTCTTAACTTGTCCGGGACTTCGGACGGCACGCAAGCTCCACCTCGGCAGCCAGGATTGCCAACCCAGCCGACCACCAGACACAAGAATCTGGATGCATGGGCTTCAATACTGCGCCTTGTTGGCATTTATAGCTAACACCGACCTGCATATGCACATATGCAATTTTTTTTCAGATCATATTATTAATTTATTACACAAACACAGAGGGCTTCTTCCAACGATTGTGTGATACGACATATTATAGCGGTAGGGTTGCAATCAGGAGTTACCATTACCCCAATGTAACAGAGCTTGTTTATTCGCACAACATGCTGATCCATTTATGTCTTATGCGAAGCCGTGTTGCCAAAAAAACAATAATTCTAAATCATACTAATGATAGAGCAGAAAAGGGAAGGAAAAAAAGGGGCTCAATATGACAGGCATGTTGGAAGACAACAGTCACCGAAATCAAGTAGCATCGAGGATGTCTTTTTTTTTAATTTGTGGTCTTCCTTATTGGGAGATTAGCACTTCAAATTTAAACAAAAATCCTATGCTACTTGGTTTCAGCGATTGTCGGCTTCTGTAATGTATACTAACGATAATAAATGTTAGATTGGAGCAAGAGACGAGGCCCGAATTAGAGAGAAAAGCTCAGTGCATGCAATTATTTGAAAAGGCTGCAAGTATGTTCTGTTAATGTTTCTCTCAGGAGTCAATTATGTACGTCTAAACACTGCAATTTGTAAATTAGAATAAACTGTCCCTATTTATTTTGAAGAACATGATCAGAAGCGGTTGCAAAATGAATGGAAAATTTGAAATTTCATAAATAATCTGTACTGTTAACTTCGGTCATCATGGGAGCTGATACCATGAAAGCATACCCAGGCAATACGTTTCCCTTCGGTTCACACCCCAAAGGGCAAAATTGCGCAATAAAATTGTTAACCGTTATGCAGCTCTGCATGGATCGACAGAACGAGAAGCTGTACAATATCGGGAAGTGTGACACATTTTTCTTACTTTCTTTACTGAAAACATTTAAACTCGTCTGCGATGTTGCGTTTGTTGTGAAATCGTTTTTTACAACTGCGTTGGGGTCGGCCGCGATCGGGATCCTTGGCCATCACAGCAGATCGCAGTTTACTTTTGACGAAAAACCTAGCAGCTAAGAACGTAGATGCAACGGATGACTCGCGAGAGTTACAATACCTGCAAAAAATCTGCACGCTGTGGCACCGGGTACGCCACTTTAATTCGGAACGCTAGAGAAGTCCGGCATAATTGCAAGCAGCGAAATGATCGTAATGTATGTACGATACACCTTCGTCCCCATGTCCGCACTTGTGCGGCTCAAGAAACTTGCGGATCCGAATAAAAGGATCGCTCTACGACCTTATGCGCAAACGTTTTCATACCGCGGTTCGCTCTTTTATATGTGCACGCAGAGTCCCGCGCATAGATTGTCTTTTCGGGGTAGGGAAGCTGTTCGCCTAGTGGTGGTGGTAGACAACATTTATTGCCAATGCACCTGGTCCAGTGATATTTGCTCGTGCGCTGTGACAACGCCTCCGTTGGCTATGACCACGACGGCGTCTGCTCGGCTATGTTGGCGGCTGGTGGTGCGCCTCGCGCCGTCAATATGCCTGGCATTCAAGCATGGCACGCCCCGTTGTCAAGAAGAAGCAAATAATTCATGCCTCTTCTGTCAAGATCAAATATCACATGGACATTAGGAGATAAACATACGTGTCACGTCGCTGCCAAAGTACTGCGTTCCCTCCTGCGTCGTGGTTGCCGTGGCTTGCGTCATCTGCTTGCAGACGACGGTGGCCTGATAGCATACCCGAGGGGGAACCCGGATCCGGCAGCAAGTCAGCAAGCGGCCCCTTTTCTTCCTCTATGGGTCCTGTCAAGTAGGTCATGTGACCACAATGCTGTTGCCTGTCAGAGCGGAAGCCAAGACGTATCAGCAAGTATTCGGGGACTGTAAAATCAAATTTGCCCTCTGTGTACCGACGCGACTATAGGCATGGCGACTGCCATGGGTTTCCGCACAACACCCCTTTTGTTGGGCGTTGTGCGGAAAGCCCATTTTTGTGTTGCGAACTGTAATGACGTTTGGAGCGTCTCAGGTAGTCCAGGGCATCTTGGTTGGCGGGAACAGTTATTACTGAGCATGTTCTGATTGTTTTGCACAATTTATTTGAGCGCGAGAACCGAAAGCATGTGATTGCAAGTAATCGAGTAAAAATGCTGAGAATTGCATTACAGTTTATCTTTAGGAGTAACTTATCAGTGCGTATAATAGAAATTTATGAACTGAAATAAAGCATGCATAAAGATCGAGCCATGGCGGTGGGTTAGGCACCGCAATAGACGATATAGTGCCTGCGGTAATGCAGAGGCTGCCGGATTTGGGCTGACAGCGTTCTTTTTTAAGTATAGCGCCCGCATTTGTGTTGCATCTGCCCAGAAGACCTTGAGAAGGGACCGATGTGGGTAACTATAGAGGGCGCGCCTGTTGTCAAGCCGCGGCACGGCCGATGTGAAGTCTTTTCGATTTTGTGCGCGCAGCCCCAATTAGGCTTAACGAGATTTTTCTCTCACAAGAGCCAACAATTATGTTCCACCTGCCCTCAATTTCCCTAAAATAAAACCGAAGTGGGCAGCGTATACGCGCCCTTTTTCCAGCCCCAACACAGCCTATGTGGTACCTGTAGAGGTTTCGTGTGGGCAGCCCCACCTGGGCTAGCAGAGGTTTTTCAGTATAGAGCCCACTTGGATAGTACCTCTGCTCTCAAGTACGCTACGAAAGACCGGTGTGGGCAGCATCTGGGCACGTCCGTTTTCCAGCCCCGCCACGTCCTATGTGGGACATTCAAGGGTTTCGTGTGGGCAGTCCCATTTGGATCACCAGCGCTCTTTGGAGCATAGAGCCCACATTAATGTTCCATCCGACCTCAAGTACCCGACCACCACGGACCGACGTGGGCTAGATGTGGCAAAGCAGCATGAAGTAGCCGTAGCTACATCGATATTGCAGCCAACTAGAATCAACAGGGGATGCCAAATTTAGGCCAGCCCACTTGTGCCCACAGGGGCTGATGTAGGTACTCAAAGGGTTACCCCACATGCCCTTGTGGGACCCACCAGGTCCCCCATTGTGCACTAGTTGGGTGCATTGATTTCGTCTTCCACAACAATCTCCAACGCAAAGTACATAACTTCGTATTACACAGACCACACATGTTTAACATTCTCGCGCAAATATTTGGAAAATTAGAAAATAAGGCACTTTTACGGAAATATTCATGGTAATGGTTCATTCTGATATTTAGTAAAATCTTTCTCTTAAAGCGTTTCCATCGATCGCATTGTCACGGATCCTCCGAATCACACTCGGACCGAAGGAATGGACTAGGCGTCAGGTGCGCAAACACAGACGCACATTGAATACACCCTACGTGACGCACACCCTAGAACACAAAACTAACACAAAAAACAAAGAATAAAAATACAGACGAGCCACGAACACTGCTACCAGCGTATACTATTAGCGTTCTACTATTAGTGGTCGGCGTTCGTGCTCACGGTTGGTTCGGAGCGGCTGCGGCATTGTATGGATCCAGTAGCCCGCGTCGAGGCGGCGTTCGACGTGCTTAGGCTGGCGTCGCTGGCGGCGTCGCTGGCTGCGTCGTATAAGCTCCCGGCCCAAGCGCCCGTGGAGGTGATGCCAGTGTTGTTGGCATTGGGAGCACCACCCGGAAGGGTGGCAACAGCACTGGAGACACCCCTGGCCGTAGCAGGTGCTAGCGTCGTTATTTAACTCCCCAGAGCTGGCTCAGGAACGGCAGGGAGTCCACGATGCGAAGCCGTAGAACGCGAGCTCACCGGAGCAGTAGCCGGCGTCGCTCTCTTCCAGCCGAAGCGTCCCTGACCCGCCGGAGCCTCCGCTTCTTTGTTTTTGCCCCCCGTGTCTCGCTCTCCCTCGCCCTTTTATAGCCTTGGAGTTAGTCCACGTAAGCCTTGTCGTCGTCTTCTTCTTCTCTTCTCCACCAATAATCTCTCTCTACCTCATCGAATGCTTCTCCCCCAAACATCTCTCTCAAACTCACCGCATGCTTCTTCTTCATCCTCTATATTCTTCGGTTAATCCGCGTCGTCTTAGACAGGTTCTTCCTAACTCTTCCTCGCTCCTCCCGACGAAGGCGGACCACCCCGGAATGAACAATTCGGGAGAATTTATTTACATTATTTACATATTGTGGGCCCTTTTCTGCCGTCAGGATGCGGCCTCTCGTCACGGCATCCACAACCCGTCTGTCTCGTCCTTCTCGGTCGTCTCCTCTCTTCCCGGTCCTCCTCTCCAGCTTGCTCTCCCTCGTCCTTGCTTCCCCGCTGCTCCCTTCGGTCAGCTCCCCGGGAAGGCATCTTGAGCTGGTTCCCGTCGTTACGGAGGCGGCGCGCAGACCTTGCTCTTATCGGGCAGCACCCTTCTCCGGCGTATTTCGCAGGGGCCAGCATCTCGCCCTGGCCGTACCCGGCGCCAACTGCCGCCACCTCGGTCAGTGCACGCGGCCGTTTCTTGGGCGCGCCGGATCACCCGCGCGTACACGCACATAACCGCGGCGTCCTTGTGGCTGCCGTTCATCTTCGGGCCTTCGGCGTCCGCCAGGCGCCGGCTTCCGGCCCCCCTTCACGCCGCTCTGGGCGGTCTCCCATCTGTCGTCCGAGCCGCGCGAACCTCCACAAAGCCACCGCTTGTTTCACTCGCGTCCGGGGCGAGCCAGCAGACACGCCCGACAGTCTTCTTCACACTACTTTCCTTCATCAGTTTAGACTGTTTATTATATGTGACACGCATCAAATAGTTAAGACTGCCACAAAAAGCCAGTGGGGAACACTTGTGGCAGTAGCAAAAGCGCTAATAGAAAGGAAAATACAACACTGGGTCATATTGTGATAAATTGATTGTTGTAGTGAAATCTAATATTATAATAAAAAATTGCAGTAATAAACGTTTTCCCGCTCAGAAAGGCTCTTGTCCAGTATTGTTGGATATGAGACCATGGTCGTCATCCTGAGTGCTAAGCCGCCACACAAGATCCCAGTCAACGGTAAGTCAGTCTCAAGACCGACCTGTATGGTCTAACTACGGCATAACAGCATAAAACTGCGGCTTAACTGTGGCATAAGTGCATTCAGGAAAATTTGTTCCCCCAGTAAAAAACCCTAAATTCCTTCCTTAATAAGCACTTCTTTAAAAATCAAAAAGGTGGGTATGTCAGCAATGGTTTCACGGATGGAGGTGGAACCATCACTTGCACGGAAAGTGCGCTCGGACGCACGGAGTCAGAACAAGACTAAAAAAAGTGGCCGCTCTAGTACCTACACCAACTAGCCTACCATCAAAATCATGCTGGACCGCAACAAAACTATGCCAAAGCGTATAAAAAGGATTACTAACACTTATAATTCTTAACGCAAATGCCTTCTGATATGTTACATACATCTCTGCTTGATAGGTGACTGGAGCTCAGTGAGACCACAAAGAGGAGCATATTTCTTCTGTCACCATTTTTCGCTCTACCTCGAATGCGGAAATAAATTGATTGATTGAAATGACTTAAAAATTAACACCGTACAAATTCACCACGCCCTGTCGCGAACACAAGACGCCAGCCAAAGAACACCCAAGCAAAATCGTTGACGAAAAGTTAATGCACGCAGTTCGCGGCACCCGCAGTAGAAAATGCGCTGCGCCAGGCTGAAGAAAAGTCGTCGCCCCAATAGCGAAATCAGTTAACGCTGAAAGAAAACCCCCTACCGCTGTCGCAGCTTTGCCGTATCAGTTCGAATGATCGTCCATCAAAATTTTGAAGTAGAAATGATAAGTCCAAGAAAGCTGTCCTTGCGCCAGATCTGCACAAAATGCGAGAAACATTACGGTTAGTGCGATTTTTCAGTAATATATAATGTAAAACATTTAACCTCAAGTTAGGAGCCCTCACTGTATTAGAATCTAAGCGATTGAGATTATTAGCTTATTTCAATTGGTGGAATTCTTGTAGCATGCCTTTGTTGCAAAGTGTTTGTTTCGACATATCTCACTCTGTGTAAATACTCATTTAAAGCGATGAATATCGGCTCTAAACTGTCGCTGTGACCTGGTTGATGTGTTGGTGTTTCGTATGCTAACACTGTAAACAAATACCCCAACCTGAAAACTACTGGACGTACATTTTCTGATGTGAAAGTCGAAGAAATTCCTCAAAGAATACCTGCATCGCAAAAGAAAAACGTTTTGCTAGAATTGTCACCTTGAGGCATGCGTAACTATGTTTACTCAGTTGGAAGTTTTGACATCGATAACATGGAACACGGCCGTCCTGCAAGAATTCTACCAAAATAACAAAAAAATCACGACCGGTACTACATTTTAAATCTGAACTCTTTCGGAGTGGTTAAAAGCTTTATTATAGGTTTAATTGAAATTTTTATGGCGGAAAGTATCCGTTGAATTATCGTTCTCGTGTGACACCTATTCATTACTTTCTAAAAAACATTTAAAAAATTAAGATTGGTTCTTGAGGAAAGGAAATGGCGCAGTATCTGTCCCATATTGGGCGCGATCCAGAGTGTCAGGTGTACTTTCTAAATTGAGACATTGCCTCCCTAGAAGTGTAAAACTCCTTATTTATAACTCCCTTTTTATGTCAATAATAAGCTACTGTTATTTAGTCTGGGGGACAACCACATTATCAAACATTAATAAATTACATATAATACAAAAGAAGGCTGTTCGAGCTATCATGAATGTTCCATATCTTACTCATTCCGAACCACTCTTCAGAGAACTAAAATTATTGCCGCTTCCTGACCTCTATCAGCATACTCTCAGAAAGCGTTATCAAACAGGTATTAGAAAGAGAAACAGATCGCTTGAGACCATATCTTGTCTAACACTAAAAAGCAATATTCGGGACACTCGCTATCATGAGATTTGGGAGGTCCCCTGTAACCGCACAAAATATGGTGATCAGATGCTGCGATTTCAACTGCCGAAATTACTTAATAACTGATGACGCACATATATTTGTTTCTCTTGCATGTTACAAAGCGTTCACCTCTGTAAGTGTGCTTCTTTGCATATATTCATTGGCTGTTTATTCACATTTGCCTTTTGTATAATTATATTGCTGCTTTTCAATTATTATTTCTTATATGTAAAGTGTTCCTCACCTACTCTTTGTACATCTTTTGTTTTTCGAATTCATATTTTGTTCATATCTAATGTATATTTTCAATGCTGTGTCGTTGCCAAGAAGACGGTCAGTGGACGCTGTCAAGCCCTATTTTGAGGCTTTTTGTCCATTGTCCGCGACATCATTGTCTGTTGATATTGATGTTGGAATAAATTGGATTGGATTGCATCTCCACCGCTGGAGCGAATGGGGCTAACGTCGACTTTGCGCAAAAAGTGGGATAACGGGTCTCCTCTCACTATTGCAGAAGCGCATTATCGGTTGAGTTTGTGCTTCCAGATGCTAAAAGTCGCGTTATCATTCTTAAGGAAAAATAGCTCTAAAGACGCGGACAAGTGAAGAAAACAACAGGACCAGCGCTAACTCACAACTGAAGGTTGTTTGCGTTATTTTGTTTGGTTACGCTGTTTATATTCCTTGTTTCCTAGTTAGTGCTAGTCCTGTTGTTTTCCTCACTTGTCCCCGTCTTTTGCGCCATTTTCCATTATGTATGTATCACCTACTCGCCCATATTGACATCGCGATATCATTTTTCGTTGTTAGTGAGTGCCAGAACTTACACTTTGATCGTGCGTCGTCACTGGTACGGCTACAGTTTATTTAAGCTTTCGCCATGGCCGCTTACTGCTCTGTGCCTCAGTGGCGGACTTAGGCGGATGAACCAGACGTAAGCTTCCACTTCTATCCGAACGAGAGGAAGCTACAAAATGCTTGGTCAATAAAGCTGCGAATGGGAAAAGATGAGAGTGTACATTCTCGTGTGTGCAGCCAATATTTCGCTGAACAAGATTTCTTGTGTGGGGCTGGCGGTAACCTGCTCGGTGAGTAGCGGGCAAAGCTGCAGTGCACGTTTACATCCGCTCATGTCTTTCTTGTGGTACTAACGAATATTGATTGCTGACAGAATGGAAGGGAAGGAAAGGATGGAAACAATGTTTTCACTCGTTTCAGCAGTAGATGCAGATTACATGCTACAATGTTTCATAATTTTTGTTAGTAATATGTAGAATTTAACTGACAGAAAACTGGGTGCAGAGAAAAAGATAAACTACAACAGTTAAATTCCATTCATGAACCCAACATTAGTATTCATCCTCTGCTTTGCAAGTGCAAGATGCAGCAGTAACCGTCCTTCCTTTTATTTCTATTGCCAGTTCATGAGGTTCTTTACTGACAGCGGAGGTCTGAAGGTTAAGCCCAACAAACGTGACCTCATCGTTTGCAAAGCTTGGCACCGCACACCATCTCGTGCTCCGCCTGATAGACGGGCTCCCCTTCTATCAAAATCCGGGAGGTCTCATATTTTTTCTCATTGATGTCATTGATGCTCGAAGGTGCAATTTTCACTGAAATGAAATAAAAGATTCTGCAGCGTGAGAGACGAAAAAATAGCATGCACGAAGCCTTAAATGCAGAGATAATTTCAAATGGCCGAGAAAGCCATAAACATATGAGATAGAGCATTACAAATTTCGACCTCATGAGGAAAGGGTCAACAATACTACTCTACGCGGGGTAAACACACATTCGCCCAAAGCTTGAATGGCAATATTATCGCGGTCAATAAGCAAGAATGTGCGGCGTGAAATACAGCACAGTTACATTTAAATATCCCTTCTCGAGTTCTCCACCGTCCAACCTGACTGCTCCGTCTAAGATCAAGGGTGCAATGGAACGGCGCCGCTTCCGCCGGCACTGCCCGAAAGCGCTCCGCACATGTCACGGAGAAATATTGTTACAAGTGGACGTATCATGAACGAAGAAGTGGCGGTGCGCTGAACGTCGACGACGTTGACAGTTGGTAGCTGGGCGCTCGGTTCTGAGCTGAGTGCTGGCCATCTCAGAGCAGCCGCTAATATAGACTTACCGCCGTAACATCCCCGTAACATTTTTTGGTGGAGGTCGCGGGTTCGAGCCGACATGCCGACGACCCGACGAGCCGACGAGACGACGGGCCGAACCGGCGAGATGACTACCGACCCGGCCCCTCCGTCTGCGCCTGCCACGCCAACTGTCGTCGTAGCCCACCCTCGCGACCCGGGCACATTCTGCGGTACAGATGGCGTGGACGTCGAGGACTGGCTCTCGCTTTATGAGCGTGTTAGCCAGCACAACAGGTGGGACGCCACGCTGATGCTGGCCAATGTAATATTTTATCTCGCCGGCACCGCACGCGTCTGGTTCGAAACCCACGAAGAAGAGATTGCCACGTGGGATGCCTGCAAGCAAACGCTCCGCGACCTGTTTGGGAAACCAGTTGGCCGTCAGCTTGCTGCCAAAAAAAGAACTTGCAGCTCGCGCCCAAACGGCCACTGAATCATATATTACATACATTCAAGACGTCTTGGCACTGTGCCGAAAGGTCGATCCCAACATGACCGAAGACCATAAGGTAGGCCACATTCTTAAAGGCATTGCCGACGATGCCTTCCACCTTCTTCTATGCCGGGACTGGGACATAAGCTTGCCTTTTGTCACCTTCGCCTACAACTCTTCGCGCCATGATACCGCTGGTTACTCGCCCTTCTATCTTCTCTTTGGACGAGACCCCTTACTGCCCTTCGACACTCTGCTGCCCACAGCTGGCCCTGTCACTACATATGCGCGTGACGCTATCGCCCGAGCAGACGCCGCCCGCCAGGTTGCTCGACACAAGCTCTCCGCCGCCCAAGAGGCTCAAAAACACCGCTACGATGGCCTGCACCGTGATGTGCGATACCCTGCCGGATCTCTCGTCTTGCTGTGGCTCCCATCCCGTCGTGTGGGGTTATGTGAAAAACCTGCCGCGCTACACAGGTCCTTATCGTGTATTACGGGCAGTGACCGACGTAACGTATGAAATCACGCCGCTGCACCCAAAGTCGACGTCCGCTCCACTGAAGTCCGAAGTCGTTCATGTAGCTCGCCTCAAGCCCTATCACCCACCATCGACATCGCACGCCTAACACGCACCGCGACGTTGCCTTCAGCCGAGGGGAATAGTGTTACAAGTGGACGAATCATGAACGAAGAAGTGGCGGTGCGCTGAACGTCGACGACGTTGACAGTTGGTAGCTGGGCGCTCGGTTCTGAGCTGAGTGCTGGCCATCTCAGAGCAGCCGCTAATATATACTTACCGCCGTAACAACCCCGTAACAATATTATGACCGAGATTCAGTGACCGTTTACCTCTGACTGGTGTTGTGGCACCTTCAGTTCTCTCCATAGCATCACTAACAACGCTGGTCGATGCACGGTCGTCGCCACTTCAACAGCTCGCTCACATGGTAACGTGCTTTGCTTTTGCCGAGTGAGTGAGCTTGCTGCCTCAAATAGGGCTTAAAGGGGTTCAGAACCAGGTGTATTTAATAAATGAATAAATAAACTATTAGCGCGCAACTAAACTACCTGGGAAAGCGTCACACAGTAGTAGATAAACGCGCGTTATCGCACTTAGTGGGTCAGGCACGCCCCGCCGAGAGGTGGCGCCACAGTATGTCCTCGCGCAGACACCTCAACCGCTCTGTTAAGGAAGGGATAGAGGAGAGAGTGAAAGAAGAGGTGCCGTAGTGGAGGGATCCGGAAATATTTCGACCACCTGGGGATATTTAAGGTGCACTGATCCCCAGGTGATCGAAATTATTCCGGAGCCGTCCACTACGGCACAATAACGGTTTAATTTTCAGCACATTTGGCTTCGGCTGAGTGCGGAAGCTCACGTTTCCAGCTGTGCCATGGCAGGCGGCAAGGTGAAGACTGCATTCTGCTCGAAGCTCTTATGAGGCAGATATCTGCCGAGGAGTTGAGTGTGCTAGTATTTATCGTCTTGCTCTTTGTGTTTCCCTTGTTCCGCATGATTATAACTAAGCAGGGGGCCTGCATGACAGCCTGAGATGAAATTAAAAGGGAGAGGTTTTACAAAGAAAAGAGGCGATCTGTTGAGGCTATGACCAGGTGCTTCATGCGGAAATGCTGCCGGTGAAACCTAAGTTTTACCGCAGCACGTAGCAGCACGAGGACAAGGCGCAGAAGGACGCGAAGACAAGCAAACGCTGAACTTTAAAGCGGAACATCCAGAAACCACTGCGTCTATAAACGCAGAAACGAAACGCCCACCAGGGTTGCGAACACTATAAGCACGTGACGAAAGGGAGGTGGCACGGGCAAAAGAAAAAAGTTAGAAGCAGAAGAAATAATATAGCCAGGATTCTACACCGATATGATCAGCAAGCCAAACAACGACCATTAACGAAAGGGCAACAAGCCAAAAGGTAATTGGTCATTTTGTTAATGATTGCGGCTTGGCTTGCTCACTATATTGCTGTAAAATCTTGGCACTGTCGTTTGTAATACTTCTCGATTTTTCTCTTTTGCCTTTACACCCAGCTTTTGCTAAGTTTATGTATTTTTTTGTACCTCTAGTGGGAGTTTTGTTTCGGAGGGTATGTACGCCGTGGTTTGGCGATGTTCCGAATTAAAGTTGAAGCTCAGCGCCTGTTTGTCTTCGTGTCTTTCTGTGATCTGCTACGCGCTGCTGAAAGCGATCAAACACCAAGTATCCCAATAGCTTGTCCTAATCGTTCAAAACTTGGCGCAGTACTTGATCATATGATGTTGCTCTGTAGAATAAAGGGAAACAAAAACTTGGCGGTGGTCTAGCTTTGGTTAAACCTGGAGTGGCGCGTTAGCTACAGCTGGCCGAGTGGAACTTGGTCACGTGACCAACCGCGAGACAAACCACGTAATCAGCTACAGCGCCGCGCCGTCGGCAGCTGCTCCGCACCACGTGACCAACCACGTGACAGCGTGGCGGCGCAGCCACAGGGCGGCGGCGCCGCCACGCTGAAGGCTTGAAATGCTACCGTAATGTAGCTATCGCTACAAAAATATATTCTCATCCAGTAAATGACCCTGTAATTCGTAGACGAGGCTTTCACAGTTGTTTCAGACGCTCTCAGTTTAAGAAAATTGACATGTGTACACTCTAAACACAGTAACCTATGATGTAACTTTTGGACGTAACTTTTGTCGTAAATGTTACAATTGATGTTTTTTGATGTTTTCATTATGTTTTCTTTATTTTTGTGGTGCCCAAAGGTCACAACGGCCAGAAGTCAAACGTTTCAAACGTTATGATGAAAAAATTGTCAAGTAACCTTTGCGCAGTAACTTTTGAGCAGCACGGTAACCTATATGCGTCGACAAGCCAGGAGATATGCACATAGAGAAGACGTATGCAGCTTTAAGCGGGAATGTGCTTTTCTGATATATTGGGTCTGCTGTTCCGACCGCAAGGTAGATGCTTTAATATGCCGGAGACATCAACGTACGCTATCACATGAGCCCGATACTACTGTTTTGGGTCGCAGTCACATTGAATCGCGCGTTATCAGATATCTATCCTTACTTTTACCAAAAAAGGCTGCGAATGCAATGCAAATGCAGTATTTTGCAGCTGAATATGAGAGAACACATCTTGAATGTTCAATTCCTGTCCATGACTTTTGCAAAGAAACCCAACGTGTACTTCCCTAAACATGTTCTGTTCGGGTTTTATTGCGCGAACAAGCGTTAATAGGATAGAGCCTATTTCTCATCTTCCTCGAACTGATACGTGATAACAACGGTCGCAATTAATGGTCAAAAAGCAGACATATGGAAGGGCAGCGCCTCGGAAGGCGACAGCGTAGGTAACCTCATTTGCGGGCTGCCGAGTGCGCAATTCGACTTCCCTTCTTGCGGCTATCTTTATACGCTTCTAATGTATCATTTCAGGTGGCAAATATATATCGCAAATCAAAGCGTAATGCGCCCACGGTACGAACGCCGGCGCCCATGAAACGAGCAATTGGCAAAGAACTACTGACAATATTACATGACGGCCGCTCCAGTATGCGTGAGACGCGCACGCGCAGACGGCCGGCGCTTCACCCAATGAAAAGCGAGCTCCTGCTTCACGCTTGGCATCGTTGCACGCCGGCAATTCTAGACAACGGGAAGGCGCGGACGTTGCAGCGTTGCGGAGGCTGCTTTGTTCTTCAAACTAGACTTGGAACCGTTCGTCAACCACGCCGTCTTTTGGTGTCGTTTCTTAAGTAATTTGTTTGGGGCGCACCGCGTCAGTAATGCCGCTAAGCAGCAGGAACTTGTGGGGTGCTTACACTGCGCGGCAGCTGCAACGAACCTCACTGTGACTGTAGAAGAAACGTCGTCGTGTGCTCGGCAGACGGCTCCGCACGCTGCGCTATTTGTTACGACTGCTGCAATCACGTTCCAGGGATTCATGGAAGAATAACGGACTTAGGTGAGTGGCCTTTTTTTTTTACCATGTCCATAATAACGACTTGCGAAGTCATTTATTTCATGCTTATTAAAGCTCGTATTTTCTCTGTTTGCCAGAACAGCTTCATTTGCAAGGCTCGTTGAGCCCACTTCGAAGCGAAATATGGTTCAGTAGTTTGAGTGCCTTAGTCATCTATTGCGCGATGTTTCCTGTCAATAAGTTCGGTTATCCAGAATATTGGTTTTAGACTATTGTTGCAGTATGCATTTGGGGTCATCAGGTGCGATAATAAGGGGGTAATGCTGGAGTCTGAATGCTGGAAATTTGCACAACGTTTCAATGATTACTGATTGATTGGTGCGCTATAAGATTTTGGCGATACAACTGGGCTCATAAAACGTAATATTGAAAGTGTGGCGCCACCGAATGCAATATGTCCTGCTGAGGATTCAGTGCGGTACAGACGGTGTGAATTTCGTTTTCTTGCCAAATTATTCTGTCGCGCGTTTTACTTCGTATTTTGCCTAGGTGGCCCACAGCAATACAGTGGAGTTGCTGAAGTTCCGCAGCATATTCCTTAGCCTAGTAGTTTCCAAGGTTAGTGGGCCCAAGAAACATATTTGCAATTTCTACCTACAAGTTCTTGCTTTTTTTGCGATACCGTTTTCCCTTGTTGGCCGATATGCGCGCTTTTATGTGCAATTGTGCTTGGTTTAAGACATATTTTTTTGTATTCATGAAAGTGGACGCTTGCAGAGTGGGGCTGCGGTACGATATTAAACGGGACTTCAAGACCTTGTTTATTAATCTCTGTACTGCCCGCTCTTGGAGCTTCATTCCGCCTCGGGTTACAATATTTGTGCGGCTGTTGACAGAACCTATGCAGGCGTAGTCCATGTTTTACGCAATGCGTTAGCTACTGTGCTTGACTGATGCGTTAGAGCCGCTGGGGTCCTGGACTGAGGACCCCACCTTCCTATATATCCCCCCCCCCCCCTTCTCTTATCGAGAATAAACGTTTTTCCACTCCGCTGCACAAGGCAGAGTATGCAGCGACCACGAAATAAGTGGTGATCCGTCAAAGGCATGAGGGACGTCTCTTCTTATTCCTGCCCACACTCTGCCTTTAAATCTCTGTACTACAATTCGATACGAAACCGCATGCGTGGCTGTTTAATTGATGGCGGCAGCAGAGTAATCACAGCATTACTCCACATCTCTCTGCAAATTCAAGGTTTACGAGAAAAACGGTTAACCGGTTGCAGAGGAGCGAGTCAGAAGTTGTCCCAGCCGCCAAACGAAAGTCTTTTAATACACGGTCACCTGGAAGTTTGCGGGCGCGGTAATTTATGGCTCTGGAAAGCGCACCGCGTGACAGACCGAATGTCCCTGAAACGGGTGGCGACGGCTGGGAGCGCGGACGGAGCGTTGCGTGCTGTACAGATTGTTTGCTTTCGTTGGATTTCGGTTGCCGTTTTTGTGTGTTTGTGTATCAAGCGAAAATGCGTCGCGTCTTCCTGGAATTTACGCGGTGGTCGAGAGTAAAGAATCTCGTGGGCACCGGCGTGCTATTAGTTCTTCGCTTTTAAAGAAATCCTTCTCATTGGCTCCGACAAGCGCATTACCGATTGGTCCCCAAAAGGGTCCCCGAAATCCTGGGCAATCGTATTTCAAAGGGCTTTTGGCTCAAAGTGGAAGAGGAACGGCGACCGTCCGTGGTGCTGCTCGGGACCTCTGCTCGGAAGATGTTGCGTACTATGACTTACTGCTTTGTTGTTTGATCGATATCAGTTCGTTCGATTTAACTAATGTTCGGCCTCATCTTTAATTAATTAAATTAACTAATGCCGTCCATCGGCCCCCTTCCTCGATGCGGTGGAGCCGCCGTGCCGTCACGGACGAACGTTTCGTTACAATATAATAGAATTTACTGAAAGCACTAGTGTTGGCTTGTTGGCTCGTGAACCATGCCTCCAGATGAGTTCGAGAGACGTAGTGAAGTCTCCTGAGCTGTCAAGGGGGGCAAACTCTCACGTATCGTACGTTTCTGCACTATTTTAAGTTAGGCAATCTAAGCACGTTCTGAGTTTTAATCGAAATTTACTGAGCAGAAGATTTTTAGTCACCTGTTCTTATTTTCATTGTACTAAAAACAACAAGAAACACTAAGCAGGCTCGTGATATCGTTAAAGGAAACCGGCATATTTCTGCATTATAGTAGTCAAAACAAAACGTCCTATACAGAAAAGCTAAAGCTATATATAAAAGCGATACGGAACAGATGCTTTTGTCCTCTTTGGCAGAAGCACGCATATACGCAGTGAAAAAATCTTTTTCGTATCAACTATCAGCGAACATATACGCCGTCGGTTCTATACCAAAGGTGCTACGCAGCTGTATGGCTTCGTGTTATCACGCGCCCCTGGACACTTGAAGCCGTTTAGACGTTTGAAGACCCAGAGCCATCTGCCTTCACTGTTTCATTGAACGTTGACAGTATACTCAGGTACCCGCCATCCTTCTACGTCGTGCCTAAAACAAAACTGCAAAGAGAAAAGCTACGAGCAGAAAACAACCAGCATCGTATGTCTTTGGCCTCTAAAAGAGGCGTTTATACTCTGTGGCAAGCTTGGGCCGAACCAAGTAGTATCAGTTATCAGCGGATACACGCCGTCAGTAAAACCGAAGCTGCTTCGCATATGTTCAGCTTCGCGTTACCGAGCGCTGATGGACATTGGAAGCCTCGTAGCGAACCCTGGAGAAGCGCTTCGAAAGCGGGTATTATTTCACCATCCGTCTGCGTATATTTCTAACTCAAAAGATCAAATACACAATTGCTAAAAGCGAAACACAAAAATGCAGCCAGCAGCGCATACATTTTCTTCGGGGAATTAGCGTAAGTATTGCGGGAAGATTGGGGCGCATCAGCTGGCAAAATTTGAGCGAGCACACTCCGTACGCTCTCTGTTCCACCACAGGTGGTTGGCCTCTGTGTTTATTGCGTTTTTGTCGTGTGGACTGCATTCTGCTGCTGTATAGGCCAAACAGCTATGTCCATGCGTTCAGCATTTGTCTCTGGTGTCAGGATCTTAATTTCTGATGTGCTTGTGCTTGAACAAAATGACCTTCCAATGTTTGGTGAAGTAGAAATAATTGTACCTTGGGAAGGAAAGATTTTCATCACTCTTCTAGTCTTGGAAAAAGTGAGTTATTCACAGTGAGTGAATGCATTTTTATTTATGAAGGCACCACCTAATGTTGTCATCAAATCTGAACTCCTTTTGTATCCCTGGCCATTGTATACTTATGCAAGAGATGACTGTTTGTCTGCTATTACAGAATGTCATTATAAGTCACCTTTGTTATAATGCCGATGGTTTTGGAATGTTTTATTCTTGATGTTGCTTACTGAAAGCAAAAAAGAACTTGAGTGTGTTACTGCAGGTTTTCATTGAATAAAGCTTCGTTTGTTTCCTTTCAGGAATTCGGAAACTGGCTCTTTGCAAGCATGCCAGAATTCGCTGAGTGTGTTCAACCAATCCTGCGAAGGAAAGCACTTTCGGACAGGTCACAAAAAAAGCTGTCACGGCAGTTTCGGGTGGAACTGGCATTGTTCCTGGGGTAAGTTTTTTTTGTTTGTTCCGTATTATGTAGTGCACTTTGCTGATATACGGAGTATTTCAGCGAACACTTTCAATATATCCTTGAAAAACATTTGGAACACAAAAAAGTATTGAAAGATAAGTGCAATTGACAAATCGACACGTTGAAGGCAATTATAATCGATTACTTTTTACTTCAGTGACTAGGTCTCTGCGAAACCTGTCAAGCTTTTCACTGTAGTCGGATGGCTGTGTTGGAGTAAATGATCAGAAGTAATTTTTCTTTAATAATAAAGCTAATTTCCGGCACGAACTCTCACTTTTGGCGAGTATAATTTATTCTCAAAACGTTCCTCTGGTCACGTAGGCAATAACTTAGCCTCACTAATTAGCCTATATTGGAGCGGTCAGTGGTGGTGTAGCATCAGTTTTCGAAGCAACGAAACACTCGTTTAATGAGCAATAAGCTTGGTGGGAACGTGACCCCTGTTATTGCGTGTTACAATAACAATGGTATCCATCCGAACAATATTTGCTATTTAGCAATGTCATGTGCATTTTTTGCTTTGCTACTTAGTGCAAAGAATACGACACTCATAGCTAACTACGTGGCTGTTATTTTTGTGCGAACCAGCAAAAGAAGGTGCATGATATAATCCAACTCTGTGGATGAAATGTAGTGCTCTAGTCACTGCAACCAGGCATCAGCAGACACTGCATTTCCACCTATTTTTCCGTACATTTGTCGCGTTGAGTTTAAGTTTTGTGCGGAAAGAAGCTTTGAGTAGCTTTGCGATTGCCATGATGATCCCCTGCCACAGTACTTATTGCTACAAAATATTGTAAGTTAACATTGCAAGAATATAAGAACTGAGCATTGTCATATACCCTGCTGCAGTGAATAGCAGGCAGCTGATTAAAAAATTACGATTTGTGAAGAAATGAGGTTTTGTGATGTGTTAAATCATTAGTGAATTTATTGAAAACCCAATTAATTTGCACTCAGATTTACTTGCATGAGGAAAAAGAAATTTTATTTCTCTTTGTAATACTGAGAACTGCTTTCAATTGTATTAACTTTTCTTCAAGAATGCTTGCTTTAATTGACTGATTTACACTTCCTCCTAACGACTTTTTTCCAGCATTGCATTGAAGTGGAACTCCAATTTATGCGGACGTTTGGAGATATTGAAGGAGGACTCAAAGCACTATAGCTCAAGTATTTTCTTCCAAAGAAGGACGCAGATGCATATTTCTTGCCATTGGAAAGCATTTACAAGGCCATTCCAAGCACGCATTCATCAACGAGGTTTGTGAAATATTTCTTATTCATCTAACAGTTTCTTTGGCATCCTGGCTTTTCATGATGAGAAACTTTTTATTATGATTAATTGCTCTTAAAAATCTCATGTTCTTTGTGTACCATGTTTCACTATGGTGAGAATACCAGCCATGCTTTAACTATGAATGGTTGCTCACTGGCTCTAATTTAACATTCTACAGATCCCACTGCCGGAAGTTGCAAGGGACTGCACCTCATGTATATACCTGTGCTGAACACACTTTCGTTTACGCTGATGCAGTAAAGAAGTGATCTTGATCAGCAGCGGCAACCTAGAGCGTGCCCTTATCTTCTGCCTGGTGACGTATTACATAAAATCCTCGACTATCCGCCGGAATTTTCTGCCATAGTCGTCCTGCCGCTGAGGATTGCCCTGCCAGACACTGTTGTGCTACGTTGACTACTGGCGAACCGACTTAAGAGCCTTTCAATGCTCTTGAAAAAGTTTAATTTGTTCTAATTTACTGGAAAGAAAGGTTTTTCAATTGTTCACTTTCTAATATGTTGAAGTATATTTTCTAAGATAAATTCAGTGTTTTTTTAGAACTGCGGTGCACAAGTTCCTGTACTTATGCTAGTGTTGTCAGGCTTATAGCACTGTAAAATGTTACGAATTATTGGTCATGTCATTGCGCTTCTTTGTTAATAAAGTGACTGGAGGAGTCATGAAGGAATTCACCAATGTTACGCTCCTCTGAAAGCTCTTAGGTACATGTATGTCTGTGAGTTGTTTAGTTACCATGTTTAAATCGATTGATTGTTTAGGTTTGTATGTAGCCGCAAGCTCTAAAAGAACTCATGTTATCTGCACTGCTAGTACCTCCTTTCTTGATTTCTTATTGTAGTCATTTTAATCTTTCTTTTAAGAAGTGTGATAAAATATGTGATCACAATACTGCCGTCTCTGATATTTTAACCATTTATATTCTGCCTGTTGTATCCCTTACACAATGTCAAGTTGACTTGGCACTTGGTCTTGAATAATTGGGCTTTTATTTTGTTCGTTTTTGTACTATAATTACAGTGCCTATTTTTATTTAAATTGCAATAAGAGTGATATACGCTGTTGACCAGCTCTTTTCGAAGCGAGTCTTGATCTGAGCTTGCTTTATTGAGTTGCTTGTTCAACGGGGTTCTGTTTGGCATGGCAACAGTAATAGTGTAATATTGGCCCAGATTTCAGTGCCTTGCATGCTCATTTATTGCGATATTTTTTTGCGAAAAGTTTGCAAAAATGGTGCCTTGAACATACCTGCATCTGTTACATTCTTAGTTTCTATAATGTAGACAATATTTGGAAGTATTGTTGTTTTGTATAAGCAATAGTCTTGAAAATGTTGGAGTCAATGAACAATTTGACTGTCATATACCGATGTTTGTCATTTTTCTCCTTTGTAAACTATTCTCTTGTTTGGCCAATTTTTGTTCCATTCAAATCGAAATCCAGCAGAGCAGCTTTGTACTTCATGACCTTCAGCAAGTTGCAGGGATATTTTTGCCATATTTAGGCCAGCCATTGTGGCACACAAAGGTCACACATTTTGTAGCATGTAACCTATGCCTAGCTCAATGATGTATACCTTTGTAAAGGTTACAGCGCTAAAAAAAGTTGCGTAACCTATGCTTAAAAAGAAGTAAGCTTTACGATTTGTAACATTTACAAAGGTGAAAAGTGGAACGGTTACATTGTGTAACCTTTAAATTATAGGTATACTTCAATGTGAAAATGTGCACCTTTACAAAGGTTACCCAAAGGTTACCGTGTTTAGAGTGTATGGCTTAAGAAAGTGGGAAATAGTAAAAGCATACAGGATTCGTGCTCAAGAGCGAAAATGATTTAGTTTTATAAATGAAAATTTCCCTAAGGGATGTGAAGAACGCACGTTGGGAGCTCTATTTGTTACATAGGCCACAGTGGTCAACACGCGAATGCAACAGAAAGAAAAGTTGGGCTATTTGGATGATGTTCCTAATGAATAAGTGGGCGCGCACGTTAGGATGGCACAGAAAGAAGACCACAAGGCAACCGCCGTTTTCGTTAGATTTTTGGGAAGGCGACGAACTCTTAAATACGATACGATACCAAAGACAGCAGCAAAAACTAACAGTTATCAAGTCAATGTTGTTGGTCACTGTCAAAGGTGTGGTCGCTATCTGAGGAAAATTGGTTATCTGCGCACGTTTTGACTTTTTATTATTTTTAACGTGGATTTCATAACATAGTTTTTGTGGCTGCCTTTATATTTTTTTTCTATTGGAGAGTTCGATGCCTTCACAATGAACTAGGTGTGAAAACGGCGCCTGTCTTGTCGTTTTACACCTATCTTAGTAACGTTTGCGCCCGCTTATTAAACACGAATGCAGATGGCAAGATGTTGGTCTAGAGGTCTGACCTGCGGTCGACCCTTTATCTATAGTGCCTTATGTTCTCGCTAAGTTATCGAAACGTGTCTAAAGTGTATGGTCGCTGCTCTTTAAGCAAGTAGATATTCTTATGTCGTGGGGATTAACAACAAGATGTCATTGTAGTTGCAAGTGCACTGACATTTGAAGGTTGTGGCTTGCTCACCGCTTTTCGCTGGTGAACTGCAGATGAAAAGTTTGACGACAGCCGTGAGAAAGAATGCGTTCCCGCTCATTAAACAAACGTTTCCACACACTTATTCGTAAATGAACAGTGAGAGAAGAATGGCTGAAAGGTGAGAACACGGCGCAGTTACCGAAGAGAAACATTGCTTATCCCTGTTGTGTGCTTCGGTACCTCGCTGTTCACAACAGTATAAGTATACCTTGTAGCCGAGCAGTGTGCAGTCTATGCAACAATGCAGACCCACGTAAAAATTGGCGGTCGCTAAGCTCTGGTTAAACCTGGTAGGTAGCGAGAGCTACTAAAAGCCGCGGTCCGTTTCTGCAAAGGACGAAGCGCCCCTTCTGTACTCTTGCTGCTGTCCCCCTTGTCCCCGCATAAGGTTCCCGTCGCCGCTTAATGGGACGATTAGCTATGATAGGGGATAATTGAGGGGCTCTACAACAATATCTTGCAACACCCGTCTGGAGACGCCAGTTCGTATGCCTCCATGTGTTTGGTCGCTGTCTCCTGCGTGCTCCGAGCGACAACGCCGGTAGACGAGACGCTGACGCAACGCCGAACAAACGCTGCGGCTCGCCTCCCGCTACTCCGAACAGCATGCATATACACACAGGGATAGCCCCTCTGCTAGCATGCGCACCACTGGCAAGACGAACGGCATATGCTCCACGAGGAGCGCAACAGCTGAGTGACGTCAAGCCCGATGGCGCGCCTAGCGGCCATGCACCATGCTGAATTGCTGAAAGTGCGACCATGCTGAAGAGGTGAAGCGGCTGGCGTAGTGTAGCTCTCGCTACAGTATTCAATTTGGAGCCTATGACTAAACGCGGGAAACAGCATTTAATAACTCCTCCGGAATGCGTGCTAAAGCTCGCGTCTCCTTCGCTACCAGAACACGGCCCACGAGGCGTTCTTGCAGGCGCTGCTGCGTGTCTGCCATGGGGGTCTCAGCGAGTGCGTCCAGTTGGTGCAAGAGAGGGGCGTCGAACCGCGACGGCTGCGTTTGATGCCTTACATCATCTTCTTGGCGGAACTCCTGGTGTCGCTGCAACTGGCGGAGGGTGCCGAAGGTGCTGCCCGCCACGAGACTGCGCTCACGAAGCAGGTCGCGAAGCTGCTGGGTATTTGTTGAAGCACCCTGATCAACTCGCCATGGCGGGTGAGGGCTGAAACGGCAAGTGTGTTATTTAACATAGCCACGTTTATCGGAACTGTTAGCCATTTCTACGTCTCTCAGCGCACAGAAAGGGTACCTGGGCACAGAATAAGCATAGTTGTAGAGCAGTAGTAGTGTGGCGAGGTTTGACGTCCCAAAGATACGCATGAGCGAGAAAGGGCGCCGTAGTGGTGCGCTCCCCATTTAGACCACGTGGGGTCTTTAACTGGCTCTGACGTCGACAGCATACGAGGATTCTTCGACTTCGATTCAAGCGGATGATATCGAACCCTCGACGTTGGAACCTGCAGCGGAACGCCAAAGCCACTCAGCCACTGCGGCGGTAAAGAGCAGGCGCATACTTACCTTTGACCATCCTCCAAAGATAGCTCGATGCTCTTCTTTGGCGTCAACAGCGCCAGCTATATTATCCCGAGCTCTTCTGTGCGTCATCAATAGGTCGCATGGCAGCTCTTGAGAGTGACTTCAAACAGATCCTTATTACCATGTCTGATAAGATCGGTGGCCTGAAGCATCTATGATGGTCGTTAGATATTTTTGTTCTTAGAGTGTTATTGTAGGTTATTAGCCAAACCAAACGTAATAATCACCGTGTTGCAGGAATTGAATGAGTTGCATCACTTTAAAAGAAAAGCCTACCATGCTGCATGTCCCAGCAGCCTGAACTGCACTGGGACTGTGGCGTCAGTGGGATTATAGCTTTCTTACATCAATTAAAAAAAAACAACGGAAATAGAAGCTTACCAGACATGCTGTGCTAGAACACGTACCTGTGGTGCCGCCTGCAACGTGAACGCTGTGCATCGAAGGCGACGCTGCACATTCATTTCGGGGACTATGGGGAGGGGAGAGTGCTAATGACACATTACTAACAGTCACTGGTGCAAAAACGGCGTCAAGGCAGTCTTTCACAACAAATTAAAACGGCACGCATGGGAAACCCGTGAATTCGGTGCAGTTTTTTGTTCAGTTACCACATCAAGCGGCTATTGGGCGCGTAAGAAATGCTGATGACTGTTTAGAAGCAGTGAAATAGCATTAATGAAATAAAAAAAGTGTTTCGCATGGCATTGTTTATTTATTTATTTATTTATTTATTTATTTATTTATTTATTTATTTATTTATTTATTTATTTATTAGTTACCGGCATCGCCCCGCAGGGCATTACAGCAGGGGGGTACAGACTTCATTTATAGGTATAAAGCAATTATTGCAGTGCATGGAAAAATGCTTCGTTAGATGTAATACATAACACATTATAACACCTACAAGGCCATGGAAAAGACCTCAGATGGTCTCAATTCATTCAGAACCATTCACTATGGTGTCACTGGCAGCCTAAGTGTCGCTTCGAGACGTTATACCCAACCATTCTCTGCTTACAGCGTTCCATTACATACTTCCACCGAATGAAGTACCATCGCTGCATTTACGCTCCAAAGCTTTCGGGCTTTTTATCATGTCGACTTTGTTTCGTCTACGCGAAAAAAAGGCTCGAAGGCTCCATTCTATTTTGCAATCTGTGTAATCGTTTCATCATATTATCTCCGTCAGAAGTTGTGGACGTCATTTTGCTAAAAAGACATCCGCCAGCTCATCCTTGTGCTCGCAGGTCGAAAGCCTGTGGGCGGCTATGAGAATGGCGGGCAGGCACATGGAGAGGGAGGATCCCGACCAGATGAAGACGCTCGTCATCAGCCTGCGGGGTTGCTGGCGCGAGGCGAGACCTGCCGGAGGGCCTGCGCAATTCCCTATTGAAGATGGTCCAGTTCCACGCGACTGGGTGGCGCATGGCTAGGCTGGACACGAACTAGTGTGTGCTTGGTGCCCCGTCGTCGTTGAAGTTTTGAAGTGTGAACTCCCACTTAATTGTGGAAACCTTTCTTCACGGTGGTCCTTCATATGTGAACAACTTGGGCGTAGATTAAGAACCCAAAAAGGAAATGCCGTTGACAAAGTTTCGCGGCTACACACCGAAGGAGTTTCATATTGAAACCAGCACTGTGCACTGTTCCTCGTTAACGAGCGTCTAGAAATTGCCTTTCAATTTTTTTTCTGTGGTCGTATTGAAATCTTTCTGCGAAAAGTAATGTTACCAGAAATTACAAGGTATTCTCAGTATAAGGACCTTGGAAGCCCCTAACTGTGAGTTTTATTTTTTTCACCTTTGATGCGGCGGTCAGTTTTTATGTCCTATGTGAAACTGGTTCATATCAAGAGCTCCGTATGCTCGAAATTATTCTGGAGACCTCCGCTGGAGCATCCGCCTTTGCCCGTTTCTTTCGTTATTGTGTACGACTTCATGTTTTGCACACACCTATACAGTATAGTGTTTAGACCCTTAGTCACATGCCAGGTATGGGTCTAAGGCGGTAATGCGCAAACGCAGGCGACAGAAACAGCAGCAGGAGTTCGCAGCAGTAATTTATTGTGCAAAAATATACTCATCAAAAACCTCTTCGTTTCAATGAAGAAGAAAAGAATGAACAAAGATAATAAGAAGCAAGAAAGAATGCGCAATTTTTAAAACATGCGTGCAGGAATGATAGATATTACGACACATATCAGATGATTATTACAGAATGATGACTGCCTAAATGTGTGCATAATGATCCAAAGTACCTATATACTATGCTTGCTGGGCGTCATCGCACAAAACAGCAAAGAGAGCAGAAGGCCAGTCTGGAGCCGAAACGACGTCCTAATGCAGGACCATTGTTTTGATATTCTCTCAGCCAGCCCTCCAAGTAAAGTCTACATTTTATAACATTGATTTAACTGGCCATATTTAAGGCAGGGTATCAAATTTTTAAACATAGCTTAATTGCATTCGAGAAGTTTGCTTGCGAGGCTCAACATCCTTGTCTAGCTTAGGATGGCTACTAAGTGGGCACGGCAGCTGCGTCAAGATGCAGATCACCAACCCTTTCTTGTTCTTCTTCCAGGTATCGCTTCGGTTGCTGCCGTCAACGACAAGGCCTGCACTGGCCTGCGATGCGCCGACGGACCGGCTTCAACTTCGCTGCCACGTCCGCGAAAATCGGATACCGCATCTAGCTTCAGTGGATCACCGTTATTAAAGTATCGTGGCCGTCGGCGGCACACTGTCAAAACCAGGAAACTCATCGCCAGCGGCACCAACATTTGGCTCTATAAATCAAGGCACCGACCGTCTACTCGGAAGTGGGCACGGCAGCTGCGTCAAGATGACGATCACCAACCCTTTCTTGTTCCTCGTCCAGGTATCGCTTGGGTTGCTGCCGGCAATGAAAAGGCCTGCATAGGCCTGTGATGCGCCGACGGACCAGCTTCAACTTCGCTGCGGCGTCCGCGAATATCTGATACCGCATCTAGCTTCAGTGGATGACCGTTACTACAGTATCGTGGCCTTCGGCGGCACTCTGTCGGAACCAGGAAAGTCATCGCCAGCGGCACCAACATTTGGCTCTTTAAATCAAGGCACCGACCGTCTACTCGGCAGTGGGCGCGGCAGCTGCGTCAAGATGGAGATCACCAAACTTTTCTTTTTTCTTCGTCCAGGGGCCCTATTCTCGATATTCCCCGAACCGCCCAGAGCGGGGCGTACCCTTGACGCGTATATAGGGGCGGTACCAAGGTCAGAATGGGATGACAAAATTGGAAAAGAAAGAAAAAAGCATGACAACAATAGATACTGTCGTCTGCTACTTGGCGCCAACTTCAAAAAACACTGATGCCCTAAAGCGTGTCTCAAGCCGAGCATCTGCGGCGCGTAGGCGCCCACGCGAAACTCTGTACGCACACTAAAAAATGACGCCTACAGTTCAATGAAGGTCGCGATGCTGGCAAAAGTCTGAAAGGACACTGAAGACAAGTCGAAGTTGCTCTGTAACAATACATTACCCCAAAGGTGCTATGTAGCAATACATTACCACATTCCAATAAGAAAGGGCCTGCCTGTGATGAGAACAAAGCTCGTGTAAAGCTCTTAGATTATTTGATCAAGGTAGCACTTGATTGCGCAAGATTACCGTGGTGAGCTGCATTGGCACGAAGGTTATTACAGTCCTTGACTACGTGAATGAAAAAAAAATGGAACACTTAAGATGCACAGTGGTGTGTGAACATGGGAGTGTTTTTCAGCACGAATAAGGCAGTTTGAAAGATGGTAAGCAAGTCATGAACAGAAAGTTTTCATCACAAAAATAATGGTACAACAGGTTGCAAAATGAGGAAATTGGAGTCATTGAAAGTGCTCGTGCATAAAATTTAGGCTTCCTGAAAAATTAGCTTCTTGTACAACTCTGCTGGCTATTTTCGCTTCAAGTTCCGGGAGAAGTAAGAAACCAATCCATGTCAGGTGGAAATAGGCTGCTATTTTGTTTTACACTGTCAGAAAAAAATGTCTTTGTGATTACTACCATGTAATATCTTTACTGCTGCGTGGCATGCGATGGCATCTTAATTAGTGTTAAGATGTTATTGGGCAATATGTACCACCAGAAAAGAAATGTATGGAAAGCCTACACACACTACTGTCAAGGAGAGCTTTATAACAAGATAATATTAAGGCTGCCATTCAGCAGAAAGACCCAGCGTTATCCAGATGCCATTGCGTGAAAAAACTGCGCGACGCATGCATGTCTGGAATAAAGGTCACTGAAAACAGCATTTTTAATTTCATTAAAATGTCAGCACATGTCTCAAACTACTTCACCTCATAAAGTAATAGATTTTACATACAAAAAAATTGATTAAATTTGAGTCTGGCTTCAAAAACCCTTTGGTCACTAGCCAGGCATACTATACCAACTAGACCACGCAGGCACATTGACTGTACTTAGGTACGAAAGGGGGGCGGGAAGGGAGAGATGTGTGTGTGCTATTGGCTTCATTTGAAGCTTAGTAATGTCATTACTGCAGTGAACGAGATGTGCGAATCAGTGAGATACCAGTTACAGTAATATCATGTAGGCGAACTGCAGTGTACAAGAGTTCAAAGACAAGAATGTCTAACCAGTGTTAAGATAATTGTGATACATGTGCGAACACGAATGAAGAACAGTGACTGTGTGTGTGAAGAGAAACCACTGCGGGGAGTCATTTACACTGTCGCGTAATGCCCTCAAATGCTCAGCTTAAGTGTCATCCTACTGTATTAGGCAGCGAGACAAGTTGCTATGCCTTTTAGTTGTTGCAACTTGTCCGATTAAGGTGTGTTTTACATGCACAGTGAAATCAGAATCAGAATATATTTATTTAACATCATGGCGATGTTGGGTGCACCGGCAAAAAGCCAGTGGCAAGGCTTGACGAGGCCGGCGCACCCTACAGAAGCTTGGCAGGGATATACTTGTTCACGTTAATAAAACAAACGAAAGAAACAATACGAGGGCACTTTCAACAAAAAAAATGTACAAACATACAGGACATATAACAGTTTTTGGCATTATTTAGCTATATATTTATAAGGATTTCTTATTTAATAAATGTGGGAGAGTGAAGTTCAACATTTGATACCCGTAATTTGTGCGGGTCTTAGGTACAAACCAATTCAAAACTATTCGAGTAGAGTATTTAGACTCTTTGTATTTCAGTCCAGACAGCTGTAACATAAAGCAATTGTTTTTAACAACACTTGTTTCATACCGTCTTAAGAGCAACGTTTCATACAACTGGGGAAGGGGGGTGATGCCGAGTGCCTGAAATATCGAGCCACTATGCTCTAGTCGCGGAGCATTCACAATGCTACGAACAGCTTTTTTTTGAAGAAGGTGCAAACGATTAATGTTGGTAAAAGACGTAGTGCCCCAGACCAAAAAGCAATAGTTAAGAACAGAAGAAAAAAGTGCGTTATACAGCATTTGCTTAATACGCTTCGGCATAAAGTACCTTAGTCGACATAAAATACCGACAACCTTGGACTGTTTGTTTATTACCATTTCGACATGATCAGTCCATAATAAGTTCTCATGAAAAATCACACCTAAACTTTTGATGACTGGAACAATCTGGATGAGTGACGAGCCCAATCTTAAAGAAAGTGGCGATCCGTTAATAGGCTTACTGCGAGGTCTGAAGAGCACAGCTTTTGTTTTCTGGGTATTAATGCTTAACAAATTGCATTTAGACCATTCTAAAAGCGAGTGTAGACAATGTGATGCTTGTTGCTGAAGATCTTGTAAATGTGAGGCTCTAAAAAATAAGGTGGTGTCATCTGCGTAAATAATGAAAGTTGGCAGCTTACTAATGCAGACGACGTCATTAACATAAAGGAGGAATAGGAGTGGTCCCAAGATACTGCCTTGCGGAACGCCTGAAGTGATATGCCTAAACTCTGAGGAGTCATTGTGTATGTTTACCTGTTGTACTCGAGAACCTAAATAAGACTGAATTATTTGAAGAAACTTTCCGCGAAAACCATAGTGCTCGAGCTTAGCTATCATTATTCTGTGATTCATGCGGTCAAATGCTTTGGAAAAATCAATGAAAATGCCAAGAGTGAGAAGTTTCTGTTCAAAGGACTCTAAGATTAGTTCTTTCTGAGTTAGAAGCGCGGTTTCCGTCGAGAAGTGTTTTCTGAAACCATGCTGACTGGGCGTTATTATGTTATGTTTGTCACAGAAACCAGATATTCGTCTAAACAGGATTTTTTCAAAACACTTTGAAAAAACAGGAAGAATGGATATTGGTCGATAATTTGACAGAATGTTTTTGTCTCCGCCTTTATGTATAACCGTGACTCTGGCAATCTGCATTCTTTTGGGGAATACTGCATGTTCAATGCAACAATTAAAGATATATTCTAACACTGGGCTAATTACATCGGCTACATACTTTACTGGGGAAATTCTGAAACCATCAATGTCAAGTGCCTTGCTGTTGCGTAAAGACAAGAGGCAATTTTTAATTTCAATAGCATCTGTTGGCTATAGGAATGCACTGGAAACAGTCCGTACGTCAAGACACTTCACATCCGTGAGATCGTCATTCCCATCCGCCTGAGACACAAAATGATTATTGAAATTATCTGCTAGCTTTTTCCCACTCACTAGCTCATTATCAACAAAAAGTTCAAGTACATCAGTGGCAGCAGAACCTCGGTTTAAAATTCTTTTAATGTTTTGCCACACAAGATCGCTCCTTTTTAGTAAGTCTTGGTTGAATAGTTTTTCCATGTACTGTTTTTTTGCCTGACGGAGAGTAGACGTAACTTGGTTGCGGTATGTTTTAAATCGTACAAGATCATCGGGTAACTTTGTTTGAATGAAACGGTTGTAAAGGTGCGTCTTCTTTTTTATCATTTTAAGACATTCTGCAGTTATCCATGGTTTTCTGGCTTTTCGAGGTTTTTTGAAAGCGACAAAAGGAAAGCTTTGCTCATATATAGTCCTGAATATGGCGATGAAGGCATTGTAGGCATCCTCTGGAGCATTTTTGTTTCGCACAACGTTCCAGTCAACATTTGCAAGTGCGCCTCGAAAGAAATTCAGTGTTTCATTATTAATGCGCCGGTATTCTATCGCAGAAGGTACGCATTGTTTCCTAGATGTTTCACACTCAACAATCAGGTATATTGGAAGATGGTCACTGATATGGACATTAATTATTCCTGATTTAAGATGATCAGCTGGAGAATTAGTAAAAAACACATCAATTGACGTTGCAGCCTGTAATCGTGTTGGTTCATTTATGACATTAATAAAACCGTTGCATTGCAGTATAGACTCAACTTCTAGTTTGTTAGCAGAATGTGAAAGAAAATCTATGTTAACGTCACCACCTAATACTAGGTTAAGGTTGTTATCGGAGACCCATTGGAGATATTCATCAAGAAAGCAAGCAAAATTTGAGAAGTTGCTTTTAGGAGGCCGGTATATAACAGAGAAGACATTTTTACCACTTTGTAAGGACAGTACTTCGTAGTCATCATGAATTTGAGTGAAATCAGCGAGAATACTGCATTTAAAACATTTTTCTATTGCTATCAAGACACCTCCGCCTCGTTTGTCATTGCGATTTTGTACATGCGTGTTGTAGTTCGGCAACTGCAGTATTTCACAACTGTTTTGATACCACGTTTCAGTGACCATGACAACGTTGAAACGGAAGTTAAGTGTGGAAAAAAACGCCTCAAATTCGTCGCCTTTATTTCGCAAGGATTGTGCGTTGATATGAAAGCAAGAGATAGTTTTTGTTTTCTGCGAGGATGCAGCGTATATACCTGATGGCAGGAAGGAATGACGCGCTGTCTGATTGAAAATGTTATTTAACGTGTTAGCTGTCATGTTCATGCAATCTTAGCTAGGTCCTCTTCTTTATCTATGCGTATTACTGTTCCCCCTTCCATCTTCCTCATGTATACCCTTCCATTGCGCACCCAGACAAAACGGTACTGTTTTTCTTTGGCGGCACACTTTGTCAACCAGTGCAGCTTTTTCACAGAGTATGTAAGATTCTCATTGATGAAAATGTCTTCATCTCTTAGGGCTGTCCTTTTCTCGATCCATTTTTCTCTTGTTGCTCTCTTGAAAAATTTGACCAGTATTGGTGGTTCCTTGCTCGGTTTACCTTTGATTCTATGCACCGCGTCGACTTCATTTTCATCAGGAACGGGAAGTTGGAGTTTGTCAGCAATAGATGCCAAAACTACATTCAGGTCTTCATAAGCACTTTGTTTTATTCCATGGATTTCTATATTGTTTCTACGGGAGTAAGTCTCCAGTTTATCCGCCTCCGTTTCCAACTGCTGAAGCCGCGCGTTTGACGTTGCTAGTTGATCTGCTAGGTCGCAAGTCTCTTTTCTTATGTCTTTCAGCTCGGTTTTTTGTATTTCTAGCGACTGCAGGACAGTGTCGTATTGGGAAGAAAGTAGGTCTAGCGATGCTTCCATACCTTGCATTGTCTGATTTTGATGCTCTATACTTTTGTTTGTAGTATCTAGTTTCGTCAGCTGTTCTTCCTGCCTTCTTTCGAGTTCGTCCAGGCGACGCAGTACAGCATCTAACTTTGACATGACACTTGCTAAAGAAGGTTCATCAGGGTCACATGACGATATTTCACTCAAGGAATCAGTGTCCCTGTGACGTGCTGTTCTTGACCTGCCCGCTTTGCAGGTCGAGCATGCCCATTGTCGAAGCATTTCCTTCGACATGCTTTTGAGATTTGCTTTTGTAACGCCCGAGCACTTTCCAACATGATAAGCATTCTTGCATTCGGTACAGATAAGACTTTTGCCATCAGGTGAGATCGCTTTTAAACATGCAAGGCATTCTTTACTTGACATTGCCAAAAAAAAAAAAACTGGCGGGCAGTCCAGCGGAGGGAAAAGGCTAACAAAGCAAGTGTGAAAGGCAAAATATTCTCACCTACACAGAAGAAAATACACAAGTGAGCGATGCCCTCGTAATCCGCCGGACTGCAGCCTTCGAAGAGAAGCGGCGGCTTTTATAGCTTGTCGATCCGTGTTGCTTGCGCTGATTGGCCTCGTCCTGGATGACGTTCCACCATCGTAGTTCGGCAGGCCTCGTGGGTAGAGCAGGGTGCACAGCTGATACCACAGTGATATCGCGGTTCGAACACACTCAGCTGTCAATCGATGGCCATACATTCGTCAGCCCAGAAATCGGTCCCTACACAGAAGAAAATACACAAGTGAGCGATGCCCTCGTAATCCGCCGGACTGCAGCCTTCGAAGAGAAGCGGCGGCTTTTATAGCTTGTCGATCCGTGTTGCTTGCGCTGATTGGCCTCGTCCTGGATGACGTTCCACCATCGTAGTTCGGCAGGCCTCGTGGGTAGAGCAGGGTGCACAGCTGATACCACAGTGATATCGCGGTTCGAACACACTCAGCTGTCAATCGATGGCCATACGTTCGTCAGCCCAGAAATCGGTCCCTACACAGAAGAAAATACACAAGTGAGCGATGCCCTCGTAATCCGCCTGTGTTTACGAAATAATTTATTTTAATCACTGTCCTTCATGAATCCTAGAACTCATTTTGCAGCCTAATTGAGACTCATTACCTAGTGCAACATTACATATTGAACAATACACCTCATTGAAAAAGATCAGAATTTCTTATGGACAGACCCGCCTTTAATAAATATTCAACAGTGTACACGCACATTTTTGTTGCCCAATTTGCAAAAAGGAGTACCCAGGAGTCACCTTTGCTAAACAAAAAAGTGAAAGCACGTAAACTGACGGTCCAGTCACAATAACGGTGTAGAGGGTAAACAGGTTGTCTGGGATTTTTCTTTACGCCACCTAACAACATCCCCAATTTACATGAAGCAAAATGCAAATAGCTGAGTCAATGAAAATGGGATCTAACGCAGTTTGACTGGAAGATTGATAGCCCAGTGCACAAAATTATCCCGGAAAAAGAAAAAAAATCCCGGACCTGTGAAGACAACCTGAGTAACCCAGAAAGATTAATAACAAAGTTTACTACTACTAATAATACTGTCCATTTCCAGCTGGATTACTGAACTGGACCATACCCTTCCATCTGCAAAATGCCATTTGTAGCTTTATTGTTGAAATTACGTCGAGCTGCATAGTTAGTACTTCCAGTTACCTTCAACTGAATTAGTGTAGAATATGTAGGTTTTCGTCAGGGGTACAAATTTTAGTTCGAAGATGGCAATGGGTAAAATGCCAAAACTCTGCCCAAGCCTTGCATTATCATCTCGAAGATAATAACCATGAAACAATCACTTGACATTTCCGTCAAAAACAGTTAATTGCTGTATATTCACATGCAGCATGTGAAAGAGGTAGTCGAAAGCAAGCACACAGAGGCAATTAAATGGCATGAAGCAAAGCATGTTGCAATCTACCACACAAGCAGTGCCACACAAGATGTGTCGCACCCTGATGAGATGTTGTAAATGACTGCAGACGCAGCAAACATGCTGTACGTTGAGCATGTTGTGAACTGCTGGCTCTCCACAAACACCAAAGCAAACAGAAAAGCACGGGTGAAAGCATGTTCAGAAACACTATGATGCTAGAAGGGGTACATTTTGGTGCTTTCTTGTCCTTCACAGAAGCACCAAATAAAATGTGCATTGCGTTCAAACAGAACACGTAAGGAGGCAATACAAGTGACGGCGTATCTTCAAAATCATCAAAGCATGTGTTAAAGGACACACTCAGCATGTTGCCCGACGGTAGGCGGAAAGCACTTGGGACAATTCCTGGCTTACGAAAAAAACTGCAGAACCCGAGAAAAATTCAGGGGGCACTTTGTTGACTTAAAGTGCGGTGAGGCGAAAGCTCTTTGCGCAGTGCTGCTGCTTGTGTCGCTGATGTGTGTGAAGATATAGATTAAAGACTACACAATTATTCACTTCACAACACCTTCGCATTAGCACGCGCACGCTTGGTTGCTGGAGACATCCGAGAGGGTTTAGGCGGCATCCTTCCAGATCGCCATTCACGAGGCGTCTGGCAAGATTGCCATGGAAGCGCTCGTCTCTAACGATGGGGGCTCCACTCAATGACGACACACGCATGCGCAGTAGGCTGAAGGGCAGGTATTAAACGCTATTAATGCTAATTAACTACTTACTTTATAACTGTGAGGACGCTTGACTGCTTACGTGGAAGAATATGAAAGCATGCGTTTTGAGGAAAGGTTTTTGAGGGAAGGACACAGCAGCTCTCATCCATGGTAAAACATTGCGGAAAAACACAAGGACGGAACAAACACGACGACACATCCACGCATTATCACACCATCTAAAGAAAGTGGGGCAAAAATTTCATATTGATGTTGTATTTTCGTCTCGCAGAAAATTAAGAAACATTTGCCGAGCTGTACAGCGGAAGCGAGAGTCCCTACTAGGAAGGAGAATTGGTGGTGGTTGTACCACAGCACACGTAGAGAGGGGGCTAGAGTGCGTCGAAGGTGTTGCATACAAGATCCCCCTTTCATGCGGTGAATGGTATGTTGGCCAGACTTTGCGATGTCTCAACGAACGCCTGAGGGAGCATCACAATTCTTTGGACAGGTCAGCTGGTTCGAATTTGGCGCTGCGCTGCAGGCTACCTAAGCACACGTGCGCCCTATTGCTTCATGAGACATTCGTCATATTCAAACTTAAGGATCAGATAGTAAGGGAACTACAGTAATTTCCGCTCAATTTAACCCAAATGCCAGAATATTTAATCTGAGTGCCATTCAGTTTAATCCAGGTGCCACAGAATTTAGTCCAAGCGTCAAAGCATTCAATCCAAAGGCCAGCGCATTTATTCCTCATGCATTCTCACAACTAGACCGCTCTAACTTAAAACGCGGTCTACAAATCCCAGACGCGCTATCGACGAGTTGTTACTGACGAATCATTAGACACCGAATGGGAAGTAATAATAACAACATTTTTTAATCGTAACAAATAAGGGCCGGGTATTTATACCACCCTCCACATCAAACGATGTGCAAGGTGAGCGCGAAGCATATTGCAGATATGTATCGGCGGTGTCCTGCAACTCGCATCAACATGTCAAAACTTTATTATACGGAAAAGATGAGCGACTTACACTAAGGTTATAACTGAATTAAACTTTCTGTGATCAGCCGATAGTCCACTCACATAGCTTCGCATCACTTGCAACCTGACGTCCCATTCTCAACCAAAGGCATGAGGGGAATGGAACGAAACGTTATGTCGAATGTAATGACGCTAACACTTCGACACCTTTAGCTAGCACATTAAGTGTGTTCCTACATGACATTAATGAACTGCACATCTGTGCAATTCTTCACACCTTATAAAGTCACGAGACTTTCAGCAAAGAGGAGGGACTTTCGCGACCCAACAACATTGGTATCGCATTTCCCTGGACAATACGGCTATCGTTTGCCCACAGCTATTTTGATGAGTCCACTGTCCGGTCTCACGCGACTTGCAGTATCATGCATCACATCAAGTCGATATTGCAATGTTATCGCTATCGCTAACTCTAAACTCTTTGGCCGCGTCATTACTAGTTGTGACGTCACAAGGAGTGGCTTTCATCATGACGGGACGTCATGGCAACCCTGCAGTGATGGGCAATTACCAATCGGTTTTCCCTGTATAATAAGGCTGTCGTGATGAAGATACGAGTTAGCCAAGTCATAATTAGGCGTCATGTCACTTGCAGTATCATGAGTTATGACATCTCCTTTCGCAACCCTATGATGTTGGTTATGAAACGAATCGGTTTTCGTGCGGAGTAAGGCTGTCGTTAGGTCGAAAACACTTTTGATGCGGCACTATGAGCTGTGACGTCACATGGATCGACTTTAATCATGACGAGACTTTATTGCTACCTTCCAGTGATGGGCGTCAAACGGTGCGGTTTTCCCAGTTTAATAAGGCTGTCATGAAGATAATACGTTTTCGCCGAGTCATCATGCGGGGTCAATTGACATGGAGTATCGTGAATCACGACACATCACTTTGGCAACCGTATGAAGTTGGCTATGGAACGATTTATACTTGGCAGCACAAAAAACGAGGATAAAAGCGACCGAGGAGACACAACACAAGCGCAGACTATCAACTGAACTTTTATTATCAGAAAGGAAGCTTTAAAGGCGTGATAAAACACAAAATCGACAAAAGGAAACGCCACAACCGATGTACAAAAAAATCAATGACATTTCATTCCTGCGTGATAAGGAACACAATAGCAACAACAGTTCTAATCTTTCGTCATCACTCGCATCCGTAGAGCTGGCCTTTTAAAGCAGCACTGTACGGATGCTCTCGCGTGCCCGGCTAAGCAGATGTACAGAAGTGCCGCTGGCAGCGCAATTTGTATGGTCCGTTGTTGCGGTCTTCCTGTGCAGCTTCAACCAAACTGTTCGCACGACGGTGCAGAAAGTACACTCCACAATCGACTGAAATGAAGGGCTTCAAGAAACGAGGACGACCTAGAAAACTACCTGGCGAGCAGTAGAAAAACTACCGGCCGGTGTTCGCAACAGACCGGGCAAGGATTGTCGATGTGTCGAGGCGCGGTGGCGACCTCAACCAGCTCGCTGCCGCACTTGGTATAACTATATATACTGTCCGGTGGATTACAGCGACTGATAGAAAAGAGGCAAAGAAACGCGGTAGCTCAACACAAAACTTCGGCCAGACTGTCAAGAGAGCTTTGTGTGACATTTTTTTTTGAAGCGATGTTTATTTCCTCAGGGCAATAAAAACTAAGAAGTGAAAGAAGAATAAGATGCTTAAATAAATGAAAAAGTTGAGCTGATCTGTTGAAATCAAGAAGTGAACGATGATATGGACCCCGTGTCCATGCAATATATGCATCCGGATTGTCCGGTGAGAGTCCCACTGACGCCAGGTGCCGAATTCTCGTCGGCTTCAGCGCCGGGCAGTCCCAGAACAGGTGGTGGATGTCCGCCTTGTGCGACATTGTTGACAGCCGTTCTGCTTCGACACTCTATGAAACTAGCAACCCCCTGATTGAGACGTTCGCGGAGATTCAGACCAGCAAGTCCACTGTTGATCGCCTTCTCGACGGGCAAGGCTACACACTGAAACTTGAAATGCCAAGGCCAGTTGAAAGAACCCGGATTGACGTGAAGCACGACCGCAGAAATTACGCGCAATGGCTGCAGAACCAAGGAACCCCCGCTACTATATGGATGAAACGAACTACAATGTTGGGTGTTCACGAAGCTTCGCGAGAGCCCAGCGCGGCGTGCCAGCTGTGCGACTCGTGCCAAGCACGAAAGGCGCAAACCTGAATATCTTGGTTTGCATGTCGTCAGAAGGACTGCTGCATTACAGCATAGTGTACAAAGTTCACTGGGCCACATTCAACGACTTCTTTGCTAAGGCTTCGCGAAAAGTAAGCGAACAGGACCCCGATGCACAGGCAATGTTCATATTTGACAAGGCGCCAGCGCACAGCCGCGCCAAAAGTGCTATCCCCGCTGCGGAAAACCACTCTGGCGGCTTCCTCCATACATCCTGTTATTCAATCCCACAAAAGAATTTTTTTTCAAAATTCAAATCCTCCGTAAAAGGCTTCCTCCGTGAGCAGGAGCACGATTTGCTGACAACCCCAGCGAATCTCACAAAGGAAGCCCATAGGCGCGCAGTGCTGGCCAGTGCCGCGGAAGGATCCTGAAGCAAATTACTGCTTAGGAGGGCGCCGCATACGACAGCCACAACTTCTCCTTCGTGTCTCCCGCGCTGAGTTGTAATGACATCTGACATAAAACTCGCAATGCAAGGCGACCCACACACGTCCACTATAAACTGCAATTAAATCACTCTTCGCATGTAAATAATTTGAATCTCTCGGCTAACAAACCAGTCCTGCCTCGTCTCCCACGAATAAATTTTTCCACGTTCGGAGCGCATGTTGAGTCAAAAATGCTCACGCAGATGAATGTATACAAGGTTTACAAAAAAAGGTATAGAACTCCTGTAAATCCCTGAAAAGCTTATACTTCACACCGAGACTGACTTTGCGGAGAAGTATTCTTGATTATTCTGTGTGTAAGTCATTCAAATCATCCACTCTGCGTCAAACCGGCAATACCAATTGTGGAACAAACTTGTGTTGCCTCCACAAAAATGCTGTGGTGCAGACTTAGCGACAGTTTATTTACTCTCTGAAAACAGAATAACTTCATAACAAGCATAGATTGCAAAATTGCTGTGTTATGGCGCACGATACCACATGTCACTTGGGTCTGCAAGTCTGCAAAAACGCATCGTCCCTCCGACAGCCTTATTTCTCTGAAAAAGAAGCGATGCATTTCATACCAATCTCTCTATTGTGGGAAATATGCCCATCATGATAAGTTGCTTCATGTCACCTGACAACTCGTAAAGACGATGCGAAAGTGCATGGACCCAGCGATAGCATTATTCCGCACGAAAACCCAATTCTTTTCACCCCTATCATGATAGGGTTGCCAAAGTGACGTATCTTGATGCATGATACTGAAAGTCACGTGACCCCGGATGAAGACTCGGTGAAAATGTATAATCTTCACGACAACCTATAAGACTGAGAAAACCGATTGGTTTGACACCAAACATCATAGGGTTGTCAAAACGAAGTGTCGTGATTCAAGATCCTCCAAGTCACGTGAAAACGGATGGTGACTCGGCGAAAATTTATTTTCTTCAAGACAGCCTTATTCCGCAATTAAAACCGATTGCTTTGATACCCAACATCATAGGGTTGCCAAAGAGAATTGTCCTTATGCATGGTACTACAAGTCACGTGAACCCCGATGATCACTCAGCGAAAATAAATTATCTTCACGACAGCCTTATTGCGCACGAAAAACCGATTTTTTGACACCCAACATCACAGGGTTGCCAAAGTGATGTGTCGTGATTCAACATCCTACAAGTCACGTGACCGCGGATGGTGACTTCGCGAAATGTATTTTCCGAAATTAAAACAAATTGGCTGGACACCCAGCCTCATAGGGTTGCCAAAGAGACTGGTCCTGATGCAATGATACTGCAAGTCACGTGACAACCGATGATCACTCGGCGAAAATGAATTATCTTCATGACAGCCTTATTGCGCACGCAAAACCGATTGATTTGACACCCAACATCATAGCGTTGCCAAAGTGACGTGTCGTGATTCAAGATCCTCCAAGCCACGTGACCACAGATGGTGACTCGGCGAAAATGCATTTTCTACAAGAAAGGCTTATTCCGCACGTAAAACCGATTTGTTTGATAAGCAACTTCATAGGGTTGCCAGAGTGACGTGTCGTGATTCACGATCCTCCATGTCAAGTGACCCCGGATGATCACTCGGCAAAAATGAATCATCTTCACGACAGCCTTATTAAACTGGGAAAACCGCACCGTTTGATGCCCATCACTGGAAGGTAGCAATAAAGTCTCGTCATGATTAAAGTCGATCCATGTGACGTCACAGCTCATATTGCCGCATCAAAAGTGTTTTCGACCTAACGACCGCCTTACTCCGCACGAAAACCGATTCGTTTCATAACACAACATCATAGGGTTGCGAAAGTGAGATGTCATAACTCATGATACTGCAAGTGACATGACGCCTAATTATGACTCGGCTAACTCGTATCTTCATCACGACAGCCTTATTATACAGGGAAAACCGATTGGTTATTGCCCATCACTGCAGGGTTGCCATGACGTCCCGTCATGATGAAAGCCGCTCCTTGTGACGTCACAACTAGTAATGACGCGGCCAAAGAGTTTAGAGTTAGCGATAGCGATAACATTGCAATAGCGACTTGATGTGATGCATGATACTGCAAGTCGCGTGAGACCGGACAGTGGACTCATCAAAATAGCTGTGGGCAAACGATAGCCGTATTGTCCAGGGAAATGCGATACCAATGTTGTTGGGTCGCGAAAGTCCCTCCTCTTTGCTGAAATTCTCGTTACTTTATCAGATGGGAAGAATTGCACAGTTGTGCAGTTTATAACTGTCATGTAGGAACACACTTAATGTGCTAGCTAAAGGTGTCGAAGTGATAGCGTCATTACATTCGACATAACGTTTCGTTCCATACCCCTCATGCCTTCGGTTGAGAATGGGACGTCAGGTTGCAAGTGATGCGAAGCCATGTGAGTGGACTATCGGCTGATCACAGAAAGTTTATCTTAGTCATAACCTTAGTGTAAGTCGCTCATCTTATCAGTATAATAAAGGTGTGACATGTTGATGCGAGTTGCAGGACACAGCCGATGCATATCTGCAATATGCATCGCGCTCACCCTGTACTTCGTTTGATGTGGAGGGTGGTATAAATACCCGGCCCTTATTTGTTATGATTAAAAAATAGTTTATGGTTTATGGGGGTTAACGTCCCAAAGCGACTCAGGCTATGAGAGACGCCGTAGTGAAGGGCTCCGGAAATTTCGACCACCTGGGGTTCTTTAACGTGCACTGACATCGCACAGTACATGGGCCTCTAGAATGTTATTATTACTTGCTCATTCGGTGTCTAATGCTTCGTCAGTAACAAGTCATCAATAACGCGTCTTTGATTTGTAGACCGCGTTTTAAGTTTGAGCGGTCTAGTGTGAGAACGCATGATGATTAAATTCGCTGGTGTTTGGATTGAATGCTTTAGCGCTTCGATTAATTTCTTTGGCCCCTGGATTAAATTTAGTGGCACTCATATTAAATATTCTGGCGTTTGGATTAAATTGAGCGGGAAATACTGTAGTAGAGGCATAACACATTGACAAGGAGGGTGCAGCATGCATTATAAAGCTCCTCATTATCACTGGCTAACCGCGAAATCACCTTTTTGGAGCATGCATTTGTAGAAATGCGGATTTAAGATGTTCAGTGAGGACGCAGTGCTTCTTCAGTGTTTTTTGTTCTGTTTAGTGTTTTGCGGGAATAGTGTATGTACACATGAGCGTAATAAATCACCAGTTTAAAGTCAGTGCTCGTGTCGTCGTGTTTGTTCCGTCCTCGTGTTTTTCCGCGCTGTTTTACCATGGCGCCGCGGTGGCTGAGTGGTTATGGCGCTCGGCTGCTGGCCCGAAAGACGCGGGTTCGATGCCGGCGGTGGCGGTCGAATTTCGATGGAGGCGAAATTCTAGACACCCGTGCACTGTGCGATGTCAGTGCACAGTAAAGAATCCAAGGTGGTCGAAATTCCCGGAGCCCTTCGCTACGGCGTCTCTCATGGCCTAAGTGGCTTTGGGGCGTTAAACACCCATAAACCAATCCATCGACAGTAGTAGCGAACTTTTCCAGCTTTCTGTACTTCTAAGTAGCTCTCACATCTCTCGAAATCTCGGTGGACACCTCAACCACGTTTGATTATAGTTATAGCGTGACACTTTTATGCGAACATACCCTCTGGGAGTCATGAGCCTATAAAGGCTTTCGCCTTGAAACTAATCTCTGCTGTCATGAACACCACTAATAAATTGAAGGCCAAAAATATAGTCGTGTTTATACAACAGCACAAAATGAAGAACACTTTACCAGCTTCTTAGCAGTACGCTGTCAAACTTGAAAGAGAGAAAATGCACATTGATTGTATGCGGCAAAGCTACATGGGAAAACCAAGACAGTGAGTGCGATTACCACACGCAGCTGATCATCCACTTCCTGTCGGTAAGGTAGAACCCGAAATGTGCTGTGTCCTCCTCTTTGTTGTAGATGTTGATGCTCCGGCTCTTATCGCCTTTTGCTAGTGGTGTCATGATCCTGCAGCTGAGTATCGATGAATGTGTTCTGTTACACAATGCAAGTTGTACTGATCTTCGAAGAGAACTCTTGACCATGCCGTGCAGTACTCGACGTCTTTGCAGACACCTCCTGTAATCATTCAGGAGCCTTGTATGGTCACCCAGCTAGGTAACCAGTCCTGCCTTGACGTGAGCGAAGATGGATCAGGTATCAGGGCATTCGAGCTGAGATCTCATGGTGAGAGTGGTCCGCCACATCTGCATTTGACGCACACCATCACCTGCAATTTAATGTTGTACACTGAAATGTTCAAACAAGGTAGACATTAGGTTTCCAAATATTTAAACTTGTTCAAGCTGCAAGTCCAACTGCAGTCTGTTTCATGTATTATTGTAAAATTTGCTCAGTGCAAAACCAATTATGAGTACCAAATTGAACTGTTTCCTTAATAGCTACACGTACTTGATTGCAGATCTTTGAAACTGAGAGCAAATAATAATTTCATATTAGAGTATTTTTACACTCAGTAATATAAACCACTACAAAATATATTGCAGGAAATGGCACAAGTTCAATTGTTTATGACTACCTTCAGTTGTTTTAGTATATGCATGGTTTTGAATTTTGCACCGATCGAAATGTGGCTGCCACGACATTGTGGCCAGTAAGAGAAATCCAAAGCCCTAGAACAACAATGCGTGTCACCCACACCTATTTCAGCTGTCATCTGAAAACTATAGCCATGATTCATGTACATTGTTTTGATATGCAGTTCTATTTACACTGTCCTTCCTTGCTCAATAAACTATGTATATATACAATCAGATATCACTAGCTGTATGCAATCTTACTCCAGGTAAATACGTTAACCCTTCATGCCTGCCACAACACACTAAGCACGTGCTCACCAGTTTGACAATTTCCAAGCGGGTAGCACAGGATAATGAAGAGATATTCCACACAAATGGGTCAAGGATGGATCCCACACAGGCTTCTTGTGTGCTGGTACCTTCTCCGGCAGGAACAGCACACCTGTAAAAAAATGTACAAGACAAATATATTTTTGTTTTCCGCTTGCCCTGACATAAATATTTAGGAAAAAAAAATTTCGCCCTCTTGCGGTCATTATCACGTGACTGCTGTGTAAGTGATGCTGTAACACTGCTATTAAAATTTCAGCTTGAGTAGCGAAACCACCTTCATGTGCTTCATTAGTAATGCTTAAGCCCGGTTATAGTATTCCTTTAAGCTTTCACGCAATTTTTTTTCCACACTTAAGGGCACGACTGTGTGCTGCTAATACTCATTTGTCTGCTTTGAAGTCATTTTAAGCCTGCATGCAAAAGGAATAAGAATGATGCTCGACGAACTGTCACCGCTACAGCTTTCGTTTTCCTCACCTCAATGATGCTGGAGGCGTCATGTTTTACCTTTCCCGGCAGACGTTTACGCTGTCTTGCTGACACCGCTGTGACCAGAGAGTGCGCCAGTGCACATGGATGTCTCGTCGAGAAGCCCGACACAAACCTGGAGTTTGCTGCTCATCAGGCGCGCATAGCCCACCAGTTCAGAAACGTTCACTCCTGGCGATCGCACCTCAGAGCTCGACAGTTCGCCTCTGCCCCTCACCACAGTGCATCCTTGCCAGCCACCACATCATACGCCTTGTCAGATCATTGCACAGAACAGCTGTCTATTCAGAGACAACTTGAAAGCGTCGTGGTGCTATCAAAATTCGTTCACCTCTCATAGTTCTAGGGTTTAATAAACGACGAATAAATGGAACGATCAGCAAAGCTCATTAAAACGGTCGAAACCCACCACCGGCGCCGCAATCACCAGGCTACATTAAGCGCGCAAACCGATGATTTCTTTCTCCGAGCGAAGGGTTTGCAACGGAAGAGCAGTTAGCGCCCCTATGCGGCTGCACATTTAAGCTCTGGCTAAAAACGCTCTAATCCGTTGCTTATTTCACATGTGCCCTTATAACGCCGTTTCATTTCATTGTGCAAGCAATACAAGACTTTTATAAGCTTAGGTTTGGCTTCAAATAAATGCATGTCAAACTGCGGTGACCTAATGTCGTATAAATCAGCGTTGCAATCACTCATTTGCATAATTCGGGTATCTTTCACCGGGCGTAATTATGGCGGCGAATTTCCGCAATTTTTAGTAATTGCGGCACATTGTAACAACGATGAAACGTCTTTTTGACATCACTTTATAGTGCGTGCGTATCACGTGTTACACGTGACAGTGTTCCAGCCAATCAGATTTTAAGAAGCGGCCATTTTCGCCATGCATCTATTTTTTCCAAATTGGCAAGTCGAGCCCATGTGCTGTCATACTTACCACTTGTACCTTCTTTTGACCTTAAAAATCACTTCTATTTACCAGCCGGGCACCAAGAATAACGAATGCCACGTCAAATTGACGTCAGCACGAAGTGTGTATGCAACAGGCGATGATTGACACCCACTTTGCCTTGCCTTGTCGCTGACTGACGCTTCAGACAGCCAATCAGAGAGGTAACATGGCGCCGACCGGCGAATGTGAATATCGAGAATTGACCCCCAGGTATCACTTGAGTTGCTGCCGGCAATGTTAAGGCCTGCACTGGCCTGCGATGCGCCGACAGACCGGCTTCAACTTCGCTCCAGCGTCTGCAAAAATCTGATACCGCATCTAGTTTCAGTGGATCACCGTTACTACAGTATCGTGGCCGTCGGCGGCACTCTGCCGGAACCAGGAAAGTCATCATCAGCGGCACCAACATTTGGCTCTATAAATCAAGGCTCCGGTCGTCTACTCGGCAGTGGGCACGGCAGCTGCGTCAAGATGCAGATCACAACCCGTTCTTGTTCCTCGTCCAGGTGAGGAAATGCTGCGGGAAATCATTTAGTGCTTGCAATGTCTGGTTGATACTGCTGCCGTGCCCCCGGCCGCTAGTGGATGCATTCTTGTGCATCTGGTTTTCACTGCGATTTCTTCTGTTACTCAGAGGTGGCGTTGAATCTAACCGCGGCCCTGCGGACTCTTCGCTTCCTGATCAACTGAAGGCCATTGCGAATGATATTAAAGAAATCAAGGCGGAGAAAATTGTCACTAACCAGAAAATAAGCGCATTTCACAAGATATTTGAGAAATTAAATGGGCAAGAAAACAATTATCAGCTTGTACAGAGAGAGTAGCTGAGCTCGAAAAAAACCTCGCAGCTATGACAAAAAAAATTGATGAACTGGAAAATAGAAATCGTCGTTCTAACATGATTGTGTACGGCATTGAAGAAGATACGTATGAAACTACTGAAACGCTGCTCCAATATACAAAAGATACCGTAATTGAGGGTCTGCTGGGGCTTAATATTTCAGGAATAGAGAGAATACATCGGCTTGGAAAACCAGACAAAGATTATTCAACAACATGCAGACCTGTAATCATGAAACTTATCTATTGCCGTAATAAGGTCAGCACATCCAAACAATGCTCGAAATTTAAAGGCTCTCGCTTTTCTATTGGTGAAGACTTTTCTCGTGCTGTTCGTGATATGAGAAATAAATCTGGGACCAAACAAAAGAAATCCGCGACCGCAAAGGAAAAGTATTCTCAACCTACGAGAAAGTGCGAATAAATGGGCAACTGTTTGCTTGGGATAACGACGGAAAAGACATTGTAGAACTAGAAACAAAAAAAGAAACACCGCAACAAGAATCTCAAACGACCAGAACCAAAAGTCGATTACCTTCCTCTTCGTCTGTCCACGCTGCATCTAGCTCTTGTAAATCTGCCTAACGGTTAACGAGGGGCAGTGACCGTTGTCTAAGCGCAGCTCAAGCATGAGTTTTATTTAGTAATATCCGAAGTGTCATCAAGACATACAGAACACTCCTCTGCCATAAGTGCGTGCTCCGCTGACATCGTCGTCATAACTGAAACTTGGCTGCATGAAAACATACGTGATTCTGATATGTTCGATTCACCAAATAATTTTTACTTCTATCGTTATGACAGGAAAGATCGGCAAGGTGGTGGCGTACTAATAGCAGTCAGTAAAAAAATAATCATCTTCTCTTCACATAACATCAAGCATTGAAATTATATGGGTATCTATTCAACTAGGCTACCGGAGAATAATCCTAGGCGCATGCTATCAACCGCCTAATGCACCTCCTACATTTGTTGCAGAGCTTCATGATACCATTAATTTTGTAGTAACGCGTTCCCCTTTGCAATCGATCTTTCTATTGGGCGATTTTCTTCCCCGGGCATTGATTGGTCCTCGATGAAACCATCCTCCTCTTCGACAGTATGCAAGGAATTCACTAATTTATGCTCACTCTTTAATCTTACCAAAATTGTTACTCAGCTTACAAGAATTACTGAAGTTACAAGTACAGTAGACCTCGTACTAACAACATGCCCAGAACTGTGCTCAGAAATAACCTACATACCCCAGTACAGCGACCATGGTTTGCTCAATTTTTCTGTGAACATTTTCATACAAAAATCTGCTAGTCACACAAAAATAATGCACATGTTTCATCGCGGTGATTTCAACAAAGTTGACAATGAACTGGGTTCTTTCCTGGCCACCTTTTTGGGCGAATTCTATTCGCGATCGGTGAACTCAAAGTGGCTCTTATTTAAGAACAAAATCTTAGATCTCACAAGCCGTTTCATACCCATTCGCGTAATATCTTATCAGCTGCATGTGCCATGGTATAACGCGTATCTTAAGCGCTTGTCTAACCGTAAGAAACGCTTCATCCGTTCAGCTAAATTATCACGCACTAAGCATCATTGGCTCCGTTATCGCTCTGCAGCGTACACTTACAATTCTGCTGTCAAGAATGCTAAAGCAAATTACCAGAATAGCAATCTACGGGGTATGTTGCTCAATAACCCAAGAAAATTTTGGAGCCTCATTAACCCCTCTGAAACGTCTAGAATAATACTAAATAATTAAAATGACGAAGCTATATATGATACTGCCTGTCCAAATGTACTGAATGATGTATTTGGAGCTTTTTTTCAAGCGGTGAAACTACGCAGTTCCCTCAACTGGCACAAAACTTCCTCTCAATGTACCCAGTCATAATCCATCCTGACGGTGTAGTTAAAATTATTGACAATCTTAAGATATCCTCCAGTGCTGGTGTTGATTGCATTACTACAATGTTCCCGAAAACTACTAAAAAATATTCATCGCTTGCCTTAACTAAGATATTTCAGCAGTCATTGGAAAACGGTGAACCAGCGGCCGATTGGAAGATAGGTAAGGTGGTTCCTGTGCATAAATCTAGTAATAATCATTCGCCTTTTAACAACCGTTCATTATCTATTACCAGCATCCCACGCAAAACCTTAGAGCACGTACTCTCTTCACATATTGTCACTTTCCTTGAATCAAACTCGTTTTTCATCCTTCTGAGCATGGTTTTAGAAAATCTACTCATGCGGAACACAGCTACTCTTATTCACGTACAAACTTCACGCAATTTTAGACTGCCGCTCGGTCGCCGACTGCATTTTCCTAGATTTCGCGAAAGCATTTGATAAAGTTTCCCTTCATCTTTTGTTACTAAAAATGCGCACAGTAGGATTAGACACAAACATTCCAAAATAGCTCTAAGTTTTTCTTACCCATCGTCAGCAATTTGTTGCCGTCAACAACGTTAATTCCACCGTTTGCCCTGTCTTTTCCGGTGTGTCCCAAGGCACCGTCTTGGGGTCCCTTCTTTTTCTTATTTTTATCGAAGACCTAAACAGTAATCTTTCTTCTTCTGTACATCTTGTTGCCGATGACTGCGTCTTTTTTCGGGAAATAACAGATGATAGTGACAAGTACATGATTCGGTCTGACCTTAATGCTATCTCAACATGGTGCAAAACTTGGAATATGACTTTAAATGCCGGAAAAGTGCAAACTTGTGTGCATTTCTCGTGTTAATAGTGAATTGTCCGTATATACTCTTAATGATGTGTTACTTGATCGAGTTACAAGATATAAGTACCTCGGAATTCATATTACGTCTGACCTTAGCTGGAATGCGCATATTAAGCACCTCAATAACAAAACTACTCGCATGCTCGGATACCTGAGACGTAACTTTCACGCAGCCCCAACTTACATCAAACTTCTACTCTACACGGTACTCGTACGTTCACAACTAGAATATGCTTCATCAATCTGGGACCCTGGTGTTAAGAGTTTGAGCGACCTACTGGATATGGTACAACACAAATCAGCATGATTTATTCTCTCTGACCTTTGGCGTACATCAAGCGCAACCGCTATGAAAAATACCCTGGGCCTAACTTCAGTTGCATCACGAAGCAAAATTGCACGCCTGTGCCTTTGTCACATAATATTTCATCATGACCCTATTCGCTACCAGTTACTTCTTCCCCCTTCATATATTTCACGCCGCACAGATCACATACATAAAGTAGGCATTTCTACATGCCAAAGTAAAACGTTCTCGGATTGTTTTTTTCCTCGCACCCATATGACTGGAACCACCTTCCTTCCTCAGTTGCCAGAATTCCCGACCCTGTATTGTTTCGGTCTGCTGTTACCACTTCTATTGAACGATATATTGTGTTTATCATTTATTTTAACTTATTACGTTTTGGTAATTTATTGTTCTCGGCCGTTGTTTGTATTTTCAGTGTGAATATGTATTACACCCTCCGTTCTTTAATGCTTTGCCCAAAGGGTAAAATAAATAAATACATAAAACATTGCCGGACTTTGCTTAAAGCTATTAGCCTTTTATAAAATTTCTTTCCTCTGTCATCACTTGGTAATAGAAAACTATGTTACAGGACCTGTACGCCACCGATTATTTTATTTTCATATAAAACTGCACAAAGCAGTTTAACACACCTCGAGCTGGGCGCATGATTTCCTTAGTTGCCTATGTGCCATAATACACAACACCGCATTTGCCCGCTGTTTTCAAGCAATGACAGAAACGAAAACTGATCAACGCTGGAACTCGCGCAACACCCGCCCTGGGCTGTTTTCTTGAAAACACATGTCGCGATCACGCTATCCTCATAACCCCTTTTATGACCCATCATGCAATGAAAAGAGATAGTTGTGCTTACGACACAATTCGCACACTGTACAGTTCGCTATTCTAACACACTCGTGACCGTGCAATAGTGGCACAAGTTAGCAGACCTCTCTACATAAATATATTCTTGCCATTCGCATTGCCGCGACCTTTTGCAGTGATTGTTTGTTCATTCTTCAAAGGTGCCGGCGCGCCGCTTTATCGCTTTGTTTGCAGTGCACGACGCGATCAGATTTATCTCGACTGCTCTCATCTAGAGAGAGGTGATTCTACTTTGTTCCAGAATGTTATAGTAAACTGGCACGCTTTCTCCTGAAAGTTCGCTAGGAGCTTTAAATTGAGCCCATTAACCCAGCCCTGTCCAGGAACATAGAACAACAGATGCGCAATCTGCTTCGGAGCTACGGCGAGTGTTTTTCGTCATCGCTGATGGTCCGACAAATGCGAATTGCCAAGCATCGTATTATAGCTGACGAGTATCCCCGACCTCTCCATCAAAGCCCCTACCGTGTGTCGCCGCGAGAACGGCAAGCAATCTTGGATGTAGTGGAAGAAACGATTCGCGACGACGTTATCCAGCCTTCAAAGAGCCCCTGGGTGGCCCTTGTTGTTTTAATGAGAAATAAAGACGCCGCATTTTGATTCTGCGTTGATTACCGCCGCTGGAACAGCATAACAAAGAAGGACGCCTATCCCCTCCCCAGCGTCGACGACACACTACACCAGCTCCTCAACACCAACTATTTCTCATCGATGGACCACAAAGGCGCGACCTGCAAATTGAGGTCGATGAAAGAGATCGTGAAAAGACCGAATTCATCACTCCGGATGCCTGTTTAAGCTTAAGGTGATGCCATTTGGTCTCTGTTCCGCACCAGCGACGTCTCAGCGAGTAATGGATAGAGTGCTGGCGGGCCTGAAGTGGCACATTCGTCTGGTATATTTAGATGACATCGTTGCCTTCGCATCGAACTTTGAAGAGCACCTCAAAAGACTTCGAACAGTACTAGACGCCATCAAGTCGTCTGGCCTAATCTTGAAAGGAGAGAAGTGCCACTTTGCCTATGAAGAGCTACTGTTTTTAGGACACATCGTTACCAAAAAGAAAGTGCGCCCAGAGCCACAGAAACCAGCTGATATTGAACAGTTCCCACCGCCGGCCGATAAAAAAGCAGTGGGCAGATTTCTCGGACTGTGCGCGTTCTACCGACGAAAAACTTTTCGCGCATCGCCGAGCCCCTGACCCAGTTGAAGAATACTGACGTGCCCTCTTAATGGGAAGCGCCGCAAGCAGAAGCCTTCAAAGAATCTCAACGTCATTTACACTCCCCAACGATTCTCGCGCATTTTGATGAAAACGTCGACACTGAAGTTCATATGGACGCAAGCAGCGTGAGCCTAGGCGCCGTCCTAGTTCAAAAAGCGACGGGCTGGAGAAAGTTATTGCACACTTTGGCTGTTCACTTCCCAAGGCCGATGCTTACTGTTCGACAACTAATAAGGAGTGCCTTGGCATAGTCTGGTTTACGTCAAAGTTCCGCCCCTACCTGTACGGACGACCATTCAAGGTGGTCAGCGATCACCCCGCGCTGTGCTGGCTAGCCAATCTGAAAGCCCCTGTGGCCGCTTCGCTTGATAGAGTCTGCGCCTCGGCCCGTTTATTGTCACCGTCGTTTACAAGTCCGTCCGCAAGAACTCTGACGCCGATTGCCTCTCACAAGTCCCTGTAGATGCACCTCTCCAGGACGACGATTAGGACGCCTTCCTGAGACACATAAGCTCTAGCTCATTTTCTCAACAGCAACACTCAGACCCCGACCTATAACGCCTAATTGAGTACTTCAAAGGCAAGGTTCTTCACTCCCCAACTCATTCAAGCGAGGACTGTCTTCTTTTTTCTCTACAGAATGATGCCCTCGTGAAGAAAAACTTCGCAGAGAACAAAATAGCCTACCTCCCATTTGTACCTGCTTGTCTTCGCGAACAAATTCTACAGGCTTCACACGACGAGCCGTCAGCTGGACATCACGGGTTTACTCGGACCCTCCGCAACAATAAAGACAAGATTTAGTGGCACCGACTGTCTGCCGATGTCGTACATTATGTGGGAACCCGCCGAGATTGTCAGTGACGAAAGACCCCTCTCACCCGACCAGCAGCATTTCTGAACCCCATTGAACCCTTTGGGACGGGTCTCTCCGGAGAACACTCGGACCGAAAGAATGGACTAGGCGACGGGTGTACCCACACAAACGCACATTTAATACACCCTACGTGACACACACACTAGAACACAAAACTAACAAAACTAACACAACACACAAAGGCTATAAATACAGACGACCCGGGCACACTGCTACCAGCGTCTACTACTAGCGTTCCACTATTAGCGGTCGGCGTTCGTGCTCACGGTTGGTTCAGTGCCGCTGCGGCGTTGTATGGCTCCCGTAGCCGGCGTCGAGGCGGCGTTCGGAGTGCTTGGGCTGGCGTTGCTGGCGGCGTTCGACGTGTTTGGGCTGGCGTCGCTGGCCTCCCGGTCCAAGCGCTCCTGGAGTTGATGCTGGTGTTGTTGGCTTCGGGGCCCCACCCGGATGGGTGGCAACAGCGCTGGAGACATCCCTGGCCATAGCAGGTGGTAGCGTCCTCTGTTGACTCTCCGGAACGGGCTCAGGCACGGCAGGTAGTCCACGATGCGATGTCGTAGAATGCGAGCTCACCGGAGCAGTAGCAGGCGTCGCTCTCTTCCAGCCAAAGTGACCCTGACCCGCCGGAGCCTACGCTTCTCTGCTGTTCACCCCCGGGCCTCGCTCTCACTCGCCCTTTTATAGCATCGGTGTTAGTCCGCGTATGCCTTGTCGCCGTCTTCTTCTCTTCTCCACCAATCATCTCTCTCCACCTCACCGAATGCTTCTCCACCAATCATCTCCCTCCAGCTCACCGAGTGATTCTTCTTCCTCTTCTTTATTCTTCGGTTAATTCGCGTCGTCTTCTTCACAACTTCTTCCTTTAAAATTTAATTTAGGTTCCTTAATATATGTGACGAGGGCCCACTCTCAAGAGTTTTTACATGAAAAACTGCTCACGTCATCCTCATCTTCAAGCCATCCAGCCAGCCCACTATCTTTTGTGGCGATTCTGGACTCAGCACACACCACTCCGAAGATGTCCAGCACACACCAAACGCACACCACTAACACAGCACTCCAAATTGCGTTTTCAGAACGCTAACACATCACTGCCGCTGTTATTACAGAGTCCTCAATAAACATGTTCGCGTCCACAACACACTCGTTTGTATGATCACATAACACCAACAACAGCAGCAAGAACAAGATAAATCTCAGAGATACATGAACACAGCAACATCAAGAGACATCCCAGATATACATAGAGCTGTTCAGTTAGCTCTATCTGTATACAAGTTTACTTTGTAACATATGACCTCCTTTTTTCCTGGCCCATCCGAAAACATCTCCCCCTTGATTTCGAGTAAGCTGTAATCCTCTGTCTTCATTCCAATTGGGCTTCTTCAGTACCCCATTCCCTCCTGCATTATTCTTCCCACTGTAAGTGGACACCTCGGAAATATCACCTGTATCCTCGGCCACTTCCGCACATCCTACCTTGGGGGCGTACCGTACGGGACCCCTTTCTTCGTATTTCTTTAACATATTTACATGGAAAACGTTGTTAGTGTCATCTATCAACAACTCGTAATCCCTGTCCTTTTTCTTCCGCGTCACAAGATACGGGCCCTTTCACTGCATCAGTAACTTATCATGATCCGTGGGTAGCAGGACGAGAACCCTGTCGCCCGGTTCCAGATTCCTGTAAATGGCTTTCTTTTCATAATATCCCTTACGGCGTTCACACGCATTTTCCAGGCCTTGACGTGCAAGCCTGCATATTTCCTTCAGCCTGTCCCGCAACTCAAGAACATACGTGTATGTTGTCTTGAAATCTGATGCAATCTCTTTATTAGTCCACCGCTCTTTGAGTATTGCAAGTGGACTTCTAACGGTCCTCCCATATAGCATCTCATAAGGCGAGAAACCAAGACTCGTTTCCAGTACTTCGCGGTAAGGAAACAAAAGAGCTGGGAGATATCTATCCCAATTAGCAGGTCTCTCCTGGCACATTTTCTTGATCATATTTTTGAGGGTGCCGTTGAACTGTCTACACGGCCATTACACATGAGATTGTAAGGCGTCGTCAGTAACTGCCTCACTGACAAAAGGCGGTTAAACTCCTTCATTAGTTCCGATGTGAAGTTCGAGCCCCGATCACTCAAAACTTCCCTCGGGAACCCATAACGCGAAAACATTTCCACGAGGCCCTCCGCCACTTGGATACTGTCAATATTTCTCAGTGGAATAGCGTCAGGATAACGAGTGGCCACGTCAAAAAGAGCACATATCTATAGCTTTTGGCGGATACTGGAGAGATTGGCCCCACAATGTCAATCGCCACTCGCTGAAACGGTAGGTCGATGGCTGGCATCTTGCCCAGAGGTACAGGACCAACTCTTCCCTTTGGAACTGTGCGCTGGCACACGTCATATGAGCGAACAAAGCGCTTAACGTCACTCTGAACACCCGGCCAAAAAACTCCTCGGTGATCCTAGACACCGTTTTTTGAACGCCCTGGAGTACGGCCATAATGGCGTCATGTCCTAAGCGCGGCACGGTCTCTCGCATATCTCTTGGCAACACCAGCTGTTGGACCTGCCTTCCTGAACTAAATATGCATTCCCTGTGCAAATGACCATTTACCAATTGATACTCGAATGACGTCCAACTCTTCTTTCTTTTCACCTTTTCCCCGACTCTTTCGAAGCAGGCCTTCAAGCTCGGGTTTTCTTTTTGTCTAATTGCAATTTCGCCCGGTGTTACGCTCAGACACATCGTAACAGGAGTAGAGAGTGGGCGCTGCGCTGCTCGGGCTGTCGCTTGAGCTCTTGTCTCCACTGCCGAAGAAAAACTGACTGCACACGTCTGAGCTGTCGCAGGCATTTCCTCCTTTTTATGTTCTTCACCCGCCGCGGTGGCTCAGTGGTTAGGGCGCTCGACTACTGATCCGGAGTTCCCGGGTTCGAACCCGACCGCGGCGGCTGCGTTTTATGGGGGCGAAACGCTAAGGCGCCCGTGTGCTGTGCGATGTCAGTGCACGTTAAAGATCCCCAGGTGGTCGAAATTATGCCGGAGCCCTCCACTACGGCACCTATTTCTCTTTCTTCTTTCACTCCCTCCCTCATCCCTTCCCTTACGGCGCGGTTCAGGTGTCCAACGATATATGAGACAGATACTGCGCCATTTCCTTTCTCCAAAAACCAATTATTATTATTATTATTATTATTATTATTATTATTATTATTCTTCACCGTCGAGCATCCTCCACTCGGGATCGGGGTCTTCAATGCTTCTTGCACCCGTAATGCTTCCCAAGATGAGATCGTAGATGGGTTGGTCTACGCACTTTGCCAATACCTGCCCAATATAATATGGCGTGGACACTATAATTCTGGCTTCAGCAAGGTACCCCACTGTGCTATCTACAAGAGTGACGACCGACGCTTCCCCTGTAAGATCCTCGTCCTTCACCAGGCTTCTACGAACCAAGACTGTGTTCGCTCCGCTGTCTCTAAGCACCAATATAGGACGGTCTCCTATTTACCCAACCACTGGGCAACCACTGGCATTGCTGCTTTCGACTTGGGTGTTCCACTCACTGCCTCATTTTCCAGCGGCGTTTGCTCTCCTTTCAGCTGCGGAACTTCGGATGGCGTGACAAGTTCTACCCTTGAGTCGACAACGCATGCAGCTCGGTCCTGCGTTCTGTATCGGCACTCATCCAGAGTATGACCCCTCCTCTTACAACCTTGACACACAATCTGTGTTTTTTGGGCAGCGCTACTAGTCCGACAATCAGCTGCACGGTGTCCCACCTTGCCGCAGAGAAAACACCTTACTGGCGCCTTAGATGCACCGCCATATACTCTTGGTTTTTCCGCATCTGTCCCTACGGTCTTTTGGGTTTCCTCCTTTGCCTTACTCAAATTTCTTAGCACTTGAGCCTCGAGGAATTGGTATGCAGTGTCAGCGAACTCTTACAACGAACAGAACTTTCTTTCTTTCAAGAACAGCGCCAGCTTTGAGTTGCAACACGCTAAAAATTGCTCTGTGACCAGCTTGTCAAGCACACCTTTAAAACTCTTTTCTGTGTTTGACATATCAAGCCGCCTATCAAAATAGTTGGATAACCTGCAGAAAAACTGCTTAGCGGTTTCCAAATTCTCAGGTTTCGCGTTGTGAAATTTCTCACGAAAACCCTGTGCCGTAAGCCTGAATCTTAGGAGGAGCGCCTTTTGGACTTTCTCGTAGTCCATTGAATCAGCAGCAGGCATCCTTCCAAACACATTCAGCGCCTCTCCGACTAAACACATGCTCAATGCCGTGGCCAATTCACTGCGCTCCAAGCCTTGCCCCAAAGCTATCCGCTCGAATCGTTGCAGATATGCGTCGAGATCATCTCTTTTTTCATCGAAAGGAGCCATCATCTTCCTCGGACAAACTCTGGCCGGTCTAGGAGATTTTGTACCCGCTATGGAACGCTGATCATTGTCCGTGATCTCCTCATATCCTCCCGCGATATGCACCTGTCTCCACAAAATAAACTCCTTATCCCGTTCTATCCTTCTTTTCTCCTGTTCTTCTGCCTGGCGAGCTCTCCTCTCTGCCTCGCGAGCTCTTTTCTCTTCTCGCTCTTCCGCCTCGCGAGCTCTTTTCGCCTCGCATTCTTCTGCTTCACGAGCGTCTGCGCGTGCTTGCGCCCTTTCCTGTTTCTGCCTATCTGCCTATCTGCCTCCTCTTTCTTCCTCTTTCCCTCCTCGTCATAGAGACGCATCGCCTCTTCCTTTCTTAGCCCAAGGTTGAGCGCCAGTTCTAACGGTTTTGCCAAATCCATACTTTCTGCTGTCGAGAGTTCGAAAAAATCCGAGACAAAGCAAAAAAGAAAAAAGGAACTGAATCCTGGCACCGGCTCGAAACTTATCTTTGTCACGGGTCATTCCGGAGAACACTCGGACCGAAAGAATGAACTAGGCGACGGGTGTACCCACACAAACACACATTTATTACACCCTACGTGACACACACACTAGAACACAAAACTAACAAACTAACACAACAAACAAAGGCTATAAATACAAACGACCCGGGCACACTGCTACCAGCGTCTACTACTAGCGTTCTACTATTAGGGGTCGGCTTTCGTGCTCACGATAGGTTCAGTGCGGCTGCGGCGTTGTATGGCTCCCGTTGCTGGCGTCGAGGCGGCGTTCGGCGTGCTTGGGCTGTCGTTGCTGGCGGCGTTCGACGTGCTTGGGCTGGCGTCGCTGGAGGCGTCGCTGGCTGTGTCGTACAAGCTCCCAGTCCAAGCGCCCGTGGAGGTGATGCCGGTGTTGTTGGCTTTGGGGGCACCACCCGGATGGGTGGCAACAGCGCTGGAGACACCCCTGGCCTTAGCAGGTGGTAGCGTCCTCTTGACTCCCCGGAACGGGCTCAGGCACGGCAGGTAGTCCACGATGCGATGTCGTAGAACGCGAGCTCACCGCAGCAGTAGCCGGCGTCGCTCTCTTCCGCCAAAGTGACCCTGACCCGCCGGAGCCTCCGCTTCTCTGCTGTTACCCCCCGGGCCTCGCTCTCCCTCGCCCTTTTATAGCCTCGGTGTTGGTCCGCGTATGCCTTGTCGTCTTCTCTTCTCCACCAATCATCTCTCTCCACCTCACCGAATGCTTCTCCACCAATCATCTCCCTCCACTTCACCGAATGCTTCTTCTTCGTCTTCTTTATTCTTCGGTTATTTCGCGTCGTCTTCTTCACACCTTTTTCGTTTAAAATTTAATTTAGGTTCCTTAATATATGTAACACCCTTTGAAGGCTCTTTCAGCAGATTGGCATGGACTTGGTTGGGCATTTCCGATAGCCAACGCCTGGAAATAAGTAAATAAGTGGATCTGTCACAGGAACCGACTACCTGACCCGTTACGCCAAGGCGAAAGCCTTACCGAACGGAGCAGCAGCAGAAGTCGCCAATTTTTTGGTGCAGTGTAATCTTCTGGAACACGGCACGAGGAACACCAGAGGAACACCATGCACGGCGGAGCTAACGAAAACCATCCTGCTTTACAGCCAAACCAGCCACCGGAGGACATCTGCATACCATCCGCAAACTAACGGACTCACCGAGCGCCTGAACAAAACCATCGGAGAAATGCTCGCCATATATGTCGAAGCCGAGCTGGGACGTCAGCCTGCCTGATGTTGTTTTTGTCTACAACACCGCATTGCAGCAGACAACAAAGATGACGCCTTTTAGGCTCGTCCATGGCAGAGAGGCCATGACCACGCTTGACGCCATGCTGCCTAACTTTACCGAAGAGCGTCGACATCGCCGCCTACCTTCAACGCGCAAGAGACCCAATACTTGCCTAATTACGGATCAAAAACCAGCAGCCGACCGACGCCAGACGCTACAAACTACGAAGCCGCAACGCGGAATATAAGCCCGGGAACCAAGTCTGGGTTTGGACTAACATTCGCCGCCCTGGATTGAGTGAAAAGCTTTTGCGCGGCTATTTCGGCCCGTACAAGGTTCTTCGTCGCCTAGGTGAACAGGATTATGAAGTTAACCCTGAAGCAATGACTGCATTCCAGCGACGCCGCGTACGACCAGAAGTTGTCCATGTCGTCCGTCTAAAGCCCTATTATGCGCGCTAAAAATCGCTGCATTTCCACGCTCTGTGTTTATTTTTGCACGATTCGTTTCATTTGTTGCTAGTCGCCTTATTTGTTTTAATGCATCGATTCTATAATTCTTTGAGAGGGGAGAAATGCCGCAAATCTTTACTGAGTTTGTTCATTCTTCAAAGCTGCCCGCACGCCGGTTTATCGCTGTGTTTGCGATGCAAGTCGCGACTAGATTTACCTCGATGGATTCCAGCCAGGCTGATCTGATTCTACGTTGTTCCTGAATATTCTAGTTACTTTGCACGCTTTACCTCGAAAGTTTGCTATCAGCTTTAAATTGAGCACAGCCGCCAGCCTCGGGCATTCTGTTCGACGATCGCCGAACACGCTGGTACGCCACCGCCGAGTGATTCAGTCCATTTTGGGCGCGTCAGCCCAAATAAAGTTTTGCTTAGACGCCATTTTCACTGTCGTTCTGCTTCCCGGATTGCAGTCAGCACTTCGGGACAGAATTAAGAAATAGCCCAAAGTAAATGTTCAGTGCAATTAACTCTCCTTATATGTTCGTAGAACTTTTAAATTCGTTAAAATATGCTGTAGTCTGAACAAGAACGCATTCCGTGGTCGCGAGTGAGCGGCCCGGCGCCGCTTGCACAAAAAACGGCTCCAGATGACAGTTAAGTACGCAGGAAACTGTCTTTTCCTTGCGCTAATTTGAGCGGGCTATACTGATGTATACTGCAGTGAGTGTAACACCTTCCGTGTTGCAAAACCTTCGCCTCATACAGTGACAGGCAGAGTTAGTCGATACCCAGGCTTTGTTGTAAATGGCGGCCTGTTGTGTTAGTTCAAGTAATCTATTGAGGCCAATTAAATTTTTTTTGTGCTGTTACATGGATCATACAGTGACACATGGTTAATACATGGTGCTACTGCAGTGCGCGGACAGGATGCAGTCGCGCCGTCCCGCCGGCAACGACGGTAGGCGCGGCCGGGCGGACCCTGTTCTGTCTACCGTGACTGACATCAGCGCCACCGCATCTTTGTGACGGCCGCTATGAAGGAGGTGTATAGATAAATTATTGCGCCAGGAAATGTCTTCGAGAGAAAGCGATTCTAAGGAGTAGATACAGTTGTGTACCATGCGGTCGCTGCGCGAAGGGATTCTTTCGAAATGCGCTTTAATAACTGCATGAATAGGCGTTAAGCAGCATTCGTTTTCAAAGAGCAAGGATGTACGAATCGGCCGGTAAATAGGAACGAAATCTTGAACTTGTTTCTTGGCCTAGGCTTCAGCACCCATCGATCGTTTTCTTGTTATTTAAAGGTCAACAATTTGCATCGGAGCTCACTATTGCAAGCTTTCGCAAATACGGTCGCTGCACTGCGTCTGCTTTGCTGTTTGTAAGTCCAGCGGTATGAGTGGGATACCGATAAAAAGAAATAAATTTCCGCAAGCAGACAGCTAAACCCTATTGCCTTCAAACAGTGTCTTATTTTCGTTCTCCGTGGTTGCCTGTGTACACAGGCCACGATGTAGCTCTGCAGTTTATCAAAACTGGTATGCAAATATCAAGCGGTCACGTGACGGGAAAATTGTTTTTAATAGTGTAGTCTGTTCTGATGCGAAGTTTTTAACCGATAAGCGGGAGATCCTAATAGGAAAGCTATAACTTCACTTCCATGCTCATTAGCGTTCCAGAGGCAGTCTGGTGATGAATAGCTGTTTTGTTACTAAATTTGAGCCCACGAAAACATTAATTTGATGCTTGCCGTGTGAAGCCAAGTTAATTTGTGGGTTTCATGCCAACAAGCGGCACCTAACAGTTTTCTCAGATATAATTATTTGGCAGAAAACCGTCGGTTCCTCTAAGTCATGAGCCGTGAGCATGATTGCCCCGAAAACGAGACTGAAAACCAGGAATCAAAAATTCCAATTTCGACATCTGTATACTTGTACTTGCATTGTTTAGACCCCATGGTATGTGGATTTCCGCAGACCGTTCACTTGTGTTGGCAGTCGTGGGGTTCTGGAATATCTTGCTGACCACACTGCGGACATCCTGACTTCGCAGGGCAACGGCAAACATCAGCCCGGTGTCCGTTATTCCCGCACCGTGCGCACGCTGGCGTTAATTTCTTGTATAGGCGTACGGGAACCGCTTCACCGTAGTAGAAGACGTGAAACGGGACCTTTCTTCCTTCGAACGTGATGGCCTCCACGCTAGAGGAACCTAGTTTCCTCACGCTCGTCACTGGTGCGTCCGGGGAGCGAAGCACTTTCGTGATGTCTTCGTTAGAAATCCTTCCTCCTGTATTACGCCTTTACACGTGCCTTCGGAGGGGCGGAGGTAGGAGTGCACTGCGTGTGCCTTCTCCCATGGTTTCAGTGCTGGAATTGTCAAAACCTTTCTAATTATATGGGCGTCCTGCACCCTCACGACGATGATGTTCAGTTCCCGCATTGGCCAAACGCTGAGCCCTGCTGAGCCGTTGTCATCGCCAGCAGCATTGTGCAAGGCGTTACCGACCGCGTTGCTTTCCCTGAACTTGTTGAGATCCAGCATTCTTTTACGCTCGATTATGAAGACTGCATCTTGCTTGTGGGAGCACAATTTACTTCATGCTCCCTGAAAAAGAAATGAAACTCTTGCGAGGAAACAAAGGCGAAAGGAGGTCGCTTGTATGTCAACTTCAATTCTTTCAGCAAGCGACTGCTTTGGCAAGCGGGAACTGAAAGAGCTGATAAACGTGATCAGTTTATTTTTGGCAGAATGCCGTAAACGTATTTTTAAGAAAGGCAGATGGCGATAAAGTGCTCCCATCCATAATTAATGGATGGATGGATGGCAACTTTTATTTCCAACGGAAATGGAGGCCCCTTACTACTCCTCTCCCCGCCCCCGGCACGTAGGCCTGGAGGACGGGGGCCCGGTCCTCCGCGACCAAAGGCTACAAAAAAGAGATTTTGTCTCTTCGCGACCTCAGCCGTCAGGCAGAAGGCTTGTTCTTGCCGAGCTTTCTCGGCGATCATTGGATCTTCGTCGACCAGGGGATTCGGCGCATTCCCATATTTTGTGGTCGATGGCGCCCGTCTCCTCGCATGTTTTACAAAGATCGTTTTCGTCTTCCCGTGATAGGAAATGTAAAACCCATATTGGGTTAACGAAATTTTAAGCTCGCAGGCGCCGCCATGCGTTTGCTTCTCTATTTATTTGCTTCTTATCCAATGGTGCACCAGTTTTTTGTTTAGTCTACAGTTCTCAACGATTTCGGATTAGGTTAGCGCGCGCTTATCCAGGTTCTGGTAGTCCGGCGGTTCCACGGATAACCGGAAGTAGAGAGCTCGAGATAACTCGTGTGCCGCTTCGTTTATCGAAACCGACGCATGCACTGGGTTCATAGTAAGCTGACTTTGCGGGTCATCTCTCTGCCGGTCAGGGTCCTCGCCGCTTCCGGCGAGCTTCCGCCTTTCATGAAATTCCAGTTGGCAGTTTTACTGTGGCTGACTACTAAGTTTGCTTTCATTCCAACGCAAGTGAGCACTATGGCAACTTCTTAGGCCGTCTCTATGTTTCGGCTGGAAATAGTGGCTGCCGATGCGGGGGCGCCCAGTCCGTTGACAACTGGGGCAACTACCGTGCCTGACTTCCCACTAGCCGCATCCACGTTGGTGACCTCTTCGGGCTTCATTTTTTTCGAAGCGTTTTGTAAGCGCCTGCGCTCTCTTAATCCTCCTATAAGTATTATGCTCCGGATGAGTGTTCCTCCGGAGTGGGGGAATTGCTATTTTATCCGCACATTTAGGGGGGATCTCGGTTTCACGGCGAAGCCCGCGGTTGGTCTGCAAGCCCACGCTGTGCAGGATAGCTCTGCCCGTGGTGGTGCTGCTAAGTCTCTTTATCTGTGCCATGCGAACTGCCTCCGTGTATACTTGCCAGCTATTGTGCATCCCCATGGAGAGCAGTTTCTTTGTAGAGGCGCACATCGGGAGTCCTAGGCCTTTCTTGATACATCTTCAGATGAGGCAGTCCATTTTCTTCGTTTTCAAGCTTTCCGTGCACGATTAAAGTTGTCACGACGACATAGAGCGGCATCACTGCTCCTGTCGATAGCTTCGCTCTATTTGGACGTCCATAGCGTGCAGAAATAATGAACCATATATGCTTCCCAACGAGTTTGAATCTTATATCAGCAAACATTCTGTAAATAATTTAAGGCATTCGATTTGAATGCAAGATCGCTAAATAATAAGAAACGCAAGCTTATGCTGTTGTTTCATCAAGTGGAGCTACCTATGAACGGCATACTGTTTAGAATAACATGGTCTACATACGCTAAAAATTGTTTTCTGCCTGCATATGTTTTAAACCTTTTATGTCAATCGCATTTCCGATAGAGGTGGTGCTGTATACATATTGGTTAAGAAGGTCTAAAATGCTGAATTATTGTGTGTTTAACCCTCACCACTGACTGTGATTATTGTCATTTAGTTCACATAACACAACAGTGAGTGTTACCAGCCCCGCGATGGTTCCGTCATTCGTTTTTAGAGCAGATCGAGAAAATTTTGTCATGGTCACTGTAAAACACTATAATTTTCCTAGAGTTGTAAATCTTATTATTGCCATGTAGCAGCGAATAAGAAGCAATAGAAGCAGTAGGAGAAAAAAAGAGGTGGAAGTTCAGTCGGTTGGACGCTATCGGGAGCTGACTTGGAATGCCTTGTACGCCTGGCGTGAACCGGCTTTGAGTAAACATTTTGCGACAGTCTGAATTGGGTGGAGGTTCTGGGTGCACCCTAACCAACAACGGATCATCCTCCCAGAACCTCGTTGGAGTCGACGTCTTGTGCTTCTACCATCTCCCGTCTCCGAGATATTCCCAGATGGAGAAGCGCCCCCAGACCTGTACTCAGCAACTCGTGGCCGCATTATCGTGAACCCCGCACCTGTGCTGGCGCAGCTGGTGATGACGTTAATGAATGGCTCTCGCGTTCCCAACAAGTGAGCTGCTCTAACAAGTGGGATGCGAACGGCTAGCTCACTAACGTCGTTTTCTCGCCCACGGACACGGCCCCTATACATGGTACAAAAATCATGAACACACTGACATCCTGGTCGCGCTTTGTGGGGAACTTATTATGTGCTTTGGTGGCCTCCGCGAAGAACAAGAGGGCCGAGCAGAAAGTGCCTCACCAGACTCAGCTTCCCGGTGAGAATCGCACACAGCATAGTAGGCGCTACACAAAGTCTGCAAACTAGTGTCGCCTCGTACGGCCAACGAGGGCAAAGTGGGCTGTTTGCTTAACGGCTTCGCTGAAAACATCTATGCGCTTCTTATGAGCAAGGACAGCCTGAACACCATCGCCGGTTCTAGTCACCTTGTCCGTAAAATGAACCTGCGCGACAAATGGTGGCGATGCCTGTGGACGTGTGCTCAGTTCCGATATTCGGTCTCCTGTTCAAATGCTTAAGCATAAAGTTTGTGAGGCCGTTAATGGCGTGTCTACATTAGCTCAAGTTGATGTAGGTGCAACTGTTTCGGCAATCAGTAGTAGATTTAAGTTCTTCCTGGGACGGAAATATTTCTTTAAATGCGACGAAACCGCAACCGTTTGGGCTTGGAGTGGAGAGCTGTTGCGTTCTCTGGGAGTGTTTATTCTGGAAAGTGTATTCTGTGGAGCTGTTTTCATGTGGAGCATAATTCGTGGCTTTCGATAGCTCTGCTCATGACGTCATTATAGGAATTACCTTTCTGAATCTGTACGGCGCACCAGTCGAGTGTTTATTTCACGATGTTTATTTCGAGCGCATGATTGTGCCCAGCCTCATAAGAACTTCGTGTGACGCAGCAACAGTGTTTTGTGTACACCAACATGCTGTAAACCACCGCGGACTGCAGTGGGCGTCCCGGTTTGCACCTGGCAAACGTGAAATGCTCGAAGCTCAAGTGGAACCCATAGATTCCACCTGCTTATAGCGCAATGTTATAGTACCGCACTCTCTGATATCCTTTGTTAACGGCAGCGGATGGTTGCGGTGAAATAATTCATCTTCGCAGCCCGTTGTTTCGCCGAGAGCCTTAAAACTCGCTGTGTCTCTTTTCCCGATCGCCTTCAGCTGTGCCACCAACCGCATCTGCCCCGGCTGAACCTATGGAGTCCATCGCTGAACGCGCAATTCTTGGAATGGTCAGCGAAATGCTGAGAGCCACTAAACGCCGCTTGCTATTCGTCATTATGCTGCAGTAATTGTCGGTTTTCGACTTCTCCATCTCAGTGGACCACACTTTATTCCCATATCTCGCATCCGTAACACTATCAATACCGGTTCCTATCACCGAATCCTTCAAACGCCTTATCGGGACTCCTTCGGAGCGCGAACTAATTCACGAGCATGTCCAGGAGATGATAGAGAAGGAGGTCATTCAGGAGTTTTGGAGCCCTTGGGCGGTTCTCGTTATTTTTGGCCGCAACAAAGACAACACGTGGTGATTTTTTGTGCACTACCGCAGTCTAAATGACATCACCAAAAAGGATGTGTAGCCTTTGTCTCGGATTGATGACGCCATAGATTGCCTCCCGAGCACACCTCACTATTTCTGCGTAGATCTGCGGTCTGCTTACTGGCAGATTCTGGTGCATCCGGCCGGCAAAGAAGTAACGGCGTTTGTGACGCCAGATGGCTTCTTTGAATTTCATGTGATGCCGTTTGGACTTTGCAATGCACCTGCGACATTTGAGAGATTTGTGTACACGGTATTGCGCGGTATGAAATAGGACACTTGTCTATGCTATCTTGATGACGTTGACAATTTTGACAAAACGTTCGATCAGCATAACGACCGCTTCGTTCACGTGTCAGACTGCTTGCATAACGCCGGCCTGGTCCTGAATACGAGGAAGTTCCGCTTTGGCGAGCGTCAAGCGTAGGTGCTCGGCCATGTCATCGATGAACAGGGTGTGAGGCCAGATCCTCAGAAAACGGCGGCTGTGTAGTCATTTCAAGGACCGTGGACAGCCAAAGTGGTGCGAGGTTTCTTGGGGTTATGTTCCTATTTCCGGCGTTTTATGTGCGGACAACCTTGCATGTTATTGTGAAACAGCTGCTGTACCATCGGCTAGCGCGCACCAAGTGTTGGTATTTCTTCTCAACTCTGTCCTCTTAGAGCATGGACCACCACTGGTGGTAACCAGTGACCGAGTCCGCCATTTCACGGCCCATATCGTTGAAGGGCTGCTGCGCTTGTGCATGGTTAACTATATAGGCACTAGACAACATACCACCCACAGGCAAGGGGTTTGACGGAAAGTATAAACAGAACACTCACGAACATGCTTGACGTGTATGTCGACTCTGACCACAAGAACTGGGACACCATGCTGCCCTACATCACATACGCCTTCAATACTATCGCTCATGAAACGACAGGATACAGTCCATCCTTCCACTCGTACGCTCGCCCGCCCCGTTACACTATACTTGATACCATCCTACCATTTTCTACCAGTGGCAACCTTTGTATCGCCGAAATCTTGTCTTTAGCTGAACAAGCTCGCCGGATTGCCCGCATGCGATCCATTGCTTCTCGAGAGCGCTTCAAGAACCGCTGCGATAGGCACCGCCGGCATGTTATCTACGATGAGGACGATATTGTTGACTGTGGCGCCCAGTTATGCGCCGTGGCTTGCACGAAAAGCTACTGGCCCACAACAACGGCCCTTACGCCGTTCTGGCCAGACTTACTGATATCACAAATAAGATTGCGCGCTGCACCGCTACAGGTTGTCGTTCCGCGAAAGCTCAACGCTCTCATGTCGCTCGTCTGAAGCCATGCCACTCTCGGGGCGCAACGAAACTCGTCCGGCGGGCTTGGGCTGCGCAGGGGGCAAATTGCATGGACGCGCGAAGACGAAGCAGTGGAAGTTTTATGGTTTATGGAGGTTTAACGTCTCAAAGCGTCTCACGCTATGAGGGACGCCGTAGTGAAGGGCTCCGAAAATTTCGACTACCGGGGGTTCTTTAGCATGCACTGACATCGCACAGTACACGGACGTGTAGAATTTCGCCTCCATAGAAATTCGACCGCCGCGACCGGGATCGAGCCCGCGTCTTTTGAGCCAGCAGCCGAGCGCCATAACCAGTCAGTTACGGCGCCGGCGCGAAGCAGTAAGTGAAAAAGAGGTGGGAGCTGTGTCGGTTGGACGCTATTGGGAGCTCACTTTGTACGGCTTCTACGCCTGGCGTGAACCGACCTTCAGTAGAGGTTTTGCGCCGATAACATTATGCTGAGTGATGATTCAGCTAGAATACCATTGTATGTTTATGCATAAGTATTCTGCGGCTCATCAGAAACGTAACCCCGTGTTGTTGACCGCAAAAATGGCCGCCAAAAAAACCGAGATGACGTCAGCGCGGCATCAAAGAAAAATAAATTTTTTTGCAAAGCTGCAGGGATTTGAACCCAAGACTTGCAGCTTGCGAGGCGAGCACGCAACCCCGCGGTAAAAGAAAAAAATCCCTTTTTATCCACAGGGTATATATTACACTGAAAATATTTTCCATTTGCATGAACTATTTAGAAATATTTTAGCAAACGCTTCAAAAGAGACATCAAAAAGAGAGAGCAACAGAGCTGTCGGCGGCAGGTAAGGCCGAGCGCGTCATCAAGAGGGAATGCCACTCCGGGTTAATGTGGGTCTGTTCATGCGCTTCCATCAGTTCAGCAATCATCTGGCAGAAATCAGAGTTCATCGAAACAACTTATTCAAAGTGACGGTCCATCATTCTAGTTTTCAATAAGCAGTGTTGTCCAATCACAACTCCATTGCTTGTTGGTGAACAAAGGCGAACTTAGCATATGTGTTGTCTTACGACTGTATCCTAATGAGGAGGTGTGCTATTAGGAAGTGAAAATATCATTAGAAATTAAAAGAAAATAAAAAAATAAGAAATTGATTTCGCATTCAAAACAGGTATGCAGTCGTAGTACCCGTCGACCCTTTACTAATTGAATGTGGCCTAATATATGTAATTATAGCACATCCCGAACACGAATATGGATGTATGGGAGTAAAGATCGAGCAAGCAGTCCTCTAGCGCAGACCGTTCTATAAAGGAGAGTGCAATAAAGGACAGCTTACTCCCTTTTTATTCCTTTCTGTTTTAGTGTACATAGAAGAGTTCACAAAATAGCATCCTAGACTGGCGTTTTTTAAAGAAACACAACCTTAGAGATTATTAGGGCAGGTGTAAACGCATGCGATCTAAACGGTCACCTGCCTCTATTCCTTTGCTGTAAATTGCATGATAAAAATAGGGTGCAGCATACGACAGTTCCCACGTACAAACACAAAAAAACAGAGGCCAGCTTACCGGTCTTTGATAGCAATATTGGACTCACATTCTTGTTAAGTGTGTACAAAAATACTGTTGCACACAGGAGTTTATGTCCTATAACAAGTTTGTGTGCATCCTAAAACAATTATGTGAATGTACTTTTTAGTTGAAAACGACGATACAGAAAATACTTTACGTAACCCGAGTGTTCACTCCAAACTTATCAAGAGGATAGAAAAAAAGAATAAATTATTTGAGCAATATGGTATCCTGCAAGGGGCAGGAATTTTTTATATCGAATACAGAAAGTGTCACAATCGTCTGGGTAAGAACCTTAAAAAGGCGAGAGGAGAGTATTTTATGCACGTGTTTACCATAAATGCTGTGCATTATGATGTCCTCTGAAGAAGGCTAAACTCTATATTCAAACATGTTTCCCATGAAGCAGTCTATAATCTGCAAATACACAACACCGAGCCAAGAGGAGAAAAAATTGCCGTTGCTTTTAGTAAGCACTTATTACCATTACTGATAACGCATACATTATTAATAAAATATCAGAGGTAGCATATAATGAGAGCAACATATTTTGGAAGCCTGTAAATGAAAGTGTAGTCGCTTACATAATATCGAATCTCAGCAATAGTGACGCTAAGGATGTTAATAAAATTCAGAAAAAAATAAGTGTGTCAGATCTTGCACCATGTGTTGCCAACAATTTTTGCCTTTCTCTGAACGAAACAATTTTTGGAAACTTAATGGAGGCTATTCGCTTTATTTTACTTCACAAGCAAGGAGATAAATGAGAACTACCGCTTCGTATCTATACTTCCTGTAATACCAAAATTGTTCGAGAAGTCTACCCTGGCTGTGGAAAAGAACTTGCTCTCGCTGCAGAAGAAAATGAGAGCTAGTATTAGAAGCATTCCAGATATTGTAAGGGCATTAGCCCACATAAACATCAATCACATGATACTGAAACTTGAGCTCTAAGGTTTTCGAGGAAACGGAGATTCTCTGACCACGTCCAACCTGCATCATATCGTAATAGCAACTAAAAATTTTTGCCTCTCCGATCCATTTCCGTTGTCTAGTATGCACAGCATGGTAGCATTCTAGGCCCTTTTGTGATCGTTAATTATGTTAATAACATTTTGAGTATAATATCAAAAGTTAAGCGCGTCACCTATGCAGATTATGCGGGCATTATTGTAATCGTCAGAACAGGCAATGAGCTCGTTCACGTCAAACGCACTGCTGCAGAAATTAAATCAAGGGGCTCGTAGAAGTGGTATAAAAAAGAGCTGAGTCAAAAAAAGCAGTACTCTTTCGAAGAGAACATAAAATAGCCATAATTTATCTTAGACTTTTACGTAAGATAATTATCAGGCTTAATAATTATTAGGCTCGGTAAACAGAAATACCGTCCAAAAAATGCTTTGGTGACGTTTTGATAGCGGACTAAAATGGATGCTCGTCAGTGACCTACGAGCCTAGAACACAGCCACAAGAATGGTCAGATATATTTTGAGATATTTTTCGAGTGATGGTGAGAACGTTTGCGAGTGTGCAACAGTTACTTTACTCGTGTTGTTGGCGTAGTTGTAACGCACTCGAGTTCATGTTCCTCACAGCATTCTTTGGCCGAATCTGCATGCCTGCCTTTTATTAGAGAACGGACTTCTCTCTTCTTGCCAGTCTCAAGCCTAATAAATCTCCTGGAATCGATGAAATCTTAATTGCTATATTGTTGCCGAAATATTCATGTCCTAAATATGTAATAATAACGCTTTTTAATCATATTATCGCTAGCTGCCTTATTCAAGCGCTGGATACCAAATCGGCTAAATATGCAAATATCACACAAGCGATATCCAAGAATAGCGAGACAGCGATTATGTCCAACTCACAAGCAGCGGTACGCACTTACTTCAGGGGTTGCGTGGGCACTCGGTGGTGGAAAAATTTGGAAACGTCTAGTCCCTCGAATGTCCAGATCTTCTAGAAGCAAGGGCACCTCTCAACGACGGGTAGTGAGACGGCCAACGCAGCTGCTTGAGGTCTCCTCCACCGAGCATCTGACATCCAACATCTCTCTAACTCCATTAACAACCCCTCATTCTTGCTAAGCTATGCAGAAATAACGGAATGCTATGAAAATGTTTCTTGTGCTCCCGATCTGGGCATACCAGGTGTAAATTCTTCCAGAAAAAATAGGAAAAACGTTACAATATTATAAAAGGCACGGCTGGTGAGGTAAAGATGAAGAAGAAGAAGACACTGGAGATGAATCCCCCCGCGTGGGTATGTGCCATATACCTGGGGTGAAGAAGAAGAAGAAGAAGACGAAGAAGAAGAAGAAGAAGAAGAAGAAGAAGAAGATGAAGATGGACGACAGGCGCCAAACCAGGAGCATCGCTGGGGCCCCGACAGTGCCAAGCGTTCTGCGAAGAAACGATGGAAGGCATGACTTGTTTCTCACCTCCGCTTTCGCGGCTGCGGTGTTGGCCGCTGGCGCCATTGCAACGACTGGTGCCTGCCTTTGGAGGTACCACCGGCGCGAGGGCGGACCCCATTCTGCTGCCCGGATATTATGCAAGAACTGGCCTCGTATGCTAACACCAGCATATACCTTTGCTTGGATTTCTTTGCCTTCGTTTGCAGCAGTTTCATCAGCGAAAAAGAAGCTCAGGGAAATGACGCGAACATTGACCTCGCGCAGTCCTTGATTACCGGTGCCCGAAATGAGGACATACCAATGGGCATGGCTGGACACTTCCTCACGTCCAACTACAGGATCTGCGTGAAGACACTTCCGCACACTGAAGCGTTCCTGAGGTCCCTCGCTAGCGCTCTTGTTCGTCATTCATGGAAGAGTACAGAAGCGCTGAACACCAAAACGGCTATGGTCTTCATTTTCACTGCCACCATTAAGTATCATTTGCAATCAGCAATTCAGGCAATCTTCAGAAAAACAAGTTCGACGATAACCCTCAAGATTAGTACAGTTTGTGAAAACGATGGCTACTTTCTTGATGCGATGGCCGCAGTGACAGACATCCTGAATGAACGTGCAAGTGCTTCGGTGGCACTGGAAGTCGCCCTTGAATTTCGCCACAAACTTTGTGAGGAACTGTCGTTGTTAAACCGGGAGAAGAGGAGGTATGTGACAAAAACTGATAAACTGGAATTTGAGAAACAAGTGTGGAGAGCTGAAGACCTGGATGATGTCCTCAAAGAATGCGGTTACTCACTGCAGGATGCAAGTTTCATCGACGTCGTAGGAATCTGCGAAATTCGTCTTATTCACGACCAGTTTGCCTTGGCAAAAGCAAATCGTACGGCTCTTGTGACGCAAACCGCCTTTCTTGTGTGGAACAGTGTCATCGGCGGGGTAAGCACATTTAGAATTGTGCCTACGAATTTTATGCCATACATTTTCGACGCCTGCCTGAACAGCGTGTCTTTATTTTATGAAGTGTGGTACACACTTGCCGCTGAATCGTTTACCAGTCGCGACAAGGATACTCAGGCAAGGACTCTGTTCGCCGCCGTGAAACGCGTCGTGAACGCGGACTGCCAGTCAAGCCGTCTCTTTGAAGCTCAAGATTCAGAACTCCTGCACAGCTTCTTCAACAACCTGGTCCTGGTCACACCCATTGAGGCGAACCAAATTGCAGTCACAATTCCAGATGCCACGAGTGACTTTGGCGAAAGTCTGCTGAGAGCGCTCTTGTACGACTTTGATGTTGTCGAGGGGCGCGAGGCGACCCTCACGAACACGGGAGAGACACAGTACCACGATGTTCTATTTTTGGGAGACAGGCAATTACTTCTGTTCGCTTCTGTTTACGCCTTCATTAATGGCAGTTCTAGTAACCATGAGCTGGCTAACAACGCTCTTTTGGGTCGCTTGTTGGTAGAAACCATGTGGTACATGGTTCTCACTGGTATTCAGCGCAGCTCAGCAACTCGGTCCAACATCGACCATTTCAAAACCTGTCTTGCAGAAAACTGCCCGGGCGGCAACAAAACTGAAGCCAATGACGATGTGCTTGTCGCTGTGTTGGGCCTATCATCTGTTCTGAACGTTCTTAGCAAGTCCGAGTGGTACATGATGCGGCCCGCATGGAGCCTCTGGCGCATTTCAAACGCTCAGTTTTTCTGCATGCTGAGCGCTTTTTACCGGTGCCCTAGTGACTGGTGGCCCGGCACTGCGACAGTGAGGACTTCAGAAATGCATTCAGTTCTCCATAGAATGAGCCTATGGTGAGGACCCGTGATTGCTTCTTCCGGACGCTGCCTCGCGGCTGAGCAGTGGCGCACGGTGGAGCGGCTTTCGTGAAAGCAGCAGGGGACAATGCAGAGTGCTCTGATGAGTGCCGATTTCCCTGCATTTCATTCTTACTGTTCATTTATATAGCTCGTTTATGGCATTGAACTTATATGAATAAATCTCTGAAAATTTTGCACGAAGTTATAACACGGTAAAAATTTTTAGTTAATTGAAAGCAGCTAAAACAGTAGATAAGTTTAAAACTGAGGGCAATTTTTGTCGGAAACACTTCAGTGACATTTGATTTTTCATATATTTAGAAGCACTTACCAGTGCTACCGCTGAATGCAGTGAACGTATTCTTTGTGACTTAGTGCTTATTCCAGAGATTAATATTCGTTAATTTTTGTTTCGAACGCTGAACATCAGCAGCCTGTTCTTTAGAGTTTCTGATATTTCTTTTAAGAACCTTGCAGAAACGTCCTTATTACGCTTTTTTATCTAGGAAACCAGTATACCGGAAGTATCTATTCCCAAAAAATTTTCGTGTCAGATGTTACATGTGTACAATGGACTAGGCCTAAAATATATATCTTAATATATTTGTTCTGGCCTTGCACTGTTGAACTTTTTCTGTTGGAGAAAGGGGAGGCTAGTAAGGTGGTTGTTGTTTGCGTGCGAGTATGAAGAATACGCGTATACTCAGTGATCAGCTTCTCATTGTGTAATATCGTATGTCGAAATGACGCGTAATAATGGTGAGGCCTTGATAGTTTTTGCTCTTTAAAGCCCTAAATACACACATTGCGTGTTAGAGTTTTGTGAGATGACCATACATAAAATTGAATTCGAAAATCTCGAGAGAATTGATCATTTTGACTGGAAGCGGAAACAGGCTTGTATTATTCTTCAAGAAATCACAACAGAATTTTGTGAGTTAGAATGGAGTGATCCCCTTCAGCGCCTTTTACCGTTTCCATTTAAAACAAATATCTCTGCACCTTTTTATCATATAGAGGTCTCAAGAAAGTCATTGGCTAGACTTCGAAGCGAGCAGACTGAAGATTAATTATATACACACGGGTCCAAAATGTTTCACAAGCTCTCAAAACAGCTGGAAAGTGCAATCTTAAAATTCAAGGACATCTGAAATTAACACTTTACTATTAATGGAATCATATTGTCACCGACAAAAGGTAGAAGCACACAGTACAGGTTTAATTAGACGCGTTGAGGGTGCAATACAGCAGGGAGCTCGAGCGAGGAAGTTGACAAAGAGTTGAGTTGAGATGAGTGGTTGTAAACTACCGGTGGGATTAGCCTTGCAGTTGCTGCCGGCAATTGCTCCACCGTAGCGACACTTAAATAAAAATCACAGAAACACTGTCTGCAAGAACCCAAATAGACACTCCTGAGGTCACCATGTGGAGGCCAAATCCGTGTCCTGCAGGTAAAGTAGAAGGCGAGAACCATCCCTTCTACTCGACTGGCTCCCGCGCGGGAAAACAATGTCCTGAAGAGAACTGTGAGGAACTTCTGCCTTCTTGAGGGATCCGAATAACACAGCCCGTTCCGCGTTGTACAAAGTACAGCACAAGAGGTAATGTTCTATGTCACCACACACACCACACGTTGAACACAATGGTGACAACGCTAGGCCAGTCTTATACATCCACGCCAGCGTACGAGCAGAATCCGTGCGAACGCGGTGCAGCAAGGTGGCTTGGTACCTATTGAGACCCTTGGTCACACATGGCTGATGAGGAGAGCTCCACAAAGAACTGTAGTGGCACAACACCACATCTCTGAACATTTGCTTGACTTCATGAGGGACTCCATGTACTGAAATCCCAGAGAGAGCTGTATGGGCGAGGTTGTCTGCTATCTCGTCGCCTAAGACACCTATGTGCGAGGGCACCCATTGAAAGCGTATACAGAAGCCTTTGCTATGTAGATTCTGCACCAAACGTAGGGATCTAAGACTCAAGGCATCAGTGGGGAACCCGTACTCTAACCTTTGAAGGACAGATTTTGAATCCGTAATTATGACAGTACGTTGAGGCGTACAACACCCTAGCTTCTTTAGAGCTGCCTCAATGGCAACGCTTTCGGCCATTGTGAAGGACACGACTTTAGTCAAACGAACAGACCAATCATACTTCAAAGACGGAATGCGAAAAGCAGCTGCACTAGATCCTCTGACCTTGTCCACAGAGCCGTCTGTAAAAATTTGAAGATGACTGGCATATTCGGTCTCAAGATGTTCCAGTACGAGCGAACGCATTGCCGCTAAAGGAGAATTCCGCTTAGCGCGAACGAGGGGAATTGTGAAGGAACAATCGAGGCTCGGAAAGGACCAAGGTGGCTTCAACGTCTTAGGTCGATCTCGAATGTCGAGGCCCTGAGCCAAGTACGCCCGGGACTCAGATCTCTTTCGAAGGCGCTGTAGAAGCGCTCTCCCGGCAACAGTCTCTCTGAGGCGCCAATTTGCAGCAAACGTCTTTGTGAAGTGGCTAGCCGAAGAGGTTTCGATTGAGACTCATACAGTACTGCATTGTTTGGAGCAGCCTGCGGAACGCCGAGAGGCCTCCTTAGTCCCATTCTGTGCAAAACCTCAAGGCGTTCCAGCTGCGATACGGAGGGGGCAATTAAAGGGAGCTGGTACATTATGCGACTTGTCACCAGGGCATCGTGAAGCCTAATCATTGAAGCAGGATGGTTTCCCCATTGCTCACTAGCAACTCTACGAAGCACATTGAGACGCGAAGATAGTGAAGCCACAATCGAGTCCACAGCTCGTCGCCACTGTAGACGTGAGTCAATAGTGACGCCCAAAAAACGTATGTGGTTAACCTGACGAAGGCAAAACTGATCAAGGTCTATGCTCAGCCGCGCATACCGTCGTCCCCTACCTGGAAACAGGACGAAGCCAGATTTTGCCACCGAGAGAGTCAACCCAACACCTTGAAGGTAACTTTTAACTGAAAGCACGGCCTGTCGGGCTAATAGAGCTAAGCGTTTGTGTTGATATCCGGTTAACCAAAGACAAATTTCGTCTGCATATATCGACATATGGGCATGCCTACAATGTTTTTTCACTTTTGCGGGAAGACCAGCCATGACAACATTAAAGAGCGTTGGGGACAGGGCACTACCCTTAGGTACCCTTCGCGATACCGCTCTTTCGGAGCTCATTGTACTGCCTAACCGCACTCGAAATTTACGATCACTGAGAAATGAGTGAATGAATCGCAGAAGATAGCCCTCTACGCCTACGACCTGCAGACTATTCAGTATTGAGCTCTGGACAAACCTGACAAACCTGAAGCCCCTAGAATGCCCAAGTCATATCAAGTCCTATCTAAAACAGTTCGGCTGTGGTACGACACCGCTGGATGGGCTCGTACTGTGGCAATATTTATCCCAGATTTTCTGGACATTACTCCACGAAGTTGAGGGACAAAGCGTCGAATAAGCTCTTGGGTAACACATGCACTTAATCTTTCTTGTTTCGCCGCTCCGCCATGATAAGGCGCCGCCAAGCCGGCTGGTCGACGGTTGCGCGAGGCTTAAAAAATTACGCCGGGTGTACGCACGGAATGCCATCAGTGGGGGTGAAAACCTTACAATTGGCCGTCCTTGGTTACAGGATATTGTCACGGTGTTGGTGACAAGAGAGGACCTGTTAGAAGGCAGGGCTCGGCAGCACGTCCTTCAGTTGGCGAGACGGCGAACTTCAACGTCTTTCAAAACGAGAGCACCACGAGCGTCGTCTTCTTTCCGAGCGCCACGAACGCCACCTGGCATTCCTCCCCTCTTAAAAAAAAAAACACGCGCAGAAGAGCGCGCGAACACAAGCACACACACAAGCACACACAAGCACAATAATTCACACAAGAGAGGCACGAAGATTCTGGGTGGGTCCCCGTGCCAAATACGGCTTCAGGCGCAAAACATGGACGATCTCTGGACGGGGCTTTCGACGGGTTCTCTGCTGGGAAAGTTCAGTGTCCGGTTCTACCTCGTAATTAACGTCGCTGACACGCCGCAAGACTTTGTAGGGACCGAAATAGCGGCAAATGAGTTTTTCGGACAAGCCGCGTCGTCGAACAGGTATCCATACCCAAACCTGGTCGCCGGGATGGTAGGAGGCTTGTCTGTGCCGGAGGTTGTATCGCCGCGAGTCTTTGTCTTGTTGCTGGGTGATGTGAATACGGGCTAGCTGACGAGCCTGCTCGGCTTCGTGGGTAAACTCCTCAGCGTCAGCAGAAAGATGGTCATCGGTTGCGCAAGGGAGCATTGCGTCGAGCATCGTCTGAACCTCCCTGCCGTATAGGAGGCGGAACGGTGTGAAACGGGTCGTCTCTTGAACTGCTGTGTTGTAGGCGAATGTCACGTACGGGTTGATCGTATCCCAATTCCTGTGTTGTACATCGACGTACATCGCCAGCATGTCCGCCATAGTCTTATTAAGCCGCTCTGTCAGCCCATTTGCCTGCGGGTGGTAAGCAGTAGTTTTCCGGTGGGTCGTCCCGCTTAGCTGAAAAATTTCGGCCATCATCTGGGAAGTAAATGAGGTTCCTCGGTCGGTAATGACGTAGGTCGGGGCGCCGTGCCGAAGTACGATCTGATGCACGAAGAAATCCGTAACCTCGGACGCTGTGCCCCGGGGTAAAGCTTTGGCCTCGGCGTATCGAGTGAGGTAGTCTGTGGCAATGATGATGTACCGGTTGCCACCCGAGGACAAAGGGAACGGACCGAGAAGGTCAATGCCGACCTGATCGAATGGGGCGCGTGGTGGTGCAATAGGTTGGAGGAGTCCCGGAGGCTTGGCGGTCGGGGCCTTACGGCGCTGACATTGCCGACAGCTCTGCACATAGCGTTTGACAACAGTGGCGAGTTTGGGCCAGTAGAACAGCTGGCGGATTCTGGAAAGCGTGCGAGAGTATCCTAAATGGCCAGAGGTTGGTTCGTCATGGCACGCAGAAAGTATTTCCTCCTGAAGTGTTGTCGGCACGACGAGGAGATACGCGCGCGAACTGGAACCAGGGTTCTTCTTATAGAGCACGCCTCGTTGCAGGGAAAACGACGACAGGTGTCGAGAAAAACATTTAGGAACGGTGGCTGGCTGGCCTTCCAAATAATCGATGAGGGGTCGTAGCACTGGATCGGCGCGTTGTTGGGTTGAGAAATCAGAAGAATTGATAGCCCCAAGGAAACTGATGTCGTCGTCCGTGTCGGGGGTTGCGAGTTCGACAGGCGCACGAGAGAGGGTGTCGGCGTCTTCATGCTTATGTCCGGACTTATAAACAATGGTGAGGTCAAACTCCTGCAGGCGAAGGCTCCATCGCGCCAGGCGTCCAGACGGGTCACGCAGGTTGGTCAACCAACACAAGGAGTGGTGGTCAGTGACCACTTTGAAAGGGCGTCCATAAAGATAGGGGCGAAATTTCGCAGCAGCCCAAATAATGGCGAGGCATTCTTTTTCTGTCGTCGAATAGTTCATCTCTGCGCGTGACAGAGCGCGGCTTGCATAAGCGATGACTCGTTCAACGCCATCCTGGCGTTGCACGAGAACCGCGCCGAGGCCGATGTTGCTGGCGTCGGTGTGTATCTCAGTGTCACCTCGCTCATCAAAATGGGCAAGAACGGGCGGCGTTTGAAGTCGCAGGCGGAGCTCGGCGAAAGCCATTTCTTGCTCGTGGGACCAAACAAAAGGTGTGGTGTCACGGGTGAGGCGAGTCAGCGGTTCTGCGAGGTCAGCGAAATTTTCGATAAAACGCCGATAGTAACTTCAGAGCCCTAGGAAGCGCCGAACAGCTTTCTTGTCACGTGGCAGTGGAAATTCCGCAACCGCGGCCAGCTTGTCGGGGTCGGGCTTCACGCCGGCGGCGCTGACGACATGGCCGAGAAATTTCAGCTCCTGGTAACCGAAGTGGCATTTTTGGGGCTTCAATGTCAGGTTAGCTGAACGAAGGGCTTCGAGGACCGTCCGCAGGCGATCAAGGTGTTGACTAAATGAGTCGGCGAAAACCACCACGTCGTCGAGATAGACTAGGCAATACTGCCATTTAAGACCAGAAAGGACAGTGTCCATCATCCGCTGAAATGTGGCAGGCGCAGAACAAAGACCGAAAGGTAGAACTTTAAATTCATAAAGGCCGTCGGGAGTGACAAAGGCCGTCTTCTCACGATCCCGCTCATCGACCTCAATTTGCCAGTAGCCACTTTTTAGGTCGATGGACGAAAAATAACGAGCGCGCCGAAGGCGGTCGAGAGAGTCGTCAATACGTGGCAATGGGTAAACGTCCTTCTTCGTGACTGCATTCAGCTTCCGGTAATCGACGCAGAAACGGAGGGTGCCGTCTTTCTTTTTAACGAGGACGACCGGCGAGGACCAATGGGCTGTTGGAAGGCTGAATAACGTCATCTTCGAGCATCTCCTTAACTTGGGACTTAATGACTTCGCGCTCTGTAGACGATACCCGATAGGGGTGTTGACGGATCGGGTGTACGTCATCGTACGTCACGATGTGGTGCTTGGCTATGGTAGTTTGACGCACTTTCGACGAGGAGGCGAAACACTGTCTGAATTCGAGCAATAGTGCACACAGCTGCTCCCGTTGGCTGGTTGACAGCGCGGAGTTGACATCGAGGCTCTCGAAGGGAAAAGGAGGCTGCACTGGTTCTGAGGAGAAGCACTCGGAAACATCGGAGATACGTTCGATAAAGGCTACGGAAGTGCCGCGAAAAAGATGCCGATGCTCGTGCGAAAAATTGGTAGCAAGTACCTGTGACTGGCCACTGTGAAGATGGATCAGACTGCGGGCCACGCACACGCCTTGCGTCAACAGTAATGACAGGTTGGGTTCGGCGATGGCGTCACCGTCTTGAAATGATTCGCACTCAACCGTAATGAAGGCGCTGGTTCGAGGCGGCAGGGTGACTGTGTCCGTAGAAACTCGAAGTGTCTGGCTTGGTCGCGGCGCGTTGGGGAGGGCGACAGCACTCTCAGTTGAAAACGTGACCTTGTTATCGCGTAGGTCAATAATCGCCCCATATTCACGCAGAAAGTCGACACCTAAGATGAGGTCGCGCGAACAGTTATTCAGAACAAGACAGCAGACGACAAATGTGGACTCCCGGATTTGAACTCGGGCGGTGCACATGCCGAGAGGTGCAATCAAATGACCGCCCGCAGTGCGAACGTGTGTGCCAGCCCATGGCGTGAGAACCTTTTTGAGGACGGCGGCGAGCTGGCTGCTTAAAATCGAATAATCAGCACCAGTATCTAATAACGCTCGAACGTGGCGACCATCCAGCATCACAGGTATGTCTAAGGAAAGCCGCTCACGAGATGCAGGCTCCGGAGAGGATGATCGGGCACAGGCGTCGTTGTCTGCAGGCTGTGCCACCGGTAGTTCGTCGGCGTGGCGTGTGCTTTCTAATGGGGTCAGTGCGTCGGAAGTATCGGAGAATGCGGGCGTCTGAATCGGTGAGGCGCCGTCATGTGTCAGTGTCGATGTGTCGAAGCGAACGGGTACTGCGGACCTCGGAACCGTCGAAGCGTCGTTATGTCGTGCCCGCGGCGATGGGGGGTCCCCCTCAGAACGACGTCCAGCGAGCCCACCCCCTAAGGTCGCTGGTTGCAGTTTTCCCGCCGTGGGCTGGGCGACCGGCCTTGCGCCGCCCGGGAAAAACTCGCGGTAGAAGGTGAAGGACGACTCCCGGGCGATGGGGATCGAGCCCGCTGGCGACGAGACTGTTGCCAACGTTGGTCTTCAAGAAAATCCGCGACGGCCCTGGGTCGTTCGCCATAGCGGTGTCGAGGAGAATCGGGGGGAAACCCTTCGAGGCCCAGACGGCGGTAGGGGCAGTGCCGATACAGGTGACCTGGTTCCCCGCAGTGAAAGCATAGGGGGCGTCTGTCGGATGTGCGCCACACGTCGGTTTTGCGCGCGGACGGTCGGGGAGCTTCCACGTACTGCAGCACGGGTGCAGGCGGCCCCGGCACTTCAGCAGGAGCCGGAACGAAGGACGCCGGTGCTGGAGCAGGGGACTGCAGGGCTTCGGCGTAGGTGAGACGACGGTCAGGCGCGAAAGGAGGAGGGGATGGACGAGCCTCACCGGCAGGTAAGGACGGCCGGAGCACTTGCTGCACCTCCTCGCGGACAAAGGTCGCCATGGAGCTTTGAGCTGTGGTAGGGGCCCCGTAGGGGCGAGAGGTACTGGGATCGATACCCAGCACCTCCACCAGATTTGTCACGGTGTTGGTGACAAGAGAGGACCTGTTAGAAGGCAGGGCTCGGCAGCACGTCCTTCAGTTGGCGAGACGGCGAACTTCAACGTCTTTCAAAACGAGAGCACCACGAGCGTCGTCTTCTTTCCGAGCGCCACGAACGCCACCTGGCAATATGTTAATTGATTATTTTCGCAAAGCGCTCGCCGTGCCATTTTTAGTTCGGCTTGCAGTTCGCCCTTTTTTTTGAAATTCGCGTCACACGTGTCGCAAACGATGACGGATCAGATGTTAGGATTCCACTCAGTCTAAATAGTTTCTTATGGGCATTCATTCCGCTGTGCACTAAAGGGGCGTCTACCCCTCTTTAGTTGTACCAAGACGTCAGGTAACGGCAGACGGTGTAGTTGTTCGCTCTCGGCTGTGAACTGTTCTCTTAGCGCGAGTGCATTCAGTTGACGCAAAAAAAGAAACGAGTCCTTTGTACATGCGACAAAAAAAAACACCCACTTGGGGGTAAAACCCTTAGCCTCATGTGTGAAAATAGAGTGCACTTTCGTTTCGACAGCTTCGTTAAAATACTTGTGGAGATTACAGAAATGGAGTTGCTTGTGGCAGTGCCGTGTGCCCCCAAATAGAACTTAGAGCAATACCTAAAATGAGTATTGCTGGTGCAGAACCGAAGTAGACTACAGAGATCAAGGACGTCAAACGGCGTACAGTCTGCGAGAGCGCTGCCCTTTTTAAAACCTATTTGCCCGAAGAGACTGCCAGATTCACCGGAACACTGGTGAAGAACGACTTGAGATAAAAGGGCACAGTTACACCCTGTGCATTACATCTACATTGAATGCCTTTTAAGCAAAATTGCAGGAATTGCGGACATCTGTGGTAGTCCTTCCAGCCAAAATACGTAATACACTCTGCACAGAGTTTAAAAGGCTACAAAGTAGAGACCTGGAGAAATCTGCGATGTGCCGTAGCGGGACGCCTTGTTTGTGGGCTTCGGGCAGGCCGTCAACTGTGTAACGCAGCAATTTGTGCAGAGTAGGTGGTTATATAGCCTTTTTATCTCCGCAGGCAGCAATAGGAGGATATTTTTCGGCGTTCTGGTAGTGTGTTACGAAGCCACTTGTAGGGTCGCGCGACAATGGGTACTACGAAATTTTGTTGACCCGGATTTTTTTCGTCGTAGTGCTTTTATTGTTTAGCAGCACAGTTGCGTTAACCTTGTCAAAAGGTGTAACAACAGCAGTTCTGTTTCAGTGCAGAGTCCGTATGGGTCTTTTTTCTTGAACTGCAAATATCATGTCTTCACACCTTTTTGGAACCACGCCAATGGCCCGGGCGCGTGTATAGTTCCGGATTCACAATGACAACAGGTTCGCATCTTATTCTACAGAACGGATTACCTTCCGTTCGTCCGGTGCGAGATCGGTATTGAAATTCGAAGCGCGGAAGTTGACATGACTTGGTGGACGTTGTTCGCTCCATCCTGTTGTAAAGCCTGGAGTGTCCTTTCCTGTACGTCCTACACTGACGCTCCCTGAAGTTGTCGGCAAATTTGGCATGCATATGAAAGCCATTGAAATAACCTTCAACAGTGTCTTCCAGCTGTCACCGGGTCGAAAAAGGGTTCAGAATCTAAGGTCTTGATTTATTATGGCATTGATGATCACGGGCGTGCAAGAGCTTCCACTACGCTTGCAAAACGTACGGATATCGCCAGAGCCTCCGTACCGCTGTCTGCAATCGATGGGACTTGGGCACTAGGTTTTAGTTCTTACAAGTCACGTGGAAGTAATGAAAGAAATCGAAAGCAGTAGTCCTTGATTTGAGTGAAACAAAACGATTGGGGCGAAAAAAATTCAAGACCTGTTGGAGGACGGCACAAAGTACGACTCTTTGCCGTGGCACCCTCCGATAAAGCTTCAAAAGAGAACTACGAGAGTTCTGGCAGATGTCCCCAAATTCCAGCCTCAGGATAGGAAGAGGCTGTACTACCACCAGCAATGCGTTAATGGCATCCCCCCCCCACCCCGCGCAATTTATGGTCTACCCAAGGTACACAAACTTGGATTTCTAATATTGTTTTTGAGGAAACGAGATGGCGGAGTAATTGTCACACATCTCAGTGGACACCCGAACCGCGCCTTACGGGAAGGAAAGAAGCTGGGAGTGAAAAGTGACAGAGAGAAAGAGATGCTGTAGTGCAGTACTCCGGAATAATTTTGACCACCTTGAGATTTTTAACGTGCACTGATATCGCACAGCACACGGGCGCCTTTGCGTTTCGCCTCCATTGAAACGGGGCCGCCACAGCCGGCTTCGGACACGGGAACTCTGGCTCAGTAGCCGAGCTCTCTAGCCACTGATCCACAGCGGCATGTGTAGAATTTCGGCCCTTTTGAATTTGAGCAAGTCTTCACTTTGCAGATTTTCTCACTAGTTGTACCCTGTAATATGCCTTCTGGAAGACTGCCACACATGTCTCCGATTCCTGCAACTTTGTTCGAAGGCGCGCAAAGTACTGCTGAACGCAGAGCCTGTAACAGTGTCCAGTGCCCCATGATTGTTCACCAGCGTGCTGGTGAACCCGGCCGTGTCTACGTGCGAAGAGCTTTTGCAAAGGTGCACCGCTCACAACGACTGTACGCTGTTTTGTGGCCACAGCCTCTGTTTCTTGCCCCAGCTTTGCCTCCGGATTACATTTTTTAAGTATTGATCTACGTACTATTCGCACAGACACGATGCTGCCTCAGGCACCTCATTTTTGCAACCACCGCAAATATTGTAGTGGAACCCCTGTGAACGGAAGTTCTCTCTCATTTAGCATGTTTGTCAAGGATTTTAATGCTGCGGGAATACTTTTTTAAGTGTGATCGAGTACGAACTGCATCATTATTGTCAGCTTCAACGTCTTGGTACGACGCAAGGGTGGTGTATTCTTCACCAATATATACCGGAAACGAACTCACTCAGGAAAATACTAGGACTTTAATTCGAATCCCCCTGTCCTCCAAAAATATTCGCTGCGTCATCGTCAGATGAACACAAAGTTGCAAAGAAGGCGAATTACAAGCCTAATTGAAAGAGATACAGGTAGAGCTCTCTTTTAATGGCTACCGAAAACACTTTATGGAAAAAATCTCAAAACAGAAACAGCAGCCGAGAACAATCATTCGTAAGCTTTCCAACTCCAGTGCTGGCTTTTCGCACGGACGTGCTGTAAGCAAAGATTTGTACCGTACGTATTACCGCGGAGTATGACATTGGAGTATGTTTGGGAATGTCAAGGTTTCCCTGCAAGGAAACTGCTTTCCCAGGGCCGTCTATGGAATTCCCTGCGCTTATTGCAACCAAACCTACACCAGTGAAACAAAAAATTCACCAGAATAATTAAAGAGCGTCAAGGTGATGTCAAAAACTACACTTTGGCTTCCATTGCAATACTGATCCGGAGTTCCCGGGTTCGAACCCGACCACGGCGGCTGCGTTTTTATGGAGGAAAAACGCAAGGCGCCCGTGTACTGTGCGATGTCAGTTCACGTTAAAGATCCCCAGGTGGTCGAAATTATTCCGGAGCCCTCCACTACGGCATCTCTTTCTTTCTTTCTTTCTTTTTTCACTCCCTCCTTTATCCCTTCCCTTACGACGCGGTTCAGGTGTCCAACAATATATGAGACAGATACTGCGCCATTTCCTTTCCCCAAAAAAACCAACCAAATATTTCATTGCAATTGCCGAGCAGGTGAACGAGCAGGCGCTTGATATCAAATGGGGCAACGTTGCAAGTTTATCGAAAGCGCGTGAGTTGTTGACACGCCTTTTGCTCGAGTCATCATACATAAAAACGACGACCAAATGCAACAAAAGGGAAGGAAATGACGATACTACCCATCTACATGACATCATTGACACCTATGCCGCGCATTTAAATTTCAAATGCTTGCCCGCTCAGCTTTATTGCGAAGAGGAGGCCCGAACGGCTTTCGAAACGTAATTTTTACTTTGGCTTTTTTAGTGACTGGTGTTCTCTTTCTTCAGCTATTGCCTCATCAGAATAAGTTTCGTAGAAGAATTGAGTATACGTATTGATACTTTACCCCACTGTCATACATAGGAAAGGAAAATTCACGGGGAAGAAATTTTCAAAATTATAACATTTACATCCAAATATGTTGCAGTAGAAAACAATGCTACGTGCGCGTGCACAAGAATAGATGAAATTCATTCAATAAATAGTGTTAGAGGAAGCACGGAATTTAATTACAAAACTCTTGTCTTCCCAGAAATAGACAGAAGATAGGTAGGGCCGAAGTCTCTTAACGTTTTGTTGTGTAAGTTCATTCTTTTCTCTGCACCCGGGCGATGTTACTAAGTTGTCGATATTGCTTTTTGTTTCTCTTTTAACTGCAAAACTGTGATACTAATAAATATTATATATTTTATTACTGTATAATATATATATATATATATATATATATATATATATATATATATATATATATATATATATATATGCTATAAGACTGGCCTTGGGCTTTGGAATCTTCGGAGGCTGGCACTTAACGCCAAAGACGACGGAAAACGCCGAACGCTCCTCATGCGTACTCTGAACTGACCTCTGCCTCTGGTCTGTGCCGCTGGTTGTTCGCGACGCAGTGCTTTGCAAGATGATCCTTATTACAAGTGCTGGAGGTGCCAACGATCCCCTCGCCCTGGAGTTTCGCACCCGCGCATTGCCAACCGCCTCGGCAATGCCTGAGACTGTCAGCCAAACCGCTTCACAGCTTCCGTTGGCTGTCTTCTGTGCCGGCGCCGCGCGGCAGCGTGACCCGGCCATCTTCAGCGGCCCAGATGACACGGATGTGGAGGATTGGTTGGCCACCTATGAACGCGTAAACGCTTACAATAAGTGGGACGATACCGTCAAGCTCACCAACGTTATCTTTTATTTGAGCGACGTAGCCAATCTCTGGTTACGAAACCACGAGGCTGACATCTTTAACTGGGAATCTCTCAAAACCAGTCTGACTGATGTCTTTGGCCGTCCCGCAGTGCGGAAGCTTCGCGCCGAGCAACGCTTGCGAAGTCGGGCCCCGCAAACCGGTGAAAACTTCCCCAGTTATATAGAAGATGTCGTCGACGTCTGCAAGCGTGTCAAGCATTCTATGAGCGAGGCCGACGAGATCAGACATACTATGAAAGGCGTTGAGGATGACGCCTTCCAGATGCTTGTCGCCAAGAATCCCCAGACTGTGTCCGGTGTCATCGGCTACTGCCAAAGCTTCGATGAGCTGTGCAAACAGCGCCTTTCTACCGGGCGTGCTGGCTATCAAGAGGCTACACTTTCCAGCTTGGCTCATCCAAGGAACGGTGCTCTGCACCAACAGTCGCTCCTCCAGCACACCAGCAGTTTTTACGTGAGGAAGTCGCACGCCACCTATCTTTGTCTACCTGCCCGCCTACGCATGCACCGTCGCTCACTCCCAACCTAGAGCGTGTCATTGAGGAGCAGGTCGCTGAAGTCCTGCCACTTCCTCCTCAGCCGCCCCTGATCGCGGCTACTCTGACGTACGCCGATGCCGTGGTGCGGTCGCAGCCCTCACCTGCTGTCCCTCTGTACAGGCCACCAACCCGGCAGTTAGAATCCTAGCGACCTGCAACTCCACCTTACCATCCGGGTGCCCGCCGCCGATCACAGCCCCAGCCCCTCAACCACTGATGCACACAAGACAACCGCCCTATTTGCTACGACTGTGGCGTTGTCGGCCACGGGGCTCGTTTGTGTCGCAGCCGTGACCATCGTCCCTACGATTATAGGCGCGACCGGACGTACGACCTTCCGCCGTCGTCCTCGCCTGCGTCACACGAGCCGCCTCCGGATTCTTCTTCTAGTTACCATCCCCGTTCCAACCGCTCGCCGTCTCCTGGCCGCCGTTCTCGTTCTCCGATGCTCCGCCGCAAACCCGCCGTCCATGTGGAAAACTAATGGTCGCAGTTCCGGAGGCAAGAACTGCGTCACGAGCGACTCACTCAAGACCAGTTTCTGTGCCTGCCAATATTATTACCGTGTTCGTTGAGGGCGTCGCCGTCAAAGCACTTGTTAACAATATCACAGCCGTTTCCGTTCTCAGTCACACCCTTTGTCGCAGACAAAAAGTGACCACACCCCTCCCTGCCGTTTCTGTCCGCACCGCCAGCGCTCAGGGCATTCAACCGTTAGCCGCCTGCACCGCCCGCCTGCTTATCGAGAACGTTCCCTACCCTACTGAGTTCATTTTCCTCGCCTGCTCCTCTGACGACGTTATCCTTGGTTTGGACTTCTCCTCACTTCATGCCGTTACTGACTGCGCACGTGCTCAGCTTGACTTGTCGCCCTACAGTGACGCTTGCTTGGGCGTACGCGGTGCTGCTGCCGCTACTGCGGTCGCCTCAGAAGACACAGACGTACCGCCTTTCTCTTCAGTGCTGGTGCCTGTTTCTTGTGCTGCTCTCTCAGATGCAACTGTCACTTATACCCCCTCTTTAAGACACGCTGACCAGAAGTCTGTTTTGCTGCCTCATGCCATGCTGACAATTGTTCGTGGCTCCAGCGCTTTTTATGTGGCCAATCCGTTCTCCTGCCCTATCAATTTACTCCATGGCCAATCGCTTGATAGTGTTGCCTTTCTCATTCCCACCTCCGCATACCCCCTCGTATATAGCACGACCGGCCTTTACGTCAGCGCCATTACGCCTGTTCCCATCACGAATCAGTCTTCTGTAGATATTTTTCACCTTTCCATCGACGCCGCCTAGACGTCTACACAAGGATACCAGCTTGTCGCCATTCTGCACCGTTTTCAAGCTTCGTTTGCCTACGAGCAACCTTCCTTGGGCCACACCACCACCGTTACCTACTGTATTGACACTGGAACCCGAGCCCATTTGCGCCAACGTCCGTACCGCGTGTCAGCCGCTGAGCGCCGCATCATTGACGAGCAGGTGACCGATGTGCTCAAGCGCCACATGATACAGCCGTCGCACAGCCCGTGGGCATCACCAGTGGTCTTGGTCAAGAAAAAAGACGGTTCCATCCGGTTCTGCGCGGACTACCGTCATCTGAACAAGTTTACACGCAAGGACGTTTACCCACTCCTCCGTATCGACGACGCCCTCGACAGCCTGCAGGGCGCTGAGTTCGTTTCTTCATTGGACTTGCGCTGCGGTTACTGGCAGGTGCCGATGGCAGAGGCCGATCGCCCAAAAACTGCATTCGTGACGCCCGACCGGCTCTATGAATCTAATGCCATGCCCTTCGGTCTCAGCAATGCACCCGCCACATTCGAGCGCATGATGGACAAGACACTCCGAGGGCTCAAATAGCGCACATGCCTTTGTTACATAGACGACGTTGTGATCTTTTCCCCGGACTTTCCGTCTCACCTCCAGAGCCTGGAGACTTCTTCGCTGCCTGGCCGACGCTGGCGTCCAACTCAATTCGAAAGCGTGCCGCTTCGAAGCTCGGCAGATCATCATTATCGGACAAGTGTCGATGGATGGCGTTCTCCCTGACCCGGCCAAGTTGCTAGCTGTGGTCGTGTTGCCGGCCCACTTCTGTAAAAGACCTACGCAGCTTCGTCGGCCTCTGCTCCTACTTCCGCTGCTTTGTCCGCAATTTCGCCACTATCATCGACCCTCGGACCAAGTTCCTTTCCGGCCACGACCTTTCGGCCTTGTCGCCAGCCTGTTTTGATGCGTTTACGACACTCCGTCGCCTCCTGAGCACTCCACCAATCCTGCATCACTTGGACCATCGTTCTCCGACGAAACTCCACACCGAAGCCAGCGGCGTCGGCATCGGTGCAGTACTCGCTCTGCGTAAGCAAGGCTTTGAAGAATACGTTGTCGCTTATGCTAGCCGGACACCAAAAAGGAGAGTTTAGCCATCCTTTGGGGAATCGTACAATTTCGCAGTACCTGTACGGGCGCCCTTTTTGACGTTGTCACCGATCACCTTGCCCTCTGCTGGTTGTCCTTTTTCAAAGATACCTCTGGTCGATTGGCGCACTGGGCTCTGCGACTCCAAGAGTACGAAATTCGCGTCATCTATCGTTCCGGCCGCAAACATGCCGATGTTGAGACCTCTCACGTTCGCCTGTGCCATCTGAGGCAGTGCCTTGTATATCCGCGCTTCCTTCTTTGACGTTTGAGTCCGCTGATATGACTTCCGAGCAACGCAAAGACCCATGGATCACTTGTCTTTTAGATCTCTTATCTGGCAAATCGTTTCGACCTCCTTCCCGTGCTCTCCGTCGTAAGTCCCACAATTTCGCCATACGAGACGAGCTTCGTTACCGCCGCAACTACCTCCCGGATGGTCGCAATCGGCTTCTAGTCATTACGATACATCTGCGCTCCTTCATTTGCTCTTCCTGCCACGACGATACCCAGTGTGCCCATGCCGGATTCTTGAAGAACTTCACCCGTCTACGACAGCGGTACTGCTGGCGTGGGATAGCCCGTTATGTCCGCCAGTTCGTTCACTTTTGCACCGCATGCCAGCGCCAAAAACATCCACTTAGCCGACTAGCCGCTCCTATGCAGCCGTTGCCTTGCCCAGCGCAGCCCTTCGAGCGTGTTCGCATTGACCTCCATGGCCCTCTTCACAGCACATGAACCGGGAACAGCTGGATCATCGTCGCCGTCGACCACCTTACACGCTACGCTGAAACGTCGCCTTTACCATCCGCTACAGCCCACGAAATTGCATCCTTCATTCTCTATCGCATCATTCTTCGCCATGGTGCGCCCAAAGAGCTACTCAGTGATGGAGGTCCGGCATTCTTCTCAGAAGCTGTAGAAGCTCTTCAGGAATACAACATCGTTCACCGCACCAGCTCCGCCTACCATAAGAAAGGAGACGTCAAGGGCTTCAAAAATTAGACCAATCAACTTACTAGTAAACCGTTGCCTATAAGGTATTTATTAAAGGAATCCCTATAGAAGTAATGACCTTAGACATCAATCATACAAGGCACTTGTAAAGGATATTCGCCAATAGACCACAATCACCCGATCAGTCCGGTTATGAAGAACTATGGAGAACATAACCAGCCCATATATTCAGGCTTCATAAATTACGAAAAAGCTCAGATGAAACCTCAGCAATGAGTCATACAGGCCGAGCAGAAAGTTGGGTCTAAAATTAATATGCAGAAAACTAAATAAATGATCAAGATTGTTGGAAGGAAACCGCGGTTTAAAACTAGCAGCGAGAGACTGGATGTCGAAAGGGAATACGTCTACTGAGTCAAGTGATGACCGCAGATCCGAATCACCAGAGCGAAATACCTAGAATAAAAAGAATGCAGCCACTGATTTTGGCGGGTTTCCTCAGATTATGAATGGCAGTTGCCCAATATCCCTCAAAGAAGAAGCCCAAAACAGCTGTATTTTAGCAGTGCTGACCGGAGCAGAAACGCGCAGGATAATGAATATAGTTAGACTTAAATTGAGAACAATACCGCGAGCTATGCACTGGAAAATGAAGGATGTAACTTTAAAACACAGGAAGAGGGCAGAGTGGGTCAGGGAACAAAAGCAGTTAAGGGCATCCTAGTCAGAATCAGCAGAAGAAATGGGCTTGGGCAGCGCATTTAATGTGAAGGCAAGATAACTGATGGTCCTGGAGAGTGAAACTCTTGATTCCAAGAGAAGGCAAGCTTAACAGTGGGTGGCAGAAAGATAGGTGGCGTGATGACGTTGACCAGTTTGCGGGGATAGAGCTGCGCAGCGGGCACAGGACAGGGCTAATTGGAAGGGTACGGATAGGTATTTGCGGTGCAGTGGGTGTAGTTTGGACGATGATGGTGATGATGATTCTGATTATTCTAGAAGCTCGGAAAAGGTTCGCAGTCGGCGCTGAGTAAGCGGCAGTGTATACCATAAATTGCGGATTTATTTCCTTTTGTAGCAGGTTGGTAATCTGTAGCATTGAACGTGCTGTGATTCCATCAACTAAATTAGAGTAGTTAACATTTATGAACAAAATGCTATTGAAGCTTTAGAAGTAATCTTATGATTTACAAGCTCGAAAGCTTTAGAGATACCCACAAATACACCGACTGCAAACGACTTCTGAAATTGACAGAGAATATATTCGTTTAATGAAATAGCGCTAGCCTTGTTGATACATTTGTTATGAAAGCCAGTTTGATATGGCACCACGAAGTTAAACGAATAAGTGAATGCTGATAGTCTCAAATGCAAGATGTCCTCAAAAACGGCTGGAAAAATGAGCCGACGCTGAGACAGTGATTAAATATCGAGCGTTAACGCACCTAACATCGGTCGCCGGCCACAATGCTTGCCGCGAGCTAGACTCAAGCTTAAGTGGCAAGTTTATACTGCACGAAACGCGAAGTCGCATGCCACCGCCCTAAACGCTCTGCGGCAAACGGTTGAGCCGCAATGTTGATAATGATTCGTAAAGACCTGGAATCGGAAGTACATAGGTTGCTGGTTCGAATCCCCGCGGCGAGCTAGCTCTAACGTAACTAGTAAGTTTATGCTGTGCAAAACGCTGAATCGTATCACATCATCCTGAGCATTCTGCGGCAAACCGTTTTCCCACAAATTGTACACGAATTTCGGGAGTTGGTGGCCCTACTTTGACGCCATCCAAACAGGGATATATATAACACACCGACATAACTTTCTTCCCGATGCGATGTTCGGGCATCACGCTGTCGTCTGTTACTATTTTATTGCATTACGTAACCACCTTTAGTACCATGGCAATCACTGAGTTACGATTTGCGTTAGAATGCAAAACTCTGAGGCTCGAAACGACAGAAGTAGCTTAACGCTCTAAAATGTGGTTTCTGTGGAGGCCGATATCTCGCACCATATTCGTGGAATCAGCATAACTTGTAGGTTCAAAATGTGATCAGTAAAGCTAACGCGCTGAAAATAGGCAAAATGGACGCTGACTAAAGTTGAGCGAGTCGCTTCTGCCAACTTCTTACACACGACACTAACTTTTCGTAGCCTTGGCAATAGCCTGACAATCCAAAATAATGCGCCCTATTCTCACAGTGTGGACTAACTGCTTTCTCAAAATTGTGTTGATAACTGTTTCTATAAAAGCAGCGTTCCGACAATGCAGCATGGCGAGCGTTTCCATTTGGCCTAGTTGCGGAAGTAATTTCTTACGAGCATCGATGAAAACCTTTAAAAATATCTCAAAATGTAGCGGGCTGAACATCAACAAGAAATAGAGGTGATCACAGAGATTGATGCGGTGCAATTGCAATGTTAATCTTTTTTCACTCTCCAATCCGATTCCGAGTAAGCAACTATGCTAAATATGTCGCAACGTTAGACCACAGCAAGTTCTCATACGACTACCAGCGCAGTGGCGCAGCGATTAATTGATGCGCAGCAGCACCATCACCTGGCTGTTAGAACACAGCTAGAGATGAGGCTCGTGATACCGAAGTTGCTGTTCCTTAACAATGCAGAGAAGGAAGAGGTCCCGCTAGCCTTAATTTTGCCCATACAATTATTCGGGAGCCTGTCTATTTTTCACGCAGGTCTGCTGTTGACTGAATGATTTCTCTAGCAGTTTCCTTTTCTGCTGACTCATTCTTTGACCGATGTCTACTTCTGATCTACACGTGGAAAGCGTATGGGGAGGTGATGTGTTATCAGGTGGCCGGTGAAGAGCGGGAAATCTCTCTGAACACCAAATGGCACTTTTGGCAAGTGGAGGCTTCACACAGACGGTGTCGCCCCGACGCCTTTGGACAGTTTTCGCCACCGTAGCCCTGCTACCGTAGGAGTCATCGCCCAGCGCCCCACCACCTGAAATTTTTAGAAAAAGAGAGTGCATGTATCCCGAAGACCTATGAGGGAAAATTTGACAAAAGCTAGAAAATATACATTCTGGTTCGCATCTCGAGTGTATGCATATATATATATATATATATATATATATATATATATATATATATATATATATATTTGTGTAATGTGTATTATAATCAGATTGATACATGCACTTTTTCAATTTTTTTTCAGACGATGTTTATTGCCTCAGGGCATAAATGTTGCCAAATGAAAGATAAGGAGGATGCTTAAATAAGTGAAAAAAGTTGGGCTGATCTAATTTTAAATGAAGTAGTGAACGATAATATAGGCCTTGTGTCAAGGCAATATAGGAATCCGGAGTGTCCGGTGAGACACCCACCGCCGGCAGGTGCCGAATTCTCGTCGGCTTCAGCGCCGGTGACAAATGCACAACAGGTGGTGGATATCCGCCTCACAGTGTATGATCTTGCACACTGGACACCCGGGGTGGGGACATAAATCTCTGAAATGCGGCCACACGTGTGTCACAGCTGGAGTTAGGGCAACCCGGACCCGTATCCTACGAAGCGCTACCTCATCTGCACGGGTAAAACCACGGGGGAGGGCTACCGCACACGGAGGAATTAGAGCGCGTGTGCGGCGCCGGAGGCGTTCCTTTCTTGTTAAAACGAGGGTACTGTCATCCAGAGTGAGGACTCGAGGCAAAGACGAGGTTGGGGTAGGAAGATGGGCCGCAGAATCTGCGTGACTTTGTGCGCTCAGGTTACGCGGGACCCACTCAATACGGATTTGCTGCGGAATGCGTGCAGCTAGACGATGGATGTCTTGGCAGATTTCTGTGGTGCGACTGACGCGTTGTAGTAGGCGTGTGACGTGAAGGGCGTCGGTGCGAATGACAATGAGGGCCGTAGGTAGCATAGGAACGGCGGCCACAGAGCAAAGTGCCTCTTGAACCGCAAGCACCTCCGCAAAGAAGGAGGAAGGAGGTTCTGAGAGGCGAAACCTTGACGTTTTGGTCAGGGCAGGCTTGCAAGGACAGTAAACTGCTGTTGTTGTTTCGAAGACCTGCATGCTTGCGTCAACGTACGTAACGATGGAGCCATGCGGCGGATTGATGTCTTGCTTTGTAATTCGGTCGCGAAACGACGATGCCGCGCGGGTAGATGATAGCCGACGTATATCAGTGAGTTTGTTGTCGCTTGGCTACACAAAACGCCAGGGATGAAAAACAGGTGGGGCCGGCTGTAGAAAGGAGTGCGATGAAGCATATGCCTTGAGTGCATACGTTGTGTGTGCAAGGTTTGACTTGAGGCGGCGGGCATCGCGTCGTTGCTACACCAGCTCATTTAGTGTATTCAACTGCGCATGTTCATGGAGCGCCACGATCAGGGTAATGCGGGGAAGGCAAGTGATGACCCTCATTGCCTCTCGATTAACAGCTTCTAGGCGATCCCATCGAGCCCTCTTCAAATGGTGGACTTGGGCTTGGTAAACGAGGTGCGGTTGCACAACCGCCCGAACCAACTGTCGTCTAACATGAGATCGGGCTCCGCCTGTTTTTGGAGCAGTGCGTCTAATCAGACTCAAGGCCTGAATTTCTTGCTTTCTAGCCCAAGAAACGAAGCAGTACCTGTTCCTGACTCGTGTATTTTCAAGCCCAAAATTTTTTCGGTTGAACTTTGTTGAACTGGATTTCCGGATACATGGAGATGTATTGGTGTTGCACCGAGTTTACGGCGCCCCCAGCGGTTGGCGACTTACATGAACGTGGTTTTGCCCGCTGAAAGCAGAAGACCATACGAAGAAGCATAAGTCGGTACGCATTCAATGGCTGATTGTAGGGGTGCTGCTTGAGAAATCAGGTCGTTGTGAATGCTCCACACCGTTATGTCATCAGCATACAAAAGGAACTTTATCTCATAGACATCATTTAGGCGCCAAGCAACGTTGATAAAGCAATATTAACTACTGTTGGCGATAATACCGATCCCTGGAGAACGCCGCGAAGAGGCACAAATGATCCGACGGCGTCACCACTGACGCGTATGGCAAAGAGTCGGCCTTCAAGGAAGAATTTTACAAAATTGCGCACTCTAACGGGACAATGCAGCATGCCAAGCTGCTCCAGGATGGCAACATAACTGATATTATCGTACGCCTTTTCATTCACCATGGCCAGTACAGCCCGTAAATTGTGGCTGCGAGTTCAGGCCAGAACTGCTGACGCCAAGACAGCCAGTCCACCATCTCTCGCTACGGACGCGCAAAAGTCAATTTGGGCAAGATGGTAGAAACCATGCTGCTCAAGCCACCACGACAGTCGTGTGGCAAGAAATTTTTGGGTAAGCTTGAACAATGTTGGCGTAAGTGATATAGGCCGGAAATTTTCGAGGTCTGTCGGCGGCTTCCCCGGCTTTGCTACGGGGATCACAATAGCCGATTTCCAGGTTTCTTGTGCGACGCCTTCTATCCATACGTTGTTAATGGTGGCGAGGAGCTCTGCCAGTACAGTGGAACTTAAGTTCTTGTAAACCTCGTACGGAATGGAGTCCGGACCCGGCGCAGTCTTCCGACGGGCCACATCTATTGCTGCAAGCAACTCGGGCATCGAAACTGGGCTTGCAATTCTCTTGACGTCTGCTGTGGATTGGAGCTTATCGACATATGCTCGTTGGCAGCCAAAAGGGCTCCTATAGCCCTTGGAGGCAACACATCATACTTGGGAAAAAACATCCGCGCTGCCTCTCTGGCGAAATCATCCGAAGCTAAGTTAGCTGCGAAGCATGTTGTGGCCGCTGCGTCAGGGCGACGGGAACCATGTTCCAAGGCACGGAACGTTCCCAACAGAGCAGAATTTCCTGACTGTCAAGAACTGCTCACACCACGCATGCCACTGCCGTCACGAGAGATCGCGTTCATATCTGCGAGCCTTGGCAGTAAGGTAATTCAGCCTTGTCCGTGCTTGCGCAGAAGTGGGGTCTCGAGAAGCTGCCATCTCCGCTTGTCGGTGAGCAACCAAAAGGTTAAGAGGACCCACATACGGAGCCGGGCGATTCACGTCAGTCCAGGTGACAGCAGTAGCCTTATTCAGCGCAGTTTGTATGCAGTCCACAAGTTGAGTAGATGATTGCAGAGAGAGATCTTCGACGGTGGTGCGATAGGTGTCCCAATTGACCACAGAACACCTAAGGCGTAATCGGCGCGACCTTTATGGATGGAGACCGATGATGATAGGATAGTGGTCACTACCCCAACAGTCTGACTCCAGGTGCCATGAGTGAGTGCCGGGTCCTGACCACCACGTAAGGTCCGAAGCATAAGTTGGACTGCGAGCGCGGCACACAGTCTGCGTTGCTGGATCTAGATGATTGAGCAAAACAAAAAGCGCATCCGCGAATGCGTCCCGGACACGTCTACTACGGGGGTTTGAAGTGGGGTACCCCCAGTCAAGATGACGGGCGTTGAAGTCACCATTGATTAAAATAGGCCACCCTGGATGTTGTAGTCGTAGGGTTAATAAGCACCCCCGATTAATGCGGGAGGGAGATTCACCGGCGGGTCTTACATAGTATGACACGACCACAACCGTTGCCTTGGGAAGCTTCACAGCCACTACACTACCTCTTGATATGAGGTGCACCAGTTTTCTAGAGAGAGGCGAACTTGAGGAAAACGCGCATTAACGTACACCGCCGCTTTTGCCGGAGGGGCAGCAGTGTGCACACGACGGTCGTTCAATGAAGGAGACATGTTTCCATTAAAGCCCGGAATGGATGGTAAGACATTGGTCTCCTGCAGTAGCAGGGCCCACACATGGAGCTTGTTCATGCGAAGTCGAGATTTGAGCTCTCCCAGCGTTGTGGAGAGGACTCTGCAGTTCCATTGGAGCACACCACAACAACCTGTACTCGCCATTCTCAATTAGGCTTCCAAGCATTGTAATAGAGCTGATGTCAGGTTAGATAACTGGTTTACCCTAATTCGGAGGTGGGATGTTGTTGAGTTATCCTGCAGTGGTGCAGAAGACCTGGAAGAATCTGCAAAAACGCATGAGGGCTGGACGTACCCGTAGGCGCTGCAACGTTAATTGGCGTGGAGTGGGATTCCGCTGGTTGTCTACGGCAAGCAAGCAGTTCACGATGTTGCCGTAGCTTACAAGCCTAGGCTGAAGGCGTGCAATTTGATCGCAACTGCTGCCATGTCCTCACGAAGAGGTTCCAGTATGCTGTGGCTTTGTGTAGCCTGAAGGCGACGGCGATCCTTGCGCACTGTACGACTCTTATTCAGGTGCTGCCGGTGGATTGGGATCAGAAAGCTCCGTCCGGTCGTGTTCATCCCACTGGAGAGCCGCAAACCTGTTGAATGTCTGTATCGGGGCTCTGTTTTTATTCGAGGAACTTGCTAACGGATCCCACGCCGAAACCTGTCGGTTGCTTTTTGTTTTGTTCGGCAAGTTGAAGAGGTGATCTCGTGGTCGTCAGTCTTGCAAAGTCCGCACCTGTAAGGTGGTGTGCCTTGTGGCCAAGCCTCATCTTGCATTGTATAAGGGCATGATCAGCGCATGTGGCCAGGTCTGAAACAGCTGTAGCAACAGACAGCACTTTGTAAGGGCGAGGCCGCAGAATACAGCCATAGCAGTAAAGTCGTTCTGGAAGAGTTGGTGGGCCTTGCAGTGTGACGATCCACGAGCGCCCCTTTCTCATATACCGCGCTTGGATGACGCGGCGGGTTGGACAGTATAACTCACGCTGGATCATCGTCTAGTCTTCGGCAACGTCGACGTTGTAAACAACACAGCGTTGTAGGTCCGAACTTTGTAATAGTTGCGCCTGGACGGGCACTAATATCACGCTTGTAATCAATATGCTCTTGAGCGTTTGCAGACGCTCGACAGCAGCCGAAGTTTGGAGCCACACAACTACAGTATTAGATTTCGTTCTAGCCGTGAAGCCACGAAAACGTTTGGTCCCAAGACACGAGTCCAGGCTCGCCTGAAGAATCTTGTTCGAATGTCTGTGAGGCTTTTGGCTGCCAGAATTTTAATGGCCACTTTTTACAATACCGATCCCGATTTCAGCACAACCACCTGGTTGGCATACGCTGGGCATGAACGCTTGCCTTGTGAGCTGTAGTTGGCAGAAGACGAAACCTGTGCAGTGTCCCCGGATGGACCCTTTTGAGAACGGCGGGAAACCGGAAGCAATGAATGGAGGTGCAGAAGACAGGTTCATTGGAGAGCTCTCCTCCTCATGCAGCACGGTCGAAGCCCCATCCAGCAGTGGAGGCTGGACAGCTGTTGCCGAGTTCCGCCCAGAGGGCAGATCGCTCACGGGCTGAGGTGCATTTGGAGAAGGCGGGATGTGCGCTGCCGCGGATGGACCGGGAACAGGAACCAGGGGCTTGGACCCATTCTCAGTTGTCAAAAGAGGTGCTGCTGAAGCCGTCGGGAACGACGCAGGCGAAGCCACCTCTGCCAGCGCGTCACCGGTGGCCCTAAGCTTAGCCTCGGAGCACATACCAGCTCCCGGAATGACTGAAGGACATTTGCTGACTGCCACCCAGTCAGACGGCGCATGAGCTTCGGGAGCTTCCTGAGATGGTGTGAAGTCCATTCTCTTGATATAAGGAACGTATTTACGCGGACGGCGATATTTTTCACTGGAGCGCTGTGCAGTCGCCTTAGCAGGGACACTTCGTCTTCTTCCTTCACATGCACTTATACCCGACGAAGTAATGCATGCGCTGATAGAAGTAGAATTTGGTGGCCTCTAGTTCGCGCTCTCGGCCTGCCGGTTCCTGCCTCTGTTCCTGTCTTTGATTGTGTTGCCTCCTGAGGACTCCCTTCTTCCTTCTACGGTGAGGCCGTTTCATGTGTTGGGGTTTTAGCCAGGTGTTTTTTATTGCTGTAAAGATAGTTAAGGTTAAAGTCCCCTTAGGCCTCTTGCATTGTCTTTAGCTACTCTGGGTGGGGGTCCGGCTCCCTGGTTCACCAGCCTGCCAGCCCAGATTTGCTTTTGGATTCTTTCCGTCGAAATGGCGTCCGTGACATCCCGATGGCGCTTGTACCCATTGGAGACGGGACCCTAAAATTGAAAAATTCTAAAATTATCCAGGGGCAGCTGAAGGCTGTTACCAGTCGCCACCTGGCAATGTATGAAGTGCGCCCTTTCCGCCGTAGGGGCATTCTGTGCCGATCCTCGGATGTGCAGGGCTTGTTGGAGTTGCTGCACTGCACATCCTTCGCATAATTTCTAGCAAAGCCTTTTATTCCAGAGCAACTCGCATGTTCAAAAGGAATCATCCGCGTTGTGTACCCATCGGCCTCCCATGAGGAACTACGTGACGACTTTCAGGACGCCGGTGTTGGCGTGTTATCAGTTTATCGCTGCACCAGAGATGCTAATGGCTCACGTAGGCCCACAGAGTCTCTGATTGCAACATTTGCAGGATCTTCATGCCCGTCTGAGCTTAAGGTTTGGCCCATAGTGTACCGAGTCGGCCTGCTACATTCTTGTTCGTTGCAATGAAAGAACTGCTGGCGCCTCGGTCATAGCAGCAAAGCTTGCAAATCTGCGACGCGTTGCCGACTATGCGCAGAGAACCATTCCGCAGACCTCTGCACATCTGAGGATCCCATTTGCAGTCTCTGTGGCGGCATTCATTCGGCTGATGATGCTGGCTCTCCCAAACGTTCAGATGAGCGGAATGTTCTGGACATCATTCAGCAGAGAAGGGGCTCTAGAGCTGATGCTTATGTACAATTAGACCGGAAGAGACAATCTTATGCGGATCTTGCAAGGTCATCCGGTTCTGAAGCATAGGCGTTGCTGACAAAATCTGTGGTGTCAGCTGTCGAGAATGCGCTTGCAGGTGTTGTGGACCGCATGCTAACTACATTCAGTGAAGCTCTATCCCAGGTCATTTCAAGTCATGTTGCTCATTCAAATGTTGGCTTTCCCGTTCTATTAACTAGTCCTTCTCATAGCCTCACTGGTGTCTCTCCCCTAGCTCCTATTCCTGCTGCGTCCTCGACTGTGCCTGTACATGGTGCCCGGGATACCAGCCTTTCTACCGTCTGCATTACGGACGTCGAGATGGCGAATTCTTCTTAGAAGCGTCGAGCTGCTTCCTCTCCGTTGAAGACTGCCCTCCCAAGCAACAAAAGCTAGAAAGGTTCCCCCAGTAATCCTCATAAAACTGGTGTGTTAAAGGAGGCTGTCACAGCTTTTATAGTAACAATGGCGGGGCTAAAAGTACTACAGTGGAATGGCCGTTCAGTCGTATCTTCTTTTTACGATTTATAGAACATTGTCTCACTATTCGACCACGGCATAATTTTACTTGAAGAAACTTGGCTTACTCTATTAGGTCATTCTCTCTCAAAAATATACAGTTATTCAGAGCCGATCGCAACTGCGGCCAGAATGGTGGCTTGTTAACATTAAATTCTTCTAAATTTGTTCATCGGACGCTTGTGTCAAACCAACTTCAAAGACCGGACTACGAATTGTTGGCTGTTGATATCGCAATTTCACAGTGTGCTCCCCTTACTATTGCCAATGTTATTTTGGAGTCCAAAGCACAGATCATTTAAATGTTGTTTTGCGGTCTAACAACAAAGTGGTGTTTGCTGGGGTTTTAAATTCAAATCACGTAATTGGGGATTTTCGTACTGCTGCATGTGGGCAGCTTATTTGGTCATAGATGTCGGCAAGCAACGTGAGTTGTTGTAACAGTCCAGGAGTTACTTTCTTGCGTTGCGATTCTCGATCTGTCATTGACTTAACATTGGCCGTGAACGGGGTGCAGGTTTTTTGTGGTCTACACTGGATTGTGGTACTCCCAGTGATCACTTTCCGATATCTTTCACAATAGCAGCTTCTCCCCTCAGGGTGACTGCTTCTCCACAAAAATTCGTAAACCACACACTTGTCAAAAAACTTGTACAATCCTCTTTCTCTTATATTGCATCACCTGTTGACTTGGATCGCGCTAACCAAGTTTTATATTCCGTGTTAGGGGCCTCTGAGCGTTCCGTGTTCACGGTGCGATCTACAGTCAAAAACAAACAGCCCACCTTGTGGTAGAATGATGAGTGTGAGAGAACATATCGACTTCGAAAAGCTGCCTGGAAAACTCTCTCATAACCACTGCCCGCGGAATTGGAAAAATTTCAAATTTTTCAAGGCTTCATTTAAAAGAACCATTGATAAGGCGAAGGAGGAGTACAATGCGAATTTGAACAGTTATCTTTCAAGCCTCTAATAACCGCAAAGCTTTATACCGATTCATGGAACAAAAGCATAATACGTCGTCCTCTCATGTTACACAGTCAGTGGTGTAACCACCATTGGATGCAAAAAGACAACTTGACCGATAGCACAAGGCCTTGCTCTGCGCTTTAAAGCGCGGTTGGTTGTTCCATTCGTCCTATCCCCTCCACGCGCAGACTTCATTGCGGTTACACCCTCTGAATTATTTTTCATTGTTACTGGCCTCAAACCAGCAGCTCCTGAATGCTATGTGATCTCTATCGGTATGTTGAAGTCTCTTGTGGAATAATTTACCTCGGATGCATTGCATATGGTTCTTGTGTCCCTGAAGACAGTTTGGCTCCCTCCTGAATGAAAAACTGCGAAAATAATCTTACTTCTAAAATGTCCAAAAAAGGGTTTGTAATCGATAACATTCGGCCGATTTCCCTCTTGCCTAATTTAAACTTATTGAACGCATTGTTCACAGCCTTCTTACAGATAACGTCCGCGCAATACAAGCCTTCAGTGCTTCTCAGATAGGGTTTCGTCGGGGGTGCTCGATTTGCACCGCACATTTAGATTTGGAAAGCAAAATTAGGATTGCAATGAAGAAGAAAGAGGTCGCGGCTTTAGTCACTTTGGATATCGCTAAAGCATGACAGCGTAGAGCATTCAATAATATTGAACAAGCTTGATGAAATTCGGCCGTCTTTTTACATTCTTGCATGGGTTCAGGAATTCCTAAAAGATAGGCGTTTCTTCTGTGCTGGCGGTTCTTTTACTTTACTCCCGTGACTTCTTCGCAGATTAGGGGTGTGCCTCAGGGTTCGGTGCTGCCTCATTTACTTTTTAATATACTCATGCAGGGCATACCAATTAAGGGTGACGTCAAATTGTATGTGTATGTGGACGACATCGCCTTTTTTTTCTGCTAGAGACATTCACTCACTTTGCCAGCTTTTTCAGGCCTACTTCAATGGCTTGGAAGTATGGCTGGACAAGTTACATTTAATTCCCAACGTGAACAAATCTTCCGTTCTCATTTTTTCTCCAGCGTCCCCTCTTTATATCTGTCTACTGTATTGTGGCGCCCAAATCCCGCAAGTTGAGTCTTTAAAGTATACAGGTGTAAATTACGACCCTCATCAAGACTGGCGACCTTATATCAGAAGTATTGTCCTCAAAGGTGAGCGAGCTCTCGGTCGCTTGACGCGAATCAGCAATAAGAAATTCGGTATGCGCTGAGACACTCTAATTTCTGTTCAAGACTTACGTAAGACCAATTTTGGAGTTCGGTTGCGTTCTGTACTCCGGTTATCCTAGATACAAAATTGAAACCCTGGTTCTTTTGGAGAGGCGCGCTCTGCGGCTTTGCCTTGGTTTACCAAAATCAGTGGCGAATTGTTTTCTCTCTCAGGAAGCTCGAATACGGCACTTGAACTCTCACTTCCAGCTTCTCACGGTGCGCACCTTCTTACGGGGACTTTAGAAAATGCCTGGAGTGGCTCCTGCAATTTTTTGACCAACACAGCTTTGTTTCTAGATAAACATTGGCCGCTTTACAAACTGCCTCAAATTGTGTTTACTGAGCAACTTTTGTCTAGAATTGCCGTCTCGCTTAGGTGTGTGCAATGCGTCAGCAGTTTGCAGGCTGCACCAGCTGTTTGCTTCGACCATACGCTGCCGCTATATGCAAAGCACTTATCTGACAATGTGCTAAACAGTCTCCTTGAGGAATATCTATTTCAATATTCGAGCCATGCTGCAACTTTCACAGATGCCTCTCAACAAAGCGAAAAGGCAGCAGTAGGCGTTTATTCCCACACACTAGATTGGAGCTATTCCCTCTGGATCTGATTATACACCTATTTTCGCTGCTGAATTTCACGCTACTGGTTTTGCCCTTAAAAAATTCCCCGCAATACCTCTCAAGTTACCATTCTCTCGGACTGCCTCTCAGTCTTGGCTACACTAGAAAGTTCGGCAACTAGACTCCTGTACCGATCCCTAGTGTACTTTGTGCCACGTCATGTCCTAGATGTGGGCTTTCAGTGGATCCCAGGGCACTGTGGCATTACTTCAAATTCGATGGCCGAATTCTTAGCGAAATCAGCCATCAATGGGCCTGTAGCCCATGTCGTTCCGAACCTCACCCTTCTTACCACGTCCGGTTATGAACATTACCTACTACACCATTACCGGAGCCATGAGCCTATCCTTGGTACAGCGGATATCGAACGTTTGAAATTCCCATGGAACATACGTTCCTGCGCATCAAGACAATGTGATGGTTCCGTGACGGTGTTGCGCTGTAGGATTCCTCGCCTTAATATATATTTATGCCGTTCTGGGTTCACGCCGTCGAATCTATGTGCGTCTTGCGGCGACGTTGAAGCGATAGTTTACTTTATCCTCTATTGCCGCCGGTTTGCACGGCAGAGAATTCAGTTTTTGCAAAATACGTTCTCTCAACTAGGGCTGACTCTTCCTGTCCTCCTCTCCTTCGATGCACCATCAAAGGGCATGCCAGTAGGCAGGTGTGTCAGGTACTTTGCAAGAATATCATTGAAACCGGGAGATTTTTGTGTTAAGTTCTCGGTGCCTGTAATTTCCTCTCAAATTTATTTTCTTTCTGATAAATTCTTAAAATTTAGTTATTCTACTCGCACCACTTTGTTTCTTCAATATTGATTCCGATTTCCTAAATCTCTCTCAAAATTCGTGATTTTCTGTTTTCTCAGAGTCCTCTCTATGTATGAGCCGCTTCTGGTAAACCTGGATGAGATTTTACTGTTTGGATCTGCGCCAAACTCTGGCCAATCGTTCACCGTGGGTATGTGCTATCGTATTTGAGGCAACAGCAACAGCTTTGGGCTTAGCACATTGCTTCGCTGGTTCTGCTTCGGGCTGTCTGTTTCAACATTAAGTATCATCGTCACAGGGAAAACAGAACTCGCAGAGCTATCAATGTTAATGAATAAGCGCAATGTAACTGATATAAGGAAGTTTAATATCACAAAATAGAGCTTGCTCTCAAGAGAGGAAGCAGCCTAAAAGCGTGAAGAAGAAACTAGATGGCGGCAAAAATCAGATGTATGGCCTAAGAGCCAGAGGGCAGTCTCATTAGCAATACGGACCAGATAGTTAAAGTAGCTGAACAGTTCTACACAAATAAATTCAGCAGCCAACGTAATCAGAGCGTTAATGAGAGAGACAGTAGCGCACAGCAAGGCGTCATCCCGCCAATGCAAACGGGAAAAGAAGCTGGCGAGGATCAGGTAACAGCAGATTTGTTCAAGAACGGAGGAAGAGATATTGCTAGAAAATATAGCCTATCTCTTTACGCATTTTTTTAGGATGTCGTGCGTACGAGAAGTTTGGAAGAACGCTAACACAATCCATAACAAACGAGATGTCAAGGTAATTAAAAATTACAGACCAATCAGCTTACAGTAATCCGTTGCCTATAAGGTATTTACTAAAGGAATCCCTAATGGAGTAAGGGCATTAGACATTAATCATGCAAGTGATCAGGCAGGCTTTCGTAAAGAATATTCCACAATAGAACACATTCACACTATCAATCAGGTTATGAAGAAATATGCAGATCTTAACCAGCCCCTATATCCCGCTTTCATAGATTACGACAAAGCTCAGTTCAAACCTCAGCAATGAGTCATACAGGCAGAGCAGAAAGTTGGGTCTAAAATTAATGTGCAGAAAACCAAATAAAGGTTCAACATTGTTGGAAGGAAACGGCAGTTTAAAACTGGTACCGAGCTACTAGATGTGAAAAGGGAATACGTCAACTGAGTGCAAGTGATAACCGCAGATCCGAATCACCACAGCGAACTACCTAGAATCACAAGTATGGAGCGTACTGCATTTGGCAGGTTCTCTCCGACCATGAATGACAGTTCCCCAACATCCATCAAGGGAAAAGCGTATAACAGCTGTATTTTAGCGGTACTGACCTTCGGAGCAGAAACACGGAGGATAATGAAAAGAGTTCAACTTAAATTGAGGACAATACCGCGAGCTATGCACAGGAAAATGATGGATGTAAGGTTTAAACACAGGCAGAGGGCAGAGTGGGTCAGAAACAAACGCGGTTAAGGGCATTCCAGTCGAAATAAACAGTAGAAATGGGCTTGGGCCGCGCATTTCATGCGAAGACAAGATAACCGATGGTCCTGAACAGTGAAGCACTGGATTCCAAGAGATGGCAAGCGTAGCAGGGTATGGCGGAAAGCTAGGTGGCCAGATGAGACTGAGCAGTTTGCGGAGATAGGGCGGGCGCAGCTGGCACAGCACAGGGTTAATTGGAAGGGTATGAACAGGCATTTGCGGTGCAGTGCGCGTAGTTCGGCTGATGATGGTGATGATTCTGATTATTCTAGAAGCGCGGTAAAGGTTCGCATTCGGCGCTGAGTAAGAGGCAGTGTACGCAATAATTGGCAGATTTATTTCTTTTTGTAGCAGATTGGTGATCTGTAGCGTTGAAGGTGGCGTGATTCCATGAACTAAATTAGAGTAGTTTTCATATATAAACAAAATGGTGTTGAAGCTTTAGTAGTAATCTTATGATTTACAAGCTCGAAAGCGATAGAGATACCCACAAATACTCCGACCACAAACGACTTCTGAAATTGACAGAGAATATATTCGTTTAATCAAATAGCGCTAGCCTTGTTGATACATTTGTTACGAAAGCCAGTTTGATATGGCACCACGAAGTTAAACGAATCAGTGAATGCTGATAGTAGGAGGCGTTGCATAAAATACATGGAGAATTTATTTCCTTTGTAGCAGGTTGGTAATATGTAGCGTTGAAGGTAGTGTGATTACATGAAATAAATTATAGTTTTTAACAAAAATGAACGAAATGGTTAGTTGTATAATAAGTGCTTCCCGCACAAGAAGAACGGATAGCATACGGCTTATAATTTCAGCACACTCTGGCAGCTTTTGTGATAGGTGATTCACATAATCATCCTACGACATCAAGATTGAAGGTACTAAGCGAAAACTTTTTAAACTGTCTGCAGTCTCAATTATAGGGTCATTGAGAATGATATCTTGGGGTGAAGGCACACACTTAATTTTTTGTTTGAAAGTTTACCGCTTTTGTTTTCTTCATTAGTCAAGACGGAATTAACAGTCGACCATTCATATAATGATTTCATTGAGTATAAAACCCGGAAAATGAGATTCTGACTTTGTCAGCATATATGACCTATTTTTTCAGATGCAATAATATTAACAACATGATTGAGGTATATAATGAAAGCAACGGCCGTATAATGCACCCGTGTGGGACTTAGGAAGCCACAGATTTCATTTGAGAAGTCTTGTTGTCTATCCGGACAATCTGTATTGTATGGCACATATACGTGTGGAACAGCTCCAGAAGCAGTCTACTGACACTATGTTGAAGCTTTTGGAGTAATCCTATGATTGACAAGCTCGAAAGCCTTAGAGATACCCACAAATACACCGACCACAAACGCCTTGATCTCGAACTGAGAGAGAATAGATTTGTTTCATCAAATAGCGCTGACCTTATTGATACCGTTTTACGAAAGACTGTTTGATATGGCACCAGCAAGTTAAACGAGTCACTTAATGCTGATAGTCTCAAATACAAGATGAATAAATGAGCCGACGCTGAGGCAGCGATCGAATATTGAGCGTTAACCCATCTAACATAGGTCTCCGGTTCGAATGCCTGCGCGCGAGCTAGACTATCTTAACTGGCATGTTTATGCTGCACTAAACGCGAAATCGCATGCCACCACCCTAAACGCTCTGCGGCAAACGGTTGAGCCGCAATGTTATTAGGATTCGTAAGGACTTGGAATTGGGAGTACATAGGTCACTGGTTCGAATCCCTGCTGCGAACTAGCTCTAACTTAACTAGTAGGATTATGCTGCGCAAAACGCTGAATCGTATCACATAATGCTGAATAATCTGCGGCAAACCGTCGACCCACAATTTAGGAACTAAGTGGCCCAACTTTGACGCCAGCCAGACGAGGATATATACCGGATTGACATTATTGTGCTCCCAAAGTGGTGCCCGGGCATAACGCTGTGGTCTGTTACTATTTTATTGCATTTTTCAACCACCTCGAGTACCATGGCAACCACTGGTTTACGATTTGCGTTTGAACGCATAGCGCTGAGACTTGAAACGTCAGAAGTAGCTTAAAGGTCTGAAATGTGGTTCCTTTGGAGGCCGCAATCTCGCATCATATCCGTGGAATCAGCATAACTCGTAGGCTCGAAACATGACCAGTAAAGCTAACGCTCTAAAAATAGGCAAAATGGACTCAGACTAAAGTTGATCAAGTCACTTCTGCCAACTTTTAACACGCGACACTAACTTTTCCTAGCCTCGGCTATAGCCAGACAATCCAAAATAATGCGCCCTATTGTCAGAGCGAGGACTAACCGTTTTCTGAAAGCGGTATCGATAACTATCTCTATCGCTTTGTTGGAATCTTATGGCATTCGCGGAAATGCATGGGAATTAATTAAATCATACCTCTCTCATCGTTGTCAATATGTTGAGGTCAATGGTCACCCTTCACATTTAATACAAACTCACACTGGAGTTCCTCAAGGGAGTATTCTTGGCCCCCTTTTGTTTAATCTATACCTTAATGATATTGACAGTCTTGATGATCGAGCTAAGTTTGTAATTTACGCCGATGATACTAGCATATTCTTTTCTTCCGATGACAGCACTGAATTGTTTATGATAGCCAACTCTGTACTCGCTAAGGTAGCTGCTTGGGCACAGGAAAATGGCTTGGTAATCAGCATTCCTAAAACAAAAGCGATTGTTTTCCGTCCTAAGACACGACAGATTCCACCTAATTTAACGCTTAGTTTAAATAATACGGAGATAGAAATAGTGAGTGAATTTAAAACGTTGGGAGTGATCTTCACGGAACATATGTCCTGGGACAGACACGTCGATTACATCTCAAGTAAGCTCGCCTCGATTGACGGCATTTTGTACAGACATAGAGATTTCCTCCCTAAAAATATTTTGTTACTCCTATATAATTCCTTGTTTGTCTCTCATTTACAATATTGTAGTCTGGTCTGGGGTACTACTACCCTAACTAACATAAACAAGTTGAGTATATTACAGCGAAGGGTTCTTAGAATTATTACACGCTCTCAATACGATTGTGATATATACTCTGTAATGCAAAACCTTGGCATAATACGTTTTGAAAACATGTACAATTATCACCTGTGCCTTGGGCTTATCAGGGAAAAGAAAGCTAAATGCAATAGTTTAATAAGGTTTGCCGAATTAGCCATAAAAGGTCCATCACGCTACCCCACACGCAATCTCGAGTTTTGGAAAGTGCATTCCTTCCGGACTAATTATGGATTTCAGACACTAAAATATCGAATTCCTAATATACTAAACACATACCTAAAGGATAACATTCATATTCTTGATCTTAAGCCACATGAACTGAAATATTTATTCCTGTAATGTTACCTTTGTGTGTCCTATATATTTTTTACTTATACTTAAGCTTTGCCTAATTCAGTTGTCATGAATGCATACATTTGTGAATGCTTTCTTTGTTATGAACTATCAAACAATGTCGCCTTTATGTTGCTGTATTACATTTGTGCGCTCATTTTTACCATTACATTTTTCTTAGATATTAGTATCTAATCTTCCTCCCACTTAGAAACTTGTATTCACTTTTTGTACGAGCAGTACATCGCATACTTTATTATGTATTATTATGTTTTTCATGTACGAGTAGTGCATTCTGTACTTTATTATGTATTATTATGTTTTTCTTCGATGAAAGATATGTCGGGTTGTCGGCGTGTACTGCTGCTGCTTTGTAGGGGACGAGGACTTGTCAAGCTGCTATCGCAGCTTTTTGCCTCGCCTCCCCCATCTTTGATGGAAATAAATGGAATATTATACATGAGCCCGACGTTGCGGGTCGAGTTGGGGCGCGCCAGATGTCGGGCTGACCAGCCCGACGCGACCGCGTTTATATGGACCCGTTTTCTGTCTGGAGGAGATCGCCGCTACCCCTAGCGTCGAGCAGGCAAACCAAGCGCTGATGCTAGAAGAGGAGGAGGGACGCCCAGGCGTGCGCAGCGCTGCCAGGCCAGAGAAGAGGCAGGAGAGGAGGCAATAAGCCGACGCGGCAGCGTATGCATGCTCCTGCCGATAGGCCCGAGCCGAGTCGCGCTGGCCGAGCTCGACTTGACGATCACTCAGCTCGACCCCCTAGCGTAACATGAGCCCGACAACCGGTTTTATGCCCTACAGCCGACTTCACTCTACTTTTGTCGAACTCATGTACGCCCCCAGTATAAAAGCAGCGCTCCGAAGAAGCGGCATGGAGAGAGTTTCCATTTGGCTCAGTAATAGGCGCGAAAGTTATTTCTTACGAGCATCGGTGAAAACCTTTAGAAATACCTCAAAATATAGGGGAGTGTACATCAAGAAAAAATAGAGATGATCTCTGTGATTGATGCGATAAAATTGCAATAGCACTCATTTTCGATCCCCAATTCGATTCCGAGTACGCAACTGTGCAAAATGTGTCGCAACGATAGATCACGGCAAGTTCTCATACGAGTACTAGCGCAATGGCGCAGCGGTTAAGAGATGCGCAGCAGCACCGTCAAGTGGCTGTTTAAACACAGCGAGAGATGAGGCTTGTGAGACCCAGGTTGCTGTTCCCTAACAATGCAGAGAAGCAAAAGTCTCTTTTTCACGCAGGTCTGCTGTTGACTGAATCATTTCCTTAGCAACTTTTTTCTGCTGAGTCATTCTTGGACAGGTGTCTACTTCTCATCTACACGTTCAAAGCGGATGGGGAGGGGATGTGTTATCATGTGGCCGGTAAAGAGAGGGAAATCTCTCTTAACACCAAAGCGCCCTATTGGCAAGTGGAGGCTTCGCACAGATGGTGTCGCCCTGACGCCTTAGGACAGTTTTCGCCGTCATGACCCTGCTGCCATAATATCCAGAGTCATCGCCCTGCGGCCCACCACCTGAAATTCATAGAAAAGGAATAGTGCGTGATATCGTGAAGAAAAATGAAGAAAAACTTGAGAAAGCTAGAAAATAAGCATTTTGTTTTGCATCTACTGCGGCTTGACAAGAGACGCACTCAGCTTTAATCACGGCGTGTTATCTTGCTCGAAAGACTCGACAAACAATGTTTGGCTGTGCGCGAAATGCACTGCTTGCATCGTGAGAGGGCAGCACAATTCGAAGCCGTGACTGCGATCAGCCTGTGCCCAACAGCGAAAGCACTACGAAAGCAAATCAAAAAGGAAAACGTCGACCGAAAATTTGAACGAAAAAAATAGAATGAGCAACTGGGCAAAAAAAAGCCTAGGGAAAGGCATCAGAGTTGAAGGCTTGCAAAATGAAAAGCGCGTCACGTACTAGCTTGCTTGCGAATAAAAGATTGCTTACCTTCGTTATTTAGACTGTTTTTCTTCTGCACAAAGTCGAGGAGTCACGAAAATTCAAGATGCATGAAGAAAGCACTTTCTTTATTTCTCCTCTTTCATTGTTTTTTTTTCTGTGGTCGTGACGTTCGGATGGTACATTTCGCATATTGCTAGGCCAGGGGTTTACATTGTACGCTAGAGGTAGGCTATGACTAGTTGGTATTGACATAATCGATATTTTGCCTCAAAGATTCGGGGCGGGGGGTGGGGGGGGGCATAGATGACTCGGAGATGGGCGATCACTCGGAGTTGGTCGCTGACTCGGGACCGATCAGCTTACTCTCCGCTGCCTACAAGGTATATACTAAGACAATCGCTAATACAGTCAGCGCAACCTTAGGCTTTAATCAACGAAATGCTCAGGCAGGGCTTCGTAAAGAATATTCCACATAGGTCTTATTTACACTGTCACTCACGAGAGAGAAATGCGCAGAGTATAGCCAACCCCTATATATTCCTTCAGTAAATACCACAAAGCAATTGACTCACTGAAAATCCTCAGCAGTCATGCAGGCATTGTGGAATCAGGGTGTACAAGGGCCTTATGTCAAAATATTGAAAGATATTTAGAGAAACTCCAGAGCTGCCGTAGTCCTCCATAAAGTCAGCAATAAAATTCCAATAAGGAAGGGCTTCAGGCAAGGAGACACGATCTCGCCAATGCTATTTCCCGCCTGTTTACAGGAGGTATTCCGAGGACTGAATTGAAAACAGTTGGAGATAAGAGTAAATGAAGAAGACCTAAATAATCGACGATTCGCTGATGACATTGCCTTGCTGAGTCACTCAGGAGGTGAACTGCAAATCATGATCAATGAGTTAGACAGAGCAGAAGGGTGGGTCTAGAAATTAACATGCAGAAAGCCAAAGTAATCTTCACCAGTCTTGCAAGAGAACAGCAGTTCAGAATTGGCAGCGAGGTGCTGGAAGTGGTAAAGGAATACGTCTACTTAAGGCAGGTAGTGGTTGCTTATCTAAATCATGGGAGGGAAATAAGTGGAATAAGAATGGGGTGGAGCGCATATGGCCGGTTCTCTCAGATTTGGAATAGTAACTTACCAATGTCCCTGAAGAGATAAGTGTAAAACAGCTGTAACTTACCGGTACTCACCTACGGGGTAGAAACGCGTAGGCTAACGAAAAGCGTTCAGATGAAGTTAAAGACAGCGTAGTGAGCCAATGAAAAAAAAAACTTGATCGCTTTAAGGTTAAGAGACCGGAAGCGGGAAGATTGGGTGAGGGAACAAACGCGGGTTTAATGACATCCTAGTCAAAATCAAGAGGAAGAAATGGGCTTGGGCAGGGCATGTAATGCGAAGGCGAGATAACCGCTAGTCCTTAAGTGTAACCGAGTGGATTCCAAGAGAAAGTAAGTGGAGCAGGAGGCGGCAGAAGGTTAGGTGGGCAGATGAGATTAGGAAGTTTGCAGGCATAGGGTAATCCCAGCTGGCAAAAGAGAGGGTTAATTGGAGAGTCATGGAAGAGTCCTTTGCCTTGCAGTGGGTGTAGTCAGGCTGATGATGGTGATGATTTTAAGCATTTTGCGGTCCTCATTTGAGGCAGTGGAAGGTTCAGGACATAGTATAGCACAAAAGAAAAAATAGTGAAAAAAGCGAAAGATAAAATCTCTAGAATGCAACTGTTAATGGACACACCGAATAGGGGTTTGAGAGTTGCGAACGAACAAAAGAAACAAAATGGGAACAGACACTATCGTAAAAACTCGTGTCAAAGAATCCTTTATGAAATTTGAGCTGTTTTCATTGTGATGGACAGCCAACTAGCTAATGATGTGTTCTCCAGGTTCAAAGCAATTTTACAACAAATCAAGAACAAGCGAATGTTATGAACAGTCACTAAGAGTCAAACAATACTCCTCTAGTTGCAAAGAATTGAAGGAACCGGATGGTGTTGACAACATCAGGCAGGACGTTAAAGTATATGACTGCTTGGGCAAAAACGAATACCTGAATGAACCAGTATTAAACATATTGTAACGGGGGCTTAGGTTAATGCTGAGGCGGCGGCGAAATCACGGCGGCGACCGAGTCTCTCGTCTATTCAGGTCAGCAGGCGCTCGGTCTGAGCGATGGCAGTGCGGCTACCTCTTCCTCTTCTTCTTTTCCTCGGTAAATATAGGATGATGCCATTCTACTTCAAAATGGCCCCGGGGAGAGAAGGAGCCATCCTGGCGACTCAGGGTGCCGACAACACAACCGGGTCATAGTATGGCTTGAGTCGTTGGACACGCACAGTCTCGCGACCACGTCGGCGAAGATCGGAAGACGGTGTGAGGGGCTCAATAAGGTAGTTCACGGAGGATGTGCGCTCCAGGACGCGGTAGGGGCCATGGTATTACGAAATAAGTTTCTTTGAGAGGCCGCGAGTAGTGGAAGGAATCCACAGCCAGACAACTGAACCAGGTGGGAAATCCGGATCAAGCTGACCGTTGTCATGGCGGTGTTTCTGGCGCCCCTGAGTGTCTGCCGTGAGCGACCGTGCAATCTGGCGGCAGTCTTCGGCGTGCTGGGCAGCTTCAGAAATAGTTGTACACTCAGATGAGGCAGGGCGGTATGGTAGAACTGTGTCAATGGGGGCAGATGGATGTCGGCCGTAGAGCAGAAAAAATGGGGAGATACCGGTGGCGGACTGAGAAGCAGTGTTGAAGGCGTACGTAATATAGGGTAGAACGAGGTCCCAGTTCGGGTGATTGGAAGCAACGTACATCGCCAGCATGTCGCCGAGAGTGCGATTAAATCGTTCAGTTAAACCGTTTGTTTGCGGATGGTAGGCTGTACATGTCCGATGAATGATATTGCACTCGGAGAGTAGAGCTTTAATGACATCAGACAAGAATACGCGTCCTCTGTCACTGAGGAGTTCACGAGGAGCACCGTGGCAAAGTATAAAGCGCTGCAAAATGAAGGACGTCTCTTCACGAGCTGTAGCAGCTGGGAGCGCGGCGGTTTCTGCATACCGGGACAGGTTTTCAATGGCAGCAATGATCCAGCGGTTGCCAGCAGCGGTGTATGGCAGAGGGCCGTATATATCGACGCCAGCATGGTCGAAGGGGCGAGGAGGACACTACAGTGGCTGCAACTGTCCAGCAGAGTGATGAGGCAGTTGCTTACGGCGTTGGCAGGATGGGCAGGAGCGGATGTACTTGCGGATAAAATTATACATGCCTCACCAATTGTACCGGAGACGGATGCGATTGTACGTCTTGAAGACTCCAGCGTGGCAGCATTGCGCGTCAGCGTGGAAACAGGGGCAGATTTGGGACAGGAGATGTCGGGGGTTGACGAGAAGCCATTTCCGTCCGTCAGAGTTATAGTTGCGCCGATAGAGTAGATCATCGCGAAGTGTAAAATGTGAAGCATGGCGACGAAGGGCGCAGGATGCTGGAGGCTTAGATGGGTCGGAGAGAAAGTCAAGGAGAGAGGCAATCCATTCATCTTTACGCTGATCAGAAGGCATGTCGCAGGCGGTGAGCGAAGGCGCAGAGGATTCGAGGGCGGAGATGCTGGAAAGCTCGGCCGGTATCGGGGAGCGGGACAGGGCATCAGCGTCCTGATGCTTGCGGCCCGACCGTTATAAGAAACGTATGTTATACTCTTGGAGACGGAGAGCCCATCGACCCAGGCGACCGGAGGGATCTTTGAGCGAAGAAAGCCAACATAGGGCATGGTGGTCGGTGACCACGTCAAACGGACGGCCATAGAGATAAGGTCGAAACTTACCAAGGGCCCAGACAATGGCCAAGCACTCTTTTTCCGTCAAGGAGTAGTTGGATTCAGATTTTGTGATGGTGCGGCTGCCGTAAGCAACAACATATTCCTCGAATCCAGACTTGCGTTGGTCGAGCAGAGCCCCAAGGCCAATGCCACTGGCGTCCGTGTGTACTTCAGTTGGTGTTTACGGGTCGAAGTGACGCAAGATGGGTGGTGCCGTGAGGAGACTGCGCAAGGTGTTGTGAGCGTCGTCGCAGGCAGGCGATCAAATAAAAAAATCCACTTTGCTGCCGAGAAGCTGAGTTAAAGGGGCAGCAATGACCGAAATGTTGTGAATAAAACGTCGAAAATAGGAACAGAGGCCTAGGAAGCTGCGCAGTTCCTTAATGCAAGTAGGTTTTGGAAACGCAGTCACAGCACGAAGTTTGGCGGTGTCGGGGCGGACGCCCTCTATTGGCACAATAAGGCCTAAAATTGACAGCTCACGAGCAGCAAATCGACACTTCTTAGGTTCAGTTGAAGGCCGGCGTCCGTAAGCCATGCTAAGACGTGGTTCAGCCGGGATAGATCAGTGGCAAAGTCGGGCGAAAAGATCACGATGTCGTCGAGATAACACAGCCACGACTTTCATTTCAGGCCACGCAGAATGCTGTCCATCATGCGCTCAAAAGTAGCAGGAGCATTACAGAGGCCAAAAGGCATAACGGTAATCTCATACAGGCCATCAGGGGTCAGAAATGCGGTTTTAGGGCGGTCGTCGGCTGTCATGGGGACCGGCCAGTACCCAGAGGGTATGTCGAGAGAAGAGAAGAGTTGTTCCGCTCCTTGAAGGCAGTCCAGAGCATCATCAATGTGCGGAAGAGGGTTAAAATTCTTTCGTGTGACCTTATTGAGGCGGCGGTAATCAACGCAGAAACGAATAGAGCCATCTTTCTTTTTCACGAGGACCACAGGCGAAGCCCAGGGACTGTGTGAGGCCTGGATCACGCCGCTCTGAAGCATGGTGTCAACTTGGTCTTGAATAACTGGGCGCTCACTGGCTGAGACACGATATGGGGGCCGACGCAGAGGGTGTGGTCACCGGAGTCGATATGGTGGGAGACAGTCGACGTGCGGGCCAAAGCGGGTTGGTGTGAATCGAAGGATAAACGAAATTGATGAAGCAGAGCGAGAAGTTGAGTTTTTTTAGGTGCAGGAAGAGAGGCGTCGATGGAGGGAAGGAAAACGTCTAGAGACGAAGTGTCGGGTGCAGGAACCGGCGGACAGAGGGCATCGACATCAAGGGACGGGGAATCGTCATTTTCATCGCGGTAGAGAATGAAGTCAATGATTTGCACGGTACCAAGGCACTCACCACGACGCAGAGCGGAAGCATATGTAAACGGATTGATCACGAACAACGCGCTAAGGCCAGCTGACAGAGTGAGGACGGCGTACGGTATGGACCGGTACTTTCGGCACAGAAAGAGGGGCGATGGTGTAAAAACTACGTTGCCGTTGCGAACAAGGTCAGAAGTGAGGGGCACAAGAACAGAAGAACAGGCAGGCAGTTCAGTGTCTTCGGCAACGACGGCTTTGGAAGCAGCAGCAGAATTGGCATCGGGCGGCGAGGAACCGCTGAGCGCAAAGAACTCAAGTTTAGCACGAGCACAATCGATGACTGCGTTATGGCGCGACAGGAAGTGCCAACCCAAGATGATCTCATGAGCACAGGTTGGTAAAATGACGAATTCAATCACGTAGACGATTTGCTGAATAACGACGCGAGCGGAACATGCCGTTAACGGCGCAATAGCCTGCGCGCTTGCGGTGCGCAGCGAGAATCCAGAAAGTGGGGTCGTTACTTTTCACAAGGAATGGCAAAAGGAGGCGGCCTTGCCAGAAACAGCAGCACCGGTGTCGACAAGCGCCAGAACAGAAACACCCTCTACGGAAGCGGCGATCAGATTGGCGGGACATAACTGAGGTCTTTGACATTTCGCTGGTGGCGCAGTTTTCGCCTCAGGAACTGCGGCGTCTAGTTTTCCTCTTGCGAAAGATTCGGGTGCCGACGCATGGGAGAAACGGAGTGGCGATGAGGAGAAGCTGAGCGCCGGGTGGAGAAGGTGGTGCGATCAGGTGAAAGCGGGCGACTCTGTGGCGGCTCGGCTGGCGGTGAGAAGTCACTGGGAGGAGGCCAGTAACCGGCAAATGGGGAGATTGGCGCACGACGACGGCAAAGCCGGGCCACATAACCAGGCAGTCCACAAGAGTTCCAAATAGGCCGATTGTCACTAGTACGCCAGGGATTGCCGTATTGTCGAAGCGGTCGCAAAAAAGACGTCGGAGCGTGAGGAACTTGTGGCACAGACGCTTGAGGTGGAGCGTAGGTTGAGTGGTAGTTAGGCGGCCGCGGCCGTGCGACGGCGGCAGCGTAGGTCAGGGGGGCAGCGACAGGTGCGAGCGGCTGTGCTGGTGCTGGAGGAGGGACCGGTGGAAGGGCCTCAGCCACTTGTTCGCTGATGGCAGTGCGAAGGTCGGGCGCCAGGAATAGAGATTGCATGGATGGGGACGGCAGAAGCGACAATTGACGTGCAACTTCCTCACGCACAAAATCTTTGATGTTTGCCAACAGTTGCGAGTGGTCGGGTGCAGCCGAATGGCCGGCAAGCGACTCGACAGGCGCTGTTGCGTGCTGGCGAGTGATGAGCCTCTGCTTGCGCAACTCGGCGTAGCTCTGGCAGAGACTGACGACTTCGGCAACGGTACGGAGATATCGCGACAGCAGCATCTGAAAGGCGTCATCCTCGATGCCTTTCAGAATATGCTTGATCTTGTCAGCCTCGGACATCTGGGCGTTGACGCGCGAGAACAGGTTGACCACGTCTTCAATGTAGCTGGTGAACCTTTCACCCGACTGCTGAGAGCGCTCGCGCAAGCGGTGTTCGGCGCGTAACTTGCGCACAGCAGTACGTCAGAACATTTCGATGAGGTTCGCTTTAAAAGCAGTCCACGTGGAGAAGTCTGCTTCGTTGTTTCTAAACCACAGGTTGGCAACGCCGGTCAAATAAAAGATGACATTGTAAAACTTGGTGGTATCGTCCCACTTGTTATATGTGCTCAACCGCTCGTATGATGCGAGCCAGTCTTCAGCGTCATGATCGTCAGTACCGCTGAAGAGTGCCGGGTCCCGCTGCCGGAGGGAGCCGGAACAGAGGACTGGTGAGCCAACCTGCACGGCTTGGTGGTGGGCGGCTTCAGGCCTAGCGAGCATAGCGGGGGTCGGTAGTGTGCGGCTGCGCAGGTCCAGGGTGGTACGAGAATGCTAAACCGAACCTCCACCATATGTAACGGGGGCTTAGGTTAATACTCAGGCGGCGGCGAAACCACGGCGGCGACCGAGTCTCTCGTCTGTTCAGGTCAGCAGGCGCTCGGTCTGAGCGATGGCAGTGCGGCTTCTTTTTCTTCTTGTTCTTCACCCCAGGTATATGGCACATACCCACGCGGGGGGATTGGCCAAGGTGTAGTTGAATAAACAAAGAAGTTTCCATGGAAGATGACGACAAAATTGTAGCACCAATCGTGAAATTTGAAAAATCAATGAATAAAAACAACAGAACAATATTGATAGTTAAGTAACAGACAGCATTTTGGTGAAAAAAGAAGAGCTCGTAGAACTTTAAAAGAATTAGCACATCAACCTACGATTTGCAATTATGTAATCGTGGAGAAACCCAGAAATAGAACCCAATGCAAATCCCTTGGCGTTCGCACCAAACGATAATAATACTGGCAAAGATAAAGGGAGCCCTAACCTGGAGAGCGGAACCTCCAGGTAAATCTTTCTCTGAAGTGCGAACTTTGGGCAGTAGAGGAGAAAATGCTCAAAAGATTCAACTGTCCCACATGCGTCACATAGGTTCGTCGGTGTCAACACACACCTGCATAGATATAAATTCAAACTTGGAATCCTGCACCGCAACCGCGTCATAAATTTGAAAAATGAATGAATAAAAACAACAGAACAATATTGATAGTTAAGTAAGAGACAGCATTTTGGTGAAAAAAGAAGAGCTCGTAGAACTTTAAAAGAATTAGCACATCAACCTACCATTTGCAATTATGTAATCGTGGAGAAACCCAGAAATAGAACCCAATGCAAATCCCTTGGCCTTCGCACCAAACGATAATAATACTGGCAAAGATAAAGGGAGCCCTAACCTGGAGAGCGGAACCTCCAGGTAAATCTTTCTCTGAAGTGCGAACTTTGGGCAGTAGAGGAGAAAATGGTCAAAAGATTCAACTTTCCCACATGCGTCACATAGGTTCGTCGGTGTCAACCCACACCTGCATGGATATAAATTCAAACTTGGAATCCTGCACCGCAACCGCGTCATTGCTACCTCACACAGCCTGCATTTACACGAACATACGTTCCAATTATATGCTAAGTGCTGATAGGCAGTGGTATTTAGTAAGAGATCTCGTAACCTGGCTGATATATATAGGAACCGATGAAACCTGTAAATCGCCAGCAAGCTGAAATTCGGGACGGGAAGTGTCACTGACCCATCAAGAGCAGACATTGGTAAGAAATCAGCCACCTAATTTGAATGAATACCTGCATGACCAGGGATCCAGACAAAACGGACCACCTTCAAAGTGCATGGGACAAAAAATCGCAGGATACGGCTCAAAAAATCTTGTTGTGAAGTCTCAAGGGAGACAAACACTGACAAACGATCAGCGAGAATAATGACATGAGACACATGGCATAGAATTTTGTGAAGGGCCATTCCAAGTGCCAAACATTCCGCATAGAATATAGGAATATAATCTGGGATGCGGACAGAGTAGCTCAATGCCAAATCCTGCGAAAAGATGCCAACTGCAGCTCTTTGGCTGTTGACGGAGGCATCGGTAGCAAGCACCGTATGATGGGGGTATTCCTCTATGTGATCCGAGAGAATACCGTTTAAAATGTTTGTGGGCATGTGTTTCGCATGAGATGGAAGATGCGGTCGAAATGGAATTCCACTGCTGCAGCGTATCATCAACCCACTGCAAAGAACTGAGATCAACACCAATCGGCGTTAAAAGGTTCTGCGTTAACATAATTTGTGGCATTTGATACCGTGGCCAATGATGAGAAAAGAATAAGGCCGGCTGAGACACAAAAATAGGAGTGCTGACATCAGTCACTGGGTCCATCGACCTGAGGAAAGTTCGCACCGTGAGTATTTGAAAACGGGAAGTTAGATAAGGGATACGGGCTTCCAGATAAAGCATGGCGTTTGAGACTGATTTTGGGAGACCAAGGCAGAGGCGGAGAGCGCGCCTTTCCAGTAAGATTAAGGGTTGAATCTTGTAGCTTGCGCTACCAGAGAACAGAATGCAACCAAATTCAAGTATACGCCTTACGTAGGCTTTGTATAGTAACAATAACGTGTCGCGGCGCATCCCAAACTTTTTATTGGCGATTCTCGTCAGCCGGCCTAGAGCGCGTTCTCGTTTAAACGCATTGTTATTTATATGAAGGCTCCAATCTAATGCTCGGTGTTAAGTAACACCCAGATATTTTACGGATTCCACTTGTGGAATCTGGAGAGAGCGATGGACTAATGAAATGTCCAAAGGCCTGTCTGGAGGAAGTACCAAAACTCCGCATTTGTCTACATTCAGGGATAAATTAATACCATGCAACCATACTCCAAGAGCATCCAAATATCCCTGCAGAATGTGGTAAAGGGAGTGGATATCTCTGGCCCAGGCGAAAAAGCTATGTCATCTGCATACACAAAAACTGTTATATCAGGACGAATGGGGATGCCACTGACCAAAATATTAAAAAGCAGAGGGGATAGCACCGATCCTTGCGGCACACCTCTTGATTGATAATATGTATTCGAACATAGGGTTCCCTCGGCGCAGTAAAAGAATCTGTCCTTCAGAAATTCAGATATCCACGCATAAATGTAGGTTGGAGGATGTAACTGAACGGGTCTGTTAAGTAAAATAGTATGCTCTACACTGTCATAGGCATTTGCTACATCAAGAGTGACCAAAGCTGAAACTTCTCTTCTGCGTAGCGAGAGCCGGATTCTGCTCTCTAGATCCACATGCGCGGACCATATAGAGCATCCACGACGAAAGCCAATCTGGGCTGAGCTGAGACCGTTGATGTCATGAACATGTTTTGTGAGGCAGCTGTGCACTATTCTTTCTATTAGTTTGACTAAATTTGAAGTCGGCGCAATTGGCCGAATATTATCTACGACGTATCCTTTTCCTACATCTTTCATCAATAAAATAATTTTCGCCGTCTTCCATATGCTTGCAATACATACATTTTCCAGAGGAGCATTGACCATATCTATGAGTATGCTTGTAAACTCCTGGGCTAAAATTTTAATCATATCAACAGTGACACCATTTGGTCCAGGAGCTGCAGGATGCAACATTGCCATGACTGAGAGGAGCTCTGATGCGTCAAACTCGGTATAATCCGAAGAGGGTGAAATTGTGCACAAAGGGACGTTTCTCTGCGTCTGGAAGCGTAACGCCAATCCCTGAGCAATACACTCTATGCTCTCCTGAGCCTTTTGTGGTGATAACACTGTTGAACTAGTGAGAAGAGGGACGGCAGAACTCCTCATATCCTCTTAAACGAACACTTGCCAAAGTCAAAAAGGAAAAAAACCGTAAGAGAATTTACGTTTCGGCACCACTACGGGCGCCTTGTTCAAAATGGGATTAAAAACGAGACGGGCTGCTGCTTATGTAGGGAAAACGTTGCGTATCGTGCGGATGTATATCTCGGGTAGATTGCCCTGTGTCCTGTTAATCGGTTGGTTTGTCATTTGTATGTGAAGGGATTCCTTGAGCAGGCGAGTAGATAATGATTTTTCTTTTTCAAGTATGCGCGCGGAATCCCAGTCAATCAAGTGGCCCGTGTTTTGCTGGTGTTCGGCGAGAGCGTTAGAAGTCACTTTTTTGTTTTTGACGTCACGCTGGTGTTCTTTTAATCGTCTCCTGAAGTCCCTTGTTTCGCCTATATAGGCTTCACCGCATTCTTTGCAAGGAATTTTGTAAACTACCCCAGGGTAGCTGGTCTTTTCAAGCGGGTCCTTTACTCGTACCAAACGATTTCTGAGCTTGCTGGATGGGACATGGGCAACTTGGATATCGTAGTCAGCCAATATCCGGCATAACGTCTCGCTGACACCAGGGGCATATGGGATGGCTGCACGTGTTTTCTTTTTGGCTGCACTTGCTCCGGCTTGAGGGGCCGCAGCGTGTAGTGGTGCCGAAGCGTCAATTCTCTTACGGTTTTTTTCATTTATGGCTTTGGCGAGTGTTCGTTTAAAAGGATATGCTGAATTTCCCTCGCCAGACGGGTTTCCGTCGAACCCTCAACTATATAGGCAGAACTGCTACGTTCCATGAATCTATACAGGGCTTTCCGATGACGAGGATTTGAAAGATATGTGTTTAATTTTTGGTTGTACTCCTCCTTGGATTTTGCAAGTGTCCTTTTGAAAGATGCAGAGGAGAATTTGTAATTTAACCAATTAGCCGAACTCTGGTTGAAGGACAGCCTCTTCCAGGCCGCTTTTCCGCGACGATAGGCCTTCTAACATTGTTCTGTCGACCAAGGAGACGGCTGTTTATTAGAGGCTGCTGCGGGCACAGCGAATATTGAGTGGTCTATTGCATTTTGCAAACATGAAATCGTCTGCTGAGCTCTGTCATCCCGGCTTGTATTAACTATAGAGGCAAGTGAGGCGGACATCAGATTTTTATTAATTTTGTGGTTGACAAATTTATGGGTTACACAACTAGTTTTAAGAGGAGATAACCGGATAGCGAAAGTTATAGGAAAGTGATCACTAGACGTACCCGAATCCTCTGTCGACCAATCAGTCACATCTAGCCTACCTGCTGATAATGTTAAGTCATTGGCTGAGCGAGCAATCCCTCGCATAAAGGTTATTTCTCTAGAATTGCAGCAGCGTACAGAATTTGCAGACAGCCACGACCACAGAAGCTGGCCGCAGGAATCAGTACGACTTCCCCAGTCACTATGGTGAGAATTAAAATCTCCTGCGATGACTGCACTGTTTGTGCCAGTCACCAAGCTGTCTGAACAGTGTGTCCTGTGTACAACTAAAGGAAAATAGACATTAGCAATTGTAATGTCAGCACAATGTGGAAATGAAATTTTGATCGCTAAAAGCTCACAGTCAGGGAGAAGATTTTTCTAAGAGATAGACGCCTGATGACATAAATTTTAGATAGCATGGTTACCAATCCACCTCCCCTGCCAACATTTCGATCTGACCTGAAAACTCGAAAGTTTCTCATTGCAAATGATTTATACGGTGATAACCACGTTTCTTGTAAAAGTACAATATCAGGCTTAGGCTTGTGAATAAGCATGTCTAGATCTGGAAGAGAAGACAACACGGAACGGCCACTCCATTGTAACACTTTCATACCTGCCATGATTATTCACCAATAGAAGAGGCAAAAACCGCCTCTTTAAGGATATCAACATGGGGATGAAGTTTGGGTGGTCCCTTTTTAGCTTTCATCTGTAGAGAACTAGAATTAGATGGTGATGAGGAAGCACGGCGCTTCTGCGTAGGGCACGACATTTCGACATCTGTTGTGCAGATGTCACTGCGACAATCACTGCTAGGAACAGAGATGTTAGGTGGGACCCGGGGAGCATCAGAAGGTGATGTAGAGCGGCTAGCACTAACTGCAGAAGCTGAAACAGATGCAGACGTTGCTGCCAGGTCGGGTGTTGATGGTGACGCAGACTAAACTGCAACAAACTGAGCCAACGCCTCAGAGAAAGTGTTTAGCATTCGCTCAACCAGATTATTAAGAGCTTTTTCTGCTGTGGTCACAATTGAGGCAGTCAAGTTGGACTCAATGTCCCCAACAGAAGCGCGCACACGACTAGTATATGAATCTTTTTTCCTGTTAAGAACAGCGTAAGCATCGGCTCATGAGCACCGCTTCTCTTTGATAATGTCCAACAAGCTACGCTCTTTACTACGTTTTGCGCAGTTGGCATCATCAGCTGAGTGACTGTTGCTGCAGAGGCAACAAAGAGGCTGCTCTGAGGTGCAGTTATCAGCAGAATGACCTTTTCCACATAAACGGCAGCGGGTCTCCGACTTGCATGCTATGCCGCAATGCCCGAACCGCCAACAGTTGGTGCATTGAAGAGGACGGGGTTCTAGAGGGTCCACACGGTATAAAATCGGCCAGATGTTTATTTCAGTAGGGTAGGACGAGCCAGCAAAAGTTGTTATTACAGACTCAGTAGCAACACGCGAGCCGTTTACCTCTCTACTGCAGCGGTAGACTGAAAGAACCCCAACGCCTGCATCCTGAAATTCCTGTAGAATTTCTTGCGGAGACGATGCTGGGTCGACACCTCTTACGATACCCTTGACCCAAGCAAGCTGTTCGGGAATGATTGCTTTCACCGGCAGCGAGCTGAAAATTTTGCACTTAAGCAAGTCTGCAACACAAGCGATGTCAGAGGACTTGCACACAATTCTTCGACGGCCAAATGGACGCACTTCAGAGATCTGCAGGTATTGGGCAGTCAATGATCTTAGCTCCTGTTGAATTAGTTTGGGGGTTTTCAATTTGATCGCATCCTTACCGATTGGGACGATAGCCACGGGAACCGAATCAATGCCATTTTTGTGGAAGGACTCAAGTGGCAGGCTTTGGGCTGGCAAGCTGGCAAACCAAGCTGCCGACCCTCCACCTGGGGAGGTCAACGACATCTCTCAGCAAAACGCACTCTCATGTTCACATGAACTGCGTCTTAAACTACGCCTTGGCCAAAACCCCCCAACGTAGAACGGGCTCACCAAGGATGAACACGCCGGAACCACAAGAAGATGCAGAAAACAGCAGCGGCCAGCAAGAACACGTCAGCACGTCCGCTTCGCAGCTTCTTCCTGTTTGTCTTCCTTTTCTTCTTCTTGTTCTTTTCTTCAGTAAATATAGGATGAAGCCATTCTTCTTCACAATATATTCATTTAAATGTTTAGAATACTTGTTCTTTGTAACAAAGAAAAATAATTACATGCGTCCAATTCGAGGCCACAATTTAAAAGGAGGAACACAAATTTCAGTCGCATGAACTTGAGTCGAGCATTTATTGTGGAAGGCCAGCTCGATGCAAAAGTTCGGTAGGAGAATCAGCACGTTTGTATCCGTTGTGAACAAATCTTTGTGCCTTACATTGCACGTTCTCTAACCTATTACAGGCTACATCTTTTCTACTTTCGATGATCTGGTTTTTTTAATTCCGAAATTTCGGTCCTTTTGGCTTCTTCGGATACCTTCATTAGCCTTCCTATTTGCTAAAATGCCGCATTGAGCTGACATTCTCTCGAGTACAGCTGCGCGGCCAGCGAGGCTGCCGAAGTAAAAAAATTCACCTCACAGTAACAGCGCGAACACAGTCAAAAGAAAGACCAAGGAAGGAATAACACAGCGCTTGTTCCATTTTCCTTTGTCCCTGGTGTTGATGCTTTTTTGTTTATGACGGTTATTCCAACTTCCAAAGTTGTCCCCTGCAATTTCACTTAGGGTCATAGCATTCATGATTTTTGGGCTGAAGAGACTAGACTCGGCTATTTGGCCTGTGCTCATAACTACACGACGATTTCCACCAACCGCGAACAGTGCGATTGTGATTCCTAATTTTTCTTTGCTATTTCGCTGGTCTTCCTTTCTCTACTGCCGGTTACTGCGGAGGCCATCGGGCCTTTTTCTGAAAGAAGTGTCCGAAAGAAGCTGGTACTTATAGTTTCTGGAAATATATTTTCTGCTATTTTGAGAGCGGGATGCACTAGACTAGAGGGAGCGTTCACACTTGTCCAAAAATCCTGCGAAAGAAGCGGATTCGCTCGCCGGAAAAACTAGAACCTGTTCTCACCTGCCGACGCCCGGGCGAGGCACATTCGCTGCGCCACTGCAGTTTCTCGGTTTTCCATGAAGTCAGCGAGATCGCACCGCAGCTTTTAGATCTCCCCTAAGCTCGCGTGAGCCCCGGCAGTTCGTGCGCTTTTTTCCCCGCCCTATGAAGTCAGCTACTCGCGCACCTGTTATTCGCCGTTCCTGGGTTTGCAGCTGTGAACAACTGTCACCACTTCGCGCAATTTTGCGTGCGCTCCCAGACACCCTTAGAGCGTGTGGGGGTAGCGGTCTCGGTCACAAAGATGCCCTCGACTCAGCGCAGCAAGCTCAGCCGGAGACCAGCTACCAAGTGACAAGAGGGTTGGTCGTTTGGTGCCCAGCGTTCGCCGGTCGTAAGCCAGAGAATGGGTCGGAGCCAAAGGTTCACAAACAAAACAAAGTTTATACTGCAAAAAAACAGCGCGAACAAACGGGGACTAGACGAAGAATACACAGGACCAAGCGCTGACTCTCAACTAAAGTTTAATCACAGGAAGCACACTTATAAAAGGAAACAGAAAACGAAAAAAACACAAAATCAGAACGCATGTGTTACTATGTGATGTCCAGATATGCAACTTCACAGTCACGCAGGAGCAGGGATGGTTGGCTGACACATAATCTTGGTTTCTTTGTCATGTTATACGCCTCGATAATTTCCCTGGTCAACTGGTCGGGGTGTTTGTACAAAATGTCAGTAAAATGCAAGGACGGAAAACATGATTGACACTCACGGCAATGATCAGCTAGATCTATCCTGTTGAAAGTTTATACAGCAAAGAGACGATACAGAGTATTTCACAATCACTCGTAAGAGCACAAACACAGTGACTTACAAATAAGATGCAACTCGTGCAAAGTAACATTAGAGAGATAACACTGCAGCAAATCTTTGCACCTCAGTGCAAATCAGTGCACTAACACAGAGAGAGACAAATCAATAAAACAATTTGTTCACCGGGCACTGCGACAGTCCGACGACCTGAGGAGCTCGACGGGGCCGATCCGCAGACGGCGCACGTGGCCTCGCTGGTTCGTCCGTGGCTGGTAGAGTGGTCTTCTCCCGGGAGTCGAGCGGGCGCGCTTCTCGGAAGCTTAAACGGCGGCTCGGGATAACAGACAGCGGTTGAAGCACCTCATTTATAGGCGCAGTCTGCGTCTGTTCTTCGCGCCAAGGCAGGCGCGAACGTACACGCAGTTTCAACTGCACAAGCTCCTTTTGCTCGTGTCGGGCGCGCGACCCCATTGGTCGAGCGCGGAGGCAGCCTTCGAGAAATTTCTGGTTCCTTCTCGTGATGCGAGGACGCCGGCGCGACAGCGAAGGGGAGAGGGTATCACTTTAGCGTGGTCAAGGTCATGCCCTCTCTGTCGACGATGAGTAGAAACTACTCAGATATTCTAGAGAAGTCGACGCCGCGCTGGCCGTGTTTCCTTTGGCGCCGCGTCGGCGAGCTAAGTGGAAAGGGTTTGCGTAACACGCAGTGTTACACATGCTGTTTTTTGTGTTATTTTTTGTTTGATTAAACACACTGTTTTTTTATTTTACAGCGCGCGGGCTAGATTTCTTACGTGCAGCGCCGTTTTTTTTTCGAATATGCGCCGAATTTTGTGACACTCCTCTGTCCTTTAAGAGTATTGTGCAACAATATTAACAAACCACAAAAATTCGTGCGCGCACGCTTGCGCTGACGAACTCAATGGCGAATGCCAAAATACACACTTCATTACAATGATGTCCCCGCATATAACACTTGACAATGTTTAAAGTCTCTTAAATATATGACGCAACTCGGCAAAACATTAACAACATTACTCAGGGAGCACGCAAGTATGATGCATCCTTTCGCCAATATTTCCACGTTCGGCGTACATGGGCTGGGAACAAGACGGTTTCCCTCAAGCTTTCTGTAGAATTTTTGATTCTCTTCCGCACGCGACTCTAGCCTTTTCTCCTTTAGCGAGCTCTGCTTTTTCATTCGCGTTTTACTGAGGCTTCTCTTCCTGACGCGGTTCTGACTCCGCTTCCTACTCGTACTCCTCTGTGTATTTCTGCTCGGACTGCGAGCCCTTCCTCTTTTCTCGCAGCTAGCGCGTCTGTTGCAAACAGATTTTACGCCAGCTCGCTCATGACGGCTTCGCTTTTCGTTGTTTTCCCTCGGAGTGCGCTCTTTTGTTTGCGCTTGCGCCTCCTCACTGGGCCCCTTCTGAAAGTGGGGCAGGTTCGTCTCAGCTTCTTTCTAATTTTGCTGCGATGTTCGTGCAGCTTGCTTGCACCTCTCTCAGCTGCTTTCAGTTTGGTTCTGTTCCATTCTGGTTTCTTGATGACCTTTCTCGGAGGTCTGTCCTGTTCGACTGCACCTGTATCGGCGGTGTTATCAGGTAAAAAAAAGGTATTTGCGCTGCTAATTACACGTATCCTTTTTTTCGTTCACTTTTATTTTGCTATCTAAACAAATAAGTTGTCGTGTCTATTGCAGCAGTTCATGAACAGCACAGGATAACTAGCAGCGCGAGGAATGTAAAATAATTTACCTCATTTTTACGCCGTCTAATGAATTGTTTCTTGAATTGCATGTGGATTACAGTTGGCGTTAGAGTAGTGGTACAGTACGCCTAACCTTGTACGTATTGTTGCCCTCTCCCCTTCGCTCGCCGGCGCGGCGCCAAAGCAAACATGTCCGAGCGTGCCGTCGAACAATTTGAGAATGTTGGAGTAAATGCTACTGATTGCCAACGGAGCGGGTGTAGCCTTGAGCGTGCTGACTGATGCCCTCTCTAGTTCGCCTGCGCGCCGGTGGCGGCGGATCGGCAGAAAGAACTCAAATGTTCTTGAAAACGGTCTCCACGACTGTCAAAGGGGACGCGGCGCCCGGCGCGAGAATGAGAAATTGCGGAGTTGATACTGTGTGGATGTGCGCGCCTGCCTTCGCGTAAAGAACGAACAGACGAGGCGCGCGCCTATATATGAAGGACGTTGACCGCTGTTTGTGCGCAAAGGCCGCCGTTTAAGCTTCAGTGAAACGCGCGCGCGCGCGCGCATGAGTCCCGGGTACACACCACTCACCCAGCCACGGACCAGCGAGGCAGCGTGCGCCAGCCTGCGGGAAGGCTCCGTCATCATCCTCCGGTCGTCGGACTGTCGAAGTGCCCGGTGAACAAACTGTGTTTTGCTTATTTGTCGATCTTTTGTTAGTGCACTTTAGGTGCAAGTTTTTGGTTGTATCGTAGTCTCTCTCGAATGTGACTTTGCATGAGTTGCATGCTATTGTAAATCGCTTTGTGCTCCTACGAGTGATTGTGAAATCCTCTGTATCGCCTCCTTACTGTATATACTGTGTTTTGTGGGTGAACCTTTGGCTCCGACGCAATCTCTGGCTTGCGACTGGCGAAAGCTGCGCACCAAACGACCACCCCCATTGTCACTTGGTAGGTGGTTTCCGGCAGAGCTTGCCATGCTGAGTCGACGGCATCTCCTTTGTTTTGTGACCGAGACTGCCACCCGCACACACTGAAAGGGTGTCTGTGAGTGCACGCATAAGTGCGCGAGAGATGACACTGTGCCATCAGCATTTCAGCATGCTGGCCCTGGCACTAAAAAAAGCAACTACAGGTCCCACCTCTAATACCGTAGTTACACGGCCGACTTAACCGCGGTTCAGTTTATCTCAGTTAATACTAACTATAGTTATGCGCAGTCACACGGACAATCTAACCACAGTTATGTCGGTAACCATGGTTATCGTAAACTGAGGTCGGCCACCTCAGTCAAGTCTTGCTAACTCACAAGATGGCTGCCACCATGTCGGTCGAGCCCAGTGCCACGGCTAGCGAATCGTCCTCCCAGAAGCGTGTCAACTGGCCTACTGTGACTACAGAGGCGTTGATACGAATCTGGGAGGACAACCTTAGCGCACAGCGCTCAAACACGCGCAATGCGCGTATATAACGCGATGGCAGAGTTGTTGAACGCGGGCCTGCCGTCGGGCGAGGGACCGTACACGGCAAAGCAGGTGCGGCAGAAGCTTGAAAACTTGAACAAGCAATACCGGTAAGCACTAAATCTTTTGTTGTTCATTCTCAAGTAATGATGTTTACCGTCTATTTTGGTTCCTCGTGTAAACACCAGTGTGTGTGTGTGTGTAACGAGCGGCAGCCGCTATCGTAGCCTGGCTCGTCCGAGTGAATGCCAATCTCGTAGCGTTCAGCAGAACCTCGACCGGCTGCCGGTCGTGAGCAGAACACAGTTTAGTACGAGTTGCGTGTCCTTTCCTGTACGTGGTGCGGTGTCATCCTGAACTAAGCTTGGTTGCACTGACCGCGTACATTTTCTTTGTAGCGTGCATATTTTTTAGCCACCGCGATGGCTCAGTGGTAATGGTGCTCAGCTGCGGACTTAAAAGGCGCGGCTTCGATCCCGGCTGCGGAGGTCGCATTTCGATGGAGGCGAAATGCTGCAGGCCCGTGTACTGTGCGATGGCAGTGCATGTTTAAGAACCCCAGGTGGTCGAAATTCCGGAGCCGTGCACTACGGTCTCTCTCGTAGCCCGAGTCGCTTTGGGGCGTTAAACCCATATAAACCAAACCAAACCGTATTTTAACGTTTCATCGACAGCGTGTAAAGGGCCCTGTTACCACCGGCCGACCTCTCCGCCTTTCTTTCATTAAAATTCCCTTTCTTCTCTCTCTTCAAATAATGCACTTGCGCAAAGAAAACAGGACACAACAAAGTAACACATACGACAAGAACAGACCGCAACTTCCAACTAGTTTATTAAGAGCAGGCAACTTGAATATATACCAGTGTTAGCCAACAGTGTTAGCCTCCATTTTTCTCTTAAAAGTAATTGTACCTTGTTATGTATTTTCGTGACACAGTTTCATGGACTAAAACTGTCTTTCTTTCTAGGAAGCTGAGGCGATCTGGATCGTCCACTGGATCTAAAGGAGTGGAGTGGCCCTTTTATTGGCAGCTGCACTCCTTTCTTGGCACACTGCCAGTAAATGACAGTGACCTGATGCAGGAGAGCGTGGAGGTAATCTTTTTTTTACCTATAGCACAGTTCAGCCGGATAGCAGCGTACTGAATGCTATGTGCCTGCTTTCCATTCCTCTTTGCAGACACCTTTCAGAAACCACTATACAGTTTTGAGGAACAGTACGGAAAAAGGAATAAACAGAGAGTTGAAAGCAATATCATGTGAGCAAACATGCCTTTGTTTCTCCATTTGTGTTGTACCGCATCGTTGCTTACAAAGGGCTAATTGATGTCGATCTAGGTTGCATCGAAGCACTACATGACACCAAAAGCAAACTACACAAACAATGCGAAGAGCCACCTCACTCAGAACTTGACGTGTTTTTATTGAAAAGAATAGAATGAGCATGCTCGAAAGAGATAAGCATATGCTTTACGTGGCAAAAGAATGGAAAGGTGATGGTCCGCAAGGGCCCAGGTGAACCAATTCTGCGGATTTCGTGTGAGGCAGATCTGTGTAATATCAAGGAAACTAAGCAGGCTGAAAGTGATGATTCGGAGGCGTGAGCGTCCATCAACTTAGTTTTTTTTCTGTTTTTTTTTATCTTTTCTAGCAGTATGGATTACGAAGCATCTTCACAAAACACAGTTACTACGCGATACATGAATTTATCGATACAGTAATGGGATTACCTTCTCATTCAAATAAGCCTCTTTCTATGTTTTGTTTAAACTCACAAAGTCTTCGAAACAAAGTAGATACCGTTGGCGCTTATCTGAACTTACTTCACCATAAATTTGATGTTCTAGCATTTACAGAAACCTGGTTCACTGATTCCTCTGACGTTGCTCAATTTGAAGACTATTCTCATGTGTCTTTGTTCAGAGACAACAAAAAAGGGGGCGGTGTCTCTCTGTATTTTCGTGATGGCGTATCAGACGCCTCCCTAGAGTCGTTTTCCGTTGTTGATTGTGATTTTGAGGTACTTGTTGCCGAATCTTGTGGTGTTATTATAATTCTTGTTTATAGACCCCCGTCTGGTAAAGTTGAACGTTTTTTTTCCTACCTTGACAGTGTACTTCACTCGTTTACAGGACATAGCCAATCTGTTGTCGTGCTGTGTGATTTTAACATAGATATTTTGACTGAGAATACAGTTTATAAGAGTTTTATTGGTATGATGTCTTCCTACAGCTGTGCAAATGTTATAAACCTGCCAACAAGAATTACCACAAGTACCAGAACTGCTCTCGATTTATGTTTAACTGATTTTTTACCAAATGATGTACAGTCGGGTGTGATGACCTGCGATGTTAGCGACCATCTTCCATTTTTTGTCTTTTTGCCCCATTCGAGGAAAACTTTTTCTAATAGCGCAGCTAACACTTTCTATCGGAAAGTTAATGACGAAACTATTAATTGCTTTCGACGCATGATTTCAGAGGTGGACTGGTCACCCGTTTTTAATGAAGAAGATCCTAGTCGCTGTTACGATGTCTTTGAAAAAAAATTTCAAGATGCCTATTATGAAGCCTTTCCTCTAGTCCGCCGCTCTAGGTACAAAAAGTCTAAGAAACCGTGGGTTACGAAAGAGCTGTACAAAAGAATAAGGCAAAAACACAATCTCTTTGCTGATTTTTTGAAGCACAAGGACATCAATATACTAAACTTGCATAAAGCTCTAAGGAATAAGCTCAACACTGATCTAAAAACCGCAAAACAGGAATATTACGCAAAAGCGTTCGCTAATAAACTTGCCCCTAATCAGATATAGAGGTCATACAACAATTTAGTATCAAAACGAACCGAGCCAACTCCAGTAGAGATTGTGGTAGATGGCGTTCCACTCAGAGGTCGTCCCTTATCAGACATGTTTAACGAACACTTCCTGACGGTTGGTGAAAATCAGTCTGTGCAAACAACATGCACTGATCCAATGTCATATCTTAAAGGCATACCAAAGCCTTCGATATTTCTTTCCCCAACAACTACAGCCGAAATCTCTTCGTATATAATACGTCTAAACAATAACTGCTCCGTTGGAGCTGATAACATCAAGGGCGAGGTAGTGAAAGCCGTATCTGATATTATCGCACCTTTGTTGTCCCATATATGCAACCAAATGCTCAAAGAAGGCAGGTTTCCAGATAAATTAAAGATAGCAAGAGTTTGTGTGGTACATAAGACAGGAAGCTATAATGATCCTAACAATTATCGCCCAATATCCGTTTTACCGGTCTTTTCAAAAATTGCTGAACAAGTCATCAATACCCGCCTTACTTCGTACTTCATTAAGACCGGAGCTATTGCGAAAGAACAATATGGCTTTCAGAAAGGGAAATTTACAAAAAAAGCTTTACTTCACATAAAGGATAAAATAATTAACAATATAGAAAACAGAATTTTTACACTTGGACTATTCTTAGGCTTTAGAAAAGCCTTCGACTCAGTCTGTCACAAAATTTTACTGCGCAAATTACAATTCTATGGGATACGAGGTTCCGCACTTAATCTTATTCAGGGCTACTTTTCATCCAGAGTACAATTCACAATGATTAACGACATACCTTCAAGCCACGGCCTTATACGCACTGGTGTGCCACAGGGCTCAATACTGGGTCCTATTCTATTCCTAGTTCACATAAATGACATTGTTAATATTCTTCCTTCCTCCGAAACAGTTTTATACGTTGACGACACAAATATTTTTTTTCATGACGCGAGTTTACAAGCAATAGAATGTAGAGCTAATCTCTGGTTAGAAAACCTTACATTATGGTTGAGGGCCAACAGGTTAGAACTAAACATCACGAAGACGAAGTATGTAATATTCAGAGCTAAAAATAAAGTCATAGATAATGAGCCAATCATATTATACAATTCGAATGTTTTACAACGAGTACAGTCAATAAAATTCCTTGGAGTTATATTTAATGAACACCTGTTGTGGACTGACCATATTAATCAAGTAAGAAAAAAAATTTCGCGATCAGTGGGCCTTCTAAATAAATTTAGACTTCTATTGCCAGTATGGCTCATAAAGCAACTTTATTTCAGATTAATTCATTCACATCTTCACTATTGTTTACTGATATGGGGAGACTCAACACAGACTAATTTAAATGCTTTGTTTTTACTACAGAAAAAGGCCATACGAGCAATTGCTAATCTAGGCTACTTGGATACACTAACTCGTGGTGGAACAGCTTGGGGTTACTGACAATTTTTCAATTAATAACTCTTCGGCTAGCACTTGAAACATATAACAGATTTCATCTTCAAACTAATTTTTGTGCAACACCAGAGCTACCGCAAAACCCATATCCCCTTCGACACATGACAATAAGAGCACCAAAATCAAGAACAAATTACGGATTCCAAACGATTAGATATCAGATGACTACCTTTTTGAATGAAAACAGAAATTTTCATGACCTCCTCCATCAAAGCAGAACTCAAAAAATATACAAGAGAAAAGTGATTGCACTGTTGACTACATGACTAACCGGTACATCCTGTGACATATTATAAATTGATAACAGTCAACATGATTGTATATATTTTTTTTCCTTTTTATAATTCCCTGTAACCCAACAGCACGCATCTTAACAACTTCGAAGATACCTTAACATTGTTGTACAGTTTTTCCTTTGTTTTTCTTTTAACATGCCAGCAAGTGTAATGGCGACCGCTACATTTATTGCATTTGTTTATTTTGTGTGTGTATGCGCCGAGTGCAGTTTGCTTACCCCCAGGGAGGAAGGCCCTCGTCAGGCAACACGCCTTTTGGCCTCCTTCCTGAAGTGTATGAAACACACTTCAAATAAATACTTTTCAAACTTTTCAAACATAACAGCAAGGTATATATCAACAAGAACACATGAAAGAAATCATACTTGTCGAAAACCCAACAAAAACATTAAAAACCAATGTGGCAAATAAGTAAGTGATAAGGAGGACCTTACGCACAGTCCTATAAAGTGTTTTCAGTAGCTTCCTTACAAAATGGTTTTTGTTCTTGGACATCATCTCAAAATGTGACGGCCCAGACCTTTTCAGTGAGGCTTCATATATGCTCTTTGACAAGAAAAGTTTAAGTACAAGAAATTTTTTGCAGGGATTGGACAGCGTGCCACTATTGACATGAGTGGCGTATGTAGCAGCAGGGCCATCATAAGTCATTTCTCCACAACATGTGGCAGCCATGTTGGGTTCAGTGTAAAATTGACATGGTGCTCCAGCACAAGAATTTCCTCACATTCAAACATTAATAGAGTTACACAAGGACAAGAGGCAATGCAAAGTTTGCGCCGTAAGACAGTCTGTTTTTACTAATGAGTAGGAAGCTCTCTGATCCCCCTGCGATTTCTCTGTATCTTGTCCTGTTATGTTTTCAAGAGTCTGTGATCAAGGCTTTACTTCCCTGCCAACCATCATATGATTCTGTATTTTAGTGGCTGACATATCTTTGTCATTTTCTCTTTTTTCCTCCATTCACAGATGCCAAAGGATCCAGCCCAAACTGGGCAAGAGATTGTCTTTTAGTACGAAGAAAACTTGATACCCGTACCCGCTACAATTCCCTGCAGGGTAATGACAGCACGGCAGGCAGCGAGCCAGCAGGCAGGGAGCAGGGGACAAGTGGGGAGCGATGCGGAAAATCTAATCTTCGCAGGAAGCGGCCTTCCAGCTCACTGCTTCGTGAGCTGATGGCCATGCATCAACAGGCTGAGGAACGTGCAGCCAAGGCTGCGAAGGAAAGAAGCGAGCTGCGAAAGCAACTCATCGTGCTCCAGAAAGAGAGCAATGAGGTGCAGAAGGGCATGATACAGGTGATGAAGGACTATTTGCAATCCAAGGAGAATAAAGAATAATTGATTCTGTCCTGTCTGTAACAAGCAAGGCAATGCCAGTTACGATATGCTGTTGACAATGCTTATGCAGAAACCTGTTCCAACTATTCTGGAATTCCTCAAAGTTGACATGGACAATGCAAGAACTTGTCTAGTTACTAATGTACAAGTGGTCACAAACGTTTCTGGCACACCGAAATCATAAGGCACCTAAATTTCCTCCCTGCATATAGAACAGAAGCCATGAACTGAGGGGTGGACTATGCAGGCACACACTGCAGTTTGTGGCTGCATGTTTATACTGCTGAGCGATTAAGTTTTGCCGCAATTTCCGTCTTCTGAACTTTTTGATGAGATAGTTTGTTCATGCTCTTTGAAAAACAACTGCGTGCTTACAGACGAAGACTATGTCTATGTTCTGCCTCTGTCTTCGTCTGTTAAGCGCAGTTGTTTTTCCTACATGGAATGGAGGCATCACTTCCTGTTCAGACTGCAGAACGGTTGCAAAGATTCCACATATGAAAATGAGGAATGAACACAGATGAACCAAAAGCAGCTTAAAATCACATATCTGGTGTTTCAGGGAAGGTGATCACTCATGTTTAAAGATAGCGTTTTTGAGGTGAATCATGTTAAATAGCTAAGTCATTAAATTCTAATAGTTAACTTTTAAACTATTACCAAAAGACACCTGCTTGCAATTAGAGATTTGTAGCAGACCGTTAAGAATGGCCATATCAGTTTAGAAATTCGAAAATTCCATTACCCTCGGCGCTGTGGCATGACAGAATTTGGCTACATCGAGCTATAATACATGCACTTTCGAACAGTATGTAGGCAAAGCAACCCCTCCAGGAGTCGTAACTAGTCGAAATAGCCAAATTTTGTTGTGCCACAGCGGCAAGAGAAATGGCGTTTTTGAAATTCAAGAACTGGTATGGCTATTACTATTGGCCGGCTACAATCCTCTAATTGCAATCAAGTCCCTATTGGTAATAGTTAAAAGCTAACTATTATAACTTAGTTATGCACTTCGCTAGTTAAGATGATTCGCCTGTTTTTTGACGTCCGCCAACGCTCGTACTACTATGCCGCAAATTGCTTCTCGTTGCCTCAAAAACCTTATTTTGAAAAATTAGTGATCGCCTTCCTTGAAACATCCGGCATATGCACAGTTGGATAAATATTTTCAACCTGTATGCCACAAAACACACTGAAATAAACTCGTGCACCAACATGGCAGTAAATGCAAGGCATTTCACTTTGAAGCAAGGTGCTTTGCCAGGGCATTTCTTACGGCCACCCCTGAAGGTTCCACTTGACTGCTTGTGCAGACGGGCTGTGGCCGTCGCCTGTCTTCTACATGCACCACATCCAGCCAGTTAGAGTCACAGCTGTCGGTAAGTTCTTCACATATGTTGTGAAGGACACAGCATGCTCGAATGACATAGGGTACATTAACAATGTCACATTCCAGGCCCTTCAGTAGAATTCTGAAGCGTGCCTTGAGGCTCCCAAAAGCATCTTCCACCACACGTCTGGCACGAGAAAGGCGAAAATTAAATTCCTGTGCATCAGAACCGATAATGCCGGAATGTGGGAAGGGCTTCACTACATTCTTCTGCAATGGGAAAGCTTGGTCGGCAAGGAAGAGAGGCCCAATCTGCACACCTTCAATTTCGCTCACTTCCCTCTTGAACAAATCGCTGTCCAGAATCTTTGGAAGCCGCGACACTTCAAAAACTGCAGCATCATGGTTTCGGCCAGGAGAGCCAGTGTTCGTGTACAAAAATTTGTACCGGTGGTCTGCGACCGCCAAAAGAATTGTGCTGTACCACCCCTTATAATTGTGGTAATCCACAGCGTGTTCCGAGGGTGGACAAACTTCAATGTGGCAGCCGTCGACAGCTCCTACGCCCTGCGGGAAGCCTGCAACTGCTGCAAACTGCCGGAGATGTTCAGCCAGCTCGTGCGTCCTCGGCATTTTTATATACCGAGGTTCCAGCACTTCCACCATCGTGTCGCAAAACTCCCTCACAATATTGTTTACTGATGAGCGGCTCACTCCAAACACATTTGCGACCGTTCTCTCTTCTGCTGAGGTGGCTAGGCGATATATGGCAATCGCCACACGTTTGCGCAGCGGTATCGCCTTGCGCATGTTCGTATCGCGCCGCTTCATGCACTCGCACACACCCACGATGTACTGAAATGTGCTCCTGGTCATTCGAAAATTTTCTCTGAAGCCACTCTCCGGAAGGTGCGGGAGAATTGTTTCATACCACGACGTTTCCCGGGGGTAAGTCCACACACTACGCTCACGCGAGCACAGCCTTGCAGCTAAGGCTTGCAGACGCCTGCACGTTCTCTCCGCTTGATCTTGTTCAGCTTGCCGTTCTTCCAGCTCGTCGAGAATTGCGAGCTGCCGCAAACGTCGCTGCTGCATCTCCGTCTGACAGGCGGCGAACATAGCCAGGAACCCGCAGCTTCTGTCCACAGCGTCCGGCACCGGCTTGCTGTGAGCCATCACGATGTATGACTTCGCGCCGACGCACGGCGCCACGGCACTCACACTCAAACCACAATAAGAGATGATAGAAGAGAATTTAAAATAACACTTAATCTAGCAAACAATTAAAATAGGAAAATAGTTGATAAAATGAAACGTGGAGCGCGGCAGGAAGACGGGCGGCAAGTCGCAGAGAGCCAAAGCAGACGTGGATTGACTAGGCTCTCGGGTCGCCTGCGGAGTCGACTGCACCCAATGTCGAAAGACTTTCTTAAATTTTGTCTGACTTTCAATAACCTCGGGACAACAAATTTCGCTGCACAGATGTAACCAAACTTCGTTCGAAGAAAACTTCCTACGTTTGTGTTTTAGGTAAGATTTTGTGTACCATTTGCGTTAAATTAGCCGTGCAGATTTCTCTTCTGGAGCAACAACGTGACCGACACAACTGCGCACACCGAGAACAAATTTCCACGGGTAACACCACCAAACTGCAGTTCACGATAACCAAGGTTAACTCCGCCTAACCACGGTTGCGCTTAACCGCGGTTAAGCCGGCCGTGTAACTAGGGTATAAGACTTCGTCGCTTCAGCGTAGAGGAGGTCCACAGCAGAAAGGTTCCTCCCTTGCAAAATTGTGAGCGATGCGGCACCATAACCAGGGCTACCCACATGCCCACAGGCATGATTTCGCCATGGGATAGGTAGACCTGCAAGGAACAAGCACAGTGAAATATGATTTGCCTACGAGGACTGCATTTTGCGAAATTTGTGACGTTCACTCATGTAATCGACAGAGAGCACTCTGGCTAAAAAAATTGAAAACAAAAAAGAAGCAAGAAACCTCAAGCGCATTTCATAAGGACATTGCACCTATGAAAAAAATAAACAGGCAAGAACGCAGGTTCTTCCTTCTTACGTTTCCCATAGTAACACTTCTAGAGAAGCAACTTTAATGTTTTTTTGCTGCGCTGTATCTTTTCACTAATGTGTAATATTACTTTTTTTGCATGCTTTACCTTATGTTTCGCAGATTTTTTTTAGCGCAGTGTAGATGGAGCAGAGTCCACTTGTAATGAACTTTTCGGTCGTGGGGATCGCTTTCATTGTATCCAAAGTACGCAGCAACTGACCTTCCCCTATTACAGGCCAAAATGCCGTCAGGCAGAGAGTTGTTTACACCTTATCAGGCATGTTATGCATTTTTTATTGTTCATGCAAAAGACCGGTCGTACGAGCCTCACCGAGGTCCCTTTCTGCAAACGGTCTGATTTAGGGACATGGTATTACTAATTATGAAATTACCCATCAAAGCAACGAGAAACCCAATGGAGTGCACCTGCTCACACAGCGTATCAAATGCACTGCCTCCATGCCACAGGATTTGGAGGATTTTTTGGGCACAAGGTACTCCACATGGCTTGCTGGGCAAGCAAGGCATACCTGTGACTAGCATTCAAAGCTCCGAGATCGCTGCCATATGTTGATCACCAACCGTGTGCAGTAGTTTCGCTTACAAAGTTGCCCCTGTTTAATGCCCACCATGCTTCTGTGCTGTATCTAACACAAACCGCCCTATCGATTCAGCTCACACTGACGGACAGGGGCCAGGAGCTGCTGGGAACATATAGATCCCATAACTAGGGAACCAAACCGTCCGGTGCCTGCGTGCACCACCGATTTATTTTGAGCCCAATAAATGTTGATTCATAATCATCTGTGCTGTATTGTTTTGTGTTGAGTTTAATGCCACGTAGGCAACTAGGGCCATCATGCACCAAGCTCAAGGCATAGGGTAAGTTTTCTGGAGAATTTTATAGAATTGTGAAATATAACGGGCGGTGTAAGGGGACCTAAAACATTAGTACTACCTCGTGATCAGTAAGGAAATAAATTTTAGAAATCGCTACAAGTAAAAGCCTTAAAGAGGGTTGAGGAACCTCAGCGGCCATCCTTAGCTGGGCACGGGTCTCGAGGCTCCTAACCAATGAAAGAAAGGCCTCAGCCTTCCTCTCACGAATGAGAAAGTGTCTGAGGTGTAAAAAAAACAAGCGAGGCATTGGGTTGAAATGTGGAGACTCTTGAAAAAGCTAGCCTCTCGTAAAAAGCTAAAAACAAGATATACAAAGATATATCATTTTTATATCACCTAAGAAGAGTGTTTGGTGAAAAAGAATGCATTCGTTTAAAATTGTGTAAATTTTCCTTCATTTTTCAAGTTTCACACACGAGAATAAACCGTGATTTACTGTAAGCTCAGTTCCACAGTTTTCACAAACAGGTTTCACTTGTTTTTTCAGCAAGTAGTTGTGTTTAGGGTGTGTATCCAATGCGGAGACGACATAAAATTATGTGTATAAAACCTTCCTGGTGCGTGCAGGTCTTCCTTTCGCCCTGGACCGGATTTACAAAATGCAACATGTTATTTATTCCGTTTTCCCAAGTTGGCTGCAAGTAAGCCTTCAATTTCTCAATACTAATTCCATGCAGTCACTATGAGGAGCGCTTTCTTTCTAGATTTCACGACCGCGGGCTTATGCATTACATAGGTCAACTCTTTCATTACCATCTTTTCGGACAAGGCTTGGTAGTCAGCAAAATCTTTTCACTTATCCTTGTATTGTGACTTTCAATTCAGTGTACTTTGTTATCTACTTTCTGCTAAGGGTTTTATTTTATTTCCGGAATGTAGTACCGAGAGCAAGCTGAGTCTGTGCAGATTACACTGCTTTAAATACTCTGAATAATTATTCTGCCTACAGATTCAGAAACAACATAACATTCGCAGTAACAATGAATGCACAGTTTAGAAACCTTAATATTTTTGCCAGTTTCCTTGTACTACCGCACTTCCGACATAGTATGCTGTTTTTGAGCTGTGAGTGGAGTTCACATATTTTTTTAAATGCCACGCATTCCCGTAATATGAGTTTCATTAGTGTTTCTTTTTTCGAATGTATGTTAATGCGAAGTCACACACACTTAGAAAAGTGTGTCATGAAGGCAACGGATTGTTTCCCGAGGCAACACTGGGAAGGGTATCCAGTACTTTTATGCCTCTGCATTTATCCTGGAAGCAGAGTAGCAAAGGTCAGATCGCTTGGGGCTTGCTAATTAACAGTGTTTGGCATATGAATTCTTGTGAATATTGGGTAACAAATGTTTTCGTCGGCATCGTATTTTCAGGACATGAGCATGAAAGCATGGTTCTTCTGTCTTCGAGACTGGATTCATTTGTTTCGGCATAGAGGCCAGCTATTTACAGGCCAGGTTCTATATGCACCAGCTGAAAGACGTTAACCAAAGTTATGCACTGGGTCCAGTCGTTCTAGGTGTGATGGTCCTGCAGACCCATACAGTGTAACCCGCAAGCTAAGTACGGGTGTACAACAGAGTGGTAAAATTGTAAAAGTTATGTCCTATAATACTTTCGGTGCATCCGTGAGAGGACTTTGAGTATGCTGAGATGTTTGGAGGTTTTTCTTTCGAGGGTGTTTAAATGAGGAAGGAATGCTAGTTTATTGTCAAAAGCTACCCTTAAAAAATTGCATTCGTCATTTACTGGTAGCACGATTTCATTCACATTAAAGGTGGGAGCAGTGTTCAGTTCTCTTCTAAGCGAGAACAGAACAGGTATTGACTTTTGCGAGAAAAAGTTGAAGCCGTTTCCATCGGCCCATGTCATTAGTCGATTTACTGTCATCTGTATTTTTGTCACGTTTGATGATACTATAGAAGATGGCCAAGCGATAGGGAGGTTTTCGACACAGGCTGAATACATGGTTCACTTTGTAATTATTTTTGTTATGGAAGTGATTTTTAATATGCAGAGTGGAGCACTTAAAATGCACCCTTAAGGTACATCGTCCTCTTGAGTGAAATTCCTTGAGAGCGTCGCACCGAGACGTTTTTGAAATGAGCGATTGAAAAAAAGTCGCTTAAAGATTTCAGAATTCTCCAGCGAATGCCGAAGTAGAGTCACAAATGTGTGTGTCGTGTCATAGGCTTTCTCAGAATCAAAAAGGAGAGTAAAGTGTTAGCGCCTACTTACAGGGTTTATCTACCTTCACCAAGGGTGCCCACCGCCAGAGACGATTTTGATTGATTTGACTGATTTGAGGGGTGCTCTGTCAGAGACGATCTTGCGGCGTATTAAGATGCAGGTATAAAGAAAGTAGGACTTGCCTGCTTTATACAAAAAATTTACATGACATAAAAGTTGCAATGGTTCAGAATATACAATTTAAAGCTGCAAAAGGGTTAAACAACAAAAAGGTAGAAGTGGCTAACACTAAGGGAGGCTTCTACTCGGCATAGCCGAAAAAGCATAACATCTGACCTTAGCTCAGAAAAATGTTTTAGTGCTCCGGACCCTGGTTTGAAAGACCTAAAGGCCCGGCCCATATCCGGTAGCGTCCAATCATGTCAAACTATTAACGTGGTGGGTTGAACAAGACAAGAGGGGCCCGTCCTTTAATTTCCGTAAGGTTTATAATCCTCTCCGTAAAGTAAATAATAATAATAATAATAATAATTGGTTTTTTGGGGAAAAGAATTGGCACAGTACGTCTCATATATCGTTGGACACCTGAAACGCGCCGTATGGGAAGGGCTAAAGGAGGTAGTGAAATTAGAAAGGAAGAAAGAGGTGCCGTAGTGTAGGGCTCCTGAATAATTTCGAGCACCTGGGGATCTTTAACGTTCACCTACATCGCGCAGCGCACGGGAGCCTTAGCATTTCGCCTCCATCGAAACGCAGCCGCCACGGTCGGGTTCGAACTAGGGTGATCCGGATCCTGGGTCGGAAGGATTGACCTGAGAGGAAGCAACCAGTCTAAATGCTGTGTAGGCAGCATTGAGACAACTGCGTGTTACTGTACCGATCATCGGGCAGTGTCTATCTCTGTCAAAACAATTGAATAAATAACAATGTGTCCCACCAAATACTTCTTCAATGCTTACAATTTTAGTCACAACAAACTCGGCAACATGCGTAATCAGCGGAGAACTACAGCTCTCGCTACGTATATCCTGGTATAGCTGAGCTAAGGCACTGCCAATTATTCTCTAATATAGCTGTCGCTGCCCATTCGTCATTTTTATTTTCCCCCTTTTTGACAAGGCTGCCATTTTTCAAAAACTTACAAAAAAGATGTTCGTCGCAAGGTCCCGTCGTGCCTGGTGTCTGTCAGGACAAAGGGCACCTCCGGCGCAAAACAGCCCTGGAGGGCGAGAACAAAGCGCGCGGCCACCGCTGCCCGGGGTGCTTGACACTAAGACAGATGTTTGTTTTCGGCGCGTCCCGCAGCGGCCTGTCGCCGGCGTGGGGGGTGGGGGGGGGGGTTAAAAGGGAGGCGGCAGGCTGCAGCGGTGAGGCGCCCAGACCAAACGACCGGTCCAAGTGACCCTGCGCATCATCGATCCCTTACAAGGACAGTAATACAGTGCCGTCTGTATATAAATGGTTATCGTGCTGTGTTTTCACAGCGAACGTGGTCAGCGGTTGAGCACGCTTTTCTGAATACAGAGGGATGAATGTCAAGAAGTTCACGTGATTCAAGTAGAAACATTAGCTAATATTCAGAACGTTTTCAAACGCTTTAGCAAGGTAGCTTGTTAGGGATATGGGCCTTTATCATCCAGGGGAGATAGGCACATTTCACGACTTCAACAAAGATACAATAATGGCTTTTCTCTAAGCTTGCGGTTTTTTCCCGCATACCCATACCTTGTTAAAGAAACTCTACAGCGGGTTCGGAAAGATTAGCGATTATTTCGCAATGAATTTCATCTGGGCCTGGTGCTGTCCGTTACCGGAAGAAAGTACTCTGTTATTTGTTTGAAGTGCATTTAAACTATTACATTCTTTGTGAGCACTGCCAGTCGTCCGCAGTTTTGTCTTTCGGCTGCGCTTTTTAATTTCAAAACGATTCTGGAAAGCGGGAACCAGACAAAGTGAAAAAATGTTCACCAATATGTTTGCTTGTCTTTTATATTTGTATGATCACCAGGGGTTGTGAAAACAGGGACCGCGAACGGGGAGAAGTCGCCATTTATTTATAATCCTACTGCAACAATTTTTTCGGCCATTTTGGCTCTTTATGGAGGAAACGTTATTCTGCATGAAAGTTTTTTTTTTCATTGCGACGGACGTACCCAGCTTTATCTCTTCCTTTTTTATTGTTTATGACGTTTTTCTGTGTGGAGTATCTCCGAAATATACCCCAAGCTTCATTTTATTGTCTCTTCGTTTCTTTGCAATCTCATGTCCGCACAGTTTATGGCTATGTCGTAATACTTCTGAACATTAAAGGATACCCATGTGTTTGGCAGCAAGAATAAAATTTTTGAACCCGTCATATATTTCACTTACAATAATACTTTCTAAAACAATATTTTCTAAAGTGGGTTGTGCTGCAAAACGTTGTCAGCCTGTTAAGTGAAGCTTCCAACGCTGTTTTTTTGTCGGAGGGATTGATTGTGGAGATAACAGGCTGATTTCAACAGGCAGATGATCGCTTCCTTAAGGATTGTCTAAAACATCCGAGTGAAAATGGCTAAAAACTGACGGATAAATAAAAGGCAAATTTAAAAACGCCGATTTTGACTGAGCTAGGGGAGCAATAAGTAGGTTTACCTGTGCTCAGTAAAGAATTATTATTAGATAGTATAAATTGCTCTATTAGCTGACTGTTGTATCAGTTTTCTCACTGCCCCAAAAACAAGAGTGCATTAAAATCTACAACTAGCAGGTATGGATCTGGTAACTGTTCCAAAAAGTTCTCTAATTCATGGAGTGTCACACTGAAGTATGGCTTAAGATATACGAAGCAAAGTGTAATTGTTCTCTAAGCAACCACAGTGGCGGCTAGAGCTTCGAGTCTGAATTTCAGTTTCAGCTCACATGATGCTACTACAGTTCTCACAATGATGGCTACGCCTCCCTAGATCCTGCTTGCCCCTTCTTGGTAAAGACGGAAGTCAGTATATTTCTTATGGACATTCGTGTGCTGAGGTCTTAAATTGGTTTCCTGCCGACATAAAGCAAAAAGACAAATTGAGTTTGAGACGACTTTTATGTTATTATACTTAAATGTCCTCCGCAGTTTCGTACTATTATGAAAGCCAACATAATAATAATAATAGTTTATTTCCATCACCATGCAGTGTTGGAGGGGATGGGGATAAAAGCGGTTAACGCTTGACAAGGTCCCCACACTCGTACAGCAAGTGGGCAGTGGCATGCTTCGGCACTTCACTGAAAAAAAATACACAATCACCAATGTGTGTAGAAAATCAATAAGGGTTAAAGCAATAACAATAAAAGCAACAAAAAAGAAACAAAGAGCGCTGTTATAAAGATTGTAAGAAGAGCGGAAAAAAAAAGTTCAAAGTATGAATACAAGTAAATAAATGTGCATCTATTGAGAGAAAACTCGATAAACTCAATTTTGGCCCCGTGACTCGAGGCCTGTCTTTTTTTAACGTATCCAAAATGTCCCGCAGTCCGTACTACGTGGACGGCGCAAGGCTGCCTGGGGTTGTATCCATCGCCTCTGCAGAGGCACTGGACGACCGTGGAGAAGGCAAGTGGACACTCGGGTTGGACCTTGAGGTGTTGGGAGAGGCCCTCAGGCCTGCCCACCCGAGGCCTGCCCAGACTGTCTTGGCGGTGGAGGAGTAGTGTTAGCTACTCCACCGGGGGGTGCAGCTGGCTCTGCCGCAGGTTCACTGCGTGTGGCCTGGACAGGCGCCGAAGCCTGGTGTGGTGCGCAGCGCACACGCACCACACCGGCGAAGTTTGTTTTTGCAATGAACAAGATGTGTTCGTTAGAGCAATTCGCCCTCTTGATTCTTTGAAATAAATGTTTTAAGTAGTTTTCAGAGCAATTATTTCTTCCTCTTTTTTCCGGGACGAACACGCCCTGGAATATGCAGCATAGTCTCCTTGATAATGAATAAACTGATATTCGTAAATTTATTCTGTTATCTAACGTCTGCGCGCAAGCACTTTTTAATAAAGTAAGCCAAGCCCACTGCTCCACGACACATGCTCTCGCCAATTTTTCTGCGTTTCTGTGACCTTTCTCTTTCTTTGCGCCTGTTTTCTAGTACGCAGATATCTTTCCTCTCACGCAAATTCTTCCCTTTTACAGATATTCATTTTTCTTTCGAGTCACCAAAGACAAAATGAAACAAACTTTCTGCTTTCTTATCCTTTATTCGGCTTCTGCGAATGTTCTACCAGAAACGGCAAGGTTTAGGGCCTCAGTGATGCTTTCGACATCTTTCCAAATATTCTCATTCAAAATTTTTCCAAAGCCACTAGTAGCGCATAATCCTCAACCTCGAATAGCTAACAAGTTGTTTTGCGCATAATGCTCAACCGTTAAATTTTCATTTCTCGTCAAGCCTACGGTTTCTCTATAGGAAAGGCACTCCGATATAGACCCCTATTCATGGCCTACTTCAGTTACTAACCTGGAGTTGTTAGAAAGCCGAGATTGGCAAATAATCGCTTGTATGTAACTTCAGTCCTTCTTCCACCCTCTGGAGCTCTTCAGAATCTCTTTTTTTAGTTTTTGTTTTAGTTTTTGTTTTGTTTTAGTTTTAGTTTTTTTAGTTTTTAGCTTTGCGTACTGTTTGCCTCTAGTTGGTCAACGGTCGGCAAAATAATATAGAGTCTGGACGTTACAGCTAAATTTCTTGCATGTAGAGTTACCCTTCTCACAATCAATGTCCCTCAATGTCCCATCTGGTAAGAGCGGCAATATCTGCAATTGCGGCTTAAGCGCCTCTGATTTGTTTTCATAGTGTTTATGATTGTGTTTAATAAACTGCGTATTTACGTTAGCTCTAAGATTGCAACTCCTTGCTGCACTGAATTCTTTGCCTAACAGATGCAATAAATTAACTTGTTACACTGCAGTCACTCTAAGCCATTTTCATGCACTGATAATTTGCAGTCATACGAAGAAAGATGTCCTTATCAATTCTTGGAGTCAATGTATTGGCTGATTTTGACGAGAGAATTAAAGGAAAAGCATCCATGCTAACTTATCGCACTTCCCAGGTGGTACCTACTGAGAACTGGTGCTCATTTTATTCGGACGGCAGCGCCCGACACCTTGCCAGTATTGATCGTGTCTATGCAGGCGTTTCATTGTCCATTATCGCAGTTCGGGTTCCCAAGGGCACTAAAAGAGACCGGTGAAGATGTTCGAACGATAACGATGCAGGAGTGGAAAGGTCCGAGATAAGGCCATGCGATCTGGTCAGTCACTAAAAACGTGTCGTGCATGTCGAGAGAAAAAAAAAGCAAATGACCTTTGGCTGGCGTACTCTATCTGCCTGCCTTATCGCCTGTCCTGGAAATTGTGAATCTCATGGGAACAAATAAATCTGCTCGGGAAAAAGTAAAGCTGTTCCGAAACATATATAAGAAGCCTTCCCTGTTTTATAATGTTGGAACTTGCGTGCGTCTATATCCGTCCCAGGTATCCGCAGAACTTGAAAGCCACGAGAGAAATGAAGACCCTAGTTGTTGCGTTCTTTACATTTGTGGTTTTCGGTGCTATACATTGTGAGGCGTTCAGAACCTGGAAATGGACAGTCACAGCAGGTTTGTAGAAAACAACGCTGTTTTTCTAATACTCTGCATTTAAGAACAAACTCAAATTAAATGATTAATCTTATTTATGAGCAACCTTTCTTCTATGTCTGATATTTCAACGATAATTTATATTTTGCAGAAATTCTTGAAATTTATCTAAGACAAAACCTCTCTTAAAGTATTTGCATTGAAACTGAAATTATTACCTTTAGGCACCTTCTTTTTCTTCGAAAGGGGAGTTGTTGAAAACAATACTTCTCTTCCAGGCCTTTAACACTTCACTTGCACTTGTGCATTCTTATTTCTCCGCTCCTTCACCCATCTTTTAAAAAACTTCATTCACCGTCATCTCTCATTAAGGCAGAGGAAATGCAGTCCAAATTTGTTCACTTTTTTTGGGAGGAATTGAGCTTACGTGTTTTTGATACGCTAAAGGTCTATTAAACTGCGGTTGTTAGAAATAACATTGCTCAAAGGATGGAAACATTCATCGTTGGTCATTCCTATAAGAATAAGCAAGTATCGAACTATATGCACAAGAAGATCTTCTCATTCATTTTTGTTCTCCAAGCACTGCGTTTTAGTTCAAATGATGCCTAACGTTACCGACGTATGCTGTCTTTATCTTCCGATGTGAAAGCTGTAAGGAAGGGGGGAATAAAATCTGCGCAGCTATAATTTGCGTTTCGCGATGTTCGTAATTATTGCTTCTGCCCTTTTCTCTTCACTAAATGTGAGGACCTTTCCGCCAGCCAGTTTGCCAAATAATTATTAGCCACGTGTGTGTTTGGTCGCCTCTAGCTTGAGGCCTCCTGCGTTGGCATCGGTTGAAACAGACATGCTTGGACATGACTAACATCCGCACAGGCGGATAATTTATTTGAAAACCGCCCCTGCCTTCTCCTCCAGCCCTTTTTTGTATATTTAGTTAGTTGTGATTCTACCTAATTTCGCTTACAGCCGCTCCTTGTAGTTTCTCAATAGCCCATTTAAAGCAGGCACTGTATAAGGGACGTCGTAGAGATATAATTTCTGCGGTAGAGCAAATGTCGTTTCCAATAGCTATCGCGCGCATAGACAGGTGGATTCGTGTTGTGCAATAAGCCTCAGCCGTAGAGGGACCTGCGAATGACTGAGTGGCTGCTGTTTTCTTTGGATATGGCTAACGGGATAAAATAGTTTAGGGTGGCTTAAGAACGCTCTACTCACCAGGAGTACATTATGCGGTATGTCGCTATTCTTAGGCCAGAAGGACGCTGAGGAGACAAAGGGTTTTCTTTTTTTAATAGAGGACCCAATAACAATAGTTCCCTCCATATTTTTGTCCATTTCCAAGCCTCGGTATGCGTGTCATGACGTTAAGAATAATACAATAACGACACCAAACACTGTGTTCCTTTCACTAAAGCGGTCGTGTCTCTGGCTGCGGGACTATTAGAGGTTCGAGCAGGCGGCATTCGAGAGAACGAACCTGCGACGCACATTAACCGGCGGCAACTTTAAAGCACAGGATGTGGTTCAGATAAGGCAACTAGACTTTGTAATGCGAGATTCTTGAATGTTGATACTTTGCCGGAGTGAAAAATAAAGCGCACGTAACTAAACTTTCAGGTTTGCTCTTATTCCTCCCGGTTACCAAAGAGCAATTCTGAGAGTTCTACCACAGAATGCACACATTGCGCGCAGAATTTCTGCACAAATTCTGAAGCATCGATTTACCTGCTATTTCACTTAGTAGTCCTTGTGCTTTTTAATCTTTTTATGCTAAAATTAAATTTATAATTAAAGAAACATTGAAATATAGAGACTCAGCCTTTTTCGAAGATATTGAGATTGCTGACTCTAACGTATGCGAAAAATTTAGTGATAAATTTCGTTGATACTCTCGCCGGTCACTAATCTTCTCTCGAAAGCAAAACGGGGGACAAGGTTGTAGCGCTTTCACCGAGCGAATGAGAATATGCTCTCTGCTGTGCCTGCTGATTCTCAGTGCTTAGAATACAATGTCCTGAAACAGCTTTCCGCGCGCACTGTCTTTTCAGGAGAGTGCCACTACAAAGGACATGCGATCCGAAACGGGGAGTCGAAATCATTGCTGCTGCCGTGCGTCCAAGCTACGTGCGCCCATGGCAGGGTGGAGGTTGAGCAGTAAGTACAAATGTTGAGCTGCAGATATATGTGCTGTAGTCATGCGTGCACTTTAGGGAATAACTTCTTTTTTGCGGTTTATAGAACTGTTTTATCTTCCGGTTGCCTTTTAAATGCGAAGAACTATTTTCTTCAAGCAACCATTTATTGTTTTCGAGTATTTTTTTCTTTCGCCTTCTGCACGCGTGGGCAAAAAGTAGTTTTGATTGATATTGTTTGCTCCTATGCATGTCTATCATGCAATGCATAAACTGCCACTTTCTTCGCGGCCGGTGATTAGCCTAAGGAAAGAGAAGATGGCAATACATTTCCTATATACATGAAAGTGATAGGATGATATCACATATATTAGCCTTTTGTTGCTGCATGCCCTTGTTTATAAGTCATTATCTAGAAAGACCTCATCTCGTTATGGAATATATGTTAACGTTGGGGTGCTTTTATTTTTCTGATTTTTCGAGCTCAGTTTTGATACCTCTTTATTAAATAATTTATCTAAATAGTAATGTATTGGTAGGGATTACATTCTGATTCCTTCTCCCTGCAGCTGCGAGCCACGACCAAGTTTAACGATGGACAAGCGCTGCTTCGAGTACCCAGGACTCGCTGCTGCTTACCCATCTTGTTGCCCAACCTATGCCTGCATGTAGGATGCCGCCTCACGTGGTTACTAGCGGGACTTAGATGGAGGATGATGGAAAGTGAATTGCAGGAGGATGCAGCCAATGTCCATTGCGTTACTAGATACAATACAAACTCAGCCAAAGTATGCAGTTTATTCGTTCTGATTTCTAAATCTCGCTCCTTACAGTCGCTTTGCAATTTAGAGTAAAATGCATGTGTATCATACAATGCATAAACTGCCATTTTCTTTGCGGCCAGCAAAGAACGACTATGACCTTGCGAAGTGCTGGAGTCAGCTCAGCACATTTTTTTTTGAGGCACAGAGTCGCTAGATTTAAATAAAGGAGTGACCCATACAAATAGTCTATACATCAAGAGAAGACATCGTACCAAAAAGTAAAAGAAACCAATGACGATATTTCTTCAGATTTTTAGTCAACAGATAAACATTAGGAGGGTCCTACCAATATCGGTCGCCGATAATTTAGTCCACTCGATTTTACGGTTCTAAGAAATGTGGAAATTTAAGCGTATCATGTAGAGTACGACCCTCCAGGGTAATTTTTTCTTTTTTAAACTTGAGCTTGTGTACACGATGTGAAGAGGTTCACTTTCATAGTGAAACTGAATCACCATAGGTTTTCATTGAAGAAAGGTTTACAGCACACATCCCGTGCAGGCCATTTGTATTGAAAAAAAATACGATTAGGAAGAACCTGTCAACTTTTCTGAACCACTAAAATGTTCCAACCCTCTTTCCTTCCCTTGTACAAGAGACACCGCACATTCTGCGAATTATGTAGTAGCTTCATTACGCAACCATTATCCCAACGGATATCACACTGGTTACACTTGATGTCGCACGACGAAAATGTTCCAACCCTCTTTCCTTCCCTTGTACAAGAGACACCGCACATTCTTCGAATTATATAGTCGCTTAGTTACGCAGCCATTATCCCAACGGATATCACAGTTGTTACACTTGATGTCGCCACTTTGTACATAAATATTGTAAGGGAAGAATTCAAGGGAGACGTTTATTCCAGCCCGCAGGCAAAGACGTGCTCCCAGCGAACAGCACCAAGCGATGACGATGGGAATGTACAGTGCATGAAAAGAGGATGAAGTCGCAGCCAGAGAGGCGACGACGACGAAAGCGCAAAAAGTGCTCACAATATTCTCATAAATGAAGAGGTCCACACACTCTCGAACGCTCTATCTCAAATCCACACACGCATGAAACTGAAGTGTTTCTCTGCCTGCTTCAGTTGGCATTCATGCTCAACTATATTGAGTATCTCGACCTTCTTGAATTGGTACTCACGCTCAACTATTTTGAGTTCTTTTATAACTTTCAAATATTTGGATAAATCATCATCAGTTATGGAAACATTTCTGTGGAATTAGTGGAGTCTAAATTTAAAAATTCATTAAAAAAACACTCATAAATCTGCGTCAACATACACGACATTTTTATGTAATGACAACATTGATCTGAGACCTCAAAACTCTTCGTCTTGTACCTTAATTCGTTGCACCCTAGAATTAAATTTACCTTTCACTACTCTAAACCACGTCAATTATTCGACACTACCGTATGTTTAGAAAATAGCCAGCATAAAACCACCCTCTACAGGAAGCCTACAAACCGACGGCAACACTTAGAGTTCACTAGTTATCTTCCAAGACACTGTAAGCAAGGCATATTTATAGGACAGCAACATGCGTAATTATGCGTGCCAATGACGACGATTATTCGAAAAACCTCTTGTTATACAGCACCGTAATTTGAGAGAAACCATGCCCAACCTTCGTTAATAATGCTTTTCAACGAGAAAGCAGTCTAAAATGAGGCGGTCTACATAAAATAAAATTAATGGTGAGCAGCCTGCTGCACTTATAACGAAAACACGAACACCGTTCCGACATAGCAAACGTTCTGCAGAAATACCACCCTATTCTGTCAACGTTTTTTTTCAAGAAAATATTTCTCGACCCATCAAGGGTAACACACAGACGCAATACAAAACTGAGTGGTATCGTGGTGCACGCTAGGCTCGATAAAATACCCCGGTCGACAGTAAGCTCACGCTCTCGACCTAGATGCAAGACAAGCAAGCATTTTCAAAGCGACGCTACTGTTAGAAACGTGGCAAGCGATTTCATCCTAGATATAACGGCTGTCGTTAACAGCCCATCGTCACTAATGTTATCTGCATGGTTTAATGCTTCGCTTGTAAGAAACAACATAGCGCACAAACGGGGCCATCAATAAGTTTCAGACTAAACGGAAATTAAGCTGACTGAGCAAAGATCGCACAGAAGGCGATGTCGGAACATTTTATTGAACCTTGTCTAAACTTCAATGCACTTAAACTGTCTATTCATCAGCCAGGCTTCAAATCGGAAAAAGATGGAAAATACAGAGAGACATTGCGAATCCACAAATTTAAAACATTACAACAAGAAGGGCTGAACATACCGAGAGGAAGCATGTAATCTCTCAGGTTCACTCCGGCACTGGCGTGATTCTTTAAAAATGTCTTGCGCTTCGTCAGAGCATTTCCCAGTACATAATATCGCCACTTTCAAAGTCAAAGTCAAAGCATTCCTTGTTTACAGCCGTTGGCGAGTAGGAAGGCCCCGTGAAATATAAAATACACGAGAGGAATAATGAGCAACCGGAATAAAATACGCGTGTGACAAAATAGACACTTGAAGCAAAAATTCATAGCTAGGAATAAGCTAAGAGGGCGCTCGGCTACTGAGCCGGAGTACCCGGGATCGAACCCGACCGTGCCGGCCGCGTTTCGATGGAGGTGAAACGCAAAAGGCGGCCGTGTGTTGCGCGATGTCAGTGCACGTTAAATAATCCCAGGTCGTCGAAATTATTCCGGCGACCTCCAATACGGCACAACTTTCTTCCGTTCCTCTTTCACTACCTCCTTTATACCTTCTGTGATGGCGCGTTTAGGATGTCCGTCGAAATATGTGAGACAGTTACTGCGTCATTGGGTTTTTCTAAAAATGCCAATTTTCAATGTCATTTTTCATGGCGTTGGATTTCAACGTCAGTGAATACTTTTTGCCGTTTAACACATTATCTGCGGAAGCATGAGAAGTTGCCCCCTCTGGCCTTCCACCAATGGGCGAATACTCCTGCTTTTCGATTTGAAATGTTTGAAGGTTCTGATGGCGCCGTGTGCGGTCCACCGCAGCCAGCACTGGACTCCTCGGTGAACAATAGCTGGTCTCCAGATAAACTATCTGTCATAATTTATTGCCTGCACTCTCTCTATGTCTGTCGGCTTCGAATCTAAGGGCACACGCTGTTGAACGCAAGCCATGGGCGGTTACGTCAATGAGGCTTTTCATTATCTGTTTCCGGACTTTTCTGTATTGCGCATATATAGAAAAATCCAGTTTACTTACATGGTTCACGAAGTCTTTCTTATTAAAAGCTACGCGATGCTGCAATAGGCGAGAGTCAGGCATCAATCCCGCTTCAATTCCGCAGACGCGTCTTCTCTCGTTAATAACGGATGGGTCCGCGCTAAAAGGAGCAAACGGGCACGAAAGCACGCTTTGAGCACTCAGTTGCACTCAATGCTCTGGCCATGTAATTCACAAATTGGGACAGATTGCCAGAAAGAGTCAAAGATGTAATCACGGGAAGGAGAAGGTTATCTGAGAAGGGCTTCTGGCTGACCGGCTGGGGCAGGGCCGCGACTTCGATGGAATCGGGTGGGGCCGCATTCTTGAGGCAGAGCTATGCCTGGGCTTTTGCAGGGACAGTCATTGAGAGCATCCATTCACTGAACTCACTTCGATGCCCGGAACGAGAAGACCGTTTGCAGGGCTCACAGCGTTTTAAAGCGAAAGCCTTACTAGGGTATTTCGGAGGGGATCGTGTCCGCAGCTCTCTGCGGCGATGTCGGCAGTTATTAACTAGGAAAAGATAGAGTCATAAGAGTGACCATATTAGATAGAGGATGAATTGAAAATAGTGGGCAATAAATTTGCTAGAAATCAAATCTTTAGTTAATTAGAGCCAAAAATGCCAAAGAAACTTCGAAATAGCGCGGATGTCGATATAGTGAGCGGGCGAAAAAATTGCAGTGGACGGCAAAATAGTGAAAATAAAGTTATAGATGAATTGAAATGTCTGATAAGTGATAATGAATTGAAAAGGTTGATTGTCGTGGATTAGTTAGGTAATTAATTAGGAGCAAAAGTCAATGGGCGGCTAAATAGGTTGGACGGGCCCGCATATAGTAAGTGACGGCAAGCAACCGTGGCGCCAAATTTGAACTTCCAAAATGGGTGATAGAGACCTCTGCGGTGACGGCGCAGTAGTGCCGGCAAGGGGGAGACTCTCCCTCTGGCTGAGCCCCTGCTCCGATGTTCATGTTGGTGCAAATAAGGTCTTTCTCTCTCTCTCTGAAAGATGTATGATCAGAGTAAATGTGGGTAATTGATTTAATAAATCGCCTATGATTGGAAAATTAACTAAAGTCCAGTATCGTAATCGACAGTGATAACTGCTCAAGTGAATTAAGGTATATTGTGTATATGACCTCTCATGGAATACCCATGTTAATCATCTTAAATTAACCCTGTCTCGCACCATTGGATGTATATATAGAGTACATCTGATACCCAGACGCTTAAAACAAACCTTATACTATTCCCTGTTATACTCCAAAATGAGCTATGACATCTTAATTTGGGGTACGACAACAAGTACTAACTACTACAAACTTGACCTATTACAAAAACGAATGTTACGCATACTAGAAAATTACAAAGGTCATAAGCAGTCTTTGAGAACACAACCACTATTTATCAAATATAATATGTTAAAGGCTTACGAAGTGTACCTCTTCAAACTATTTCAATGGATTCATAGACACAAGCTACATAGTTACCCAGTATATAGTCCCAGTTCTTACAACTTTCGTAACCCAAAACGGAAAATGCCTTAAGTTAGAACTAACTACGGAAGGCAAACATTGGGTTTTCAAATAACTAATGCCTTGAACAGCAAAGATTTACAGTTGAACTTCGATACAGGTCTCCAGGCTTTTAAAAAATACTGCAGGAAGCTTCTTGTGAACAGTGATATTAAATTTTCATTAACGTAAATTATTGCAAAAGTTTGTACATGCATTCTCGTATTCTCTCTTGCCATATCCCTGTCATTACCCGCAATTTTCTGTACTGTCTAAAACACTGCCATAGTGTCTCGGCTGCCCAATCAATATCATGGTTGCGCGTGATTGTGCGGTGACTGTTGGTTTGAAACCAATATTTTGCGCTTTATGTTCCTGTTGCAGACATGTTGCTATTTACCATTGAATTATTGCATTGTTTTATACTTATTATTGTATTGCTAACAAAAGAGTTTGTGATGACATGCTCTTCTCGAAAAGACTAGTCCCTTACAATTGCAACATCGACTGCTGTCCGAACATTATCATCTTTTTTGTTCACATTGTGTAAGGGGGCCGAGGCCTTTGTCAGGTGCGTGGACGCCTTTAGCCTGGACCCCCTCTTAGACTGTGTCTAAGGAAACAATAAAGAAAGAAAGAAAGAAAGAAAGAATTAGGAATTCAATAAGTGAATTGGGTGAAGTTTGAATTTATATGAATTAATGCGAATTTAGCGTGCATTATGTTGAAATTAATGTGAATAAGATGTGAATTAAGAGAGGCGGCGAATATCACAGAGATTCAAAGTGAAGCATAGAGGGGTAAAGAGGGCCAAGGAGGCGTCAATGCTTTCGCAATTCATGCCAGGCTGCCGGGAAAGGCAGCGAGAACATTCAGATACTACTCGCGACGCTCGCCGGAACCAAAAGAGGCTCTCACTTGCTGTTTGGAATTACCTAGCCGTCTAGTTGGCACTGGGTTTCTGCTTCGGTTTCCCGCGTGAGCGAGCTTGACCCCCTGCCCAGCCGTCGCTAACCACACGAGTGATTGTCGACACCGTTGAGACCGAAGGCCAGGAAAAACGTGTTTTCCGCAGCGGTAACTTTAAAAACAGATAATGCATGTTGTTAGTAATATTTGGAGTGTTCTGGTTTATTCTGAAGTGAAATATCTTGTCACTAAGACATAATGTTCTAAACAACCCAGCTGACTATGGAAAACCACGGAAAATTGCCTGCGCGCAAGGGTTTGGCTTCGCCTCGCAACTCTAGCTGCGTGTTTGTCAGAAAGCTCAATTCGCTTCAAACAATACCGCTGTGTGTGTTCTCAAAGCTGTGAACTGAAAAAACACGCCGCATTACCTTTTAACTCCAGAGCTTTCGCTAAAAGAGAATAGCCGCTTCTCATTCACAATCCTGTTTTCCCTTCTTCATGGCTAAGCTTCTGTAAAAGCAAAGCTTCTGTAAGGCTCTCTATTGTAAAACTCTAAAAGTCGCGTTGCCGAGGAGAAGAATTCTATGCTGGATTACTTTTTTTAGAAGGCAGAAAGCGGTAAATTACGAAAAATCAGCCCAGTTCAGACCCGAATTTTATGATTCCGACCAGACACTATATAAACAAGTATGAGCACTTAATAGAGCTACAACGTAGAAGAAATTGAAGGTAAAATGTTTAGATTGATTACCGCATTTGACTGGGCGATAAATGGAACCGGAGCTTTTAAAGCTTGGTCGGACTGAAAATTAGAAAAATATTACTACCTTCATCCATTTTGCCGATTGAATCGGTTACGTCAGGATTTTTCTTTTCGAAAATCGCAGAGATTGATTTGCTTATTTTATTCCCCTTTGGTCCTCAAAGTAAAAGGCATCGCTTGGAAACGCTACTTTCTAAATTAAGCGCGAACAATTGTTTATCTGGGGAGGTGCTCACGCTTATATCTCATTCAGGTTTTTGCGAACAACGCGAGCGAGCACCAAATAGTTTGAAGAAGGGTACTCCCGCCTTACTTGCAAGCCACTGCACAAAACCTGGCGTTGTATAAGCCGTTTGGTTCGGTTTCCGCAAAATGTGTCAAAGTGAACAAATGGCGTGATTCTATTAGCATATGCTGAATTAATACGATGACAATGCGTGGCACATGATTACAGCGACTGACAGGCGAGATTCATAGGGTTCCATTATTTTAGTTTTTCGAAACACTTCCTGAACTCTGAATCTTTCCTGACAATAAAGTACCGGGAATTACCATAATTTAATTTCTGAATTGAGGGTTGTCCACTGCGTGCCAAGGAGTAGATTGACGGTTCGTAATCCTAAAATGCGCGGCAGTCATAAATTAGCATGAACACATGCACACAAAGGGCATGACGATATAAGGCAAATGTCATCGCTGCCGTTGCTTAATTTCTCTGATCATGGGCTGAACAATTCAAGAAATATTATTTCGCGACGGACCATTAAGAATCAACTACGCGATAGTCGTGTGCACACAATATTATTAGAGCAAAGGCTTTTAGATCCACGATTTTTCATGTCAGTTCTCAGTAATGAGAAACCCGCCAACTTGTTTAACCCTCCGGTGAATTTAGTATATATATTTTTTAAGAAAGCAGCGATATGTTTACGCATGTATTTTTATTCAACAACTGGAGATAAGGCTCTGAAAATTTTATACCCTGAAATGAAGGAGTACCAGGCTCATAAGAAAAGTGGAGGGTCCCTATTTCTCGAAGTATTTGTCGAGGTGACTCAAGGCAGACCAGGCAACCAAAGAGAGCACACTTTGGGCAGTGCCAGCTGCTGACCCTCTTCGACAAAATGATAATTGACTAAAAAACTGGAGCGAGACATTTAGGTTACCGAATTTTCTGTGCGGAACGTACAGCAAAAATATTCGGCAGGACAAAATAAATGCTCAAACTTCTGAAGCCCTTAATTTTATTTGATAAAAGCGAAATCAGAAAAGGCTAATTTGAACTATGTAGTATTAAAAATATACGTGCGGCAAGAGCGAGTAATAAACCAATTCCATCAGTAAGCAGCCCGTATATTGTGCAGGACGACATTAAAGTAGCGACTCTCGCTGAGTTTTTGTACTTTGAGGTAAAATATTATTACCTGACGGCAAGCCAATGAAAACAACATGAAGGACGGCGATAGAATGATTTTTAATGAATGGGGGCCTGGCACGAAATCTTACGCTTGGGCGACAAGAAATTTCGTCGCCCATAGTCCGTCGCAAGACCCGGAACTACCGAGTGGTCGTTTCGACCGCGAACTACAATAATGGCACAGACGATGAAACGCAGTACATGCCGATAGGCGTGGCCATATCGCGTGGCGAATGGTTTGCAAAAAAAGATTAATGGCTTGCTATCACAATGAGAGAGAGCAGCAGCTGACGAGCGAATGAAGCCAGGTAAGCGAAGACTGAAGGCCACTGGTCGCCGGAAGCAAACGCCAAGCCCCATGGACACTCCCAACAGCAGAGTCGGGGTTGCTGTATTCAGATCTGCGGGTGGTCTGCGGTGTCGCAGGTCAGAGGCGGCGATCTCGGATGAGTGGTGTCGTATTCACATCGTTGTGCCTTCAGGTCGGGGATGGGGGAGGGGTGAAGGAAAGGGGAAAGGGACCTGTCGGGTCATATGTGGCAGGTTGCTGCAATGCCGGGACGTGCGAAACTACGAGCACTCAACGGCTCCGAAGCTCCACTTCCACAAGGTACTTCCAAGTCCACCAGGGACTCGGACGATGAAGGTACCCGCCGCCACACACCAAATGTAACGTGATGGCAAAATGATCAAGACAGAAAATGAAGAATGGTGATGGAAGGATTTGTGATGGCTGAAGGCCTGGCTCGAGCGCTCCAGCCCGCGCGACTGCACACTTCTTTGCCATCTAGTACGTCACAATATCAACGAATTGCCTGAGTGAGGTAAACCATGAGCTCCCAAGGAAGCTCAATAATTCTCGCCTGGAGCTAATACGTCATTTACATAGAAGCTTGTGTTGTATACAAGGACAGGCCTGCATATGAAAATGAGTCAGGCGGACATTTCCTTACGCTTACGGCGCGTGTCTCGCCAAACCTTCAACATCTGCCCTAAAGTTTCTTCAAGGCTACAATGTGCGCTCATATCCTTTGTATTTACGGGCTATTGTATGCACAGTACAAACGTTCATGCATAAGTATTCACATCGCTGCCATATGAAGCGCAGCTGTAAATTTTTTTTCGATAATAGACCCCCTTGAAAAGAAGCTGCTAGGATGATATGGCTCCATTGAGCACTAATAAAAGTTAGCGTTACTTCAGTATTATAAAACCTTGCGGACAACACAGCTTATTGCAAAATTCTCAGAGAAATCTCGCACACATATACTCTGCGCAGAAACCTCCGATATATGACGAAGGTGAATTTAGGTGTAGTATTCGTGCATCTTCAGTATTATCAATGCTTGCGGAGAGCATAGCTGACTGCAAAATTCTCAGCAAAATCTCGCACAGATACGCTCTGCTTAGGTTTAGAATTCCGTTCACAGAATGAGGCATTGTCGAAGTCTTGCCGATGTTCAAGAAACTAAATGTTTGAGCTTGGATAGCATCGTTAGAAACAAAATATTGCGACATGTTCTTTCGTACTCTTTTTCACCTCCATTAGAGACTTGTTTCAGATCATTTAGAAAAAAATGGGGATAAAATTATTTTCTTCTTGATGTTCGAAAATTCAAGATTTAGATCAAAATGTTTTGTTTTGCTACAATATATAACGATGAAAGTCGTCACATTCTTGTCGCACCTCGATTCTTGTCTATTGTGCGAATTTCAAGGAGATGTACTTTATATTTGCGGGGAAAAAATTCCTGAATATAGCCTATTTGAGACTCTTGTCGTCTTCGAAATTTTTTCTAGTAAGCGACAACTTCTTCACAACGGCGGAAATGAGCCTGACATTCTCTTTTACTTGTACATTTACCAAACAAATTTTATCATTCATGGCTTTTATATCTCGGTTCTTACGCCACTGCAAATTTTCAAATTTGAGCTGTGCGTGAAAACGTAGCCTCTTTCACGACGCCGATTCCAATTCTTTTCTCCTGAAATATTAGCACCTTCACAATACAAAATTACCCGTTGGCATACTGAATGATGTTTGCACAATATGTAAAATAATCGATCTTATTAAAATTTGAAATATTTGGGCAGTTTGATCTCTCGAGAAATCACCCAGTGCCAAGTTCGTTGAACGTGCGGAACTATTTCTTTATTATCATCCCTATAACTTGTAAGAAGATATTTCCTGGTCAAAGTGACAGACGTCTGACTTATTGTCCCTGTGAAGACTGCAAAATTGTGAACGATATCGGTGGAAGGCACCCTGATGTGCATTGCAAGGATTGTTTCTTATTTCAATTGCAGAGCCCAGTGCTGATGGTATTAACTAACGCAGTTCGGAATCTGAGTGCGGACCTCTCGGCCAAGGCGGCACCATGGTCATCCACACTAGCTTAGCTGAAAGCGGGCACGTGAAATAATTAAGGAGATAGTAAACACTTTTAGGTATACCAGATTGTGAAAGTTCTCTACTGCTGTATTTCGGAAACAGGTGGAATGCTTCCGCGTCACTTATATAGCTTCTTGTGCATAATGTGAGGCCTTGAGAAACATTTGTAGTGCACTCCAATGTTAAGGACAACCTGTTGCTGGTAAATGGTCATATGTCTACGCTTTTTATTCGCTCACATCGGCTAGTGTTGTAAAATTACATGGAGGTTCATGCAACAGTGCTACCATCATTAAGAAACGCAGAGTCGTAAACTATCAGTAAAAAAATATGTTACATGATGTACCCGCCGCGGTGGCTCCGTGATTAAGGCGCTCGGCTACTGAGCCGGAGTTGCCGAGTTCTAACCCGGCCGCGGTGGCTTCTAGTGATCGTTGGAGACTTCAATGCTCCCAGCCTTCACTGGGGCTATCACTTCGAAAAGGCAAGAGGACGTAAGCTAGCGGAGCTCATCTCCACCATTAGCCTCACGTTGCTCATGGACGCGGCGTATCCCACCCGAGTGGCAAACTCGGTAACCCGCGGCACGTATCCTAACCTTTTCTCGTTAAAAATGCTAGAGAAGCTGCCTGGGAGAACTTGGAAGGTTTTCCAGGAAGCGAGCACTGCCTTCTACGGGTTGCACCCGTGGCAAAGGCAGCGCGCAAAAAATGGGGTAGGACAAGCTGACCGATTGGCACAAATTCCGAAATCACACAATCCCCCCGTACTCTTTTCCGGCGGCTACGCGGAGTGGGCTAACCACCTACACAACACTGATAAACAACACGTCACTACACTACAAACCATGAAAGAGATCCCCTCTGTAGACACTCACCTCCTGCATTTGTGGGAGGCGCGCCGGAGCTCAACTAAACTGTCGAAAAAGCAGAAAACTAATCGCTAACTACGCGCCCGCATTCGCCAACTCACAGAGCAGGCTGCAACGTATGCAGCCGAACTCTCAGAATCAAATTAGATAGCACGGTGCGACACCGCAGCGCGCCAGATGAGCTCGAAGGGGACATGGCGTCTCTTTCGCAGTCTTGTAGACCACTCCCAAACGAGAGGAAAGGCGCAAAAGCAGCTCTGGCGGGCTCTGCATTAGACTCCTTAGGAGAGCGGGCCAGCGGCCAGCGGAGCGGAGCGGACGAGAGAGGACGCCAGCGCGCATGCGCAGAACGCTCAGTCTGCCAGCGGTCTTGCGGCGCTTCCCGCTCGCCCGCTCGTCTGGTCTTCCCAGCGGTGAGTGCCGAGCGAGTGAGCATAGTCGAGGACTAACATGGCGGCCTCCAGTGCGAACGTTGGCGCGTCGGCTTCATCGAGCACGGACGCGGCACAAGCACACCTGCAAGCAAAGAAGCCACGCAAACGTTTTAGCGCGCAAGATCTTTGCCTTCTGCGGAAAGTGGCAACCAGCGGTCGTGATTCGCGAACTCACGCTAGTTTACACACAGCGCAACAAAAAACAGCTTGCGGCGTGGGGCTTCGGCTTGAATTGACCATCACAGTGCCAAGCGTTTTTTTTTTTTGCAACATGACATACATTAATACATAAATTGAATTATAAGGACTACTAATGTGTAAATATATACCAGAAACACAAGTAATGCCTTTATTATGCAATTTTGGTACAGTAACAACAACAGCGATACATATTCGTTTCAGCGTAACTCCGCTTTTCACCAGTAGGTGGGGATGCACAGGGAAGTGCATAGAGCAGGCTTTGGCGGAGGATTTTCACGAGAGGCCATCCATTTTAATGGAAGGCTAGGAGCTGAGATTGGCTGACGCCTGCCAGGCAAGACAGTAGCTTTTTTAGGGGGCACGCTGCGGCTCATGGCGTTGGGGTATGGAGAAGCAAGGTACAAAATATAACTCTGGAGGATGACGCCAATAAAATGGCCACTGGGAGGTCAAGGAAGAAAAAAAAAAGAAATTTAACACCAGGATCAGGTACATAATTATGCGACGCGGTAGAAAAAGAGCGAAGTGATGAGAAATACAACAGCAGTTAAAGGACGAAGAACTAGGTGTATACGCGCTATGCGAAACACATCTCAGGGATCTAGAAGACCCACCATTGATTGATGGCTACGTCTGGAAAGGGAGCAACAGAACAACGACGGAGAGGAAGGGAGGATGGGTAGGTATGCTGATACATCAAGGAACAAATTGGCAAAGAATACAGTCAACTTGCAAAGAACATGTCTGGGTATCAGGTACAATTACCGGTAAAAGGGCATGACTAGTAGTAGTTTATTTAGGGACAAGGGAAAAATGTAGGCAAGAGAACAATTATCTACTTAAGTGTCTCAATGACGATATACAGCAGTTTGGAGAATGTGCCGATATTATCCTTCTGGGTGACATGAATCTGGATCGATACACAGATTGTAAAGGGAAGTTGATGCTAGACTTATGTGAGCGACACAACCTAGTTATCGTAAATAGAGAAATAAAGTGTGAGGGACAAATCACGTGGGAATCTCGCAACAGGCAAACGACCATTGACTACTGCTTAATGTCGCAGGGGACCTACAGCAAGCTCGAAGTAATGGAAATGGACGAAGAGGGGAAGTTCAGCCTCGGAAAGGATCATAAGCGTATTAGTCTACAGTTGGGAGCCCTGCTCAAAAGAGAAATGAAGAGAAGTAAAAAAGAGTACGCAAAATTAAATAACGAACAAATAGCGCTAATAGCGGCCGGCATAGAAGAAGCAAAAGTGAAACATCCCATAGAAAAATGGAATTTTAATCACTTAAAAATACTGATTTGTACAAAAATAAAAGAAGTAAGAGGAATAAACCGCTAGAGAGGAAAAAGGAAGCCACGAAGCTGGCGGAGTAAGGTAAATAGCGAGGCCATCGAATAACGACGGCTGGCATCACGGAAACACAGAGAAGCAAACAAGGCGCAGTTATCTGAAAAGGAAATAGGCCAAAAATGGTAATCGTATCGACCAAAGAAACCACAAGTGCAGGCTCTCGTCCAGGCTAAAATAAAGCAGTCCTCTGATCGCTGGCTGGCGGAAGTTCGCGATGCAACTAGAGGGTGGTCAAGAAAATTCTGGAATCGTATAAGCTAGCTGGGTAAAGCGAATCACAGAAAGCAGGAACAGATTCACCATGCCGAGGGGAAATGTTTATTGGGAGATGACGCTGTGAACTACATTGGGTCAGTTATAGCTCAGTCATTTAGGCAAGATGATAGGGTAATCGCCCCAAATGAGGAAGCTACACAGGATAGCACAATAGAAAACAGCTTAGAACTGACCAATCTTAAATGGAAAAAGACGAAAACAACTATTCCAAAATGCACATCCTAAGTGATAGGCGAAATTCCAATCAACTTAATGAACTTGGCCCAATAGGCAAGGAAACGCTATTAGAAGTATTGGAGGCAGTCATAACAAATACGCAAATTTCGCGCAGCTTGAAACAGAGTAAAATGAATTTGATTTATAAAGAGAAAGCCGATAAGACGAACATAAAATTCATCAGACCGATTACGATATCATCAGTTGTATACAAGCTGGCGATGCAGGCGGTGAAATGAAAAATGCAGTCATGGGTAGAAAGTAATAGAATACTGGGAGAACTTCAGGACGGTTACAGAAGGGGCAGGCGCTTAGATGGTAGCCTGTTTGTGCTTACCGAGTGTATAGTAATAGCTAAGGAGAAAAACAGACCTCTGTATTTAGCCTTCCTGGACATACGCGGTGCATAGGACAACGTTAACAGGGAACTCCTGTGGAACATATTAAAAGATGAGGGTGTCGGTCGTGAGGTAATTGGTTTTCGACATTAAATATATCGAAAGAATAAAGTTGAAATATCATGGGAAGGAATTAAGAGTAAAACTGTCGATGTACACAAAGGATAAAGGCAGGGTTGCCCTCTATTACCGCTGCTGTTCATGCTGTATATGATAAGTATGGAAAGAAAGCTACAAGGAAGTACATTTAGGTTATAATCTCTCGTACAGATTAGGCGGAAAGGTTTTTGAGCAACGCCTACCGTGTTTAAAGTATGCGGACGGTATTGTACTGTTAGCAGATAGCCAGGAAGATTTGCAAACTCTGGTTAATTGCTTAGAAGACGAAGGAGACAGTCTAGGTTTCAGTATTAGCGCAGCTAAGTCCGGTGTGATGATTTTCAACCGTACAACTGATCAGGAGCTTACAATACAAGGCCATGAAATACCCCGAGTGGCCGGATACAAATATCTCGGGATATGGGTAAACAACGGGCATATGTACAAGGAAAAGCACGAACAGTCTCTCATATTAAAATGCCGAAGAGATGCCGGGATAATGAAACATAGGGCATTGTGGGGGTGCAACAAATATGAAGCACTGAGAGGTATTTGGAAGTGAATAACGCTGCCGGGGCATACTTTCGGGAATACGGTTCTGTGCTTAAGTGCAGTTCTATCGAGATCGGAAGCAAATCAAGGAGCTGTTGGAAGATTAGCACTAGGTGCCCGCGGGAAAACCACAAACGAGGCAGTACAAGCGGATATGGGCTGGGCATCGTACGAAGCATGGGAAGCTCAGAGTAAAATACTATACGAACAACGCCTGAGGAAATTGAACGATAACAGGTGGGGAGCTAAGGTGTTTAAATACCTATACAGAAAGAGCGTTGACTCAAAATGGTGGAAAAGAACTAGGAAGCTAACCAGTAAGTATGCGAGACAGAAGGACGGAGAAAGAGAGAGCATTGAACGACAGGTTAATAACGCGGAAGGAAAAATTAGATAAATTCAATGGCAAAGAAGCATAGTGCAGAACTAGATAGATAGTGGAAACAGCAGATCAAGAAGGAAGCGTTTTATGATAACTCAAGAGACAGTACCCTACTCATTGAAGCTAGGTCAGGATGACTTTGAACGCGCAAATGCCAAAAGAAATTTAACGAAGTTGACACTTGTGCTGTGTGTGTGTGGTAAAACTGCAGAAAAAATAGAGCACCTCATGCTTAATTGTGATGGTGTCCATTCTGATGTCGATGCAGGCACAGTCAATCTTCCTGAGGCCCTAGGGTTTAGAGATAACAATAGTCATGTAACTAAATCTGCGGTGGAAATTAGTAAAAAGGGATTGGAAGATTGGTGGCTCAAAAACAGAGAGGTGACATAAGGTTAGAAGTGTAGGAAGACGTATTTAAAGAAAATGGCGAAATTTATTAATATACATAATATACAACGCAGTTAAACGAAAATAAAGGGAAAAAAGCTGATCATGGTGGATACTGCCATCACCCCGTTTCACAGGGGACGCTCCTACCTTCCATTCATTCCATCCATCCGCTACTACGCTAATTCGGGCGTTTTAGACGCTGCGCTAAAACTAATTACTCGCGCTACGTTCCGCTGGGGCTCCGCTCCTGTTCAACATAGCTATGATGCGCCTCACAAGCCAACTGGCCCGGGTAGAAGGCATTTTACAGGCGGTATATGCGGATGACATTACAATCTGGACCATCGATCGGAGCCTTGGGGACGTGGAGGACCGCCTTCAGCAGGCCGCTTCCATTGCCGATGCGTATGCTATTGACTGTGGGCTCCAAAGTGCTTCAGCAAAATCGGAGCTTCTGTATGTCAGAGCGAACCCAAAGGATAGGACAGCAATACACATCTCTCTGTCACGAGGTCCTATTAGAGAGTAGGCGAACAGGTAGGACGCATGATCCACCACGTTTCCAACAAGCGCGGTGGTCTGTGGGGCAGGGACGCGCTTCGGCTCGTCTATGCCTTCGTGACAAGCCGGGCCCTCTCCGCCGTGCACATTCGCATTAGTAAGAAAGACGGTGCGCGAATAGGCGCCATCATCCGCAAGGCAACTAAGCGAGCCCTGGATCTCCCGGTAGCTACCTCAAATGCCAAACTCAAGGCATGGGGGGGTGCTAAACTCCTACTAGGAGCTGAGGGAGGCCCACTTCGTGAACCAATACACGCAGCTGATGCAGGTGGCCCCCAGACGCCGCCTGCTAAGCCGCTTACACATCTAACACGATTGCACTCAAGAGGAAGCGGAGCTTATCCCGGAACTGTGGCGCCATATCTTCTCGGTCTCCCCGCTTCCCCGTAACATGGACGCCGACATGCATGAAATTAGACGACCAGCGCGGGCTCGGGCTCTTGAGAGACAACACGGCTCCCGACCCGGTGTAGATTACGTAGACGTTGCATGGCCATCGCCCACGGGATTTTACACGGCCGCTGTCGTTCACCAGGAAATTACGTCGCAAAGTTCTACTTCTATAGATATATGTGTTTCAAACCTGAATGCGTCAGATTATAAAGCAGGGGCATTATAATGCGACATCAGTGACCATCTGCCCATATTCTTTGCCACACAACACACCCTAGCCACGAACTATAAACGCAGCAGGCTTAAATATAGGGTGGTGAATGACTCCTCCTTAAGCTGTTTTCATTCTTTAATTGAGCGGGCTTACTGGTCAAATGTGTACCTACAGAAGGATGCAAATTCTGCGTACGAGGTTTTTTGTCGGGTTACAATGATGCATTTCCGCTGAGGGAGTACAAAAAATGCAACCGGAAAATTAAAAAGCCCTGGATATACTCCGCCTAACGAAAACGCATTACGAAGAAAAATAGTATGTTCCACAAATTCATAAAATCCAACGACTGCGACTTGTTCAAAGAATTTAAAAAATATCGCAATAAATAAACGCTGATATCAATAAAGCCAAACTTGCACATTATGAAACAATGTTTGCCAGGATAAGAACAGATCCGGCAAAGATCTGGAGGCAGGTAAATTACCTTACTGGCAGAAACCCATCACCGGATAAGGCTGACCAAATAGTAATCAATGACTCCATAGTAGACAAGACGCTAGCAGATGAGATTAACGAGTATTTCATTAATGAAGCCGTACCTCAGCCGTGTGTTCAACAAAGTGGGAACTACTGGCCTTCTCATCGAGTGAATTAATTCGTTTTGGAAGCCGTTACTGAAAGAGAAATCAATGCTCTTATAATACACCTGAAAATAATGTCGCAAGTGGGTATGATGAAATTAAAGTTGAACCTGTAAAACGAGTGTCATTAATAATCAGCCCTGTCCTAGCCTATCTCATTAATCTCACGTTTTCTACTGGAGTATTCCCGGATAAACTGAAGTTGGCCAAAGCTATTCCAATACATAAAGGAGGTAGAACTGACGATATTACGAATTACCGACCAATCTCAGTGCTACCGGTGTTTTCAAAGATTTACGAATTGTCTACCACTAACCGGCTGTCCAAATATCTAACCAAGTATCATATAATATCACCCTCGCAGTATGGTTTTCAGAAAAATAAGACAACTCGGGACGCTCTTCTTGCTGTCAAGCAGCAAATAATTAGAAATTTTGAATATCAGCTCATCACCTTAGGAATATTTCTCGATCTACGCAAAGCTTTGGATTTCGTTGACCACGATATCTTAGCTATAAAACTAGATTGCTATGGGATTCGAGGCATCACATTGGACCTTATCAGGAGCTACTTATCGTTCCGGCGTCATTTTGTTAAAATAGACGGTACTTCTTCAAAACAACTTGACATTCAACTAGGTGTCCCGCAAGGTTCGATATTAGGCCCGTTTCTTTTCGTTTTGTACGTGAATGACATAACGGAGCTACAAAGAACACCCACAATAACCATGTTTGCAGACGACACTAGTTTATTCTTTTCAGGTAGAACACTGTACAACATTGAGCAATCGGCCAATCTGTATTTAAATGATTTATCCACATGGTTACAACACAACAACGTTAAGTTAAATGCAGTAAAAACGAAGTACATGATGTTTAAGCCAATCAATAAGCATAAAAAATAAATTAATTACAGTACAGAGGACATATCTTAGAACAAGTAAGTGTCCAAAAGTTCTTTGGGGTATGGTTTAGTGAAGAGTTGTCTTGGACCCCTCATGTTAATCATCTGCTGTCCGAACTCGCGAAATCTGTTGGATGTATTAGAAAAATAGCTTCTCTTCTACCACTGTGGCTACAGCAATCATTATAATACTCCCTGTTCTATTCTAAACTTTTGTAAGGCACTCTGGCCTGGGAAACAACGACAAAAGGGAACTGTGACAGCAACAACTGCTGCAAAAACGTGTCCTCCGAATTTTTGTGAACCACACCGGCCCTATTAGAGTGTTGTCGACGCCACCACTTTTTCCCAGATTTGATGTTTTACCAGCAAGTAAAGTCTATTTATGGATATTGGGACAGCAAATATATAAAAAGAAACCTCACAGTGTTTACACACCTGTTTTGGCTCAATATGATATTCGTAACCCCAAACGCAGAAATAAAAAAAGCCAGAACAAATTATGGAAAACAAGATCTGTAATACCAAGAAATAGACATGTGAAATAACTCTGCTTCTATTTTAGATTTCTGCCTACCCTGAAAAAGGTTCAAACGTGAACTGCGGCAATTTCGTTTTCCGATGAGATTGTTAAGTAAAAATGATAATTGTAAATTTTGTTTTCAATTGTTGATTTCTTTGTACGTGTTTTTGTGATATTTGAGTGAATCTTCAATGTGATTTTTAAAAAACTGTCCATAGTGCTTAAGTACAGCCATATGTTGAATGTATGCGTGTACTATCTGTAACGCAGCTTCTCTTTTTTGTACCACCTCTCTCCCGTACTTCTGAGGTTGCTCCTTTTGTTACGGGGGCAGAGACCTCGTCAGGCAAAAATGCCTTTAGTCTCTGCCACCCGCAGGATGATGTGATTTCTGACTGACTTGGCAGGGGAGATCTCCCCCATAGCCGCTTGTATTCGAAAACTGACTGCCACTGATCCAAAACCGAATAGAATAATTTTGGGCTCCTCGCCACCAGGGCTCACGAGGTAATGAGGCCGCTAAGGCGGCTGCCCGAGCGCTTACACACCGGGCTCCTCATCCCACCTCTTCTGGCTCGGAGACAATCGAACCTCTGGTGTGGTTCAGGTAAATGATAACTATAACGACAACCACTGTCTTTTCCCGGCCCCTGCAAAGGGAATGAGTAAGACGGAGTAGCGAACTTTAAGACACCTGCAGACAGGTATTCTGCTCTGTCCTGGAATCATGAAACATTACGATCCTTACAAGGATGGGCGATGCCCACACTGTGGAGAGACCTGTGATACATTCCACATGGTTTGGGCATGTACTTAAAATCCCCATCTCCCCACTTCCCCTACCACTTCCTGAGAGGCATGGGAGACTGCCCTCCTCAAATGCTCCTCGCTTGAGACCAAAGGGCTCTGGTGAAACGGACGCGAGACGGAGCCTCGTCATGCGGTGTCCCGTCTAGGGACGCCGACCATGTAGCGGGGCCACTTTGTGGCTCCCACACTCGATTCTACAACATAAAAGCTTTCACCACCACCACCGGTGGCCACGTTTCGTTGGAAGCAAAACGCAACACGCGCCCGGGCCTCCATCGAAACGCTACACGCGCCCGTGTGCTGTGCGATGTCTGTGGACGTTAAAGGTCCCCAGTTGGTCAAAATTATTCTGGAGCCCTCCAGTATGGTACCATTTCCTGAGTTTTTCTTTCACACTGTCCTTTATCTCTTCCCTTACGGCGCGTTACAGGTGTCCTCCGAGATGTGAGACAGATACTGCGCCATTTCGATTCCTCAAAAAGCAATTTTCAATTTCGCCCGGTTGCTGTGCGATGTCAGGCCGGTTAAAGATCCCCAGGTCGTCGCAATTATTTCGCATCCCTCCACTGCGGCACCACTTTCTTCGTCTCTTCTCGCACTCCCACCTTCCTTCCCTTACGGCGCGGTTTGGTGTCCACAAAGATGTGTGAGACTTACTGCACCATCTCCTTTCCTCAAAACAATAATAATAATAATAATAATAATAATAATAATAATAATAATAATAATTGGTTTCTGGGGAAAGGAAATGGCCCAGTATCTGTCTAATATATCGTTGGACACCTGAACCGTGCCGTACCGGAAGGGATAAAGGAGGGAGTGAATGAAGAATGTTAGAAAGAGGTGCCGTAGTGGAGGGCTCCGGAATAATTTAGACCACCAAGGGATCTTTAACGTGCACTGACATCGCACAGCGAACGGGCGCCTTAGGGTTTTGCCGCCATAAAAACGCAGCCGCCGCGATCGGATTCGAACCGCGGAACTCCGAACCAGTAGCCGAGCCCCCTAACCGCCGAGCCACCACGGCGGGTCTTTTCTCAAAAGCAATTTTCATTTTCTTCTAAACTTGCTTAGCATTTCAGCGAAGGCCTATGGCATTAGCGGCCGCGAAGCCTGGAGTAGCTGGCCGATTTTGGCGTTTCTCAGGCGGCTGCCCGCTTGGGTCAATCGGAAAATTTGGCCTGTAATTGGCATAAATTTCGAACACAGGAGATACCGCCTGAGCTCTTTTCCGGTTGATATGCGAAGTATGCAAGGAAGTTGGACACAGTATAGAGACAACCCGTCACGACACTACAGACGATCGAAGAGATCCCTGCAGTAGACAGTCACCTCCTGGACTTGAAGGAGGCGTGCCGGAGCCTTACCAAACAGTGGAAGAAGCATAAGCTTATTGTCGACCTCACGGAGAACGCTGCGGTGTATGCTGCCGAGCTCGCCGATTTAAACTGTATAGAGAAGTGCAATTCTGCAGCGCGTCAGATGAGCTCAAATGGGACATGACACCTCTTTCGCAGTGTCATCGATCCCGCTAAAACGAGAGGGGAGACGTAACGAGAGCTCTGGCGGGCTTTGCACGGCTGTCAAGATACGACCCCTCCACTCGCGGACACCCTGTGCGACAGATATCTTTGTCGCACAGAGGACCCGATTAGGCCCAAGTACGAGTACGCGGGAGAGCCGAATCGGTACTCTGATGCCCCTTTTGTGTGGACCTTAAGGCGGCCTTAGCTAAAATGCGGCGAGGTACGGCTTCAGGCAGGGATCGCATAAGAGTTAAACTGTTTGTGAATGTCCCCGACTCACCGCGGTGGCTCAGTGGTTAGAGCACTCGGCTACCTATTCGGAGTTCCTGCGTTCAAACCCGTCCGCGGCTGCTGCGTTTATACAGAGGGAAAACGCTAAGGCTCCAGTATGCTGTGCGATGTCAGTGCGCGTTAAGATCCCCAGGTGGTCGAAGTTATTCCGGAGCCCTCCACTATGGCACCTCTTTCTTCCTTTCTTCTTTCACTCCCTCCTTTATCCCTTCACTTACGGCTCGGTTCAGGTGTCCAACGACATATGAGACAGATACTGCGCCATTTTCCTTTCCCCAAAAAACCATTTATTATTATTATCTCCCCATCGCGGCCTTCCTCCACCTGCTAGAGGCACTGCCTCGCTCTATACATGGAGTCTAAGAACCTCTTTTCTGATAATATGTTTGGGTTCCGACCGCATATGTCTCCGCAAGACGTCCTCCTCCAGTTACACCACAACATAATATGACCCACTGCCCCGCGCCATAATGACAAGGCCATCCTGGCCCTCGATCTTAAGGGGGCCTTTGACAACGTGTCTTGGTAACATCCTTGCCAACTTGAGTACCACGGATTGTGGAAAAAGCATTCGCTTATGTACGAGACTTTCTCTCGAAGCGTCAGGCCCTCCTTGAGATCGAGGACGACGAACACGGATCATACACAATTGGTACATGGGGTACACCTCAAGGGGCGGTCGTGTCACCGCTTCTTTTGCGGCCATAGCTACATTACGCTAGCATTTTGGGCCTTCAGCGTGGCCTCGGTGCCATGGCGCCGTGCATGGTTGGTCATGTGGTGCGGATCAGCTGCCGATCGTGCGGCGTGCCGGAGAAACCGAGTGGTGGGGGGTAGTGGAGAGGGGAAAAGGGGAGAGCGTGAATCTCGTCCACGGAGATGCTTAGAATGAATTTTGAATTTCAGTCGTTGCCATTAACCAGTTTTTTTGCGGTTATTTTTATTGTGATTTTGTATTTTTATCGTAATAAAGCATTTAGGATGGAAAATTTGACACTTATTAGGCCCTGCGACCACCTGCCCCCTTGCTATGCAATAGAGGAGTAAGGCATTTGAGATGTGTGAAAAATAAATGAAAAACTTTAAGCTCTGAACACGACTAAGCAATGTTCCTTCTATGCAGAAACCATTACCTTATGGGCCACCATGGGCAATGTTGGGACCCTGGAAGTAACTCTTCAAGCAGGTGCGGACTCGGTAGTGGAGTGCGCAGCCTCTATAGGCCTCGCGTGCTCCTCTGCTAAGTCTGAACTCTTGCTACTCTACCAGACCCTGAACCGAAACAGGAAGCAAAACCCCTCCATACACGTCGAGGTAAATGGTCTACCAGTGCCAGAGGTTGAAAGGATACGCATTCTAGGTGTGTTCTTACAAAACAATGGACGCAACACGGAGACCATCTCCGAACTAACAGTCACGACATATCAAACCAATCGACTGATTAAAAGAGTAGCCAACAAGCACCGAGGCATGCGTGAACATGACCTAAGGTGGCTGGTGCAGGCATTCGTGATTAGTCGGATGGTTTACTCCCTTAACTACCTCTACCTCACAAAGTTGGAGGAAGATAAGGTATATGCACTAATAAGACAGGAATACAAGTCAGCCCTAAATCTCCCACTACGAGCTCCCACCAACCATCTCCTACGCATGGAATCACAATACACTACAAGAAATAACTGAAGCTCATCGCATGGCTAAGATTGACAGACTATTCTCCACAAATACAGGTAGACACATTCTTTCCTCTCTAAAGATTCAGCCAACAGGTCCACCCCCATACAACACCCACGCCATCCCAACACATACCATGGATGGACTCATAGCTCACCCTCTGCCCTAAACGTACACCCAGTTCACAACCAAGCCAGACGCGAATCTCGTGCCAAGCTCGTGCCATGCAAACGACAAAGACGCGGCCGACGTGGACGTGGCAGAGTACATCCACAATTCGGCGTACGCCATCACTGTAGCATTGCATGACCTCAAGCACATAGCCTCATGCTCGATTAAGGCAACAACCTCACTTGAAGCCGAAGAAGCAGCCATAGTGTTTGCCATTTCCTCCTCCGCTGCCACACTCATTCTGAGTGACACTAAAACAGCAATCACGAATTTTGCACGGGGACACATTCATTCTACCACCGGAAAAATTCTCAATTTTTGCTCCACAGAACCTCGACCAGTTCAAATTGTTTGGGTGCCAGCCCACGCTGGCAACCCCGGCAACGAAGTGGCCCACTCTCTTGCTCGAGCGTACGTCAACCGAGCAGGGCACGCCGTAGACCGGGGTAGCGCTAGGGACCGGCTCGTCACCTATCATGAAATAACCCTCCATTACAAGGGAGCAAAGACTCGTCTATCCCCCAACACAAATCTCTCTCTCGAAAGGACAACAAACTATCCGGATTTGTTATCCCTTATCAACCCAGGCCAATACACACCCGAATGCTCTCTTTGTGGGGCTCTGAGAGCCAACTTTGACCACATTTTATATCTCTGCCCAGAATTCCAACCACCATCTCGCTGGAACATCACGGACAAAAAGTGTTGGGAGATCGCGGTCTTCAGCTACGAGCCGGCCTCACAAAGGCGGCTGGTGCAGTGGGCTGGACAGGTCGCCACACGTTATGGACTGTTGGCCACCACTCGGGATCAAGAGCCAGACCAACCCTAGGCAGTAAATCGTCCATAAGGCTCATCAATAAAGTTTTCACCTACATACCTAAGCAGTACCGATGCCGTGAGCTTTGGTCTCCTCAGAGACTCTCCCCGCTCCCCTCCCCCTATTTCCACTTGTGATGTTTTTAAGTTCTTACTTGCAATTTTCCCTGTATACTGCAAAAGCTTCAACATAAATTCAGTTAAAAATGAAATGTGATTCAGGTTCTTCGCCCTGGGCTCTGCAGCAGTTCCCTAAAAAAAGAGTTTTTTGTAGTAAGCTTAGTACAGACAACTTCGGCACAAAACTAAGACCACAATTTCTTGTCATTCCTTTTTTTATTCGACGCTTTCTCTTCCATTTCCACCTTTTCTGTCCCCAATCGCCCTCCCTAAGGTCCAGCCACAGGCAGTTGTTTCTATATGCTGGGGAAGCTCTGTTCTTTTCGTTAGATATTGTTACCTCAATTATTATGAGCCTCTTTCCCGATAATCTTAATACGTTCATGCGACTGTTCGCTGCAAATCCACGTTGATGTAACTTTAGCTTTACAGATTTATATAATAATTGACGAGAGATATGTGAAATCCTCTTCTTCAAATTAATCATGCCGCCAGGATTACGAAAAGTCGCATGATAATTGGCACCCCCGGCACGTAATCAACTAATAATATTGAATTTACTTTTAGCGACTGTAGTAAACAGACTTATTCACATAAAAACCTTAAACGCAGCCGTACCTTTAAAAAATTCGAATCGAAAGAATTCTCCTAGCACGCCTGTCATATGATACGTTCCCTTCCAAAATACAGGCTTCATCTGCGCATTCAAGGCTGTGATGATCAGCGCGAAACTATGTATCTCAGCCTGAACAGCAGTTTCCACTACAAAACGCAATGACCGACCCGCACATGTAAGCAGCACATATATTCGGCAAAATATTGGAAATGTATTCACAAAAGCCGGTACTACAAAGGACCAGAGTAAAGCTAATCATTTCCAATATTGGGCTGATTGTACTGCTTGGGCGTGAAGGTGATGTCTTTCACTCTCGGCTATTGAAAGCCTGCTTACATGCACCGCCTTGCATCCATAACTATGTAAAATCAGCGGAAACATTGGGGGCGAATGTCTATGATCACGCGTGCTATAGAATGACTTGACGAAATGGACCAGCGTAGATATCAGCCGCCGCGGTGGCTGAGTGGTTATGTGCGGTGAGCTGCTGGCCCGAAAGAGGCGGGTTCGATTCCGGCCCCGGCGGTCGAATTTCGATGGAGGTGAAATTGTAGAGGCCCGTGTGCTGTGCGATGTCAGAGCACGTTAAAGAACCCCAGGATGTCGAAATTTCCGGAGCCCTTCACTACGGCGTCTTTCATAGCCTTATTCGCTTCGGGACGATAAACCCCATAAACCAACCAGTATATATATGAGACGGCCTATACAAACGTTCACGCAGTGGCTAGAAATTTTATTATTTAACTCGGCTGTATAGTTGCCTGTTTTACGGTGGCAATCATTGGTCTACAGACAATCATTGGCTGTCGGCCAAATGTCTTGGCCTGATCTTTGACAGTGATCACTCTTGAAACTCACCTTTCTTTTGTTTGCCAAAGACTTCGTGGTGTATCGTGTGTGCTGTATAATGTTAGATATTTTCTGCCTTTTTCTGTCGGTAAGTGTGTTACACATGTTCTAGCCTGTAGTGTTCTTAGATATGGAATCACAGATTATGGTCCCTGCACGGTTCGCTGGCAGCACAGGGTGAATTCAGTTCTGCGTTCCCTTCTAAAGAATATGTCCTTCGACTTGTCTATTGGTAATGACACTGGTATTTTAGAATACTAAACCTTCCAAATTTAACACTTTCTTAAAAGAAATTATTGTGCTGTAAAATTTCTGGTACAGTCAGTTCATCATTCCATATGTTTCTGCATGTGATATAAGACCAAAATACCGTTACTGCATTCCTCGCTCTTCAACCCGGTACGGACAGCGTACAAGTCAATACTACGTACTTGCCTGTTTCAACAGTTTGCCACCTAGTCTATTCCGCATGGAAACAAAATCTGTCGGTCTGTCTCACTGTCTATCAATCTATCTATCTATCTATTTATCTGTCTATTTTTCTATCTATCTATTTTTCTATCTATCTATCTATCTATCTATCTAT